>NC_084461.1:77185000-78660000 GCF_027409185.1 Cynocephalus volans | reverse complement strand
TGTACATATCTGTAGGGCACAGCATAGAATGTCAACATTTGTGCGCAATATGTGATACTCCAATTAGGATAATTACCATATTCAACCTTACACATTGTAATCATTTCTTGCAGCCCTTTACCAACTTCTCACTAATCTCCCTCCCCCTCCCCCTCTCCCACCTCTGTGGGCCTCAGTTCTATTTTCTCCTTTTGAAAGTTCAACAAATTACTTTGATTGCTGTATCTTTCTTTCTTTCTTTAGCTCCCACTAATGAGTGAGGACATGCAGTATTTCTCATTCTGTGCCTGGCTTATTTCACTTAACATAATTTTCTCTACGTTCATCCGTGTTGCTGCAAATGGCACAATTTCATTCTTTTTTATGGCAGAGTAGTATATATACCACATTTTCCTTATGCAGCAGTCCATCCACGGACGTTTAGGCTGGTTCCAACTCTTGGCTATTGTAAATAGAGCTGCAATAAACATGGGAGTGCAGGTATCCCTTCGACACGATGAATTTCATTCCCTTGGGGTGTATACCCAGCAGTAGGATTGCTGAATCGTATGCTCAGCCTGACATTTAAGCCTCCTCACATTCCCACATCTTGCCCCACCATCATTTTTTAATATGACTTTCACACCCTCTGCCTCCTCTAAAAAACTGTGATGTAGTAGAAATAGAATGATGGGTAGTGTCTTGGTCCATTCTGTGCTGCTATAACAGGATATCACAGACTGGGTAATGTATAAAGAGCAGAAGTGTACTGGCTCACAGCTGTGGAGCCTAGGAAGTCTAGGTCAAGGCACTGGCAGGTCTGGGTGTGGTCATGAAAGTGTAGTAGTTCTTCCACGGTAGGGGAGAAGGCGCCTTGAAGGCCCAGTTGAAGTGAATATGCCATAAAGATATAAAGGGCTCGAACCTATAAGTTAACTTTGACAAAGTTATGTAATATTTTTACTCATATCTTGCTTGTTGAGAAAGTTATAGAGGATATAGGTTTGGTTTGAAACTGTCCTTAAGGGGTTCGATTCTTTCCTTTCTCGTTAGGCCATTCCGTATGCGGGTTCTTCAAATGTGTGGTAGGCAGGAGGGCAGCCGTCACCCTAGATTTGGGGTAGGAGTTCTACTGTTGAGACTTCCCGTCTTGAGGCAAAGGCTTCTCAGGTTATGAAGACTGTTAGCATGACCGCCGTTAAGGAGATGAGTGATCCTATGGACGATACCGTGTTTCGTGCGGTGTATGCATCGGGATAGTCAGAGTATCGTCGTGGCATCCCGGACAGGCCAAGAAAGTGTTGCAGGAAGAATGTTAGGTTTACAACTACGAACATAATTGTAAAGTGAATTTTGGCTCAGGAAATGTCGAGGGTATAGCCTGAGAACAGGGGGAATTGTCTGGTGAGGTCATTCTCCTCTTACTAGCTGGTGCCTTGCACACTGCATCCTCCAAAGGAAAGGAAGGCTGGATCCTCACATGGCAGAAAATGGAAAAGCCAAGAGGAAGAGCCCACTGGAGAAAGCCCTTTTTATAATGACATTAACCCATTTATCAAGGTGGAGCCCTGATGACCTAAGCTCCTCTCATAAGGTCCCACCTCCCAATTAAATTCCAACATGAGTCTTGGAGAGGACAAAAAACCAGACCACAGCAGGGAGTAACATCAGGAGGAAAATTGGGTCTTTTGTTGATTTTGTTCAATGATGAAATCCTAAACCTACAACATAGGAGTGCTCAAAAATATTTGCTTGGTAATCAAAAAGAGAGATTTGATTTGAATTCCAGATCATTAAGGGTTTGACAAAATTAGAGATGATACCATTCTTTAGGCTAGACCCAGTTTTGATTCTGTTAAAATAACAGTGAGACAGGAATTTGGTACTGAGGTGTACAAAATAGTCAGAAGATTCCTTATTACCTTTATATATTCTGCTTCTAGGTTGGAATGTTTTGATCCATTTTATAATTTCCCTTATGGGAAAAAAAAAATGACTAGTGACCATGATATCCAAGGAGCAAGCTTTTAAGGTCAGGTCCTTCTTTCTCCTTGAGTGGTAATACTAAACAAGCAGGCTCAATGTCAAGCAGAATTCATACAGAACTGCATCAGCACTTTATGTCCTACATATTGCAGGGTATCTGAAATGTTCTTCTTAGAAATGTTCACACAATAGACATGATACACATTGTTAATTCCATTTGTGGCTCAAAATAAGAAAGAAAGAAAAAATAAATAATTGTATTGTTGGTATATAGCATATGACAAAACCTACAGGTGAATTGGGACTATAAAAGAGAATTTGTTTGACCAATAAACTGTATCACTTATTAGCAGTACAACCTTTAGTAAATCACACACACATACATACACAGACAAATGAAGTCTTCTATTTTATTTTTCAAATAGAGCTAATACTACCAAATTTGAAGGGCTGTTTTTACTACTAAAGAAGATTGGTTCTGAAAAGGGTATTTTTCAACATATGTTAGATGCTCAACAGAAATTTATTCCTTTTCTATTCAGCTCTTTAACTAAATTAAACTTGCCTCTCATCTATGTATGCTTTGCTTATATGCAAGAGATCTTCAAAAAGTTCATGGAAGGATTCATGTTATCTTTTAGTTCCATCTTTCTTTTTGAAGTACACTCATAGATGGCAATGCCTAGCATGCCCTTTTTTCTCTTCCTGCATTCCCAAATCCTATCTGCTCTTCAAGAATGGATTCAAATGATACTTCTTCCATACTTTCCAGTTTCTACCTGTCAATAGTGTCCTTTCCAAAGGCACTTTATCTGTTCTCCTTTGAGCAATTTATCTCATCTTCATTATTATGGTCTAAGATTGATGACAAATTCATACATGGCTCATTTTTTAATGACTCCCCTTTTCCTAACATCTAATACAGTGCCCTACAAACAAGCAACAAAGTATTTAATGAGTAAACAAATATTATCTGAACATAATTTATTGACAACAGGGAAAGAAGAATCAGAGAATTTAATTGAAAAGTCACAGGTCCAACAGCTTCATGGAATAGCAACAGACTCAAGCCCTATTTTCTTGCATTCCTAGGATCTTTGAACCTACACATGTTTATCTCATTATGAAGAGAACATGAGATTTGCCATTTTCTTGATTTAAAATATATAAATACAATTCTTAAGGCAGACAAATTGGTTAGGTCCACACTGTATATTGAAGTTGAAAATTATTCTAATTGTCTGGGTAATTAAAGTTCAAAGCACTTATAAATGGTTTATCAGGCAATAAAAGAGAGTTGAAGGGGGATTTATTTTTACCTTGAATAATTCTGTAATTACCTTAATTATCCACATTTTTGTGCTCTATAGCAGCAAAAAATAAATTTAAAACAATACATTTTATATCTAGGATTATATTAAATATACTCCTGTTTTAAAGAAATTATAGTCATTCTTTGCTGAATTACACTGATTCTAAGTACATAGAATTACTGTCCACTGAAAACTTTAACAAAAATAAAGAGAATATTCAAAATGCATTATGAAAAAGTCAATGCCACACATGTAACTGGTTAATGCTTTTTTTCTGCCATGTTAATAATATGTTTTTAAAGATAAGATGGCCTTGGCTACTTTAAGGGCCCATATCTTTAGATTGGAAAAATATATCTGCTAAGAAGCAGCCTTGAAATTTTGCTGAGTCTCCTTTGGTAAAGAAATAGACTGTGTGGTTAATTAAAGCATATTTCTTAGAAATAGAAAGGAATGCTAGCAACCTACAATAGCAAACATGTCTCATTCCAGGCTGTTATAACAAAATACCATAGACTGGATGGCTTAAACAACAGATTTATTTTCTCATGGTTCTGAAGCCTAGAAGTCGACAATCATAGTGCCAACAAGGTTGAGTTCTGGGCGAGGGATCTCTTTCTAGCTTACAGATGGTGGCCATCTCACTGTGTGCTCACATGTCCTCTTCTTTGTGCATGTCTGAAGAAAGGAGGAGAGCTCTGTTATCTTTTCTGATAAGGGCTCTAATTCCATCATGGGAGCCCTACCCTCATGACTCTATGTAAACCTACTTACCTCCCAAACCCATCTCCAAATACCATCACATTGGAGGTTAGGGCTTCAACATATGAATTTGGGGGGAACCCAATTTAATCCGTAGCAAAGAGTATATAATTATTGTATAATTGTAATTAATTTAGAATTGAATCAATGACTGAAGCTTGATTAGAAATTTAAGGCCTGGGAGTTTAAAAAGAAATTAAGGGGCTATCCTGTAGAATATTCTCTTTTTTTATTAGTTCCCTTATTTACTTTTACTTTTTCTCTTAACATTAACATGAAAAAAAAAATCATCAAGAGAAATAAGGGAAGAATTTCTAAAAATTGAAACTATAAAGTCAAAAAAGTCCCAAGGATGGATTTTGATTCTGAGATTCAAATGAATCTGCAAAGGGTTTCATGGTGAAGTCTGGGGTATGCTAGTAAATATTTAACAACTAAATGGTTAAAAAAAAAAAAAAAGTTCTGATTTGTAATGTTTGCTGATTTCCCAGGCTAAATACTAGCTACCAATGCCACTGAATGCAAAGTTAGGAAGAGATGCCCACGATTGACTTTCCCAATCCATTGAGAACTGGCTCCAGCATACCACGGAGTAAAAATATTTTAAATGTGCAAGTTCAGCACAACATATAATGGCATCTATCAGCATGAAGCTGAATTTATAAAAATTTGTTTCAAGCACAGCAAATAAAGACAATTTAAACATAAGTTTTAGTAAAGCAATACTTGATTTTTTTTCCTGTTCTTTGAGGGACAATAATTCTCTTTCTTTAAACCTTGTTCCAATTGTTATATACTTTATTGCTTCATTATTTATGGAAATTATTCATGTAGTTTATTGTTATATAGCAATAATGTATATTTTTGAAAAATATAACTAGATAGTTATTGTGATCTGATCACTTATGTATTTCAGTCCTAGACTAAGAAATTTAGAGCTATAAAATAATGGTGGAGACCACCCTCACTCAAACCTTGCTCAATTTCATAGGAGATTAAAAACAAAAATGTATCTTTTCCAAATTTAAAAAATGTTGGATTACACTGGGGCTTTCATAAACGTAATATTGGTCTCAACTGAACTAAATGTAACTGATCTGAATTAGAGTGATCTGCACTAGAGTGTGTCCCTTTGTAACTTATGATATTGTGTTAACCTGAAAGTAGTTACAAGAGAATGTATAATATCTAATAATAATAACTCATCGTAAATAAAGTAGTAGCATGCAGTCTATCTAAATAAGCTCTACATCAACAAATACAATAAACTCCTGGAGTATTTGTAAAGGAATAGACAATTACACAACATCATCTATTCTCCCTTCTTCCTTATCAACAGAATGTGAACTTGTTGAGGATACAACATGCCCTACTTTGGAAAAAATAACTACATTTCCAAGATTTTCTTGCAAATAAAGGAATCTACGTAACCAATTCTGGCAGATAACTTATAGGAAGAAGTTGTTGAGTTGGGCTACCGGGAAAAATCCTCAAAATCTGGGTGGGCAAAAAGGAAGGTGTTGGGTACTGAGGTGAGATATAGAGCTGATACATGCCACATGAACCTTTTACTTGTGACCTTCTCCTTCTGCCTTCCTAGAATTTGCACATAACAGTTAAAGCTATAGTAACCATCTTGTGACTACAAGTTAACAAGTGCATGTTAAGGATGTCATATTAGAAAAATAGCAAGTACCTGAACCTCTGATGATATTATGAAGTTCCTTATTTGTCTTTGACTATTAGCTCTACATTTCCCATTAACTGAGCAAAATAAACCCATATCTTGATCACATTTGGTATAAGTTGATCTCCTCTTGTATTTGTTACATGCAGGCAAAATCAATCTCTAACTGATACAGATCTTGAGGCTCACAAGTGGGGTGCTGCAAGTAAAAGAATCTAAAGTGTGGGGAAAAAATGTACATATAGGAAATCAGCTATGGCATTTGACCCTTGAAATGCAGTAGCAAAAAAAGCTGTCAAATTCCCATCTGCTGTACCTTTAAAACAGCCTACGTATGAACCAATTATGTAGAGAAAAAATGAATGATGGTAAAACTTCAGAATGTTGGTACATGCAAGCACATTCTTCATGCTCTCTGCAAACTCCTATAAGACAGAGGTGAATTAGCTAATCAGTCTGCAAGCAGAGATGTTAAGATATACCATTTTGCTAAGAAAACCGCTAGCTTAGTCTTTTCTGGCTGCTGTAATGAAATGCCATAAATTGGGTAGATTTTATAACAAGATAAATTTATTTCTCATAGTTCTGGAGGCTGTAACGTCCAAGACCAAGGCATTGGCCGATTCGGTGACTGGTGAGGGCCCATTTCCTGGTTCACTGTGGAAAGATGAGGGGTGTTTTTTATGAAGACACTGATACCATTCATGAGTGCTCCACCCCCATGACCTAATCACCTTCCAAAGGCTCCATCTCCTTATACCATCACCTTTGGGGTTCGGATTTCAACATATGAATTTGAGAGGGACACAAACATTCAGGCCATAGCCACTGCTCTCTTAGTAAATTCAAGACTGAAAAAGCTAATCTAACAGACTGAAGGGTTTTGTTTGTTTGTTTTTACCTTGGGGATGTACTATATTGAAAAAGCAGTTGTTCCTATACTCCAAATAGAAGCAATTAAAAATGTAAGGCTTGAACTTCCAATCAGTGACCTCTTTGACCCGTCAGGGAACTGAGGTTTCAGGAAAAACTGCCACTCAGAAATCTAGAGACAGGAGAATCCAGAAAGTTACATAAGATCTGATTACCTGCAGCAAAATTCACTGTAGTATAAACTGTTAGGAACACTTCAGTGACAATTTTGATGAATTGTGGAAGCCTATGGGTGGATTAGCATGACAGTCTTAGGAGCACTCCCATAGTTTTGTGGGTTTTACCACCAGAAACTCCACAGGATTCTCATGGTGAAAATCCAAGAAAAATCTTCGCATGGATCTGGCAGGGGAAGGAGGTGAGTAATTATCTTGAAATATGCCCAAAGCATTCTGGATAACAAAGATCTACTTTCCAGGGGATGAGACTTACCCGAGTCTTATCACAGCTGGAGGAAAGGGCATTTCTCCCATTCCAGCTCCTGCTAACCTTCCTGTTTCACATAAGGGGGTAACAAAAAGCTATACCCCATGATAAAAAAATCCTTAGCAAACTAGGAACAGAGGAAAACTTCTTCATGCTGATAAAGAAAAGGTATAAAAATCCTATAGGTAACATCATACTTCATGGTGAAAAACTAGATGCTTTCCCACTAAGATCAGAAACAAGACTAGGATGCCACTCTCACCATTCTTTTTCAGCACCATACTCAAAGTCCTAGCTAAGATATGAAAAGGAAATAAAAGGCATGCAAATTGGGAAGAAAGAAATAAACCTGTCTTTATCCACAGATGAAATGATTGTCTACATAGAAAATTCTAAAGCATCAACAGAAAGACTCCTGGAACTAATAAGTGATTCTAGCAAGGATGCAGGATATAAGGTTACTATACAAAAGTCGAATGCTTTCTTTTATACCAGCAATAAATAATTAGAATATAAAATTTAAAACCCAATACCATTACATTTGCACCCAAAGAGGAAATACTTAGGTACAAATCTAACAAAATGTGTGCAAGATCTATATGAGAAACACTACAAAACTCTGATTAAATAAATCAAAGAAGATCTAAATAAAGGGATATATAATCCTTGTTCATGGATAAGAAGCCTTAATATTATTAATATATCAATTCTTTCCAACTTGATATATAGGTTCAATGCAATTCAAATAAAAACCCAAGCAAGTCATTCTGTGGATACTGGCAAAGTGATTCTAAAGTTTATATGGAAAGGCAAAAGACTCAGATTAATTAATATAATACTGAAGAGGAACAAAAACAAAGGACTCACACTACTTGATTTTCAGATTTTTGAAAGCCACAATAATTAAGACATCACAGTATTGGTGAAAAATAAACATGGAGCTCAACAGAACAGAATAGAAAGTCCAGTAATATACCTACAAAAATATAGTCAACTGATCTTTGACAAAGAATCAAAGACAATTTGATGAGAAAAGAATAATCTTTTCAACAAACTATGCTAGAAAAATTGCATATCAATATGCATAAATAAATAAATCAGCCTAAATACAAATCTTACACCTATCACAAAAATAAATTTAAAATAGACCATACAGCTAAACAAAAAATAAAAATTTTTAAACTTCTAGAAGACAACATAGGAGAAAGTCTACGTGATGTTGGGTTAGATAGTGAGTTTTCAGATATAATACCAAAAACAATCCATGAAAGGAAAATTAATGTTTTGTTTCATTAAAGTTAAAAACTTCTGCTCTGCAAAAGACCTTTTTAAGAGAATGAAGAGACAAGCAACAAACTAGGACAGAATATTTTTAAAACACATATCTGACAAAGAACTTGTATTCAAAATAGGAATGATCTCTTTAAAACTCAGTGATAAGAAAACAAACAACCCTATTAAAAATGGGCAAAAGATCTGAACAGACACATGCCTCACCAAAGAATATATACAGATGATAAATAAACATATGAAAAGATTCTCACTATCACTTGTCATTAGAGAATTGCAAATTAATATAACTTGCAAATTAATATAATTAACATGACATCCCACTACACACCTATGAGAATGCCTAAAATCCAAAAATCTGATAATATCAGTGGCCAGTGAGGAGCAACAGGAACTGTCATTCATTACTGATAAGAATGCATGACAGCAAAGCTACGTTGGAAAGCAGTTTGGCAGTTTCTTACAAAGCTAATATAGTCTTAACATACAATCTAGCAATCATACTGCTAGGTATTTACCCAAATTATTTGAAAATTTATGTCCACCAAAACCTGCACACAAACATTTATAGCAGCTTTATTTATAATGGCCTAAAACTGGAAGCAACTAAGATGTCCTTCAATTGGTGAATGAAAAGACAAACTATGGCACATAAATACAATGGAATATTATTCAGTGATAAAACAAATGAGCTATTAAGTCATGAAATGACATAGATGAATCTAAAACACATACTGCTAAGTGAAAGAAGCAAGTCTGAAAAGAAGCCAGTCTTATTCTAATTCCATGGCATTCTGGAGTAGTAAAACTATAGAGTCAGTTAAAAGATTAGTAATTGCCAGAGGTTCAAGGAGGGGAGGGTTGAGGAGGTGAAGCTCAGGGGATGTTTTAGGGCAGTGAGACTATCCTCCACGCTACTGTAGTGGTAGACACATGACACTATCCATTTGTCAAAACCCATAGAATGCACAACACAAAGAGTTAACTCTAATGTAGGCAGATTTTTTTAAAAATTATTTAAAAAGTCAGGGGATCCCAGGACAGAAGGCAAAATGTCCAAAACAAACTAACTGTATTACAAATGTATGAAACAACCTCACCAAAGGGATTAGAGAAAAGGGACCTGGCCTAAGCAATTTCAGAAATGAGTGGAGTCTATAAGATTGATGATAAAAAGAAACCATACATTAGCACTGTACTATAGTTGATCAAGTTCTTTTCTAAGAGGAAATGTGTTTACAATTCTAATACTGCAATACGTGTACACTGGAAATGCACAATTAAGTAAATGGATGGCAGACGGGGGGAGCTGGGCTTCTCACTGTAGTAGTGGGAGGTTACAGATAAGCAAGGGAAGGAGGCTAAACTGACCCATGTTGTAAGAGAGTAGAGTTGCAGATCAGTATGAACTCATGCTTGGCTAAGTACAGATACAGATGGTTACACACAGAAATATTCATAGACATGTGTTTACATAGTTAGACTACACACATGTATTTCCTTGCTCTGTCAGGTAAGAGGGCCTAAAAAACAACACAACAGTAGCAATGAGCATACCTCATGCCCACTACCATCTTCCAATAAAAGGAACCAGGACTCCTCGGAGAAATAGCTGTTTCTAGAACGGGCACAAGAAATATACAAGATGAGTATGGAGCATCTTGTAATAACAGGAAGTAAGAAAATGCTCAATAAATAAATACAAACCCACAATGACTCAGGTATCTCAAAGGAACAGGAGCCAACTGAAAGAGCTCCTAGTGGCAAAACTGGAGCAATTTGAGTGCCATAATAAATAAATATACCGATGTAAATAAATGATTCAATAAATAAATAAATAGAGGAGAACTGACAAATCTCCCATGCAGAATAATTCCAGATAATTTCTGTATACACTTTACCCTTATAAAGGTGGAGCATAACTCCCCACTCCTTAAATGTGGGCTGTGCATGGTAACTTCTGTCGGGTATGCCGCTGGCCAACCCGAACAGCCCTAGCCTCACTCCTTTTGGTGGGCGAGCGGATGGCCCGGATTCCTCTTTCCCTCCAGTCCCCGTTGGAAGGAGACGGGGAAGAGAGCCGTGAAGAGAGGTGAGCACAGCCGCAGGCCCCAACCAGCTTGTTAAAGAACACTCAGACTCGGTGAGTGTTCTGTTGAGCAGTTCCATTTACTATCACACAAGCACTAGGCAGATAGGGAGGGGAGGTTTTTACATCCTCCAATCAGCTTAAAGGTTAGGAGAGCATGCATCCTGTCTCAATGCCTAGCTATTGCAATCACGCAGTGTTCACGAGCGCAGAAGCACGTATTTGGCCAATAAGGGCTAAGGCAAGGTTCCCGCAGACACCCCCACCCTACTTCCTCCCAGCGCCATCTTAGGCTGCCACATTAATACGCCCTTGTGGGCCCATAATGGCGCTGCTTGTAATGTCACTTAAGGTGGCGTTAGTTTTTAAGGCCTGACAACTTCCTTCCAAAGAAAAAGGGGGAGAGAAGGACAGTAACTTTACAGTGGAAAAATCAAACGAACACCACCTCATCTGGGTGACTGAGGCTGACTTCAGCAGTGATAACTCATGATGATAGTGTGAAAAGATAAACTCAGGCACATTAAAATTTTAATGAGTTTTTTAGCATTCATCAATCCATGAGTTGGGCAGCAATGGGCAGTTCAGCACTCCACTGGGATAAGGAAGGGAGAGACAGAGAAAACTTTAAAAATGAGTTCATGTTTGAGGAAGTAAGACAAATTAATTTGATTGGTTTAAGTGGAAGGTTCCTAGTTAGAAGTTAGCTGGTGGTTTTTGATTGGTAAATTTTATATTCCCTTTTACTATTTACATTGGGCTTTGGTTTACTTCTGTAGGAACCCAAGGTACTGGAACTTTCTCAATGTAATGACATCCCAATTAAATTTTTTAACAATAGTATGTACTCTTAAAAATGGCACTTTACCTCTGTGATCTTTCTCCCCAAAATGTATGACACCAGTCTAATCATGAGAAAAACATCAAAATTTTCAGTTAAGGAACATTCTACAAAATACTTAACCAGTATTCCTTAAAACTGTCAAGGTCATCAAAAACTAGGAAAGTCTGAGAAACTGCTACAGCTCAGAGGAGCCCAAGGAGACATGATTACTAAATATGTTGTGGCATTCTGAATAAAATCCTGAAACAGAAAGAGAAAATCTGAATAATGTATAGATTTTAATAATGTATCAATATCGGTTCATCAATTGTAACAAACGTACCATGCTTAACTTAAGAAGTTAATAAAAGAGAAAACTGGATGTGTGGTATATAGGAACTGTACATATTATCTTCCCAATTCTTCTGTAAAAAAAAAAGGCAGGCTTAGCAGTAGATAAAACTATGCCCTTTGCATTGTCAAGCACATTCTCTTAAAAGTGCTCTGTTGAACAACTAGAGCAAGTCCAGCCCAGCAAAGAATAGGTGAGGCCTTGCAACATCTCACTGTTCCAAGTGACTCCAAAATATGGCTCTTTTATAAAGAGAGAAAAGATCTATGCATAGAGGCCAGCCCCAAGAGCCAAAATAATCAGGTTTAATAATAAATCCAGGCAAGATGTTTAGCTTTGTTATCTTGCAGGTAGAAACATACTGAACCCTACTAAGGTTTATAGAGAACCGAACTACTAAACAAACAATCTGGCAGTGGACTGCTTGTAACTGTGAACTCTGTAAAGAAATCCTCAGGCCTACAAATCTGCACCAGTTGGAAGTGGCATGAAAGGTGCACAACCACCAAGAGGGCACACTCTCCAAAGCCCAGCTAAGACGTGGCCATCATGACCTTGGACATGGAAGCGTCTCATGGTGAACAGGACCAGGAGATGCTAGGACAGAAAGCCCCACTGCTCCTTCCAATGAGACTTGATCAATGTTATGAACCCACTGGTTGTGTGTTTCCATCGCCCCTTTTTCAAATGGGACTTTTTTATTGTAGTAACTGCAATCTGACCTAAACCAATATTATTAGATTCTTTTTCCTAAGTTTCTCTGGCCTCCAATGGTTACAGGTTAATGAGAGCTAAATGTTCAACTCCTGCAGTTTTGCAAGACTGAGACCAAATTCTGCCAAACATGCTTTTATTACATGCATTTATTTTACAAACTTTTCTGTAAACGTGATGAAGTTTTTGTTGTTATTCCTTTTAAGCGTTCTGACTATACCATGCATAGAAGGATCATTGGTGGTAAACAAACAAATATTCAAGCAGCAGGATTCAGCTATTCTGACAGTCAGATTAAGTAAATGAGCTCCTCCGTATGTATCTAAACAGAGTTATGCAAAATCCCAGGCCCAGAGAGCCATTCCAAAGGGAATTGGAAACAAATAAAAAGGAATAGGCTACTGAGGTCACAAGATTCTTAGACTGTGTTCATGCAAGGGCAGAGGTGAGTGTATAACATTTCTAGAGAGTTCACATATCTTAAACATCACTTATTTCACGAATGAGTAATCATTTCCAAAGTCTATTATCTTAATTAATAAATCCTTTGTTGGGTGGTGAGATAAAGATAATTGAAGGGCTTATCATAGCTGCGTGGTGGGAGTGAGTTCTAGTGGATACAATTCCAACCATAGTGCTTCAAATATTAACCAATTACCATAGAATATATAATAAAACTGATGCACACATATATAGCACTATGCATTAAATGAAGTAGTTTCGATGAAATTGTAGATCTAATTTTTCTTTACCATTGTGTATTGGGCGTATAGGGGACAGATAAGTTTTGGTTCAGTCACTGGAAAAAACATCAAAGAAAAGTGTTTAATAGATCTGCAACATAACCAGTGCCATTTTAGAAAGCCCAAGTACAAAATGATACCAGCCACCTCCTCACCTCCCCTGCCCTGTTCTCTTTTACAAGAAGCCTCATGGTTTTGGAGAAAATGAAACTTTTAGCGTTTCCACATACGCAGAACTCTCCATTCCTGTGACCTAACTCAGCCCCCACCCTGGAATTACATCACCCAGCTCTTGGTGCCAACATACCTATATAAGCGCTACCACCCCCACCCCTGGGGCTGTCCCCCATTTTCAGGGCAGCCCTGGGCTGTCCTCCATTTTGAGTACAGCCCAGCAGATTTCTTTCCTTAATAAAGCTTGAATAGTACCCGGCATCTTGGCTCACTTTCTTTCAGTGTTAACTGCCTAGAAATTCTAAACTTAAAGTTGGGTGCAATAAGGAGGTGAGACTTAGGGGTTGTCTCCTTTGGAGAAAAGGGGAGTTCCCAAGTCTTCCAGCATTATGCATTTCCTTAATATGAAAACAAAACTGTAGTTAGGGATTCTGTCTAATACCCCAATATTCTGCAACCAACAATTGGAATAACAAAGATACCACTTTTCTGAAATGACTAAATCAGTTGTTTCTAAATTCTTCCAGCATCAGTAGGGACTCAAAGAACAAACACACATACATACACACAGTATGGTTAAAAAATTATTAAAATTGGGCTAATAGCAAGACATTGAAATGTCAATACAATAGTTTCATAATGCCAAATAAACAGCAAACTACCTATATTAACTTATAAAATATATTTTATAAGTAATTAAAAAAAACCATACAATTTGCTACCCCACCTCATTTTTATCTTTACTCAAATAACACCATCCTACTAGGCCTTCCTCGTCCATCGCATCTACCACTGACCATCCCCAATATTCCCTCTGTTCTTTTATTATTTTCTTAGTACTTATTACTATGTATTACAGTATATATTTTCTTATCAATACTGTTGATTGTCCTGTAAGTTCTATGAGAGCAGGACTTTTTGTCTATTTGGTTCAGTGTTATATTCTCAGGGTCAGATCAGAGCCCAACACATAGTAAGAGCTCAGTTGTTGAATGAATGAACTATAATTTTTTTAAATTTAATAATGGTTTTCTCTTGTGGGTAAAATGATGGACCATCACTGTGGTGTTATTTCTTTATTTCAGCGTTATAATTAGAAAAAATAATGCAAGGAGATTTTTTAATTTAAAAACTAAAAAACATCTGCACAGTAAAGGTAGCAATCAACAGAGTGAAAAGACAACCTACAGAACGGGAGAGAATATTTGCAAACTATGCATCCAATAAGGGATTTGTATCCAGAATATACAAGGAACTCAAACAACTTCACAGCAAAAAAAAGAAAAAAACCCACAAATAATCCAATTAAAAAACAGGCAAAGGAACTGAATAAACGTTTTCAAAGGAAGACATACACATAGCCATCAGGTACATGAAAAAAATGCTCAACGTCACTAATCATCAAGGAAATGTAAATCAAAACCACACTGAGATATCATCTCACCCCAGTTAGGCTGACTATTATCAAAAAGACTGATAATAACAAATGCTGGCAAGGATGTGGAGAAAGGGGAACTCTTCTACGCTCACTGTTGGTGGGACTGTAAATTAGTGCAGCCATTATGGAAAACAATATGGAGGTTTCTCAAACACCTACAGATAGAACTACTATATAATCCAGCTGTCTTGCTACAACAAGGGCTACTGCAAGGCTAAGGCTAAGGCTAATGTTGCATATCCTGCTCACAGTGTCAATTGTCTAGCTCTTAATCCTGTTCGTGACGCCAGTTGTAAAGCTAGGCGACCATGCGAGTTGTCGCGGCTCTTTTACCTGCTGGTAATCCTGCAACAACTGGGCCAATGGTTGAGCTAGGGCTGGGTCTGGAGCTCCCAGACCCCTCAAGCCCATTCACAGACTGGGTCACAAACCCTTCACACACCAGGCTGGGTCACCAGACCCCTTCATGTAGGTCTATAAGCTAGGTAACCAGCCACAAGGACCTTGGAAGCTGCAGGTCTGGAAAAACATGGCCGCACAGAGTGGGCACCTGAGGCAGTAAAAAACAGCCAAAGTGCCACCGCCTTGCAGGTGCACTTACTCCACCCACACACAATGTTTACAGAACCACCCTGAACCGGCTCCAAGGCGAGGGGAGCCTGACCAAATTGTCCCATTTTCCCAACACCAGCAATCTCACTTCTGGTTATACACTCAAAAGAATGGAAATCATGTCAAAGGGACACGTGCACTCCCATGTTCATCACAGCTCTATTTACAATAGCCAAGAGATGGAACCAACATAAACGTCCATCGACAGACAACTGGATAAGGAAAATGTGGTATATATACACAATGCAATATTACTCAATCATAAAAAAGAATGAAATTCTGCCTTTCTTAAAAACATAGATGAGCAGGAGAAAATTATGTTCAGTGAAATAAGCCAGGCACAAAAAGAGAAATACATGTCCTTACTCATAAGTGAGGGCAAAGAGAGAGAAGGGGGGAAGAAACAGAAAGACAGACCACAATAATATGTTGAAATTTCAGAAGGACAGAATAGACCTACGTTTCTTAGAGGTAGGAAAGGGGAAGGGGGAGGGGAGTTAGGAAGAAATTGGGTAAAGGATACAAGGAATAATTGCGATTTGTAATAATGAACATGCTAATAATGTTGATTTGATCATCACATACTGTACACAAATACTGATAGTCAACTCTGTGTCCCATAAATATGTATAATCAATTATGTTTCAATTAAAAAATAATTTTTAAAAAATTAATATGTTTAAAATTTATCTAAAGGGCAGAGGGTGATAGACAGTAAATGAGCAAGGTCTGGGGAAAGCATGCTCAGGTACTGTAGTACAAAGGTACTGGAGTTCACTGTAGATTCATTATTTTTCCTATCTTTCTCTTGAAACATATATCATTACTCGAACCAAATTAAACTGAGAATCCATTTCTTTTAGTATTTTTGAAAGGAAATCAAAATAAATTTCAAATCAATTTATATTAGTTTTATATAATGAATTTTCTCCAATTACATAGGAGTACATTATAAAAAGTTGCTTGTGATTATTCATTTAACAACTCTGTAGTAACAAGATAGAGACTTAAAGCTAAGAGTGGTACTGAAAGAATGTTTTTAATAAAATACAAAAAAACAATAAAATATGATTTGATCAAAGGCCAAAGTAAGCAAACGTGTTACAAACTGAGAAATGGAAAAACTTTTCAATCCAGTTTCCTAGTAACCTCTTACTACTATATACAGAATCAGAAAACATAAACATAAATAGTAACTCTATTTATAAAGCAAACATTTACCTTAATCATAAAAAGTGAGAGAAAGGCAGTACAATGTGACTAAGAGTAGAATTATTTTGGAATTATAACCTGAGTTTGTCTAGCTTTGTGGTCTTGGGAACATTACTTGACCTCTTCAGCCTCAGTTTATTCTTTTACAAATGGAGTGAAGGATTTGCCTGTAATAACTTTCCTTTCTAGGTTATTGTAAGGACTGATGATATAACGTCCGTCAAGTGCTGGGAATGGTAACTATTTCAGTAACATACTATATGTCGTTCTGTTTACCCAATCTGTATCTAAACCACAAATCTTCATTTTGATGCACATCCTTTGCTGTACTAAAGGCATAGGTTAACAAGGAAGTACTAGAGTTCTAGTCAAAAGACTTTCATATTGGTAAACTTCAATACATGAATGAGATTGTTTATTGAAACTTGATTCAAGATATCTATAATGGATCAGAAATGTTCCATTAACAGTCTGTGGCATATTCCCAAGAGAAGAAAGTTTATTCTAAAGACAAGAATATATAAATGAAAACATGGAGTACAAAAATTATAAGTTGTACATAAAACATAAAATAAAATGTTGATATTAGTAAAGCATATATAGTTACCCTTTAAATGAGCCAAAGAGAAAATACTAGGATGGAATATAAGTATAAGTTCATTTTTCTTGGAAGTACACCCATATAGAGCTATTCTTTAAGTTATCTGGCCCTTTACAAGCAATCTAGAATTGCACATCAAATTTCTCATTCATATTTATTCACTCTGCTTTTTGAAAGGTGACTAATGTATCTTACATAATTTTATTCTGGAAGGTTTAATCCTCAACTAAATAATCCATTTTTTTTAGGTAGAACCCAGGGGGCAATTATAACATACCAATCTGGTTATATAAGACTGGACTTATTAAAGGGAACTTTTGGTTTCTTTGTTTGGGGGCTTGTTTTGTTGTTAATGCTTTAAAATACACGGCCCTGTGTACACTATCCTCCAGGTATTAAACCTGTATTATAGAGATGCTTTTTTTTTTTTTTTTTTAGTTCAGCCTTTACTTACATAGCAAAATTGACTAATTAGAAATCTGTTTTTCTCTTGCTCCAAATCTTTTATATTCCTTCTTGCAGATGAAAAGTGTTCCTTATGCCAGTTATCACTTGCAAAAAAGACAAAGATTTCTGAGATCAAAAGCTATTGATCGCAATTCCAAAGTCAATGTTACATTTCTCATCCTTTGCACCAAAGAACACTGGTTAATTTTCAAGCAAGCAGGCTAGATGCCAAGGCCAAGCTATGAGCACCATCAAAATTGGTGATTAGCATCAACTAAAAACCACAAAGGATTCCTTAGTACTGATGAACAATCACTCACCTTGGACAAACATTGTTAATGCCTTAAGGAACACTTCTTAACTGACAATTATCATTTATGATAATAAATTCCATTTCAGCCCAATGTATTTTTAACTTATGTTTTATTTCTTGTTAGCAGTAAGCTATTATGCATTTGGTGACTGTACTTAAAAAAAAAGAGGTTTTACTTTGGCTGAGACTGTGACTCTGGGTCTCAATACAAGTAGCTGAGAATTATGAGGGTATTTTGCAAAGGAAAGAATGTCTCAGTGCCATGGCATATTTAAAATAGGTGTAAGGTCTGGGGCTCCCTTTTCCCAATTTGTTTGAAGTGTCAGAGCTCCTTCAAGCATGTTGAGGGTATGTACAAACATCTAATTCCTGAGAATGAGATTCAAAGATACTTCTCTTTCTTTTCACCTTGCTCTCATTGAGTTACAATCTAGAGACAGACATAGGAAGCAATTGAAATAAAGTGTGACATCAGCTAGTATTTGGATTCTTCATCTGGTATAGGGTCCCCATGAGGGACAGAATAGCTACTCAAAGCAGAAAAGAATGCCATTGGAGAGTGAGGTTAAAATTTCCTTCCAACATATGGGCAGCCTAAACACATCTAGAAGGCTGGCTCTCACACAAAATCTCAAGGCTTTTTTTCTACTTAAACTTCTTTATAGCATGTTGATAAGCATCTGATATTTCTTTACATTGAATATCTTGTGGGGTAACTTCTTTGCCAGAAACTGTTTCATTTTCTTTATCACTTCCACTCGTGACAATATTATATCCCAGAAGTGTCTTCTAAAATAGATACTATTAGGAAGGACATTACTTCATGTATTGGTCCATTTTCTGTCACAGATAACAGAATACCTGAAACTGGGTAATTTACAAAAAACAAAATTTATTTCTTACAGTTTTGAAGGCTGAGAAGTCCAAGGTCTAGGGGACATATCTGGTGAGGGTCTTCTTGGTGGAAGCTCTCTAGAGTCTCATGGTGACACAGGGTATCACGTAACAAGGTCTCAGCAACAGAGCTCTAAGGTGCTCACTTGCTCTCTTTATAAAGCCATCAGTCCACACCTACGATGACTCATTAAACCATGAACCCATTACTCCATTAATGGATTAACCCATTCATGAGAGAATAGTCCTCACAATCCTATCACCTCCTAAAGACCTCACCTTTCAACACTGCCACATTGAGAATCAAACTACATGAGCTTTGGAGGAGACAAACATTCAGACCATAGTGTCTCACATTAACTTTAACAAACGTTATTGCCTAATTGAATAACATTTTGTAACCTATTCAAAAATTCTGACCATTCTAAGACTTATGAAGAAGCTTTTTTACCAAACCAAAAAATAAATAGAATTAAACAACATTAAATAGACTGAACGCCGGAGGAATAAAAGATTGTTAGCTCCTTGCTATAGTCAATCCTCAGGTTCTTTTTCCACGGAAGACCTTAAAATGATGTATTCTCAAAGCTCTTTTCATTTTTCTCTGGGTATCAGATATCATTGCCTGTATTATGGGATAAAACCCTTTCCCCTAACTAGAGCCACAGGTGACAGTTGCACAACAAACTAATCTGCTGCTTAGGAAAAAAAAAAAAAAAAAAACCTTTGTGTCAATGTATTAGAACTACTGTTTTTATTCCTATATGACCGCTAACCTATTTATTAAACTCACCTAGGGATAATGCTAAAAGACTTCTATGCCTTGATTTACACACAAATAGGCCATTTTTATACCCAAATGGATAGTATTTCTTTTTACAACTACTTTTAGAGTAAGGTTGAAAACAATAAATAAATAAATTAAAAACAAGGATCTACAGAAAAATGTGAAAGTCGTCAAGATTTTTAAAAATACGTGTTATTTAACCACCCTATTTAATTATTACTAATTTTAGAATTAGAATAGCATGAGAAAGGAAATCATGATTATAAATGTCAATTCTTAACCAGAGCTACACTGTTGATTAAAGCTGCCATTGTGTGTGTGTGTGTTTTCACATAAAAGGTGTGCAGTGTGAAAAATGGAACGTATTTCATAGTGTTGCTGGTGAGATGGATGTACTCATAATCTGGGTCAGCACACATGGCCCCATTCAGCAGCACTGGGTGTGCTGTGATGTTTAGGGATGCTATTTTGAAAGGTGGGGCAAGAGGTCTGCCCTTGCATACACAAAAGTACAGTCCTAAGCAACTGGATGATAATTACCCATTCCCATTACCATTCTTTATCAAAGAATAAGCTATTAGTTGTGGAAAAATTACCCAAATGCATAGAGTGTACAGGGAGTAATGACTAAGAACCATAAATATCACTAAATACTTATACTACATTAGTGTCCTGAAATTATAGACATATATAGTGAAAGCTTAGCATTTGAAATCAGTGTTGCCACAAAAAAGATGCCTAACATAGCTTTTATTATTATGCATTTGTTTAAATTGTTACCTGTGTATTGTGCATGAAGCTTCACTTCATATATCAACTCAACAGATTCTAAATGATTTGGGAGGAAGTTGAGATGGAAAGCAGGAGCAGGTAACATTCTATGTAGATCTCATGCTCATGTCTTCCTACTATTCCTATTCTTCTTTCTGACCAATTTTTAATGTTCTTATGGTTCCTTGTTTTTCACCTATCCTAATTCTATATCTCAGGAAGAGAGTGGCATCTGTTTGTTATCCATAAAGAAAAATATTTTTAAAACCCTCCACAAATTTGGGTGTAGTATAATTGAAAAAACTGCATCAATAAATTAAAATGTACCCTTGTAAAATTCTTGTTTTAAAAAATAAATGTGGAACAAATAAATTTGAAACAAATAAATTTGATAAAAATAAAAGAGAAAAGTCATTTTCAAACTGTCAAGATGTCCTAAAAAGATTCTCTGGACGCCAATATTGCCAACTATCATTATATTATCTTGCTCTGTAGTGGTCTAGGGTACACATTTTTCTTTCTTTCTTTTAAAGACATTTAAAAAGCAGTGTTCCAGTTTCACTGCCAGAATCTTCACACCATTTAAAAGACATAGTTAATCATAACCCCAAACAGGAAGGAAAGGGTTAGTTTTCACTTAAGTAAAGTTTAGTGAAAAGTCAACAGATCAGTGTGATTATGGCTAGATCAATGATGCACAGTTCTGAAAGGTTTTACACAAGCAGCAGTCTTAGGATGTAAGACTAAGGAGCCGGTAGGTCAGGAAAAACATAAATGCAATGCCCCACATATGTACCTCCCTTTGGGTCCATAAAAAATCTGACCAGATTGTCTGAAGGGAAGCCATTCTTGCCACAGGGGCAGAAGTTGAAGTGTTTCCATTTCCATTGACTGCATTGCAGCTTTGAGTATGTCAGCCAAGGTTTTCTGCTGGTCAAAGTCACAAAATTTCTGGTCGATATCTTTTATGAGGAATGACAAATGTAAAAAGATAAACTCTACAGTGTCAGATAAACTATATGGGCTTTTACTAGATCCCAATCAATGATTTAACAATGTGTAGTCAATTTCAAAGTCTTCTGCTAATTCAAGGAAACAAAAGACTCTCACCAAAAAGATTCCTACCAGGCTAGAGTCTGTTATGTTCAGGCTATGTAAACTTGAGAGCTGTCCTTTTTAGCTATAAACTGTTTAAAACAAAGTTGCTCGTGCCTTAGATAAATGGAAACCACATCAAAGCATTGCTCAGAAAAGATCAATTTTGAATAATCCACCTGTGGCAGAATAGTTTTGAAGTTTTCACTATCTCAACTTTCCAAAAATCCTCACTTTTTAGAAAGGGGCCTTTGTTTTTAATATAGTAAAAATACAGTTTCATGAGCAAACCATACCGAATCTCTCCTCTAAACACTAGGAAAATTCACTCTTGGTATGTTCTAGATTATCTCTGGATGGGAAGATTTAGTCTAGCAGAAATCTAAATGTAAATCTACTTTTTTTTTTGAGCATTAAAAAATTATAAACTCTTCACCCATGTTATCATAAACAACTACTTTTGCATTTTTCTCAAGTTTGGGTCTTATCTGGTCTTTTCTATTAAAATCTATAGGACTGAGTCAAGTGTTTCCCTCTTTTTCTTCTTTCTTTTCTTCTCCTCCTCTTCCTTCTCCCAATTCTGAATTTGGAATTCCAGTATTTCTGTTACAATAGATTATACTTATCATTGCATTGTATCTCACCAACCTCATTTTGAAATAATTTTCATTTGAAAGTCACATACAGACATGAAAAAGATTGTGGAAAGGTCTGCAATACATGCTGCTGAATTCTAATCACAGCAATGTCACTAACTTACTATATGACCTTAACACAGTCACTTCTCTACCCAGTCTGATACAAAAATATCCTGCTCACTAGCATGAACTACAGAATAAATAATAATTACATTTATTTCGTACCTCAAAGCAACAAATTCTAGTTTTTTTTAATTAAATGTAACCTTAAAATATCAGTTTTTGAAACAATTATCTTTCTCCTATTTGGCATCCTCAAAACAAGTCAGTTCTGTATTATATCAGTTAAATACATTTTATATAGTTACCTCCAAGTGCCAAAGTAAATTTCAAGGTTGATGTGTACATATTACATGCCATGCTCAAGAAAATAGTGAAACAAAACTGACTGCTATACACGTGTCCTTAGAAATAAAGAAAAAGAAATTTATAATATGGAACAAAAATAGTGTTTTAACAGAATATTTTTCATATTTTTCCAAGCTTCAGCAACTTGCAAAGAAAGATCTGAGGGGCTACACATCCTGTAGAATGCATTGAATCAAAAGGATTGACCATTAAGTTTGGTAGCATGATCTTATCAACTTCCCTCAGCCTTCTAATACTTCTTTTCAAAACTTGTGCAAATTGTATGAGACCGTGCATGTATTACAAGTATTAAATTACACCATTATATCCTTAGAGGAAGGATTTTCTATTATTCAGGCAAGGAATGATTTTTGCTCACCCATGTCAGATTCACAACTAGCTCATGTAGAGTTCCTGGTGTTGAAAATAAGCCAGTCAAAAATTTTAGCAATAAAAACAATGTAAAGAGTGCAATATCCTGGTTCAAAATAATAGGAAATCTTGGAGAAAGAAGACAAACCTTGTAATTGTTTATATGGCTTCTTGCAATAAAGTAATTACAGTTACGTAATGTTAAACACACAGAAGCCATTTAAGTTTAAAATAAAGACAGTTTTCTAATTTGTGGCTAAAATGTTTAAATTTAACTCCAGTTCCATGCATTGAATTGATTTATCTGTCAATAATACATGTTCTCTTTCTGGATAAAGTAGGTCTACAAAGAAGTTGTCAATAGTTTAGGCACATGCAATGGATCAGAAGATAACTAGCTTAAGACTTTTTGTAAAATATCTAATTCTTTTATTGTTCTCCTTATGCTCATATGTAGTGCTATGCTCTCTTCCAAGGCATTTGCTTTTTTAAACTTGAGAAATTTACTTAACTATAATGTTTCTTTTCCCCAAGTAACATAACTTATAAATCCTCAGCTTTCCTTTTGTTATGATTTCTTCCAATAACGTTGAGTTAAAATTCAACATCTGCAAAAATAGTGGTTAAATCAAAGAATTTTAGAAAAATCATGTACTTTACTAATGCAGACAAATCAATTGCCAAAACAATGATTCAGAAACATGAAATAAAATAAGACAAATTGCTTTTTCAAAGATACTGAAGTGAGGAAACAATTCATGCTTAGAACTAAAATATTAGTCACAGGACTGTGACCTCTCACCTTAAGTGATAAAATACACAGGTCTGAATTGACAATACATACTCATGGCTGATCATGGCTGCTAGTTATTGATCAAAAGAGGAAAAAAAAGTACTTTGCAGGAAAAACATTGCTCTGAATTACAAACATCCATTCTCCTGAGACTCAGCAGCTCTCTGGGTTTCTCCCTCTGGAACTAGAAGCAAGAAGTGAGTTCAGCCAGTATTTAATATCAAGTGAATGTGGTGTTTAATCAATAGTCTTCTGCTTTGTTCCTCGATGTGGAAAGCTGTGTCTATTCATTCAGCAAAGGTTAATGCCAGGGGTCAAGTGATTTCACACTCTCAGTAGGATCCACAACATTTCAGTAGTTCAGATGCCTTAGACAATGATGACTCAGTTGGACTGATTTATTGCCACTCTAAGGCCCTGCTTAATACTAAAGTGCTCTCTTATGATAATACCTCAGAAAATAGCACTGATAAAAGAGGAGGCAATAATTACCTACATTTTGAGGTAATGTCTTCATTTCTAACATCCTATAAAGATGTAAGGTCCATTTAAAATGATCCGCTTCTTGTATTAGCAAGCCATTTAAATGAGATCTTATCAGCATCTTCTCCTTCATGAAATACAACACAGAAGAAATTCATAACCCTATGATACAAATGTAAATTATAAGTAATACATTATTTAGCACATATTTTAGATAATCCTTTTTTAATATTTACGTATTGCCATATTTTTAGAATCAGACAAGAAAAGGGGAAAAAATATTTGAAGAAGGGAGGAAAATATGACTTACTATAGCCATCTCTATTAAACAGGGGACACACTTTGCAATTTGATTTCTTTCTCTTTGACCAATTCTAGCACAAGACAGGCAGGCTGAACAGATATGCCTATATATTCTTTCTAAATGTGGTTCACTTAAAGCAGCATTAGTTGAGGTCATTGTTTTAAACTAGAACATATTCGACTATGTCAGGGGTCCAATCCTTAAAATGTTAGCATCCATGATTATTATTCAGCAATGCCTCATTCCAGATGTGTTTAATATAATGAAAGAAGTTCAAATGTCACCAGGAAAACAGCCTGAGAAGAATTAATTGGAAAGCTTATCATAGGAAAGTCATTTAGAATCCAGCTCTCACTAATATATCTGTGGATGATGAATATACTAATCAATTAGAAAAATAAAATAAATTCTGTAAATTTATCTAAAGACATCCTATCATTACAACTGGAAGGATATTTGAAACAGTTTATTACATCCCATTTTAGATGATTAGTATGTAAAGTACGCCAATACAAATTTTCTGCCTTCTACTTTCCCATTTCACAGTAAACTCTTAATTCAAACAAATTTAAAGTTAAACAATTTTAAAACTATTTTAAGCAATTATTTAAAAGCATAAGTAAAATGTTGTAGATGAGTTAGAAAGAAACTGTTTTGTATTTGTATAATTCAAGAAAACTTATTTTGAATTTTCAGTGACAGAGTTTGCCTTAAAAACAAACTAAACGGGCGAAAATGAGTAATATTAATGTGAACAATAATTTCATCATGCAGTGATCAGAGGTTTGAATTCATTTTTTAATCAAACTTATCTTCAAAGGATGATGACTTTTCTAGATTTCTTTCCCAAAAGGAATGATTTTATAGGCCACATATTTCATGGCCTATAATAGACAAAGAGGAAAGATAATTAATAACAAAGTTTTAGAAAATAAGACAAGATCAATTAAACAAAACAAAAACATTGTCTTATACTTAATAAAAATAGCATTAGTGACCTAAAGTCAAAATTCTATGAGTCAATAAAATTGAAAGTTTCAAGAATCTTCCAAAAGTGTTTTTTCACAGTGACTTCCCCAAACACTGTCCTTCAGGATAAGGATATTTACCGGGAAATGTAGTCCAATTAATTCACACATGGATAAAATGAATGGCCTAAAATGAAAGTATGTGCATATCTAATTTTGCTCTTCAAAAACTACTAAATAAATTACAACTCATGTGATCATTTTAAATGACTAATAAAATGTTTGCATACTTTGAGTTTTGCAATTGTGTTTAACACATATAATGGTCAGAATAGAATGTGTTACATTGTTATTTTGCCTGTAGTCACAATATGGTGTGAAATACAAGAGATGGTTCATATTTCAGTATGACTGAGAAAAAATATTTTTTAGTTCATTTTTTATTTCAATCATAATTATTTCTTCAAATCCTACCAAAGTATAAAAAGACTCTGTGTGTGGTCACTGTCTTTTTTACTCTTCTTTTGTGTATTCATATGTGTAGAGAAAAAGAAGATTTGCATGAATTTCTATGAATTTCTCTTAATGCAGCCCTTATCTTAGAAATTTAAACACTATTCAGAACTTTAAAAAAATTAATGTCTCCTTTCAGCCTTGCATGCTCATCAGCTAATGTAATTCAAAACTCTTTAATGCTGATTTCAGTGCCTTATGTGTGAATTATCTTCAGTACTGTATTTCTCTCAATAAAAACATCACATAGGTCAGGACAGAAAGCTTAATGGACTTATTTTTTTGATAATTGTTGTGAAACATGTCTGTAACTAACTCCCTTCAATATACCTATTTGAAAATTAGGAAAGACAACACAGGTTCATTTTAGAAAATTTCAGATAAGCAAAAAGGAAAACTAAAAGATCTTTTTAATCTTATCAAATATTTATACATGCATCTAGTCTTTGGTATATATGTGGGCATACAGAGACAGTCATATACATTCTATATTGATATATATTAGATATATATCTAATATAATGTGTTCATAATGGGGTCAAAGTGGTAGATACTATTTTGTAACTTAGTTTTTTCCTAGCAATATACTATGAATACCTTTGCATATCCTTATGTATTCTTCTATGTCATATTAATGATTACATTAAATTTCACTTTATTGATCTATATAGTAATTTCTTAGCCATTTTTCCTTCTCTTAAGCATTAAAATCATTTTTCTTTTATACTTTTACAGATAAGGCTGTGGTAAACATATTTTTAACAAAATTTATTTAGGAAAAGTGTCCTAGAAAAAGAATAAGAAGGTCAAAGGAAACAAAAAGTGTTAAAAGTGGTCAGGGTGGAAAATTAATCTCTTAAAATGTGGAAATGTTTTTGTCAACTTCATGAAGCAAATAAAGAATGAAAATATTTTTTGACTATTTTAACCACATAGTTTCCCAAACACTGTAATATACTTCATAAGAAGGCTTTATTTTTTCTTTTACTTTTCTTAGTAGTCAATAAGTAAGTTCCCATTTACTTTTTTGTTCGAAAAGCTATTTTTTTATTTATTCTTTTTTTAATTAACACACTGTATGTATGGGGTACAATTTGATGTTTCAATACATACATGATGTATAATGATCAGATCAGGGTGTTTAGTGTATCCATCCCCTCATGTATTTATCATTTTTTGTGGTGAGAACATTCAAAAACCTCTCTTCTGGCTTTTAATGGGCAATACTAGACACAACCTTCCCCAATCACAGACTGGGAATTTATGAGAGCTTCATCAGCTTTTAGAGGTTGAATACAGTGTAACAAATACATACCCTTCTAGAATGTTCTAGATCCTTAATTTTTAGAGATCATGTATTATTCAGTTGTACGATGTACAGCAATGAAATGAATAAGTGCCAAAATAAAAATCTTATTTAGATATATTAAAGTCAGCCTGGATATGGAATTAGACATAAAAATTTATTATTTCTAAATCCCAATATAAACCAAATCCCAATTAAGGGTAAGGGTATTTTTTTCATACTATTCCCTTTTTAAAGGGTTGTTTAGTATAGAATTAAATGAAATAAGTATTTATATATGCCATACGCCATTTCCTTGTTTGTCAACATTCTTTAACTCAAAATTCACTTTAAATATTTTTGTTATTTATTTTATGTCTGGTTAAACTTGCCCTTTATTCCAAAGTCATTCATTTTAAAAAATAAAACTCCAATATTCTTACATTACTTATTAATAGTTAGTCAATATTTATTATTCATTTCCGATATTTTTACAGATAAGTTTGAAAATAATTGTATAGAAATTATATTTAAAACTCAGAGCCAAAAACCAAGAGAGTAGCATTTTAGGGGTCATACTTTCACTCATGAAATTTTTAATTTGGAATTGTTGTTAATATTAGTAAATACTCTATACCAAAAGTATTCAAAGGTTAAAATTGACAGAATTCACTCTAAAGTAAAGTTTATTCATATCCTTACTAATGTTGATTGTTTTAGATCAATAATTATCCAAATTACTCAAATACTTATATATCTAAAAAGACTACTAAATTGACCTACTGAAAGAAAAATAAGATTCATCATTCTTTCCTTTTACCCAGTGTTATAAATTAGATGTACTAGTCACACAATTAGGTAAATCACAATCTTGTCAGAGTTTAGGAATAGTCATAAGCTTTCAGAGTTAGGACTTATTGGTTAATTAGCAATAAAAAAATTGTCACCGCATATTTTAAATTTTAGTCCATAAGCTACTATTTTTATATATAACCTAAGAATCATAATAAATTGGGACACTACCAAATTTTTTAAATGAAGGTAAAATGTTTTTGAATATACATTTTTAAATATTCTCCTTTATTTTAACTTACTTTTCCTTTTTCTTTTTAAGTTTAATGGGATTTTATTTTTATGAAATGTGTAAGCTTGCATAAGAAAAAAAAGTCTGGAAGTAGTTATACAAAATGTTAAAAAGAAGCGTGGTCTATCCTAATTATAAACTACAGTCAATTCTGCAAATAAAACACTGCCCAAAATTTCCTGCAAGGTCAGTGGCACAGTTGCTTCGGAAGGATATTGCTCTGCTCTCTAGATGTGCCTGAAGAAAAACTTAGGTCAAAAGAAGCAGCCAAACCAAAAGGGTACTTGTATTAAAATATATATTTTAATGTGTATTTTAGCTTACTTTTTAAATACTGCATTTAAGAGAAAAACATAATTATTTTGGTGATTATATCTTTGTGTACAAAGAAAACTCAAGACACTAAAGTAAAAAAAAATTAAAATTAATTAGAAAATTTGTAGGAGATATGGACACCAGAAAAATTAGTTATTTATAAAAGGATTTTCTGCTTTATCTAGATTTAGAAACATGAAAAATGAATTTTATAATGCAATATAAAATTTTCAGGAAAAAATTAACAAGAAAGATGCAAAGAAATATTTGAAGAACACTATGATAGAAGACATTTATTTATTTATAATTGACAAATAATAACTGTATATACTTATGGGGTACGATATATTTTGATGTGTGTGTACACTGTGGAATGATTAAATCAAGCTAGTTAACGTATCTATCACTTCATCTACTTATTTATTTGTGATGAGAACATTTAAAATCTACTCTTTTAGCCATTTTGAAATATGCTATAGTATTATTCAATTATGGCCGTCATGCTGTGCAGTAGATTACTAAAACTAATTCCTCCCATCTAATTGAAACTTTATACCCTTGACCAATATCTCCCCTTTCCCCATCAAAAACATGTAATTTATAATGATTGTATAAATTAGGATAGGCAAGATTACATAGCAGAAATAAACAATACCAAAATATTAGTGACTTACCACAACAAAAGTTTATTTCTAGTTCGCACTACACGGTCTACAGTGGATAGGAGGTTCTATTCATTGTGGAGACCCAGAAACCCAAGCTGATGAAGATTATCTCAACAGGTTTCCATGATCAGCACACCAGAGGGACAAGAACGACAAATTATACACTTCTTCCTATAACCCGTTTACAAAAGCTATGCTCTACTTATCTGACTTTACAGGGGCAGAGAAAAACTGGAAATATTGGATGATTGGCATACTTCTACTGCAAAAACTAAACAAGCTTAGCAGGTGATTAAAATGCATTTTATTGGGTAAATAATGTCAATTGAAAAGAAATAACATAACAAAAATAGGAAAATGATATAAATCTCTCAATGTATTTGTATTTTATTGTATATAATTGGCCCTTCTTAAATGCTGGAGAATTAATGAATGAGTGAATGAATGATTATGTTATTGAGTAAGTAATCATAGAGCTTTCTCACTGGAAAAAAAAATGGCACCATGAAGGTAATTTAATCAACTGTATGAAAAATTGGCAAGGCAAGAAATTTAATACAAGATACATAGTTATGTATCTTCTTACACAATAAATTACTTTTAGTATTATTTGGATTAAGCATGAGGTAATAAAGTATTTTCCCAACTTTCTTTCCTTTTATGATAATTGTCCATTCAATTAAACAAGTTTTTCCTCAGTACCATCTAAGTATATTATACTGTTCTTGATTCTGTGGGGAAATTTTAAAAACACATATATATATATATATATATGTATATGTTATACATGTTAACATATACATATATATATATATATATATATATATATGGCAGTATGTATATACTGCCATATTTAGACATGGCTCAGCACTAAAGACATTACAGTCAGGATAGGAGAAAAGCCTGGAAACATCTGACTGTAATATGGAACAGGATGAAATAAGTGAAGTCAATTATACAGATGTTAACTGTCCTCGAAATAGGAGTATTTTGTGACACAGGCATTTTATTTCAACAATTCTTCACAATAAAATTTTCACATTGTCCTAGTCCAGTTGCGCTGCTATTACAAAATACCTTAGACTGGTTATGTTACAAACAATGGGAATTTATTGCTCACAGTTCTGGAGGCTGGAAAGTCCAAGATCAAGATGCCAGCAGACTCAGTGTCAGATGAGGGCTTTCTGCTTCAAAGATGACACCCTTTTGCTATGTGCTTGCCTGGCAGGAAGGGGGCAAGGCAGTTCCCTTCCACCTCCTATAAGGGCACTAATATCATTCATGAGGGCTAAGACCTCTTGACTTGATCACTTACCAAAGGCTTCACTTCCTAATACTGGGCTCTAGATTCCAACATATAAATTTTGGAAGAACAGCAATATTCAGACTATTTTAGTGAAAACACTGCAGCTCAAATATTTCTTCTAATTATAGAAGGAAAAATAATCCCAAGTTGTACCTTTTAACAAAAATTCAGGCTTAACTATCTCTGTGTAAACCCAGAGAAAGTTTTCATAGTGTATAAGAGAAACATCAGAGATGTTGCCATAGCTTTATGATTATGTTTGTTGGTCTTTTTAAGAGCCTTCAAGGTCCATTTTTATATACAGTCATGTGTGGCATAACAACGTTTCAGTCAGTGACAGACCACACATATGATAGTGGTCGGAGCAATAGTCTACACCATATAGCATAGGTGTGTAGTAGGCTATCCCATCCAGGTTTGTGTAAATACGCTCTATGGTGTTCATGCAACTATGAAATCACCTAACAATACATTTCCAGAACCTATCCCAGTCATTAAGCAATGCATGACTGTATATGAGTGTACACACATACATACACATATGGTTAACTTCTTTGACATTTGACAATTTATATAGGGACTAATTTCACTAACTTAAATGTGACTGACACTGGCAAATTCTATAATTTCTCCATGTGGTAAATGGCCCTCATCAGCTGTTCAAACAAGTTATCTTATTCTTGAAATAATTTCACACTCAGGTTTCTAGTTTTCCTATCTGCATTAACCAAAAAAGAAAAAGCATTTAATGTTCCCATTTGTGCATGTAAGTATTTTAAGAAAAACGTTAGGTTAGGCCTGTTCCGACATCCAGCACTTTGAATGTTTCTTAGACCACTGGTAAGATTGTATGCTCTTCCGGATATCTTGGCAGGGCAGCTAAAATCCCATTCTGTATATTTCATAAGGCTCCTTCTAACTCTAAAATTCCATGATACTATGCTGAATACTGCAAAGATAGTTATTCTCTGCCTTAGGCAACTGCAAGCAAGTATTTTATAAAAAAAAGGAAGTAAAGATAGAATGCTACAAACACAATACTACATTTAATATTGGGAGAGGGAGACTAGCTGAACTTAAAGAAATATAAAGATATATATATATATACGAAAACTTATTTCTGAGACCATGCTAAAACCATGTTCAAATTCAGTAATGAAGCTATTACAGATTCTGTGGAACACGACCTAAAATCTCAACAAATACTGAACAAACTGTAAGGAGCTCTTAAACTCTGAATGTATGTACCTAGACATCTCAATTTAACAACCAGACATACATTAAACAGCATTAATAGCTAGGCACTTAATGGATCAATTCCCACTGTTTGTGTAATGTGGAAATAAAAAAGGCTTATTAAATGACAAGCTTTCCCTGGTTTGTGCTAATTAATTATACACTGCATCTGACTGCTAATTTAGTGGGAAAATGCAGCCCCAAACCACGGTTTCAGCTTGAACTTTGCCTCGCCATCACCCAGTTCAGCACAGAGTGCTGCTGCAGCCCGCCTCTGAACGACACCAGTATTAAATTAGAGCACAAGGCCATCAATTTAATAAGTGCTGTAGCAGGTAATTTGAATAAGGACATATTAGTATTCTACCAGTGCACAACTAAAAGCAGCTGACCTTTCAGACCAAAGAAGATCCTTGAACACATCCAGCTGAATCTGAGAACACAGTAATAATCTGACAGTGTTAGGAGTGCCAAGAGAGACATTTACGATCCTGGAGCCATTACTATCCATCAGGCTCTCTATAGCATTATGCGAACAGTTTATATACCTCTGCCTCTCATTTTGCTCTTGCTCCCGCCATGAAAAAAAGAAATAGGAATAAAGCTTTTAAAAAATATTTTCAGTGATATGTTTTGAAACGCTTCTTGTTATTTTGATTTATGCTACAAAGCACACAAAACTAATCAATGCACATGTAAATTACATCTGAAAAATCCACATTCGAAATTATCAATTTCCTAAATGGTAAGGCAAATTTAACATTTAAAAAAAAAAAAACTTGCATGTATCAGAGCAAAAACTGCTGTGAAACAATTAGGAAACAGCACATTATAGTGGAAAGAGCTTGGACCCAGGAATGAGAATAGAACTGGGTTTGAATTCAGGATCTGTCACATGCTCACTGTCCAGCCTGCAGGAACTGAATTCACCAAATTCAATTCAACAGTCATATATCGGGTTTCATCGTGTACAGTGTTGTAAGCCCTCAGGATATAGAGATGAAAAAGATTTGATCCCTGTTTTCAAAGATATCAAAATCTAGCAGTGGTGACATAAACATACACTATTAATCACAATACAGAGTGAGAAGTGCTTTCAAGCCCAGAGAATAGTGATCAATTCTGCCTGGTGGTTTCCAGGAAAGGTACTCAGACACAGCAATAGCAATAGCTGCGCTGGGCGTCACGAACAGTTCACCAGCAGAGAAGATGGAATGCTATCTGATGGGAAGCATTAATCAGATGGAAAAAAAAAAAACAAAACTATTGTATTGAGAGAGGAAGATACACTGGGTTAGGTAATAAATACATTGGATGTATTTGGTTGAAGGGTTTATGAAGGTATAATTATGTGATTCTGTGTGCTTGAAATGTTTTCTATATTAATAGAAATAGAATGTATTAGTAGATATAAAAACAAGATGTCTTCATCAGTAAAGTAAGGACCTTAGATTAGAAGGAACAGGCTAGACTGTTTATTTTCTTGGTCTCACAAGAACAAGGTGAACCAAAAGCACACTTGGGGTTATACCAAATGGAGAGAAATGTGCAACTAAGGCAAGAGTAAGCAATCACCACACTTTGGTCATGGCGTTTCCCTCCCAAGGCTGGCCCTTGAATACTCTTTATTTTTTTTAATTTGTAAATTTTGACACATTACTTATTGTTACTTACAGAATATTTGTTCCGCATTCCACAGCCAGCACTGATACACAGCATGTACTGGTACTGCCTTATTGATTGTTTATAGCTGCATCATTTCTAACGAGTTGTTGCCTGTGCCTTACAGGTTACTGAATACTTTGAGTATCATCTACATTAGCCACAGTCCCAACAGGAAACAGATGACATACACAAATGAGGGAGTTGGGAAGAGGAAATATTTAGAAAGTGCAGGCAGTAGTAAGAGAAACCAATAAGGTATAGTGCTGTGCTAGTAACTGTGCAGGTGTAACCACCACTAAGACTGAAAAGGCAAGAGGAGGAGCCATAGGAAAGGGACAAAACCCATGCTTTGGCAACCTGGCAGGACCAAATCTGGTGAGTAAAACCCTGACCTCAATCACTCATCACCCATTGACCTTTTGCCTCTGTCTCTCATTGACCATGCCCAACCAGAAGCTAAAGGGCAAGGAGACACACTGATGGAGAACTGAAGGTCATTTGTGCCTACAGGGCACAAAGCAGGGAGGGGAATGGAAGAGAGAGTCTCTGGAAGGGCAAAGGAAATGTATCTAGCACATTACTTCTGCTCATATTGAGTGACTTACACCAGCATGTTGAAACCCACAATGGTGAACTGCTTCCCAAGTCCAAATCAGTCCCCTAGGTTTCTAGGGTCCCGGACAGTTTATATTCCAGGAATCTCATTTCTAATCATGCCTTTTCCTGGAAATAGTCCATTGTCAACAGCTATCTCAAAATCTGAGTTACCTATTAGGACAAACTATCCCTCTGGGTAACTCTTGTTGTAAATAATTAAAACTAACAGTGGTTTTGAACCAATAGTTGCTAATAAATTCACCTGTGCTCTTTTCAGTTTACTTTTGAAAATTGCTTTTTATGTGATGCAAAGCTGAACCAAAAGAAATATCAGCAATGAGGGTCTTTTTGAAGCCTACAAAATCAAGTATCTGCCTTCTACCACAGCCAATAAAAGTAAAATGAGAAGCGATGAAGCCTGCGACATAGAAAGTAGCATGGAAAGGTGATGGGGAGCAGGTGACATATTCACAAGATGAGGCTTCATGACAGTTGAGTCTGGAGATTACTGTAGAAGTCATGAATAATTGTCTTCAGTGGCTGAATGGCTGCTTAAAAATTCAATTAACCAAGATCAAGATTGAGGGGAGATGTGTAGACTTCACACACTACATGAACCATTAAAGAGAAGTTCCGGCTCTCACCAACCTTTTTCTTTTCCTTATTCACTAAAAGGCAACAACAAGAACACAATTAAGTTTTCAGTGATATTTCAGTAGTACATTTTAGAAGAATTGCAAGAATGAGGCAAGTGATATCTGGGTATGTAGAGTTTCTCAAGAAAATTCTATATGAGAAAATTATTTTGAGTGGTACAAGACCAGAATGACTCCACCTCATAGAAAGTGACCTACAGATTTATCACAACATTCTAAATATGAGGTATCAGAGTACAAACATAAATGTATCTTAAGCAAATGCTATTATTATCCTTAGTTATAAATTATAAGGCTAGAAAGGAAAGAAACCTCGATTCAATGTTAATTTTCAGTAAAATGCAAAGAAATGAAGAAAAAAATCACTGAAGATAAAAAATATACAAGATAGGCTTAAAAATAAATGAGTATAATATTGAATATATCTCAATATATCATCAAGGTACTTAATTATAGGCAGGAAAAAACTAACTCCGGCTAATTACAGCAGAAAATAAAATTACTAAAATGATATCGGAGTATAGGACATAGAACAGAGAGCTCTGCAGGAAACTCTAGATACAATGACAGGTAACCTGGGGAACAAGGAGTGAGAACAGGTAAGTCAGAGTGTCACAGTGGGCAGTGAGAAGCAGCTACTAGGGCAGGAACCACCAGAGCTGTTCCAATCTCCCTGCTCTTCTTCATCCTTTGTGCTAGCATTGGTGTCTATTAGCAGAGATCTCCATCATGGGCAGCAAAAAAAAAGAAAAGAAGAAGAAAAAACTCAAAAGAGAATGCTTTTTGCATCATAATAATAAAAACAAGTGAGATTACCTTTAAGATCAGAAGTGTTTTATGGCCTTAAGTGTGCTGAGGACACAAAAAAGCCAAATGAGCTCTAATAAAGTGATGATGACCTCTTTTCGGTTGCTTGCATCTTTTGCTGGAGAAGTGGGAGTAAGAAGAAGCCACTTTAGACAGAGGTAAGAAGGAAACAGCTGAAATTCCAACTAATTTTTAAACACCAATCAGGAGATAGCATGACACTGTAGAATCCCTAGCAAGACTAGAAAAAATAGAGTCTAGACCTCTCTGCTATCTCTTCCACAGGCCTTCATCAAGTGTTGATGGGGAATATCAGAGGAAGAGCAGAAGTGGTGAGAGAGACTCACCTCACTCTGAGGCACAGGGGTGCAGGGCAGGGCAGGGAGGAGAACTAGAGAAATGCTGTAGACACTCTGGGCCCTGCATTCATCAGTGTTGGAATTGAAGAGGAGATATTATAGACCCTAGTGACATTAAAAGGATTATAATGAGATATTATGAACAATTTTATGCAAATAAATGTGAAAACTTAGATGAAATAAACACATTCTTTGAAAACCAGGCACAGAAAGAGAAATACCAGATGTCCTCACTCATAAGTGAGAACCAAAAGAAAGAAAGAATGAGAGAGAATCACAATAATACATTGAACTTTCGGGAAAAAAAGAGAACAGAACTTTGGTTAATAGAGGTAGCAAAAGGGGAAAGGGGAGGAGGGTTAGTGAGAAATTAGCTAAGGGTCACAAAGACTTATGTTTTGTAAACATGAGTATACTAATTATCCTGATTTGGTCACCTCTTTTTGTACACATATATTGATATTCAAATATGTACCCTACAAATATATATAATCAATTAAGTTTCAATTAAAAAAAATCCAAAAACAAATGGAATTCCTAGAGATAAAAACTACAGTGCCGGAAATAAATAATATGCTAGATGGGATTAACAACATATTATGCACTGCAGAAGAAAAGGTCATTGAACTTGAAGACATAGCAATAGAAACTATCATATGTAAAACACACAAAGAAAAAAGCAAAGAAATGAACAGGGATCAGTGACTTAAAGAGAGTTAGGTCATAAAACTATCATTGTGCTGTAGCCACTGGAACCATTGTGAAGGCTGCCTCTATAAACTGGATGTGATAACACAGCTGTAATCATGATCTCCTTAGTGGATTCTACAAGGTCCATTCTTCCTCCTTTCACCAGCTTTTTGCCAAAGACCCTGGTGAGGGAATCTGATTGGCAACACCTACAACATGTGTCCATAGAAGGGAGGATCAGAAAGTGAATATCTGGAATTTTCAGGAAGCAAGCTCCTCCTCTTACCAGGCATCTTTCACAATATGTAGAGGCTTCGGACACTGAGAGGTCAATAAAAGTCTAACAAACATCCTCCACACTCATTTATAACTATGTCGTATATCATAGTGAAAATAGTAACCACCAAAAAAATTTTTTTAATTTATTTATTTTTTTTATTGAATCATAATTGACTATACATATTTTGGGGGTTCAATGTTGAGATATGTTTATCAAACCAGTATTACTAGCATATATATTGCTACAAATTATACTTATTCTTTATGCCCTTTGTCCAATCTCTCCCCATCCCCTTTCCCTCCCCACTTCCCCCTCTAATGAGCACTAGATTTCTTCCCTCCTTCTGAAAGAATAATGGTTACTCTGTTGATTTGTTGCCTAGATGATCTGTCCAATGCTGAGAGGTGTGTTCAGTTCCCCCAATATCATCATAGAGCAGATGCTTCTTCTGTCTCTCTGGAACGGGCTTTGTGGAGAGACATCCTCTTCTTTTCTTTGGTCTCTGCTGGTGACTCTCCTTGTGTCAATGCACTCCAGTGGCTGGCGGACCATCTGCGTGGTGGTTGTGGTGTCCAGCCACTTTTGCAGCAGCTGTAGTTATTGTGGTGGCTGTGGTGGGCCACCCACATGGAGGTGATGTTTTTGGCAGATTCCTTGGCTCTGACGGTATGCCTGTTTGTGGGCGGGGGGGTCCAGTCCCCGGTTCCATCCCTTGGGTCCACAGGCAGGCCCCAAGACACTGGCAGTATGCCTGGTTGTGGGAGGGGTTCCGGTCCTCAGATCCATGCCTCAGGACCCTGGTGGGCTCCAAGGCACTGGCTGTGTGTCTGGTTGTGGGAGGGGGGGTCCAGTCCCCAGTTTCATGCCTCAGGTCCCTGGGCAGGCCCTGCAGTGCTGGCAGTGTGCTTGGGCCAGAACTAATTTTTTGTCCTTTGCTTCCTTCTAAAATGGGGAACTTTCTGTGAGGACCAGCACTTGAGCCCTGTGGTTGAGCTAAATTACTGCTTTGCTGCTGATTCCCTAGGGAAGGCTTTTTGTGCAGCTCAGTTGTTAATGGTTGACTTTATAGGTACTTCTGGCTCTCCAGAGACCTGGTGTACCTGGACTGTGTAGAAACACTGGTCTGGACCTGAGTCTTCTCGTCAAACTGCACCCCATACAATTCTATATTCCTGACTGGTCTCCTCTGAGTGTTCTTATGCTGATTGGGGGGCAGATCAGCTGTCCTTGCTGTGCCCCAGTGTTCCCCCAGTGGGTCCATCTCCCCCACCACCCATGTTCCAAACACTTCCCATTGGATGGGCCCTGTGCTGGTCCCTTGCAATGACTCACCAGCCTCTGAGTGGCTCCTTTTTTTCAGTTGTTGTGGCTCCTTGCTCCTATATGGGTCCATGAGAACCCTATTAGTGGTTTTGCTGGCCTGGGTCCACCAAGGCCCTCTTCTCCCCTGCTGCCTCCAAGTGACTCCATCCAAAGGGCACAGCTGAGGCTTTTGCCAGTTCCTGCTCTGTGCACTCAGCAGCTCCAGTCTTAAAGCGGCTGCAGCACAAAATGGTCAGAGCAGTTTTTTCTTTCTCTCATCATGGCTTCTCCCACCTTCATGCGCTCTGTAGGTCTTTCCTCCTCTTCTCTTGAGCTCAAGTGGCCCCAACTTGGCTGTTGCTGCTTTTTTATAGTTGTAAATTGTTGATATGTGGGAGAGAGTGACACTGGGGACTGTCTATTCTGCCATCTTGACCAGAAGCCTCCCCTCCAAAATTAAAATTTTTAATAAGAATTTTTTTGGAGACCCAATGGTAAATGTGAACACTATTGTTATTGAGAATTTCTGTATGAGACTTGTCCACTACCCTGGCTCCTGCCCATGGTACACTTCGAGCTCCTCAAGAGCTGAGGATATGGTTAAACTATTTTTCCTTTGTTCACTTTCATCTTATGCCACTCAAACCCACTTCAGGCTACCAAACTACCATAGCTAAGAGGTAGATAAATTCCTCAGTAGGTCTCCTTTTTCATACTCATGATTCATAGGTCTTACTTTGTTTCTAGTCTCTTGAATATACTCAGCCCTGCCCAGTCCCTATGACCAATCTTGACCTGGGATGAAGATGGCGAATTTTACCTTGCTCACTCTTGGGTACTCAGCAGTGGGTAGCTCTCTCTGCTAGGTACTGTTCTGGCTTCATATCCCATAGCTAAAAGCTGTGCTAAAGCCTTTTTAATGAAACTAAGGGCACTCTACCTTGTGCATAGTTCTGGTAAGTCTATGCCTTTTATATTCCTAGGCTTATTTTTCTAGGGACTGGAGTTCTGCTTTGGGTTTGGACTATCTGTTAACACTCTTCTGCTTTTGATGGCAATCGTGAAACACCTATAGCTGCCAGCAATATGCTGAGGACACCATGTAGTTTTTATAAAGGCACCTCAAATATGGAGCCATTTCTACCTTTTGGTTCCTTCCATGTTGCTTCTCCTACTAAGGGCGGCTTCACCAAGCCTAGTCAGGTTCAGAGTCATAATGACCATATTAATTAATCCTGCCATGCTCAACAAAGAGTTACACGATGCAGAATTGTCCTACTCCAGATGCCAAGAATCACTGCAAAAGTTAAGAATATGGGCTTTTTAGTCAGAAAACCCAACTCAAGTCCAGCCTCCATCAAAGTGAATCTTGAAAAGGATATTAAATCTCTCTTGGTCTTAGTTGTTTTTTAATTCAGCTTAAGAACAAAATAATAGTATTTAACAGAGATTTTTTGGGGGAGGGGGATTTTTTTCATTTTTATAGCAGTTTTAGTTTTACAGAGAAATTGAGCAGAAAGTACAGATAGTTCTTTTGGGGGGAAATTGAGCAATTACGTCTAAGTTGATTAACATAATGCTCTCTGCTGTGACTTGTATGTTTGTCCCCTCCAAAACTGCTGTTGAAACTTAATCCCCAATGTGGTAGTATTAAGAGGTGGGGCCTTTAAGAGGTGATTGGGTCATGAGGGTTCTGTCCTCATGAATGGATTAATCCATCCTTAATGGATTAAGGGGTTAGTAGATTAATGGGTTATCAAGGGAATGAACTGGTGACATTCTTAGAAAGTGGAAGAGAAACTTGGGCTAGTGTGCTCTAGTTCCCTCACCACGGAATGTCCTGCACTACCTTGGGAATCTGCAGAGAGTCCCTACCAGCAAGAAGGCTCTCTCCAGATGTGCCCCCTTGACCTTGGACTTCCCAGCCTCCAGAATTGTGAATTAATAAATGTCATTTCTTCATAAATTACCCAGTTTCGGGCATTCTGCAATATCCAACAGAAAACAGACTAAGACAACTACCATATAGAAAACAGTGAATATTGGTCACCTTTAATAGCAGTACTAGGAATATCAGTAGAAAACAGTGTTAAATTTAGAGAGTAGATATGAAAAGTATCAAAAGCATCTAAGATTCAGTTTTAAAAGACAGAAGGAATTCTGGATGCCAAGCATCATATGCACACTGTTTCAACTTTAGAAAAATATATAGTTTTTTTCTCAATGGAAAGTAAAGAATAATATGAATATTTTCTTATATGCTTCAAAGGAATATTCTTTCTTCATATTACTAGTTATATTTATAAAAGACAATGCTTCTATCTTTCACAAAATGTTCAAAATCAGACCTCTCTAAAAAAAGAAGAGCTATATCTTCCACTGCACTTACTACCTTGCCTAACCAGATTAAGAAAGCTATCACAATGGTTCAGTTATACGGGTAAATATCAAATCACAGTCATATGCACATAGAGATCTAAGAAAATGCTATACATACTGACTTTTTCAAAAGTCAACAGTGAATCCTAACATAAATTATGACCTTTGGGTAATAATGATTTGGCAGTGTAGGTACATCAATTGTAACCAATGTAGCACTCTGGAGAGGAATACTGATGATGGGGGAGGCTGTGCATGTGGGGACAGTGAGTACATGGGAAACCTGTATACCTTCCTCTCAATTTTGAAGTGAACCTAAAACTGCTCTAAATAATGAGATATATTTAAATAAATAAGTCTGTTTTGACATAAAAAATAAAGCTCAATAAAGCTGCTATATTTTTCAAAAATTTATGCTGCCTTCATGGCATGGGAAAAAGCTAGGAAAATTTTGTCTTTGTATGATATAGACACCAACTAATGTTAAAGTATGCTCCTTTCATGTTGCATGTTCTTTTAGAGACACGTTATATGACTTTTCTTATAAAACTTCATGAACAAGGCATGGCTCACTCATGAATGGCACCCTTAGCCTGATTTGGGGCAGTGAGCATGCTTTCATATCTATAACTTATTGCTAGAAATATATAAAAATCTCCATTGCTGCAAATATTAAAATTTCTTCTCTATGGCTATGGGTTAAATGTGTCCCACAAAGGTTCATGTATTGGAAACTTAATCTACATTGTAACTGTGTTAAGAGGGTGGGAAACCCTATAATAGTAATTGAAAGGTGGGGGCCTTTAAGAGGTTATTAGACTGTGATGACTGTACCCTAGTGAATGTATTAATCCATTGATGCTTTAATGGGTGGTCATGGGTGTGGTTCTCATGGCTTTAAGAGGAGAGCAGTAAGAAGGTTAGATCTCTCTCTTGCTCAGCCATTCACCATGTGATACTCTGCATTGCTGCAGAGGCACCACCAAGAACAAGGCCCTCTCCAGATGTTTTCCCTGGACTTTGGACTTCCCAACCTCCTGTAAGAAATAAACTCTATTTGTTTATAAATTACTCAGTTTTAGATATTTAGTTCTAAGCAACAGAAACAGACTAATACATCAACCTTCCAGGCAAACTTGATTACAAGCATTAGAATCTCCCCAAATTTTACCATCAAATATTCCATAATTAAACATTAAATGCATTTGCTAAAAGAGGACAAGTGTCGGGTCCACCACCGGCCGACCCAAACAGCCCTAGCCTCATTCCTTTTGGTGGGCGAGCGAATGGCCCGGATTACTCTTTCCCTCTGGTCCCCTTTGGAAGGAGACGGTGAAGAGAGCCATGAAGAGAGGTGAGCACAGCCGCCGGCCCCAACCAGCCCAGTTAAAGGACACTCAGACACAGCAGGGGTTCTGTTGAGCAGTTCTGTTTATTATCACACAAGCACTTGCTTTTATAGGCAGATGGGGAGGGGAGGTTTTAACATAATCCTATCAGCTTAAAGGCCAAGGGCATGCATCCTGTCTCAATGCCTAGCTATTGCAATCACGCAGTGTTCACGAGCGTGGAAGCGCGTATTTGGCCAATAAGGGCTAAGGCAAGGTTCCCGCAGACACTCCCACCCTACTTCCTCCCGGTGCCATCTTAGGCTGCCACTTTAATACGCCCTTGTGGGCCCATAATGGCGCCACTTGTAATGTCACTTAAGGTGATGTTAGTTTTTAAGGCCCGACAGACAAGTAATCAAGTGATAGTGTAATCATTTTATTTTTAAAAGGCATTGTGGAGCAGGTTCACTGTGCACTGCTATCAATCCCAAGGGAGTTCTCTAAACACCTTGCCAATACCATGTGCCAATAACAATCCACTTGCACAAGTCTGGTGAGACAGAACACTTACAAGCAAAGCAAACTTATTCCTCACAGAATGACATCAAGGGACAATAAAAGCCTAGGATTTATGGTGAGCTTGTCCCCCTAGGGCTCAGAAAAGCTGCCCAGGGCTAATGGAGTCTCAACTGCATGTGCCCCATATTGCACTGCAACTGAGGATCCCAAAAAGACACCTCATTCTGGGTTTTGTACCTCAGGGGCAAATGGACATGCAAGGCTAACATCAAAGGACATCCTGTTCTAGGAGGTACAAGAACAGAGCCCTGCCTGTTCTTGTTTTTTATGTTAAACATTATGCCTATTTAAATTGGAATGAACTTAGCATCCAGAACATTTAAGCATTATGATGATAAAGAGCACATTTAAATTATCTATTTTTTCATTATTTTCAGTAATTTTTTTAATAAAAGGGCTTCATGACACACACTGATGTTCACTAATTAGTAATTTTCTAAGATATTCTCCCTTTACTATGTACTTTCTACTTGACACAAATCTTTCAGCATGACTAACTTGCTGTTAATCAGTTTGTAAAAAAAAAATTATTATTATAGGGAATAAGTTGATTTATCATTAAATAGTATAAAATGTATATATAAAAATGCATATTTATGTAATTTTTCATCATGTGCTTTATAGAAAATGCGGATTTGAAATTTCCTTTACTAGAATTTCATTCCCTTTTATATATTCTTACTCTTGCAATTAGACATTAATCCTGTACCCTAGAGTGTATAACCACAGAATCTAAAGGAATCAAAGCTAAGTCTGTTCAAAATTCCACAAAACAATAATAAAAAGAGAAAGGTAATAATATATCCTCAACTAGAATTCTAAGGTATCTGGTAGAGCCCATGGACAAATACAACTAACAGAATTTTTTTCCTGCAGAACATTTGGGTAGCAGTCTCAAAAAAAAATGTTTTACATTTCCTCTCCACAATTTCTTTTTATACTCAATCCATTAAATTACTTTTTGTTAATTATTATTACACATTGCCCTTCACAAACTGCTGTGATTGCCACAGAGGCTCCTCAAGAGAGAAACTGATGATACCAACATGTGCAACAGTATGAAGAAAGTGATACTCAGGTATTAAGTCAATCTAACAAGATGGTTCTGAGAATTGAGTGTGCTTTGTTATTGCTACAAAATGAACCACACTTCTTTGTATTTATTTTAGTGTTGCTAAAAATATATATAGACTGATGTGGAAAATCATTTCTAGTTTCGATATTATCTTTGTAACTTGTACGGAAATACAACAATGCATTATAGGCAAATTTAACAGTTAGCATCCGGAAGGAAGGAGAAATGATATCAAACAGAAAGAAGAGAAGGAGAGGAAAGGAGGCAAAGAAGAGAAGAAGAAAGGCTGGAAGGAACTGAGCATTCTGTAGACATTAAATTCAGATCTTCGCTGAATCCAAATCCCGAGGATACCTCCTCCTGCCACCTACTTATTGACTTAGGAATAATTTCAGTGCATGCTTAACACAAAGGTCTGTCCAGTGGAGAAGGTTCAACTCCTTCTGATAAATCCTGCATTCGGCAATCAGTTAACTACTGGATGTGTGTCTAACCATTCAACAGATATCTTTTTTCTTCTCTGACCACAGCAAGTGACAGGGAAATTTCTCACCTTCTAGTTAGTATCCATTAGCAAGCAACACTCTGGAAGTCTCATCTTCAAAAAACCACAATGCAACAAATGTGCTGAAGATAATGCACAGCCAAGCAGTGAATGCTTCACCTCCTGCTCTTTTCTCCTTCTGGGTTCATCACGCATTGTTATTTATTATTTATGTAGTATCATAAATGTGTAACTTTATTGACGAGGTAAAGCCTGTGACAGAAAGGTCACAGACTTAGTTCACATCCTGTGCCTTAAACAATTCTTCAATTCCTTAGCTTCTTAAAAAACTAATCAATAAGTTTTTTGAGTGCTTAATTGAAGAGAAACCAATCAACCTTTAATGAATTGTTGAAACATTGTTACGTATATCAGAAATATATAAACCTAATTAATATTTAGCTAGAGTAATAAACTTTAAAACTTTAAAGGACTTTTGTCCATTTGAGAAGTTCGTTCTCCATTGAAAGATGAGTGAAAGTGTCAGTAAGCGTCACAGTAGCAGAGGCAAAAGTAAATTATCTGTTCAACATTTTGAGCTTGGTCGAGGTGAAACAACACATATTACTAGAAAACACTATTCCCTAATCCTAGCATTGGACCTATAACCCAGGGTGGAACTGTTTACTGAGCAGGCATGGTAAAATGTGGAGGGAGGCAGTTGTTACCATGACTGGGCTGCTGTACACAACTACTGGGGGTGTGGGAGGCAGAACATAATCATCATCTTGCAGTGTGGAGGACAGTCCTTTACCGGGGAGAACTGTCATCCTAGTATAAATAATAACTCATTAAAAAATACCACATGGGACCATTAAAATAAAAACTGGAACATTTTTAGCCCAATCTATAATGTTTTATTTGGCTTCCATGGCATTATAAAATAAATTTTAATGGAGCATGTGTGCTTCAGGATGACAGACACCTGGCACTCTATTTTCTTAAACCTATCTCTGTGATTCAATTAAGTTACCTGTCAATCTCCTAAAGGTATTTAAAGCTGAAGACCCCTCAATCCTGATTATTGTACAACCATGTTGTAGGGTGGCTCCCCAGGCTGGGCAAATGGTACATTCTTTAAAAGTCTTTTAGTTCTGTACATGTAGATCAATCACAGGTCCTGAAATCTTGAGAAATTCATTTACCTACTTAGGGTTCAGGAAGTAGAACATGAAACCAACAAAATGTTTGAATAATATTCAGATTTCATAAAGTTATAAGATTTGGATTTTCCGTGAATAATTTTGTGATAGTGCAGTCTCTGAAGTCCACTGACAAGACCTCTACAACTGTTTTGTAGCCCTAAAGGCTACATGCAGAGAGCTAAAGTGTATTAATTGCCTTCTGTGTCGATTTCCTTTTAATATCTACAAATAAGAAACTACTTTTTTTCTTATTTGAACTTTGAATATGAGAATTGTTTTGTAAATGTCCATTATATTGCAAGCTCTCAATGATGCGTTGTAATTCATTGATCTGAATTATAAAATAATTTCTGTAATCTGTGATAACTGCTAAATTCTTTTGCTTAAACTTATTTTATTTCTTTATTTGAATTTCAGATTTCAGGAGTAATACTTGCTCTTTGAGGCAAGTTAAATGATAAAACACAAAAATGTTTAAAGGCAAAGCTAAACAACACCCCCTCCCTTGTGCTCTTTATAACCACAGTTCCCTACCAAAGGTAATTACTATTCTGACTTCTAACAGGACACAGATACACTGCTTGTTTTAGAATATCATAGAAAGGAATCATACATGACATATTATTTGTGGTTTGGATTATTTTGATCAATAGAATGATACTCAGATTTATCCAAATTGCCAAGAATTAACCTTTAGTACAAACCAGAGCAGTCCCATGATCACCTGAATCATGATTACTTGGGGATGCCTCACTTTTAAGAGGCAGAAACCTGGGCCCCACCCTTGACCTACAGAATCTAAAATTCCAGGAGGAAAGAAGAGATTAAGGCCAACTCTCTAATTTTTATAAGCTCTCCCAGTAATTGCTTTGCCTACCAAAGTTTTAGACTCTACACTAAAAACTTAATGCCTCTATTCACTTTCTTAATTCTGTGCTAATTTTTTACCGAAAGGATTTTTTAGGGGAAGCATGCTTTTTCTGTCATCATACCAATTATAAAGATACTTCAGAATCCGAAACTGATTAGTTGCACTTTTAATAGTTTAAATAACCTGCAAAACCCATTATCAATTCTTTCCAAATTCAGTATCTCAGCACATGTATTAAGAGAATCATTTTGTAGCCTTAAAAATTACAGTATCACCAAAAAAAATAGCTAGATTTCATCATTTACAATGTAAATGTACATACTTCAGAACCTCATGTTGTACACAACAAATACATATAATTTTATGTTAATTTTAAAAATTAAAAATAAAGTATCAGTTTTTGGCATTTTTAATTTTTTCTAAAATTTCCCTTGCCTTTCATTATACAGTCACTAAGAGCTTGAAACCTAGTAGAACCAAGCTAATTGTGATAGTTGTCTTAAACCTACATGTAATATAATGACAGTTTTACTATATAAGAACCATGGTTTTCTAGTAAAATTAAGATCAAAAAATAGCAAGGAAATATGCAACGAACCTAACCGTGAGAACCTTATCTTGGGCAAATTGGTATAGGATGTACTGTCTTTCTCTTAAAAAGAAGAAGAGTGCAAGAGAAATTGAATTTCAAATGTCCCTTGATGATTCAAAAAATGTGAGAAGTTGCTAATATATCATGATCATTCACTTATGACTATTGTTAGAAGTGTTAAATCACAATTGAACTTAACATATATAATCATACTGGAGTCTCTAGTAGCATCCAGCAAAGATTCTCACTCAGCAAAATCTTGTACAAATATCTTTCTGATGATACCAAACTCATATTGAGAATGAGTGAATTTCAGAAGCTTATAAATGCTTCTTCAAGTAAACTAGTACTTGTTAAGTGATATGAGCTTTTCAAAGATGCTCTTAATCCATTTATTTTCCAAGATGCTTCAATTTGTTTCTGAAAGAAAGAGACTCTTTTTCAACATTTCAGAACCTAAATATGATTCTTTAAGATTATAAATATCAGTGCTAGTATTAGACAAAATGGATCCTAGTTTACACTCTAAGGCCAATTGTTCTTGATTGGATGAGTTCATGAGTTTTAAATTTAAATACTGAGATTGGGTTACTACAGTTCAAAGAAAATTTTTAAAAAGTTTACAAGTGCCATATTATTCAGGCAATAAAAAAATTTTTGCACAGGAAGCCACTTAAAATAGCTTAAGATAGTAAGCAATTATAGCATTTATATTACATTTGTAGATCCCAAAAATATTGTGCAATCCTAGCGTCACTGGGTAGAAACAATTCTCAAGGGATTCTTTAACTTATTCCCTTGCTTTCAGGTAGTAGAATGACCTTCCTATTTTCAAGGTCTTCTGAAAGAAAAAGTCCACATAAAAAATTTTTAAAGAGTTATTTCTTTCACTTTAATATTTATATCTAAAGACATGCATTCTATATTCCATTTTTCTAGATGTGAAAGTTAAGCCTTGAATTCTATTAGAAGTCATTGTTATAGGAACAAAATCCGTCTCTCCCATTAAGTTTTTACCTTGGATCACAAAGAAGAGAATGTCATTGTATCACAAAGAAAAGAATGCCATTGGATCACAAAAAAGAGAATGTCATTCTCTTAGGAGAGGACATGTGTGTACTTCTCTCCACCCCTTACTCTCCTCACCAATGGAAAAGTAGCTATGAGAGCTGGACCCCCTGTTAGGCATGTACCATGAATTAGTGGTGAGGTTACTTTGTCTCAAGAGCAGGTGTATTAGTCCATTTCTGTTGCTTATAACAAAATACACAGAACTGGGTGATTTATTAGAAAATGAAATTTATTGCTCACAGTTTCTGAGGCTGGGAAGTCCAAAGTCCAGGCAACACATCTGGTAAGAGCCTTGGTGGTGGCAACAGTGACAGCAGAGGTATCATATTGTAAAAATGGTGGAGCAGAGAGAGATACTAACCCCTCATTCACTCTCCTTTTAAAGCCCTCAGAACTATGCCCCCAACCACCATTATTAATCCATACACTACAGCATGGTCTTACAATCTAATCACCTCTTCAAGATCACAGCTTTCAATAACTGTAATAGGATTTCCCACCCTCAACAGTTTCAGTGGGGATTGAGCTTCAGTGAGATTGGGGCAGGGGAGACATCCAGTCTGTAGCATTCCACTCCTGACCCCCCAAAATTCACGTCCTTTTCAGATACAAATATATTCATTTCATCCCCAAAGTCTTAACTTATTTCAACTCAAAAGTCCCATCTGTGAAATCAAAAACAAGTTATCTATTTCCAAGATACAATGGTAGGGCAAGCATAGGGTACATATCCCCACTCAAAAAGAGAGAAATAGGCCAAAAAAAAGTTATAATAGCCATGTCTGAAACCCCTCAGGGCAGGCATTAAATCACACAGCAGATGAACCATGTATCTCGACTCCATGTTCAACATCCTCTGCATGCTGGTGTGGGGGTTGGGTCCCCAAGTCCTCAGGCAGCTCCACCTCTATGGCTTTCCTGGTGTCAGGTGATTCTTTGCTCTCGCAGGCTGGCATTGCACACTAGTAGCTCCACAATTCTGGGGTATCCATGGTGGCCCCACTCTCACAGCTCCACTAGGCATGGCACTGATGCGGTTTCTCTGCTACACTTTTATACACTTTGGTACCTACTCCTGGGACCAAAATCTGTATTAGTCAGGATTCTTCAGAGATACAGAATCAATAGGATACATTATATATATCAGAGGGGATTTATTAGGGGAATTAGCTCATACAATTGTGAAAAGAAGTCACACAATTGTGAAGAGAATTCCCACAATAGGCCATCTGCAAACTGGATGCTAGTAGCACGGCTCAGTCCAAGTCTGAAGGCCTCAGAACCAGGGAAGCCAGTGGTATCCTTGGTGTAAGTCCTGGAACCTAAAAGCTGAAGAGCCCCAAGCTCTGATGTCCACAGACAGAAGAGAAGAGTGTATCACAGCTCCAGTAGATAGAGAGAGCTATTTGCCTTTATTCTCATCTTTTGTTCTCTCTGGGCCCCCAATGGATTAGATAGTTCCCGCCCATATTGAGAGTGGATCCTTCCCACCCAGTCCTCTCAGGCTCTCATGCTAATATCTTCTGGAAATACCCTCATGGGCACACCTGAAAAGATAGCTTTACCAGGTTTCCCAGCATTCCTTAATCTAATCAAGTTGACACCTACAATTAACCATCACAGCAGGTTAACAAGTCCTGTCATTTTCTGCCTTTGTTCTATGTGGCAATTTTACTCAGTCTCCATGATAAACAAGCCACAAAGCAAATGACCCTTCAGAACCAGCCAAATATTTGTCATTGCTTTTGCAGTGTTTTTACCTATCACTAGAAGGACGTCACTATTTCTCAGTTATAAATATGGAGATAATAATCCTTCATGTGATGTTATGAAAAACAAATGAGATGATACAAAGTTCTGTGTAAACAATAAAGCACTGTATGAATACATAGTCCCTAGAAATAATTTCCCTTTTCTGTAAAATAATGGGATTGGACAAAATCATTTTTAAGGATCCATTACATTCTAACGCTACCTCTAGCCCAGACCTATCTACCGAGTCTTAGATGCTTAACCAAACCGCCTATTGTATCTTTACCTAATGGGCACACATTAGGTAACTCCATAAATACTTAAACAAGCCACTCGGATATTTCATAGGTCCAAAGATATCCAAAAGTAAATTCATGTCTTTCTTCCTGTTTTTCTGCCAGTGTTCACTATCTTGGTAAAGTGCATTGTAATCTACACAATGATCCAAGCCAGAAACCAAGAAATTATCCTTGGCTCCTTCTTCAACCTCAAATCCAATTAACCACAAGATGTTAATTACTTCTCTGAAACATCTTTTAAATTGGTCCTCAGGTCTCCGTATACACTGCCATCACCCTAGTGCAAGTCACCATCCTCTCTCACCTGGACAACTGCCATCACTTCTGAAGTAGACACCACATGTCAGTTTCCCCCTCTCTACACTCACTTCATTGGAGACAGAATGATCACTTTAAAATATAAATCTAGTAGTGCCATTCTTCCTCTTAAAAATGCACAGTATCCTGTTACTGTTAATATAATGTCCAAGTCCTTAACATACCTAAGGAAGCCCTTGCCTGATCCAATACCTACCTCCTTTTTCCTTGCCATTGCATGGTTTCCATTCTCTAATCATTCTGCCCTTCTAATTCTTTGACAGTCCCATGTCCACCTCCCTCACGTACTTGCCTTTATAGCTCAGACTCATTCTTTAGTTCTCAGTTCAGTGTTCCTTTCTCATAAGAGACTTCCCTGATTCGCCCCACCCACTTCTATGCAGAATATCTTATTAAATGCTCACTTAATACTATGTAGCTCTCCTGTGCGGCATACATCATATGTAATTAGCCAATTATGGGGTATTTGTTTAATGATAATTTCAGTCTTTGTAGACAGAAAATGTGTTTGTCTCAAAAAAAGTCTATATGTGAATCATCCTGTGCTTGTCTGGCATACTTTATGGAAGGAATGAAGGAAGGAAAAAAAGAGGGAAGGAAGGAACGAGGGAGGAAAGTAAATCTTACACATTTTATGGAATATGAATTAAACATATGCAATCCAAACACAGCACAAACAGTGAAGAAACCATCGTATTTGGGTTTTTTTTTTCTTTTTAGGAGTCAGTGTGTACAATAAAGATAAAGATCTTTGACCTTTGTTTGTATGAAATTTTAAAGTCTCCTTATACACCAAGTTAAGGATTTCCTGATTTTTTATTGTTACCTAATAATAATAGATAGCTACTAACAATAATTTTATGTCATTGCAGTAAAGCCTTCAAGAATAAATTTTAAAAGTATAACGGTATTTTCTAAGACTATATACAGTTTTGATGGATTAGGAATAGCTTACTAAAAATTAAGATGAGTAATCAAGAAGTTGTTTGTATTAATTAAGTTAATACTAGCTGTTGTAACAGACCCAAAAATAAATGATGGTTCAAACACAATAGAAGTTTACATTTTGTTCATATAAAGCCCAACTTTTTTTTTTTTTTTTTTTTTCCTGAACAGCAAAGGACTCTCATCTAAGTAGCAATTCAGGCAGTAAGGGGCTTTCTTTTCTGTGACTCTGTATCTCCAATATATGCCTTCCAAGGCCACTGGACCCAGCTGTGCCAAGTTGGTGGAAGAAGAAAGAGGTTAGAAGATTGACTGTCTGAATTCTACAAGCCTAACCTGGAAACGAAGCTTGTCTCTTCTGCTAACATTGCAACAGATATATCTCCAAAACATGGCTATACCTGAGTGCAAGAAAGACTGGAAAATGTGGCTTAACTCTATGGCTAAGAAGAGGAAGTGTGGTTTGGTGCTACTTCCCCAAAGATTTGTCATTGGTCTACTTTCTGCCCATCTACCTTATTTTGCCTTAAAGGTAACTCTTAAAAGTTGACAATTCTGACCAATAACAGAATATTTAAAGAATAATAACATAATTATTAGGTACTGCATACAATCTCAACATTACAATACTGGTATGGTAATTTTCTCCTTAACAATGATTTCATGCTAATGAACTCAGATGCTTCCCATTGTTAACTTACTACTTATAATTCTTCCTTTCTTAAAAAATAGGAAAGGGAAATAATCTTCATAGATATACTTATAAAGAAGTGTAAAAACAAAGTAAGAGAATGACTTTAGCCTAGGAACGGTACATTTCATAACAATTGTATAAAGAAACCTGAACAACACAACTTAATTTATGAACTTGCTAAATCTGAATAATAAAATTAGCATTCACTGAATGTCAGCTACACTTATCTGTACGGTAATATCCATTTGCATGAATTCCCCATTATTGATAAAAGAAAAAAGTGAAACATAAAAAGGAAGGTAAAAAGTGATGTCTGTCAGAGTAACAGTAATGGAGGAAACATGGATATTCAAGAAAATCTTGATGTATCCACCTCACTCTTTAGCCAAATCTGATTGAACCAGAACATTGAAATTTACTTCCAGGAAGCTGCCACATGAATGTTTTTGGCCTTTTTCAATCTGCTTGGATTTTTTCACATGGCCTACCCAGATTTCAAAAACATTTCCAAGTACCCAAAGTATTTGGAGGAACTTTGGAATGCCGTGTCTTGTGATAGTACAGGAGAGCAATAATAAAGCATCTCCCTGGTGAAGAATTAGGTCATGATCTGAAAGATAAACAAGAATATTAAATATTTAAATACCTACAAATCTGTAACCCTACACAGTAACACGCATAGATTAGAAGGGGTTATCCAAGTACAAGAGTGAATTAAGATATTGTCTGTGATATATGGCTGCAGAGGTTAAGTACATAAAAACTCCAGTTAAGAGAGGCATATAATGACAACTGAGTTAACTTGAAACATAGCCAATTACACAGTAGCCTAAGGAAGACTGAGAAGACAGACTGAAAATAGAGGGTCAACTCTGGAGCACAGATAAGAGAAGCTTAGGCACCAGAGGTTAGTTTTTGAGCAAGCAGGACATGGAGAGAGGGTGTCCTGAACCACTGATTTATGTATTCTGTTCTGTTGTATATCACACAATTAACTCTAATGATTCTGTCCTCATCAAGTGGTATTCTGATTATAATTTAGTTTCCCATGTAGCTCTGCCTAAAATGCGGTAATGTGTTAATCATGCCTATGCCAACATGAACAGCTCAGTCCGTTTGAACAGCTCAGTACGTTGTTCACTGACAATTTGGTCCTAGGTGCTTCATTAACATAACTCTGCTCCTGAGAAATAGGATTTACTCTCTGTGCCAAAGAAAAGCAAGTTTCTGACCCCAAAAGACCCTGGACTGTGAATAATACAATACAGAACATTCCATCTTGAAATCACCTGGACAGCATGCCAGCCACATGATCAATGTCACTCCTTGACTACCAGCTTATTCACTATGGAATACTACTCTGCCATAAAAAAGAATGAAATACTCTCATTTGCAAAAAAGGTTTATTCTTCAGGCTCTCCTTACCCCCTTTTGATTCGTCCTTTACTCTGGTCTCACTTATTTTGGCAGAGCCCTAAAATGTGTCTTTTTTGAAATATATAATGACTGGAAAGAATTTCAAATATATTTTTCATTTCTTATTAGAGAGAGGAACTTCTCATAGGTATGTCAAGTTACGTTACCATCGAGTGGTTCTATAATTTTCCAGAGTCTTTCCAATTGACTGTCACTGCACACTATGGTAACAACCCTCAGGAAACTGGCCAAGAATACTGAACTCATGGCTGAGGAAGGAACTAGTAACTTACAGAAAATATACTGAGCATTCTGTCTCTGATCTTTTAACCACAGAGAAGTAGATATTGTGAAATATGAAACAAAATTAATATTGAGATTCACTATTACTTTATATACTAATAAACAGAAAAGTGTTAAACTATGACACACTATTGATTGCACAATGCATCCTCATTTCAGGGAGTTAAAATGTGAACAAAAATGTGCATCTGAGAGTTAATGAACTACAGTGTTGGCATTTACTAAGTTTGATGTCAAACCCAAGGCACCATTTCTTAAATAGATGCCATGCAGGGAGAGGACTTCAACAGGCCAGAATCAAACTTAGAAAGCTAGCTCAATGTCTCACCTGATGCTTCTAATCTAGCTACTACAAATTCCATAAATATCCACCCACCTTGTGATTTTTTGACCAGAATTCTTTAAGTTCACTAGAATAAATCTCTTTACTAAAGCTTCATTTAAATCCAGCCCATCTCGTGAGAAAACTTTTGAGATGCTCAGTCTCCTGTTGTGGTGAAGATCCACACCAATGAATACATGAGTATACATATGCAAAACTTATCATATTGCATACTTAAAATATATGCAGTTCATTTTACATCAGTTATACTGTTAGAGCTGTTTTTAAAAAGAAATAATATTCAGAACTGAGGGAGGAAAATGTAGCCCTTATAGTAAAATGAACTTCTTGAGGGGCTGATCATCAAGGGAAGAATAAATAAATATTTACACTGCAATAAGAGGTTTGAAAGAGCACTGGGGAGCCAGCACTAGCTGTGGGGTAGTTATCTAGAACTGACATTTAAAGAAGGCATCCTGGAAGAAATGATGCCTCTGATACGTCTTAAATTGAGATGAAGATAGAGGCAAATCACTAAGCAGAAAAGAGGAAGAATGAGCACTCTAAAAATTAGCTTTTCTTGGTTGGTTAGCTTCATAGTATTGTTAAAAAGAAATTTTAAATCATATTTGCTCCATTATAGTTTCTGCTTATAAGAGATGTTTAATAACACATGTCCATATATATATATGAATTCATATATATATATATATTCATATATATATATGTATTCCCTTTTATTTTTTAGAATTTATTAAGTGTTTTTGCTTTAAGGATAAAGTACAATAAACTATGCAAAAGCTAGATGAAAACATAACAGAAAATTATTAGTACCTGATGATCTTAGCAGCGGAAAATGGAATAGGTACATTGGGAAAATTCTTTTGAACTGAGTCCTGGGTCCCTAAAAATGTGCAGCATTATAATAACACATTTCCTTGAATAGTTGAAAGCATGTTGTCATTACATGTAAACCTGGTAATTTACTAGCAATACCATATGGATTTAGTCACTAATGCTATATTTGACATGTAAATGCATGATTGTCCTGTATCTATGTATTCTCAGAGAACTGGTGAGCTTCAATTTCTGTTTACCTGGTTACTCCTGACATGTCTGAGCATAAACAATGCCTTAGTTACCAAGGACTACTAAAACAAAGTACCACAAACTGGGTGGTTTAAAATAACAGAAATTGGTCCTCTAATAGTTAAGAAATGTGGAAGTCTGAAATTAAAATGTAAGTGGGAATATGCTTCCTCAGAAGGCTCTGGGGAAGAATCCATATTCAACTCTTCCACTTCTGGTGGTTGCCAGCAATCCTTGACATTCCTTGGCTTTTAGATGCATCACTCCAATTTTTGCCTTCATTTTCATATGGCCTTCTCCCCTGTACGTATGTGTATCTCTGTGTCTTCACGTGACCTTCTTATAAGAACACCAGTCATTGGATTTAGGATCTATTCTAATTCAGTATGACCTAATCTTAACTAATTACATTTGCAAAGATCCCATTTCCAAGAAAGATCACATTCTGAGGCTCCGGTTGGGCATGAATTTTGAAGAGACACTGTTTAACCCAGTGAAGTCTACCTTTGGTGCCCCAAAATTGACATTCATTTTACATGCAAAATACATTCACCCATTTTCAACATTCTCAAAATTTTATTCCATTCTAGCAGCCCTAAATGCAAAATATCATCTAAATATAAGCACAAAACACTCCAAATCTGGTCATCTAAATTAGATATGGGTGAGCCTCTGGGTATGATCCACCCCGGGGAAAAATTCCTCTCCATCTGTGAACCTATGAAATATAGAAAACAAGTTATCCACTTCCAAAATACAGTGGTGGGACAGGTATAGGATAGATAGATATGCCTATTCAAAAGAAAGAAACGCGAAGGAACAAAGGGGTCAGAGATCTCAAGCCCGTCCAAAACCCAGCATTCCTTTAGGTTTCAAGGGCTGAGAATTACTCTCCACAGAGTTCTATGCTCTGTCCCCTGGGCCCTACAGGGCAGCCCTGACTTCTTGGTAATTAATTTGGAAATTATTTTTTAATCCCAGCTAAACATTATCAATTATACAAATAATAATTTAATAATTTTTAAAAGTTCTTTATTTATATAAAATTAAATATCAAATTTACCTGACAGGGTCTAGTTCAATGTAATATAATCCGTATCTCCAAAAAAGTGGCGCACTTGGTAGAGTGCTGCGCTGGGAGCGCGGCGACGCTCCCGCTGCGGGTTCGGATCCTATATGGGAATGACCGGTGCACTCACTGGCTGAGTGCCGGTCACGAAAAAATGACAAAAAAAAAAAAAAAATTTTACTATTCAAAAAAAAAAGATAAAAAGCAAAATTATAGAAACGCTTGGAAAACTGAACCTTCTACACTAATAAATAGATTTTATTTTTCAGGACTATAAGGAAACTTGGAAAAGCCCAAATCCTCCTAATCTAAGGATCTGGTGCTCGCTTCGGCAGCACATATACTAATCTAAGGATCTGGTATCTCTTTTCCAAACACATTGAATAAATTTCATCAGAACCTTGTTGTCACCTTTCAGTGCCCTGGGACTAGAAATCTAATTCTGTCACATAGTACTAAAATATAAAAAACTTAGATTTTTAAGGGAAAATTTAATGAATTTTAGTATTAATATAACAAAAACTATGATATAAAATGAAATGGAAAATACTCATTCATAGCTCTGCCTAGAGAAACTTGGGTCATAAATAAACATTGATATACAATATAAATTCCTTATAAAGCATACATTAATAATAAATGATAGTGTATACACTATGATGGAGACATTAAATATAGTACATATTTATTCACAGTCAAAAAGTTTTATATTGCTTTTCTTAGTATTTATTAGTCTAACTTCATATCTACAAATGGATTGTCTTAAGCAAAACAGAATACTCTCATGCTTATTTTTCTTCCAATATATTATATTACTTTGGGAATGTCACTCAAACTTAGGTGAGTACTTTAGTTCTGCTCCTCTCTATGGAAGTTGATTAACTGTGAAGGAAATGGTTAATGGACTTACTATGGTCAGCACCCAAGGATGTGTTCACTTGGTGAACTCGCATACGAGTAAATGACCAAGAAATATCAAGCACTGCAAACAATCCTTGAGAACGTTTGAAGTTGTGAGAACACTTTCTTGGGATGTTCCCAGGAGGGGCATTATAGATAACCAAGTGCTTGAGAAGGGAGGTAACGGCCTTCTGCGCTTGAGAAAAATATAACAGAATTTATGCATCAATGCTTATCTCACACGCGCAAGCTTGCTAAATGTAATAAAAGCTGTAACAGCGGTTGGGTCGGGGCCACTCGCCTGAGAGAGCAGTAGCTCCCCGCTCTTCACCTGCATCTCATCTGCTGTGTCTTCCTTCACATCTCTGATCATTTATTTTATTTTATTTTTATTTTATTTTATTTTGTTGATATACAATGTAGTTGATTATTGTGGCCCATTACCAAGACTTCCCTCCCTCCTCCCTCTCCCCCCTCCCACCCAAAAATGTCCTTTCTGTTTGCTTGTCATGTCAACTTCAAGGAATTGTAATTGTTGTGTCTTCTCCCCCCCACCCCCCGGTTTTGTGTGTGTGTGTGTGTGTGTGTGTGTGTGTGTGAATTTATTTATTTTTAGCTCCCACCAATAAGTGAGAACATGTGGTATTTCTCTTTCTGTGCCTGACTTGTTTCACTTAATATAATTCTCTCAAGGTCCATCCATGTTGTTGCAAATGGCAGTATTTCATTCGTTTTTATAGCTGAGTAGTATTCCATTGTGTAGATGTACCACATTTTCCGTATCCACTCATCCAATGATGGACATTTGAGCTGATTCCAACTCTTGGCTATTGTAAAGAGTGCTGCGATGAACATTGGGGAACAGGTATACCTTCAACTTGATGATTTCCATTCCCGCCTCCCCTGCCAGATGTCACTCTGCTCCGTGCACACTAGGCTGGGCTGGGAATGGAGCCAGGTGCCTGCGGTGAAGCCTACCTGCTGGATCACACAGTGGCAGCCCCACAGGATGTGTGGTTTCTGTGGAGCCTCTGCCTCCCCTGCCGGACATCTCCCCACTCTGTGCACACTGGGCCAGGCTGGGAATGGAGCCAGGTGGCAGCAGTGAAGCCTATCTGCTGGATCGTGCGACGGCAGCCCCAACAGGGCTCGTGGTCTCTGTGGAGCTTCTGCCTCCCCCGCTGGATGTCTCCCTGTTCCATATGCACTTGATGTTGTGTTTTTATAGTTGTAAATCGGTGGATTTGTGGGAGAGAGTGATGCTAGGGACCGTCTATTCCGCCATCTTGACCAGAAGTCCTCCGATCATTTTAATCAACAAACTGAGGCTTAGAACTTCTTAACACTATGCTGCATTGTTATGTAAAGCAATCATTGACTAGTTTGTGCCAAATGGTTATTATTGCCTGACCAGAATACTGGTTGATTAAATGTCATAGTGTGATGGTTGATTTTGTATGTCAACTTGACTGGGCTAAAAGATGACAAGATAGGTGGTCAAACATTATTCTGTGTTTTTCTCTGAAGGTGTTTTTGGATAAGATTAACATCGGTATACTGAGTAAAGCAGTCCAAAGTGAGTGGGCCTCACCCAATCAGATGAAGGCCTGAATAGAACAAAAAGGTTGATCCTCCCCTGAGTAAGAGAAAATTCTTCTTGTTCGACTGCCTTCAAACTGGAACGTGGACTTTTCTCCTGCCTTCAGACTCAAACTGAAACATCAGCTCTTCCTAGATCTCAAAACTGCAGGCTTTAGACTTGATCTATATCATCAGCTCTTCTGGTTCTCAGACCTTTGGACTGGATCTGGAACTATGTCATTAATTCTTCTGGTATCCACCTTGCCAACTGACCTTGCAGATCTTGGAACCCCATAATAGCATGAGTCAATCTCTTATAACAAATCAGTCTCCTATCAGTTCTGTTTCTCTGGAGAATCCTGACTAATACACATAGATACTTCAACTCATGTCTTTTTTATCTCATTTCTGATTGCAATCTCTGCTGGGGGGGACGATACCAGTGAGAGCTTTGATTCATTTTGTACTTTTAGTATCTCCTGAAAATACCACCTCTTCCCCAGTGTATGGATGGTTTGGGAACTTGCTCTAGTTATAGGTACCAGCAAATTGGAAGCATGGGGGAGTTAAGAACCTTGTGTTTAATCTTCAACCAACAGAGGACAAGAACTGTGGATAAACACATTCACTCTTGGTCTGGGAAGCATTTTATGTGCTTCATTGGAGGTCCTGGTTCATCCAAGCCTCCAATACTTGCAACGGTGAATTCAGAAACCCACTCTTCTATAGGATTGTCCTCCTTCCCTCTCTCATTCTTTCTGTTCCCTCACTCCTACTCCCTATAATCAAATATTCTAATCTCTCAAATAAACACCCTGCACACAAATCTTTACTACAGGTTCTGTTTTCAGTAAAATATGAGATAAAACAACTGGCTTTAATTTGGAACACTATAACAAAAGAGGAGAGATTAAAATGATTCACAGTAAGTATTCTGTGACACCACTGAAAATGGCAAATAAGGACATATAAAATTCTTTCCAGCATAAAAGCAATTAAATAGTGTCAAAAATTAGTCAGATTCAACATTAATTCTGGAAATTAACTAAAGCCTTGCAGCAGTCTGGGGAGTGTTTATTCAAGAAAAAAAGCTGAATTTTGGTAAGAGCAGCAAGTTTGGTGACATTTTAACTTGCCTTATTCTCATGCACCCCTCCATAGATCCATAGTGGTCTTAAAAACCAAAATCCTGCATTCATGGTAAAAAAAAAAAAAAAAAAAAAAATCAGCAGTCTGGAAGCCACTGAAGGGAGCAGAACATGGTTGTAGCTCTTTCAAAGTCCCATTCCCAGAAAAATGCTATTATTTAGTCTGTCCGGTGACTCCCCTGTAAATCCACTAGCAAAGCTAGATTCATGTGACCTGACTCAGAGCTTGCCCAGTATCAATAGCCTTTATCCTGAGGGTTCCTGTTGAAAACAATTAGGAGCAATTGTTGAAAATCTCAGTAGCCTAAGGCAGTGGATAACAATTGGTACAAACAATAGGCTAGGCTAACCAAAAAGCTTGAAAGAAAATCTGCAGAATGAGATACCCGAGCTCACATGTTCCTGAGAATCTAAAAGGTTCTGTATTCTTCGTAGGGCTATGCACATGACCAGCACTGTACACATGCTCAGTAAAGACCTGAGAAGTCCATAAGCTTTCACTTCTGTCTAACAAAGGCACTGTGCACACACAAACAGTAAAGGCAAAGGCAGAGCTGTCAACTGCCTGGCTGAGTGTTAAAGTCATGCCCCAGGACACACACAGAGCCTTTTGGAGAAGACTAGAAGACTTACTGGTTACAAGAATTTCATGAAATATCTGTTAAATCATTAGCTAACCACTAACCTAACTGAACAGACACCTCAGTAACTATACATGACAAAGAACACAGACTTTACAGGATTAATTAAGAAAAGTCATTAAACAAAGAAGCAATGACAAAAATAAACAGCAACAACAACAAACCCTGGGGAGAATCTGATTTCTGAGTCACTACATTATATTATTTTAAATGTTTTGTTTTTGCCAAAAAATTGTGAAACATGCAAAAGAAAAAAGAAAAGTATGTCACAAAAAGAGGCCTGGAAAAAAGCAGCCAGTTGAAACTATCCTTGAGAAAGCCGAGATGTTGGGCTAATTCAAGAAATGTTATATAAGCTATTTTAAATATGTTAAAAGAATTAAAGAAACTGTGTCCAAAGAACTAAAGGAAAGTATAAGAACAACATCTCATCAAATAGAGAATCTCAGAGACAGAAATTTTTTTTTTTTTTAAGAAGTAAACAGAAATTGTGCAGTTGAAAAGCACAGTAACTGAAAAAAATTCACTGGAAGGGCTCAACACCTAATTTAAGGTGACAGAAGAGAAAATCCATAAACTTGAAGCTAAGCCAATTAATATTATTCAGTATGAGGAAGAGAAATTTTAAAATGAAGAAAAATGAACAGAGCCTCAAAGACATGTGGGAAATAATCACACATACCAATTAGTATTAGTCTGTTTCTGCTACTTGTAACAAAATACCTGGAACTGGGTAATTTATAAGCAAATGAAATTTATTGCTTACAGGTTCAGAGGCTGGGAAATCCAAAGTCCAAGGAACATATCTGGTGAGTGTCTTCTTTGGTGGTGGCTTTATAGCAATGTAGGGGTCTCACATAACAGAAAATGGCAGAACAGAAAGATATTCTCATGAGCTCTCCTATTAAAGCCCTCAGAACCATGCCCTAGACCACCATTATTAATTCATTCTGTATGGCATGGTTCTACAGCCCAATCACCTCTTCAAGGCCCCACCTTTTAATTACCATAATAGGATTTCCCAGCTTCTTCACACTGTCACAGTGGGGACTAAGTTTTGGGCAAACATCAATCCACAGCACTAATACACACTTTTTTTATTGAAACATAGTTGATCATACATTATCTGTGTAGTACAGAGTTGAATATCAATATCTGTGTGCGGTATATCATGCTCAATCAGGATAATAAGTATATTCAACATTATACAATGTAACTGCTTTCCATGGCCCTTTATCAATTCCTCTCTTACCCCCCACGCCCTTCCCAACCTCTGCTAACCTCAGTTCTATTCTCTCCTTTTGAAAGTTCAACAAATTATTGTGATTGTTGTATCCTTCTTCTTTTTATTTATGTTTATTTTTTCAGCTCCCATTTATGAGTGAGAACATGCAGTATTTCTTTTTCTGTGCCTGTCTTATTTCATTTAACATAATTTTATCTAAGTTCATCCAGGTTGCTGCAAATGGCAGAATTTCATTCTTTTTATGGCAGAGTAATATTTCCATTGTGTAAATACACCACATTTTCCTTGCATGTTGATTTTGTATCCTGTAACTTTACTAAAATAGTTTATCAACTCTAATAATTTTTTTGTAAAGTCTTTAGGCATCTCTATATACAGGATCAAGTCCTCTGCACACAGGGACAATTTGAGTACGTCTTTTCCAATCTGCATGCCCTTTATTTCTTTCTTTTGCCTGATTGCTCTGGCCAGTACTTCCACTACTATGTTAAATAGGAGTGGTGAAAGTGGGCCTCCTTGTCTTGTTCCTGTTCTTAAACTCCATTCAGGATGATACCAGTGCTGAGTTTGTCATATATGACTTTTATAGTGTTGAGACACTTTCCTTCTAGACCTAATTTGCTTTATCATGAAGGGATGATGAATTTTGTCAAAAGCTTTTTCTGTGTCTATTGAGATGACTGTATGTTTTTGTCCTTGATTTTGTTATGTGGTATATCACATTTATTGACTTGCATATGTTGAACCATCCTTATATCTTGTGATGAATCCCATTTGATTATGGTGTACAATTTTTTTGATGTGCTGCTGTATTCTCTTTGCTAATACTTTGTTGAGGATTTTTGCACTATGTTCATCAAAGATATTGTCCTATAGTTTTCTTTTTCTGTTGTATCTCTGTCTGGTCTTGGTATCAGAGTGATACTGACCTCATAAAATGAGTTTGGGAGAATGGCCTCTGTTTCAAGTTTTTGGAATAGTTTTAAGAGAACTGATATTAATTCCTCTTTAAAGCCTTGGTGGAATTTAGTAGTAAAGCCACCCAGTCCTGAGCATTTCTCTGTTGAGAGTTAGCTAATTATTGTTTCAATCTCATTGCTTTATTGATCTGTTCAGGTTATGTGTTTCTTCTTGGTTCAGCCTTGGTACTTTGTATGTTTCCAGAAACATATCCATTTCCTCCAGGTTTTCAAATGTGTTGGTGTATAGTTGTTTATAATAGACTCTAATGATTTTTTATATTTCTGTGGTATTGGTTTTAATGTCTCCGTTTTCATTTCTAATTTCATTATTTGGGTCTTCTCTCCTCTTTTTTTAGCTAGCATAAAGTTTTGTCTATTTTATTTTCTCAAAAAGCCAACTTTTTGTTTCATTGATCTCTTGAATCATTTTCGGGGCCTCTATTTCATTTAGTTCTGCTCTTATCTTAATTATTTCTTTCCATCTACTAATGTTGGGAATGGATGGTTCATTTAGGTATAGCATTAGGTTGTTTTTTTAAAAAATCTTTCTATTCTTTTCATGTATGTTTTTATTGCAATAAACTTCACTCTTCGTACTGCTTTGTTGTATCCCACAGGTTTTGGTATGATGTGTCTTTATTTTCATGAGTTTCAAGAAATTTTTTGATTCCCTGTTTAATTTCTTCTTGGACCCATAGGTCATTCGGGAGACTTGTTTAATTTCCATGTGTTTGCATAGTTTCCAGAGTTTTGCTTAGTATTGATTTTTCATCTGTTGTGGTCTGAAAAGATACGTGAAATGATTTCAATTTTTTTACGTTTGTAGAGACTTGATTTGTGACCTAACATGTGGCCTATCCTGGAGAATGTTCCATGTGCTGATGAGAAGAATGTATATTTTGTAGTTGTTGGATGAAAAGTTCTATAGACATTTGCCAGGTCCAGTTGGTCTAACGTGTGCTTTAACTCATGTGTTTTTCTGTTGATTTGTTGCCTAGATTATCTGTCTAGTGCTGAAAGTCCCCAGCGATTATCGCATTTTAGTATATCTCTTTCTTTAGGTCTATTAGGGTTTGCTTTTTATATCTGGGTGCTCCAGTGTTGGGTGCATATACATTTACGATTGTTACATCTTCATGCTGGATAGATCCCTTTATCATTATACAATGGCTTTGTTTTTTTTATATATAATTTTTGGTTTAAAGTCTATCTTATCTTGTATAAGAGTAGCTACTCCTGCTCGTTTTTGATTTCCATTTGCATGGTATACCTTTTTCCATCCCTTCACTATTAGTCTACACGTGTCTTCACAGGTGAGGGGAGTCTTTTTTTTTTTTTTTTTAATTTTATTTTGTCGATATACATTGTGGCTAATTATTGCTCCCCATCACCAAAACCTCCCTCCCATCTCCCTCCCCCCCCTCCCCCCCAACAATGTCCTTTCTGTTTGCTTGTCGTATCAACTTCAAATAATTGTGGTTGTTATATCTTCTTCCCCCCCCCCCCCGGTTTGTGTGTGTGTGTGTGTGTGTGTGTGTGTGTGAATTTCTATATTAATTTTTAGCTCCCACCAATAAGTGAGAACATGTGGTATTTCTCTTTCTGTGCCTGACTTGTTTCACTTAATATAATTCTCTCTAGGTCCATCCATGTTGTTGCAAATGGCAGTATTTCATTCGTTTTTATAGCTGAGTAGTATTCCATCGTGTAGATGTACCACATTTTCCGTATCCACTCATCTGATGATGGGCATTTGGGCTGGTTCCAACTCTTGGCTATTGTAAAGAGTGCTGCGATAAACATTGGGGAACAGGTATACCTTCGACTTGATGATTTCCATTCCTCTGGGTATATTCCCAGCAGTGGGATAGCTGGGTTGTATGGTAGATCTATCTGCAATTGTTTGAGGAACCTCCATACCATTTTCCATAGAGGCTGCACCATTTTGCAGTCCCACCAACAATGTATAAGAGTTCCTTTTTCTCCGCAGCCTCGCCAGCATTTATCGTTCATAGTCTTTTGGATTTTAGCCATCCTAACTGGGGTTAGATGGTATCTCAATGTGGTTTTGATTTGCATTTCCCGGATGCTGAGTGATGTTGAGCATTTTTTCATATGTCTGTTGGCCATTTGGATATCTTCCTTAGAGAAATGCCTATTTAGCTCTTTTGCCCATTTTTTAATTGGGTTGCTTGTTTTCTTCTTGTAAAGTTGTTTGAGTTCCTTATATATTCTGGATATTAATCCTTTGTCAGATATATATTTTGCAAATATTTTCTCCCACTCTGTTGGTTGTCTTTTAACTCTGTTAATTGTTTCTTTTGCTGTGCAGAAGCTTTTTAGTTTGATATAATCCCCTTTGTTTATTTTTCCTTTGGTTGCCCGTGCTTTTGGGGTCGTATTCATGAAGTCTGTGTCCAGTCCTATTTCCTGAAGTGTTTGGGGAGTCTCTTTTAGATGGCGTATAGTTGAATCTAGCTTTTAATATAACCGGCCAGTCTGTGTCTTTTGAGTGGGAATACTAATCCATTTACATTTAGGGTTGTTACTGAAAGGTATGGTCTTACTTTGGGCATTTTATTAGTTTTCATTTGGATGTTTTAAATATCTTTTGTTTCTTTCACTTTTATTGTTTGTCTTCAGCATTTGTTGGTTTTGGAGGCAGAAAGGTACAGTTTCTTTCTCTTTATCATTTGCATTTTCATTCTACCAGTTGGTTTTATTCTTTCTTGTGTATTCATGGGTAGTGATTATCATTTTTTGGATTCCAGATGCAGGACTTCCTTGAGGATTTCCTGTAGCGCTGGTTTTGTGGTAGTGAACTCCCATAGTTTTTGTTTGTCTGGGAAATAAACTACTTCTCCTTCATTTCTGAAGGATGGCCTTGCTAGATATAGTATTCTTTGCTGGCAGTTTTTTTTTTTTCTTTTAGTATTTTGAATATACAATCCCATTCCTTTCTGGCCTATAGAATTTCTATTGATAAGTCTGCTGTTAGTGTGATAGGGACTTCCTTATAGGTGATGTGACACTTTCTCATGTCAATGGCAGCAGCACCAGCAGCTGCTACTGCACCCTCACATCTGCTACTGCACCCTCATATCTGCAGTGTCCACAGCATTAGCAGGGTTTCCTCATGGCAACAGCAGTGGCAGAGGCTGCAGCCATCTCCCTCACATCTGTGGTATCCTTGGTAAAGTGAGGTTACCTCATGGTGGCAGTAGCAGCAGTGATCGCAGCCATCAGTCTCATGTCTGCAGTGTTTGCAGCTGCAGTGACAGGCTACCCACAAAACTGCCACTCTGTGAGGAGCTGCTCTGCAATAGGCAATGGTTCTAAGACCAGACAATGGCAACTGTGGCAGCAATGGCACTGGGCCATTTTGATCTTCTTCTGTGGGAGGAATGTGTCCTGGGCACCTCTAGTCTACCATCTTCCCAGAAATCCCCATTATACACTTAATGGAAGTCTTAGGAAGAAAGGAGAGAGAAAACAGGCAGAAAAATATTTAAAGAAATAATTATCAAAAAAATCCAAAATTTGTTAAAAAACATTCATCTTAACATTCATCCAAGAACCTCCACAATATCCAAGTAGAATAAACTCAAAGAGATCCACACTTTAGACACATATTTAAAGTCAAACACGGGGGCCAGCCCGTGGCTCACTCGGGAAAGTGTGGTGCTGATAACACCAAGGCCACGGGTTCGGATCCCATATAGGGATGGCTGGTTAGCTCACTGGGTAAGCATGGTGCTGACAACACCAAGTCAAGGGTTAAGATCCCCTTACCAGTCATCTTATTAAAAATAAATAAATAAATAAAGTCAAACACAAAGAAGGAATCTTGAAAGCAGCAATGAACATGTGCATCTTTACATAGAGGGAAATTTAGCAATTTCTTATCAGAAATCATGTTGGTGGAAAGAGAAGGATCATATATTCAAAGTGATGAAAGACAGACTTTGAACTAAGAATTCTATATCCAATAAAACTATCATTCAAAAGTGAAGAAGAAATTAAGACATTCCTACAATATCTGAGAGAATTTGTTTCTAGCAAATCTGACCCTCAAGAAATACAAAACGGAGCCCTTCAGGCTGAAATTAAAGGAAACTATACAGTAACAAATTTGCATGATAAAATAAAAAGTAAAGCTCAAGGTAAATGGATAAGTAAATATAAAAGTATAATTATATCCTGTCCATAACAATTTTCCTCCTATATGATTTAAAAGACAACAGCATAAAGCAATCATTAATCTGTATCTATGAGCATACAATTTATTATGGTGGAATTTGTATGACAATACCAGCACAAAAAAAGGAGAGAGAAAAGAGCCACATAGAAGCAAACTTTATACAATTGTAATTAAATTGGATTAATCGGAACTAGATTGTAATAAATTAAGATGGTAATTGTTATCTCCAGTTACTGCTGGGTAAATAACTTTAAAAATGTGGTAAAAGAAACAGCAAAAGAATTAAAATGGTTCAGTAGAGAATATCTAACACAAAATAAGACAGAAATGAAGGGATAGAGGAAAAAATAAGATATACAACATATAAAAATAAGTGACAGCCAGTATCATTCTGAATGGGGAAAACCTGAAGGCCTTTCCCTTAAGAACAGGAACAAGACAAGGATTCCCACTCTCAGCACTTCTATTTAACATAATATTGGAGGTAGTAGCCAGAGCCATCAGGCAAGAGAAAGAAATAAAGGGAATCCAGATTAGAAAAAATGAAGTAAAATTTTCTCTATTTGCATATGATACTATGTATAGAAAAACTTAAAGATTCTATCAAAAAACTCCTAGAGCCAGTTAATAACTTCAGTAATGTTGCAGGATACAAAATAAATGCCCCCAAATCAGCTGCATTTATATACCCAAATAATGAACTGACAAAAAGAGAAATGAAGAAAGTAGGCCCATTTACAACTGTCTTAAAAAAAAATAAAATGCCTAGGGATCAATTTAACCAAGGAGGTGAAACACCTCTACAATGAGAACTACAAACCACTTCCGAAAGAAATTAAAGACGACACAAAAAGATGGAAAGATATTCCATGCTCTTGGATTGGAGGAATTAACATTGTGAAAATGTCTATACTACCCAAAGTGATCTACAGATTCAATGCAATTCCCATCAAAATACCAATGACATTCTTCACAGAAATGGAAAAAACAATCTTAACTTTCATATGGAACAAAAGAAGACCCTGAATAGCCAAAGCAATCCTGAGCAAAAAATAAATAAAGCCAGAGGCAACACTATCTGACTTCAAATTATACTGCAAAGCTATTGTAACCAAAACAGCATGGTACTGGTATAAAAATAGACATTCAGACTAGTGGAGTAGAATTGAGAACCCAGAAATCACCCCAGAGGCTTATAGTCATCTGATATTGGACAAAGGAAACAAAAATTGACATTGGGGAAAAGACTACATTTTCAACAAGTGGTGCTGGGAAAACTGGATATCCATATGCAGAAGAATGAAACTAGATATGTGCCTCTCACCATACACTGAAATTAACTCAAAATGCATTAAAGACTTAGTATAAGACCTGAAACGGTAAAATTACTAAGGGAAAATATAGGTTCAACACTACAGGAACTAGGTCTGGGCAAAGACTTTATGAACATGAGCCCAAAAGCACAAGCAGCAAAAGAAAAAATAAACAAATGGGACTATATCAAACTAAAAAGCTTCTGCACAGCAAAAGAAACAATCAACAGAATGAAATGACAACCTACAGAGTGGGAGAAAATTTTTACTAACTATGCATCTGACAAGGGATCAATACCCATAATATACAAGGAACTTAAACAATTATACAGTAAGAAAACAATTAAACCCACTTACAAAATGGGCCAAGGAGCTGAATAGACATTTTTCAAAGGAAAGCATACAAATGGCCAAAAGGTACCTGAAAAATGTTCAACATCACTAGTCATCAGGGAAATGCAAATTAAAACCACATTGAGATAACACCTCACCCCAGTTAGACTGGCTATAATCTAAAAGACAGTCAATAACAAATGCTGGTGAGGGTGTGGAGAGAAGGGAACACTCCTACACTGTTGGTGGGACTGTAAATTAGCACAACCACTATGGACAACAGTATGGAGCTTTCTCAAACAATTACAGATAGATCTTCCATATGATCTAGCAATCCTACTTCTGAATATACTCCCAGAGGAATGGAAATCATCATGTTGAAGGGATACCTGCACTCCCAGGTTCATCACAGCTCTGTTTACAATAGTCAAGACATGGAACCAACCTAGAGAGAACACTGGAATGCAGCATGGGCAATTGCTCTGCCTCCCAATCAGTTCAGGACCACTCAGTGGATATTGATTAGGGCAACAGAACTGCAGGGGCACAGTTTACTGGAAAGACTCAGTCCCAGGCTAGGATTTTCTCACAGCCCAGATGTATCTGACCTCACAAGACAGGGAAGTGATTAAAAGGCCAACCATTAAAAACTGACACACAAAAAGCTTTTTCCAGAGAATCAGCAGCAAAGCAAAGATTTAGCTCAATCACAGAATTCAAATGCTAGTCCCCACAGGATGTTCCCCCAATTTTGGAATTAACCCAAGGAAAACAAATTCATTCCAGTGCAGAGTTTAAGTGGTTTCAGTGGTAGTGGTAGATAATAATCCAATACAGAACTTAAAAAAAAAAAACAGAAAAAACAGATGAGAGACAAAGCTCTGGTATTAACCAGTGAAGGTCTAACAATACCAAAGAACACCTTTAAAACAACCTAGAAGAGAGAGTAGTCTCCTCAAATGCCCAGGCATCAATGTAAAGACACAAAGATTGAGAAGAACAGAGAAATATGACACCATCAAAGGAAACAAACCAAGCATCAGCAATGAACCCAGAGGAGCAACAAATTTATGAGAAGTATGATCTCATATTCAGAATAACCCTTTTAAGGATGTTCAGGGACCCATAAGAAAAAACAGACAGAAAATTAAATGATATGTGGAAAACAATCCAGGAGCAGAATGAGAAAGTTGACAAAGGAATTGAATCAATTTTAAGAAACCAAGGAGAAACACTAGAAATAAAGAATATGTTATATGAACTGAAAAACTCAATAGAAAGTTCCAACAGCTGACTCAATCAAACAGAGGAAAGAATGAGTGACCTCAAAGATAAAAACGTATGGAATTATAAAATCAGGGAAGCAAAAAGAAAAAAGAATAAGAAAAAATGAAACAGAAGTATAGTAAATATAGGACTCCCTCAAGTGACGTAAGCACCACATAATTGGCATACCTGAAGGAGAAGAAAATGGAAGAAATGTAGAAAACATATTAAAGGAAATAATGGCTGTATATTACCCAAATATGGAGAAAGATGAGAGCATCCAGGTACAGGAAGCTCAGAGGTCACCAATCAAATTCAATCCAAGGAGGAACACCCCAAGGCACATCATAATCAAATTATCAAAAACCAAAGACAGGGCCGACCCCATGGCTCACTCGGGAGAGTGCGGTGCTGGGAGTGCAGTGGCGCCGGTGTGCTCACTGGCTGAGCGTGGTGTGGGCGACACCAAGCCAAGGGTTATGGTCCCCTTACTGGTCACAACAAATAAAATAAAATAAAATAAAGTAAAATAAAATAAAAAAAACAAAGACAAAGAAAGAATACTGAAAGCAGCAAGATAAAAGGAACAAATAACATTTAAAATTTAAACCACTCAGTCACAAAGGAAGACAGTAAGATCAGAAAAAAGATCTACAAAACAATCAGAAAATGGTAACAAAATGGCAGTAACAAGTCTCTATATAGCAATAACAGACATTTATAGACCATTTCATCCAACAGCTGCAGAATACACATTCTTCTCAGCAGCACATGAAACATTCTCTAGAACAGATGATACGTTAAGTCACAAAACAAGCATTGACAAATTTTTTAAAAATTGAAATCATATCAACTACCTTGTTTGACCACAATTGGATAAATCAATGACAACAAAAGGGACACTGGAAGCCATATAAATCCATGAAAATTAAACAACATGCTCCTAAACAATGAGTGGGTTGAGGAAGAAATCAAAAGAAAATTAAAAATTCCTAGAGACAAATGAAAATGAAAACACAACATATCACAACCTATAGGATACAGCAAAAGCAGTTCTAGAGGGAAGTTTGTAGCAGTAAATGCCTACATCAAAAAAGAAAAAAGACTTCAAATAAATAACCTAACATTACACTTCCAGGAGCTATAAAAACAACAACAAATCAAACCCCAAATCAGTAGAAGGAAAGAAATAATCAAGATCAGAGCAGGAAAAAATGAATTAGAAATTTCTTTAAAAATACGAAAGATCAATGAAACAGAGTTAGTTTTTCAAAATGATAAAATTGATAAACTTGTAGCTAAACTAATAAGGAAAAATAAATAAATAAATAAAATCAGAAGATAAGTAAAACCAGAAATGAAAAGGAGACATTAACAACTGATACCACAGAAATACAAAGGATCATAAGAGATTACCATGAATAACTATATGTGAACAAACTGAAAACCTTAAAAGAATGGATAAATTCCTGAACACATACAAATTATCAAGGCTGAACAAGAAGAATTAGAAAACCTAAACAGACTAACAATAAGTAATGATATTGAAGCACTAATAAAAAGTCTTCCAACAAAGAAAACACCAGGACCAGATGGCTTCACTGCCAAATACTATCAAACATTTAGAGAAGAAGTAATAGCAATTCTTCTCAAACACTTCCAGAAAATTAAACAGGAGGTAATATTTCCAAACGCATTCTACAATGCCAACGTTAACCCCCAACCAAAACTGGAAAAAGATATAACAAAAAAGAAAGCTACAGAGCAATATCCCTAATGAACACAGGCATGAAGAGTCTCAGTAACATACTACCAAACAAAATCCAGCATTAAAAGATCATTCATCATGTTCAAGTGGGATTCATCCCAGGGATGCAAGGATGGTTTGACATACTCAAATCAATAACCATGATACATCATTTCAATAGAATGAAAAAAAAAACATATGATCGTTTCAATATATGGAGAAAAGTCGCTTGATAAAATACAGCACTGCTTCATGATAAAAACATTCAACAAACTACGTATAGAAGGAATGTACCTCAACACAATAAAGGCCATAAACAATAAAACCACAGCTAATATCATACTGAATGGACAAAAATTGGAGGCTTTTCCTCTAAGAACTGAAACAAAACGAGGATGCCCACTTTCCCCACTCCTATTCAACATAGTACTGGAAGTTCTACCCAGCACAGTAAGGCAAGAAAATGCAATAAAGGCATTCAAATTGGAAAGGAAGAAGCAAACTATTCCTGTTTGTGGATGGCATGATTATATACATAGAAAACACTAATGACTCCACCAAAAATTACTAACACCAGTCGGCGAATTCAGGATAAAATATCAACACACAAAAATTGATAGCCTTCCTATACTCCAATAATGAAATAGCCAAAGAAGAAATCAAGAAGGTAATCCCATTCACAGTAGCTACCAAAACAAATGAAATACCTAGGAGTAAATTTAACCAAGGAGGTGAAAGACCTCTACAATGAAAACTATAAAACTGGTGAAAAAAATTGAAGAGGACACAATTAAATGGAAAGGTATCCCATGTTCATGGGTTGGAAGAATGAATATCATCAAAATGTCCATATTACCCAAAGCAATCTACACATTCAGTGCAATCTCTATCAAAATACCAATGAAATTTTTCACAGAAATAGAAAAAAATGATCTTAAAATTTGTATTGGACCACAAAAGACCCCATATAGCTAAAGCAATCTTGAACAAAAAGAACAAAGTTGGAGGCATCATACTTCCTGACTTCAAAAATACTATAAATCTGTAGTAACCAGAACACCATGGTACTGGCATAAAAATAGACACATAGACCAGTGGAACAGATAGAGAGCTCAGAAATCAACCCACACACTAACAGCCAATTGATTTTCAACAAGGGTGCCAAGAATATACAGTGGGGAAAGGACAGCCTCTTCAATAAATGGTGTTGGAGAAACTGGATATCAACATGCAGAAGATTGAACCTAGACCCTTATCTCTCACCATAAGCAAAAATCAACTCAAAATGGATCAAAGACCTAAACTTAAGACCCAAAACTGTGAAACTATAGGAGAAAACATTACCCAAAATGAGAATAGGCAGCAATTATTTGAACGAGGCTACAGAGACACAGGCAACTAAAGCAAAAATACACAAATGGGACTACATCTTACTAAAAAGTTTCTGCACAGGAAGGGACACTGTTAACAAGGTGAAGAGACAACCTACAGAACAGGAGAAAGTGTTTGCAAACTACACATCAGACAAGGAACTAATATCCCCAATATGCAAGGAACTCAAACGACTCAATGGCAAAAAACCAATTAACGCGATCAAAAAACAGACATTTCTCAAAAGAAGACATGCCAATGGCCAACAAGCACATCAAGAAATATTCAAAATCATCAGGGAAATGCAAATCAAAACCACAATGAGATATCATCTTACCCCAGTTAGAATGGATATTATCAAGAAGACAGAAAATAACAAATGCTGGCAAGGATGGGGAGAAAAGGGACCCTCCTACATTGTTGGTGGAAATGTAAATTGGTACAGCCATTAGGGAAAACAGTATGGAAGTTCCTCACAGAACTAAAAATATACAGACCCAGCTATCACGCTACTGGGTATATACCCCAAAGGAAATGAAATCAATATATCAAAAAGATGTGTACTCCCATGTTCATGGGAGATGAATGGATAGAAAAACTGCGGTATATATATATACACGACGGACTACTTCTCCACTATAAAAAGAAATGTTATTCTATCACTTGCAGCAACATGTATGGAACTGGAAACCATCATATTAAGGGCAGTAAGTTAGGCACAGAAAAACAAATACTACACCATCTCAATCATACGTGGAATCTAAAAAAAAGAAAAAAGTATTTCTCATAGAAGTAGAGAGTAGAATAGTGATCACCAGAGGCTGGGAGGGGAGGAAGGTGGTGGGCAGGAGAAGTGGTGGACTAACACATACAAAACTATGCTATCTACCCTACAGGAATCATTGTGCAGTATATGCATGTATTGAAACAACACACTGTACTGCACAAAAAATGTAAAGTGAATGTTAAAATTTTAAAAATAAAAAAAATCTGTAAAAAAAGAAAACCAAACTTTTTTTGAAAAGATAAAAAAGAGGGGGGGCAGCCCTCTAGCAAGACTGACCAAGGAAAAGAAAAGTTCTGAATTACTAAAATCAGAATGAAAGAGGGAACATCACTACTGACCTTAAAGAAATAAAAAGATTAGGGAATACTTTGAATAATGGCATGCCAACAAATTAGATAACCTAGATGAAAGGAAAATTACCTAAAAAGATACGATCTACCAAAACTTACTCAAGAAGCAATGGAAAATCTGAATAAATCTATAACAAGTAAAGAGACTGAATTAGCAAACAGAAAAATTCCCACAAGGAAAATGGCAAGACAAGATATCATTACTGCTCTTTCTAACAAATGTTTAAAGAACTAACTAATAACTAGTCCCTTACAGAAGCTTCCCCCCTTTAAAAAAGGAAGAAGCAGTAACACTCTGCAATTTATTCTATGAGGTCAGAATTATCCTGATATGAAAACAGGCAGACATTACAGTTGGCCCTCCATATCCACAAGTTCCATATCTGTAGAGAGCACTAACATTTATAAAGCAACTGTGTTTCACAGGGCCTGTTTTCCAAAGCCCTGTAGTCTCAGGTTTAGCCTAACCTTTTGGAATTACATATAGAAATGTTAACCTTGCAAAAGGCAGGAAACTTTCCTTAGGCTAAAGTCTCTGTTATAGGTAGAGAATTGCTGGCTCAAGGACAGATGTCCTTGGTTAACCTACTAATTGATATGTAAAAATACTGGGAAAATTGCTATAGGGAAAAACAGTGTTTGCTAAGATCAAGCTTTTGTTGGTGGATCAACTTAACCTTTTGCAAATTGCATTATGGAATACCACTTTGTTATTTCACTCATGTTACCAGCTTCTATTCTTAAACTATACTTAGCCATAACCCCACCTATGTTCCTTTTCTGTAACTTTCTGGCCTAGAGAATAAATACTGAGACAGAACTCCAGTTCATGGTTAATTTCCAAAGGAAGGAATGCCTCTCTCTTGAGGGTTCCAGGAAATTAACCCATTTGGGGTCTCTCACTGCTCAGAAGAAATGGGCTTTGAGTAATCTTTTCTGAGTCTCCCTCACCCAGGGGAAGAGAGGTGACAAATCCATGTGAGGCAAAGCAACACATATCTGTGGATTCAACCAACCACAGATCAAAAATATTTGAAAAATAAATAAATAAAATAACAACAATAAAAAACAATACAGTATAACAATTATTTACATAGAATTTACATTGTATTGGGTATTATAAGTAATCTAGAGATGATTTAAAGTATACAGGAGAATGTATGTAGGTATGTGTGAATACCACACCGTTTTACATAAGAGGCTTGAGCATCTGCAAGTTTGGTATCCACTGGGGTCCTGGAATCATTTCCCTATGGATACTGAGGGATAACTACAAGAAAAGAAAATACAGTCCAATATCCTTCATTAATACAGGCACAAAAATCTTCAACACAGTACTAGCAAACTTTATTAGTCTGTTTCTGTTGCCTATAACAAAATACCTGTAACTGGATAACTTATAAGAAAACACAATTTATTGCTTACTGTTTCAAAGGCTAGGAAGTCCAATGTCCAGGGAACACAGCTGGTGAAGGCTTTCTTTGGTGATGACTTCAATGCCGGCATTGTATCACATTGCAAACATGGCAGAGCAGAGAGAGACTAACCTGCTCATTCATTCTCCTTTTAAAGCCTTCCAAACCATGCCCATGACCACCATTTTAATCCATTCACTATGGCATGGTCCTGCAATCTAATCACCTCTTCAAGGCCCCGCCTTTCAATTACTATAATAATTTTTCCCACCCTCTTGACAGTCACAGTGGGTGCCAAGTTTCTAATATATAAAACTTGGGGGACACAATTCTAGCTTCAGTGAGTTTTGGGGGGACATAATTCAATCCACTACATGAACTGAATTGAGCAATTTATAAAAAGGATTATACACTATGAACAAGTAGGATTTATTCAAGGAATGAAAAATTGTCTTCAATGCATGAAAATCAATCAGTGTAATATACCATAGTAATTAAGGATATAAGAAATAATCATCTCAGAAAAAGCATTTGACAAAATCCACACCCTTTCATGGTTTAAAAAAAATGTCAACAATCTAGGAGTAGAAGAGACATTCCTCACCTGTAAGTTATAGAGGGCAAGGTCCTTGTCATTCTCAGCATCTATAACTGTGCCTGGCATATAATAGTTTCTCAATAGATACTTGTTGAGTAAATTACTTAAAAGCTGTCTTAACACAATCTTGAAAATTATTCTTATCACCTACCATTAACATATTAAGAATTATTTAGATAGACTTCCTTGTGCCTCTGAAAATGCAAAATACTAGAGTAATTAGTTTTACTCCCTACATCTTTCAATTCCAGCTCTCACTTCCTTTAATGAAGTGTTCAGGGCTTTTGCCTTTCTAACAATAACTTTCCTAATCAAATTGTTAGAAGAAAAAAAACTTTCAATAAAGCAACTCCTGGATTTCTAATATTTTAATGTGCCCTAAGTATGTTTATTGAAAAAGCACCAAACAAAAGCACAAAGCTTGATAACCCAGAAATATCTTCTTGGAGAAAATGCCATTTTCAATAGGCTTTTCAAACATGTGTGTAAAGGATTAGTAAAGCAAACTACTTTTTGGCTAGCCACATGACATTATTCCTAAAGTGCATTTCCAGAAAAGGAGAGAGAGGCTTTTTTAATAGAAGCATGAGCATTTTATACTGGTATTTTCAACATGACAATTCTCTGTGTAAGATGAATTTCCATTAGAGAATTGGATGCAAACATATACATTAAGGGAATCAGAGTAAAATGCACCACTATATAAATAGATTTCCAATCAGAACAGAGGAGTTTCTTATCTATCAGCAGGAAATGTGTGAGATGAATTGTCACTTAGGCAATTAATTTATACTTCAGTCACCAGTGCTGGAAGGTAGCTTGGCCTACTTAGTGTTCTAAGGCTAGAATGTGTAATAATAATTCACATTTATAAAAGGCTTCAGAATATTAATTATTTAATCCACACTATATCACTGCATGATAATTCAGAATTATTGCATGTGCTTTTTAGGCTAGAGAAACTGATCTCAATCAATTAAAATCCATGCTAAAAGCAGAGTTCCTGGCCTTCCAGTTGGTGCTCAGTCCATTTTTGCCTTGCCACTTCAGCCCTATGGACTCTGCGATGGATTAATTAACCTCTCTTGCTTTGAATTTGTCCATAAAATGGTGATAATAAGATTAACCTTACAGTAGTATATTGTGCAAATTAATTGATTTTTGGAAAGCACTTTCAGATCTATGGAAGGAAAGTATTAATTGTAAATATCTCAATTGATTTTAAATGATAAATGATCATTTTTCATATCATTTGTCAACAGGGATAATGATGGAGATATTGAATAATACATAAAATGATGAAAAATTCTTTTCATCACTCAAAGAAAGGGTGCTTGAAATTCCCACCTCTATTCAGCCAACCATGACTCATTCATTGGAAGAGAGGCTGTGATTCATTTCTTTTCACAACTACCCAAGCTAACATGCATTTTCCAGTACAATGAGAATATCAGCTGTTCCTATCAATGTTGTCTTTCATTTATTACTGTATTTTAAATAAGTGTACAATATCCCAACTTGCAGTGCATTTCTGTGCAGTTTGGAATGTAAGTTACCTGAGAAAATGACACAATTTCTGTTATTTATAATTTACAGTGCCCTGACCAGAGTTGCAGAACTTTTTTTTAGAACCAATATCTTATTAAGTATTCTTGTAAACTAATGTACTTTTAAATAAACATTGTGTGGTTTTGATGAAAATGCTATCAACATTGTAGATCTCAAAGAAGAATTACCTTATTTTTATCCAGTTTCTTAAATAAGTTTTCCTACATAATAGTTATATAAAGCATGTTGAACTTGATTCTGAAAAAAAAATACAACTAAGTTATTTCATCTTAAAACTACAAATAAATAATTTAAGGACTTTTATTTCAGATATGAACCCAAAGTCGAAGCTCCAATGCCGTATAAACCTAGAATTATATGGTGATAAAATGTTGGTGCTTAGTACAAGAAATGAAATACTAAACCTTAAAACATGTCTAAAGGATGGTTTGTAGCCCTCTTCAATCAAAACTCAATACCCATTGATTTTTTTCCCAAAATGGGAGGCCTAGTTCTCCTCCAAATGGATTCTCTAATGTGGAACTCTTCCCCCAACACCCAGTCTCCACATTTTCCCCAGCCGGAAATATACACTTAACACAAAACAATCTTTAAAAAGGCACAAATTCTATTCAAATCAAGCGGCAGATTTAGGGCCTGGTCTGAAACAGAAATAACCATAATTAGAATGGGCAAGTAAATCTACTCCTGTCTGTTAGATTTCAGGGCATCCTTAGTAAAGACAAATCCTGAAATCTAAAGTTAAGCATAGAACTACTACTATATGATCCAACAATTCCACTCTTAGGTATATATCCAAAAGAACTGAAAGCAGGGACTCAAACAGATACACCAATGTTCATAGCAGAATTATTCACAGTACCTAAAAGGTCTCAATGTTCATGCCACTATTCATCAACAAATGGATGACTAAACAAAATGATATATATAGAGAGAGGAATATTACTCAGACACAAAAGAGGAATGATATTCTGATACATGAATAAACCCTGAAAACATTATGGTTAAGTGAAATAATTGCACTAAATGAAAAACGCCATACACAAAAGGACAAATATTGTATGATTTTATTTATAGGAGTGTCTCAGTCCATTCCTGCTGCTATAACAAAATATTTTAGAATGAATAATTATAAATAACAGAAACTTATTTATCATAGTTTTGGAGTCTGAGAAGTCCAAGATCAAGGCACTGGAATCTGGTAAGAGCTTGGTCTCTGCTTCAAAAATTGCACCTTCCTGCTGCATCTTCACATGACAGAAGGGCAAAAATTGATGAACTCCCCTCATGCCCTTTCATAACAGCACTTGTTAGGTCCGCTGCCGGCCAACCCAAACAGCCCTTGCCTCGCTATCAGTCTCTCCCTTGGTGTTCCTTCTGGTGGGTGAGCAAATTGCCCGGATTCCTCTTTCCCTCAGGTCCCCATTGGAAGGAGACAGGGGAAGAGAGCTATGAAGAGGGGTGAGCACAGCCACCGGCCCCAACCAGCCCACTAAAGGACACTCAGACACGCAGTGGGGGTTCTGTCGAGCAGTTCTGTTTATTATCACACAAGCACTTGCTTTAAAGGCAAATAGGGAAGGGAAGTTTTTACATCCTCCAATCAGCTTAAAGGTTACAAGAGCATGCATCCTGTCTCGATGCCTAGCTATTGCAATCACGCAGTGTTCACGAGCGCGGAAGCACGTATTTGGCCAATAAGGGCTAAGGCAAGGTTCCCGCAGACACTCCCACCCTACTTCCTCCTGGTGCTGTCTTAAGCTGCCACATTAATACGCCCTTGTGGGCCCATAATGGCGCTTCTTGTAATGTCACTTAAGGTGGCGTTAGTTATTAAGGCCTGACATCTCCCCCTTTTTGTTTTAAAAAGGCAGCTGGAGGCAGCTAACCTTCGCAGCCTCGCCTCCATTCCCTCTGGTGGCTGTGCCTGTCTTAGGTTGTTTCCCTCTGGAAATCTTACCCGTCATTGACTATCCAGCCAAGTGGGGGTGGGGCGGAGCCTTATAACTTGGTGTTGATTTTTTTGAAGGGCCATATTGACCCAAGGCCTGTCAGGGCTTACATTATGGGCCACCTCCTCTACCACCTGGGTGAGCATTAGGAGAGAAGTGGTGTTGCGCCTTATAAGGGACACAACCTGGCGAATGGCATAAGGCCCCAAAATGATTAAGACAAGGAAAATGGCTAGGGGGCCCAGCAGGGAGGACAACAGGGTGGTGAGCCATGGGGAACTTGAAAGCCAGCTTTGGAACCAATTGCTATTGGCTTTGTGTTCTTTTTTTCACTTTCCTAATCCTTCTCTAAGCTTAGCTAGGGAATCTTTGACCACTCCAGAGTGGTTGGCATAGAAGCAGCACTCTTCTCTGAGGGCGGCACATAATCCTCCTTGCTGTAAGAACAACAGGTCTAGTCCACGTTGATTCTGTAAAACAACTTCAAAAAGTGATGCTAGTGATTTTTTAAAATGTGATACAGACACCTCCAAGCGGCCAAGATCTATGTCCACTGCCTCCCTAAGGGAAGCTAACTGTTGATGTGCCAAGGCTATTCTAGCGGTCCCGGTACCTGCTCTAATAACTCCCAAGAGGGAGCTGATGGCCACCGCAGCTGCCCCTGCAGCCCACTCATTTCGGGTTCACTTATTTCGGGTTTTGGGGGCGGTGAGATTTGCCACAGTGCTGCAAAAAGCTTTGTTGGCACCTACGCAGGAACCTTTACCAAGGACCCGCGGGAAGGTGTTCTGTGGTTGGTGGCATTGGGCAATGCTACTGCTTGATTTTTCTCTGCCTGCACATGGCACTCTTCTTTAAAGAAGGTGCAGAACTTGATAAACAAGTTTGGAGGGAGGACAGCCATACAGAGCATTTTCCACGGGCTGCGGATGGCTGGGGGTTCCCAGCGAGCCATAACAGGAAAAACCTGCGGCTCTGCCGGGGATGTTTTTCTAGCCTCCTCCACTTCTTCGGGTGCCGCTTTTTCTCCTTCGGCTAAACTTTGGTGGGGTGAGTATGCCCAGGAGAGGAGGGTACAGGGTAGGGGCATAGGTATCACTCAATGTCTCAGGGCCTTGCATTGGCAGCTTTGTTTCCTTTTTTGTCTCCTCATCGAACTGCGCCCAATCCCTTTCTGCCCCTTCCTGATGCTCGGGACAGAAGCAAAGCTTTAGGGCAGAGATGGTTGGGTAGAACCCTAAGGGGGGGTCTAGCCCATGACTAATCTTGTTCTTTCTGGCCAGGGTCTGAACCTGGTCCCAAGTCTCATACCAGAACAAGTTGGATGAAGGTGCCCAAGGGGCCACCTTCACCACATGACGCCAGGCATTGGTGGCTGTGGAGTCAGATATTTCTAGGCCTCTGCTTTTTAACATGTACTTTAGAGCTTTGCAGGCTGTCTCGTCACTCTTTTCACACACGCCTCCCATGTTGCCACGTGAGGAAGGGACAAAGCAAGCAACAGGGCAGAGAAGTGCAGGGACTTCCCCCTGTTATGGTACTCATGCTGACATGCAGGTGGATTACTTCACAGCGACTACCGCAGTTGTGGGGGCCACTCTGCTGGTTGATCACCCTTCATCAACCTTCTTTCAGAACCAAGCAGCTGGGGTCCTCACTCGCTCACCTTTCACCCACAAGTTTTAAAAAACTCCTCACACAGGGCACCACTCTGTCGGGTCTGCCGCCAGCCGACCCAAACAGCCCTTGCCTCGCTATCAGTCTCTCCCTTGGTGTTCCTTCTGGTGGGTGAGCAAATTGCCCGGATTCCTCTTTCCCTCTGGTCCCCATTGGAAGGAGATGGGGGAAGAGAGCCGTGAAGAGGGGTGAGCACAGCCACCGGCCCCAACCAGCCCATTAAAGGACACTCAGACACGCGGGGGGGGTTCTGTCGAGCAGTTCCGTTTATTATCACATAAGCCCTTGCTTTTAAAGGCAAATAGGGAAGGGAAGTTTTTACATCCTCCAATCAGCTTAAAGGTTACAAGAGCATGCATCCTGTCTCGATGCCTAGCTATTGCAATCACGCAGTGTTCACAAGCCCAGAAGCGCGTATTTGGCCAATAAGGGCTAAGGCAAGGTTCCCGCAGACCCTCTCACCCTACTTCCTCCCGGTGCCATCTTAGGCTGCCACGTTAATATACCCTTGTGGGCCCATAATGGCACCGCTTGTAATGTCCCTTAAGGCGGCGTTAGTTTTTAAGGCCCGACAAGCACTAAGCTCATTTATGAGAGCAGAGCCCTCATGATCTAATCACCTCCTAAAATCCCCATCTCTTAACACTTTGGAATTGGGTATTAAGTTTCAACATGAATTTTGGAGGGACACAAACAAATAAACCAATGAGATATGAATAACAGGCAAATTCACAGAGACAGAAAGCAGAATATATGTTACCAGAGACCTAACTGAGGAGGAAATAGGGAGTTGTTGTTTAATAGATATAGGGTTTCCATTTGGGAAAATGAATGGGTTATGGTGGTGATAGATGCACAGCACTGTGAGTGTACTTACTACCAATAAGCTGTACACTTAAAATTGGTTAAAATGATAAATTTTGTTATATATATTTTTTCACAAAAAAACTCAAAGCTAATAGGAATCATTTTATTATATTTGTTTAGAATTAATAGGTGCCATGACTGATTATTTCTTCATAGCAACTAGGGGTCTTTAACTAGTCCCGTGTGTGTGTGTGTGTGTGTGTGTGTGTGTGTGTGTGTGTGTGTGTGTGTGTGTGTGTGTGTGTGTGTGTGTGTGTGTGTGTGTGTGTGTGTGTGTGTGTGTGTGCGCGCGTGCGCGCATACATATATAAAATCCAATTTCTGAAAATGGAAAAAGGTATACACAGAGTTCTAATTTATTAGATGAGAAAAACATAAAATTTACCTTTGCAATTTTGCTTAAGTTTGCAGCAAAATATCCTTCTTCAGGTTTATTAAACTCTAATCATTTTCTTGAAAGATTAGCTGCAATTATCATTAAGGTTTAAGCATTTAACTGTGAATACTGCAATAAATCTTATTAAAATAACTGAAACATACTTTTTTTCGCAAGTGGCAACCTGTCTCTGAATCACAGCCATCTGTAAGTGGTGATTGCCTGGTGCACACAGATGGGAATAAAACAACTATGAAGCTATACCATTCTTTAATCATCAGTTGGTACCAAACAAACTGAAATCTGAGTCAGACTATTTGCATTTGAAGGATTATATGATCGCTATAATTAACAAATACTCATCAGATTTCTGATTTAAAATAGGCTGTAGGTACCTGACTGAAAATAACACTTGAACTGTTCAGCCCCTCTTTCTAATCTCTGACAGCCTATTAAAAAATCATATGTTAACAACAGAGGAGCAGGTTTCAAGTTTTTATAGCACAGAATTCCTTTACAGATTTAAAATGACAGAATAAGGGAACAGAATAATTTATTCTTTCTGGCTTGCAGCACAGTCATGAAGTCTCTCAGTCCATAACTTCAGGGCTACACTAAACTCCTGTCAGGCTAAATAAGTTATAAAGGTAAATATCTGCCCTGCCTTGCTTTCCTTTCAAGGCAAAGAGAAAAACAGGCCCATGTTCCTCACAAAGTCCAAATCATTAAATTTAAAAAAGGAAGCCCAACATCAAGGAGATTAATGTCTTCCTATATGTCACCACCTTCTGGCTAGTCAGATCTATGTCTATTGAATTAAAAATCAGAGAATGGAAAGAGATTTGAGCACTGCCTCATGACAAAGAGCACTGAGTGTGGAGCTGGGCAAGCTTTGCTTTCACTCTTGAGTGCTAATTGTGGAATTTGTTACCTATGCCAAATGACTTAACTTTTTGGAGTCTCGGTTTCCTCATCTGTAAAATAGAGAGGATAAGATTAATACACATACATACACACACACACACACACACACACACACACACACACACACACATTGGGTTCTGTGACGTTTGAGTGAGGTAATCTAAGAAGGTGCTTAGCACAGTGGTGCTAAGAAGCACTCAATGCATTTTTGTTAAATGAATAAGTACTATGACAAGGGGTAATAATAGACTGCCTTAACATCTAAGTGAGTAATTTTGTCTACTAGGTCTTTTTCAGTCTGGATTAACTTCAGAGTATTTCTTTGCCAAGAGTTCATTTACTAATTAAAAGCATGGATCTAGATAGAGTCAGACTGTCTAGGCTCAAATCCTGCTTCTGCTACCTACTAGCTGTGTGACTCTGGCAAGACCAGGCATCTATAACTGTTCAATATATATCAATTAGTTGCTATTCACGCACAAGCTACTCACTGGGTATACAATGGAGGACAGACATAGTCCTTGACCTCATTGAGCTTACAGACTGCTCAAAAGTCAGACATTAAAAAATAAATATGAAAATATGTAATTATAAATTGAAAGAAAGGGAATAAGAGAGGGATCTGTGAGTATAATCAGGGCAGACCTCAAGATATTTGAGCTAATTATTTCCTATCAGATTATAATCTGTAAGATCTCAAAAATTTTATCTATATGATAGTTATTGCAGGAAATATATAAGTATCATAATGTCAAGGCCGCAAGTAAAAGCAAAACCTCCATACATATTAGTTTCTTTCTTCCCTTTTCTCCATGGTATCTGATCGTTTTATATAAGTACTTGCCTTTCTGACTGTTTGTCTGAAGATTATTATTATTATTTGCAGGGAGAAGTTTCTTAACCTCAAATGACCTTATTCTTTGAGACGCCAGATGCCGAAGAATGTTAAAATTACATTTAAAGCAGTGTTACATTCAAATTAAGATGTATTTTCTGCTAGATTACATTTTTAAAAGACAGTCATCACATATTATATACACTTAGATATCAAATGACTGCATTTACATTTGAACCAAAATAAAAGATGAAAGTGGTTAATGAAGTTCTAATTCATTGCCTTGAATGTTTTTAGCCTACTACATCCAAATTATTTTTTTAAATAACTACCACTAGAAAGGCTAATGCAGCAGATGACGCCCCAAATATTTGCAATAGGTCACGTGAACACCACTGAGGCATCTCAACAATTGAGTATAATAGATTTAAGGGGGAATGAGAGGCTGCCTTGACATTTAAATGGATAATATTTTCCATTAAATCCTTTTTTAAAAAACCTTGATTAACACCAGAAATATTTCTCACTTTACCAAAAGAATCCCTCATTAAGGAAATTTTCACTGAGTTACATACAATATGCTCATCTGTGCACCATGAACTTGTTTTTACTCTATTTTCAAAGCTGTATATTTCTCTGTTCTAGTTCAGTTCTAAAAGCCAAAAATATGAAACAGATGTGGTGACTTTCTGTGTACTGTGAAGCACAATTATGCCTCTTTGAATTGCTTAGGCTAAACAGTTGCCCTCCCTAGAGCATACTGAAACTGTTTGAGATTCTTTACAGCCAAGAATCAAGCTTGTTACCTGTCAGGAACTAGAATTGGCAGGCCACAGCTGGTTAATTGCAACGGATTCTCTGTTACTGTCCTCCCAACCAAAGCCTGTGAAACATAAAAAATATAGAGGGGAAACTTCAGCTCAACGGGTATTCTGTCTAATCCTTAATAGGTTGAGCTATAGCAATTTAACTGTATTCAAAATCAGTTCTGTCTGCCCTGCTTCTGAGTTCACAAACATGGGCATTAGCCAAGAGCACTCAAAAATCTTCCAACTCACTTCTTTCAGCCATGATTCCTTTAAACCAGTGTCTACCAGATTAGCTTATGTTTCAAAAGCACATAATGTTGATTTTTCTTTTGCTGAAAATAGTTTTAAAACATGTGGAAATTGCTATAATTGAAGAGAAAGCTTGAAACAAATGGTAATTTGGTTCTCAAAAAGGAATCTTTCTTCAGGCTGTGGAAGGTGAGGAAGGGAAGTTTCCTTTTCTTCCAAAAGGAGTGAATGCTGAAAATAGTGGCATTCATAGAATCCTGCCTTGATTTGTCAGTTTACAACTTCAAAAGGTTTTAAGACAAAAATTAGAGCTGGACATATTCATATGGGAACATTTACAGAGTGCCTTGCTCATGGGGGTCACAAGTTTAATACAAACAAGCAGACCAGCAGTCCCATAAAATGTGTTTTTCATCACAGGGCACCATGCACCACCATCATTCATTCAGCAATCATTTATTTAATGTGGACCTGGGCATTATGCTAGATGCTGAGGATACTGAAATGAAAGTACAAAGTATGTGCCTCAACATGTTCTTATGGAAAGGAGCAAAGGACATTTAAAAGATAGGTAACAGACAAATACAATATTCTTACCACTAATGAGGACTCATTTCCCTCTGTGGTCAGGCCTCTGGGTCTTGGAATCATGGAAATGAAGATAGGAAGGCAGACACCTTCGGCCTGCATAATATAAGATTTTATTATCATTTATATCTAGGAGTCAGGACACGTTTTCAGACCGATTCCCAAACTGCAATGTCTTCTCCAGTCTCCTCCCACCAATTCCATCATTCTCTCAGCACACCACTCCTGCAAAGCCAAAAGGGTGAGAGGGAACATGATCAGGAGGGATTGTTACGATTGCTCTTTATCTTGAGGAGAGGTTTCTAGTCCTGTCTGGTCATTTCCAGCTTTACTGACATATGATCATTTGTGTCCATCCAGCAACACGGAGGGAATAATCTGCTTTTCTCTCAACGTCAGTTCTAGACATTGTGCAGGCTGTGATCCCTGTACCCCAGACCCGCTCTCCATTCTCGAGGCTCTCTAATATCCTAAATTATTAAAGAGAGGTCGCTTGTTCATGTGGATTGACTCAGATAAGCCGAGCATGATCGGGGCTTAGGAATCACCAATGCACAATATGGTGACTGTATCCCATGGCCAATCATCATCTACATTAACAAGAAGGACAGCTGTTATAATTTAGGTTTTATATGTTTGTAACTCAAGCAGAGAATGGATTTATCCGAGTGTTCACTCTGCGCTGACTCGGTGTGTAGCTTTAGGGAGGACAGGTACTTTGGGTAGACCTGGGAAAGACTGATTCCAGAGCCTGCCTCCAACTATCTCACCTCAAACTTGTCTGTCTAACAATCTGACCAAGGCCTTAAATTTAAATGCAAATAATTAATGTGTTTGTCCTGTGGTTCCGTATAACAGGTTAAAGTAGAATATTTTTTGGTGGAAGGTACTTGAAGTAAAAGTGAATGAATCATGAATCATGAAGGGGGTCAATGGATGCAGATCAATAAAACTGTAAAACTGTGCTTGTTTAAAGTGAGTTTTGAAAAGGAGTTCTAGATTTGGAAGTATGTTCATTGCACAATGCATTCTACTTCTACCAGTTGTGAGGAAAGAAATGATGACGCTTTAATGAAGCCACCCAGCCTCAAGATTCAGCAAAATAAGGGAGAAGAAAGTTTGCCTCAGTTCTTAGTCGACTATATTAATATAACATCTCAACAAATACGCATACTACAATTACTATGATAATAGTTTGTAAAAAGTAGGCCAGGAGCAAAGAGAAAAAGAACACCTAAGACTACTTAGAGCAGTTGATAAAAGCTCTATCTAGGATTACGCTGCATTTAAACTGAAACTCGAGTTTGCCAGGGACAAAAGCAGACAGAGGGAACCGCAGACAAACAGCAGCCCAAGAGCACACTAGAGCCTGGGACTTGTCTGTGGGATTTGAATCAGAGGATGCAGGAGATAAGGCATGTTGGCTTGCATGGGAGTTTGAACTTATCTTTCAGACAACAGAGTGTCATCCATGGTTTTAAGCAGTGGTGTAATGTCATCCGATACTAAGCAGAGATTGCAAGCATCATTTTCATACACAAGCACCACCACAAATAATTCTCTTTGCTTATAAATACATAATCCTCTATGTGCATAATTTGCATCACAAGCCGTTGGGCACATTTCTCCAGAGAAGTTTGAAAACAGGAACTCACCAATTGAATAGACAAGGTAGAGACACTATGAAAATATGCTAAGTAGCTTCTGTAGAAATCTCTAATTACAATGAACTTTAATTATTCAAGAATGAAATATGTTATTTGAATTGCAGGACTCTGAACTGTAGAATTTTCAACATCACTGCTAAATAACCTGTAAAGGGTAGTGTTTTTAAAATAGAAAAGGAAAAAAATCTTTCAAATTGTAAAATGATAATTATTTAACATAATGTTTCCCACCCCCATAATAGTTTCTCTTAAAGTGTGCAATTACATAGAATAATTTACATACAAATATGTAGATGTATACAAACTGAAATGCCAAACATTGAAAAGAAACTCAAATGAGTGGGCATTTACATATGGAATAGAGCTTATAAGAAACCATGTTGTTGTGATAATGAGATGTTTCCCAGACTCTCCTTCATTCTGGAAATTTACTCAGAGACAAGTCTGTATTTCCATAAGACAACAGAGAAATACAAAAGGCAGGCTTACAAATCTGAAAAGGCAAGAGCTGACTTCAGAAATAGCCATCATGCCACCTCAAGATCAGGACTGGCCAGTTAGTTTAGTTGGTTACAGTACAGTCTTATAACCCCAGGGTCATGGGTTCAGATCCCCATACCAGCCAGCTGCCAAAAAAAAAAAAAAAAAAAAATTACTTAAAGATCCAGAGAATGGGATGAAAATTCCCAAGGCACAGATGGTAGAAAAGCCCTCAGCTGACTATTTCTTCAACTGATATAGGAAATACACTATATCAAAGTCCAGTTGAACTTTAAGTGAATTAGGCAAGTTTATTCTGTTTGGAAACATCCCAAGAAGATCATTAATTATCGATTGCAACCACAGAAACTAAAGAGAGAGAAAAAAGTTTTTCTCTTTGTTTAGGAAATATTTGCTTGTGATCTGTAGCGCCTGAGTAAAAAACAAGGCAATTAGTTTGTCTTCAAATTTGTCTAGGGACTATAATGTTTAAAAAATTCAAGATGAACCACTGTCATGTTAGCAAGATAGTGTGTTCTCAGAAGGACCTCACATTATGTGAGGAAAAAAACAACAACGAAAAGAGATTTACATTAAAGCCTTACATTATTTCCAACAAGAAAAGTAAGCATATCAATTACAAAACAATTTAACTTCTAATCTAAAAACTATATTTAAATTATTGGCTTAATTAGCCAAGCTTCTTTCAGTCACAGGAAACGAAAACCAAACTCAAACCAGCTTAAAACAAACAAGGAATCTATTACCTCACATGACTAAATTATGTGCTGAATCCAGTTGCTTCAATAAATTCACCAGAACACTGTCTCTGCCTTTCTGCATCTTACCTCTATTTTTCTCTGTGTTAGCTTTCTTGTCAAATATGTCTTCCCCATGCAGTGGGTAGGGATGGCCATAGACCTCTGCAAAAGGACTTTCTATCAGTTTAGCAACCCAAATGGAAAGGGAGTGTCTCTTTCCTGGTAATTTTTGCTTAATTCTCAAAACTGACTTGGATTTGGTTAGCCTGAGTAATACGCCCACCTCTGAACCAGTTGTTCTATACAAGGATGTGTAATAATGATTGGCAAGACTTGGATCACATGCCCACCCTGTAGCCATGGCAAGTTGAGTCCTTCTGGGTTATACTGAATGAAGGGTTATATAGAATGAAGGATGGGTACTTCCCCCAAAGAGGAAATGAGCAGAAAAATACATAATACTCCACAGATAAAGTATCATCATAGATTTCTGAGTTATTTTGTATATCCACTCTTAACAAAACAGCGTTTCATAGTTTAAATAAATTCTACTGGAGGGTCAGGTACTATACCCTGTTTGTGCTCTGGTCAATGCCCTAAAGCCAAGGAAAATATGGGAACTCATATTACTGGCAAAATCTAGAGTGTTTCTTGGACTCAGACACATGCCATGTACTTACTTTCTTTTTATTTGAATCCAATCAGGTTAAAAATTCACTTTGGCATAGTTTGTTGCAGAGGGGTAAAGAGCAGAATTCCGTACAGGTAACTACAGATGGGCTACAATAAGTATTTTTTTAAATATGCATAATAGCAAGGGAAGCTCATAAGAGGCTAGGGGTAAAACACAGTAAGGAACTACATAGATAGCATGAATATAAAAGTCCTAGGAAGCCAATGAGTCAGGAATGTAGGACTAGAAGGACAGCGTCCAGAATCTGGAAATTCAGAGGTTTAACAAAGACCACTGTAGGAAACAGAAAATTGTGGCTCTGAGAAAGAGGAAATTCTTTGCAATCTTTTAAAATTGCTATTGAGGCTTCTGGTCAAGATGGCAGAATAGATGATCCCTAGCATCACTCTCTCCCACAAAAGAACTAATTTATAGCTATTAAAAAGCAACAACAGCCAAGCTGGGGCCTCTAGAGCTCAGGGGAAGAGGAGGAGAGACCTACAGAGTGCATGAAGGTGGGAGAAGCCACAACGAGAGAAAGAAAAAACTGCTCATACCGTTTAGAGTCCTGGCTGCATCCAGGCTGGAGCTGCTGAGTGCGTGGAGCAGGAACTGGCAGAAGCCACAGCTGTGCCCTTTGGATGAAGTTGCTTAGAGGCTGCAGGGGAGAAGAGGGCCGTGGTGTCACCCAGACCAGCAAGACCACTAATAGGGTTCCTGTGGACCCACATAGGACTGAGGAGCCACAGCAACTGAAGAAAAGGAGCCACTCAGAGGCCAGTGAGTCATTGAAAGGGACCAGAGCATGGCCCGTCCCATGTGAAATGTTTGCAGCATGGGTGGTGGGGGAGATGGGCCCACCAGGAGAACACTGGGGCACAGCAAGGATAGCTGGTCTGCCCTACAATCAGTGAAGGACCACGAAGAGGAGACTGGTCAGGAATATAGAATTGCATGGGGTGCAGTTTCCTGGAAGATTCAGGCCCAGACCAGAGTTCCACACAACCCAGGAGCATGAGACCTCACAAGAGCAGTAAGTACCTATAAAGTCAACAATCAAAATCTGAGCTGCACAAAAAGCCTTCCCCAGGGAATCAGCAGCAAAGCAGCAATTTAGCCCAACACACAGCTCAAGCGGTGGAGCTCCACAGGAAGTTCCCCCATTTTAGAAGTAAGCAAAGGACAACAAATTAATTCCAGTGCAGAGTTTAAGTGGTGGGAACAGCAAATAACCCAACGCAGAACTGAAAGAAAAAACAAAATACTCACAATTAGAGACACAGTTTGATATTAACTAGTAAAGGTCTCACATCACCAAAGAACACCTATAAAACCTAGAAGGACCACAGTCCCCTGGGCTACCAAAGCCAGAGAGCAGAGAGGGCTGGGGGCCTCAGCCACACCCCCTAACACATGCCACCAGCCCTGAGAGGACTACTGAGCTGCCACAAGAAGTACCCTTGGCTCCCGAGCTGGAATGGTGGGGGCTAGGGCTTTCCACACCCCCTGACATCTGCACCCAGCCCAGCAATGACCGAGCCACTGCCGGGAGCCCTCTGGTCCCCCCTGTGGGAATGAAGGCGTTGCCACAGGCCTCATCCCTGCCCCTCCCCCATCCTCCTTTCTTCCTATTTCCTTCCCCCTTCCCCTCTCCACCTCCATCCCAACTGCTTCACAACATAGAGTGTAAAAAAATAATAAGATTAATAAATAAATTTTAAAATAATAAAAAAATTTTTAATGAATAAATAACACTGCTAGTGAATGCTGAGTATGGAAAGACAAGGACTCGTCATCTAGAAGTATGTTTCCATTCAGAAGTATGAACAGGGTTCCGCATATGCCTTTTGATCCTATCTGAAGAAAAGGAAGAGGAATAGGGCTTGGCAAGCTTCAAATAGATGAGGCAAAGTAGCCTAAACAAGTCCATCCTAATTTTGGTTGCCTCAAATTATAAACAATAATAACAAAAACTCTCCTTTTAACACATTCCTATTTCTAGCACATAGAAAGATATGGCTGGAGGCCAATTGGTTGATACTGCTCTAAATCACGGGAAAGGTAACATGTCCAGGGTTACTGGCAAACCCCCAATTGGCTCCACTGTGGATCTTCTCAGTAATCATCCTTTCTAGGAGGTCATGTGATTTGGGAATGAGTCACAGTTCAACTCTAGGACTAAATATTGTTGCTTCTTATATCAGAAACTGAGTTGGGGAAGTGAGAAAAGCAATAGTACTGAAAACCGAAAATCTATATAAACCTTTGGCTGTCTAAAACGAAGCCTTGGGATAGCTGTACAATTAATACTAATGATGAGTCAATGGCAACACCAATTTAAGATCATTTTTTAATTTTGGAAACATTCACTGAGTATCTGTAATGCCCCAGGTACTTTGCTAAGTGTTAACATAATACACAGGCACACAAGCAAATTGCCAAATGATGTCATCAGTGTTATTCATAAAAGAATGAAAAATGTGACGGTGGCTTCACAGGTAAATCCTTGCCAACAGTTGAGCTAAGTAGAAGGACGAGTTGACATTGTCTACTTGGAAAGATAAGAGAAGGACATTGCTGGCAGAAGAAAGAGCATTCATAAAGACACAGTGGGAATAATATATTTGGTAAATAAATAGAGTTCAGTGTTACTGGAACACAAGTGTGAAGAGATAAGTGAGTTGTAGACAAAAGCAAGGTCACAAGAAGAAATGTACACCAAGTGAAGTCTGTTTGCATTTTATACTTGGTGATCCATGAGGTCTTTTCTGAAAACAAGCAAAGTAAGATTATATTTTTGAGTAATATAACAGTGTCAACAGTGTGCAAGGAGGACCAGAGTGCCTAGGAGGCAAGTAGGAGGCAACTGGCCACACAAGAATAATAAAGTAGCAGTGGAATGGGGAGAAATTGTATTAAAGAGATAATTATTGGGATTTAGTAACCACTTGCCAACAGTTCTAGAAAGAGGGGGAATAGTTGTAAAAAGAGGGGACATAGTTGATAAGTTATCCAGGATTTCTAACTTTGGAAACTGAAGAAAAAGTGCAACAATTAACTGAACATACGGTTATAAAAGGTGGAGCTCTCTGGCTGAGGCAGGTCTCTGTTCACCAAATCCATGCTGCCCTTCCACCTATACACACTGCTGGACTACATTTTCCAAATACCTTTGGAGTTAGCTAAAACAGAGGTCCTCAACAAGCAGAAGTACGTCTTTTGAAGTACCTCTCCTATATGAAGACAGTTGACTAGCAGTTGCGTTTAGAAATTTGAAGCTCAGAAGACATATCAGGTTTGACGATGGCATTGAGGACTATCAACGTATGACTGAAGCCACAAGAATGAGTGGAGAATTCCTGCTAGACCAGCACAGACCTAATCCATTGCAAGGCACCAAATATTTATCTGGTGATATGACTTCTATAACATTTGTGCATGCGATTAAAAAACATTGAAAAACAGCAAGGAAAATCAAACACTGTCGTTTCTCTATCATCTGTGATCAGGTGCAGGCTATGTAAGAGACAAGACAGGAAGTAGGTAACATTGCTTTATGCCACCCTAGAACCACACAGAACATATGTTCAGCTTATTTTCTCCACTGTGATGACCTACTAAATAAAAGATCAGATACTATTACATTTATTTCTTTATATCCCGCAACTTCGCAAGAAGAATTTGAGGCATCCCAAATACTATATTCTGCAACTTATAAAAATTTTAACCAAGTGTTGAAGAATTATATTTGCAGCTATTTATAAATATATAAGTAAATAGTGCATATAAATAGTACTTTTATATTTTAAATGTTTGGAATATGCATTATCTAGTTCCTTACTCCTCTGAGACTTATGAACAGAATAAGAGAAAATGAAAAAAAATTAAAATTCAACTTCTAGGGAAAACATCACATTCTACTAACATTTAGAAATGTTTCATTATTTCCTAGCAGGCTCTTTTAGTCAAACATTAGAGATAGTTTGTGCCCAAGCAGCTTTATTTCTGCATTATTACTCTGATCTAAGAACTAAAAAGCCCCACCTGAAAAAATACTCACAGCTGGACAAAACTAATTCTATACCAAAAATGTTCCACAAAAATTATAAAAATATGTAGAGAAAAAAATTGCTGATACTTTGGCTATCTCTTGCTTCATTCTTTGTCTATTTCCCATTTAAGTACTGACCAAGTTTGACTTCACTTAGTTTCAGAGAGCCCGCAGGCAAAAAATTGTCAGGTGTCTGAATTATTTATCTTAAAACTTTAAAGGCACCTGCGGCATCTCCTATATTTTATAGACTTTGAATGGATCAGTGTCTCCTACTAGAAATGCAGACTCAATGATCCTACAAGCACAAATGGCCATTCTGTACCCAAATGAAAAATATCACGTGAGCACTTTGGCCTTGGAGAATCTAACCCAGAACTGGTTTATTTATGGGGATTACATGCTTTAGTCACTAATAAATCTTACAACCGTAATCTATGATGAAAGCAATTTTCTTTATATGAAGTTATGGAAGTCAATGATGGCTGTGAGGTGAGCTGCTTGGAAAGTAGTCTGTAAATCGAACTCTATTAGGTAAGCCTTTTAAGAACATTTTTCTCTTAGCAACAGAAGGAATGGTACTTCAGTTTAGATTTTATTTCCTTATGGAACATATTCTAGTGATAAAAATGACTTTGAATATTTTGTGACTCTGAAATGCAATAATTAAAACATAATCTGTTACTTAGGAACTCTAATTCTTCTAAATTTGAGATATACAACTGGGATATCTCTAACTAAATTTGGATTACCTAAAGAGTGAATCCAATTCTTTTTGCAAAATTGATGCATGCACCCACTCTATCTGAATGACACTAGAGCATAACCTAAATATGATAACTAGCTGCAGACTCAACAGACCATTTATATCTTAAAATTTAAAATGCATCTAAACCACAAATATAAAATCTTAATTTCTTTGAAAGTACAACCTGATTTATCTTTTTAAACCCTTTGGGTCTCTAGTTCAAGATGGCATACTGTACACATATTCTTCCCCTTTCTTAAATTACATTGAAATTATAGAAATATGAACAAAAGGGACTAGATATTGAATAGCACTGAGATTGAGAATGTGAGTAATCAGTAGACTAGAGAATGTTAGCAGCCTTAAGGCAAAAAGTGGGTAAGATAGTGCAGACTGAAAAGCCATGGGAGAAGACTGCAGCAACTGTGGAAGCCATAAAGCAGAGTCCCAAGGAGGGGCCAAGTTTGGATTGAACAAGAACAGGGAACAGCAGAATGCTGTGAGGCTAAAATCAGGGAAATAAAATTAAAGGACTTTGCGTGGGCCAATCAGTCACTGAGCTCTTCCCTTGAGTCTTCCTCCCTCTTCTCATACAGAATATTAATTTTTGTTTTTAGACAGTTATGCTTTCTCAGAAATAAGGTGTTCTTTACGAGCCAAATAGCCAGCTATATCTGACCAATTTTCCTAACAGTATGATCTTTTGACTTCGTCTATTGGCATGACTTAAAATAGCTGTATTTTTTATTGGTATTTTATTATAACTAATAGAGATTATAAAAATTGGGAATTTTATCTTCCAGAGATAAAGAGTAAATTCTGCATACTTCATCATTTCTAAGACACTTCGGACAGCAAACTATTAAAGGATAGTTTTGAGGACAGTTTATGAAATCTTTTGGTCAACTGAAAACTTTCCATTGATACCTACTGTCAAGAACATGAAAGCATCAGCACCAAAACTTGCCGAAGGGATGTCAGTGGCTCAGAAGAAAATCCCAGATATGAGTAATGGATCACACTTCTAGAAAGGCTGCATCACCAGGGCTCTCGATAGTAAGAAGGGCCGGATTGTATAGAAAAACACAGATGCTGATGACTTACTTGAGTCAAGTGGTTCATTAAGACTTAGACTCAGAATAGGAAAAAGTTTTAGCTATACCTAATCAATTTATTTTGCTTACGTTTTTCTTTTCATGTATGCACAAAGATTAAAGTTATATGTCTAGCCAAGCCTAGGTATTCTAAGATATAAGAAACATTTGTGCTAGGGTATATCCAGCAGTGGATTTTCTTTTTCTTGACGGTATGAAAAATAATGCTACATCTTACACTGAAAGGCATGCCAGATTTGATGAGATACAGTTGCTATCCTTTCAAGAAAATTTAGCTGATTTGTCATTCTTGGAACACAATGTTGGAGCCTCTTTTCAATTGGTTAGTGTTTATCAGACATCTATAGCTAATAAACTAGGCTCCTTGTATACCTATCTGATTATTCTAATCTCTCCTAAAGTTTTTATGTTCCTGCTAGAGTTCCATTTTTTTCCCTCAAAATTGTATGGCTCACTCACCAGTTTTAACTTCCTCTTTCATGATTAAGATAGAAACAAGTACATATAATGTTTTATAGACAGGCATATGTTTAACAGAAGAAATAAAAAACATCCATAACTTCCTAGTTATTAAAATCAATAAAATTAAGCATAACCTATTATGTTCACCCTTCTGTTGTAATACACTTGATTTTACATTAATTTACCTAATCTTTCATTCCTAAATAGGAACAACCTAATCATCTGCCATTTCAGGAAAATCTGTAGCATAAAAGAGAAGGATAAAGTTGAATGAAGAGGGGAAAAATGACCCCAGAAGAATAGAGGTAACTCTAGGAAAGAGGACACATGACAAAAATTGTCATTAATATTATCAGAGGATTTGAGGTGGCTGTTGTATCTATAAAAAAGAGAAGAAGCTGCTATAGGGAAAAGGAGCAATCAGAAAACAAGAATCCTTGCAAATTAAAAAATATGAATAATTTTTAAAAAGAACAGCAAAAAGTATATTTAATGAAATAAGAAATTGAATAGAAGAGTTAAGTAACAGACAACACTGAAAAATAAATGAGTGATCTGGAAGAAAAACTCAAGAAAGTTCTTGAATATAGAACCAAGAAAGAAAAAATAATGAAAATATGAAAGTGGAGATATAGAGATCAAAAGTATGAAATCCAACATTCATTACAGAAACCCAAAAAGAAAAAAATAAAATAAAAAGCAAAAAGAAATAAGGTACAAAAAAAATCATAAGATATAGATATTCTCAAGAAAATAGAAAATATATTTGAGCTGAAGAAAGAAATGAGTCTTCAAGCTGATAGACCCTAACAGGATGAATTTAAAATTTTTTTAATAAATAAATTAATAGAATGTGAAAATCTCATCCAGGCACATGCCAGATAAATTACAAAACTTTAAGAAAAAAGAAAAAAAAACAGTTTATAGTTTTTCAGAGAAAAAGAGAAAAAAATATTAGCTAAAGTAATATTGGAGTTACATTGTATAACTTTTGGGTTCTGAATTCTAGACTAAATGGAAAAATGCTTCTGAGCTTCTAAGGGGGAAAAAATGTGTTGAACCTAAAATTCTTGTTATAACTAATCGAGCAACTGTGAAAATAAAGTAAATGCATTTCAACATGCAAAGAGTCATAAGGTTAACTTACACAAGAACCTCTTTGAAGAAACTATTTGAAAAATTGTGGCAAACACTGCAAGATACCAATCCACTATCCATTCTCTCCTCTTCTTCAGTAACAGGAACTTTATGTGATTGAGAGTGTCGATGTGGTAGCTAAAATTTTGCACTCTCCTGTATTGCTGGAGGGCCAGTGACATGTAAACAGAAGTCATCGGTGAGACTTACAAGAAAGCTCTTCAAAAGAGTCTAGCTAAGCGATAAGGAGCCTTCTTGCCTTTCCCTCCTCTTTTTCTCCCTGCCTAGAATGTGGATAGAGTTTGGAGCTTCAGGAGACATCTAAGAGGGAAGAGACCTGGATGACAAAAGCCATACCCTGAGGATGGTGGAGTATGAAAACAGAACTTGCTTGTGTTCCTGATTATGACAGAGCTACCAGAACAGCACTGAATTACCTACATCCAATATTCCTTTTGTAATTGTGAAATATATAGATGTAATATGTGCACAGTTTCATGAGTAATAATGAAATGAAAATCTATGCACCCACCATGCAGCTTAAAAATTAAAATATTGCCATTATCTTGATGCATCACCTACCTCAGTGATGTTTCCCTGATCATAACATCCTTCTGTCTTCCCAGAAATAGTCCCTATTCTGAATTTATGTACCTTATTTTCCTGCTTTTTCTCTATAGTTTTATCACGTATGTATGTAACCTTAAAATATGTTTTTTTTCTGGTTTTGCCTGTTTTTTTACATCATATAGTATATGTTCTCCTATGATTTGCTTTCTTTGATCAACATATTTTTGAGATTCATTCATGCTGATACATGCAGGCTGCAGGTAATTTATTTGGCACGGCTTCATTGTATTCCATTGTATGACTAGACTGCAGTTTATGTATGCTTTCTACTGTCGATAGACACTTGGGTTGTGTCTAATTGTTTTGTTGTTGTTATTGTTGTCACTGCTGCTGTTTTGCTTTTGCAAATGGTAGTGCTCTGAATATTCTTGCACATTTCTCCTGATGCTCATGTGTAAGATCTCCTCTGTGGTACATACCTACAGTTGGAATTGCTAAGTCATAGGATGTACACATAGTCACCTTTACTAGTAATGTTATTTTCCAAAGTGATTGTACCAATTTATATGCACTTCAGCAGTGTATGAGGGTTTTTAGGGCTATACATTCTCTCTAAAACTTAATATTTTCCAACTTTAGTTTTTTGCTTATAGCCATGTAGGGTTGTAAAGTGGTACCTCCTCATTCTGGTTTTACTTTGAATTTCCTTCATTTTAATGAGACTGTAAAGTATTTCATATTTTCATGGTTTATTTCTCTTTTTTGCACCTATGAAATACCTATTCATGTGTCTCGTTCATTTTTTTTAATCAGTTATCTCTTTCTTTTTGGTTCTCATATATTCTGAAAACTAATTTTGTCAGTTACATATGTTTCAAATACCTTCTCACAATCTGTAGCTTATCTCTTGGCTCTCTTTATAGTCTGTTTTGATGAGAAAATAGTCTCATTTAATACAATTGATTGCAATAGCAATCATTTACTTATAGATTCTTCTTTATAAATCTTGTTTTTAAAAAATATTTCCCATGTGGAGTTTGCTTTAATGTTTTTATTTTTATTCCTTTATATCTAGGAATTGGTTTTGTCTACAGGGTACTGTAGGAATAAAAGGGTTTCTTAAGATTTTTTTTTTTGTATGGACAACCAATTGTCGGAGCATCATTTTTTATAGAGACTCTTGTCTCACTAATAGGCTATGTCTACTATGTTATTAATCAAATTTCCATTTATGCATATATCTTTCTGTCACCTCCATTCTGTTCCTGTTGATCTAGTTGCCTATCATTCTGCCTTTAAAACATTTTAATTCCTCTAGATTTATAATAAGTTTTGGAGTCTGGCAAAAACTGTCTGCGTTCCTCCACCCTCGCCTAAGTTCCCAAAAGAAAAAAAAAAATCAGGAATTTGATTACAACTGTTGAATCTAAAAAGTATTTTGAGGAGAATAGACATCTTCATAATTGTCTTCTCTGCATGATCATGAGATATTTAATTTTTCTCCTACCTGTCAATGAACTTTATAATTTTCTCCCCCAAGAGCTTGTACATCTTTTGTAATATTTTTCTAAATACTTTATATTTTTACTGCTGTTGTAAATGGCCTTTTTAAAATTACATTTTCTAAGTGATTATTCTGAAAAGTCCATATACCTATCAACTTATTTATTAGTTTAAATAATGCATAGCATCTCACAGCCAATCATGTCATATACAAAAATGGCCATTTTGATTTTTTTCCCTCAATAATTAGAATTTTTCTTCTGTTTCTTGTCTAATTGCTCTGAACGGGGCCTTTAGCACTGTGTTGAGTAGAAACACAATAGCTGGATCTCTTGACCTGTGCCTGGTATTAAAGGAAATGCTTTCAACATTTCACCATTAAGTATTACATTTGTTGTAATATTTTGTATATACTCTTGATCAGATAAAGGAATTTTCTTCTACTCTAAGCTGTTAAGAGTTTTTATCATGAACGGAAGCTGAAATTTATTGAAGATTTATATTTATTTTCTATATTATTGAGATGACAATGTTGTTTTCCTTCTTTAACCTATTAAAATTCTGACGTATTAATGTATTGTCTGATGTTAAACCAATCTTGCATGTGGTAATGTTACACTATTTTTTAATACGATATACAATGTAGAATTAGTTAAGGTACTTGATTTGGTTACCAAACACTGAAAAATATCTCTCCGAGGTATGAGAGGAAGAATGGTTTACGATAAGCTTGTGTGTAATGTGTAAAGGGAGTTAGCACAAATATATTTCTAAGGTTCTAGCTATGTTGTTCCAAGGATAAGAAGTCAGTGTAGATTAACAGGACTTGCTGGACTGAATAGGATTGAATAGTATCCAGATAAATAGTCTTTAACTGGATTAAAGAACTTTTGAAATTCTTTTTTTATATTTAATTTAATAAAAAACTAATAACTTTTGCTATTTGGGGGGAAAAATAATGAAATATACCTCTGAGTTGTTTTAAAACACTATTCTTCCTCATTAATCATATATTTCCCAGAATGGGAGCCTTGTGGTACTCATGGAGAAATACCATTTGATCCTTTAACTGTTCCTATTGCACATGGTATATCACGTTTATGGGTTGCAGTTTACACTGGTCCTCAGTCAAGTTTTGAAGTCTTTGGAGATGGGGCTGGTTCCTCTGATCAAGAGCAATTTCTGTTTGTCTTTATCACCTCTCTCAATTCATAACTGGCCAGTTATGTCTTTCTCCACTCTTCCCTTAACTGCAATTAGGGAGTTTTGCCTGGAGCTAAAATGGACTATCAGAGTTGTCCCATGCCGGGCCTAAATATCCAGTCTTTCATACACCTGCCTCCACTAGTCGTTACATGTGCACTGTGTAAGGATATGACTTAAGCAAGGCAGCTTTTTGAAGCTGAGGCATCCCCACAGTGGATGCTCTGAAGACTGTATGACAACAACATCCCCAGCACTGAGACCACAGTCCTTCCTTCAAGGGATACTTGCGTAGCACATCTCCATGAACATCGCACCATGCCCACCATGTGCATACCCTCAGCCCGAGGGGTCACCAAGGAATGGCTGTCCGTAGAGGTTATGGATGGAGCTTGAACACAGGGCTATGGTGTCCACACACATGCATGAGAGGCACATAGCCATGCGCAGTGAAAGAAAGGAGATGGGACTTCGGCCAGGACCAGGGCCAGGGTAAGAGCTGCCTCTCCCTATACAGCCATGTCCAGTCTTAGAACTCTGAGAAGTCCAAGAATCCTAAATTTAAACGTTGTCTTCCAGGTAATTAGGAAGGTATAATCATCAAGGCATGCGTATATACAGCACTTTTAACTTGATTAATGACTTTTAAACATTTAGAAATGTTGCATATGGCCCTCCCCTTAAGCTCTTGCCTTAGGACCTGCAAATGTTAGGAGTGTGCTTGCCTTCTAGACGGTGCTTTTGCTGTTCTCCCAGCCTGCCCTCAGTTTCCCCTCTTCCTCCTCCTTAACGAGCTTTATATAGCTGCAAAAATGCATCCCATGTCTGAAGAAACTTACAAAGGAGGGTTTCACATAGACCAGCTCCAGCATGAAGCAAATATTTGTCTATGCTTCCAAAGTCTGCATTTACCATCTATGGGGTACATTCTATACCACAATTTCCAACCACAGCCCATAAGCAGACACTCAGAATCCACACCAATTTTTTTCAAACATAAAATACATGATGTCAACTTACTGCTCAAAACCCTCCAATGGCTTCCTATCATACAGAATAAATCAAAAGTCATCTCCATAACCTCTAAATCTCATGTGGTATGGTCTCTGGTCACATTTCTATCTCTAGTTGAAGTCCTATTACTCTATCCTATACTCACTACATTCTGGGATGCTGGCCTTTTTGAAATTCCTCAAAATCACTGCTCCTGCCTCAAGACCTTTGTACCTGTCATTGCCTCTGCCTAGATAGAGTGCTTTTCCTTCTGATGGCTCAGTTACCAGCTTTATTCTAGTTTCTGTTTAAACTTATCTTTCCCTTAAAAACCTTCTCTGACACCCTATCTAAAATACATCCTACTATGCATTTTATTCTTTATAGAGTTTATCACTGCCTCACATTATAGTACATATTTATTTGTTCTCATTTATTGCTAATATGTTCTATCAAAATGTGAGCTCTATGAGGACAGGTACTTTGGTTCCTGTTTGTATCCACAAAACCTAGAACATGCCTTCTTATGCCTTCATATAGAAGTTGCTTATTAAATATTTGTTGAATGAATGAACATTTAACTCTTGACCCCTTTGTCACAGATGTGGCCAGAGAGACACAGGAGGAGCAAGATTTTGGTAACCCTTTGTTATCTGCAACCATTACTGTGGGAGCATCCCCAGCTATGTGAAACGGAACCCCAGAAGCATTCTGACAACCCAGCCTATGGCTGAGATTCAAATATCTTGATATTGCAAGGCTCTATCGTTAGAGAAGAAAGAATCTCTTCCTCTTGGTTTTCATTAAATTCAACTTCAATATAATAAAAATAATTAGTTTTTGGAATGTTGGGGTTAAGAGGACAAACAAACACTTTTAAAAGTACACTTTGTAGTGGAATTGATAATGGTCATAGGACCAAGGTCAGAGAATTTTACTTTATATTTGTTACCATTCTGTATTGTCTTAATTATTTAATAAATGAGCATAAATCACTTTTGAATTTTAAAAAAGAGAAAGTTTACAATAAGATAAAATATTTTTAATATCTTCTGGAAAAAAATTCATATTAAACTTGTTAAAACATACTCATTTCCCTCCTACTTCCCCCTTACATGTAAGGCAGAATCTTCATATCTTTAACAATAGGGCACTAACTCTTTTGAAATACCAGGATTCATTTCTACATCCCGAAGTTTCCCAAGGAAGTTAAAGACTTTTTATTACATATCCTTGTTTCCCCTCACGGCCAGTTCACATACTATATATTTATGTACAACTCTCTACTTTTAGACTATGCCTTCATAGATTATCTAATCAGAAAATGCAAATATGTCTTCAGTGTTAATTAGAAAGAAAAAAGTTTAAACCAGTAATATATTCCAAGCACCTTGCACGCGATACCATGGAACAAAAGACTGCAATATTTACCATTAATAAAGCACCTCTACAAACTTACACTAGGTAATTGAGCCCAAAAGAAAACAGCATGAGTTTATAATGATTATAAAAATACTTATCTCCGGGGGGGGGGGGAAGAAGATATAACAACCACAATTACTTGAAGTTGATACGACAAGCAAACAGAAAGGACATTGTTGGGGGGGAGGGGGGGAGGGAGAAGGGAGGGAGGTTTTGGTGATGGGGAGCAATAATCAGCCACAATGTATATCGACAAAATAAAATTTAAAAAAAAATACTTATCTCCTCATGTGAAAAATTATTTATCATAATATTTCAAATAAATTTAATTCTTAAAAACACTTTTCCCATTTTTGCATAAAAGAATATATATGTATGTATATGTGTGTGCATGAGTGTGTATGTACCTATATATTAGCATGAAGAAAAAGAGCAAGGGGGTAGAAAAGATGCTTATAAGATTGTGGACCATTTTACCTATCAGGAGAAAAATGGAAGTGATGGGGAGAATAATAAAGGGAGACTTCCACATTTTACTGACTATGGTTCTATATAGTTTGAATTTTTAATGAGATATATTTATGCTTTGTGTAACATGTATATGTATGTGTGTGTATACATATGAAATCAATGACTATGTTTAAGAGTAATTAATACTATAATTTCCAAAAAAAATTAAGGAAGTAAATGAAGCATTTTTTAAATAAATTAACAATCTTCCAATTCTTCTGCCTTTATGACTAGATTTCTACATTCATATAGACTGTTAAAGTGTGATCCCCCTTATCCCATCAAAACAGTGAAAACAGTAAAAAAATTTTCTAACCTTACAATATTGCAATTTTTATTCTATACTCACTTGAGGAAATGTATTTGGGGAAGGGGCTAAATAAAATATAACTTTATGAACTTTTGACAATTCTAATGTATTGACTTTTCAAGAAAAGGGATATCTTTCCTAATTATCTCGTTCTATTTTTCTAAATGGTGGAAAACTTTAAGGGAAATGATAAAAGGGCACAATTGGTTTCTGCTTTCCAAATCCAAGACCCATTTCCTGAAATCTTGCTGATGGGCTCTCATGTAGAGCATTTCCCATCAGTAGCTAGAAATTACCTTTTGGAACCTCCAACATGTTTCAGAATCTTAGGATGAATAATTAATGCAACAGCACTCACGAACCTTTGTAATGAGCACATATTTTATAAGTAAATAACTAATGTCCAATACCAAATGAATACCAGTGGAATAGAGGTTTCTGGGAAGCAGGCTTGGTGTTTTGTGTAAAGCCTGAAACTGACATTGATGGGCTAATATTCACAAACTTCCACTTTTATTAGTTGGTTTTTAGACCCATTTACTGAGTGTGTCATCTTAATTCTCATATTGGTGAATGAATGTTGTTTGTGGCTCATGAAAGAGAGTGGAATTAGCTATATCATGTAGCCACAGGAAGCCAGAAATAATGTTAACTGATCAGCTGGCCATAAATTTATTTTTTTTAACTGTTGAATTATGCATTCATTACTCTGCACCTGAAAGCAGTTTTCTTCACCTTTCCTGTATATGTGTCAGTCTTTTCTACTTTGTGAATCATCTCTGCATTCATAGAAGATATTACACAAATCACAAGCCTTCTAAGATTATATTATATTATGTTATATTATATATTATATAAGATATATAAGTTTGCTATATATAAAATTGTTTAGCCTCACATGCCTGCATGACTTTGAAATATTTTTTCATTTAATTTAATATTTTTTAAAGGCCAGACTTTGTGGATTCTAGTTTAAAGATCCTGTGTTGCACTAAAGTACATAACTAAAAGAGTATTTATGGAATCGACCATTTTCTCTTGGTAAAGCCCATGGAAACCTTGCTTCCTGCGTTACCTCTGCTTTTGCATGGTTAGTTTTCCTGAGCATCTATAGACTTCCTTCAAGTAAAACTATTTCATGTGTTCATGAGGGTATTAACTTTTTCTCAGTCACTTAGAATATCCAAATTATGTCTCATTTTCTATTTGCTTTGAGAGCCTCAAGTGAAGAGGGAACTCTGGCTTATGCAATAATATTCAATAATATTTTTACAGAAAATATCCATGAAGTGTATTGGCCTAAAGCAAAGGAAGGCTATTAGTGAATGTGAAGAATCTACTAGAAGGGCTAAGAAGCAGGAAACAACACAGTGGGGTCACAGGGCTCTGTGCTCAGCTACTGAGAGAGCAGCTACTGAGAGAGCAAGGAGCAGTAACCTGACTTTTCTATGCCTCAGTTTCTTCCTGTATAAATAGGAATAACTATATCTCTCTCTCAAAGTTGTTCTTAAAATTAAACTAATGGATGTATTTAAAGTGAATGACATACAGTAAAGGCTCAATAAACATTAGTTCTCTTTACACTCTCTCCACTTCTCTTGTCCAGTTACAAGTATCACATTGAAAACTCCCAGATATTGCAAAAAAGCAAAAATATGCAAATGGAACTCTATCAAGCTAAAAAGCTTCTGCATGGCAAAAGAACCAATCAACACACTGAAGAGACAGTCTACAGAACAGAAGAAAATATTTGCAAACTATGCATCTGATAAGAGGTTGATATCCAAAATATATAAAGAACTCAAAAAACTCAATAGCAAGAAAACAAATAACCCATAAGGAATTGGTCAACAGGCACAAAGAATGATGGCATACTGTAATGATCAATAAGCTAACTATACTGATCAAACCACCACACATTCTACACAATTACTGAAAATCAACATTGGACCCCACACATGGGTATAACAAAAAAAAAAAAAAAAAAAGGTCAAAACACCTGAAAAGATATTTCTCAAAAGAAGATATACAAATGGCCAACAGGCATATGAAAAAATGCTCAACATTATTAATCATCAGGGAAATGCAAATTAAAATCACAATGAGATATCAACTTACATCTGTTAGGATGGCTATTGTCAAAAAGACGAAAGATAACAAGGTTGAAGAGAGAGGTAGAGAAAAAGGAACTTTTGTACACTGTTGGTGGAAATGTAGATTAGTACAGTCATTATGGAAAACAGTATGGAAGTTCCTCAAAAATTAAAATAGAGGGCTGAGCCCGTGGTGCACTCGGTAGCGTGCTGCGCTAGCAGCACGGCGACGCTCCCGCCGCGGGTTCGGATCCTATATAAGAATGACCGGTGCACTCCCTGGCTGAGCGCCGGTCACGAAAAGAAAAAAAAAAAAAATTAAAATAGAACTACCATATGATCAAGCAATCCCACTTCTGGGTATTTATTTAAAATAATTGAAATCAGGGTCTTGAAGAGATATCTGCACTCCCATGTTTATTGCAGCATTATTCACAGCAGCATTATGCACATTATTCACAAACTGTGGAATCAACCATCAATGAATGAAAGGATAAAAAAAAGTGGTATCTATACACAATGGAATACTACTCAGCCTTAAAAAAGAAAAAATGTCATTCACAACAACATGGGTGAAACTGAAGGATATTATGCTAAATGAAATAAGCAAGGCACAGAAAAACAAATACCACATGATGTCACTCACAACTGAAATCTCAAAAAGTCAAACTCATAGAAGCAGAGTGGTGATCACCAGGAATGGTGATTACCAGAGGCTGAGGCATGAGGAGCAAGTGGGATGGGTGGATGGGGGGACTGGGGAGATGTTGGTCAATACAAAATTTCAGTTAAATAGGAGAAATAAGATGAAGATGTTTATTGTACATGGAAATTAAACTTCAGAACGATACTTGAAAATTGCTGAGAGTAGATTTTGAATGTTCTTACCACACAAAAAAAGATAAGAAGTGATATAATGGATATGTAAATCAGTTTGATTTAGTCATTCCACAATATATGCATGTACATAAACATGTTTTACACCATAAATAGATGCAAATTTTTTCAATTAAAAAATAAATAGATTAAATTTATACAGCCTCATCAAAAACAAAAATATAACAAAACTCCAGGATATCATACCTCAGAAAGGGTTGTTATGTGCTCTATTGTGCAGGACCTAAATATGAAGGTAACCTGCACTGGTCACCCTGATTCTCTATCTGGACTTTCCTTTCATGGCACTTATCACAACTGTAATTAATTACTCATAACTATTTGTTTAATGTCTGTCACCTCTGCTAAGCTGACTCCATGAGGACCATAATCATTTCTGCGTTGCATCAATGCAACCGCACACCTAACCCAGGTACTATTGCATAGTAAGTGCTTAAGAGATGCTCATCAAAGGAATGAATGCTCAGGTCTTTTTCTCCAAACCCTCTAAGATCAACTGCCTTTTATCTGAATCACGGATGGCCAGCACAGGTACAGTTTACCATGGAATATTCAATTAAATATAACAATAAAACTTCCAAGACAAAAAGAAAAACATGAATTTTTACCACTACATAATCAAAATAAAGTTCAACATTTCCATGTGTTCCAGTTAGAATGCTTTCAAATGGTTTATCACATCATATAACATCATTGGTCACTTTCAACAAGTATACCGATTCTACTGCAATTATTCTACAGCTATTCATGTGTATAGGTTTTGCTGAAAAGATCAATTGGTAACGATCTTTCTATGGAGGAACATAAACATCATTCTTTGATTTGCTGCTGGAGCTGTTATTTGCAGAGCCTAAGGCTGCTCAAGACTTGACTTTAAACTCGAGGTTGACCTGAAACCTTTACTGAAGAAGGGAAAAAACATTTATGATTGTTCCGTTCAGTGGGTCATCTGTCAGTGCTATCATTTATATTAAACCAATTTTGATCTATTAAAAATAAATTGTTTCAAAAACAATGATTGGGATTCTCTCAAAACAAGAGGGGGGGAAAAAGCAAACAAGTAAAATACCGATTGTCACAGAGCTCACAGCAATGATCATTTTATTTTTAATAAATTCTAATTGAAAACTCTAAAACTGTAAAGGAAATCTGACCATTATACAGAATTGGGAAGGGCTTTACTGCTTGGAAAACTCTGATACATGTAAAAAAAAAATGGCGTGGAGAGCTGTATATTAGAACAGCGGTGGTGAAAACTGCTCAGTAAAGGGAAATCACAGTAGTTAGGCTTGTGAGAACCAGAAGATTAATTTAAAGATAGGAATGCTTACGGGTTTAATCTTAAATGTTCTTTTAAAGCTGTTATTTAGTAGGTCTTTACAATATGTTAAACACTCTCCTGAGCACCTTAGGTAACTTTTTTCCCATTTAATTTCTAATTTTAAAAATGATCCTACAATGTATGCATAATTGTGTTTACTCTATAGATAAAGAAGTAGAGACCCTGTAAATAAGTAAAGTAACTAGGATCCTAAATTTATCTCTTTCCAATATTGTAGCTTTTAATCACTATGCTATGTTGGCTATACAACCCTATGGGTCAGACAACCCCAAACTGAGAAGCACTTTATCAGGAAAGCAATTTCAAAAGCACAAATTCAAATACTTCTGCTTATAAGTCAAGCAAATCTGAAACTTAAAATCTGAACAGAGGGATCTGAGCAGTGTCACAAATATCCCTGACACATTTGTCTTCTTCAGTCCCACTGGAGTAATTCACAAGCACTACAAGTGTGCTGGCAGAGACTAAGGAATGCCTCTGAGGTCCTGAGTTCTACATGGATCTCCAAGGAGATCATGACCAGGACTCCTTTCTCCTAAAGGCAGTTGAGAGCCAAGGGAAAAATCACGAAGAAAAAGAATAGCTTCTCCTCAAGGCTGAAGGTAGAGACCTCAATTTATTGGCTTTCCAAAGGGGTACAGCCAGCAAAAGTCAACAGAATCCATTGATCCATTGTATAATGAGAGAAAGTCTCTCATAGGCACTTGGAATGTGGAACCCTTGGGGCAGCAGCACAATCCCACTGGCCCTGGTTGTCCTAGAAGTCAGCTAGCCACACGAGAAAACCAAATTGCTCCAAGTCTCTGTGATGAGAGGAACATTCTTGGACCCAACGAAGCTCAGAACAAAATATCTTCTTCCCAGTAAGTCAGAGAAGAGTAAGAGTTGGTTTCCTCATGCATTACTAGCCTGGGAGAGTGGAAAGTGGTCCTACAAACTGATAAAGACAAAGAGCCAATATAAAAGTGGGCAAACAGAAAGCTCATATCCAGACTGTGAACAAACACATGAAATGGTGTGTGATCTCACTGACAGTCAGGGAAATTAAAATCAAAGCAAACATGAGATGCCATTTTTTTTTTACCTATCAAGATGGGAGATACAGCACCAGAGCCTCAGGGCCCACCCAGGGAACCAAGGTATGGAGCCAGGGACCAGACTCCCCTCCCACAACCAGGCACACCACACCAGAGCCTCAGGGCCTACCTGGGGAACCAAGGAATGGAGCCAGGGACCAGACGCCCCTCCCACAACCAGGCACACTACACCAGCACCTCAGGGCGCACCCGGGGACCTGAGGCATGGATCCAGAGGCTGGACACTCCCCACAACCAGGTGCACTGCAGCAGCCAAAAACATCACCTCCATGTGGGTGGCCCACCACAGCCACCACAATAACCATGGCTACCACAAGAGTGGATAGATACCACAACCACCACGCAGATGGTCCGCCAGCCACTGGAGTGCATTGACACAAGGAGAGTCACCAGAAGAGATAAAGAAAAGAAGAGGATGTCTCTCTCCACAAAGCCCATTTCAGAGTGACTGAAGAAGCATCTGCTCTATGATAATATTGGGGGACATGATCATACCTCTCACATTAGACAGATCATCTAGGCAACAAATCAACAGAGTAACCATTATTCTTTCAGAAGAAGAGAAGAAATCTAGGGTAGTTGGGGGGCAGGGGGAAGGAAGAGGGGGATAGGAAGAGATTGGATAAGGGGCATAAAGAATAATTACGATTTGTAACAATATATATGCTAGTAATATTGATTTGATCAACATATCTCAATGTTGAAGCCCAAAAATATGTATAGTCAATTTCGGCTCAATAATTTTTTTTTAATTTTAAAAAATAAAAAATAATAAAAAGATGGCAGAGTTAAAAATATTAATTAGTTTTGCCAAGAATGGAGAGAAACTGGTGGTTTCTGTTCAATGGAGAGCATATAGTGTTAAAAGTTTTTAGAAAGTAACCTAGCAATATCTATTAAAGGTGAAATTTCAAATTTTTTTTCTGGGAAATACACTGGACAGTAATAAAAGCATCAGAACATAGGGATATAGGTACAAGTATGTTTTTTGTGTTTTAAAAAACTAGAATCACCTTGAATATCACCTATAGAAATATGATTAAACTTACCATAGTATTTTCATTCCATGCAATATAATAAAAGAATGTTTTATCTCTGTTAATCTGAAGGCCTATGAAAACAGTAAAGTGTATAACAGCATGTACAGTAATATTTTCTTATTCAAAAACCTGTGTACATGTATACATATTTGATACATTGATATGGATATGAAGAAAGATGTAGAATATCATCCCCTGTGCTATTACTGTAGTTTATTTTAGAGAGGTAAAAATAGACAGATGTAAGGAAATCATTCACTATATATATCTCTAGATTTTTTTTTTTTATCGTGTACCAATAGGATATTGTTCTGGAAATTTTTTAATTCAGAGTAAAAAGCATTAGATGAAATCATTTTCAATATAGCAAATACTATATAACAAATACCTGACCTTGCATGAATTTAAATAATACTTAATTTCTAATTTTAAATATCCAAATGACTGGATTAAAATACACAAGTATTAAACGGACTGCTGTAATATACTTCTATCAGGAAAATGAAAGATATTAATCATGTCCATACATGTATAATGTCGAGCCACACACTTCAATGAATGAATGCTAAGGCGTACGCTGTCATCTTTCACAGTCATTTTTAATCATTTCCACCTTAAAAAGAAGAAAGTTAAATAGCTAAATGGCAACAAAACAAACAAAAATTCTAAATTCAGAAGCTGTGATCATATCTTCTAAAATCTCTTACTTTAACTTAAATTTTTAGAACCTTTGAGAGATATAGTATTAAATATTAAAATAAAGTATCACTCTTATTCCCTCTTCTTCCAAAATGTTTTTTATTGTCTCCTGAACAGTCTCTCTAAGAAAAAGTAGAGGGTTTCAATTGTTGGAAAGAATTGTTGGATCAGTGTTAAGCTTTTGGACATAATACTATTTCTAGTTCTTTTAATAAAGAAAGCTGAAATAGAACAGTCCTGGAGTATTAGGGCAGACACCAATTTAGAAATGGCAGTAAGAGAGGAACAGTAAGCCCTTGATTTAATGCTTCCTCTGGACTTTGAAGTGTACAGGTTTCCTGGGTTAAGGGAACTTTAAGTATGTGCAAACACACGTAAAGGGATCAAAGCGAAGCACCCCAGGTAAGTCTAGAAAAAAAGAAAGAGAAATATTCTGTCTACCTGAGTCTTCATTCTTTTTACCCTTCCACCATCTTCAATTTACCTGAACCCATTTTAAATGAAACCTACCTCTCTCACTCCCAGAAAATTATTTTAAAATACTCTCAAAAAGAGAAAAAAAAAAAAAAGATAGGTTCTCTACAGATTTTTTAAATGTTTCATTTGTTTCTGCTCCTGATTGTTTCTCATCACATATTTCCTAAATGTTTCATTACTGAATGTTTTGTCATTTTTTTCCTGACGACAAAACCTCCATTTGATTGCCTCAGCACCTGTTTTGACTTGCTCCAAGACTGTGATTTAGAAGGTATCTTCTAAGTTGAAATACCTCCAAAGTTCAGAGACCACCAAATATCCTATATGAAAAAACACATGTGAAGTATGGGCAGTTTTCAAATTCAAACACACCATCTCTTACATTGCCTCAGTATGTTGCAGCTTGTCATATTGTTTTAATATAATTTTGTATCATAATATGCATATATTTCTGTAATATTTTCTCACTCATATACGGTTCATCAGGATAATGCTCCATGACCAGGCGAATATTTCTTTTAGGTTGTAAGTTCTTAAAGGAGAAAAAAAATGTATAGTATAATTCCCCAAATAAATATGTACTTATTAAATAAATCTGATAAATGTATATATACATATATATTACACTTTTTACTTTTAAGAGTAAAAATACTAACACTATACTACAATTGTTACTATTTTTATACTTTTGGTTTATTATAACAATGATTCAGGAATATCTACACTCCTATCTTGTGCTAAATGTCATGTTTAGGCAATAGAGAGTAGTTCTACTATGCAATACTAATTTTTAGAAGGTTCTAGTAATGGTTATAAGATTATTTTTAAAAGAAAATTGAACAACACGAAATAGTTTAAATCCACTATTACTGCTGTGTATATAAGAATTTAAATATGGCCTTTTCTCTGCAAACAAACCATGTCTTCTCCAAAGAATTTAGAAGAAATTTTCAGGAAAATCCTCACATACTGAGAACTTTTCATCCTATTATTATACATGTGTTCACTTATTCAACTAGCATTTACTTAGTGTCTACTATTTACTAAGCATTATACTAACTGTTAATAACGTGGGGTATAAAATCAGGCAGATCTGAGTTTAAATCCTGCCCACTCCGAATTGACCATGTGATGTCTGAAAGCTTCTTGCTATAGTGTGAAGGACCCACTGTTGTCCTCTATAAAACAGATGCACAAATAATGCCTAGTCCAAAGAATTGTTGTGAGAATTCAGTAATGCAGTTGTCAGAGAGTCCAGCACTTAGTAAATGCTCAATAAATGTTAGCTGCTATCATTATTATTATTGTTGTTATCATTTCATTACTCTATCTTGAAGGTTTCCTATTCCATAAAATAATGAGAAAACAATAGAAAACGATAGAGAAGAAAATTTCATGCAAGGAAACAGATTATGCAGGAATAGGAAAGGGCATAATAAAATGTGGTTTAAAAGAAAAGCAGATAGCTGAATTAAATGCTTTTAAATTGCAGCCTTGGGAGAAAAATCATTATTGCCTTGTATTCCTGAGATGCTAATGAAGGAAGCTAAGGGAGCCATGTCAATTTAAAAAGAGATGGTGTCTTACATTTATGTCCCCAGGCATAGAACAGTTCTCATCACACAGTTGATGCCTAAAAATACTGATGAGTGAAATAGCAGATGAATGAATGTATGCGAGCACTGAGTCTTAAAGATGTTGAAACATCATGTAAACAGAACCAGATCGTATTTTAGATCAAAAATTTGATTGGCAATGTTGAAAATGAATATCAATGAGGAGAAACTGGAATAGGAGAATAATAAAGTCATTATTAACTCAGGTGAGAGGTAATGATGCCCTAAGCTAAGGCAACACTAGAAGGCACAAAAATAAAAGAGACGAGTTCAAAGGATACCTAGAACATGGTAATCCTTTAATGTGGCAGATGACAAAGAAGGAAAGACAACAACGATCCCAAAATTTCTAACTTATGGAGTATGTGGAGGTTCTAGTAACTAAAAAAAAGAACACAGGATAGAGGGTAAAGTTGGAAGGGGTGTAGATGAGAATGATAAATTTAACTTGGATCTTTTGAGGTTTTCTGAAATAAACCTTAACACCATAAGCATGTAAGTGATTTTTGAAGTCATGGAAGTGCATGAAGATGATGAAGAAAAGATATACCAAAATTTCACCAGATAGATCATCAATTATTATGGTGTTAGACAATAAAAAACTATTCCATGAAAAGTCCCCTATGTGTTAATATTTCCAGTGAAGATAAGACTTCAGAGACAATGAAGAAGAAAGTATCAGCAACATAGAAGATCTCGGAGAGAATGGGGTTGGAAAGTCATCAGAGCAGAGAAAGTGTTTCTGAAAAAGGAGGGAAGTATGAACATCGTTAAATGCAAAGACATGTCCAAAGATGCCAGATCAAGAATTTGTCCATTGGGCCAATTGGTAAATATCTAAGTAGTCTACACGGGCTTTACAGTTTTGCACTTTTTTACAGCAGTGTGTAAGTGTTCCTTTTTCACCTACAGTCTTGTCAACAGAGTGACATTGTCAAGTTTTTGGGTTTTTGCCAATCTTATGTGTGAGAAAATATCGTATTGTAGTTCTGAGTTACTCAGTATGAATGAAGTTGAATATTTTTAAAGTATTTAAGGCCCTTTTACACTTTTTTAAATTTATTTACTTATTCCAGTTGACACATTGTGATTGTACATATTTATGGGATACACTCTGATGTCTGGATGCACATATATGTTGTATTATGACCAGGTCAGGGTAGTTAGTGCATCCATCACTTCACGAATGTATCATTTCTCTGTGGCAAGAACATTCAAAAGCCCCTTTTCCAGCTACCATGTAATATACAGAACAATTGTCAACCATAGTCACTGTACTGCCTTTTACACTTTTTTGTAAAGTGTTCATTCATGTGTTTTGCCCATTTTTTCTATAAAATTTTTAATATTTTTTCATCTCAAATTTTAAAAGTTCTTTATATTATATTTTTTTGCAGTAAGTATAATATATTTACTAGACTTTTGAATTTGCTTATGATGTAATTTTTGACACACAAAAAAAGTTTGTTCTAACTTTTTTATAGTCAAATCTATCTATTATTTCCTTTAATTTATCTGGATTTGGAATCATAATTAGAAAGTCTTTCCCTAAACCCATGTTTTAGCAGGATTCACTTGTTTTCTTCTAGTTCTTTTATGGGTTCATTTTTTACATTTAGATTTTGTCTTTTCTATTATTACTATATTTATCATTACACAATGTAGTCATTTTTGTGGCCCTTTTTTTTTTTATTGGTATAAGAAAATAATATAATTTTATCTTTTTCCAAATTAGTATTCGGTTGTCTCAACACCATTTATAAAATAGTCTCAACTTTTCTCCAGTGATTAACACCTTTATCATATACTGAAATTCCACATGTACTTGGGACTATTTCTAGACTTTTCAATCTATACCACTGGTCTGTCCACCTTTTCATGCACCAGGCTCATACTTTCAACTACAGAGGCCTTGTGGGCGTTTCTCGTCAGTTTTGCCCTAGCTATTCTTGCATGGTATTTTCAATATAAACTTTGCTACCATCAACTTGTCTAACTCCACAAAAGGATGTTGGTTGGTATATTTATTAGGATCATGCTAAATCTATAAATCAACTTAGGAAGAACTGACACTTTCATAAGGTTGAGACGTTCTATCCAAAAGGGAGGGATGTCTTTCAGTTTGTTTAAGTCAGGAGTGTTATATTATTTTCTTCATGTAGATTTGGCACACTTACTGTTAGGCTTATTCCTAAATATTTTCCTTTTCTGTTTTTGTTGCTATTATAAGTGGAGTTTTCTCTTTATATCTTCTAACAGGTTATTATTTGCGCATATAAATGTCTCTCAACCTAGGCACTGCGCCATTGATATTTTGGGCCAGATAATTCTTTGTTGTGTGGGGTTGTCCTGAGCATGTTTAAGAGATCCCTGGTTCTACCCACTAGATGCCAGTAGCACTATCACCCCCAGGAGTGACAATCCAAAATGTCTCCAGACATTGACAAATGTCAGCTGGGTGGGAGAGAAGTATTGCCCTCAATTAACTGGTATATATGAAGGTCATTGATTTTGCATGCTAATTATATATCTCACAACATTGCTAAATTATTACATTGTTTGCCTGAAGCATTTAAGAAATAAGGAAGGAGTCCAAAATATCACCTTTACTACTAGTAAAATTATTACAGAAGAATATGGCTCATATCTGCATGTCTATGGGAAATTCTAATGTTAAACCCCAGAATTAGACATATACCTCCCAATCCCAGTCCCTGGTAGCAGAAGGCAGAGGAAAATGACAGACTTGCCCAAGTGGGACAGGTCCTTCTCACTGCCTGGTAGAGAAGAGCAGCATGTGTGCTGCTTGCAGCCAGCCTCTTTCCCAAAGCAAGGAAGAGAGGAAGATTCTGGGCATGAATACTCAGTTTCTCCTTCAAAACTCCTCTGACAGTTTAAGGGGGAGGAGATAGATCAAGATCTCCCTCCACAAGAAACAAAATATCAAGAGTAAGAAATAAACATGCCCTTGAACACACAGACCCCATTCAAAATATTCCCCAGAAGTGTCTGAGGATCCCCAGAAGTGCCTCTCGCAGGGCTCAGGAAGAAGTCAACTCATTTCTGAGCCACCATCTTAGCCACCACTGCCATCCGTGAGAATGCTGCTCTATGGATCAGGACTGTCACACTCTGGGCAGACCAGACCCCCAGGATACCAAGGCTAACAATCAAGGAGAGAATGGCTGCCTCCTCAAAGTGTGGCACTTGTTTCCTGGGCTCCAGATCAGTCTAGCTTCTCCCTACAGTGTCACCAAGTCTTTATAACACAGCTCCTCTCTTCTCTCCTGGGGGCTCTAAACCAGTTCCACGGACCAGCCAGAGACAGGCATCACCCTATCACCTCCATTCCCCTCACCAAGTTGGTCTCTCCTCAGCAAGAGTTCATGAACAAAACACTTATGTGTCCCCCTCATTCATCAACCGCACCTACTAAAGGCCCGCATATTAATTCTGCAAGTAAAGGTCCCAAGGCAACGTGATACTACCGGTTCCGCAAACAACCAGACTCTGACTCTTTTCCTTATTCATGAAGTGTAGCAGCTACCTCCAAAAGTGTGAGCATTTAAGCTTTGTCCTCAGTGATTCAACAGTAGTTTGAAGCATCCGCCACGTGGCAGGCATTATGCCAGAGCACTGATAACAGACTTCCATTGACAGTATTCCAGGCTCTCATAAACACTCTTGTTTATGTCATGACACACAAGGCTGGAAGGTTTGCTCAGTATATATGACTGTGTGCTTCCCTGCAGTCCTGGAAGATAATGTCTGTACTTTAGGCCACTTGGCAATTCAAACTCCTCAGTGAGGTTCTACCTCCCTGAAAATTTTGAACTTAAACACCTCACTATCTCAGCTTCAGGCAGACCAAATCACAGGAGTAACAAGAGGAATTCTAGAGGTGCCCTATCAATCAATTTGTAATTTTGTTTTTACACAATTTCTTATTACAAAAGTTTTAATATCCTTCCTTTCTCAAATCTGTCACTTTTTAAAGTCATTGGCCAGAAACTTCATCTGGTAACTTAGAAATAATTTTGATATTGTTTATTTTTTTTAAGTATATACTATGTCCATGTTTTTTAAATAATTTGAAGCATGCATATATTTGGCCAATAATGAAAAATAAACATGAATTAACACAGAAAGAGAAGAGAAGTTATTCTGTAACTGAGCACAAATCTAGGCTCTGAGTTTCCTGGCAGTCATGGAACTAAAAGGAAAAGGGAATCACTAATCTCTTGACTTTGAGAAATTTTTCCTGTGAATATTTATGTAAAGAACATTCAATTACAAGATGAAGGTACTCAAAAAGCAGTTCTATGAAAGATGCAGAAATGTTATTTGTAATCATATTTCTTTAAATGATGAAAGTTAAAGACCTTGTGTTTTAGTTGTTTTCTTACTTAATTTTTAAATAATAATAGTGATGAGAAAACCAGAGAAAATAATAAATTAAAATAATCTTGTCTTTTTAAAATATCTGTCATCCCAACCATGATGCTCTCAGGAGTTTGATAGTGATCTTTTCGTGACGGGTTTTCAGGTTAGCGCCAATAAACAGACATTTCGTTTTAATTTAAACAACTAAAGATTATTACTAGAAGTTAAAGTGTATTTGTGTGACTGTGTGTGTGTGTGAGAGTGATACATATGTGTGTGTGATGGAGATACATATTTTTAATATAGGTATGATAAAAAATAATTTGAATAGGAAACAGAGAGAGGGTTGATGTTGTTTCTGAAATTAATGAGCCTGATTGTGTTTTCAGGTGGGAAGAAGGTCATTAAGATTTTTGTAGACGTAGGTATAAAGGATAACTATTAGAAGAGTCAAATAATCATCAAAGAAAATCTTTAAATTTCTTTAAATTGTCAAGATAGCTTGAAACCACAGATCTTCACTCTAAAGCATGGAAGAAAGAAATCTTGACCGGAAAAAAAATAATCATAGGTAGGTGACCTTCTGCCTTTTATTCTACCACAATAAGTTGCCTTGACTTCCTGAACTCAGTTGTTTTATTGGACATGTAAGCTCTGCAGAACATCTAAAACTGTAATGTTTATTGTCTCAGTTTAACATGTAGAGTACAATCTCTAAAGCAAGATGCCTCTGTTCACAACATAGCCCATCATTGCCCAGCAGTGAGACCCTGGGCAGCTCTCTCATCTGTAAACCAGAGATAATAATAGTACCTACTGTGTAGAATTGTATTAGAAAGTGCAGTAGAAAGAATAATGATCCCTCCCCCCCAAATGTCCACATCCTAATCTGAAACATGTGACTACATTACCTCCTATGGCAAAGAGATTTTACAGATATGATTAAGGTAAGGACCTTGAGATGGAGAGATTATTTTATATCAACCAGGTGGATCCACTGCAATCACAAGGGTCCTTTAAAGAGTTGGAGAAGTAGACGTGATGATGAATTAAGAGAAGAGTTGTGACTGGTGGATTTAAAGATTCAGGGAGTTGCCATGAGCCAAGGGATACAGGTAGCATCTAATGGCTGAAAGCGTCAAGAAAACAGATTCTCCCTAGAGCCTGAAGAGAAACAGAGTTCTGACAACTTGATTTTAGCCCAGTGAAACCTAGTTGGACTTCTGGCCTTCAGAACTGTAAGACAATAAATTTGTGTTGTTTTAAACCAGTAAGCTTGTGGTAACTTGCTTGCAGGAGGGATAGAAACTAATCCAGAATTAAATGAGAGAGTACATGCAAAATGCTGACGACAATGCCTGAGACACTGAAGTACTCGGTGAAAGTTAACATGACAACGATGAACGATGCTGCTGCATATTTTCGTTCTGATAATAATTTCCAGAAATTTTGACTATTGAAATTGAATTGTATGAAAATTCCAACATTTGATCATTTTTGACCTATGAAATGATCATTTCATATACTCCAACCCAATATTCCTAAGCCAATTACTGGTTCATGGGAATAAAAGGCATTAGAGGAGGATGCCTAGCCCCCCAAATTCATTTTAGTATTCCCTCCTCAACTACGACCACCTCATGAGGTTGTAATGGATCAGATGAGATAATGTATGGAAAGTATTAACAAGAGTACTCACAGTCAGCCTGAATGCATGTTAGCCTCTATACGCTCTTCTCCATGACTTTCAGGAGAGCAGGAACTTCCTCTTGTATTCGCTGCTGTAACTTTCCTCCCTCCACAACACCTGGCACATTTTCAAATAAAATACTTATAAAGGAATTTGAACCCCAAAAAATGTTTGTGCAGTTTCTTGTAGTACCTATTCATTGTGCTTATAGTTATCATACATTTAAAAAAAATTTTTGTTGTTGGATTCAAAACTATCACTCACTTGGGTCTTATTTGGTCAAATACTGTTTCTCTTTTGTATCATGATTTTTCTCCATGTGTAGCTTACACATTATTTGTATTTCTGTAGCACCTAACTTTGGGGGCTCAAGAAAAACTGTTTCCACTGACTGACCAGCAATATCTTTTAGCAGAGCTGTCTTCTTTCTGCCTCCCTCCTGGTTACATGAAATACAGTACAGCAATCCACATCTGCTTTATCCATAGCAAGGGGTGTGGAATTGAAATAGAAATTTAAAGTTACCAAAAATATGGCAAATATTACTGCCCATCAAGTACACATGTGCCCCACCCCCTACCTTTTCCTGCCCCTTTTTATTAGAGAAAGCCACATGAGCAATTAGGCCCATGGTCTGTGAGAGGAAACGGTCCGTGCTCCTTTCTGGCCAAAGCATTTACAAGCCCATGTGGGATCCTTCAACTCTCTACCCTTGTCAAAGAGGCCATATGTTTCAGACAGTCAGCTACAAGAAGCAGATCCTCCTGTAGCCTCCTTTGTGGCTGTGAGGAGGAAGCCCCACATACCCACGTTAGATTTGTAGCACGAGAGAGAAATAAACTGCGTGTGTGTGTTAAGCCACTGAGATTTTGAAATTGTTACTGAAACCCAGCCTCCCTTACCCTGACCAATAAAAATTAAAAATACATATTTCAAAATTTAACGATCCTGATCATAGATTGATTAGTAGTTAGTTATCGTTACCCTTCTAAAAGCAATTATTTTTGAAATAATTTTTTAAAAGGAATTCGTTCAGAGAGAAGATCGGGGACATAATAAAATAGCAGGAAACAAAGAAACTAAAGCATTGGGTATGATAAATGAATGAAAAGCCATTGGAAATAAAGTTAGACAAAAATTAAGATTTATGCTACTGGTTCATAACACACATAGAAAGAAAAGCAATATTCTAGGTTTCATAATGCCAGAGAACAGACACCCTTGTTCAACATTAATGGATATTGTATGTTATTATGCACTATTATTGCTTGTATTAGAATTCTAGACAGATGTTCACCAGCTGACAACATAACTCTTTGAGAATTTCAAATAGAGAGAGACCATCTGAGATATTAGACTGTGAAAACAGCATTCTACATCAGTGGTTCTCAAACTGTAGTGTGATTAAGAACCACCTAGGGATTTGGTGGAAAATGCAGATTTCTAAGCCCTGCCTCCAGTCACTATGGTACACTGTGTCTAGAAATGCCCACACTAGTGATTTTAGCAAGCATCGCAGGTGATTCTGATGCAAGTGGCCCATTTCTATACTTTTAGAAAAAGTGTTCTTTATTAGGAGCCAGTGAGAACAAGCTCTAACATAAATGTAAAACACCTTCCCACATATACTCCAATGATTGCCTCTCCCTACAAATTTGATCTATCAGAGTTAATTTTAATTACATTGGAGGTTTTTCTCCCTTTTACTTAAAAATACATATACATATATATACACACACACACACACACAATAGAAAGGTTTTCGTACACTTATACTGACATCTAAATAATTCTTTCAGTAGCTTGGATGTTTATTTTGTTGCGAATAATCAAAAATTTTTTTTGAATAAGTATATGTTTTTATAAGAATTGTTATTTTCATTTTTAGCATCAGTGATGTCATATTTTAAACACAGGCTTCCTATTACCTTTACAATTAGAACAGCCTGTGAAGATTGTTATAAAAATTAAATGAGATGTATATAAAGTAGAAGAGTTCTGAGAATATAGTCAGCCTCAATAATGTTAGATATTATCCACTAGAATGTAAGTTTCATGAGAACAGAAACTTCCTGTGTTTTATTCATTGTTGTAACTTCTACTCCAACACATAGAGGACACTTGATAAATACTTGTTGAATAACAGATGGATGGATAAGCAGGACCATGAAAACTGTTATCCCTATCACATCCTTAGATTTACACCATTCAGCAGCTCAAGGGTTAAAACCTCACACCTGGTGACATTTTTAGGTTAAGGTTCACCATTTTTCTTTCCTTCCCTCCCCTCATCCTCCCATCCTCACACCCCCAGCTCAGACATTTAGTCCCGCTAGTCCATAATGCTAAAAGGGCAATGTTTCAGTGTTGCCTGCCTCTGGAGTTCCCTGAAGCGGGAAGACTCAATCGCTTGACTCCGAGATGTTGTTCATGGTACAGGATCTGTGCACACAAGGCTGAGAACAAGTGGGTCCAACTCACAGCCTCAGGTATGCCAGGAATCCATGAGGTCATCTGATCATTACATCCCAGGGATTTGTAAACACACGAGATGCTCCTTAGACCACGAGTGTACAGCAACCTGGCAGAGTGATGGGCTGCCACAACCAAATCTGACATCAGAGTGTGTCAGCAAATGTCTCTGTGCTGGTGTGGGAACAATTCAGTTGTGAAGAAGAGAAAAAATTAGATTAACTCTTTTCTAATCTTCTAACGGTTCCAGGCAGCTGGATTAAATGTATATATGTGAAAAAATATATATATTGAGCCTTCAAAAATCGCATCAAATGCACACTATCAAACATTTGCACCACACTGTTCTGACAAAAAAATTCTGACTTGCAACACAAGTTACAACACATCTGCTAGTAATTATTGCGATGATTTTATTCCTTTAATTTTGAATAATGGTTGTGTTCCTACCTTTTAAACCACACAGACATACATTGTACATGACATTAATGTTACATTTGTTTCTCATTATATGCATTTCTCATTAACAACTAATTAGTCTTGATTTTTCCCCTTAAATTATGTAGTATTAAGAGAAATAGACCTCAAAAAATGTCAACAGCAGTCAGAGTTAAATCAATATTAAAGAAACAAACAGTTCCGGCCTATGGTTAACCTTACAAGCAAGAGTAATAATTGACCCTCAAATTCCATGTTTAAATTAACCCCCCCAAAAAGTGTGAAAAAAGTGTTTTACACTACATTTTTCTCTGTGGAAAGAAAAAAAATTAGGTATGCTGCCACTGGAATGAAAGTGGATTATACTAGATTTGAGCCACCAACATGTTTTTATCCTTCTTTCCTCACAGAGATCTGAATGATGTATGTTTCTGAACAAAAAGACAAATCTCGGTTAGTACATTATGCTACATTGAAAAGAGAAAAATGTAATGCCTAACATGTTTATAAAATCTGGAACATCAGCTGCCAAACTAAAACATCATAATGAAGTCAGTATATAATATAATCCTAAACGATATGCTGGTGTGATAAAATTGGAGAAGAGTGTTTCGTTCTTTTCTTTGTTACAAATTCTAAAATGTTATGTGTCACCTGTTAGAAATAAAGGTTGTAATATTCATCCCGTGTTTAACTCCTATACTTGACTGCACTGAATTTAAAAATATAAAAGAATCCTAATGAGGCCATGTCTACTCCACTCATAATTGTAAGTAAGTCTTAAAATTCCCCTCATTACCCGGCCAGAAGCAGAATCCTTCTAATTGCTCACACAGCCAGCACCGCCGCATGGTGGGGAGAGAAGCCGGGGCTCCTAAGGCTTCCTGCAGTGTGAGAAGGCAGAAGTTCTGCGTGTCCCCAGCTTCACCCTGCCCGTCAAGGGTTCAAAGTAAAACAGTCCTGACATTGACCTCTCAAAGACCCAACAGCTGAAACAGCCTTAACAAGGTAGGAACACGGCAGCAAGCTTCATAAACTGTTACCAGCTGGAACAGGGGCGAGCAGGGTGAGGGAGGCGTGGCAGAAAGACTGAAGAAAAAGTCATGCCACAGCTGGAAGGAACAGGAGAGACAATAGAAAATTAAAGAATACAAACGTGGTGTTGTTTTGTAGAATTGTTGCATTGGGAACCAAATCTAACACAGAACAAAGGTCATGTAGTAGATTGTGACTCAAACCATTGGAGGTGTTTTATATTTTCCCTTTCATTGCATGTCAATTTGGATTGGGAAAAAGTTAAAGTAGTGTTCTTATTTTTTTTCTGTTATTTCAAAAAAATGGAAACTTTTCTTTAATAATGTTCTTTAATAACTTTTTATGATGGGGAGGGGAGGAGGGAAGGAGGGAGGAAGCGGAGGAATAACAGCAGCAGGGGGAAGAGAGACCCCACCGTTCAAAACTTCAAGCAGATAAAGTAGTCTCAATCCTACAGCCATGACCTAAGTCGGTTTTTCTCAAACTATAGTGTGCAAAAAAATCACCTGGAGGTCTTGCTAAACTGCAGCTTTGATTCCGTCGGTCTGAGATAGGGTGTGAGGTTATGTTTCTGAAAAGGTCCCTGGTGATGCTGCTGCTGCTGGTCCAGGAACCACACTTTGAGTAGCAATGACCTAGATTCCACTGCTTGTCAACAGCAGCTCCGAGGAGATGGATTCCCTCAAAGAGAAATTGTAATTGGTCCATTTTGCTCTCAGGTGTTTAAAGTAGACCCAACACTTGGCTTTGTAACTTCTCAATTCTTTCTCTTCTGTGTACTCTGGGTCGTATTTTCTTCATGTTCCTAGCCACATTTCACAGGAACCATGGAATATTTGATAATTGGTATTTGATTATTGGGTCTCTTATGTCCTATATAGCATGTATTTTGGTTATTTGATTATTGATGAAACATTCAAAACCTATCTTTTAACATAGGCAGGAAGAAGCCAGCTTCAGTCAGATCATCACATGGCAGACCCTGCTAACAAGCCAGCACTGGCCACCCCAGAGAAAAGCTGGATTCAGGGTAAATTGAGGCCTCCAGACTGGAGAACAAGTACTATATCCTTATGTGGCAGAAAGGAGGTTTCTGGGTACTGAATTTTGTCCCTGCTAAATATCCCCACAGTAAAAAATACTGACAACAGCTAAATGCCAACATGTACTATGTCCTCAATAAAAATAAGTTGCATAACTCAATAGTATTTCCCATCCCTTCAGAGCTTTTCTATATAAAATATATGGAGGAAAGATTTTTAATGTTGCTGTCCCACACAAAATGAAGTTTTAAAAAATGGGGTGGGAGGTGCCTGAACCTAGATCTCAGATATATTGATTTCTTCCTAGTTTGCTTGCACAATAGAAAAAGCTATTTAATAGAAGACACTGAAAATCACTAGCTCGATGAGAAGCCCTGTCCTCGTGTCTTGTGTAGTTCCAAAGATTCAGGACTGGAAGAAAGAGCCTCTCCTGAAGACAGCAGGAAGTAGTTGGATGAAACTGGTTAGTAACAGTGAAAAATTAAGGAATGTGGGAAATGGGTGAGACAAAGGCCATGTCTGTTTGAATCCAAACATCCAGTCCAGTCTTTTCATGGGGAATAAATACCAACCCAAATAAGTGTTTGGCAGGAAGTAGTAAGACTAGCAACTGGCCACTTAAATTGGTTTCTCAACCGGTTACCCTGATGTCTCAAAAATGATGAGAAAGGTAAGTTGGGAGAAATGAACTGTTATTATTTTCATCTTCTTAATTGTTATCAAAGATAAAGAGCTAATAGAGGATGCTCTGAAGGAAAGCTAGTGAGAAATGTATAAGGCTACATAACAAACTAGATTTAGAAGAGTGAAAAAAGTCAGGAAAAGTGCTCACATTAATGGGCGCACAAGCGATGAATACAGCAGAGAGGCTCCTTGTGATGAGGTTGCTTCATCAAGGAGCCAGAGCTGTGAGGAGCAGAGAGGAGCACAGGCAAACGAAGCGAGCAAAGGATTCACATGTCAGAGCAGGGACGAAATACCATAAAACCATTGGAATGAAGGAAATGATTGTAAAACAATGTTAACATCATGAAACATGTAAAAGTGAAATCAGAAGTCCAAAATCCAGAATATTTTATCCAAAATAAAATCTACGTAATAATGCAAGAATCAAAAGGAGAAAAACCTTTTTTTTTTCTTTTGAAAAATCTTCATTGCATAACTTAGGCAACGAAGCTCTGGCTCTGTGGATTTTAACAAAGCAAGATATCTTTAAATAAAATGGCATTCGTAATGGTAGCTGAGCTTCCTTCTATTAAACTCACGTAGACTATAGAATCAATAGACTATCTCGCTAACACCGTATCACCAGGAAGATACACTGTTTTCATAAATGTAGATAGCAGTAGTCACAAGACACTGTCTCATGTCTGCTTTTTTATCAAAACCGCAATTTAGAATACCACCATACATGAACAACCCAAAGTCTAGATCTAAAGCTGTGCCTACTTTTGAGTAAATGAATACATTGTCAAGCCAAAACTAATTAAAAATAATAGCTTTAAATAGATATGTATTTGGAGTTTATTTTTCTGAGTGATATAATGTTCTGGAGAACAGCAAAATAAAAGTTATATTTAGAATAAAGTCACTCATTTTTTAAGCCCCCCCCCCCCAAAAAAATGTATCTCTTCTTACTTCTTAATACACTTTTTCACTGAAAAAAAGAATTCTGGGGCGGGGCGGGTGGAGGGGCTGTAGTGAAACAGTAATTTAATTTTAGTCTTATAGTGACATCTAGTGGTGATAAATGGTAACACCATATCCTATTAAGTATAAAAAAAGAAATTGCTGCATTAAATACTCAATGACGATGTTCCAGCTCTATGTAAACTCACAAAAATCTTTCCTGAATCTGTTTCTACCATCCTGTGTGTGTGCTTTTTTACGAGATTTTATACAGTTTAACACCTGATTATTGGCTTGTCTTTCTCGTCTGCGTGAAATGATAAAAATACAAAATCAAGGCTTGTGCCTGCTCTGTTCGGGTTGTTTTCTCATTCCTTATTTATGAATATATAACATCGGTGATTAAAAACACTTATTCAACATGTGAGCAATTTTTTTAAAAACACAGTTATGCACAAAACCTGCCAACTAGATTTTAAGCTACTATTTAGGTCAGGACACAGGCAGTGTATAACCAGAGTCCAACACTGAAAAATTTTATATAATGGGTACTCAGTAAGACACCAGCAGTTTATAACCTTGATGTTTGGAAGTTGAGAAGTTCAGATGTATGGCATTTTCTTAAGCAGGACTATAAATGGCAGCTTTCAGTCCAACGTCAACCACAGATCTATTTTCTTTGATAAAAACAGGATTTTCAAATATTTGAAAGTAAATGAAGAGCATGTGCTTTCAAGTCATTATTAGTGGAAACCCCTCTCCCTGACTCATTTCCATGTAAAGAGATCCTCTGGTAGCACCCCTAGTCTCTTGCCTCATTTTCTTTCCATGAATTAGAAGTGATTGATTTGGTTGATGGGTGGTATTAATTTATTAAAATCTGTAAGAAATTGAGATTAGTGTTTTTTCTTCCCTGCCTGACCTGAACCAGTACAAACCTCGGATCCAGGCAAATGAGACTCCTCTGAACATCTGACCTCCCCTTCGGGTGCCCTATCCCAAATGTTACAACCCATGTCCAGGAAGAAGGGGCAGGTATAGAGAAGGGGAGTCAATGCACGATTACTAAACCACTTCCTCCAAAGTCTTTCTCAGAAAAAAAAAGTAATGTTTTCTATCTTTGTCTGCCTAACCACTGTGTCTATCTCTCAACTCAGTCAAGAAAGAAGTGTCAAATTAGCCTTTCAAAATCCTGACAAGTCACTTCAGCACCACCACTCTTACATCTTATATTTTCTGCTTGCCTCAAAGACTTTTGAACAAAATATCAAAGTTTTAAAGAAAGGCAGGATCTGACCCTGCCTTGCATGACCCTGCCTCATTCCCCTCACCCCAGGCTTGGCCCTGGCTCCAATAAAACTTTACTCACCAAAACAAGAGGTTGATCTGCAAGGCATCGCTGGCTAATTTGACTTTTTAGAATATTGCATTAAAGTATTATTTATCCTGATTTGTGAATGTCTGATGTCCCCTTATATTTTGCATCTGAAGTGAATGCCTCACTTTCCTCTCCTAATCCTGGCCCCTCAGATGTACAGCCTTCTACTCAAGGCTCTTCCTAGCAATAAGCTCAAGGAAACCTGAGCCAGGACTGTTAGATCATAGCATCCCCATGGCAAGAGAGATTTTTTTCCTCCAAACATGTGGGCACAGGACACAAGGAAGACCAGAGTCCTTGTTTAGAACTGGACTGACAGAAAGAATTTCTCACGCCATGGTAATTGTTAAATCTGGAAGATAGGACTCTGAGGCTACCAGCAGGCATCTTTTGCATCATTCAAAAAGGGCTGGTGTGCAGAACAAAGCCAATCAGAGACCAGTAGAGATAAAAGCTACGTAGAAAGAGAAGGTCAGATAATAAAATAAAATAAGATAATAAAAGGGTACCGAGACCCTTTCAGTGTCTGAGGTCTTAGTTCCTCCAGCACTTCCTTCATGCATGTGAACTATTCCAGCTGATAGAGGGCCCACATTTCCTTTCTGCCCAAGGTCATTCAAATTGGATTTCTGTCAAATGTGCCAAAGGAATCTTGAGCAATTTCAGGATCCCATCATTAAAAGTTATTTTATGTCTATTATTACACACACACACACACACAAACTTTTTCATGAATGTTTTTGGCTGTTCTAACCCTGAAGTTTCATAATAGCAAATATTCTTACAAAGAGAGCTAAGTATTGTCCCATGACAAATGGAACAGTGTTTAATAATATGACACATTTCATATGATCTAAGATGCCTGAGGAACTACTATAAATCCTTCACACTTTTCATTAAAAAAAAAGAAAAAGCTCCAAGAAAATTTCAGAACTAGATGAAGTTTGTAATTAGCATCCTAAAACTTTTTTCCAAATTCTTCTATGTACTTTTAATAGTCCCTCTTAGACACATTGTGCCTCCAACTGCTCCTTAATGTGCTGGGTTTCTGCAGAGTCTGTGGAATAAGAAAATGGCTACAAGGCATGGAGAATTCTTTCCCAAAATGTCCAGGAAGCTTAACAAACCCGATAGCAGAGAAGTCCTACTTTGAGTGAACCCTAATCCAGAAAATTTGTCTTCATAAAATGTCAGACAGCTCACCCTACTTTCTCCAGGGAAACTGGAACTCAGGGCTAATGGGGTTACAGAGAAACGGTCCCCCCAAGGGCTCCTGGCTACATCTGGGTTCTCTGAGTGTCTGATTCCCTGGGCTACACAGGTGACAGGGCCACTCACCCACGATTCTAACTGTGAGGAGGAATATATAAATGACGAATCCTGCTATTTTTTTGCCTTACCAAAACATAAGATAGCTTTTAGTGACTCTGAATCATCTTATGTAGCTAGAAATCTGTAAACATTTATTTAAAAGCACTTAAATTTTGTCTGAAGACAGAGTGTGGTTTTGTATTGTCACCCACAGATTCCAGCAGTTGGGGGTCCAGAAGTTTTACTATGAGTTCAGCGCTAGACTAAGTCCTAGGGGGCTTCTTAAGACACAGGTTGCCTTAGGTAGCTCAGAGAACTGCGCAAATGGATGTTTAAGGCAAAGGCTGGAATCATGGGACTCGGTCTACAGAAAGTGTGAGTCAAGAGCTCTGCTGTGTACAGGTTCTACGCTGCTGTGGTAGTGCCAAAATCTACCCTCCAATTTCTAACCAAACTGTTGAGTCCTGCCACCACTTTCGAATCACTCCACCCGGTGGGGGCTTCCTTTTGTAATTCACCCAGGAAGAAGCAGGCTGTCCTAGAGGACTCCCTAGAGGATGACAGACCCGGGATTTGAAGTTTCTGCTCTCAACAGTACAATCAAAGCCACGGGGTAGAACCATGAGGCTTTATGTCCAAGTGAGAACTACTCAAGATTCCAGTTTTGAATGAGGTAGCAAATAATCGCAAATAAATTTGATAAAATAAATTCATTTCTGATAACCAAATAAAACTAAAATGTCACTTGTGGTAGGCAGAATAATGCACTTCCACCACATCACAATTCCCTGGACTTGTGAATATGTTAAATTACTTTGGCAAAAGGGGAATTAAGGTTGCAGATGGAATTAAGTTTGCCAATCACCTAAACTTGAAATAGGGAGATGAACCTGGCTAATCCAGGTGAGTCCGATCTTTAAAAGCAGAAGAGATATGCCAAAGAAGAGATGGGAGTGGGCAGTGTGACAAAGACTCGGCTCACTATCGCTGGCTTTGAAGATAGTGAAAGATAGGACTCTAAGGCCACCAGCAAGCATCTTCCCCAGCCTTTGAAAAGGGAGGAAGGCACACAGACATCCTCTAGAAGCTGAAAAGGGAAAGGAAATGGATTCTCCCAGACAGCCTCCAGAAAAAAATGCATTCCTACCAACATCTTGATTTCAGCCTACTGAGTCCTGTGTCAGATTTCTGACCACCATACAGAACTGTAAGATAATAACCTTGTACTGTTTTTAAGCTACTAAATTCATGTTATTTGTTACAGCAGCAACAGAAAACTAATCCACTGTTGTTAAGTTTGTACCACTGATATAACATAATGCTTAAATATTGTTAAAATTTCAGATGCTTCACTTAGCATCTTAGATAGTAACACAGGAATAATAATTTCAGGCATGAGGAAAGCCACAGGATAGGGAATCCCTAAAAATACTCCATGAATAGAGATTGTATAGTCTACCCAACCTGAGGTGCTATCCCTGTTCGGATAGCTCACAAACACAAACTGGTTTTAATGAGTCTCTAAAACTGTTTAATTCTGTAGTATCAGGTCTGGCTAAACACTCTGAAGGAGAAATCTTATTTCTGAAAACACGTTGTAAGACTTAAGACCAATGAAGTTCGAGCCCCCCACCCTTTTTTTTTTTTTTTTTTTTAGCTGTGAAGCCATGTTTTCAAATGAATTATTCTTCAGAGATTATCAAATAGAGCACATTAAAATGGGTTTACACTGATTGAGGGCGTTGGTGTCTGGGCCCTCTCTGCAGGGCCTCTCTGCCTCCACCCCCCAGTGGCCCTGAAAGAATGAGCCCTGCTGCTCCAGACGATTTTCACCATCAATCAGATTCCATAATTCATAACCCAAAATCCAGTACCCACTTGATATGACTTAAATCAGAAAAAGTAAATAATCTGAGCTCCATTAGAACAGCCTTGGTGAAAAAGAATCCTATAGTTGAAAAAGTCAAAGGCAAAAGAAATAGAAGGAAATAACTTAGATAAGCATAGGTAAGGTCATCAAAAACATACATATCAAAAATCCCAACTATCGTGATAATAATATTTCTTTATAAAAATAAATTTGAGATGCATATGCATTTTCTAATTTGTGGAAACGTCATAGGCATGTCACAGGTTTCAGAAAGGATTCCCCTCCTCCACCCCCCACCTCACCCTTTGTGGACAGAAGGGATATTATTAGGTTTTCCACAGCTAAAATCTTGCCATATATTAGCCAATTTCTATAGTTCAGAAAAATTGGCAAATTCCTACTGGGGTTTTGTTTATACTATGCATAGAAAAGGATAAGCATGTATTCAATGAAGAAAAAAAGCTGAACCTGAGTTGTAGAAATTTAAGTTATATGAACTCAACCTATAGAAATTTGCACATACTTTTCTACACTTATAGCTACTAATGTCTTCAGTGAGGCTTATAAATTTGGTGAAAACACAGACATCATTACACTATATTATATTTAGCCTCTTGTAACAAATTTTGTGTAGAGTAGATTTTAGTCTGTCAACTGTGTCACGGTTGTATGATTTAGCCACATTCTCTGCCTGTCTTGAAGTGACTGCAATAATCCACTGAGGGTTCATAATTAATTAATTGGAAACAGTTGCTTCTCCACCAACCCCAAGCGCAGGCTTTACAATGAAAACAATATTTCTGTACTTAGCCTCTTCAGAGAAGTACAATGTGGTCTAGGAGAACTAAAAGATTAAAATCATTAGAGATGGGGGTATAAAATGACACAACTTAGGAAAACATTTACCATACTAAACATAGACCTCTACTATAGCTAGCAATTCCACTCTAAAGTAAATACCAAAGAGAAATAAAAACATAAAGTTGTAGTGACTTTACTCATAATGGTCAAAAATTGGAAACAGGTGTCCATCAAGTGTGAATGGATGCACAAATTGTAGTCATTGTGTTTTAAGTAATACTACTCAGCAATGAAAAGAAATGAACTATTAATACCTGTCACAATACGAACGAGTTTCAAAAACATGCTGAGTGAAAATCCTACAAAAAGTGTAGATATGAATGATTCCATTTATATGAAGTTTTAGAATAACAAAATTATTCTATCATGAAAAAAAATCAGAATAGTGAGGTGGGAGCAGAGATTGACTGGAAAGAGGCACGAGAGAACTTTCTGGGTGACGGGCAGTGGTTTGGGTTACACAGTCACATGCATTTGCCAAGATCATCCAGTTGTACACTTAAGACTTGAGAATTTTACTATATATCAATTTTACCCTCCAAAATAAACAATACTGAATTCTACTGTTCATTACGTTGATGTGCTTCTGATTGGTGAAGTGTACTGATTGGTATCTGCAACTTATTTTGAAATGTATCAAAAAATATACGATGAATGGATGGATAGAAAGATAGAGTAGATAAGTGATAATCCAAATATAATAAATTAAGCTTCAGAACAGTCTCAATTTTAAAAAGCAACAATTAATGGATATCAAGAATCCACAATTGTCGGGTCCACCGCCGGCCGACCCGCCGGCCAACCGGAACAGCCCTAGCCTCCTCGCTTTGGGTGGGCGAGCAAATGGCCCGGGATTCCCCTTTCCCTCCTGTCCCCTTTGGAAGGAGACAGGGGAAGAGAGCCGTGAAGAGAGGTGAGCACAGCCGCTGGCCCCCCAAAAACAGCCCGGTTGAAGGACACTCAGACGCAGCGGGGGTTGTCAGCAGTTCCGTTTATTATCACACAAGCACTTGCTTTTATAGGCAGATAGGGAGGGGAGGTTTTAACATAATCCAATCAGCTTAAAGGCCAAGGGCATGCATCCTGTCTCAATGCCTAGCTATTGCAACCACGCAGTGTTCACGAGGCGGTGGCCAATAAGGGCTAAGGCAAGGTTCCCACAGACACTCCCACCCTACTTCCTCCCAGTGCCATCTTAGGCTGCCACATTAATACACCCTTGTGGGCCCATAATGGCGCCGCTTGTAATGTCACTTAAGGTGGCGTTAGTTTTTAAGGCCCGACACACAATTAAGTAGCCAATTAAAGGACCAATTTTTTAGTTAGAATTTCAATATTTACCAATCCTGTTTGTCCTGGCACCGCCTCTTGCTGTAACTGTAGCAAGTCTATAATTGTAGCCCACACCTCGTGTAGATACCAACACCCACTCAAGGAGCTTTATATGGCATTTCATTTGCCCTAAACAATACAAGTCCATCTCCCAAGACTCAAGAGCAACTCTGAGTCAAGCAGAGTGAAAACTTACTTAGCTAATTCAAAATGAAAATCTATCAAACTAGAAAGAAACATTTTTTAAATTTGAACTTCTACAAAGTTAGGGTATTCAAAGTCCCCTGAGTCCTCTAGAACTAATTTTTATAACAAAGGTCTGGCTCGTAAAACATTATGAAGATGACCTTATTTCTCTCCTCAGGAGTGCATAGATTTCCTGTACAGATACCAGCAATCTTAAACCACTGGGAGGACAATTTTAAGATCCCCTTTAGCATATACATCTCGACATTTGAAATTTTTTTTGTATCCTGCATGTGATATAAAGTTCACCTATTTTTAGAATCTTCATCAATTAATTAATTTAATTAATTTTTCTTTCATCTTATATGAATGACTCCAAACTTTTCTTGACTTTAGGGCTTTCCTTTTTGACTTATTTTCTTCCAGAATTTACAGGAAAAACTGCTGTGTCATACAGAAGGCAAACAACCTCATCTGGCACAATGAGTAAAGAAATGTTCTGAATGGTCAGAATTTGCCCTTGCATATCCACCTGACCTTAATATATACTTGCACTACTTCCACTCCTCCAAGATTGAGCAGTATGGAAAGTGCTGGATTTTTCTCTCTTTCCTAAAACCAATCTCTTAATCATGTGTTCTAAATTATCATAATTCTCAGAAGTCCATGTGTAGGAAATTTAGACTAGAAAACTTTCTTAGCAAAAGGAAGCCAAAACTTCAATACAGTCCATAATTGAGAAATAGTCCAAACTAAAGATTTGTCTTTCTAGCTCCCAAAATAAAACCCAGATGAAGATTAGGACTAGCATTTTTCTCTTTGTATATGCTGTCTTGGAGAATTATTTATTCTGGCTTTGAAGGATTTCTCCCAAAGGAAAATAAAACTGAAAGTTAAAACAAGACAGAGTAGCATATGTGACTTTGATAGCTCTTACTCTTGTTCTACAGAGGTGGTTAAAATTGGAGAAATATCCCTAAATTCAACTAATTTTCTTTTCTATGAAACAGTCTGCTGAACAGCATGTAATATTTCACAAAGACTTAAGTTTTGATTTATTTAAAATAATCTTTACCCTTTGATATTCAAGAAAATGGGACTGATGCTGAAAGCTTCACATAAATTATTAGAGGGTCAAAGAATTTAGCTCCATACTAACCTTCCTTATCCTTGAATCAGAAAATGTTCCAGAACACAGAGCCTTTTTCATTTTTAATCCGTGAATCTCAGCAAGTGTGGAGACCTAATTGTAAATTAGTTGCATGCTGTCATTACCCCATTGCCCACACAGTTTGTGAACCCCAAATGCCAGCCTTGTGCAATGAATTTTCCAGGACCAATATAGATGGATATAAAACCTCCTTAACCAGCTTACAATCCTAATGAAATGAGATTAATAACTCCTTTATTTGAGCATAAGGATAAGTGTGTGTATATGTGGTGTGCAGAAGAGAAAATGTTAGCAAAATAGATCGGGGAGGGTTAGATAAGAGTCATTTCATTTTTTGCTATATGTCTAATTTTAATTATTTAGAATTAATCAGCTCAGCAAATAAATCTAAACTGTCAAATGCTTAAGATTTTGCTATGACTCACTATTCAAAAAGCATTTATTGAGCTCCTACTTTGTACCAGGGTCAGAAGACACAGATATTTCAGACATGTTTGTGATCTTAAGAAGCTTTCATCACAGTACACGGATACTTGAAAAAGTTCATGGAAAAATGGAATTGAAAGATAACACAAGTCTTCCCATGAACTTTTTGAAGACCCCTTGTATATGATCAGCCAGTAGAGGTTGACCCTGTGGTTAATCCTCTCTGGCAGGAAATTCTTCATAATAAAAATAAGTGGGAAATATTCTGGCAAGATGACTTCAAGTTCTCTTGTGGAGTTGAAATTCTTTGATCTTAAGAATTCATTATATTTTCTTAGATGTGTTAGACTTTTTGAAGTTGGAAGAATAGGAAGCTTAGTAAAAAATAAAGTTAGTTTGCTGTAAGGATACCCAAGGAATAGAAGAATAACAAAAAATAATCTCAACAGCTTTAGTCTAGCAACCTACCTCACTTTTAGTGTCAGGTTTCAATTTCTTGATGATCTGGCTACTTTCTATTTCAGTTTCTGTAATGTCACCCTCCCTCGTTCCTACCTGGTGACTCTGCTCTGCTTCCTTCAGTCTTTCGCTTTCCATGTGGTGGCTTTGGCAATCTTATGGAGTCTACTAATTGCTTCCTTTCTGCCACCCCACAGATTACTGGTAAGCACATAGCTGCCTTCCTTTGGCTCAGTGTTAATCCCTGGGCATTAGCTATGCTGCCATGCAAGGGCTCCCGGGGGTAAGGAACTACCTGAGCTTGTGTTCTTCAGAAACAGGATATGGAAGTAGATGGCATTAAAACAATCACCTAATGTATTGGGGTACACCATAAACTTTCTCAGACTGTACTCAGATCATCACCAACTTAAACCTCACTTGATATATACATATATATATATATATATATATATATGTACGTATATGGATGACATTCCAGAAAATTTGGCTAGACCTCTTCTAGACCAATGGTAAAATAAGAATATCCTCATTTCAATACTAAGAAAACTACCTCAAAAATTTCACACTTAAAATCACAAGTTAAAAGGAATAAAATTTGAAAACTTAAATATTGCCTTTTCACATTAGAGCTCAACGTTATTAACATAATAAAAATATAGAAGTGGTTTCTGATGAAAAATCTAAATGTTAAAAAAAAAAAAAAAAACTAGCCACAAAGATCAGAAACATTTATCAGAGGGGCTTATGTCTCTGATAAATATTTAAGTGTGTAAGGCAGAACCACGGAGAACAATAAATACTTTATAGCTGGCACTTTGTCAAACCTATAAGTGGCTCTGCCTTAGAATTTTACATCATCACTGAATTTACAGTCATTTGATAAGTGGAACAGGACAAGAATTACTTCTTTCTAAATCTAAACCAGGTAATAAATCTAACATCAGGATTCTTCTCATTGTCTGTTATCATCTGGTGACAATGCCTTTTACCTTCATTGTCTTGGCAGAAATATGATATGTAAAATTATAATGTCATATCACTCACAGTGATTTAACACTATCCAGCCCACCCCATTTTAATCAATCAAAATTGTCGCTTTTTAGTGTAATGATTTTGTGGTGAATTCCCTGTGCTTAAGATGATATATGATCCTATCTACCCGTTGATTTACTCTTCTCTTCCAAAGCTCAGCTCAGGAGGCTGTTCTTGCCTTTGGACAACTTCAAAATTAGCAAACAAGAATAATTTGTGGTAATAAAAATCCTAATTTCTATGGCAAAAATGAAACCTGAAATATTAAGTGACAGTACCCGAAGCTACTTTTAAGTGGAAATAAAAGTTGACAGTCTGGCTGGTTGGCACGGTGTTGATAACACCAAGGTCCCGGGCTCAGATCCCCTTACCCCTACCAGCTAGCCACCAAAAAAAATGAAAAATAAAAAACATGAAAAATAAAGTACGGTTTTGTGAATTAAAACCACAAAAGACCTAGAGCTTTTCCCTCTGTATCTACATATGATCAAGGTATCTATAACACTATAACCATGAACCTCAGTACATGATTTTTCTTTCAATACTACCAAGAAAAATCAGGAACACACAAAGTATTCCCCTTCAGTAAATTCAGAAACACATTGTACAAATTTCTTCTTTAAGAAAAATAATTTTCAAGACAGTTTAAAGTGATTTCTTAAATATTTATAAATCTTTTTTTACTAGAGATAAGCTGGTAATAATTAACCCTATTTCTCATTTTTCAACTATATCACCCTTAGGATTGACTACAGTAACAGCCAATCACGAAGTCTCAGTGGCCAGACACCATAATTTCTCACTCATACTATATTCCCCAAATAGGTCCACAAACAATCATTTAGGGACACAGTGGCTCAGGTACCCATGCTACACATTCCCCATCAGCAACCAAAGTCACTTAGGGAGTCCAGTTTATGGAGGCTCTACTATCTTATGGCTGCACCACAGGGAATATGCAGCCTCCCAAAACACCATAGAAGAGGTAGAGAGAGCCACAGGGTCCCATGCCAGCCATATATGATAAAATTACACGTCTTTTGTGCTCAGAGCCTGTTGGCCAGAACTAGTTACATGGCTCCTCCCAATAGGAAACTGGGAAGAAAATGTAATCCTCCTGTATGCCTGGAAGGAAAGAACAGGAGTTTGAGCCCTAAAGTCTCAAACTTACATATTTTTGAAGAATGAAAATTTAGAAGTTTATTACAAACAACTCTCTTTGTAGAATCTTGAAAACCACATACTTCCTCTGAAATCTGTAATCTAACACAGAGAAAATTACCTATATGACACCAGGTAAGATTAACAACAGATTCCATTATTTAAGCTGCTACATTTAAGTGAGAGAAAAGCAAATTTTCTGCCTATACTTTAAGCTTATGAAAACACATATTCTTTTTAAAAAATTTTAAGCCTTGTTCCAACTGGCAAAGTAATAAAAATAATTTAGAATAAAAATTTCTTTTTGAAACTGTCTTCCCAATTCTGGCTGTTTAAAATATAAAGACAGATTCTAAACACAAAAAAATTAATAAGAAACAAAGATTCCATTTTTTTTTAAATTTAACCTTAGCAGCATGAGTTGAGGTTCTTTCACACTTATTAAAGTAGATTCCTTCCCCGCTGTTACTGCTGCCACCAACCAGGCCCATTGTGGGGCTATGTCACAGCAGTTTCCAGGATACAGAATCAAGAGCTCCTGGGTTCAGCTGGTTCTCCAGGGCCTGACCTACACTGATCGGGAGAAAAACATGACAGTTCAAGCATTTATTTAATAAATAGTTATTGAATACCTATTATGTGCCTACTAGTATGGCGCCCTGCCACATTCTGAGAATGTGATAATAACTGAAATAAACAACAACAAAAAATTCTTTTTGTTTGAACCTCACAGTGAGGAAGGACGACAAACAAAAATAAGCGGCACTATGGAATAAACAAATGGATAAACAAATGAAGACAATTCCATGGAATTGTGAATATTTACAAAGAAATTCAAGTCAAGTAATAGGATAGTGACAGAAGTGGAGTTTGGAACTATTCTGGAATAGATGACCAGAAAAGGTCTCAGAGGATGTGGCATTTGAGCTGAGGGCAGAAGAATATAAAGGAGCCAGAGCAGAAAATTCAGGGTTGAAGGAAACCCAGAGATAAAGGCCTTAAGCCAGGAAAACTGGGCATGTTAGAAAAAAAAAAAAAAATCTACCAGGGCCACAGGTCTGAGGAATGAGAAAAACTGGTATATAGGCAAAGTCAAGACAGGATTGGGGGAAAATAAGAAAACAGGTTAATAACAGCTCAAGATAAGTTAATAGTCCTCAGATTTCTAAACCATTAATGTGGTATAGAACAGAAAGTTTTATGCAGTGATTAATAGTTTATATTAAACAATTTCAGTAGGGCTGCTAGGACAATAAAGGAAACTTATCTTCTAATTCCAGAAAGCATTCTAGAACTTTAGGTAGTTCAAAGTATTGAGTGATCAGTATAAACTTGGGGCTGTGATAGGGGATGCAGAGAATACGAGAGATTGAGTCTGTTTTAAGAAATTTACTACTGAATGGAAAAAGCAGAGGATACATCCCTTGAGAATGAATCAAGGACTTTTGAAACAAAATGAAAGTAAGTGCAAATTAACCTGAAACAAATTATATCTAAGGTGCAGGAGGAGAGTCAGAAACAAGTGAAGTTACTCAGGTGTAAGAGTGAATTTTATTTGGAATTTTGAAATAGAAGGCAGATGAAAGATTTGCTTATGGAATGCTAGAAAAGTGTCAAAGCAAGTTATCCTGTATGGAGGGAAAGAAGTGTGGAAAGTGTGAAAAAATTTGTATTGTTTTGGTTATCTATTTGTGTGTAACAAAACATCCAAAATCTAGAGGCTTCAAGCAATTTATTATCATCTCTCATCATTCTGTGGATTAGCTGGACTCTGTTGGGTGGTTCTTACCTGGGTTCTCTTGTGCAATTGGAGTAAAACAGTGGCTGAGGCTCAACTGAGCTTGTCATCCAAGGTGGTAATTAATGCTGCTCTTGGTGGGGAGCTCACTTGGAATATTTAGCTGGAGTAGCTACAAGTGACCTTTCTGTGTGGCTTGGGCTTCTCTCAGCAGCAGCTAGTTTCTAAGGGGGGATGTCTCATAGCAAGCATTGCAAGAGAACAAGGCAAAAGCTGTAAAGCTTCTTATCACCTAGACTCAGATATCCCATAACATAACTTTCACCACATTTTATTGGTCAAGCAAGTCACTGAGATCAGTCCAGATTCAAGATGAGGGAAATTAAACTCCACCTCTTGACATGAGTAGAAGCACATGTCTATAGAAAGAAACAGAATTCATAAGAGCAATCTTTTACAATCTATCAGTCTGTTCTTTGGCCACCAAAATTCATGCCCCTTTTGCTCTCTTTCAAGACTCTCAGCAATCTCATCCCACCACGGCATCAGACTCAAGGTCCAAGATCTTGTCATTTAAATTAGGGCCAAGTGCAGATGTGCTGTGTTTCCTGAAGTTCAGCTCTTCAAGTATGGTTCCTATAAATCTAAAGACCTGTTAACTAAAGATGCTAATTATCTGCCACATACACACCCCACACAATAGTGAAAAGACATAGGATGACTGAAATAGATACTCCCTTTCAAAAAAAAAAGACAAAATAAGAGGTATATATCAGATCCACAGAAGTTCTGAAATCCATCTGGACATGTGTTGCCAGTTCTGTCACTATGGCACAGGCTTGTTTCCTCAGAATGACTCTCTGGAGCTGCTCCTTCTGGAATCTTGATTCTATCATCTGAGTCATTCTTCTTTCTCCATGAGAATATCCATCCTTGTAACTAAGCAGTTTTTTTTCAACCTGCCCCCTGCAAGTTAGGGATAAAAAAATTTTTCTTTCAATTTTATATTATCTCATCCCTTTCAGTCTAAATTTACATAATTCTTTTAAAAGTTTTGTGGGCTTCCTGTGTGTCAAATTATAATCCACTTTGTTCAGCAAAATTTACGCCCCAATTTCTTTCCAGAAATACTTAACCTAAACATCAAGGATCATGGAATAATGACCTTAAGAAACCTTTTTTGTCTTATCACAGGCATAAAAAACTATTTGGCACGTCTAAATCTACTCAGCCAGATCCGTGAGTTTATTAGGGACACTTGCTCTTTTCAACATTACCATAGATGACAGTGTTGCCAAACTTCCCACTATTACATAAAAAGAACCCCCTTTTTCTCCAGCCTTCACTTATATTTTTTCTCTGTTTTTCAAGCTCTTACCAACACTCTACTCCAGTATCTTCCAGCTGATGTAAATAATCTCTTCAAGACTCTTGAAACTTCCTCTTTCAACCCAGTCTCAATAAGTGACTTATGATTTAGGTTTTTATTATAAGAGATCCCCATTTCCAGGAACCAAATTCTGTATCAGGATTCAATCAGAAAAGCAGAAACACAATAAAAAAATATGGAATAAGGAATTTGTTATAGAAATTAGACTTTATATAACTATGGGAGGACCTGGAGAATTAAACATTCAAAAAAGAAAATGAGAGAAAAAGTCGTCAACAAGCTCTCATGTGGATGAACAAATCAGAACTTCTGAGCACTTCCCATAAGAGTGATGTAAAAATCTGAACAGTTTTGTTCTTTATGACTATTATTTTGGAGATTTCTTAGTGAAACCTTTGGTGGTAAACCTGAAGTCTCAGTTGTCCAACAGGGCTAGCATCAGCAAGAAGAACCAGCAGGCCTGAGGAAAAGCAGAGGCACAGGGAAACCCACTGGCACTTCCGCAGGCTCCTCTCTGCCTCCAATCAAGGCAACCTTCAAAACATAAAGGCAGCCACTTCATTTGTTCCCCAGGTCTCACTCACATATGTCCTGTAGCCACTCTAACCCAGAACTGTATCAGAAAACGGACAGTGGTAAAGATAGACCAAACTTAGCTGACACAGTACAAAACCATCATAGGGCCAGCAAAAATTATTTTCCTTCTTTTATTGCAAGCTTATTCCTCTTTCACCACAAACACTGCAAAAATGAAAAGAAAACAAGTAAAAGCTTCATAGTCTATACCAAATTATGATTTTTCTTAGCATGTCAATAATTTTTAAGAAGACACAATATTAACAGTTGCTGCATTACAAAGTAACTTACTATCTTCGTCTTGTTGTACATGTAAAATCCTTCCCTTTCTCCCTTCCTATCTCTGAGTTCTGATTGCCTTCAGTCAGAAAAATTTCATCAGTTGTTGTTCTAGTTATATAATTATAAGTGTGCTTTGTAAAATGAAATTTTGATCTACACAGGAAAGCATAATGAAGGAAGCAAAAATCATTAGAAATCCCACTACATTACAGTGACCACCACTAACACTTTAGTGGCCATTCCCTCGTGGTTCTTTTTATGTTTCTGTACACACACACACACTTCTACATCACACAGGCTATTTTTATTGTAAGCAACTTTTATTTTTATTTGTTTCTTTTTTTTTTTCCTTACGTGTTTGTTTTTTGTGCTCCCTCTACCTTTCTACAAATTATCATATTCCCATCAAGGTAACCAGAGTTAGACACCTGGGTATAGTTTTCTGTGGCTTTCACTGGAGGTGGGGGGAGAGTACATGTAGGGATTGGCATAGTTTACCATGGTTTATCATTGCTTTTTGAAAATCTCTCCAACTCAACTGGTAGAAAGTTAATCATTTATTTAAATGGATTCATAATATATAAGCCCTTACTCCTGTTGGAATTTATATCTTGTGTATAACACAAGGAATGAAGCACCCTTTTTTTCTCTTCTTCCAAATGAATAGCTAGTTGTGTTAACACTATTTATTAAATAAAACATTTGTTCCCAGATAATTTCCATATGTGAAATCCCTCATATACTGGCTTGAATGGTCTATTTTATTATTTCAATATAATTTTTTGAAACTAAGCTAATACCAATTTATTTGTTAATAATTGATTTTTAATGTTATAATATCTATTAAAACAAATTTATTCCTACTTTTCCTAACTTTTTGGCTACTCTTTGTTGTTCATTCTTTTGTATTTACAGAATTAGTATCATTTTACCCAATTCATTTTTTAAAAATATAAACTCCATCAAGATTCTAGCTGGAATTGCATTAAATGTATATAATAATTTGGTATGATAATTGTTATTGAGTCTTCCCATTCAAGAGCATGATGTCTTTCAGATTGGTTAATGGACTGATCAGATTTTATAGTTTCCTTCACACAGGTTCAGTTTCCTTCTTTATAAGTTTATGTCCAATATTTCAGTGTTTTCCCACTTACTTTTAATGTAGTAATGAAGAGTAAATAAGCCTATCTAAATTACAAACTTGATTTTTACCTTCTGATTAATTAACATGGGACATGACCAAGTTCTCAATCAGAATTACATCAAGGAGCTGAGCTAGTTAGATCACTGCGTTAATGAAGTCAAGATCATAGTGCAATCCCAGTTGTTGGTCAGTTATAACATCAGGACTGCAAACAGTAGGAGTGAATCACAGCAAGTCTATGGTCATGAATAGACCAAAAACAAACAAACAAAAAACCGAGCATACTATTTATCCTATAAATTTGATTGGAACATTTTAAAAGGAGTTGCTGGAAAAAAAAATATTGCTTTCTTGGTTAAAATGGTTTGAAATAATATGCTGACTAGAGGCAAGGACAGGAAAATCCAACCTGCAAATTTACAGACCACTCTCTGTTATACTTTATACAAACTGTTTCTTCAGCAATCCTCATCTGTCTTAATTAGAAGTCATAAGTAAGATTCATAATGAAAGGACCTGTTCTCCACTCCAGATATTCACCTTCATAATTTTTTAAATTTTATTCTGAAAGGTTAAAAATGCAACTATTTTCATTTGGAAAATTCTATAATCAAGAACTAACACTAACGTTTTGAGAGACACCACAAGAAGGAGAATAAGTGCATGAATTTTATTACCTATTCTTTCTGGTATTGGTCTGTAGCTATAACCAGTGTGTCCTAATTTCAAGACACATATGACGGTAAATCAATTAGTCAGCTAAAGAGTTTCAGTCAAGATGTTTCTGTATATCCATGAATACCAAATTATCTTTTGATTTTCTAATATAGTATTTTGAAGTTGTGAGTCCTAGATCCCAGACATTTAAGCTCCACTTGATTTTTTAATGTATCTTTCCAATAAACAGGCCATCCAACCAAAATTGAATTAAAAGACAGATAAGCCAGACAGCTGCCCAAAGTACCAGTCTGTAAAGAACACCAAAAATTCCTTAAATAAATTGAAAATATGGCACAAATCAAGCGAGGTTTTACATGATTCATTATATGACGGTTAAATTATAATTGAATCCTGCTCTCATTTACTTCCTGGTTTTGAATATAAATATATCCAAAATACATATTTTATACACACACACACACACACACACACACACACACACACACACACACACACACACATATTTTATTTATAATCCCTGCTGCCTTTTATGGAGAATGGATCCTTTCAAATGGAGGATCTTTTAAGTAGATCTATCAAGGAAAAATATCTCACTTATTATAATGGCCCTTGACACACTTGAGGATAATATTAAGTAGTAGACAAAGGCAGTGGTGAAATTTGAAATATTTTCTAACCAGTACAGCTAGGATGCCACCTAACTAATGCCTTTCTCAGAAAAAAGAAATTAAAGGGAGCTAGTACGTTCATCTATGTCTTTGTCTCCCTAGATTAAACATCCCCATGACTTTCAGAACTGGCTTCATCATTATGGTTTTAAATCTTCTCCTGGTGCTGGTTTTTCTCTCTCCCCCAAGGCCATGCCCCTTGCATTCCACATGGGCACCAACCAGGATGCAGTACAGCAGCACCCTCACCTCTCTCCCTCTCTCTCTGTGCCATATCTCTAAAGCAATTTAAAACTATACTAGCATTTTTTGGCAGCCACATCATTTTGTTGACTTACGGGTTATCCTTCTGTAAATAATCTTTTAATATTATCTTATTACATTCAAAGTTTGTGTAGAAATACTTAAAAAACAGAAACCTATTGTGTAGAATTACTTAGAAAAACAGATACCTATTTGATGACTCCAAGAGGGAACATGCCAAAGTCATCCTAATGCGTAACGTATTTATTCTAACTGATTAAATTAAAAGTTGTTCAAAAGAAGTATTTTTAGACTTACCAATTTAATTTATATTTACATGACTGTGAGAAGCATGTTTTATACCACTGTTTATTTAATTCACACATCAGTAAGCACTAATGATAAGTGTACTACCATGTCCTCTTCTACCAGTTAGGCATATCAGTGACATGCATCATAAAATTAAATACGTAACTAATATGCAAAGGTACTGCAATAAAAATAATATTGTGGTAATTACCAATGTGGAAAGTAAAGAGTTTTAATCAAATTACTTTCTTGGGTTCCTACACTGTCATTTCAGAATTACTTTGAGAAATCACAGAGAAGTTTTCTCCTTTCAACATCTAATGTAAGTCTAATTAGTGCCTTTTTACTACAATTAATAACTTTACACTCATCATTCTTTAAAACAATATAAATATATTCTCTCTTGCTTATCTCTTTTCACTTTGCTCTTTACCTGCTATCTTTCTGCTAATATTTGGCAACAGAGAAGAGTGTTTACTTTGCTTGGTTAAAATAATTGCCACTCCTAGTGTCCAGGAGATACCCTCATGACTAGACAGAGCAGATATTTGAAGAGACTTTTAATACCTTCTACTGCTATGTTGGGGCTTTTAACAGATTCTGAAAGATTCTATCAATTTTGTATGATAATATTTTATAAAGCAAGCTCCTACAAAATTTGCTTTTCTTCAGTGCTCTATTTATTTGATAACGTACATTTCTTTTTGGCCTTCTATTGAAATTGGATTTTCAGGGGAAAAAATGTATTCTTTGAATGAAACCTCATAATTTTCTGGCTGCATTTATATCCTCTGGTATTTGCTAAAGGTGATAACTCAATTATTATATGAGTCTCAAATCAACACACACATAACCAAGATGATAAAGAAAAATCCTTACTCATGCCTTGATACCTCAAAATAGTACAATAAAAAGTATAACAGTAAAATAGAAAGAGCCCTGGACTAGAAATCAGAAGAACTGAGCTTGAATCCTGATGTTGCCACTTCTTTTACCAGCTGCGGAATCTTGTACACATTAGTTATATTCTCTAAGCTTTGGTTTCCTTATTTCCAAAATGGTGGTGAGTGAGTCTTTATAACAGTGATTTGAGGAAATAATATATTAAAATGTACCTTAAAAGTGATTCATTCTAAGATCTTAACATTAAAAGGTATCATGAAATAAAAAATAACGGAATATTTCATAATAAAACATCTTTTAAAGTGTTTTACTATGATTAATTCTTTGCTTATATGCTTAAGTCTTTGCAAATATAATTGGTTTTTAAAAGGTAACGTTATTTTTGAGGTTTTCTCTTTTCTCATAAAATTTTATGAAAATTTAACTTCTTTTGATATATCTCAAATAAATATATGTTATACTTACAAACTCTCTTCTAATCTTTCTTAAATATTCGGAATAAACAAAAGGTTGAGAAGAGACGCATGGACCTAGTATTACAAGGAGAGAAAAATGAACAGCCATTACAACCTTTCTGCTTTATGATAAGAGAAGCCCCCTGTGTGCAGAGGCATGACCTGACCTACAGAGAGACAAAATCCTAGTGGTGTTGCATTTTTGCCATCTTCTCTGGTGCTCATAAAATCGCACAGTATCTAGCACACCAAAAAAAGTTTGGCTAGGGAAAACTTTTCACAACATAAAAAAAATATCTATTAAAAGAACTCAGAAAAAACAACAGACTGTAGGATTTGACATACCCTCTATGATATGTTATATCCACCAAATGCGCTCCTGAATATAGGATATAGAGTTCAAGTATAAAATGGTGATAACAATAATAACATTTTGGAAAATTGCCATCAAAGTAGACCATGAACAAGGTCCAGGACTATGGTATATCAAGATTTCTTTTGTTAAGTGGAAATCTTATAAAGACCTCAGCCTGGAACCATTCTGCCAGCCTGGCATAAAAAGCCCCCTTCTCTGACTTGATGTAAAATGTGCATATGGAATGTCCTTCAAAGGCGTCCTCCAATTTTTGGCTGCTAATTAGGGGCTGGATAAAGTTACTATAGCTACCTCTAAGATGTTAACAAGCCATTAAATCATTTACACAACTTGGTACATTCTCGATCCTATAGCTGAATCGGTGAATACAAGAAAGTCTGTTACATAACAGAGTGACAGTTCTAGTAGGAGGGACAGATAATAAGCAAGTAAATAATGTAAATTATATTATCAGGTAATGAGTGAAAATTTAAGCAAGTGGGATAAAGAGGGGAAAGCAAGAGGGAAGGACTCCCTTAAAGTAACGTGTGCATAGCCAAGACACAAAATAAAAAGATAAACAAAGATCTGGGGAAAGAGGACTCAGGGTAGAAGGAATAAGTGGAAAAACTCTGAGGCCAGATAAGCTTGGTATGTTGTAGAATGCAGTAATGTCAGGTGTCTGGAGAAACATGAACAAAGGAGAGAACTGGAGAAGATGAGCTCAAGGAAGGAGGACCCATGAGCCACTAGGAAAGGCTCTGGCTTTTACCACATGTGAGGAAGGAGTTTTGGGTGGTGTTGAGATAAGGAGCGGTATGATTGACTCGACCTGCCTTGCAGGAAAGAGACATAGCAGTGGTTCTCCAACTTTTTAATTCAGCGTCACTTTACACTTAAAAATTGTTGAGGACTCGAAATACTTTTCATTGAAGTAGGTTACATCTATTGATATTTACTGTATCTCAGTATATTTAATAAGAATACTTTTAAATATCTATTTAAAAATAATAATAACCATTACAAAATAACATATTTTTTTAAAAAAACAAGTATATTTTTCAAGTCAAAAGATTTAGTTAAGAGTAACATTGTTTTACACTTTTGCAAATTTCATTCAAGTCAGGCCTGATAGAAGACAGTTGGAGTTTCATATCCTCCACATTCAATTTGTTGCTATATCGTGTTTTGGGTAAAGTATATTAAGAAAATTTAGCCTTACACGTGAATGAAATTGGAAAAGGTAAGAGTGTTTTAATAACCTTTTCAGATAATTGTGGACACTCTTCTTTGACATTACATCAACACAACAAATAGTAGTTGCTTAAAGGTTATTTTCAATGTGGCATTGGAAACCATATTAATGAACTTTGCCTCCTCTCTTACAAAAAGATCCATTGGTCTATTCTGTACATTGAATGGATATTTTACCCATATATTATCTCTTAACAGCATGCATTGTTTATTTGGAAAAAATTTTGATTCACTGAGTAATTCAGATACTCCAAAGTTTCACACATTTCGTTAAACAATATCAAAAACCACACTCCCTAATAGCACTTCTAATGTCAACAAAGAAATTCTTAGATATTGAAAAACTCTCACGCTCACAGAAGCCCATACAAGTTTTCTAAAATTCTAATCTTCACTTAAAAACTTTATCATTAGCAACACATACTATCAATTGTTTTCCATGAACTGATAGGATCGTTTCATTCATTTTTAAGAAAATGTCTACCAAATACCTAAATCTGAAAAACTGTAATTTTTCTATTAGTTGTTCTTTTAGGTAAATTGGTGTTTTATGAAAAAAGCAAATAGTTTAATCCTCACCTAAAGCAACTACACAACAATCATCTTTCAATATGCAACAGAAATGCTTATGCATAGTTCCCATTTCATCACATGGGATATTAAAAAGTTGTATCCTCAGTCAAGAGAATAAACAGTAGTTTAACAGTCTTTGCTACCTAATCAAGGATATTTTTAAGTGAAATTGCCTTTGGTTTGGGGGGTTTTTTATGTTTTCATTTTGGGGGGTGGTGCATGGTTAATGAAGAATACGTCGACTACTAGGAGAGTTTATTTTAGCCTTGATTCATGACAGGGTAAGAGCAATTTGCCTACCATTGCTTTTGCACCATCAGTACAAATGTCAATAACAGTGAAAAATACCAATACATTCTCAGATATTTAAGAAATTAGTTTTTATCTCATGAACTGCCTAAAAGGGTCTTTGAAGCCTTTTGTGAGCTCCCTTCTTTAACTCACAGGGAATTACTACCATGAATTTTTGTATTTATCATCCACTTGCTTTTCTTTATACTTTCACATGTTTGCAACCCTTTAAAATATTGTTTACTTTTGCCTGTTTCTAACTTTATATAAATGAACCATATCCACTGTAGTTTTCAATTTGTTTCTTTGGTTCAATATTATTTGTAAGATAAGTGCATACTGGTGCTTTTAGCTATGGTTTCTTCATTTATACTGCTTCATAGAATATGAAAAGCAGAATACAGTCACCTATTATTTTGTTGCAGGTTGTTTAAGTTGTTTCCAATTGTTCTGTTATTACAAACAGTGCTGTTAAGTCACTCTTGTACACATCTCCTAGAACATAAGTTCAAGAGTTGCACTATCTACATGCCATTGAAAGGAGTTTGGGGGTCAAAGGGTATGGATATATTGAATATCAAAGGATAATGCCAAATTGTCTTCTAAAGTGACTGTTTCTAGAGACAATGTTCAGCTGGTACACACCATTATGGCCTGACTAGTTTGCAAAATATTGAGATAATTCCACACTTGTAACCAGCTGCTAACCTGAGCCCCTTGAAGATCCCCTTGCAGTTACTATGGCCACAGGGTGACCTAAACTGTCCTGGTTTTACCTGGGACTGGGAGAGTTTCTGGGACATAGGACAATCAGTTTTAAACCAGAAGAGTCCCCGGCAAACCAGGACAAGTTGTTCTCCCACCTGGCCAGCCTCCTAGCCATCACAGACTTTCCCACGAGTCAGTATATAAAGGGTTAATATTTGACCAGGTGTTTAAGTATTGCGAATGTTGCCAGTGGTTACACCTGTTTGTACTCCCATTAACAGCTTATAAATTTCATTTCTCCCTGTCTCCACCATCACTGTTATAGTCCTAATTTTTATTTTTTGCTATGTATAGACTATTGTGATATTAATATCCATTATGATATTAATATTCATTTTCCTGATATGTTTTATCAGGTTTTCATAGGATTATTGGCTATTAGTGTGGCTTCATGAAAAATTTTCACCACACAAGAGAGGGTCTGATACAACCAGGCTAGGTAAAGTGGTTTCAGGCTATTCAAAAATTTCATTTTCTTGTGGTATATATACTCAATGGAACACTACTCTGCCATAAGAAAGAATGAAATTCTGCCATTCACAGCATCATGGATGAACTCAGAGAAAATTATATTAAGTGAAATAAGCCAGGCTCAGAAAAAGAAATACCACACATCCTCCCTCATAAGGGGGAGCTAAAAAAAAAAACTAAAAAGAAAGAACAACAATCACAATAATCAATAATAAATTAAATTTTCAAAAGGAGAGAACAGACCTGAGGTTAACAGAGGTGGGAAAGGGGGAGGAGGAAAGGAGTTAGTGAGAAATTGTTAAAGGACCACAAAAAATTATTACATTGTGTAATGTTGAATATACTAATTATCTTGATTTGAACATCACATATTGCACACAGGTATTGATATTCAACTCTGTACCGAACAGATAGGTGTAATCAATTATGTTTCCATTTTTAAAAAATAATTTCCCCGTAGTCTTTTAAAGACCACAGCTTTGGCAAATTCCCTGTCCCAGCTTGGCTTAGAGTGAGTCGCACCCTCCAAAAAGATCATCGAGGTTTGTACCATAAGCATCCATCGCGGTGACTAAAAAGGACAACTGATGACCAAAAGTCTTCCCTGATTTTTTCAACTCTGTCGACCACCTGAGCTTCTTGTACCATGCCAAAATATAGAGGCGAGTGACATAAAATTGTAACTAATACTGAATACCTAGCCAAACTAAAGTAGAAAACAAATGTGTCGATTTTATTTGATTTAGAAAAACATAGCAATATGTCACTGCTTGCACCTCCACACTGTGGATCATTTACACTCCCTCCACTAGACTCTTCTGACCACCAAACTGAACACAGTTTAATCTGCTCTAAATGTAAAATCCGTGCAAATGGTCATATGTCTAAAATCTGGATGATAATTAGTACAGTCGTGGAAGGTAAAGCAAATCTAGAGACAGTTAGAAACTTATGATGAAGTACCATAGCTGGCCCTCTCACCGTCTGAAGATGTTTTAATTATGCCTTGGAAAAAGGATTGGGCTCGATGAAAGTAATTGAGAAAGCCCCCATGTAATTGCTGCATCAGATGTGTGATCTCTTAAAACAGAGACAGTCCCCCGATTCAAAAAGCCTTTGCCCAAGTTCCATAGCTGACAGGAATAAGGCGTGATTTTAACCTTCATCAGCAACATTTCTGTGGTTTTTACATTCTATTAAATCATTCACTTATGATTACTCTACAAGTTTGTTATATAATAACAATTTTTTTGCCTGATTTCAAGACTCCCTATTTACAAGAAAAATAATTTCTCTAGAAATGTTTACAGTGCATTATTCATAAATATTTTGGTGTATAAGTAAGGAGGGTAGAGGCAATAGGGCAACTGGAGTTGAAGAATAAGAGAAACTTGGTAATTCAATTTATTTCAAAATCATAGGCTCTCTTCATCCAATATTATTTGGACGATGTTAATAGTAACGATATCTAAGTTACTGTTGAAACATAAAAAATAGTTTTGTAGCTATCTTTTTTAGATTTGTTGAACAACTAAATATAGTAACTATAAATATAAATATGCTGAGGCTATATAGCTTAGTAATTAAGAGCACAGTAGCTATGAGCAAAGTTTCTGAAACTAGAAAAATTGAAATGCAAGCCCATGTTGTACAGGAATGTTTACAGTCAGGGGTTCTAGGAACAGATGTCCCCATGTGAAGATGTTTTAAAGAGGCTCTCAGCATTGACTGCCATAGTTGAGCTTGCACAAAACCACTCAGAATAGGCTTACTCTCAGGTAAAATAATTCAAGACTTTGGGAGAAGACTCATCCAATCTCGAAATATCTTGTAACTCCTTGGGGCAGTACCTGAAATTCCATCATTAGACCCCACGTATAAGGCCTTGAAATTTTTCAACAAGAGCACCCTGCATATTTCTATTTTAAAGGCAATTATTTTCATAATATGTAACTCAAAAACAGCATAATAAATGAGAAGGGAAGAAGGGAGAAAGCCGGAAAGCAGCATCATCTAAGTAAAGAGTAAGTTCTGTAAGTGTTTCTTACACGCCTACTAAATTTAAGAAGTATGAAGGAATCAAGGTGAGATATACTTTCTTTGCAGCCCACTCAGCTCATTACTACCACTGAGTGATTTCCCCAGTAGCCCTTTTTCCACTTGTCACAGCCAAGTGACATGTTAAGACTCCCAGTGGAGCCCAGCCAGCATCTGACCATTCATTCCCCAAGCCATGAAGATGTAATATCTGGCCTGTGTGTTCCAGTTTACAAGAAATCTTATGCTGTTCCATTTAATAAATAAAAAAGTGAGGGTTTTTTTGTCCAGCATTAGTGCTGTTTTAAAAATGTAAATAATAACAGAGAATGAAATCTGAAAAACTAGTTAAGTATTAGAAAACCACTTTTGCATTAAAACCTGAATTACTATTCATGTTGAAAATCTTGAGGATTTTAATGAATAATATGTAGATCATGTATTATTCCGTAGTTTTTATGCAGTAAGTATCCTTAACTTAAAAAGCTAGAGTAGGAAACAATAAGAACAAGTGGAAAACTTCTATGAACAGAGAATCTTAGAAACCTATGCCTGGAAAGGAAACTCCTTTTCTCTTTAAATGGGCTTCATACAAATAAGTCCCAATAATATTATGTGGAAGAAATGTTCAAGTTACACAAGGTGGGAGGATTGTGAAGCTATTGCTATCTACAGTTATATACACAGAGACATGTCACAGACACGCAGGAAAATAAATGACCCACTACAATGGGAAGAGATAAATCGAGCAATTTGTATTTTTAAAAACTGAAAGAATTGACAAAATAACATACATAGGATGAACACTGAGGAAAAATAAAGGATTTAACATGTGTCTAATTACCCATATCAGCAGAGAGAGGTTTGAATTGGTTTTGGTAAACACAGGGTGGTTTTTTAGTGAAAGTAAATAAGGACTCTGAGGTACTGTACTAATCACATTTGTTCTAACATTGACCTTATAATAATTAAAAATTGATGCTTGCAACATAATACAGCTGTGCAATCATATTTAAACCTAATCATTTCATAGAGAGAGGAAAGTTGTACAAAAGGTCAAAAACACTTTAATTTCATGACAGTAAATTTACTCTTTATTCCCAAAGTGAAAATGTCTAATTTCTAAAAGAGCAAACCAATAATTACTTATTATAAAGCTATTTTAGTCAATACTTAATTTCGCTATATTGATTAGTGTTTAGACATTTAAAATGTACCCTACAGCAAGAATATATGTTTACAATACTATTCTCCCTACTGATGTCTGTAAGTATTATAGTTATTGATTTAAGACATGTCTCAAAAATGCCAAACTTAATAGTAATCATATAAAAAAGAACTTGACTCTTTTAAAACTGGAATTTAATCTTAAAATATTTGAATACTGGTGTCCTTAAAGATCTCTTTGTATCATGATCACTATTTCTACCATTATATACTTCAATGAGTACTCAAATAAATTACATTATAAATTCTACCCCCTCTCAAAAGTAACAGAGAGAAAATATAAAAATAATAAACTCTACCACTCACGACTGGAACAAAATGTTTTCTCTTTACTGGGATATTATTTCCCCCTTAACTTGCATTCTGTGTAACTTAGAGCTCCTTGCAATAAAACAAAATGATGCTTCATCAGAATGTTACTGGGAGTACCAAGGCAATTTACAAACTTTCTATCATTAAGTCTGAGAACATCACTGTGAAGCAGGTACTAATATAACACTTCTCTCTTGAGGAGTTCAATGCACTTTACATAACGTTACTTTATTAACTCCTCCCTGTGCTGGGCATAAAGGCTAAGATGTCTAACCACATACCTCATTCACATGCATGCATAAAAAGAACAGAAAAAAGGATTCTATGCAGCCACATATTTTGAATTCACTTTTACTTCTAATCTGAAATTATGACTAAAGATAAGACCAATTAGGTCTCTCTAAATATTTGGCTTTTATTAATATTATTTTTTAACAATTTTCAATTTTATAAATATGAAATCAGAATTAAACATTTAAAAGATAATTTATCTGATTAATTCTTAAGCAATAATTGTTTTTGAAGGTGGAAGAAATTTGAGATTAACAGTCAACTTTTCCCTTAGTTACAATATACTAAAAGCTCCAAAACCAGTTTCTGATCTTGTGAACAAGCATCACAACATTTTTAAGTAAATCTATGCATTTCTTAGCAAGAGTGGAACTATGCACACAGGGAGACAGCCAGAAGAGAAATAATATAAAGGGCGTAGAAATATTAATAACATATAACAGTGCTTACAAAGTGTCAGCCACTATTTTAAGGAATCTATACGTATTAATTCATTTAATCCTTATAACAACTCTATAAGGTAAATAACATTATCATCATCATTTTATAGATGAGGAAACTGAGGCTCAGAAAGCTGAACTTGCCCTAGGTCTCAGAGCTACTAAGTGATAGAGCTGGGATACCAGCATAGGAAAGATGATTGCAGTGTCCGTGCTCTTAACAAATGTTCTAGAGAGGAAAAGAAGCTGTCCCCAGATGTCCCTGATCCATCATAGAATTCCGAGTCCATAATTATAATTTTTTCCACCCCAAGTGTAACATTTCCCATCTCAAGGTCAGCCTCACAGTCATCGTAGAACAACTGCTCAAATCTGTGTATTATACTTTCAGAACATGAAATATGACACCTGTAAGATGTCACAAGATGGTCAGAGGGGGGTGGTATTATAGAGTTAGGAGTACAGACCTAACAGGCCAGCACTGGGCAAGTTACTTTTTTTTTTTTTTTTTTTTTTTTTTTTTTTTTAATTTTATTTTGTCGATATACATTGTAGCTGATTATTGCTCCCCATCACCAAAACCTCCCTCCCTTCTCCCTCCCCCCCTCCCCCCCAACAATGTCCTTTCTGTTTGCTTGTTGTATCAACTTCAAATAATTGTGGTTGTGTGCAGCTCCTCGTTAGTATAGTGGTGAGTATCCCCGCCTGTCAAATAATTGTGGTTGTTATATCTTCTTCCCCCCCACCCCCGGTTTGTGTGTGTGTGTGTGTATGTGTGTGTGTGAATTTATATATTAATTTTTAGCTCCCTCCAATAAGTGAGAACATGTGGTATTTCTCTTTCTGTGCCTGACTTGTTTCACTTAATATAATTCTCTCAAGGTCCATCCATGTTGTTGCAAATGGCAGTATTTCATTTGTTTTTATAGCTGAGTAGTATTCCATTGTGTAGATGTACCACATTTTCCGTATCCACTCATCTGATGATGGGCATTTGGGCTGGTTCCAACTCTTGGCTATTGTAAAGAGTGCTGCGATGAACATTGGGGAACAGGTATACCTTCGACTTGATGATTTCCATTCCTCTGGGTATATTCCCAACAGTGGGATGGCTGGGTCGTATGGTAGATCTATTTGCAATTGTTTAAGGAACCTCCATACCATTTTCCATAGAGGCTGCACCATTTTGCAGTCCCACCAACAATGTATGAGAGTTCCTTTTTCTCCACAGCCTCGCCAGCATTTATCGTTCATAGTCTTTTGGATTTTAGCCATCCTAACTGGGGTTAGATGGTATCTCAATGTGGTTTTGATTTGCATTTCCCGGATGCTGAGTGATGTTGAGCATTTTTTCATATGTCTGTTGGCCATTTGGATATCTTCCTTAGAGAAATGCCTACTTAGCTCTTTTGCCCATTTTTTAATTGGGTTGCTTGTTTTCTTCTTGTAAAGTTGTTTGAGTTCCTTATATATTCTGGATATTAATCCTTTGTCAGATGTATATTTTGCAAATATTTTCTCCCACTCTGTTGGTTGTCTTTTAACTCTTTTAATTGTTTCTTTTGCTGTGCAGAAGCTTTTTAGTTTGATATAATCCCATTTGTTTATTTTTCCTTTGGTTGCCCGTGCTTTTGGGGTCGTATTCATGAAGTCTGTGCCCAGTCCTATTTCCTGAAGTGTTTCTCCTATGTTTTCTTTAAGAAGTTTTATTGTCTCAGGGTGTATATTTAAATCCTTAATCCATTTTGAGTTGATTTTAGTATACGGTGAGAGGTATGGATCTAGTTTCATTCTCCTGCATATCGATATCCAGTTATCCCAGCACCACTTGCTGAAGAGGCAGTCCCTTCCCCAGTGAATAGGCTTGGTGCCTTTGTCAAAGATCAGATGGCAGTAAGTGTGGGGGTTGATTTCTGGATTCTCTATTCTATTCCATTGGTCAATGTGTCTGTTTTTATGCCAGTACCATACTGTTTTGGTTATTATAGCTTTGTAGTATAGCTTAAAGTCAGGTAGTGTTATGCCTCCAGCTTTATTTTTTTTGCTGAGCATTGCTTTGGCTATTCGTGGTCTTTTATTGTTCCATATAAATGTCTGAATAGTTTTTTCCATTTCTGAGAAAAATGTCTTTGGAATTTTGATGGGGATTGCATTGAATTTGTATATCACTTTGGGTAGTATGGACATTTTCACTATGTTGATTCTTCCAATCCAAGAGCATGGAATGTCTTTCCATCTTCTTGTATCCTCTCTAATTTCTCTCAGCAGTGGTTTGTAGTTCTCATTATAGAGATTTTTCACCTCCTTGGTTAACTCAATTCCTAAGTATTTTATTTTTTTGGTGGCTATTGTAAATGGGCAGGCTTTCTTGATTTCTCCTTCTGCATGTTCACTATTGGAGAAAAGAAATGCTACTGATTTTTGTGTGTTGATTTTGTATCCTGCTACTGTGCTGAAATCATTTATCAATTCCAAGAGTTTTTTTGTAGAGGTTTTAGGCTGTTCGATATATAGGATCATGTCATCTGCAAACAGGGACAGTTTGACTTCATCTTTTCCAATCTGGATGCCCTTTATTTCCTTCTCTTCTCTGATTGCTCTGGCTAGTACTTCCAACACTATGTTGAATAGGAGTGGTGAGAGTGGGCATCCTTGTCTAGTTCCTGTTCTTAAAGGAAAAGCTTTCAGCTTTTCCCCATTCAGGATGATATTGGCAGTGGGTTTGGCATATATGGCTTTAATTATGTTGAGATACTTTCCCTCTATACCTAACTTATAGAGGGTCTTTGTCATGAATGAGTGCTGAACTTTATCAAATGCTTTTTCAGCATCTATAGAGATGATCATATGGTCCTTGTGTTTGAGTTTATTAATATGGTGTATCACATTTATTGATTTGCGTATGTTGAACCAACCTTGCATCCCTGGGATGAATCCCACTTGATCGTGATGAATAATTTTTCGTATGTGTTGCTGTATTCTGTTTGCTAGTATTTTAGTGAGGATTTTTGCATCTATATTCATCAAGGATATCGGCCTGTAGTTTTCTTTTTTGGTTATATCTTTACCTGGTTTTGGTATCAGGATGATGTTTGCTTCATAGAATGAGTTTGGGAGATTTGCGTCCGTTTCAATCTTTTGGAATAGTTTGTAAAGAATCGGTGTCAATTCCTGTTTGAATGTTTGGTAAAATTCTGCTGTGAATCCATCTGGTCCTGGGCTTTTCTTTGTTGGGAGCCTTCTGATAACAGCTTCAATCTCCTTTATTGTTATTGGTCTGTTCAAATTTTCTATGTCTTCACGGTTCAGTTTTGGGAGCCTGTGTGTGTCCAGAAATTTATCCATTTCCTCCAGATTTTCAAATTTGTTGGCGTATAGTTGTTTATAGTAGTCTCGAATGATTCCTTGTATTTCAGATGAATCAGTTGTAATATCGCCTTTTTCATTTCTAATTTTTGTTATTTGAGTCTTCTCTCTTCTTTTTTTTGTTAGCCATGCTAATGGTTTGTCAATTTTATTTATCTTTTCAAAAAACCAACTTTTTGATTCGTTGATCTTTTGAATTGTTTTTTGGTTTTCAATTTCATTCAGTTCTGCTCTGATCTTAATGATTTCTTTCCATCTGCTAACTTTAGGATTGGATTGTTCTTGTTTTTCTAGTTCTTTAAGGTGAAGTGTTAGGTTGTTCACTTGCCATCTTTCCATTCTTCTGAAGTGAGCATTTAATGCAATAAATTTTCCCCTCAATACTGCTTTTGCAGTATCCCACAGGTTTTGGTATGATGTATCATTGTTTTCATTAGTTTCAATAAACTTTTTGATTTCCTGCTTGATTTCTTCTTGGACCCATATGTCATTAAGTAGAATGCTGTTTAATTTCCATGTGTTTGTATAGTTTCCAGAGTTTTGTTTGTTATTAATTTCTAGTTTTAATCCATTGTGGTCTGAGAAGATACATGGGATAATTCCAATTTTTTTGAATTTATTGAGACTTGATTTGTGACCTAATATGTGATCTATCCTGGAGAATGATCCATGTGCTGATGAGAAGAATGAATATTCTGAGGTTGTTGGGTGGAATGTTCTGTAGATATCTGCCAATTCCAATTGGTTTAGAGTCTTGTTTAGATCTTGTGTTTCTCTACTGATTCTTTGCCTAGATGATCTGTCTAATATTGACAGTGGAGTGTTCAGGTCCCCTGCTATTATGGTATTAGTGTCTATTTCCTTCTTTAGGTCTAATAGAGTTTGTTTTATAAATCTGGCTGCTCCAACATTGGGTGCGTACATATTTATGATTGTTATGTCTTCTTGATGGATCAGTCCTTTTATCATTAAGTAGTGTCCCTCATTGTCTCTTTTTATGGTTTTTAGTTTAAAGTCTATTTTGTCAGATATAAGAAGAGCCACTCCAGCTCGTTTTTCTTTTCTGTTTGCATGGTAAATCTTTTTCCATCCTTTCACTCTTAGTCTGTGTGAATCTTTATGGGTGAGGTGGGTCTCTTGTAGGCAGCATATAGTTGGGTCCTGCTTTTTGATCCAGTCAGCCAGTCTGTGTCTTTTAATTGGGGAATTTAAGCCTTTAACATTAAGAGTTGTTATTGAAAGGTGTTGATTTATTCCTAGCATTTTATTGGTTGTTTGGTTGTCTTAGGTGTCTTTTGTTCCTTGCTTTCTGATTTACTGTTTGTTTTCTGTGTTTGTTGGTTCCTTAGGTTGTAGATAGTGCTTTTGTTAGCTTGTTTTCTCTTCATGAATGCCATTTTTATTGTACTAGCGGGTTTAGATTTTTCTTAGGTTTTTATGGCAGTGGTAGTTATTTTTCAGGAACCAAACCCAGTACTCCCTTGAGGATTTCTTGTAAGGGTGGTCGTGTGGTAGTGAACTCCCACAGTTTTTGTTTGTCTGAGAAATATACTATTTGCCCCTCATTTCGGAAGGATAGCCTTGCAGGGTAGAGTATTCTTGGCTGGCAATCTTTGTCTTTTAGTATTTTGAAAATATCATCCCATTCCTTTCTAGCTTTTAGGGTTTGTGATAAAAAGTCTGATGTTAACCTGATTGGGGCTCCCTTATAGGTGATTTGACGCTTCTCTCTTGCAGCTTTTAAGATTCTCTCTTTGTCTCTGAGTTTTGCCAATTTGACTATGACATGTCTTGGAGAAGGCCTTTTTGGGTTGAATACGTTTGGAGATCGTTGAGCTTCCTGGATCTGAAGATCTGTGATTTTTCCTATACCTGGGAAGTTTTCTGCCACTATTTTGTTGAATATGTTTTCAATGGAATCTCCATTTTCCTCCCCTTCTGGAATACCCATGACTCGGATATTTGAGCGCTTGAGGTTGTCTGATATCTCTCTCAGATTTTCTTCCATGTCCTTGATTCTTTTTTCTTTCTTTTTGTCTGCTTGTGTTATTTCAAACAGCCCATCTTCAAGTTCAGAGGTTCTCTCTTCAACTTCGACAAGCCTGCTGGTTAAACTCTCCGTTGTGTTTTTTATTTCGCTGAATAACTTCTTCAGTTCAGCAAGTTCTGCTACATTTTTTTTCAGGACATTGATTTCCTTGTATATTTCCTCTTTCAGATCCTGTATACTTTTCCTCATTTCATCATGATGTCTAGCTGAGTTTTCTTGTATCTCATTCAGTTTCCTTAGAATTATCACTCGAAATTCCTTGTCAGTTATTTCAAGGGCTTCTTGTTCTGTAGGAACTAGAGTATGAGATTTATTAACTTTTGGTGGTGTACTTTCTTGATTTTTTGTATTTCTGGTGTCTTTTTTTTGGTGTTTATTCATTGTGGCAGGGGGTTTCACAGTCCACCGGTTTGAGACTAATGACTAACTAGGATGTTGCTGTGGTTGCCAATTTGGTATGGCTCCCGCCGTGACTGCTCAGTTGGCCTCTAGTGTCTTGTGTGTGTGGTTGCCTCGGGTCTTGGGCTTCTCCGGGGATCCACCTTTCTGGTCAGCTTGTACTCTGCTGGGCTGGTGGATCACGTACCACAGGGTGTGTGATCTCTGTTGAGCTTTCACTTTCTGTACAGGACTTCTCCCCGTTCCGTGTGCTCTGGCCCAGGCTGTTAGATCGTGCAGTGGCGACCCCACCGGGTGTGTGGTTTCTGTCGAGTCTCCGCCTCCCTGGCCGCACGTCTCCCCCTTCTGTGCACACTGTGCTGGGCTGGGGTGTGTCTTCTGCACCCCTCGTCTATCAGCTGTGCCTTCAAGACCCTGCTCGGCACCGCCTCGCCCACGAAGTCTACCAGGTTTCTGCTAGGCACAGACGACCGGTCTCTCTGGGTGCCTTTGTAGCACTGTGTAGATCTTTCTCGGGTCTTGTTCACCTTTGTATCCCCCCGGTATAAACCAAGTCTAGTGCCCACCTGCAGCCTGCTCTCTGGCAGGTTCAAGCGGACCTGGGAACTCTCCTACCACACTATTCCCAACCAGAAATTCGTTAGGCTTTTTTCCAAACTGGTGGTCGCAGAGATGGTATCTGCCTCCCAGTAACAGGAAGTTTACCGGGCCGGAGTCCAGGGTGTGGTGGAGTGACAGTCGGCCCGCCCGTACTTCCTAGCCCTCTCAACACTGGTCGGGAGGCCCCACACCCCCAGCCCCGCCAGAGAACCGCGGAGGGAGTGGGAGAGGAGGCCAGCCGGCAGGGTCCGGAAAGCCCGGCGCCAGGCCAAGCAAATGGGCTCAGTGATGGCCGAGCAGGGCGGAGCTTCCCGCACCTGGGAAAATGGAGGCAGCACCGGGGCAGTGAGTGGCCTGGTGGTGCAGGCGGGAGCCGCGTGGGCATCCACCCCCCGAACAGAGCTGTGCCAGGGATCACTCACAGTGCTGTGCCAGGTCGGGCGCTCGCTCTGTCTCTGGTTTGTTGCCTTCCGTGTTCTCGGCGCTGCCGCCTCGGGCTGTTCAGTCGCGGCGCCGCTCGGGCGCTCCCAGGAATCTTCTTTAATGCCGGCCTGAAACCTCGAATCCTGAATAGGGCAGCTGGCCGCCAGCCTCCGGGATCCTGGCTGCATCCACAGCAGCCCTGGCGCCGTGTTCCCTGTTTCAAGACTCGCTTTTGTAGCTAAGAATCAGTTCTTTTCCTGCTCCACACTTCAAAGCTGTTGCCTGTAAATGAGGCAGCCTCTCCTGCCGGGGGCAAAGTGGCGTTGAGCCCCCACGACCGGCCAGCAGCAGCAGTCCTCCCTTAAGAGATGGCCAGAGAAAGGTCCACAAGCTTCCCGGCTGCCTGAGGCCCAGTGGCCACCTTTTCCACCTCAGCTACTCCGCGCCAGCCGCCGCAGCCGCCGCCATCTTGAAACTTCTGGGCAAGTTACTTCTACTCAAGCTGTATGAAAGAAAGATCGCAGAGCCTACTTCCTGGTGCTGTAGTGAGAACTAAACAAGCTAGTGTTAACACAGTGTCTTATACATAGTAAGCACTCAACAAGCAGTAGCTACTATCATAACAAAATTATTTAAGCCATTCTCAAAACTCTGAAATTTAGGATGATCAGTGAATTTAGCACATCTCAATACTGGTGGCAAATAGAACTGAACTGGTTTTTTCATCATATATGTGTTCTAAGCACTATGTGTGATCTCATTTTTAAATTTTTTTCATAGTTATAAATTTTTTTTTTAATATTTACTTGTACATATTTGTGGGGTGCAGTGTGTTGTTTCAATACATGCATAATACTGCACAATGATTCACTTAGGGTAGACAGCATAGTTTTGTAACTTTTAGTCCACCATTTCTCCTCCCCACTACCTCTGGTAACTATTCTTCTACTCTCTACTTCTATGAGAACCAAGGGGGTTTTTTTGGTTTGTTTTTGTTGTTGTTTGTTTTTTCAGATTCCACATATAAGTCAGAGCATGATCTCATTTAATCCTCAGAACAAACCTATAACTTAAGTGTTAGTATGCCCACTTTTGTATAGGAAAACAAGCTTTGAGATTTTAAGTTGTCCACAATTGTGTCAGTAGTAATCAGATGATTAATCAATTAACTAGGTGGATCCCACAAAGCAGAATAAGAAGTAAGCTATAAGCAAGCAAATTATTTGAAAAAGTCTTCTCTAACTCTCATAAAATTATGGAACTGAAATGTTCCTGGACTGAAGTTCACCTTGTTTAGCCTTGTGCTATAATTAGCACAAAGCTGCACCCAGACAAAGTAGTGAGCACAGAGTTGATAAAGAGGAAAAATACTGCCTGAAAATATCCCAGGTCCAGCACACACCAGGTGATTCTGCCACTTCCTCCGTCAGAGCCGCCAAAGGAAACAGCAAGGGCTAGGGCCAGGGAGGGAGCTTTCAGAGTTGGACAGAGTTACAGGGCAAGCAGGCAAGAACTCTGCACTCAGGGGCTATGGCTCCAGCCAGAGTGAGGTAAAGGACTGTGGTTCTATAAAGCAGATTTGCCTCAAGTCAGCCTCGCCTGCACCCCAAACATCCTGTAAAGGTTGGCTTCTGGTCTACTTAGAAATCTGCAGCAAAAGAGAAAATACACATTACATTAGTCTTTTTGCTGAACTCTTCCCTGAGCCTTTACCTACTGTCATTCCCTAAATTGGAAATGTCTTAGTTATACAAAACAAAAATACCTCCTGCCGAATTAGGACACTATTTTCTCTTTCTCTCTATTTAATGCAAAAGAAACATTTTTGTCATGTTCATAACAGTCTGCTGTATATAGGAAGACAATTACTTATCATTCTCACTTTTAAAATAATATTCAGAATTGACTATGATACATACTTTATTTTCACATGATTGCAAATAAGATTTAAGTGAAAGGATGGAATTTCCTCTTTCACTGGCCATCATCCAAGCCAATATAAAGAAGAAATCAGATACAAAGTAATCATATAGAAAGAGGACCACAAGCTCAATGATAAAGTTCTGCTTACAAAGGTGTAGAAAGTAGTGAAAAACAATCTTCAGTCCATATGTCACAAGAAATATAATTGAAAATATATTGTTATTGTCCCAAGAACATATAAGATCTTGTGTTCAATTATCAATTAGCAGGCAGCACCCAACCTAATCATTTTCTCCATGTTTAGAATCTACAGCCTACCTCTCAATAACTCATTCCAGCTTTTGATAATAGTCATATAAGATATACACAATTGATTATGTTTCCATTTTTTACAAAAAGGAAAAAAAAAACAATTGTCATATAAAGGTAAGCCTTTGTTTTATCTAAGTTCAATCGCTCATATAATGATTGAAACACCTCGAAAGATGCACCACACGTACTAAGTACTCCATAAAACCTTGTTGATGGAATTGTAATTTCAGTCTATTTCCCTTTTCTCTGACCTCAGTGGAGATAGCAGAAATGCTCGGACAGAAACACTTGTGAAATGGTTATAAGTAAGAGGGAGTTGATTAGGGACAAATGCAGAGCAGAACTGAGGAACAGTGTGATCTGTTTAGAAGACATAGCCAGCCACCAACATGTGAGTTGTGAAACAGAACTTGCTAAAGCATACGCTCAGAAACTTACTGCTTTACTGCTTCCCCACTTACTTCCACACAGATAACTCCCAGATCAATCAACCCATCTCTCTCTCTAAACTTAACCTCTGTCCAGAGTTCCATTTCCACTTACGTAACTATAAGATTGTATTGGTGGTAACATAGGATATTCCAGCTTTACTGCTGGAATGGAAGACATCATTGGTAAGACTTAGGAAGGAGAACCACTTTGGTAAGACCTAAGGAAGAGAACCGTAGTGACCCATTGACATTTTAGTGTGAGAAGTAATTGGTATGACTTTTAGATTCTCCAGTGTCTTTAATCCAAAAATGTACAGAAAAGGCCTGACACTGCCTATCCAAAAGGAGACAGAAAACCCTGGGGGAGAGGGTAGGGAACCTTTTTTCCACTGGGAAAAGTAACAGAGATGATTGGTAAACAGCAGGAGTCTCTGGCTTTGGAATGGACTTGCCTCTTAACATCCTACAATAAAAGACCCAATAAAGAGGTTAAATTTGGATACCCTAGCAGCAACTCAAACTTAAAACTTCTAAAATTAAACTTCCCCAAGACCCGGTTTCTGCTGGCTTCCTTGTTTGTTAAGGGTACACTTGTTCTCTCTGGCTCCAAACATGAGTCATCTTGCTTTATTCCTCACCCACCCCCACCTTACCTAATTAAACACCAAGTTGGATCTATTTTTTTCTTCAGCACTTTTTTGCAACTCTGCTGCTTTCTTTTCCCATTGCTTTATGACTAATTTGATTTTGACCTAACACTTGGCTCCCTGACCACAGCGCTGTGACTCTTCCAAACAATCTATCCAGCAGGTCGTCTCCACTCTGTGTTTGAGCTCGGCCCGACTGGGTCATTCCTTATTAAAAACATTTCTGTGATATCCCCTTATCTGTTGTTTAAAGATATCCCAGGCTACTTCCAAATGCACCCCAAACTGCCTTTCCGTCTGAACTTCCCTTTTCTCCCTGGGCACCAGCCATGCAAGCTATAATCTCACTGCCCACCACACTCTACTGCCTTAACTGCTGTCATTTCCTTTTCCTGTGATATAATCTCACACCCCCAGAAATTCCAGCCCCCTCCCCACCCCTCCTCATGTTTTGGCATCAGCTCAGATGTCCTCTACTTCTTTAAGTCTCACTTCACCATCACACAGATCCCACATCAGAAATTTTTTCTGCTCTGTCATAGAGCCTTCATGGTATAGCAAAACACACTGCTTTGTATTGTAGTCTCCCTTTTTATTCAAGGATCTGACTTCTCCTTCTAGGCCCTATGCCCTTGGAAGGAAGGACCATGTCTTATTGCCCTCATGCGCCTCAGTGCCGGGCACAGTGCCCCTCACAGACTGATTGCTCAGGAACTGTTTTGTGTGAACCAACACAGAAAGCAAAATGGCCATGCCAGATATATTGGTTTCAAAACAGTGTTTTTCAAGCTTTAGAATGCCACAGATTCACCTGGGATGCTTGTTCAGACATTCTGATTCATAACATCTGGTCTGAGACCCAAGAATATGTATTTTAAATGCTTTTTAAACTAAAACTCCATGAGTTTCCATGGAAAAGGTGTTACCAATGCAACTCATAGCCTGAGATAGATTCCACACTAAGCTATCTTCCTTTAAAATAAAATAAAAATAAAAATAAATAAAATATTGCATACATCAACCTGGCAAAACAATTGAAGTTCAATAATAATAGTAATAATAAATTGATGTTAAATAATAATAACAAATTCATGTTCAGTTAATACTAATAAACAGATATCATTTGAGGTTATATTTTATATTTTTTCAATCTTGTTTGTTTTTAAATAAAACAAATAAGGTAATATTGAATTGATAGTTTCTACTTAAGATCGTTTGCATTCCAAGTAACAAATAATACCCAAAATTTTCTAAAATGCACTATCAAAAATGCACAAAAATAACAGTCTATTTCCTTTCAGAACAAGTTTTGGTTTGCTGCAGAACTTATGCTGTTATTCCCAAAAATTTCAAATAACTTGTACTTTAAGACTGTACAATAGCAGATAATGGAAAGTAAAAAAAGACAAAAAGATTTGTCCTAAGTTATATCAGAATGGAGCCTTTTCCTTGCCTATTTGCACTCTGACCTCATCTCACTTGTCTGCAACTATTTCCCATCTGTGTAAAGTTCACCTACACTTTAGAAGCCACCGAGTCAGTCTTCAGCCTCCTCACTGGTTCTTAGGGAGGACACTGTCCATGCAAGGAGGTTCTAATACAGATGAAGTGAACATAGATAAAAATGCAACTTTTCCTCACTCAAACCCCAAATCCACACTTGACCTACTAGTTACCAAACATCATTAAAAAAAAGTCAAAAAACAGTCTTTAAATAGGGAGTCGTAAGGGGAGCCATATACTAAGTCCAGTAGGAAGAAACACAAGGTCATTTGTTGGAGAATCTAAGAAAGTCATTTAATAGCCCCTCCAAAAACCAAAGAAAATGTTGGCAGTGGTAATAAAATGCAGCTTCACAGTCACAAATACCTGCTAAAAGAAAAAAATTTACGACCTTAATAGTGTACTCAGAACATATGTATCATGGTCTACTGTGGAATATTACCTGTATATCTCATTCACCTAAGTCTTGTCGGCAATATAAAATACTGGACCTCATAGTATGGCCTATAAGTGCTAGAGGAATTTAGGAAGATCATTACAGGTAGACTAGTCAGAGGTGGCTTCAAGAAGAAATCACCTTTAGCTTTCTTATCTAGAACCATCTTTTTTCTAAACAATTGATTTTCATATATATAGCCAGAATGTAGTCAGGCTGTCTGTGTTTTCTTATAAAGTCAACTTTGGCATTTATCTAAACTTTTTATAGCTCCTTCTGCTAATTTACATGTTCTTTGAATTGCATGGGTGAAGTAAGACCTTTTTCCATGAGTATCATAATAGTGAAGTGGTTCTGGCTTCCAAAGTTATTTCTACGTTCTGTTTATACTCATAGGTCCAAAGTCCTAATAATCTGGTCACAGTATTTTCTAAACAGTGGACCATCTTTTACACAAGATGTACACAAGGGTCCTTTCCTGAAAGCAATCTGCATGGCTCCATTCTGTACAGAGAAAGACCGTGATGGTGATGGTGTGCTGGTACATTTTAAGAAAAGAACAGAAGGAAACAGGGGAGGGAGGACTGATTGAGCTGGGGTGTTTACACCTTGTGTTTTGTCATCCCATAGCATCTTCGCTTCTCTTCACACTTTTCTACGTCAAATGACACCTAAACTAAACCCCCCTGAGTTCCCAAATGACCTTTAAAACAATATCTTAATAGGTACACAAGCAAAAAATCCATGAATTCAAAGAAAACTATTTTTCTCCATAGAATGTGAATAGTGTCAACCTAGAAATTTTAACAATTTGTATTTTATTACAAAATTTTATTACAACTAATTAATATGAAAAGAAGAATTTTGTACTTTTAAAGAATTACCCCTAGTTCTATAAATATAGCCACAACAAATTATCATGATGTATAAAAGATTTATATATAAAGATCTAGTCTCATTGGTTTTAATATCAAAGTAACTATAAACTAAATGTCCAAAGGTAAAAAATTGGTTAGATATATTATAATTTATTAATAAATCAGAGCAGTACATGATCATTCAAAGTAATGCTATAAAAATCTATTCAATAAAATTTAAATGAGAATTTTTGAGAAACAGATTGCAAAATATTACATATAATAGGCTTGTAACATTTTACAAGGCACATATAATCATGGAAAATAAATGCTGGAAAGATATTCACCAAAATGTTAATTATGATTGTTTTTGGCTTTGGGGATTATTGTTAATTTTTACTTTGTTTTTAATACTTTATTTTATACATTATACATAATAAACAGATTTTAGTAACCAGAAAAAAAAGAAGAAAAAGTCTGATTTCTAGTGATAGCTGGGTCACCTTAGGTACTTCACCTAAAAATGTGGGGCAATAATTATATCTTATATCTTATAACCCTTATAGGGTTGGGCAGTAATTCAACTAAGTGATATAATTTGAATAAAATTCTTAGCAATGGTACATGAATAAATGGAAGTTTGAAAAGACCAGCTAAAGGATCTGTACAGGAATTTCCAGTTTTCCCCTCTTCCTTTAGTCTTAATTATTTTAATCATCAACAGTTTAGCTAGTCAACCCTTGAGTTCAAACTCTCCTAAAGCAAATCATTGTTTCACTGACTTGTGGAGGTTTGTTGAGCCAAAGAACATAACTATGGCTGTGGCCCAAGCTGGTATTTTCCACCAGCTGCATTACACATTGGTAGTTTCAATAAATGGCCATAATGACCAACACGGGAAAGAAAAGAATTATCTTCTAATTCACACTCTTTGGGAATTCTAAGAAGGAAACATAATTACTAGAATTTGGCTGGCATATTGAACCTGGTGTGTGAAGAAAAGTCATGGGACTTTTAATGACAGAAAATTGTCCAGACCTCAGGTTTGTATGTCATCAAATAAAAATAAATTCTTTAAGCAAAGTAACTTAATGAAGAAATGTTTTGCTTCTGGGTATACTTCAGTCATTGTAACTGAAAAAATAAGCTGATGTTCTGTATAATTATTATATTTTCATTTTCCTTGGATATACATGTCAGTGTTAATCAGATAATCTGATTACAGACATTCACAAGTTCAGAGATCCACTCATTCCTTTCTCCATTCATTCACCCAACAAATATTTATTGATCACTTAATGCGTGCCATTCACTGTGTCAACACTGAGGATACAGGGCAGCCATCTTCTGGTGAAGTTTATAGCATAGTGTAAAAAAATTATTCAAATGATCATGTAAATAAATATATAATAATAACATAACTGATGCTGCAAAGAAGAGATGATAACAGCACTAGGTAAAGAGTGGAGGGTGTGAAATTAGAAGCATCAAGTTTTTAAGATGCTGAGAGTTCTCTATTGTGAAATGGACGTGTCCCTCCCTGCAGTGTGTGTGCATGTGCGTGTGCACACAAGCACATGTGTGAGAGAGTTTTCTCCTGTGAATGTCCATCATGGCATACCCATATGCTTTAACCTAGGAAGTTGAAATTGTTAGGGGTGCATATTAGTTTGCTAGGTCTGCCATAACAAAATACCACAGACCAAATGGCTTAAACACAGAAATTTATTTTCTCACAGTCTGGAGGCTAGAAAGATCCAGATGCTGGCGGGTTAGTTTCTTCTGCGGCCTCTCCTTGCAGGTGGCTGCAGCTCTGCTGCCTCTTCACATGACACGTGGTTGTCCTCGTGCACACCTTGTGCCTGGTGTCTCTTCCTATTCTTATAAGGACACCAGGCATATTGGATTAGGGCCCCACCCTAACAGCCTCATTTTAACTCAATCACTTCTTTAAAGACCTTATCTCAAAATATATTCTGGGGCTAGGACTTCAACATATGAATGGAGGGGGGTGGGGGCTGAAAGACAATTCAGCCCAAAGGTTAATTCAAGGGTGTTAGGGGCAGAGTTGCCACATTTGGTTGTGCAGGTTATTCATCGCACAGACTCCAGGATGTGTTACTCACATCACAGAGTTCTCATCAATTTTTGTATTTTTTAGTGGAAGTTTTCCTGCAAAAAGTGTCTGGAAGATGGTTTGCCTTTCTTTCTGGTAGGAAACACTTTCCCCTGATCTGCTGGTCCCTTCCACACGGAGGGAGCTCCCCAAGAGCAACATTAGACTGGCCTCTCTTTGCCCCTCCCTCCCTCCACTCAATCCTCCCTTGTAATTTATTTTGGAATGATTAATTTGGAAGGAGCTCCATGAAGGTCCTATGTCCACACTCACACAGCGACACAACAGAAGCAGTGTGGGGTAGTGTTACCCACGGGGCTTCTACCACTGTGTGACCCAAGGCCTTATTTTAACACCTGTGTACCTAAGATTCCTCACCCATAAAACAGAAATGATACATACACATACTTTTTAGGGTCACTGAAAGAACTTAATAAGATTACGCCTATTTATAAAGTGCTGTGTATAAATCAACAATCAATAAAAAGGGCTCTTAAGACTTCTGCATAGATTTCAGGATTGCTCTTCCAACTCCCTTCCCCCAAGATGGGGAGAGGCAGATGAGGGCTCCGCTGGTCATTACTTGAGTGCAGCCCCAAGAGGGCTGGACTATCCTCTTCTACACACATACCAACTGGCAGAGCTCCCAGCATGGAGAAGACATTCCAGACTTGTTGAATGAGTGGGTTTACTAAAGGAATCAAGATCAAACTGCAGAATTCTAGTCTACACTTAAGAGTGGGGTTTTTATCTCATGAGTCTTATATCCTCCAAACTGCCTGGTATGATATCTTCTTTCTAATACATACCAAAATATTCACTGGGTTGCTATCGAGGTCAGTAAACATAAAATATACTAATATAACTTTAACCATTGTTCCTTTCTGGATGATTTTTTCCTTCAGAGCAAAGTTTCCTTGATTCATACGAAATTTTGAATGATTAGAAGTGCCCCCTGTGGAGTTCTGGAGATGAATGATGGTGATGGTTGCATAACAATGTCAGGAAACCCGAGTGCCACCGAACTTAAAAATGGTTCAAATGGTAAGTTTTGCATTATTCACATTTTATCACAATAAAAAAAAAAAATGTTTTACCACATAAAAAGAAATGTCCACTGAAGGTCTGCTGAGAAGAAAGGGAAGTTGCGCTGTTCAAACACAAGGATGTTTTGAAAATCAAGTCAGATGGCCACGTGCCTGGCATATGGCAGAAGCTTGATAAAAGTTAGTTCCCTTTTCCAATAGTTCTTTATAAAAACTCTCCCTGATGGTGACAAGTCACGAAGAATATCCACTGTAGTTCCTATTGCCAGAGAAAAAGCTTCCTCTGAGTGGAAAAAAAATCTCCAACCCTCATAATGCTTCACACCCTGATGCTGCAGATGGTGGCAAAGACCCCCCCTCCCCCGCCCACCACCACCAAGAAACCTCAAAGCTTGGTCTTTATTATAATCGATTCTAATATCATTAATTACAAAGTATCAAAGGAAATGCTTGGAGCTATTCAAAGAAGACATGCCATCTACAATCCATTTTGGATAGGCATCTGTAACATTTGTTTGAAAATAACATAGTTTTTGTTTTTTCAATTACAGGTCTAGTGAATTTATGTATCTCATTATAAAGTAATTCTATAGGAGTTTAGGGATTAGAAAGTAGTGCCATTAACTCTTCAGAGAAAAACCACAGTAACCTACAAAGAAAGAATGAAAGCTGTAAATAATAATCTCTTACTCAATGCACAGCCAATATTTTATTTTAAAAAACATATTCCTATTCACATAGTCATCAGTCTATTTGATTTTGACTATTTTTAAAACAAATAAAAAAACACATTTTCTTGATTGTTTGAGTTTAAATAAATCATGATATGATCCTGAGAACTTGGCAAGAACACCAGTGATCTTACATCTGGCATCACACACCAGCTGCACGCTGAGGGAATGAAAGCTTTTCTGGTTCTACCTTGCTTCATTAGCGAGTACGTGGTGATGCACGCGCGGCTGCGTGTGTGCAGGCTCGGCTCCCATATGGAGAGGCATCCAGCAATGTCACAAAACCCATGCATCATTTACTGTGATTCCAAACTTTCAAAAAATAATAAGATGATGTGATATTTTTACTGAAACACTTTCATCTATAAATGGATATATGGGGGGTTTTGTCATTAGAACTATATGCTTAGTGTGTATAGGTGGAACCTGTTGCAAAAGTCTCTAATGGGGAAATAACTTTAGCTGTCACAGTTGAACATATGTACAGTATGGTACCCATCTTCAAGTCATCATACAGTAAAAAACAGTAATTTCCTTGCCAAATCTATGTCCAACACATTTTCTGCTTAGTGCTTGACAACTCTATTACTTACTGGGAAAATATCTGTGCTGTGAGCATTATGGTTATCGAGTTAAAGAAATCTTTACAGTGTCCTCTGTGTTGTCATTGTTATTTGCCTTATATTTGAATTTTGTAAATTTAGCAAACATCTCTTTGTATTAGTTACGTATTGCTGTGTAACAAATTACCCCCAAAAGTTAGCAGCTTAACATAACAGTAATAATTTATTATCTCCTGGTTTCTGAGGTTCAGTAAATCAGGAGTGGCTTGGCTTGGAAGTTATGGCTCAAGATCTCTAATGAGATCACAGTTTAGATGGCAGGTCTGCAGTCCTCTTAAGATTTGACTGTGGCTGCAAGATCAGCTTCCAACATGGCTCACTCATGTGACTGGTATGTTGTTTCTGGCTGTTTCGGCAAGAGGTCTCAGTCTTTCTCATGTAGAACTCTCTAGAAAGCTCCTTGAATGTCCTTATGACATCGCAACTGAATTCTCCCAGAGTGACTGATCCAAGAGAGCAAAGCAGAAGAGGCCCTGCACTGCCTTGTATGACCTCACCTTGGAAGTCACACACCGTGACTTCCACCACACTCAATTGGCCACACAGACCAACCCCAGTACAGTGTGCAAGAGGACCACACAGGACTTGAAATTCAAAGGTGAGGATAATTTAGGGCTATCTAGAAAGCTGGCTACCACCCCTTAAATAAATTTTATTTTCAAATTTATAAGCTTCCATTGTACATACACTTTTATTTGGTTGAAATATGATTTTGCACATGTTCACTTTCCTTTCTTGGATGAGCATTAAAATAGTAGCATAAAAGAATAATAGAGGTTCTCAACCATAGTAACTTAATCAATCTAAAAATTACAGACATATTCACACTCAGCTAAAGAAAAAAACTATCTGATCAAACAGCAAAAGTTATTTGTAATCCATTGGAAGCACTTACCTAATAATGGAAACAAAAATCATTTTTAAGTCATTGGTTAAAATTATACATCAGGAAACTAATTATTTGGAGAGACTTTGTTGTTTATCTTATTTAACATATTGAGGTAATATTAATCATTAATCTCAAAATAAAGTTTTTTTTAAAAAAATAAAGAAATAGAAGCTTCATCAAGTGTCTTATCTTCTGAAAGGCTTTTATTAATGACACACAAAGGGAAAAAAATAAACTTTATGGGTTCTTAAAGCAGTGAAAAGGAAATATTCATGCAGAACTTATCACTAAACTATTTGTAGAATCTCTCACTTGGTACCCAATGCTACTCATTCAAAAAATATGTCTAAGCACCTGTTGCTTTGAGATACTCTAGGAAAATTAAAAAAAAAAAACTAAGCCATGGCCTTTGCCCTCAAGGAACTTACGCCTGATTGGATTGTTAAGTCAGGTTAACACATGCTTAAATGCTAACCATTGTGCAATGAGTTTGGTAAGAGAAAGGAAAAGTGCAGTATGAGTTAGAGGAGAATGAAAGCAATTCTAATTGGTAAACCTAACAAAGTATTACGGAATATTGGCATTTAAGCTGACGCTTTTAAGGATGAGTAGATTTTAACACTAGGACATGATAGGATGGTTATTCCAATAAAAAAGCAGCAAAACCAAAGTATAAATGCAGAACTCATGAGGCTGCTAACACACATCACGCCCTCCTCAGTGTAGGCACATTCTCCCACCACCCCTATAGTTTAGGGTGACAGGCCAGGTAGATTCTGCTTCTCTGAGGATTATGTCCTTCTCCTCTTCCATCCTCCGTCTGGTCCAACACTGTCATTACCTTCTACTGGCTTTTTGGTTTGCATTTTCTGAGGCTGGTTTTCCTGACATTCCATCAGTTCTATAATTACGCAATATACTTCCAGTAAGTTCTCTTTTGTTGTTGTTGTTCCTGCTTTAATGGACCACTGAGGGTTGTTATGTAGGATTTAAAATTTAAACTATTCTGACACAGCTCTTGTCTCAGATTGTATTTTGCAACGTGGCCACAAAAAGATTTCCCATTCTATGTTTTCTTCTTAGAATGTGACCCTTCTCCCATCCAGAGCTGGGATCTACATTACCTTTCCTTGAACCTGGGTGGGCCTGTGACTAAGTCAAAAGTGGCATATGTGACTTCAGAGGCTGAATTTGTAGAAGGTGAGAGCTGCCCCCATGACCTCTGGGATGCTCATTCTTGGAATCCAGTCACCACGCTCTGAGGACACAGAGACCACACAAACACCAAGAGGCCGGGGTAGCAGGCGGTACAGGCAATAGCCGGGGCTGAGGTCCCAGCCCCAGCCCCAGCCCCATCTGACTGCCACCATAACACTGATCTCAGTGAGTACTGCCTCTTGAGCCCCGTCAACACTAGAAGCAGAAGAGGTAATAATGAGCTGGTGGTGGTTGATGTAAGCCATACATGCCTTGGAGTGATTTGTTTCCTAACAGTAGATGATTAAGAAAATTTCTGGCATCTGGAAGTGGGGCACAGCAGTGACAAAATCCTAAGTCATGTAGCATTGTCTTTGGGACCAGGTGGTGAGCAGAAAGTGGAACAACATTGAGGAGACAGTAGAAACTGAAAGAGCCTCCAGCAGAGAGTTAGTGGCAGCCTAGTGGGCCTGAAGGACTCTGTCCTCCAGGGCTGAAGCAAATCAAGGGAAACGTGATCAGAGGCAGGAGGAAAAGGTGCACTCGTTAGTTAGAAGCTCAAAGTTTGGCGACACTGTCACCGGTGGTAATGTGGAAAATGGGGAATGTACGTAATGAACAGAAAGATCTAGCTAAGGAGGTTTTAGGCAGAATATTGAAACTGCCACCTGGCTTCTCATTGCTTATGATAAAAGGCAAGAGGAAAGAGATAAGCTAAAGAACAGACTGGTAAAAATACAGAAGAGCCAAGACTTTCTGGATTTGAACATAAAACTGTTTCTTATCTCCAGCCCTTCTAAACAGCAAAGGATTCTGAAATTAAAAGTAGCTTCTGGACAGAGATGAAATCCAGTGCACTATCAGTAAAACGTGATCTCAAACTGAAACTGAGGGTGCCCTAAAACTGTAAAACTCTTTAAGATTTTAGAAAAATCTAAAGCAATACCTCATAGAACCTTTTAGTCAGACCAAAAGCTTTTAAAGAATCTTAAGAGTGTGCTTTACAGAACCTCTCAGTTAAACAACTGGGCTTTAAGAATCCTGAGGATGTTGTCCCCCAGCAGTCTCCTACTGAGCCCTACTTGAAGAAATAGGAGGATGTGTCTCAAGGATCATAAAGTGAAACGTTTCAACACACACACAATGTTTTTGAAAGAATTATCTGGTGGAACCACCACCAGCCTGTGCTAAAAAGGACAGATAAATACTAAATACTGAAAACAAAGATGACTTTGAACTTCTACCCTTTTATAGGCAGGAAGCAGCCTGAGAAGGCTACTAAACTACAAACTCAGGTTTTCTCATTGGAAAAGAAAGGAGGGCTCTGCAGGCAGACCAAGATCCCAGAGGGTGGAGCCTGGAGCCATGATGACACCCCCTAGGAGGTAGATGGGGCCCTCCTCAAGGATCTGGAAAAATGCTATAAATCAGCAACTGCTCTATGCCTCTTGCTTTACCCTTTGTGAACTCTCCTACCATTGTATATTGGAGGTGAGGGAGGAAGACAGCCTGTTTCTTCAGTTCACTGGTCTTTTGATTGAGAGGAATGGTTCTCAAGGAGATGTACTCAAGGAGCCTCACCTGCACCTGGGCCTGCTTCCAATGACGAGATCCCAGACTTTGATCAAATATCATAATGGAATGTGATTTGGCAAATGGAAAGGCATAAGTATAGTTGGCACATAGGAAAGATGTAAATTGTTATGACCAAATTGTAACAGATAATGCTTTCCGACATGACCACAATAACAGCTCTCATTCCAGATCTGTTCTTGCAATGTGACCTTGACACTTCTCCCACAGATGGGGCTTATGTCCCCTCCTCAAGCCTGAGCAGGCCTAGCATTATGGCAGAAATGAAATGATATGACTTCAGAGAAGAGGTTATAAAAGGCAATACAGTTTCCACCTGGGCCTCTTGGGACACTCCCTCTTGGAACCAGTCACATGTCATGAAGAAGAGGAAAGACTTCACTGAGACCACAGAGCATTCTGGCCAATAGCCCCTGCTGCAGTCCCAGCTGAGAGCCAACACCAACCTCTAGACACATGAGGGAGTGAACCTGGAGGTGATCCAGCCCTAGCCACCATGTGACCATCACTGCATGGAGATACCAAATGAGAACCACCTAGCTAAGGCTAGTTTATCCCAGAATCATGAGAGAAAAAATAAAATTATTCCTGTCATTTAAGCCACTGTTTGGAGACAATTTTTTACACAACAATAGATAACTAGAACAATTATCTACTTAGGTAATTGATTGTTTTTCATTCTTAAAAATGCCAAGAAGATTAAATTAATATTAGAAACTTTTTTTTTTTACTATAACAGTTTTCTTTAAGTGATGTCTTTCTTTTCTGTAAAAGCTTTTTTAAGGTGATGACTTTCTTCTTTTATATAAAAATTTGTGAATTCAGTTGTAGTGAATACATGTTTCTCTCTGTCCACCTACCCTATCCTCCAGTTCAGGTTGGTCAATGGGAGATTCCTATGATTCAAGGACTGCCATGTGACCCACCGTGATGAGACACTCTGTCTATAGAATGAACCGCTACTAGTTAGGTATAAGTTAAGTTGCTGGGACAAAGAAGCTACAAAATACAATTAGGGAAATAAAGCAGAAGTTTATTTCACACTCGTTAACAGTCCAGAAGTGAACATCTCAGGGCTGTCAAAGTGGATCTGCTCTACATATAAGGCAACAATACGTATATTCATGTGGATTTCATATATTGTATATTTATTATAACATTCATCCAACCAGCTGGAAGTCAAATGTCTTGAAGAAGAGATACCCTGTGTAGTAAATCACATAAAATCTACATGGACTAGTAGCAGCCAGTGCTATTTCTTCCTGTCCCTTGGGGGTGGGTAGGAGGTTGATTCCCTCATTATCCTATAGGAAGAAGTTGGGAAACAGCCTGATTGCCTTATACTTGGAAGTTCCCTGCTGGTCTATACTGCACTCCAACTGGTAGTCTATAGACAGAGCACCTGTGTCCATTCAGTCTATTACCCTTCTTCAGTTCTCCATGCTTGTCTCTTCCAGACCAAACTTATATCAACTCTGGGAGTGGTTTGATGGCTTGAACAGTTCTTTAACTTATAAAAACTGCCTCCAAATTGCATCCAGAATTTACTACATAGAAACACCTACCTAGCTAAAGAGAGCACTTATACCATAAGGGAGGGGGGGATGAAACGTGCATTTTTGGAAGGCATCCCACTTGGACACTGTCTTGCTTCCTAACTCTCAACCACTCTTACGCTTTCTCATTACCAACCCTCAGGCCCTCTTTAGGACCCCTCCATAGTCCAGAATCTCCAATCCCCTCCTGAAGAATTTCTACATCTCCCCCAATGAGATTAGTCCCATAGCAATATCCTTTCTTGTGGTTTGTGAACTTTGATGCCTCAAGATTCAGTCTAATTTTAATGCTCATCTTTCTCTTTTCCAGTTTCTGCCTCCCCTGAAAAGAAAAGGAGTGGACTTTGATCCCATGAGCACAAGAAAGAAAGCAGGTGTCAAGATTCCACATCAATCTTTCTACCAACAATAGTTGCAACACATTTCCTCCTTAATTATCTAAATCAAATACACCGCCACCCAACATCAAGTGTATTAGTTTCCTAGGGTTTCCATGACAAATTACCACAAACTTGCATGGTTTTTAAAAAACAGAAATTTATTGTCTCACAGTTCAAAGGATAAAAGTCTGAAATTAAGGTGTCAGAAGGGCAATGCTTTCTCTGAAAGCTCTAGGTGAGAATCCTTCTTTGCCTCTTCCTAGGCTCTGTGGTTAGAATTTCTAACATTCCTTGACTTGTAGATGCATCACTCCAACTTCTGCCTCGATAGTCACATGGCATCCTCCTGTGTCTGTCTGCAACTAATTTCCATCTTCCTATAAGGATATCAGTCATTGGGTTAGGTCCCATCCTAATCCAGCATGACCTAATCTTAACTTAATTACATCAGCAAAGATCCTACTTCCAAATAAGTTAACATTCACAGGTACTAGAGGTTAGAATTTGAACATATCTTTTTGGGGGACACAATTCAACCCACAATAACAAATATTAATTTTCTGAGACAGACAATATAATCTAGTTTACCTGAGGAAAGTATATTCCTGCTATTAATATGTCTTAGACCCAACACTCAACAAAATAATAAACTTGATTAATGATACTAAAAAATATATTTTTTATAGGCCTTGAACTATATTTTTATTTAGACCCAACACTCAACAAAATAATAAACTTGATTAATGATACTAAAAAATATATATTTTTTATAGGCCTTGAACTATATTTTTATTTGTTTGTAACTGTCTAGCTGTCTGGGGTATCTAAATTTTCAACCCCTTGAATAGAGTTCAGTTTTGTAGGACCAGAACCATGTACGTTTTCAAGGTGAATGTGTATATATCTGCAATGTCCTCTATTGTAGTGTTGTTAAAATATAACTCTTAGAGAATAAATTTATTTCAAAGTTCTTGGGCTGGCCAGTTAGCTCAGCTGGTTAGAGCACAGCCTTGTAACACCAAGGTCTAGGGTTCAGATCCCCAAACTGGCCAGCTGCCAAAACAAAGGAGCCGAAGTTCTTAAAGGAAGTTACCTCATAATAACCACCACGTACTGACAATGCGAGTTTTGTGTTGCTTTCTAGATTAATATATCATGATTCAGTGAGCAGAAGTTAAGAGAGAGGCACATTTTAATAAATTTTGGAACAAATTTTTAACCATTAAAGTGATCTGAAAACAGAATGAAGTCCTGTCTAAAGTAGTGAGCTGTCCTCCACTACACGTGTTTATTCAAAGGATCAGCGGTGCTGTATCAAAGGCCATAGATTAGAGTGTGCACAGGGGCTGGCACGTAGTAGGTGTTCAATAAATAAAAGCAGAAGCAATGATAGGTTTCTCTGATATCTCTTCCTACAGTAGGATACTGTAATTTTACCAGAGATCCATTTAGAGGAAAGTTATTTAGTGTCTGTAACATTTTAGGCACTCAAAATTTTTATTAAGAATGTTATTAGTACTAACAATAATAGCGGTCAGTCATTGAAAACTCCTTTTTCTAAGGCTTTATGCAAAGTGCCTTCATGCTATCTCATGTAACTATCTATACGAGGTGAGTATTATCATTCCCACTTGACAGGTGAGGAAACAGAGGCTCACCCTATTTAATTGACATAGGCAAGGCCACCCAGCTAATAATACACAAAATCAGGATTTAATCTGAATCTTCCTGGCTCTAAAGTCATACTGACCCATTAAACTGTTTCAAAGAACAAAATACCTAATTACCTTTCAGAGAGAAAAGACAAAATAGAAAACAATTTTCAAATAAAGCAGAGACCTAAATGTTCTCAAAGATGTACATTATTCATTTGAATCATGGAGGTAATCTTGCTCTTCCTTGATTGGGTCTCATGAAGGAGAAAGACCACATGGCTGTATCAGAAGTGAATTTGACCCTTGCTGAGCTCCACCCATGGGAACAAAAGCCAAGAGCAAATCCACTGAGACATCCAGCTACCATTTTAAGGGGAATTCAGAACTAAGGACCAGAGTACAGTGCTGGGAGAATTTACAAACCTTGGAACTTTCTTAAGCATATTTACCTTGTTATTCTCTTTTTTCCCAAAATGGTTAGTTGAAACCCCATGAAGAGAAAAGAATCTAGGTGTTTGTCTCTGGGCACAGTAAAGAAAAAGAGAGTTTCTCTCTTTAACAACCAGGCCTAACAGGAAGAATAAAGAGGAATTTCTATTGCAGTGTAAGCATCTAAAAGAGAGAAATATAAGTTAAGTGGCCAAGTCTTGCAGCCAAAAAGGAAAGGAGAACTTAGGTGACTGGGAGCTGGTTGGCGCCTCCCTCAACAAGCAGTAGAATGTTTCACTGCCTCCCCAGGAAATCAGAGGTGATTGATTATTGTCCATAGGACAGAAACTCAGAGTTACACAATCAAAAGTAGTTCTCCAAATGTGGCTCCCAGGCCACTAGCATCATCATCACCTGGGAACGCATTTGACGTGCAAATTATCCAGACCCATTCCTAAACTACTGAATAAAAAACTATGGAGAAGAGGCCCAGCAACCTGTATTTGAACAAGCCTCCAGGTGATCCTGATGCACAGTGATGTTTGCAAACCATTGCACTGGGAACAGGATTTGGCTCATTACAGCATCGCACCTCAGGAGGTACTATTCCCCTGATAAAAGGTGAAAACAAACAGTTGATTAGAAAGTAACTGTGCTGGGAAAGCTAAAGAAAGTTATTCGTTTCTTCAACATTCACCAACAGGAAATGTCACAAAAGAAGCAAAGCAAATAATCCATTAAACGATCCTCAGCCGTCACTCTCAGTAGCGTCTGTCCTCTATGGTATTGCTGCACAATCCACATTTGTTTGCTGACAGTTATACTTGTTAACCAAAACCAAGAACACTCACTTTAAATGATATAAAAATAGGAATTAAAATTAGTGAAACTTACCATATCAGTTAGCAATGAATTTGGCTGAAAACAACATATGTCTAAAATAAACACATATTATTCATTCCAGTCAGGCACTTTAAAGAAAAAATTAAAATAAAAAAAAAAATACAGGCTCTGGTTATCAGTGAAATATATGGTACTGATGTGCTAAAGCAAAAGGCTTATTATTCAAATATACTCATAAACTTTAAAATATGACAAGTCCTACTATCCTTAATATACTGGTAAATGTTTGCACATTCTAACGAGTTGGAAAAAAAAAAAAGCAGTATACAATATCACACCCAAAACCATCTATTTTTTTTAACATAATTGAGCATTCATATCTGTGGGGTACAGAGTTGAATATCAATACCTGTGTGCATATGTGATGCTCAAGTCAGGATAATCAGTATATTCTACATTACACAATGTTATCATTTTTGTAACACTTTACCAATTTCTCAGTAACCCTCCTCCACCTTCCCCTTTCCCACGTCTAGTAGCTTCATTTCTGCCAAACCCATCTAAACCCATGATGTTCTATTTCCCAGATTTTAATGCATTCATTTTTAAGGGTATATTTTTCATAACAAATAACTAACCTTATCATTCTATCACAGAGAACCTATTTTCAAAGTTTTTCTTTTCTTCAAAGTCTGAGTACATCAAAACAGGAAGAAACATTTTAAAACAAACCCTTTTATTGAAGAAAAGGACACTCAAGTCCTCTCACCACGGGGTGGCATGAAGGAAGGGTAGCTAAGCCATGGATAAAAGTAGACTTCCTGCTACGGAACATTGTACTAATGTCAACCGTGCTGGAGTGAGACCAAACCCCTCTGTGCAAGAAGCTGGGAACGTGAGTCACATAAGTTTACACAGTGACAGGGAGGCATGACAGGGAGGCAGAAGCAGTCCTGGAAGTCACCCACCACAGCGATGGTACGTGACAACAGACATTTCTCATCTGCAAGTGCTTACAGTTTTCTTTATTAAAACAATAATAACCCAGAGTAGAACCTGATGTACAGACACTAGAGGAGCAAATCATTTCTGCTGAGTTCCTACAGTTCTCTTTTCAACCTTGCTGTATTCAGAGACACTTAATAATATCACCATATGCTTTGAAAAGAACATTTTTTCACTGCATTTAAACAAGCATATGGTGACATATTTTTCAGTGTTATATTTTAAATGATGTGAAGAAGAGTTGATGTAGTATATAATGCTTCTAATATATAAAGAGCTTGAAGACCTTTGAGATGTAACATCAGAATAGGTGGATTAATAATTTTCTTGACATATTTTTGCATGTTTAATTAATAGGTGTCTTGAGACTATGTCATTTTATATCAAGATTTGAGCGTACATGGGTTAATTTAGTAATGAATACCATTTTAATTGGATTTGAAATTGGGATATATGTCTCCAAGGATCTTTAACTGGTCAGGGTAGTCAAAAGTATTAATTATGCACTTCAGAATATTAACTTATTTTCTGAATGCCTTAGGTCCTCCTGAGTTCATAGATTGGTGAAAGTTTTCTCTCAGCACTAACTTATGCCCATACATTTGGGTGTTATAAAAGATGAGCCACATAAAATTATTTTTCAAAGTTTTAAAAAATTTTATCATATGCCTTCTGTTACTATTTCTAAATTAGTTTACTGAAAATACATTTGAAGTATCTAGGAAAAATCCAATTTTGTGTTTCTTGGATGCTTAGATCTACTTTCTATCAAACAGGAATGGATTGGCCAGTGTTATCAAAGTAAGTCACTGAAACAAGAATTTTTGTCAATCTGTTTTAGAAATGTGTATGTCAAAATACTCATCAAGTAGGTTGGAGGTCAGAAAATAGGAGAATTATTTGTGGCGCTTCCATTAACTATTTGTGCAACCCTATCCAAGTTAACCTGTCTTTTTGTGTTTGGTGCCCTTATTTCTAAAATGTTGCGGCACTCTAACATTGCCATAGACCCATTTGTACACCCTGCAATGGACTTGATGTTTTGAGAAATTCTTTTAACAAACGCAGGCCTAACAATGAGCAAAACCCAACCCCATAGTGCTCCAATGTGCATCATGTGTATCCCAATACATTCCCAGAAACTTCTTGAGGTAAGGCATGTGATCCAGAAATAGCTTTCAGGAAACATCTACACAAGGGATCCTGGCTCATTACCTTCCCATCATGAGCCCTGACCCTTGAAAAAACAAAGCCAAGGACTGCACACATTGTCCTCTGTTTTATTTTCTTACTTTGTGAGGGTGAGTAAGACTCTCAAGTGTTATCTAGAGCCTGAGAGAGGCAAAGCCTCACAAGTACTCGACGTGGCCTACAAGGCCCGGGGTGATTTGGTCACCGGCCTTGCCTCTCTAGCATCATCTGCCTTGGCTAGCAGCGAGGGTCCCCCTGACAACCCATGTGCTCATGCTTGCCACTTAAATACACTGCAATTTAAACCTACAACAACATACTAGATGGGCGTTATGGCCTGACTTGTGTCCCCCACAAAATCCACATGCTGAAATCCTCACCCCCTGGAGAATGTGGGGAGGAAGTGATGATGTTGGCAGTGACAGAAATGAAGCGAGGGGGGCTCCATTGATTAACTGTCTGCTGAGCACTAGGATAAAGTACAGCTTGAGGTTCAGTGATTATATTTCTGTAAAATAGTCACAGTACCTACCTTGCACCTGCGTGAAATAACCAAGTGCCGGGAATTGGAAGTGGTTCTACAATTGTCTTTGCTGGGCAGCAAATAACTGGAAGAGTGAAACAAGAGAACTTTATCCTCGTCTGTATTCCCACTTCCTTCCAGGCCTGTCAGCTCATTCTGCAATATGGCTTAACCCTCAGTGACCTGGATCAACACCCAGAGACTGACCTCACCATCGTAGGTGCTGGTTAAGTAGATGCCAATCTCAGTTTCATCAAGGGAGGTGGAGGCTGCCTGACCCAGGAGAAGATTGTGGCTGGCGATGCTAGTTGCTTCATCATGATCGCTGATTTCAGGAAAGTGGCACAAGGGAATCCCCATCGAGGTCATCCCAATGGTCTATGTCACAGTGAGTTGAGCTGTGACCAAGAAGTTTGGAGGTGTGGTTGAACTTTGAATGGTCATCCCCAAGGCAGGTCCTGTGGTGACAGATAACGGGAATTTTATCCTGGATTGGAAATTTGACAACGTACATAAATGGAGTGAAGTGAACACGGCCATCAAAATGACCCTGGGCGTGGTGGACACAGGTCTGTTCATCAACATGGTGGGGAGAGTTTGCTTCAGGATGCAGGATGACTCGGTGAACATGAAGAGAAGCCCGGAAGGAGCAGAGTGTGCTCCCCTTGAGTCTCCAGCCCACAGCCAATGTGTACGTGTCTCTCCAGGAGGCTTTGCCTTAATGTATCTGTGCCAGGGTGGACAGCTGGCAAGAGAGATGGGGTAGGAGGTAAATCCAGTCTTCTGAAGCATTGTTATAAATGTCTATAAAAAGAGAAATAGACACGTATATTTTTACTATTAAAATATTCAGTTTTTTTTTTAAAGTAGCACTTGATTTCAAAAAAAGAAAGAAAGAAAGAAAGAAATCCTAACTCCCTGTATTACAGAATCTCACTATTTGAGAGAGAGCCTTTAAAGTGATAATTAAGGTATGAGGTCACATGGGTGGCCTCAATCCAATTTAACTTATCTTTGTTAAAAGAGAAGATTAGGACATAGACTCACAGAGAGGAAAGACCTTGTGAAGACACTGGAGGAAGACATTCCTCTACAAGGCAAAGAGAGAGGCCTTAGAAGAATCCAACTCTGCCCACACCTTGATCTCAGACTTCCAGCCTCCAGAATTGTGAGCAAAATAAATGTCTATTTTTTAAGCCACCCAGTTGGTGGTACTTTGTTATGACAGCCCTAGCAAACTTGAGAAGCAGGTAAATTATTTTACCCTACTGCCTGGTTCTTTTGACGTGTGCCCAAATGGACTTGTAATAGATTTCTATTGTTTTTCTTGGCTTACATCCTTCTCACTTTATTTTGGTATCAGTACCTTGCTCTTCCTAAGGCTTCCACCCATGGAAATGCAATGGGTCTGCCAAACACAGAATGAGCATATGATCAAAACTATGATATCCTAAGATTCCACTTGGCCCAGGGGAGACTGCTGGCCCAAGCTTGCAATCAGCCTTTCTCTCTTAGGATCTGAAATCTGAGTACACACACACAGGATAGAATGAATTTGGAGATCAGACATTCCAAGGCTAGTGCCCTAAAGAGATTCTTCATGAGTCTCACCATAGAGATCCCTGGTGCTGCCCCAGTTGCTGAACTTCCCAAGGCCTTGAATTTTCAACTCTTCCTCTTCTTCTGAACCTGAGGAGTATACTTCCAATTCATTCCCTTTTTTGACCTCACTAGAGGCTGTCTTTATTCCTTGCAGCCAAAAACATCTCGTTGATACATATATTATTTTGTATAGCCAAGTCCCTCCCATGATAGTCTCTTAATAAATGAGTTAATTATATATTCTTGGGCCCCTTTAAAAAAATTTGAAAATGCCTTGCAAAATAAAATTCTCCATCACACCTATCCAGTGTAGGTAGGTGACAATGACATTTCACAGATGAAAAAGGTCAAAGAACAGATGCTAATGTATAAACAGACTTTTGCAACACATCAAATAGAACTTACTAGGAAAATTAAGGACAAGAGAAAACAAGACATGGGAAAATCTAGTTGCAGAAGTATAGAATTTGCTAAATAAGCTGGTTGGAGTTTGTACCTACAGCATACTATGGCATGCGGCTAACATGGAGCTGGAGAGTGACTGAGTGCAGGAGCTTTGCAATGATACCTTTGCCCTAATGAACTATCACACCCCAAAACCAGATGGTTTCTACAGAGAGAATCTACCTCATTTCCAATGACTTAACGTCATGACTTAAAAGAATTTAAGAATTTAAAAATCACTTTCAATTACTATTTTTTAGTAACAGTAATAGTTCCTCATATCCCTGCACAAGTAATATGCAAATAAGTTCTGTTTGCCAAAACAGTGATTTCCCACAATGGAAATGACTTATCCTGCATTTACTATTTATATCATGGACACATTGTTGGCATCAAGCTTATAAAAAAAATATTCTCACATTCTCCTATAATTCACAATTTTAAAATTATCTACAGCCAAATGATATAATTAAATCTTTTTCTATTTAAATTGTAAAACATCAATACAGCTTTCATTCACTTTTTCATCCTCCTTCCATCTTAAGTTTTTCATTGACTTCTTTCTAATATCTGGGAGATTTTCACTCGTGGTTTCTGCTTTTCTTTACCCAGAGAACTGCTACACCAGTTCTCATAAGCCACAATCTAAACTGATTTGATCATTCATAAAACTAGCATCATTCATCCTACCAGCTTACTACTTTATTTAGTACCAGGAATGACCTTTTACACTCCAGTGAAGCAAATCACCCCCTAAGGTAGATCAACTAATGGGGATCAACAGGGAAGCCTTATCACCATGTCCTAGACCGAAGATAGTTTGCAGGTGTCCCCATTACCAGCCACAGAGCTAATACTTATTTCACCCAGTTACATCTCTGCAAATCAAAATCTCTTTTCCACACCTCTGTCCCTCTCCTCCCCATCCCCCTTCCTTCCATCTGTTTCTCAATATTTTCATTTCAGTGTTTCAGATCAATCCATCCTATCTCAACAGATTAGTTCCCAAGGAGATAAAAACATAGGAAGAGAAAATAGTTATGACTTAGGAGATGTTAAGAATCTCCATGGTGCTTTTTTCCTTTATGCGGCAGTTAACATTGCCCCAAAAATCCCATCACTAATAACCACAAGAGAAGTTTAAGGTCTGTTCTCTCCAAAACAACTCAGTTAAAATACAGCTGCTGTGGTAAGTTAGCACATGAATAAGTTACCATGTTAGGGGTTCATGTGCTAGAGATGAAAAACCCAGGCAGTAAGTAGTGTAGACCTAGATATTTAGCTCTCAGGTGATCACTCCTCAGTAGAATCACAGACTTAAAGGCAGGAATGTAGGAATGAGATGGTACAAGAAGTTATGATCTGGAAGGAGATAAGGAAAGTGTGTGCGTAAGGTGAATTGTTTCGACGAGACTAGCAGGGGCAGCTCCACGTTCGTGTGAAATGTGAAGTTACAAATAAAAAAAAGGGACAAAAGTAAATATTTATTTTAAATGAGAAAACATAACAAATGGCTAATTTTTAAAAGCTGACATATATGACACTCCTTTAATATTGTTTTTCTACATTTGTTTATCTGCATATCCTTTGATCACCTTTTCAAATAACAGTTTAGTCATATTTCCTATAGAGAGGATAGAACAGTAATTCAATCTTCTCACATGTTGACAGATTTCTTATTACTGATAGATTCTAAAAGTTTCTCTTAATTTCAACAACTAGTTTGCTATATCAAGTAAATGTTTAGGATTGTTTTCTAATTTGAGGAAACCTCTCATTAAGTTTCTTTTACATATAACTCGTTTCTAATTCTATACCTTTCAAACCTTGTTTCTCTCCACTGCTTACATATTTTCAGCGCCGAGAACAGGTTTCCATCAATACACTCTCTGGTCTTGTACCTTCAAATCAAGCTGCCTGGTGAGGGGACACACTGCAGAAAGCCATTTCTAGTGAGGAACAGTAGCATTAGTTTTGATACCACATGTTAAATGTAGAACGTGCATCAGTAGCATTTTTCTTTTTATGACATTTCTCTATAACCAAGTTGCAAGATACAGAAGCGTTCAAGGTATCAGGAAAACCTGCACCCACTTTTAATTATGTGTAAAATGGAGTAAATCACATGAATTTGCCAATAATTTCCTCTTCGCCAGAGCAGTTGCTTATTGTAATTTGGCTTTCTTCCAGGCCTTTTTAGAGAGCAGCGCTGACCAAATTGTCTGATTATTCAGAAAACCTAATAAAACATTAGATCATATCTATTTTTAATAATTAAATGTCAAACAAGAAAAGCCTTGGAATATCCTACATTTAAAGCTACACATAGCAAGGTAGGCAACTGTGGACACATTCTTTTCCAGGCTGTAGGGGGAAGTTTCACCATTCTTGTTATTTTATTCTTACAAAATGTTATGATAACTGCAAACTACACAGCTTACTAAAGAATTGATAATAGTTTCCAAAGTACCTAATGTGGAAGCTAGATTTTAAAACCACAACATAAAAACAATGTTTCTGTAGAGTTAATTGAGAGCATCCATCCACACTGCTCTTAGGACGGCTATGAAGTTTCTGATTTATGTCCTAATGATTTCATAAAATTAAAAAGCACTATAGGCTTTTTCACTCTGAATTAAATAGTTTACTAAAACATAGAGACCTAAAAATATTTCTTTATCTATCAATTGGTCTTTCAGAAAATTCCTACAGGAAAAAATGTTTAGGAGTTCAAGACCAAATAAATACGTTTTAAAACTCTCTTTGGTTACAAACAATAGTAAAATATTACTGAAAGGCAGCTATTCTCAATTTTGGATGCATATTAGAATCACCTGGGGAGCTTTTAAAAGTCCTACTGTCCAGACCACACTCCAAAAAAATTAAGAATTTCTGTGTTTAAGACCCAGGCATCAGTGTTTTAAAAGGCCCCAAGTGATTCCAATATGTGTTCAAGGCTGAGATCAATTGCTTTATGGTAGATTAGGACCCACTGATGTGACTTCATTTTACCTTAATTATAACTTTAAAGGCCCCATCTCCAAATATAGTCAGATTCTAAGGTACTGAGTGTTAGGATTTTAACATATGAATTTTGGGGGTGGGACACAACTGAGGCCATAACATCTACCTAGTAAATTGTTATAGGATAAATTACAGTGTATTTAAGTGGTGAGCATAAGCCACCTATAAATCACCACTCCAAGGATGAGCCTTCAATCAATGGTAGCTATAAATATTGTTACATAGTTCAGAACATGTATGTTTGTTGGGGTGCTCTCTCGGTCAGCCAGGCCCGGGCTCCTGATTTCCCTGGCCGTGGCCACCAAGTGATCCCCGGCAGACTCCCTATCCCCCCCAGGCAGGACCAGATAAGTTGCCCTCTGCAGCCTAAGCAGAGGAAGGATCCCTGAAGGTGGGTGAGTGCACCGTCCGCCTATTCAGCCCGCAATGGAACACTCCGCGAGGCAGGGGTTCCGTCAAGCAGTTCAGTTTATTGTCTTTTAAGTACTTGTATTTATATCTAAGCAAGCAGGGATTTCCACACTGAGAGCCAATCACTGGAAAGGTCACGTGCATGCGCCTTACTTTCCTATGCTTGGCCTACTGATCATGCACTGATCACGAGCATGGAAAAGCGCAACTACCAATACAAACTTTTTGTGGAACTGAAAGTGACACTCCCCCTTTGCTTCCTCTAGGCACCATCTTGTGTGGACCATGCGGGTGGGGAACTTGAACAGCCGCCATTTGGTGTGGCCTCCTTTCACCCTAGCAATTGCTATAGCAAGTGGAGCGGTTGCAGCCCAACATATGTTGACGACTAGGTGTTGGGTATTGTACTGGGTACTCTGATGCAAAGATGGCTAAGTCATGATTCTTGCTTTTAGAAAGCTAAGTAATACGTATATTTGTGTGAATTGTGTTAATACACATAGTTATAACATACACACGTGCATGTATGTGTTCTCTATGTCTAGGTGTGTATATATAACATGCAACACTTGGTAATAACACCACCTGAAACTTCAGAAGACAAACATCAGTTCCTGCTTTGGCAAACTGCTGCCTCTCTTGTGTTCTCAGAGTATTCCTAATCCTGTGTCCATCCCTCAAAATACCTATTGTTTAATAGTGCATTTCCAAGAAAGGCTTGGAGGCAATAGCAAGACAAGCAAACCAATAGTTACACGAAAAAATGGACATTTTCCACAGAGCTCTGAAATACTTCTTTTTAAATTCTAAACCTATGACTAATTATCTGTCTTGCTAGGGCAAAGGCCCATAGACCCTTCGAGCCCAATGTACAGACTGGGTCACAGACACCTCACATAAAGGTCCATGAGCTAGGTAATTGGGAAAGATCCCAGGAGCCATTGGCAGATAACACAAGCTCAGTCCTCAGCTTCCTCAGCAGCAGCAGCAGCTTACAGCAGCCTCCAGCAGCAGTGGCGGTAGCCTCCCAGATGGTCCCAGGGGCCCTGGCAGCAACAGCCTCCAGCAGCAGTAGTGGTCGCCCTGGAGAGTCTGAGGTGGGGGGCACTGTGGATCAGAGCCACTCATCCTTTATACTTAAGTCCAATAACCCAGAATACCTGGGTGAGAGTCAGACAACCCAGGAACACCTGGGTGCACATGCACAATTACATTAGGCAATAACCAAGGAACACCTGGATGCAGGTGCATATTTACATCAAATGCTCAGCAAGATTCTGAACATCTGAGGGACCCTGACCATTTTCTTTTACTTTCCCTACATGATCACATGGAAAAAAAGTTATCTTGGCTACCTCTTATACTGGTATTGCTTCCATCTATTACTGATGCAAAATAAAACTTGAGCAGAAGTTTACTGAAGAGGTAGCAAAAAAGTTTTATTAGTATAAAATAAGAAAATATAAATTTTACAAAAGATGAAAGGAAAATCTTGCAATATGAAAAATTAATTCAATACTTCAAGAACTACTCTCCTGGAATAGGCATTTATGCTCAAAATATGAGAAAATTATCAAACTGCTTCTTTCAGGATAAATTTGACCAATAAATGTCATAAAAAATAAAACTATCAATTAATAAAACCTGTCTTTTCTTTAGTAGTAAGAAAAAAATGGCCCAAATGTTTGGTTATAAATTTTTCATCACACCTAGGTAGATTATACATCAAAGTGACATCATAAATAATATATATGGGAATAATTCACATTTGTCTTAGTTTGAATTTCCCCCAGCAGCATACTCTGCAACCAGGATCTTAGCGCAAGTAGCTGATTTTGGAGGAGATCCCAGGAGACACTGTGGCGGAAAGGGAAGTCAGGAAGTGTGTTTTATCAAGGCAGTTACCACTATGGCAATCAGACAATACCAAAGAGGAACTCTGACAGTCAGCATACAACATGCCCCACCCAGAGAAAAAAGGTGCTGGCATATTTACCCACTAGCTCTCATTGGTTGAGAGCCGCTCCCCAAAAGTGTTACAAAATGTTATCCTTCTTTTGATTTTTTTAAACTCTTTACAAATGCAAAAACTATTCTTAGTTTGCAGCTATACAAAAACAGATGGTAGGCAATATTTGGCCCTCAGACCATAGTTTGCCAACCCTTGAAGATATTGACCACACATCTATAAAATCCCATGGGAGATAACATTCAATGTGCAAGACTATCACATGATAACATTTAATAACCATTCGAGCACATAAACAGCTCTAGCCCTAGTTTGAAATTTATTTGAAAAATAATTTGTTAGTCTACTGCTCAGTGCTGGAGTTACTAATGAATTATTAAATGAAGTGGAAGTGTATATGAAAATCCAAATAATACATATTATCTCAGATTGTTTTAAAGCTGATAGAGCTCATCTCATTACCCTATTCTTTTAAGTAAGAGTAATCTCACATCTGATGACTACTAAAAAGAATAATGGATTACTATATCACAGTTTTTTCAAGTGCATTGTACTAATTTGCATATTTAAATTAACTATGAAGTCTAATGCAATCTATATATGCAACTACAGAAAGTCATTTTATAAAGGAACAGGTGAAATTGGAAGGTGGGGCTTTGTCTTGGGCTATGTTTGCATATCAAGCACATTTCTTTAGATTATAAATTTATTTGGAATTGATTATAGAATGGGAGGAAGAATGTAGGCTATAGAAGAGTATAAAGTCTCCTCCTCAAAGCACCCTTTTATGCCAACACTACATCAGGCAAAACAGCCAGAGAACCAGAAAATTTAAGCTCAAACCATCCACAAGGGGCACATTACCTTGGGGGCACCCACCTGACCTCTGTGAGCACCATTCATTTTTTAAATAGTTATTGAACATCAACTATGCAAAAAGCACTCTGCTAGATGCTGGAGATAGTCAGACAAAAATTTTCTTGTTCATAAAAGGGATATAATTACGCACCTTAAAGCAAGCATTCTGAATACACAGAAAGCCTTCAAGAAGTTCTGCTGAAAATTATTTATTTGTTGATTAAACCAATATTTACCAAAAACCTTCTGTATTAGTCTGTTTCTGTTGCTCATAACAAAATACTCGAAACTGGGTGACTTATAAAGAAAACGACCTTTTTTGCTTACAGTTTCTGAGGCTGCAAAGTCCAAAATCCATCTGGTGGTGGCAACAGTGACCCAGGGGTCTCACATTGCAAGATGGTGGAAACCGAGAGAGCAGAGAGAAAGTAGCCTCTTCATTCATTCTCCTTTAAAAGCCTCCAAACCACACCCAAGACCACCATTTTTAATCCATTCCCTATGGCATGGTCCTATAATCTAAACACCTCTTAAAGGCCCCACTTTTCAATTACCATAACAGAGTTTACCACCCTCTTAACAGTCACAGTGGGGGCTAAGTTTCTAATACATAAAACTTGGGGGACACAATTCAAGCTTCAGTGAATTTTGTGGGGGACATAATTGAATCCACTACTACACCTTCTATGCACCAGGCTTAGTGCTAGACCATAGGTTTGCAGCAAAGAACCAGATAAACAAATATTAGGGATTCATAGAGCTTACAGTCTACAGAGGAGACAGACATTTACCAAGTAAACAAAGAATAAAACAAGTATAGTCTTTTCTAAGTAGTAGGAAGAAAATGAGTAGAGTGCTCCCATAAAGAAAATAACCAGGGACCCACTTTGAAAATTTTGATTTTTTTTTTAAAGTTATAGTTGGTCGGGAACAAATTTTTCTGAGGTTTCATTTAAGCTGAGACTTGAGAGAAAAGATAAAGCATTTCAAGAAGATAATAACAGCAAGTGCAAAACCCTCTTGTGAGAAAGAGCTTGATTTGTTCTCAGAACTACCAGAAGGTCTGCATGACCAGCAAATACAAAGCAGGACAGAAGGGAAGGTAGAGGTGGAGGCAGAGACAGATCATGCATGGCCTTGGAAGACAGGCAATAGGACTTGAGAGTTAAAAAAAAGAAAAGAGTTGAGGCTGACTCCCAATTTTCTGATTTCATTAGCTGGATTGATAGCTGTGTAATTTGCAAAGAAAATGGAGACTGAGGAAAAGACAAATTTGGGGCTAAAATCTGGAATTTCATTTGTATATACTAGGTGGAGACTCCCAAGCAGGTATATGAGTGGAGGTCAAACGAGAAGTTTTGACTGAAGAATACTTTGGGAGAGTACTTAGCCTATAGAAATACTTTGGGGGAGTATTTCACCTATGGTATTGCAAGGTTATCTGAGAGGAAATGAGATTATCTGAGAAGGGTGCTACATCGTTTAATGAGTTTTTGCTGAATGAATGAGTGAACAATCCATTAAAAATATGTCTTATAAGTCAGACAGAGATTTAAATCTTGACTGTGCCATTTGTGAGTTGTGTGACCTTGAGTAAATTACTTAACCACATGGAGCACAATTTTCTCATCTATAAAAATGAAAACAATAATAACCAGCTCACTTGGTTGGTTTTAGGATTAACAAAATTACAGTTATAAAGTGCTTAGCAGTACATGACCTATAGCAAACTCCAGAGACGATACCTCTCCCCCACCTTCCTTCCACAACACCCCAGTGCCTTAGGTGAGACTCCATACTGCATCTTTCCCAAAGCCTTTAATGTGACATCCACCAGATTACCTTCTCCTCTCCCTTCCTGCCTTCCTCCCTCCTTTCTTTTTTTCTTTCATCCTCTCTGTCTCTGTCTCTCTGCCAAAATCCATTGAATACTTACTATGTACATTGCTTCTTTTGGTCACTGAAGATACAGCACTGAGGAAAGTGTATTAGGAAAGAATACAAGCAACCCTGTACTGTTCATTATCCTAAAGATAGGATTAAATCAAAGACCCACCTAATCTAATTAAAATAATAAACTCTGTCACTACAAAATAAAATAAATGACTGAAAAAATCTGTTAATTCAGTTTTTCTGGCATAGCTTAATATGGGCAATTGTAATCATGCTGCTAAAGTAAACTTGGCTTTTTTCCAAAACATTAATACTTACGTTCTTAAAATCTTAGACTTACATCTTCAGTACTAAAACTAGGACAGCATTACCCAGTTCGAAGGATGATTGTGGAAAGTCATGGAGACCATCTACTGAAAGCATCTAGCACAGTTTTGGGTACAAAGAAGACAATTAACAGTGTTATGTCCAGCTCCCTTCCGTTCTCCTTCTTGCATCTTAAAAATAATTTCTGATATTAAAATGCACACATACACACACCCTTAGCTCTCTCTTTTATAGAACTGTGAAACATAAATTTAGATTTCGTTGAACAAAGATAACTTATTTTTGGAAAAGAATCTTCTTTTATGTTAAGAAAAAAGTGGCCGTTTTATGAATGTATTGCTCTCAAAAATAAATCAAGTACAAGTAGAAAAGAACTTAAGATTGAAATCTGTCACATAGGTAGCTTATATTGTATAGAAATATATCTTTGTTTTTGTACACAAGTTCTTAAGTTAACATTTTAAATACTTTTATTTAATTACTTAATGGTGTTTAGAAAATGTAGAGTAATTCACGTTATTTCTTGGAAAAAGTCTCAAAAGAGAATCTGAAATGTTGACATTTGGCCAGCAGATGGCGCCAATTCCCCAAAAATCTTTGTGCCTAGCATTCAAAAGTTAATTGGAGCTAGAAGGTTAGTTATTCGTTTATTGATTTTTGTGCTTATATGCACAACCATCTTGAAGAATCATGGCAAATTATATCCTACAGATCAAGACTCCTTTATGTGACCTTACCAGATTCTTGCTTTGCTGTTCATTTTAATCTGTCGAATGGAAAAAGTGCTTTTCACTGCCAGACATTTCCACCTAAGCTCAGTGAAGAATTTGTTCATTAAATGTTAAACTATAAATGAAGAAAAAAAATGACAAAATTCCTCCCAGATCTCGAATTTTAGTTATTTTAAATCCAAAGTAACACAGTAGAGACTATTCAAACCAACTTTCTCGAGATTATTAAGATGGGGAATAGAAAGCAGAAACATCTCAGATATATTAATGAGACATAGAAATTTCATTCTTGAGGACTGTGAGTAGCCGCTTCTTTTCAAAGGAGTTTAACCTTCATATGTGGTTTTTTTTTTTTTCAACTTGCCAATTTCGGTTGCTTTAAATCTGTTCTACATGTTTCTGGAAGATAGTATGAGACTTTGAGTCTTCATTAATCATCTCATTGAAATGATTAAGGTTTCAATATTCTACTTTTTATTTTTAAATAGAAGAAATAGGACATTTTGAAATTATAGATATTTGACATTTTAAATAAATTAAGTTAGAAATTATCAAAAAAGAAAATTAGAAATGTATTATTTTTGAATAGTTGAATTCATATTGGTATCGGTACATTAGGTTACACTGCTATAATCTACAGCCTCCAAAATCTCAGCGAATTTAGAAACGAAGGTCTATCTCTTGCTCACACTACAAGTTCACTGCAGGTTGTTTGGGACACTTCTCTACATCACACTCACTCTAGAACCAAGCCAAAGGATTAGTCACCAACTGGAATATTCCTGGTCGCTGTGGCACAGGGAAAGAGAGGTAGTAAATGCACGCTTGCCCAAACAGCTTCCATCCGGAAGTGACGTTTGACTAAGATCATTGAGTTTCTCTGACTAGTGAAAATGTTAGAAAAGAATGTGTGTGTGTGTGTGTGTGTGTGTGTGTGTGTGTGTGTGTGTGTGTAAGGCAACCCTCAAATTGCCAACTCAAAATTTTCCCAAGGAAGTGTTTTTTAATTCTGCCATCAACTATGGCCACCATTTTATAAAGAAATAACATTTTATCACAAAAAGCAAGAAAAAGAATCTTGAAATTTTAAATTTTCATAATTTTAGCTATAAACAAACCCTGATTATATTATCCACAGTTCTATCATTTTACTGTGGGCCAGTGAACACTTTGTCACATGCCGGATTTTGTAACTGGCCTGTAAATGGAGAGTCCAAACTGAGACGAATGGGGAAGTCAGAGAGTCTTCAAAACAGAGCTGAGTCATTTTACCCTGTGGGCAACCAATAACTACTGTACATGCTTAAGTACAGAGCTGACTAGAATAGGGGGGTGAAAGTGGAAGGAGGAACCCAGAAGAAGAGAGAACTTCCAAAATGACCCTGCAGTAACCCAGAAAGTTATGGGGGTCTCTAGGTCCCCTGATAGACCCCTGCTCTATTAGATGCAGAAAGAGGAAAAGGAGAGAGGCGTTTTAGAAGGCAAACCAAAAAGAGAACCTAAAAATAAGAGTATTTTTCCACTAGAGGAAAGGTTTGTTTGGTATTGTTTTAAATGGTTTGTATAACAAACGGAGTTCTTAAATGTCTAACACACCAAAATGTTCCATAGATCTTGAAAAAGATGTTATGTCAACAAAGCTATAATTCAGCAATGAGAAAGAAGAGTGTTTCAACATGCCCCGCTGACTGGGAGTTACCACTTCAACCTTCACCTGGTAGGCTTGGCCCCCAGGGAACGCAGCGAACTGATCTTGTGTATGTAACTCTAATCTCACTCGTGTTTTTACTTTTATTGTGACCCATTCGACCACACACTCATAGGAAAACGATACTACGTAAGCACCCAATGATTAGTTATTTGTACTTGAGTAACTCTGGAGAAGGAAAGCTTTACTGGATTAGACTTACACATATTTATCAAGAGTTATTGAAACTAAGAGCCTATTTTATCTTCAAGTAGTTTTAACCTAACTAAATCACAGTGCTTTTCTTGGAAGTAAAATAATACTTCATTTTTTCTGGGGGGGACGGAAAGGCTATTTTGCATTAGTTAACTCTTAAAACATATTTCTTTACATAGGGCATTCTTCTCCACTGCAAATAAATCAACAGATGGCTTTTTTTTTTTTTAGATGAACAAAAATCCAATATGTAATCGAGTTCATTATAATGTTAGCCATCATTCTGGAACATACCTACTGCCACATGTTTTTAAATATTAGTAGTAGTGAATTTTCTCCCTATGTTTTAAATAGAAAACATCTTAGGTCTATCAAAACATACAGAACATACAATGGCAGAAAAAAACTAAGTACACACCATAAGTTTAAACTATAAAACATAAAATGAAATCCTCTGGGCATCACCACATACTAATCCCATCTTCCTTTTTCCCATCCCAGCGACAGACACTATCTCAGCGTGATGTTTGTCATTATTATCCTGCATATTGCTGTATCTTTACTAGATGTGAAAGCATCCACAAGCAATATGCAATATTGTTTGGCACATTTTAAAACTTTATACACGTGGTACTCTACTGTACATACCCTTTCCCATTCTCCTTTTCTCATTCAACATAATGTTGGGATTTAGCCACAGGTTGATACATTTAACTGTAGTTCATTCATATTTTCAGCACATCTTTTTACTTATTCATTTTCCTATTATTGAACAATGACATATTTTCCATACCTGTATTGCGAACAATGCTGCCATCACCTTGCCCCAGTCTCCTCGTACATCTAGGAGCAGGACGTTGTCTGCATTCCACAGCATCACCCCGGCACAGCCTCTCGCCAGCAGGATGAGTGCTTTTTGCTTAATTTTATAAAATGTTCTACTTTATGTCAGTCTGATGGGAGTGAAATTGTGTTGCATAAAGGTTTTAATTCCCTTTCTCCTGATTACAAGTGGGGTTAAGCGTCTTTTCCTGTGTTAATGGCCATTTAGTTTTTCCTCTTCTGTGAAACGCCTCTTCATAGCTACGTCTCTTTCTCTACTGGGTTGCTGATTTCCTTATTACTGATTTTGTGGGTATTTTATAGATATGAGTATTTGGAACATCTTCCCTTTGAAAGTCAGTAATAAACACTGTAAATATCTTCTCTCAATCTCTGGCTCATTTTTTCACTTTTTAATGCTTGTTTTTAATGCACATGAAGTGATAGTAGGAATACCCATGTACTCATCAAGCAGCTTTATCTCTTTTGCTTTATGGCTTATATATCTTATGTCTTGTTTTTTAAAAATCACTATTCTGAAGGCATAAAGATATTCCTTATGTTTTCTTTTAGATACTTTTAAGATTTTCTTTCATATTGAAGTCTTTAATGCACCTTAAATATTTTTTCAAATATGATGTTAGGTAAGAATTTAATTTTTTTTTTCATATGGGTAAAGAATTGTCCTGGCATCATTTATTGAATAATGCATCCTTTTTTTTTCCTTGATTTTTATAACATCTCTGTCATATTTCACATTTCTAATATGTGAGGATCTGTTTCTGAGCTCTCCATTCCTTTCCCACAGCAGGGAACTCTCAAACAGCAAAGCTTTATCTCACCTTTATCACTCATTATCTGAATTTTTTTCTATAGGTGAAGTAAAGTTACAAGAAACTTTACAGCTACATCTTCAAAAAGAATGAGAAATGAATTTGAAAAAATAAGGTCGGGCCGAGCCCGTGGCGCACTTGGTAGAGTGCTGCGCTGGCAGCGCGGCAATGCTCCCGCCTCGGGTTCGGATCCTATATAGGACTGACCGGTGCACTCACTGGCTGAGTGCCGGTCACGAAAAAACGACAAAAAAAAAAAAAAAAGAAAAAAGAAGGTCTATGTTTTATGTTCACCAACTTAGCGGCATAAGTTGTAATACAAAAAAACATTGATTCCCTAAGAAATATTTCACATTCTATGATCATCTGACATTCTAGAAAATCAATTCAAGATTTTCCCTTTTCCCTTTCCACCTGAGGTGTCAGTCAGTGTGACAAACTGTTGTCCACAAAGTTAGACGCTGATGAGAAAAATGGGGAGTGGGGTGGGGAGAGACGCTCACATGCAACCACACAACTCACAAGCACATGTGCACACACACCACAGTTCTTCGTTTACCTTGTTCCTTCTCTCTTCTGGTTCATCTGTTATTAGACTCTTTTTCTAATGAGTCTTTCTCAGATGTGATGCCCCATTTGAGAGGCCAGCTGGGTGATGATAGTGTGTGGCACGTCTAGAGTAGACCAGTTTCACTGAATCCTGGCTCTGTCACTTTCAAGGTGTGAGACCCTGGGCATACGTATTACTTAAGCTCTCTGCGCCTCCCTCTCCTCACTGATAAAGTGGAGATAAAAATAATACCTGCCTCACAGGGTTGTTGTGAGGAATAAATGCATTAATGTAATTAGTATATCTAAGGCCCTGAAGAAGTACCCTCAGTGTCAGGAGATGTAACTCCACTCTCTTCTGGCTCCCACTGTGGTAACAGAGAACTCTTACACCAGTCTGAGACTTTTCCCCTTGTAACACTTGTTTTTTCTACCTCAAGTCTTGTAACATTTTCTATTAGTGACTGGAGTTCGTGCTTTAAATGATAAAGAAGTTAACATAATTTATTTTCACTTAATTAGAAAAAATTTATAATCCAAGTTACTGTATTAAACACTGGGATTAAAATGAGATCCAGCAAATATTTCACCATACCATGGCCACTTAAGTTGTTATATATCAGGATTGTCTACACATAATTTCATACAGATTTCACTGTTCAGACATATATACTGGAAGTGCTAAGGATAATTCTGTCAGCAATAGCTCACTTTCCATAATTTACCAATGAAACCTTTCTGTTTCAATAGGTGAAACAATATATTCTAAAAATGTCTAAACTGAGTTAATATTAACCTCCATATTCCTAATATTGAACTTGTTTCTTTCAATTAAAAAATACATAGGGCCAGCCCCGTGGCTCACTAGGGAGAGTCTGGCACTGGTAGCACTGAGGCCGTGGATTCGGATCCTATATAGGGATGGCCGGTGCGCTCACTGGCTGAGCGTGGTGCAGACCACACCGTGCCTAGGGTTGCGATCCCCTTACAGGTCAAAAAAAAAAAAAAAATACATATGCACGGCTTAAAAATTCAAACAGGGGGAGGAGGAAAAGTAGTGAAATAACTGATACAAAACTGTGCTATCTACCCCAAGTGAATCATTGTACTGCATATTCATGTATTGGAACAACATACTGTACCTCACAAATGTGTACAAGTAAATGTTAAAATATTTTAAATAAAATTTTTGAATAAATGAATAATAAATAAATAAATAATGCATACAGTACAAAAAGGTACCTAATGAAATATAGGCTTATATCCCACCCAGACTCCCCAGTCTCCCCCTTAGGTCTTAAGTTTTTAGTATCACTCCATAGATGTATTTAAATATCCTTTCTAAAAATGTAAGCATATAACCCAGAGGAATGGAAATCATCAAGTCGAAGGTATACCTGTTCCCCAATGTTCATCGCAGCACTCTTTACAATAGCCAAGAGTTGGAACCAGCCCAAATGCCCATCATCAGATGAGTGGATACGGAAAATGTGGTACATCTACACAATGGAATACTACTCAGCTATAAAAACGAATGAAATACTGCCATTTGCAACAACATGGATGGACCTCGAGAAAATTATATTAAGTGAAACAAGTCAGGCACAGAAAGAGAAATACCACATGTTCTCACTTATTGGAGGGAGCTAAAAATTAATATATAAATTCACACACACACATACACACATACACACACAAACCGGGGGGGGGGGAAGAAGATATAACAACCACAATTATTTGAAGTTGATACAACAAACAAACAGAAAGGACATGGTTGGGGAGGAGGGGGGGAGGGAGAAGGGAGGGAGGTTTTGGTGATGGGGAGCATTAATCAGCTACAATGTATATCGACAAAATAAAATTTAAAAAAAAAAAAAAACTGACCTATTTTCAAGATTCAAAAAAAAAATAAAAATAAAAATGCAAGCATATAATACACACTGTTGTGTACCTTGCTTTTTTGCAAGCAACAATATATCTTGGATATCATTCCATATTTTTGAATGACAGTGTAGTGTTCCATTTCTATATAATTATTAAATGGATTTCACATGTCCCTGATCATCAACAAAGATAACTTTTTTAAAAAATAACAAAAGCTAACATTTGCATGGCTCTTACCATGTTGCAGACACCTTCTACAAGGTAAAGGTTATTAGTATATCCATTTTACTGATAAGGATCTGGGTCCAACGTTCTACAGACAGGAGAGCCAGGATTCAGAAAAGGCTTGGTATATTATAATATTCTATTCTAATTTTCATGTGTTCATATTTCACAGATGTATTTAATTATAATCACTGTCATACTGTGTTGAAAGATACCACAAAATTATTCCTTTTATTTCACCAACTGCTGCTATTCCCGGCATGATTTACAGTTTCCCTAAGCCGATTTCCTTTCCACTTCCACATATCCTCTCTTACCAGGTTTGTAACCAGCCAGTGCACTCATACCGCCCTGCAGAGAGCCAAGCTGTTGAAGACCCTAGCAATATTTCTCTTTTCCAGGCCGCCTCCTCATACAAAGTGTTTCTTTCCTTTTTTCCAGCTCCAGAGACTGCTCCAGCTCTTTTTTGTTGATATTATGTGTATACCTAAAAGTTCCTCCCATAGGGTCATGGATAGGACTGTTTGACTATAAGTCAAGGTAAATTTGCACAGCCAGCATTTCTAGATCATAGGCTTGTTTTCACTATGTTCTGTAACTTCTTGAGGGAAGAGCAGCAGAGCTGGTTCCAGTGTTAAATGGTGCCTTAGTGGTGCCTCCAGAGCCAGCATAGTCCCAGGCAACATGAAAGCTACCGTTCCTTCCTCCCCTTCCTGAGGCAGACATCACTCATCAATCCCTGCACTCTGTACTGCTGAGACCTGATTAGGTTTCACAATCTTTCTCAACCCAGTGGCTAGGCAGCCACTCCCAAGTGCCTTCCAGTGACCAGTATAATTATGCTATCCCAGCTTTAGGCCAAATCACAGATGAGGCTAATTGCATTCTTCCACAGTGACATTTCCTTTTCATTATGCATAAGTGATTTAAATATTTTGCTTTTTTTACCTCTCCTGGTTTTTTTTTTTTAAACTATATTATTACTTTATGTTATTTAGTACCCAATCATGGACAATTTGTCTTTTCAATTATATGATGCTTTTTACATGTAATATTGACCATCTCTACAGTTTATTCACTGAGTTCTCGTATCTAATCCAAGTAAATCTTAAGTGACTGGTCTGTGATCAGGGGTTTGCTGAGTGGATTGGTTGAATTTATCTGTGATCTCACTGGTGAAAATCAGTTTGGAGATACACACCTACAAGAGTATCAAGTGGTAGCTGCACTTACCATAAAATAATATTGTGCATTTTTATATCTTATGAGGATATAATAGTTTTTATTTATCGCAAGTATGTAACTAGCAATCAAAAATACCCTGTATTCTAGACACTGGATATAATGTCTCAGCTCAAAAAAGTGAATAAAAATTAGCTAGTGTTTTATTGTGATTGAAATGGAAACAGATCTCCACGGCAGGTATATATTTATTTATGTTTTAGCAAGAGGCTTATACTCTAGGGAATCCTGGTTCACATGAGGCCCTAGTTACCTTATAGTGGAGCTTCCTCTGGAAATCACCTTCCCAAAATAAAAGGCTGGGGACTGACCGTGAGTAACAATAAAAAGAGTTGGGCTTTGGTCGTGGGGGCTGACCGCCACTTTGCCCTCGGCAGGAGAGGCTGCCTCATTTACAGGCAACAGCTTTGAAGTATGGAGCAGGAAAAGAACTGTTCCTTAGCTGCAAAAGTGAATCTCTAAAGAGGGAACATGGCTGCTGTTGAAGCTGCCAGGATCCCAGAGGCCAGGGCCGCGCTGAAGGCAGCCAGCTGCCCTACTCAGGATTCGAGGTTTCAGGCCAGCATAAAAGAAGATTCCTGGGAGCACTCGAGCCGCGCTGTGGGACCGAGTGAGCAGCCCGAGGTGGCGGCGGCCGAGAACGGGGATGGTGACGACACAGAGGCAGAGAGGGAGGTGCCCAACCCAGCACAGCCCTGTGAGTGACCCCCGGCCCTGCCCTGCTTGGGGGGGCGGATGCCCGCCCGGCTTCTGCCTGCCCCACTGGGCCACTCACCGGCCCCAGGGCTGCCTCCATTTTCTCAGGTGGTGGCAGTTCCGGCCCAGCTCAGTCAAGCCTGTCCTCCTCACCCAGCTCGGCTCCTCACTGAGCCTTCCCACTTGTATGCCCCGGCATGGGGCTTCCTGGGGACTGCAGGCCAGCCTCCCCTCCCACTCCCTCCGTGGTTCTCTGGCGGGGCTGGTGGCATGGGGTGTCCCCGGCAAGCGTCGGGAGGGCAAGGAAGTACGGGCTGGGCCAACTGTTTATCCACCACACCCTGGGCTCCAGCCCCCGGTAAACTTCCTGTTACCGGGAGGCAGATACCATCTCTGCGGCCACCAGTTCGGAAAAACGCCTAACCAATTTCTGGTTAGGAATAGTGTGGTCAGAGCGTTTCAGAGTTCACTTGAACCTGCCGGAGAGCTGACTGTGGGCGGGCACCGGAGTCGGTCTGCGCCGGGGGGATTCAAAGGTGAACTGTGTGCTGCAGGCTCCTCCCACAAGGAGCTCACGCTCTGGTGTGGGAGATAAGACAAGTACACAAATAACCGCGATACCAGGAGGAAGGTGATAAGTCCCGAGAAAGATCTACACAGTGCTACAAAGGCACCCAGAGCGACCGGTAATCACTGCCTAGCAGAATCCTGGTAGACTTCCTGGGTGAGGCGGTGTCAAGCAGGGTCTTGAAGGCCCAATGATAGACGAGGGCTGCAGAAGACACGTCCCAGCCCAGCCCAGTGTGCACAGAGCGGGGAGACATATGGCTAGGGAGGCAGAGACTCGACAGAAACCACACACCCTGTGGGATTGCCACTGCATGATCCAAAAGCCCGGGCCAGAGCGCACGGAACAGGGAGAAGTCCTGCATGGGAAGTGGAAGCTCAGCAGAGACCACACACCCTGCAGTACCTCCCCGTGATCCAGCAGCCCAGCAGAGTCCAAGCTGACCAGAGAGGTGGCTCCCCAGAGAGGCCCAAGACCCGAGGCAACCACACACACAAGGCACTAGAGGCCAACGGAGCAGTCACGGAGGTAGCCATACCAAATTGGCAACCACAGCAACATCTTAGTTAGTCAATAGTCTCAAACCGGTGGACTGTGAAACCCCCTGCCACAATGAATAAACAAACAAAAAAAGATACCAAAAATATAAAAAAATCAAGAAAGTACACCACCAAAAGTTAATAAATCTCAAACTCTAGATCCTATAGAACAAGAAGCCCTTGAAATAACTGACAAGGAATTTCGAGTGATAATTCTAAGGAAACTGAATGAGAAACAAGAAAACTCAGCTAGACATCATGATGAAATGAGGAAAAGTATACAGGACCTGAAAGAGGAAATGTACAAGGAAATCAATGTCATGAAAAAAAATGTAGCAGAACTTGCTGAACTGAAAAAATTATTCAGCGAAATAAAAAACACAACGGAGAGTTTAACCAGCAGGCTTGTCGAAGTTGAAGAGAGAACCTCTGAACTTGAAGATGGGCTGTTTGAAATAACACAAGCAGACAAAAAGAAAGAAAAAAGAATCAAAGACGTTGAAGAAAATCTGAGAGAGATATCAGACAACCTTAAGGGATCAAATATCCGAGTCATGGGTATCCCAGAAAGGGAGGAAAACGTAGATTGCATTGAAAACATATTCAACAAAATAGTGGCAGAAAACTTCCCAGGTATAGGAAAAATCACAGATCTTCAGATCCAGGAAGCTCAATGATCTCCAAACGTATTCAACCCAAAAAGGCTTTCTCCAAGACATGTTATAGTCAAATTGGCAAAACTCAGAGACAAAGAGAGAATCTTAAAAGCTGCAAGAGAGAAGCATCAAATCACCTAAAGGAGAGCCCCAATCAGGCTAACATGAGACTTTTCATCACAAACCCTAAAAGCTAGAAAGGAATGGGATGATATATTCAAAATACTAAAAGACAAAGATTGCCAGCCAAGAATACTCTACCCTGCAAGGCTATCCTTCCGAAATGAAGGGCAAATAGTATATTTCTCAGACAAACAAAAACTGCGGGAGTTCACTACCACAAGACCACCCTTACAAGAAATCCTCAAGGGAGTACTGGGTTTGGTTCCTGAAATATAACTACCACTGCCAGAAAAATCAAAACCCACTAGCATAATAAAAATGGCATTCATGAAGAGAAAACAAACAAAAATGCTATCTACAACCTAAGGAACCAACAAACACAGAAACCAAACAGTAAATCAGAAAGCAAGGAACAAAAGACACCTAAGACAACCAAACAAAAATCAATAAAAAGCTAGGAATAAATCAACACCTTTCAATAACAACTCTTAATGTAAAAGGCTTAAATTCCCGAATCAAAAGACACAGACTGGCTGACTGGATCAAAAAGCAGGACCCAACTATATGCTGCCTACAAGAGACCCACCTCACCCATAAAGATTCACACAGACTAAGAGTGAAAGGATGGAAAAAGATTTACCATGCAAACAGAAAAGAAAAACGAGCTGGAGTAGCTATTCTTATATCTGACAAAATAGACTTTAAACTAAAAACCATTAAAAGAGACAATGAGGGACACTACTTAATGATAGAAGGACTGATCCATCAAGAAGACATAACAATCATAAATATTTATGCACCCAATGTTGGAGCAGCCAGATTTATAAAACAAACTCTATTAGACCTAAAGAAGGAAATAGACACTAATACCATAATAGCAGGGGACCTGAACACCCCACTGTCAATATTAGACAGATCATCTAGGCAAAGAATCAGTAAAGAAACACAAGATCTAAACAAGACTCTAAACCAATTGGAATTGGCAGATATCTACAGAACATTCCATCCAACAACCTCAGAATATTCATTCTTCTCACCAGCACATGGATCATTCTCCAGGACAGATCACATATTAGGTCACAAATCAGGTCTCAATAAATTCAAAAAAATTGGAATTATCCCATGTATTTTCTCAGACCACAATGGATTAAAACTAGAAATTAATAACAAACAAAATTCGTGAAACTATACAAACACATGGAAATTAAACAGCATTCTACTTAATGACATATGGGTCCAAGAAGAAATCAAGCAGGAAATCAAAAAGTTTATTGAAACTAATGAAAACAATGATACATCATACCAAAACCTGTGGGATTAGCAGTATTAAGGGGGAAATTGATTGCACTAAATGCTCACCTCAGAAGAATGGAAAGATGGCAAGTGAACAACCTAACATTTCACCTTAAAGAACTAGAAAAACAAGAACAATCCATACCTAAAATTAGCAGACGGAAAGAAATCATTAAGATCAGAGCAGAACTGAATGAAATTGAAACCAAAACCAATTGAAATACAAAAGATCAATGAATCAAAAAGTTGGATTTTTGAAAAGATAAATAAAATTGACAAACCATTACAATGGCTAACAAAAAAGAAGAGAGAAGACTCAAATAACAAAAATTAGAAATGAAAAAGGCGATATTACAACTGATTCATCTGAAATACAAGGAATCATTCGAGAATACTATAAACAACTATACACCAACAAATTTGAAAATCTGGAGGAAATGGATAAATTTCTGGACACACACAAGCTCCCAAAACTGAACCATGAAGACGTAGAAAATCTGAACAGACCAATAACAATAAAGGAGATTGAAGCTGTTATCAGAAGGCTCCCAACAAAGAAAAGCCCAGGACCAGATGCATTCACAGCAGAATTTTACCAAACATTCAAAGAGGAATTGACACCAATTCTTTACAAACTATTCCAAAAGATTGAAACAGACGCAAATCTCCCAAACTCATTCTATGAAGCAAACATCATCCTGATACCAAAACCAGGTAAAGATATAACTAAAAAGGAAACTATAGGCCGATATCCCTGATGAATATAGATGCAAAAATCCTCACTAAAATACTAGCAAACAGAATACAGCAACACATACGTAAAATTATTCACCACGATCAAGTGGGATTCATCCCAGGGATGCAAGGTTGGTTCAACATACGCAAATCAATAAATGTGATACACCATGTTAATAAACTCAAACACAAGGACCATATGATCATCTCTATAGATACTGAAAAAGCTTTTGATAAAATTCAGCACTCATTCATGACAAAGACCCTCTATAAGTTAGGTATAGAGGGAAAGTATCTCAACATAATTAAAGCCATATATGCCAAACCCACTGCCAATATCATCCTGAATGGGGAAAACCTGAAAGCTTTCCCTTTAAGAACAGGAACTAGACAAGGATGCCCACTCTCACCACTCCTATTCAACATAGTGTTGGAAGTACTAGCCAGAGCAATCAGAGAAGAGAAGGAAATAAAGGGCATCCAGATTGGAAAAGATGAAGTCAAACTGTCCCTGTTTGCAGATGACATGATCCTATATATCGAACAGCCTAAAACCTCTACAAAAACACTCTTGGAATTGATAAATGATTTCAGCACAGTAGCAGGATACAAAATCAACACACAAAAATCAGTAGCATTTCTTTTCTCCAATAGTGAACATGCAGAACGAGAAATCAAGAAAGCCTGCCCATTTACAATAGCCACCAAAAAAATAAAATACTTAGGAACTGAGTTAACCAAGGAGGTGAAAAATCTCTATAATGAGAACTACAAACCACTGCTGAGAGAAATTAGAGAGGATACAAGAAGATGGAAAGATATCCCATGCTCTTGGATTGGAAGAATCAACATAGTGAAAATGTCCACACTACCCAAAGTGATATACAAATTCAATGCAATCCCCATCAAAATTACAAAGACATTTTTCTCAGAAATGGAAAGAACTATCCAGACATTTATATGGAACAATAAAAGACCACGCATAGCCAAAGCAATGCTGAGCAAACTAAAAAGCTTCTGCACAGCAAGAGAAACAATTAACAGAGTTAAAAGACAACCAACAGAGTGGGAGAAAATATTTGCAAAATATACATCTGACAAAGGATTAGTATCCAGAATATATAAGGAACTCAAACAACTTTACAAGAAGAAAACAAGCAACCCAATTAAAAAATGGGCAAAAGAGCTAAGTAGGCATTTCTCTAAGGAAGATAAACAAATGGCCAACAGACATATGAAAAAATGCTCAACATCACTCAGCATCCGGGAAATGCAAATCAAAACCACATTGAGATACCATCTAACCCCAGTTAGGATGGCTAAAATCCAAAAGACTCTGAACGATAAATGCTGGCAAGGTTGCGGAGAGAAAGGAACTCTCATACATTGTTGGTGGGACTGCAAAATGATGCAGCCTCTATGGAAAATGGCATGGAGGTTCCTCAAACAATTGCAGATAGATCTACCATATGGCCCAGCTATCCCACTGCTGGGAATATACCCAGAGGAATGGAAATCATCAAGTCGAAGGTATACCTGTTCCCCAATGTCCATCGCAGCACTCTTTACAATAGCCAAGAGTTGGAACCAGCCCAAATGTCCATCATCAGATGAGTAGATACGGAAAATGTGGTACATCTACACAATGGAATACTACTCAGCTATAAAAACGAATGAAATACTGCCATTTGCAACAACATGGATGGACCTTGAGAGAATTATATTAAGTGAAATGAGTCAGGCACAGAAAGAGAAATACCACATGTTCTCACTTATTGGTGGGAGCTAAAAATTAATATATAAATTCACACACACACACGAAAAAAAAAAGGGGGGGCGGGGGGAGAAGATATAACAACCACAATTACTTGAAGTTGTTACGACAAGCAAACAGAAAGGACGTTGTTGGGGGGGAGGGAGGAGAGGGAGGAGGGAGGGAGGTTTTGGTAAGGGACAACAATAATCAAGCACAATGTATATCGACAAAATAAAAGTTAAAAAAATAAAATAAATAAAAAAGTAAAAATTAAAAAAAGAAAAAAGAGTTGGGCTTTGGAATGAATCAATCACTGCTCAGTGTCTTACTAGCTATATGATGCTAAGCAAGTTGTTAATCTTCAAGAGCTTCAGTTTCTTCATCTGTAAGATGGAACTAACATCCCTAAATTTAAAGGATGATGTCATAAAGTTTAGAAGTAGGTAATTTTAAAAAGCAACGACAGAGCTTTATTGGTTACTTATGAAGTTGTTGTTTCTGTTATTTTTGTTAGAATTGAAGCTGCTACACAGGCCTGGGTCTGAGAAGTGACCCCCCACTTCCCGAGTGAATTAGCAAGAGGTCCACAAGGCTATACGGAGTGGTTGCTCTCCTTTCCAGTGTGGATCTCTGATCTAGGCTCTCAGACCCAGATATTGGCTCATTTCTTTCAGGTAAACATGACTCCTCAGATGCTGACCCTCAGGATGTATGCACAAAACATTTCTTTCCATCCTGTCACCTAGGTGCTATTGAGGCTTCCCTGATACTCCAGCACCTGCAACTGTCTGTATGCTTTATTTTCTTTGTAGAAAATTTTTTTCCACTACATGAAATTACATTCTAAGCATATAGACTAACTTGCTCATTATTTGACTCCACCACCCAAAACATAAATTCCGTGAAGAAAGGCAATATGTCTCTTTTTTACCACTGGATCTTTGGAGCCTAGAACAGTGGCTGAAACATACAATGAATTCAATAATTATTTGTTAAGTGAATGAATGATTTAAAGAATGTACTCACTCTGTACAGCTGAACATAAAACTTAGCTCTGATTCAAGAATAATTAAATAATTCACACACAAAAATATTATTGGGCAATGTTGATTTTATTGAAGATTGTGTATGGGAAATGGAGAAAAAGTTTATATTAGCAGTCTTCATTAAGAATTACTCAACCTCACAAATAACAAAATGAAAGCAAATTAAAAGTGCACTAAAAAGCCTGAAGTATTTAAAGCCTATGAGGAGTAAAGAGAACTTCTGCCAAAGATTGGAGTGGGAGGGAAGGAGTTGCCAGACACAAAGCCCAGGAGCCTAGCATGAAATATTAAGGTACAGAAGGTATTTATGTGGAAGGGGGACGGTAATGTGAGATTTGTTACCCAGGGGCATTGATCTAATAAGTAAATGTATTAAGGATAATGTGAATTAAGATTCTCAAAGTCAGATAAGAGAGTTACAATTATGGCAAGGGAGAAAACTAGAATGAATCCTGAGGTGTTGGATAGGATTTTAAGGTATAGGTATCAACTCATAGTTTTTATAGAGAGAATTAAATAAGTAAATACCTATGTCAATATGTGTCTGTTTTTAAGACCTAGGAACAGACATACCCTAAAAGCAAGCAGCACACCTAGCACTCAGTTCCTGGCTTCTAAATACCATTCTCCACTAAAAGGTTCTTTGAAAAAATGGCTGATTCCAGACCCAAGGCAGGGAGAATACAAGATGAGCCTGGACTATGTCTTCACATGGGAAAGCAAGTAAGTGCTTACAGAATGATGGAGATAAGCCAAAAGAATGCAGAACCCAGCTCGAAGGATCTCCCACATACCAATGCTGGGACAATCTGAACATCAAAACAAACAAAGATAGTAACAGATTATGACCCAAGAAATATAATAGAAACCCATGAGTCCCTAATGATATAACTAAAAGAAACAAATTGGTAAGTTGAATCTTTAACATAGAGACATGTTTACATAATTTCAAAGTACCCTATCACAAAACACTCACTAATTACAAAGAGAAAAAGATTAAATTACAGTGGAGAATCCTGGCAGTCACCACTTTAAAATGATCAAAGTGAACATCATCAGTAATGGGGTAAATCGAAATCATGAGCCACCTGATAGTTTGCAATGAGAGGAACATGGCATCACTCCTGTCATGTTCCTGCCAAATATCTATAATCTGAATCACGTTACAAGGAAATGTCAGGAAAACGCAAGTTAAGAGATATTTTACAAAAAATCTGACCTATGAACTTTAAAAGCATCAAGGTCTGAAAAGTGAAGGAAAGCACGAAGGAATCATTTCAGATTGAAAAAGGGTAAAGAGGCACGACAGCAGCTAAGCAGGACATATGACTCTGGATGGGATACTTTTGCTGTAAAGGACAATGGACAAAATGTGAATGGAGTCTGAGGATTAGGTGGCAGTAACAAATCAAAACTGATGTCCTGATATTGATGGTTTTATTTTGGTTATGTAGGAGAATGTCCTTGTTTGTAAGATATGTAACCTAAAGTATTCAGGGATACAGGAACATCACGTTGGCAATTTACTCTTAAGTAGTTCAGGAGGTCTTTGTACTTGCAATTTTTCCATGTGTTTGAGATTGTTTCAAATTTTTTTTAATTGAACTTTTACAAAAAAACTAAACTAAAAACCAAGATACTATTTGTCACCTATCAGATTTGTGAAAATGTAAAAGTTTAACAATACACTGCATTGGCAAGGCTATGAGAAACAGGCATTTTCGTTTCTTCTCTTGAGAGTTTAAGCTGGTACTGCTCCTTAGGAAAGAAATGTGGCAATGTTTATGAAAATTACACTTGTGTATATTCTTGACCAACAATAGTACTACTGGGAATTTATCCCATGTGTATGTGAAAGGACAAGTCGGCACCAGTTGACCATCCACCGGAGAGAGCTCATTTTATTAGGCAGCACACACACATATATATATAGGGTTTTAAGGGAAAGCTGATTGGTTTAAAATACAATCCCTATTTAGCATACCGCATGGGGCTTGGGGGGGGAGCTGATTGGTGTTCGATTTGTGCCGGCGGGAAGGAGAATGTGGAAGAGAAGGGCAACCAGCACCATGATGGGGTGCGGTTGAGAAGGGCTTATGTGATCAGGGTGTGATCCCTTGGGACATTTGGGTTCTTACATTCCTCCCTTTTTCTTGTTTTAGGAAAGGGGACGTTGAAGTCATCGAGCTACTTCCTGCTGAACTGGGGCATTGTGGGGGGGGCAAAGGGAGGAAGGTACATAAATACCCATTATGAAACCCCAAAGGAGGGTGGAGAAACAAGAAATTTCAAAAGGGGAGAAGTCCATAAACGTTCCTTGAAGCCACAAGTCGCAGATGCACTGGTTCCACTGTTTGTAGTTAGAGACTGGAGGGGGCAACCAGGCGTCGGTGGCGAGGGCGTGTAGGAATGCGTTTGCTCTGTAAGGTGGTACCTCTTCAGCGTCGGCTGAGGCGCTCATGAGATGAGGCGAGGGGTTCATCGGTATCTAGGAGCTGGTAGTTTCTAAGTAAAAGCTGGTTAAAGGCCTGATTAGAAATTTTTCCCACTTGGGCTTGAAGAATGATGCAGGGCAAGAAAAGGCAGGTTATGAGGAATAACAGCATTCTTCTCCAAGGAAGATGCAAGTACCTCCTTTTTCTGCAGGGAGGAGGTCTAGTGCTCTACGGTTTTGGAGGGTGACCTGAGCTAAAGAAGTGATTTGTCTCTGTAGAGAGGAAAGAGATTCGGCAGTGGAAGTTAGAGCCCCTTCAAGTTTAGTATTGATGTCTTTGACCACCCATAAACTGTGTCCTAAGGCTCCTCCCGACAGGCCGGCTCCGAAAGCTGATGTTGTTAGGGAAATACCAACCATGATTGGGAGGAAGGCAGGCCCTTTTTGTTTTGAGGGGGGATAAAGAAGATAGAACAGTTCTGAATTGGAGTACAGAGTGAGTTGAGAGACGATGGTGACAAGAAGGCATGGGACAGTAAGATTAGACTGGATGGAAGTAGAGAGGGTTCCATTGCACCAGAAGAAAGAGCCTGGTGGGGCAAAGGTGTGGTTATAAATGGTTGAGGAAGGGAAGCGTTTAAGGGGACGGCTGCCAGGAGCGGTCGCGTGAGAGAAAACAATTTCCGGGAGAGAGAGAGAAAGATGAGTGTTTCAGAAATGATCTGTTTCCAGGTGTAAATGGGTGACCCTGGGGAGCTAGCAGAGGGGCCTGAAAGCTCCCTGGGTGAAATGAAAAGAACAGGAGAAGGCCAAGGAGAAGGTTCATGTCTCCAGAATTGGGGGTAGGGCTGAGGTCCGGGATAGGCGGAGTTTGAAAGGGTCAGTAGGATGAGGGATACACTTAAAAGAATGGTGTGTTAAGTTCTTTTGCAGCTTGTTATTGGAGTTCTCGGTGGCCGAGGGCGGATCCTGAGTGTAAGGCTTCAGCCTGGAAATATGAATCCATGGAGTAACATGATTACCTGGCAGGGCAAGTTTAGCAGCAGTTGGAGTGCAAAGGATGACAGGACATGGGCCTTCCCACTTAGGGGTTAGGGGAGTTTTGGGTTCCGGGGAAGTGTAGAATACAAATTGGCCTGGGCTGAGTGAAAGGTTATTTTTGGAAAGTGACGGATCTGGAAGTATCCAGTCCTGGTACTTCCATAATTCGGTATGAAGGTGGTAGAGCAAGGGTAAGGCCATGGTGGGTGGTATGGGTCCTTCAGTTGCTTTGATCCCCGGGGGTAGGAGGGGCCTACCATACATGACTTCAAAAGGGGAAAGATTGGAGGGCCTTTTTGGGAGAGCTCTGGTCTTGAGTAGAGCGAGAGGTAGAAGACAGACCTAATCAAGGTGTAATTCCAGAGACAATTTAGTTAGTATGTCCTTTAAGGTTCTGTTGGTTCTCTCTACCTTTCCAGATGCCTGAGGTCGGTAAGGGCAATGTAGGTGCCAGGGGAGAGAGACTGACTGGGAGAGTTTTTGTACTATCTGGGCGGTAAATTCAGGTCCATTGTCAGATTGAATGGAAGTGGGCATCCCAAATCGTGGGATGATTTGGGAAAGGAGAGTCTGGGCTACGGTGGAGGCCTTTTTATTGGATGTTGGGAATGCCTCTACCCATCCTGAAAAGGTATCAACAAACACCAAGAGGTATTTGAGGTGCCGGACAGAAGGCATGTGCGTAAAATCGACTTGCCAGTCGGCTGTGGGTGTGAGACCTCTGGCCTGGTGGGAGGGGTATGGCCCAGGTTTGAGAGTGGTGTTAGGATTGGTACACTGGCAGATTGTGCATGAAGAGGAAATTTTTTGTAAGAGGGCTTTGTCAGATGGGGTGACTGAGAAGAAGGCTTGTAAAAACTGGGATAAAGCTTGGGGGCTAGACTGAAACAGGTCATGGAGCAAGCGAAAGAGAGAGGACTTATCATCATTAGGCGGTTGAGGCTGAGAGGGTGTCTGTGAACCTTGGGAGCCGTATGGAAGAATGGGAAGTTGGTTTTGTGTCTGTGGGTGCCGTGCCGCAGTGCGTGCAGCGAGGTCAGCCTTACAATTCCCGCGAGTGATTGGGGAATCGTCCCTCTGGTGGGCTCTGCAATGAATGACTCCTAATTCACAAGGTAAATGGGATGCCTCAATTAATGTGGAGATTAAAGCTGAGTTGGTGATTGTGTTACCCTTGGTGTTAAGCAGACTGCGTTCTTTCCATATGGCGGCATGAGAGAGAAGTATATGAAAGACATATTTGGAGTCAGTGTATAAGTTAAGAGTTCTTTCTTCAGCTAGAACGCAGGCTCGCGTGGCAGCGATAAGTTCAGCCTGCTGGTTGGTAGTACCCTTGGGTAAAGGTTGGGCCTCTATAACCGAATCAAGGGAGACCACGGCATACCCTGCGTAATGAGTGTTTCCTTCCTTGAATGAGGACCCATCCATGAACAGTGTGAGATCAGCGTGAGACAGGGGCCCCTCAGTGATGGAAGAGCGGTAAGGTATAAAATTTTGAAGGCTTTCTACACAGCTGTGCAAAGGGGTGTTGGGGGAATCTGGCATAGGCAGTAGGGTGGCCGGATTTAGGGGTGGGCAGGTAGTGAAGGATAGGGCAGGATTTTCCAGAAACGAGGATAGGAGGGTTAGGATTCTGGAAGGTGGGAGGGATTGGAGAGCCTTATAGGTAAGGAGGTCTTTAAGGTGATGTGGTGAGAGAATGGTGAGAGGTGCCCCAAATGTTAATTTGGATGCCTCCTTATGCAGTAACTGCCCCGCTGCTAGGGCTCTTAGACAGGGTGCCCAGCCTTGTACAGTGGGGTCCAACTGTTTTGATAGGTACAAGGGGGTGAATGGGAATGACAGCGGCGTTAACAAGGCGGAGATCTTGGACGAGACGAAAGGCGCCATTAGGTTTTTTTACAGCGAGTATGGGAGTATTGAAAAGGGAGCGAGTGGGACGGAGATACCCCTTTTTTAATAGGTCCTGAATGATGGGGCTTAACCTGAGGAGGGCTGTTGTGGTTAATGGATACTGAGCCTAACAAATATATTTGGAAGGGTCTTTTAGTTTTATGTGTACAGGGGAACACTGGGCCAGAGCGGGGCTTGCAGTGTCCCAAACTGTGGGGTTAACAGGGTGCGTTAGCATGGGTAAGGACTTCTTTGGAGGGGTGGAATTAGTAGGATCTTGGGCTTGAACTAGCACTAGGAGGAAGGAAACGGGGGAAGAGGAAGAGGACAGGGGCAAAGTAATGGAGACTTGAAGCCGTGATAGAATGTCCCAACCCAACCAGGGGTACGGGGCATTGTGGCATGACTAGAAAGGAATGGGAGAAAACGGATTGAGTGCCTTGAAGGCAGCAGGTTAAAAGAGGGGTTTTTGGGGGAAAGAGTTGTTTACCTCCTACGCCGACTATAGGAGAGCTGCTGGAGGTGGTGGGGCCTTTATATTCCCTTAAGACCGAAAAGGTGGCTCCAGTGTCCAGGAGGAAAGATATTGGGTGGCCGTCCACAACCATGGATACCCTGGGCTCCTGCTTTGTTATAGAGATGGTCGGGAAGGGCCCAAGGCTCCTTCAGTCCTCCTCAGTGAGGCCCACCATAGGTGGTGTCCACGGTTTGGGGCACTGTGGGGCAGTTGGTCCCTCACCCCTTCGGGCAAGGGGGCAATCAGATCCCCAATGTCCCTTCTTTTTGCATTTTGGACAAGGAGTGGTGGGTGGCCTGGGGGTGGGGCAAGCCTTTGCCCAATGCCCTTCCTTTCCACATTTAAAGCAGGCTCCAGGTGGAGGCTTAGAGGTGGAGGCTGTGGGAGGGCGCCCAGGGGGTTTGATATGCTGGGCCAACATCTGGAAATTGGCGTGGTCAGCCTTTTGTTTTCGACATTCTTTTTCCTCCTCCCGATTATGAAAAACCTTGAAGTCCACTGATAGAATTTCAGTCTGAGGGGTTGCAGGACCCTGCTCTAATTTTTTAAGTTTAGTTTTAATGTCGGGGTAGGATTGGGCCAGGAAATAGGTCATAAGGACATGCCGGCCATCTTCTGAGTTGGGGTCTAAGTTAGTGTATTGTTGAAAGGCCTGAGTTAATCTATTGAGGAACTCGGAGGGAGTTTCCTCCTTTTTTAGGACAATTTCTTGAATTTTTTGGAAATTGACAACCTTGCGAGCCGATTTTTTGAGGCCAATTATTAAGCAAGAGGCAAAATGGTCTCGAGCCTGGATTCCCTGGGCTGTGTTATAATCCCAATTAGGTTCCTGTTCTGGGACTGCTTGGGGGCCTGGCGGGTGATTTGGATTGGTACGATGGGTGTCAGTGGCATGGGTTTGGGCTGTATCCCAGACCCTGCGGCGTTCCTCGGAGAGGAGGGTACTGGCTAGGAGCATGAAGATGTCATGATGTGTGAGGCTGTAGGCCTGCAGGATCCATTGGAATTCTTTAATGTAGGTGGTAGGGTCGGTAGAGAAAGAGCCTAGTCTTTTTTCTAATTCTGTAAGGTCAGCTAGGGAAAAGGGAACATGGACCCTAACTACTCCTTCAGCCCCAGCTACCTCACGTAGTGGGGCGATTGTTAAAGGGGCGGGGGGTGGTCCTTGGGAATGGGTGAAAGGGGGCTTAGTGGGTCAGGAGTAGGTGAGGGTAAAGATGAGGGAGTGGATGGCGCAGGAGGTGCAGAAGGTGACGCGGATGACGGGGGAGGAGGAGCGGACGCCGGAGGCACTGGGGGAGGAGGAGGTTGGTAGGGTGGGGGTTCATCAGCAGGGTCGAAGGTGGAAGAATTGAGGGGTGACTGTGAAGAGGGTTTACAGGCTAAAAGGACTTGAGAGGGAGCACAGGAGGAGCAGAGGGCGGGGTTCTGAGCCAAGAGGCGAAAAGCCTCGATGTAGGGGATCTCCTTCCATTTTTTTAGGCACTGGCAGTAGTTAAAGAGGTCTCGTAGAATGTTAGGATCTAGTGTGCCCTCAGGGGGCCATGTGTTTTGATTATCTAAAGGATAATAAGGCCAATCTTGTGTACAGAATTTGGTGAGGAGTTTGGGCTCAATATCCGGCCTCAGGGAAAGGTTGGTGAGGTTCTTCAGAAGGCATTGAAGTGGAGAGTCCCCTAGGGAGGAGGAGGAAGCGCCCATTCTGGTCTCTTAATGGGAATTTAGACAGAAATCGGACAGAGATTTAGTGATAGGACAGATCCTTCAGCCGGTTGGGAAAGGCGGGATCCTAGAGGGCGTCCCCAGTAGGTCACGTCAGTCCCGGCAGGTTCAGGTACAAACCAGGAGGAGAGAAGGGAGGTGTGGGTCATCACTCAGACCTTCACTTCTCTAGGGCAAAAGCCCGGTGCCTGAAGGAACCTAGCGCTAGGAATTTCTGGTCAGGTCCCAGACCCGGGAAGTGGAGAGAAGAGAGTGGTGGACAGGAAGGTGAAAGAGAGAAGGAGAGAACAGAATGGGGCTTTTAACCTCCATAAATGAAAGTAAAAGTTTACCGGGGTTTTGGAACCTGTTATAGTTTGGGAATTTATGGTAGTCATGAAGACCGTGGTAGGGTGGGGTATTGGGTGTTAGGGGCTACTGGACGATCACAGCTAGACTCCCTGTGGTAGCCTGAAAAGGGCTGGTGCCCTTTAGGAAAGGGGGCTTACCTAATGATGAGCCGGTGGTGAGCGGAAGGAGCCAGCGCTGAAAAGAATGGATGAGGGTGGACCGTCAGTGGTGAGCGGTGGAAGGGAGGCTGGTCCTGGTGAGACGGAGTTCCTGAGGGGCGACTCGAAAAGTGTTGCCGCAGCAATTCGAAAAGTGTTGCTACTCGAGGGAGCCCCGAGGGGCGACTTGGTAAGTGTTGCCGCTGCAATTCGAAAAGTGTCGCCGCTCAAGGGGAACTCCATCCCGGGTTTCGGCACCAAATGAAAGGACGAGTCGACACCAGTTGACGATCCACCGGAGAGAGCTCGTTTTATTAGGCAGCACACACACATATATATAGGGCTTTAAGGGAAAGCTGATTGGTTTAAAATACAATCCCTATTTAGCATACCACATGGGGCTTGGGGGGGGAGCTGATTGGCGTGCGATTCACGCCGGCGGGAAGGAGAATGTGGAAGAGAAAGGCAACCAGCGCCATGATGGGGTGCGGCCGAGAAGGGCTTATGTGATCAGGGTGTGATCCCTTGGGGCATTTGGGTTCTTACTGTATGCATGCACTCATGCACAATAAGTCTGTATAAGTTTACTTGTTGCAATATTGTTATAAATACAAACACTCGTAAAATAACCAATGTCCATAAATACGAGAATACTTCAACAAGTTCCTGAAAGTTTGTATTATCTTTTAATTCTACTTTTCCATAAACCTGTTGAAGTACCCTTGTAGATTAAGTTAATTATGGTTCATTAATAAAATGGAATACAGTTGGACAATGAAAAAGAATTAGAAAGCTCTCTATGTAGTGATAGGAAAGATGTCCAAAATATTAACATAATGAAAAAATTTTAAGCTACAGAACAGTATGTGTAATATGCTAAATTCAATTTCAAAAAAATCAGAGAAAAATGAAGATCAATATTCAGATTTGCTTATGTTTGCATAAAGAAACTCTGGACGGGTACCCAGGGAAACACTAACCGTGGTTACTTGGTCAAGAGACAAGTAATCACTGAGGGACTGGGATGTTAAGAAGACTTTCTGGCCCAAGTTTTTATACTCTTGAAACATGTGTCTCTATCATCTACTCACAACATTAATTTTGAAAATCCCTTATTAGACAATTTTTTTAAAGTCTTACCTTACCAAAAAACTATTTCTCTTTCTCTGAACATAAAGGGTCCAGAAAATCCTTACTCCTCTTTCCTGTTATTCCCCGGAATCTAGCATTCCATTCTCCTCATGAATACCCAGAAACTCAGCCCTGTGCTAAGGCTCCTCCTTGTAAGGAAATTTGCCCTTATTGGGGAGGGGGAGGGATTCCCAAGCAGTTTATCAAATATTTTTTTCTAAACACATACATTCTTTGCCCAAGAGAAACACTGATGAATGGGACTTCCACCACCTCAATGAAGTACTCATTTACTCATTAGTGGTGTCCCTCTGACCGTACAAACAGCATTATGCACCCCAACACCCTCTCCTGCTCTTCATTTTGGTAGGTCCTGATATGCATGTAACATCATCCCTCTTATCTGATGCTGAACTAAGCCACATCTGTCTCTAAATAGGCCAAAGGCTCTACCCAAATTTGGAGAAACATTTAAGAACTAGTTCAAACTGAGTATTTTGGGTTTAAACTCAATATGAGAAGGATAAACAAACCCTGCCCAAATGGAATCTAGTTCTGATATACTTTTCCTGCCTTTCTAACTAAAGCCAAATGTTTGAATATTTCCCAAATTACCGCTGATGAAATTCATTGTATTATTTTGCCTTATAAAAGCAAGTAAACTTATATTTACACTGTCAATAAATTCATTTCAATGCATGCTACTTTTTCAGGTCATTTTGCCATGAGATGTCATGAATCTCCACCATGGGCTGGCCAATGAGCTCTATTTGATAGACTACATATCCACTCCCTGGGATACACATGTCACAAAGAACTGTGGAAGCCAGAATTGGTCAGAATACTACTTCATACAACTTTTTGCCATTATTTTTCTCCCTGCCAAGAATATAGAGGAGCCAGGGAAAAGGATCCTAGAATATTAAGGATAAGTTAATATCGAGAGTGGAAAGTGAAGTCTTCCAACTTCATATTTCAAAATAATACTAACACTAACAATCCAAACATTTCAATAGTGCATGTCAGAATACACTGTAGGTTTTATCACTTTTCTTTTTCACAATGTGAGGTGGATATAATTATCCCCATTTATAAGACAAGAAATGAAGACTCAGAGATGATAATTGAATTTCTCCAGATCACACAGTGAAGAAAACCTGTGAAGTGCCTGAATTAGGCTTATCATCAATGATCTGAGAAAATCTCTGTAATTATTAAGTTTAATAATTTTATTAGTAATGGGTATTTCCAAGTTCAAATGAGTTTAAAATTTTATGAGGCTATATAACGTCTCAAGAACTGTGTCTGTGGGAGCTGGGAATTCCAGAAAATAGAAGCTAAAAAGGTTAATTTATTCTGACAGAAGAATGATTAATACAAGGTAAGATTACCTATCTCTAATTAACCTAGTCCATTATTGAGTTCTTAACAGGAAGGATATGGATAGCAAAAATGTCACTCAAACAATTTAGCTGATAATGTTTGAAGACAGTACCACCCTGGTAATAATAATCGTTATATTTGTTAGCTGTTGAGAATGCTTAAAATCTTCATATTTAAGCCAGAACCTAAAATACTTCTTCATTCAAGCCTCTGTTAAGGGAACTATGAGGCTTAAGATTAACAAGTACTTTTTAACATCAACTTAAATAAAAAATGTCTTTCAAAAGTCTTAAAGGTGAATCTATTTTTTTTTAAAATCAACCTCAAACCTGTTTACATACAAAGGTTTTCTAATAAAAATAGTTCAACATTTTTATTGAGTTATGTTCTTGATCATTGATTTAATGAAAGGCCTGGGGCTGGTGGGTTAGCTCAGTTGGTGTCAGTGTGGTGCTTATAACACCAAGGTCCAGGGTTTGATCCCAGTACCAGCCAGCCACCAAAAAAAAAAAGTAATAGACCTAAGTCCTCTCCTTCACTCTGACACCCATCTTATACCTGCCGTGTTCCAATAGGAAGTCAAATGAAACAATTATAATATTATTCATTAATAATACTTCTGATGACCTTGAAATGTCATTGCTGCTTTAAAGTTGTCTAACTTAAAATCTCAGGCAGCCTGGCTGGTTAGCTCAGTCGGTTAGAGCATGGCCTTATAACACCAAGGTAAGGGTTCAGTTCCTGTACTGACCAGCTGCAAAAAATAAAATCTTAGGCATTGAAAAGATCTGATTTAGCATACCCTATGGGTTAGAGTTTGTTTTTCTCTTTTCATTTTAGACCACAGTATCAAATAAGAATGAAGGATATCATTTAATTTTGTTTTGTGCTATAATAATAGAATATTGAATGGGATTTTTCCTGTTGTCTTGGAATTGGTTATTCTGACTGAAAAATGATGACAAAAAGGCTTAAGGATTCCGTGCTTTTAAAGTTTTCTCCCACCATTGGACCAAAGGCCTCCATGAGGACTTACTGAGAGGCAGGGGAACCATCTCTGCTACTTTCAATCAATGTCTCAGCCCTGGATGGTCAAGAAAATATTTCCCATCAACCCATCAGAAGACAAGTGAAGGGGGAATTTCAATGGAATACAAAATGGGGAGCTTAAAAGATGAAGATTGATAGCCTACTCCCTATCTGAGTACTTGCAGAGTTGGGAACCTAGACAACCACCCGAAGCCTGCCTTCAAAGTTCACCAAGCCCAGAGAGCGAATCTGTAGGAGAAATTGACTGATGTCTTTTGGAATTTATGAGTATATCTGAACACGAAGAATTGTGCCTGCTTCTTTCCCGGAGATTTTGAAAAAGGAAGACTTGCTGACAGAGCCCAGGAAAATGGGATAAAAAGAGACCATATTGTTGGGAGCTTAAGAAGTAGAGGAAACCTCCAACCCATTCTAGGTTTCCTAATTGTTATGGACTGAATGTTTTTGGTTTTCCCTGCCATCCCTCGCTGCCCCCCCAAAAGAAAAAATCATGTTGAAATCCCCAATGTGACGGTATTAAGGGGTAGAGCTCTTCTCTTAGGAAGTAATTAGGTCATGAGGATGGAGTCCTATGGATGGGATTAATGCCCATATAAGAAGAGACATGAGCAAGCCCTCACTCTTTCTGACCTTCAGCATGTGAAGGCACAGCAAGAAGAAGACCATCTGCAAATCAGGAAGAGTGCTCTCACCAGACACGAGATCTGCTGACACTTTGATCTTGGTTCCAGCCTCCAGAACCATGAAAAATGAACATAAGTTTTTTAAGCCACCCAGTCCATGATTTTCTGTTATAGCAGCCCAAACTGACTAAGACACTCATCTATCTTTGGGTGCAGAGGAGGAATTTCATGTTTGACTCAATATGAAGAACGTAGAGAAGAGAGGAGAAAAGACAAAGCCCTGGGGCTACCCAAGAGCTGCTTCTTGAGTTAGGATTTGGACCAAAGGCAAAACTAAAGGGAGGCATGGGTGCCCCTCTCTGCAGGCATCCTCGGTGATTTAGTGAACCAAGATGAAATTAAACCACCCTAAAAACTGCACAAAGATATGAGAAGACCACCAGCAGACATAAAATCGTGCAGTCTTGCGGGGAAGGGCACTTCCTCATCTCTAATAAGCAACCTCCCCATCTCTAATATTCCTTCTTTCTGACAAAGAAGTTAAATCTTAATACAGGAAGTTGAGGGGATGATGTTTGAATCAGATGTGAGATTGGATTTTCACACTGGAGTGACATTAGTTTGGTTTTGCTTTGTTTTTTTAATAAATGAAAGTGATTCTCATGAATCTCATGAATGAAAGTTGTGGCAAGTGTCCAAGAAATTGTCTTGGGAGATTTGACAGAGCATTATTGGAAATCGTGATTGGAGAAAAATAAACATTATTGTATTACTATCTACAAGTAGGGTCTACTCAATAAAACTGGTTACACTAAAATACTTACTTTCTAAAGTAGGCTGGGAGGCGGGTTTCTTTGGGATGGTAGTTACATTGTCTCAATAATAGTAGACAATGAAAAATGACCACAATAGCAACAAAATAACCCAAAGTGAATTCTCAAATGTAAGGATTATGAAAGGAGATTTTAAAAGAAAAAAAATCATTCATATTTGATTTTATTGTATAAGTTGAAGACACATATATACCTATGTCTTTTTCCAAAAGGAGACATTTTTAGTAATGTCAACCTTGGATGTATATACAATCTTAAAGTTTTCAATACACCATTTAGTACTTTAACTTATGAGCAAGAGAATAAACTCTCATTATTCACTTTCCTATCCACTGTGTACACGACATAATCTGAACTATAGAAAATGTTCAAACAAAGATTTTCAAATCAGCGTATCTCTTTCTACCTACTTCTCCCCTCTGCTGTCATGTATAGCAACATCTCGGTCATTAGTCTGCATTCACTGAAGATTCGGACAAGGGGGATAGTTTTAATTTTTTTCCATGTCGTCTTCTCTATATCAAATCATGCTTTACTCTGCATAAATTCAGTACCTACTCAGAAAATCTACCAATACTAAACAGGTGTTGGTTTTGCCAGCATTGCTTCCATTCTCCTTTTTCTGTAAAAAAGTACCTCTGCTTTCTTTTGAGGAATTACCCAAACTCCATTTCAAATAGTCTTGGTAGAACCATCAATCTCCTGGTCAGAGGGGTGGGTGCAAGACCCACGCAACACTTTTCAGTGTTTGAATCCTGAGCAGTAACACAAGAATGGACAATGATATAGCTTGCACACCAGTGCTTCAGTAGTTCCTGTATTTTTGAGGCATAATTGTTCAGCCTGACTTTTAAGTCTGTGAGCTGCCAAATATTCTTATAATAAATTGCTCCCCACTCCACCTTGCTTCCCCCTAAAGTTAGACAGAGTTGTTTTCTGATTGTTTGGAACCAAGCCACGCAAGGACCTTGGAATAGGCCATGACCCATGTACTGTCCTTCTTCCAGATCCCTCCTCTCTTCCTTTACTTTCCTAATAGTTTAAAGAACTATTTCTTTCAATGTTTCAACATTTATTTCCTTCATTTCAACCTCTCTGTGGTCAATATCTTAAACTAATTTGTCCTATGTAACTATTTGCCTGATAAAAACTGCCTTCTCCATTTCTGGTGCTGGGGGCTGCTGGAGAAAACACTCCCAACTATTTGGATCTCCCCTGCCAATCAGAAGTCTTTCTGGGTTTTGCTCATTTCACTTTCTCTTTCTCCACAGTGATTTCAGAATTCTCAGAACTCTCCTCAAATCTTCAACTAGATCATTTCTTCCCAGCAGTCTTGACACAGAGAAAGATAAAGCAATATGTTGAAAATTCACTCCTCTTCTGTCCAGGAAACTCTCCAACCAACATGTATTGCACGCATTCTTCCATCCTACTCTCTGTTCAGGTGGGAACATAGTCTTTTGTCCCCCTTAAGATTAATCCTCAGGATTGTGCTCTAGATCCTACCTCTTTCTATCTTTTGAGAGAAGTGGCTTTATCAATTACTACTATCTCTTCTATATCTTTAACCTCACCCTCTAGATTGTCTCCAAGGTAACTATAGGTAAACATGCTGAAGGTAGTCCTTTTTCATCAGAAACAATTCTTTCCTAAACAAGTCTCCATTTATCTTTCTCTTCTCATTCACAACTAAATTGAAATAGTTGTGTATCTGCCCTGTCTGTGGAGGGTGGGGGTACCAGGGCAGAGGGAGGGGCAGTATCATGTGAATCAGAGCACACCTGATACAGGGTGAAGAAGGCATCACACAAAGGTCAGTCCAGTGTGGAGAGGTCAAGCCTGAGCAGTGTGAGGATACATCCATGTAGAGGAGCAGTCTCATGCAGAGTGGCAGAACCTGAGCAGGGGAAATATGCATCTACACAGGAGAAGGCATGTCAGTGGAAAGAGGAGATTGATTCCATGCTGGCGGGATTAATCACACAAGTAAATCCAACAAGGCCAATGGGAACCAGGTTTCTCAGTGTCAAAAAAAGGGGGGTTACATATGTAAAGGGAGGAAATTAGAACAAACCCTGAAGTGCTAAATTAGAATTGATGGTATCAGTATACACTTATGGTTTTATAGATAGATGATAGAAAGATAGATATAGAGATAAATATAGATGCAAATGTGTATATATACACATTTGTATGTACACACATAGATATCGTAGCTCACTCCACTGAAACAGCCTTGAAGTACCACACTCCAAGAGCAAGGAGAACTCTTAGTGCTCCTAAAAAGACTCAGGGCAAACTTGGAAGAATGGCTGATTTCAGGGCTGGGGCACAGAAAGAACAAGATGAGCTTGTTAATATCGTGTGCCAAAAAGAAAGTAGTCATACAATGGAGACATGTCAAGAAAACACATAAGCCACCTTGAAGGGACTACTACTAGCTAAATTGGGAACGATTTGGACATCAAGATAAAGAATTATAGTAATTAAGTAAGGTGTTTTGTACTTTAACTTATGAGCAAGAGAATAAACTCTCATTATTCACTTTCCTATCCACAGTGTACATGACAGTACGTGTCTTCAACTTATATAATAAAAGCAAATTAATCAATGGTAAAATAAATAAATAAATAGAAAGTTTGATGAGAAATGGGATACTGACAAAGTCTCAGAAAACCTCCCCACAAAATACCAATTACCAAAGAAAGGGAAAAAAAACTAATTTGATAGTTGAGAATCCCAATAGACACATTGTTAATCAAGTAACCATTAGTAATGGGACAAACAAAATTTGATAAGATTCAATGAGAAGAAAACAACATCACTTTTGAGGTATTCCTGTCAAAATCTAATTAGTCAGCCGTTCTCAACTGAACCACAGAACACAGTGACTATTTTCTCAACTCTCTCAAGAATGGTAAATAATTAATGCCATTCTATGTGTATTGAAAGAAGTTAATTTTTTCATCCAGTAGATGCTGTGATAAAAAAAAAATGCTGTGAACATGAAAATAGATGCTGTGATGGTTAATTTCATGTGTCAACTTGACTAGGCCACAGGAGACAGAGAGAAAGACCAGTGATCGGATTTACTCTATAACAACCCACTCTTGTGATAAATGGTCCCTGTGATATTGACATTAATCTATTTATTAGGACTCTGCCCTCATGACCCAATCACCTCTTATTAGGCCCTACCTCCCAATACTACCACATTGGAGATTAAGTTTCCAACACATGAACTATTGACTGACACATTCAAATCATAGAATAGGACTTAATTCTTACCCGAAACTCTGGTTGAAAAAGGCCCAAAGATACTTTCCACAAAATAACTTATCTGTATTATTTAAATGTCAAGGTCATCAAAAACTAAGATTGTACTGCTGCTTCCAACTGAAGGAGATTAAAAGGGCATGAAACTACACGCAACAGATGATTCTGAACTGGATCCTTCTGCTCTAAAGAAGAGTATTGAAACAACTGACAAAACGTGATTGGAGTCTGAAGATTAAATGGTAGTAATGCCTAAAGTCAACGTGATTTTCGTGGTTGTACTGCAGTTATGAAGGCAAATGTCCTTATTTGTAGGAAACACAGTAAAGTATTTAGGGGTGGTGGGGCATCGTACTGGCAAATTACTTTCAAATGGGCCAGGAAAAAAGTCTAGGTACTGTGCCTGCAAGTTTTCTGTACATTTCTGATTGTTTCAAAATTTTTTAAATTAAAAAAAAAATTAAAATGAGCAAATATTAACCTGAAACTCATCATCATCCTCACTTCTTTCTCATGTTCCTCATCTCAGTGAGGAGCTTTCACCACATAGCCTAAGCCAAAAATCCAGTGTCACCCTTGATTCCCTTTCTCTCCACTGCAATATACATTCAATTAATATGCCTCCCCTATGGGCATATCCAATTACGCACCAAGATCTGATGATTCTACCTAATTATTTCATTATTTTTAAAAAATAATTTTAAATTTAAAAATATATGTAAAATAATTTTTAAATAATATACATTTTTAGTGACCAGGGTTTTGACATACCCAATCATTAAATTATCAAACCTATGAATAAAGAAGTGCCTCTGCACCAAAATATTTTTAGCAATTTAAATTTTTAAGAGGAAACATCACCTATACGTAATTTCAATATATACAGCAAATAAAATATTAAATAATCAAAACTTTTGAAATAAACCTTTTTATTACCTATCTGTAAATCTATGCAGAATACTTGAAATGCCAGCTATGTACTAATTATGTTAAAAATACAGATGAGCCATATTGCAAATTTCATTTAGCTTCCCCTCAAGCATTTTATTCTCTGTCATGACACAATTGCATTTTTCCTGAGGCCCAATTACAAGCAGGCTGAAAGACTCCTTGTTCATCAGTTTTAAACAATGTACCAAATGTAATATAAGCAGAAAAACGCCAAAGGGAAATATACATATTTTTAATATGTATATTTTTAATTATAAAACTTTGTTTTAGAAAAAGCCAGTATTCCTCATTTACTTCAACTGGAATCAGAAACTACATCATGTTTCTGACCCCTTGGCAACCAGTATACATTTATAAAATTGATGGTTTGAACTTAAGTCTTATTTCTAATTCATCAGTCTCATGTGATTTCATGTAGCTATCTGAAAAAGCTTCCAATAAGATTCTACAATCTTACAATGGAAAATTGCTTCAAGATAATATTTCATTATCAATCTATCACATATCAATAAACATGTATTGAGTATGTATTGTGTGCCAGGCACTATGCTAAGTGCTGGAGACATATAAATGATTAACACTTGGGCACTAGATAAGACATGGAAAGTGCCCTTGAGAGGCTTGGAAAATATGGAAGAGACAATAAATGTACAAACTACATAAAAAATTATTAAGTAATAGGGTTTGAAAAGGTACTATAAGAGAAAAATATAACCCAAATGAAAAGAGGGGCAGATGATTACAGAAGCCTTCTTGGAGAAGGTAACATCTTATTGATAAATAATCCTACTGTACTTGCTTGCAGTATAACCTAGTGATCAACAACACAGGTTCAAATCCTAGCACCACCTAGAAAGCTGTTGAGTTTGGGCAAGTTACTTAATCTCTCTAAGCCTGTTCCTTGCCTATAAATTAGGATATAATAGTAGAGGACCAAACAGGATAATGAGTAAAAAGCACAGCATCTGCCATAAAATATGCTATTTTTATAGTTGTTGCAATGATAATCATCTCTTTCTCTCTCACACACACACATCTCAGTCAGCATACAACCTCATGTTTTTTGGATTTCTTGGCCAACATATCCATGTCCTATACACCTATAAAGTGAAAAAAACACTTCGCTCCACACCCTCTCCCTCTCCTCCCATCTGTTATCAGCTAAGCTTCCCAATCCCCTGAAAAGACTTCTTGACTTGCTGTAATTACAAGACATGCCTGCCCCATGTCTACTCTTCGATGTGAGCATGACCACCTGAGATGTCTCTGGACTCTCTGTCCACTGCAGCTCTCTTCTCATCCTGCTCTGTTCCCACATCCACCAGGGAACAGTTCTCTTGCCCTTCACCCTCCTACTACTCCCCTATGGGTCTTCCTTACTGATGTTTTGTGATTTTTTACACAGCTCACTTAACTAGCTTTGTCACCTATTGGCCACCACTGTCTCCTAGCCAGTGACCAACATTTCGTTTCATTTGGAGTGAACAACAAACTTTTTATGACTTGAATTATGTGAACATGAACATATGACAGCAAAAACATTTTCAAAATATAATGCAGAATCACTGCAGAGACAGAAAAAAAGCAATGTGATTAGAACACAAAATCATTGAGGTTTGTGGAGATGAGAAAGGCTAGTGCTAAAAATAGAATAACAGTATGGCCTCTGTTCTTTCCGAAATTATCCTCTTAAGGATCATGTCTCTGTTTTACAGTCTTTCCCCTGCAACAATCTCCTATTGGCCATAAGTCTATGAAGTGAATCTTTATTAAAGGTTATTCTCTCCTTCTTCATTGATTTGCAGAAAAACCCAAGGGAAGGGATAGCGCTCAGCTCAGTTTTTTCTTATACATTCACCTTTTGAGGGCTTCTACCAAGCTTTCAAAAGAGACCCAAATAACAGCAAAATAATAATAAATGAAAAATTAAATTAAAGCTAAATGACTTTCTATTCAAGCCATCCACTGGTAGAAATAAAGTGTTCCTTAATTCTAAGCATAAAATAAATCATTTGAACATTAGAGCTATTAGGTAAAATGATATCTACTCTAGCTCTCAAAATTTGTTTTTAACCCATACCTCACAAAATTATTTTGGCTTTATCAAACCATTACTCCCACTTCCTGAAGAAACGGACTGAATATATTACTTTCATCTGTAAATTACTCATGATTTAATTCTGTTCCTCACTTTGGATACTTTGTTTTGTGCATCTTTGTAACAGCATGGGTACCCTCATGCCCATAAAACCCTTCATATATATTTCAAAGTCTAAAATAATAAAGCATTAAATTCTTTTCTATCAGATTCTCTGCAGCAAAATAATTTGAAATTCATGCATGATTACAAAATGTTACATCAATTTTAAGCAGGAAATTTTAGTTGCCTCATGTTTCTACTAAAATATATTTAAGTACTTTATACATGAACTAAAAAGATGTTTGTGTTACAAAAACCATAAATGTAAAACCAATTGCTGATTATCCATGGGAATTCACTAAGTCATAGGTTAATGAGTGATCTGAACGTTGAGCTATCATCTAACCTATTTCCTGATCCTGAAACAAAAGGTCATTTGAAACACTTAGAATTTTGAAGCAGTGAGTTCTTTTTTTTTAATTGAAACATAATTTATTATACATATTTTGGAAGTACAGTGTTGACTATTAGTATTTGTGTACAATATGTGACCATCGATTCAACATTATTAGCATGTTTATTATTACAGTTGTAATTGTTCTTTGTGTCCTTTACCCAATTTCTCCCTAACTCCTCTCAGTCTCCCCCTTTCCCACCTCTAGTAACCATAGGTCTGTTCTCTCCTTCTAAAAGTTCAATGTATAATTGTGATCTTTTTTTCTTTCCTTCTGTATTAGCTCCTACTTATGAGTGAAAATATGCAGTATTTCTCTTTCTGTGCCTGGCTTATTTCATTTAACTTAATTTTCTCCAAGCCCATCCATGTTGCTGCGAATGGCAGAATTTCATTCTTCTTTACAGCTGTATGGTATTCCATTGTGTAGATATAACACATTTTCCTTATCCAGTCATTTCCTAATGGACATTTAAGTTGGTTCCACATCTTAGCTATTGTAAATAGAGCTGCAATGAACAAGGCAGTGCAGATATCCCTTCAACATAATGATTTCCATTCCTTTGGGTATACAGCCAGAAGTGGGATTGCTGGATCATGTGGTAGTTCTATCTTTTTATCTGTAGTTGTTTGAGAAAACTTCATACTGTTTTCCATAGTGGCTGTCCTAATTTACAGTCCCAACAACAGTGTCCCAACAATAGTTCCCTTTTCTCCACATCCTCTCCAGCATTTATTATTCTCAGTCTTTTTGATAATAGCCAGTCTAACTGGGGTGAGGTGATATCTCAAAGTGGTTTTCATTTGCATTTCCCTGAGGATTAGTTGTCCTGACCCGCGGGATATTCAACGCAGACCCTGGAGGGGGGAGTGGGAATTGAATGGGACAAGAGATGCGAGAAATGGAGACAAGACAGTATTCTGATCAAGTCTCATTTATTAGCCAGAAGGTCACAGCTTATATAGACAGCAGGAGGGAATCAGCAGATAAGAAAGTATGCAGATATTTTCTGGGAAAAATCACAGGGCAAATCGTTCCAGGAAATGGAATATTTCTCAGCTATCTAAAGCAAAGCGGCGGTGAGCTACGCTTAGGGCTGTGCAAGCAGTAAGAAGGAGAAAAGGGCGGAAAGGTCACAGCATTTATATCTTTAGTGTCAGCAGGCCATTCCAGGAGTTATCTAGGGGGTCCTTCCATTTGACCATGGCAAATTGTGATTGGGACTCGGAATGCCAAAAACGGTCAGCTGCTGATTTGCCGTTGACATCAAGATTTTAAAAATTAAGGATGAAAAGGGCATGACTTAGTAAATTCCTGGGGGAGCCTCTTGTGGGGTACCATTCCCCCTTTTTTATTTTTTCAAGGCAAGTTTTTAGAGATAAGTGGGCTCTTTTGACAATTCCTTGGCCTTGAGGGTTATAGGGAATGCCTGTAATATGTTGAATTTGTAATCTATCACAAAAATCTTGGAAAGCCTTGGAGGTATAGCCAGGGCCATTGTCTGTTTTAATCTGTTTTGGGATTCCCAAGATTGAAAAACAATGTAGCAAATGAGCAATAACATGTTTGGTTGCTTCTCCTGTCTGTAAAGTGGCGAGCAAAAACCTACTGTAGGTGTCTATGGACACATGAACATATTTTAGATTACCAAATTCTGATAAATGAGTAACATCCATTTGCCAAAGCATATTTGGGACAAGTCCTCAAGGATTAACTCCCAAATGGGGAACAGGCAAGAGTGTAACACAGGAAGGACACTGTTTAACTATCTGTCTAGCTTGTTCTCTAGTGATGTGAAACATTAACCTAAGTGTGTGAGCATTAATATGATGAAGAGAGTGAGTAGTTTGTGCCTGTGTAACAGGATCAGCGGTAATGGTGGCCACTGTTTTAGTGGCCGCATCAGCCAGTTTGTTTCCCATGGCAAGAGGGCCTGGGAGGTTGCAATGTGCTCTAACATGACCTATAAAAAAGGGCAAACATCTTTGTTGAATCAGTTTTTGGCATTGCAAAAAAAGCTCAGTGGCAGTGGAGGTATGTTTGATTTGGGGAACTGTTTCTAAAAGGGGGATAGAATTGGCTAAATAGGCACTATCAGTATAAAGATTGAGGGCCTGATTTGGGAAGGTTAAAAAAACCTGAATAACAGCTTGTAACTCCACAAGTTGGGCAGAAGTATAACAAGTAGTAAAGCGACTGTGTGATTATTAATGGTATAAGCTGCAGTCCCTGTGGATGAACCATCAGTAAAAACCAAAAGGGCATTTTTTTTTTTTTATGTGACCGTAACCCTTGGCTCGGTGTCGCCTGCACCGCGCTCAGCCAGTGAGCGAACCGGCCATCCCTATATAGGATCTGAACCCGCGGCGGGAGCGCTCCTGCGCTCCCAGTGCCGCACTCTCCCGAGTGAGCCACGGGGTCAGCCCCAAAAGGGCATTATTTACCAGCGAGTTCCAAGTAACTCGGGGAAAAACAAAAGTGTGTAAGTTACAAAACTGAATAAGTTTATTGGATGGATAATGATTATCTATTGTGCCTTCATAAGAGGCACAAGCCACTACCCAAGTATCAGAATTTTGTAAAAGCCAGTTAACCTGTTGTTGGGTGTAGGGCTGGATTAATTTGTGTGGTTCAAACCCAAAGTACTTTCTACTATTTTCTCGACCTAATATAATTAAATCTGCAACAGCATCAAAGTAAGGAAGCAAGGGTTTTTTGGTGATGAAGGTAAATGAACCCACATAATAGGGTTGTTCTGCCAAAATAGCCCGTAGGGACAAGAGCCGTACTGAATATAATAAACGTTAAGGGTTGGGTATAATCCAAGTAAGAGACAAATTGAGCTGCAATAGCATTTTCTACTTTTTGTAATGTAGCCAGTGCTTCTGGAGAGAGAGATCTGGAAGATTTAGGGTCAGAATTTCCTTTTAAAACATCAAATAAGGGCTTTAGGTCTCCAGTAGTAAGTTTTAAATATGGATGGAGCCAATTTATATTGCCTAAAAGTTTTTGAAAATCATTAAAGGTTTGTAATTGATCTGTGCAGATGGAAGCCCTCTGGTTAGTAATTTTGCGTCCCGTCATATGAAACCCCAAAAAGGTATAGGGATCATGAAACTGTATCTTTTCTGGAGCTATTCGTAAACCTGATAAAGCTAACTGCTTTTCAAGCTGGATAAAACATTGTAAAACCCTGTCTTTTGAATCGCCAGCAAGTAAAATGTCATCCATATAGTGTATAATGTACATATCTTTCCACAGATCTCTGATTGGTTGGATGACTGCAGCCACAAATTTTTGGCATAAGGTAGGACTATTGTCCATTCCCTGGGGCAGGACCCACCATTGGTATCGTTTCATGGGTTCCTTAAAATTTATGGAGGGGAGACTAAAAGCAAAACGTTTTTGGTCACTAGCATGTAGGGGAATTGTGAAAAAGCAATCTTTGAGATCTATAACCATTTTAAAAGAGCCTGAAGGAATTGCCACTGGGGATGGCAAGCCAGGTTGCAAAGCGCCCATAACCACCATTGTGGCATTAACAGCTATTAGGTCCTGAAGCAGTCTCCATTTTCCAGATTCTTTTCTGTTTTTTTTTTTTTTTTTGTCTTTTTCATGACCGGCACTCAGCCAGTGAGTGCACCGGCCATTCCTATATAGGATCCGAACCCGCGGTGGGAGCGTCGCTGCGCTCCCAATGCTGCACTCTCCCGAGTGCGCCACAGGCTCGGCCCCAGATTTTTTTCTAATAACAAATATAGGAGTATTCCAGGGGGAGTTACTCTCAACAATGTGTCCTGCCAGTAACTGTTCCTGTACTAACTGTTGGGCGACACATAATTTTTCCGAGGTTAATGGCCACTGATCAACCCAAATGGGCTCGCTTGACTTCCAAGTTACGGGGTCAGCATGCCTTTGGGGTACAGGCTTGTCAATGGCCGAAATCAAAAATTTCCAGGGCCCTGCTTATTAAGTTGGCCTGTTGCCTGAATGGGTTGTAAAATACCTTGTTCCTGTTTTTCTAAACCTTTGCCTGGACTATATCCTTGAGCCAGCATTTGTGCTGTAACTATTTCATTAGGGCTGCACATTATTATTTTCATTTGTGAGAGCAGATCCCTGCCCCAAAGATTGACAGGCAAGTAAGGGATGACATTCAGTTGAATAAGACCTGAATTATTTTCCTTATCTGTCCATGTAAGAAATTTAGAACTCTGTTTAGGATTGTGGCTTTGTCCAATTCCCTTTAGATTGGTTAAGGTATCACAAAGGGGCCAAGTGGCGGGCCAGTCCTCTTGTCTAATGATTGTAACATCAGCCCCAGTATCTATTAGGCCAGTGAATTGTTTACCATCCAACCATAAGGTAAGAGAGGGTTTTTGACGGGAAATCTGTTGGACCCAGTAAGCATCTGAGGATCCAAAATTGCCTGCACCTTTCACAATATTATGGGCTTTATTATTTGTTTTAACTAGGGGAAGTAGGATAAGCTGGGCTACTCTTTCTCGTTGTGGAATCATGATAATGTCAGTAGTTGCTTTGGCCAGAAGCTTAATTTCTCCAGTAAAATCATTATCAATTACTCCAGGAAAAATTTGTAGCCCTTTGAATACTGAACAGCCGCGACCAAGGACAAGTCCAAAAGTACCAGGGGGCAATGGACCAAAGACCCCTGTATTTAAAATTTGAGGTCCCATTTCAGAAGTTAACACTGTGCGGGAGGTGGAACAGAGGTCCCTGTGCGGGAGGTGGAACAGAGGTCCCGTCTTGTGCTCCCTGGGGTTGCTCTAGTGAGGTTTGAAACAGGTTGTTGTTGTTGGCTGGGACAAACTTGATAGCCCCACTTTGGTTCGGGGCCTGGGGCTGGCCCCTTTTCCCATTTCCCTGAGGGGGTGGTAAGGGACTTCCCTGAGCATCAGTTTGGATCTACATTCATTTGCCCAATGTTTTCCTCTTTTACATCATGGACAAAGTCCAGGAGGCTTGGTGGCTATGGCTTTTGTCTGGTATTCCTGACAGTTTTTAGCAAAATGACCAGGCTTGCCACATTTAAAGCAACCTTTATTATTTTGGTCTTTATTAGCTAAAAAAAATCCTTTACTGTTTGTCCACTGAGGGCTGCGGCCATGGCTAGACCTTGTTGATAAGAGGAGCCAATGTCCGAGCAAAGACGAATATATCCTTGAAGGTCAGTTTTATTTTTGCGGGGCCTAATGGCCGCCTGGCATGCAGGATTAGCATTTTCAAAAGCCAATTGTTTTATATAATCAAGATTGGCATCCGCATTGCCTAACAACCTATCTGCTGTTGTCATTAGCCGGTCAACAAAATCCAAAAAAGGCTCTTCAGGCCCTTGTTTTACTCCTGTAAGCGAAGCGCTTGAATCCCCCTTAGCTGGGAGCCTTCTCCAAGCCTTTAAAGTGGCTGTTTGAATTTGGGAAAATAGACCGGGGTCATAGTTTTTTTGTTCCTCAATACTAGAATAGTCACCAGAGCCGGTCAGCACATCAAGACCCCAATCTTTATCAGCCTGAAGGTTTTTTCTAGCAATGTCTTTGCAGCTTTCAAAAAATTCGGACTTCCAGAGTAAGTAATCACCCCCCAAGAGTGTGGCTCCGACAATGGTGTTCCAATCTATCGGAGTGAGCCAGCTTTCAGCCACAGATTCTAATATAGCAAGGGTATAAGGCGCTGTGGGCCCATATTGGGAAATGGCACCTTTTAGCTCTTTGATAACATTAAATCCCAGCCTGTCAAATTCGTCCCATGTTATCCACAGATTCGGATACTGGGAAGGCCTCAGGTTGGTCAAAAAGACTTTGATCTACATGAATGGGAGCTCTTTGGTGGGGGGGCTAACTTGTTGTTTAACGGAGGGCAATAGCCAGTCGCTTTAGTTTGACATGTTGTATTCTTACGTTTTGTTTGTAATTCTTGCAGTTTGGTCGTTAAGACCTGGAGCTTTTCCTCTAAGAGAATTTGTTTTTCTAATTGTTGAACTTTTGACTCTAAATTTTTTAAAGGATCTGATACCGTCACCACCGCGGGAGCGGAGGGCAAATTGTAAGGGGGAGGGCATGACAAGGGCTGAACCAAGAACGCGTCATCTGGTGCATGGTATTCAGTGGCCTCTGTGTCCAGATCGCCCCAATCAACTCCTGAGGGATCAGGATTCTGTGCCTCCTCATCATCCTGGAATTTTAATAGTGGATACTTTTTAGATCTCTTAGGTATGGCACTGGCTGCCTTGACCTCCTCACTCTCATCTTCTAGGGAGATTAGATCTAAGTCCTCCCTAGGCGGTGGAGAGGGATTTCAGAGGTCAGTCTTGGAACTGGCTTTTAATATTTTTTCAGTTTGGGCCACAGTTTCTGAAACTTCTGGGGATTTTTCCCTATCCTGAATCATGTCCCTGATTAAATTCCAATAGGAGAAGGCAGTAACGGGGACCTTTTCTGGCCCGAAAGTCTCATAGAAATCTTGTAAAGTGTCTCCAACTCGAGACCACTTTTTATAATTAATAGTCCCTTCTTCTGGGAACCAAGGACAAAGATTCCGCACGAAATCAAAAAAATCTTAATAGATCACTTGTTTTAACCTTTACTCCTCGCGTCTTTAAAGCTTTTTGTAACTGTCTTATGTAGACGTCATGACAACTTAATTCTTGTCCCATTATCGGGTGCGCTTACTCACCTTATCCTGACGTGGCATGTTCCCACGGCGGACGAAGGTTTTACTCTTTCATTTTCAGTGGTCGACCCTCCGATGCACCATCTTCCTCACGGTGTCCCCTGTATCCAGTGCCCCACGTTTGGGCGCCAGAAATGTCCCGACCGGAGGGATATTCAACGCAGACCCTGGAGGGGGGAGTGGGAATTGGATGGGACAAGAGATAGGAGAAATGGAGACAAGACAGTATTCTGATCAAGTCTCATTTATTAGCCAGAAGGTCACAGCTTATATAGCCAGCAGGAGGGAATCAACAGATAAGGAAGTATGCAGATTTTTCTGGGAAAAATCACAGGGCAAATCGTTCCAGGAAATGGAATATTTCTCAGCTATCTAAAGCAAAGCAGCAGTGATCTATGCCTAGGGCTGTGCAAGCAGTAAGAAGGAGAAAAGGGCGGAAAGGTCACAGCATTTATATCTTTAGTGTCAGAGGGCTATTGGCAGGGCTTCATGACCCTGGGCAGGCTATGACCGGGCTCTTCGGCCCGGACAATTAGTGGTGTTGAACATTTTTTCATGTACCTGTTGGCCATCTATATGTCTTCCTTAGAAAAATGTCTATTCAGCTCCTTTGTTCATTTTTTAATTGTATTCTTTGTTTTTTACTATGCAGTTGTTTGAGTTCCTTGTATATTCTGGTTATTAATCCCTTGTTGGATGTATAGTTGGCAAATATTTTTTCTCATTCTGTTGGTTTTCACTCCATTGACTGTTTTCTTTGCTGTGCAGAAGCTTGTTAGTTTGATATAATCCCATCTATTTATTTTTTCTTTTGTTCCTAGTGTTTTGGGGATCTTACTCATAATATCTTCACCCAGTCCTACTTCCTCAGCAATCTTTTAAATTTAAATTGTCCCTCCTCCTTACAGCTTTTCCCTGACAAACACTTCCTTTATAGTAGCTACTTCTTCAAATAAAATTATCGAACAACAAGAAAGATAATGCCATAAAAACTGAGCTAAGGATGAGAGAGAAGCAATAATTCTCTCTATTTTTAAATCACAACATAAGGATAATAATTAACAACAGTACATAAAACTAACCTTACCTGGCAGACTCTTGGAAAAAGCTTTCATTAAACAATACTGAAAAGGTAGTGGCAATAAATAACAAGCTTTTTGGGTTTTTAAAATCATTTATAACATTTATCCCCTTCATCAACAGAGAAAACATAGATGGCTGGAAAGGCAACATTTCCCAAGTAAGATATTGCATATAAAATTCCAGTCAGCCAAATATGAATTTGATATAAAAAACTAAGAATTGTTTCCTTTCTATTATACTTTGCCACTAAAACTGAATTTCCATCAAGAAAATATCTTATTATAATAAGAATCTTTTTACTCTCATTACATAAAGTTGTGCCTGCTTAAAAGTCATAAAATAGTTCAGGAAAAAAAAAATTTAGCATTTCTAATCTTTCTTGTAGGCCAGACGTCTTTTGAACCTGGATGAATAAACTTTACCAACTCATCATCTACATGATAAGAAGCATCATAGGTTAGCTGGCAATGCTCTTCTTCTTTTAGTTGTACATCTGGATGGAAATATACCAAAATGTTAACAGTCATACCTCCAGATGGATAGAATAATAGTTTTCTTTTAATCAAGAAATCAAAGAACAGATTAAATGGTGTTCATGTAACACAAATTATACTATTTCTCAATAAGGGAGAACAGAAACCAAATTTGATACTGAATTTTATCACAAAATCCATAGCATATTTAAATGTCTATTAAGTATGAAGAATGTAACAAGCATAACATGCAATTCACTCTCAAATATGAAAAACAAATCTTATTCATTTTGCTAACATAGCAAATCTTCCCTCCAGTCTCTACACCAAAGTCAAATTTGCTGCATTTTGTTAAATGGGTAAATCAGAGTTACGAAACCTTGAAATATAGAATTAATACTTGAAAAAAAAATACCTAATTCTACAGCTCTCAAATCTATCAGGTACTAGTTAAAATAAAGATTAAGCACAGATTTCATGTGTTTCTTTAAGAAACAGATCCTGACTACTAGTATGGTTTTTCTTACAAACACCAAAACTTTCAGTAAAGATGGCTTGGGTTTTTTTAATAATGATATTGGGCATTTTGATATAATATGTGAAAAACTCCAGACTTGGCTGTCATTTTGACATATCTCTTCAGTATCACAGTATATATCTTGATAGCAATTATTATTTGTTAGTTTTTGACAAATTCCTGAGATTGAGTGGAAGGTAGAGGAGCCACTTGATTCAAAATCCAAGCAACAAATACTATAAAAACAGATCCCTACTTAAGCTCTGAAGAAGCTATGAAAGGGGGAAAGAGATAGTTATTCTTTCTAGTGGGACTTTTACTAGGTTGTGCCAACTGAATCTACTAGAGGGGTTAGAAGGGAAAGGAGATCACACAGTAGTGGGATGTTGTTCTGGGCACATAAAACAGCATGTAACTGCACATTGGCAACAGTGAGACAAGCTAACAAAGGGGACAGAAGATGTACTTGACAGGAATACAGTGACTTAGTGGATCAGTAGGAGGAGATGCCATGTGAGACGTAGGCTGGGGTGCAGTAGGAAAGAGCCTTGGTGGTAAGATGAATAGCTTAAATTTAATGCAAAATGCAATAAGGGCCCAGTGAAGCAAGCCAAGAAGCCCAAGATAATGGCTATAGTACAGTATTTCAAGCTGCCTGAAGGGTAGGTAGACAGGGAGTCTGGAAAAGGTAAGGTTATGTAAGTCACAAGAGAAAACATTCAAAATTTGGTCCAAGTGTTTTTTATTTCCTTTTAGAAATGAAAAGATAAACCGAAATTTAGAGGTGCCAGAGTTGTTCATTTGTTTCCAGTGTTTTCATTGTTTGAATAAATAGGAGGAAAACAAAATGAAGCAAATAAACTCAAGTTTAGACACTTGAGAAATAGTCATGTGACCAAATCTAAAGCAAAGAAAGGTGATAATTGGGGTAAGTGAATGGGATCTTAAGTAAAAATAACAGTGGATAAGAATTTCTTGGCAACTTGCCAGTTACCAAAGTGTTTAGGAAGACACAATAAAAAGAAAAATTTAAAATCAGAAAAGTAAATAACAGAGACAATGATTCAAAAAATCCTAAAAGCTTCAAACATAATGAATAGCGTAATGTAAAGGGACAGGAATGAATCGTTTAACACGTTAAAACAGTTTTCCAAACTGTAAATAAATTTCTTAACGTTCTTTTTTACTGTACTCAATTCTAGTGCTTTTAAATAGCTAATTCTTATTTTTCAGAAATAAGTTATATTCTAATTGGAGAAATTTTACTACAAATTTTGAAAAATGCAGCCATTGTTCACTAGCCCTTAATAATTTTAAACATAAATTTTGTAACGAATTAATGTGCTCCTCCTTGTGTACCGCACTTTTAAATCAGCTCCTTGTTCAATTTTATTCGAATGCTTAATAATTATCACTGACCTTATACTGAGAAAAAAAAGAGGACATCTTAGTAAATTCACCACTTTCACCGCTAGGGGGAGAAAAAACACAAGTAGTATCTGGTATCAAAGCTAGTACAAGACCCCAGGTACCTTACCTAGATTTTCCACCAGGTGTCAACCAAGAGGAGAAAGAAAGTATTTTTCTCACTCAAATAAATACACAAATTCATAATTTTAAGCATAACAATCTAAACTGAGACAAATGGCCTGCCCATTAATTGCCCAAATGGTTTGCATATTTATATTCTCAATATATTGCTGCAGAGTCCAAGATATTACCTTGTTAACTAAACACCAACTAAATAAAATGTAGTTTCTTCTGAAATAAAGAAAACAGCAAGACCAATGAGTTTAGTTTATTATGATTCATAGACTCAATCTATCCAAATATACTATGCAAAAGAATCTAAAATGTTTAAACATGCCAAAAATCTTCCAAAGTATTTTTGGTAAAGTATATATAGTTACAGATTCATATTTTTTTCTTTCTATAGTTCTCATAAGCAATTCTGTTGATTGCCAATAATCTAGATGAGTTTATGCTGCTGTGCTTTGAATCTCACTGTGATGTGACGAAGGCACAGCTATTTTTTACCAAAACATTCACTGTTGTAAACAATACGTCAGCTAAATCACTATGTCATACTGCCCTTTATAAAGCGGTACTTTTTTAGGCTGAACTCTGTTCTGGATACAGTTGTAATCATGCCATACCCTGCAAATCTAGCTGTAGGTGGTATCTTTAAAAAGGACTTTTTCTTCCTTCAAGGAAGTGGTCAAGCCTTTTTCCCCTAGAGTCATCATGGAAACAACTTGGTTGTTTATGGTGCTATCTAATTAAGAGATGGAGGAGAAGACAAAGCCTACTGATTATACTTGCTTCTCTTTCTTGTTCCTTATTCTCCTAAGGTTCCTATGGCCTAGACTGAGTTCACTTCCATCCTGCCTACAAAGTACTGGTTTTAAAAGAAATCCAAGCCAAGCATGCTCTTGCCTATGAACAATATTTCTTGTCTGGCTTTTATTACGTTTTCTTTCGAAATTCGTTAGATTATGTTCAGCAACCAGCCGCTTGCCCAACCGGTTTCTCTCCTTCCCCCACGTCTCTTCACACATCACTTTTTCCTCCTGCCATCCAGTCGAGTGGCAAAACCCCGCAGTGCCGGTAACGCACGCTTCGGGCTGGTCACTCAGCAGTTTACCCTTACTTGGCTTTGCAAACAGCTCCCCACCCAGCCCTTGTCCCCTCGTTCTCCCCTCTGCCATTATCTATTAGCGTGCGCTCGGTAAGGGACTCCAGATAGCACGTCGAGGGTTTACGGTAGCCTGCCTACCAATAGGAGCCCACAATGAACCGAAGCCAGGTTCGGCCTCCCGGCAGCACTAGTACCTTCCTCCCCTAGCTCTGCACCTACTGTACGCGCGAGCGAGCGAGCGAGCGAGAGACTGAGCTGCGCGCGGGAGGGGGCGCGCAGGGAGGGCGGACAGCAGCCGCGGCGTGCGCGTGCGCACTGGGGTTGTTTTTCACAAAGCTGCTCTTAAAGTGAGCTGGCAGCTTCCAGCCGCCCGTCTTTGTAAGGAGACCACTGAGACAAGCGGGACCGCGGAGCAGCAGCCTCTCTGCTGCCCTGACTTTTTAAGAAATCTCAATGAACTATTTGTGAAGAATCACTGATCCTGCCTGCAAGCTTTTTGCACGGCACAGACGTTGATCAGTGTTAAGTAAAGATCACATTTTATATGCGATCTTGACTTTTTTTGTCTTACATTATATTTTTATAGATTTTGTTATAAACATGGTGCTGGGAAAGGTGAAGAGTTTAACAATAAGCTTTGACTGTCTTAATGACAGCAATGTCCCTGTGTATTCTAGTGGGGATACCGTCTCAGGAAGGGTGAATTTAGAAGTTACTGGGGAAATCAGAGTAAAATCTCTTAAAATTCATGCAAGAGGACATGCGAAAGTACGCTGGACTGAATCTAGAAACGCCGGCTCCAATACTGCCTATACACAGAATTACACTGAAGAAGTAGAATATTTCAACCATAAAGACATCTTAATTGGGCACGAAAGAGGTAAGTTTTTTATATTATTCAGAAGCCATTAGACTTTTTAAAGTACCTTTTCAGTTTTCTGAATTAATTCTACTCCTAGCATAACACAACAGTTTGATAAAGATTAGCAAAGTTGGAAGATTTGGATTCTCCTTGACGTTCATCGTGTGTTAAGCTGTAATGCATGCAGGCATCTGCAAAGTGCCTGCAAACTGCACTTATTCAGCTTCATCTATACCCGGCTTGGTCTGTGCCATACGCACTTGTAATCCATTTGCACCATACTTATAAATTCTGCTTCAATCTGATTCAGTAATTTTACTAATATGCTTTCAAATGAATTGAGAAAAACTACAATCCAATATTAGATTTTTTGCTTTTTACTTTGCATCCTTAGATCTAAAAACTGAGCTTCAATGAAGAAATGGAAAACATTTAAAGAGGCGTAATAGGTGTATTTCATTTTTAATACTGACACACAAAAGACTTTGATACAGGGTATCCGTGGCTCATTTTGACATATGGTATCAACACCCCACGTGTTTTTCCCTATTCTTTCCAATTCCTTTAGAAATGTACATCAAGCATTCTTTATTTTAAAGGACAATATCTGTCCTTATGGTTGGTATGGAGTCAGTTTTAGAAGCCATTTAGAGTCAGTAATGTTCTTTTCCGAGCATCATGTCTAACTTTGGAACGTGCATTCAATGAAACCCATGCCAGTCAAATGGAATTGAAAAGTATACGGCACATTGGATTTGATTTTGGGTTAGAAGAGAGAGATGAAGGGTTGTCAAAATAAGAAGGGGTCCTGAGATTTCCAGTCTATTGTCTTAAATGGCTACATTGTGGAAATATAGGAGACTCTAAGCTTGTTTTTCTAAGTTTCCACCCTTTGTTAGAAGCGGTTCAATCCTGTTTCGGACCAGTTCTGGGGGGTGGTGAGGAGGGGCGCTTGTTCTGCTCTCAGCAGATTGGTTACACGCGTCAGGTGGTGGCGATGACTTAATTCCTAGCCCAAGAAGAATATAATGTTAAAACTGGTTATGTAATTTTTGTGCTTCTCCTTTTTAATGCAGTATTTAGTTGAAATGGTGACGATTTCTCAGAAAAAATAGAGGCATATTTTTACCTTTTTTTATATTAAAAATATACCTTCTGGGGAAGTGCTAATTGAACTAAGGCAAGTGAGAAATGAAAGATGCTTTGAGTCACAGCATTAATACATTATTTTTTTAAATAGTAAGATGAACTCACTTCTTCAATAAGGGTTTCATAGTTACACATAGGGACTTTGCATCCTAAAATAATTTCTAATTAACCTCTTCAAGCGTTCACACTGATAGGAAATGCACATGCCTAATGACAGTCCTGGTATTTATTGAAAAGCAGACAGAGAGTGTGTTTGAACCTTTCTGGACATGCAGCCTTTTATAAAATGTGAGAGAAGAAACAAAGGTTTGTCTTTAAGGAGTTGAGACTTGCAGTGAGAGAAAAGTGGAACCATGAGTTGTGGGGAAGAACAATTTCATTAGTTGCACCACGATTTCACGGTAAAGAAAACTAGGTGCCCCGCACCCCATGAGATGCCCCCCAACCTCCGCAACGTGTGGATGAGCTTTTAGCCTGGAATAGTTTCAATGACTTGAAATTGGGAGCTCTCTAACTAGCCTGGTAACTGAGATCCCGCCCTGGGCGACCGGTGATAGGCGGAGCCGGGTTTGTTAGCCTGTTGCTAAGGCGATGCCAGGCGCTGATTGGATTGGGCGCGGACGGGTGGGGAGAGTGAGCTCGCGCCGGCTGGGGCGAGGCTTGGAACCGGCGTGCGCCGGTAAGGGTCCCTCCAGACCCGCCGCCAACCCCCCCCCCGTGCTCACGTCCGTTCCCGGGTTTCTGTGGGCGCCCGGGGACCTTGTCACATCACGTTCTGTCGCCTCTCACTCCGGCCTGCTTGGAGTCACTGAAAGAAACGACTTAGATTTCAGCCGAGTAGAGGGCAGAAGCTCCAGCCGGCCTTACAGGTGCTGAATGGCCGTGGGCGCAACTTTAGCTAAAAATACTATTCAGAGGGAACTTGAGTGAGGAAGTTTAGCAGTACTCCATTTTCCTATTTAACGGGTGGAAGGTGTCAGGTGGCTCCCGTAAACGCACGTTTCCCTCAGCCTAGAAAAAGTGTTTCCTGACTTGTCCAGTCATTAGACTGGCTACCTTGATTGACCTGAGGGGAGACAGCAGAGGCTGGCCGGGAGGATATGGAAAAGTGATTTTGGTATCAAAATCTGGGTGGGTATCTCCTTGGCGAGTATCTCTTGCCCCCTCTCATTGTTTCCCGGGGCCTTCGGCTCCCCTTTTCACCGTCCCCGTTTCCCTCGCTGCAACTGTAAAGGTGTCAGAGTGGCCCCAGCCAGATCGAACCGGTCACCGGCAGGGGCGTGTAAAGCGGAAGCGCAGCGGCGCAGTTGCCCCGCCCCCGGTCCCGCAGTCTAGGCTGCGCGGGCGCGAGCGCGAACGCGAGCACCGCGCGACGTATGCTGTATGTATAGCGGGGAGCGCGAGCGGCGGCGGCGCGCGGGCGGGCCGGCTGAGATCTGCTCGCGCCGGTTTAGGCCGGTCCTCTCCTGCTCCGGTCTAGTTCTTGATTGACAGCTCGGCACTTGTTTACCACGGCGGCGCCGCCGCCGCCGCTGCTGCTCTCAATGAGACTGCTGAGCTGGCACAAAAAGGAAGAGAGAAGGGAAGAAAGGGAGAGAACTTTGGGCGGCTTCGAAGGAAGCGAATTTAAATGGCCCCCCACTCGCCAGCTAGTTTTCGTTGTTGAAATCAGTTCAGGGGTTTTGCACAGGGAATGAGGAAAATAGTATATAGACATGATTTTCAAGTAAAAGTATTGACATATAGGTGCTTTTTTTTTTTTTTTTTTTTCTTTTCTCGTTTGATGGAAGCATCATGGTTTTCTGTATATGCAGTACTTTGGTGAAGGAAAGTTAAACGATAGTATCAATTTTTCCTACTCTGGTGGCCAGTTACAAAGGTTTTTACATCGAGAAAACTAAATAGGACATTTGTGTAATTATCCAGGCAGAACACTAAAAGAACCATTTTAATAATCCAGAACCCCTCCCATATTTTCGATAGTACATTTCTTTAAACAGCCACTTAAAAAATAATGCATTTGACGAGAAGAAATTGGTTACGAAATAAGTCATCCCTCTTTGGTAGCAACTGGAAACTCCCTAATTGGACTTCATTTTTCAAGGATGTGGGACATTGTTTTCTTGTAAGCAGACACCTTGAAATCCTGGCCTTTGTAATTGATTAAGGTACACTTAGTGTATATGCGGATTTCAGCTGTTGGTAGCACCAACTGAGTGTTGCAATCATTTTAGGTCAATAGGGAATTATTTTCAACTGTGAAACTGACTTTTTTTTTTTTTTACTCCAGCATCTATTGACAAAAAGTTTATTGTGGTTTTGGAACTGTAACATATATTCTATTTACATCTTCGGTATTATTTCCCCAAATCTGACGTTTTTTTAAAACTGACATGAGCAGTTTTCCCTTAATATATTGTAGTCTTTAATATGATAAATTTGAGAAAACAGTTGGAAAGAAGATATTATCTTAGTATGATTTGAGACCTGAGACTTTTGTTGAATATATGCTGTTTATTAGACAGATGCTTTACAGTTTGGGTCATTTTCCATTAAAAAAAAAATGCCTATGGGGTGTAAGAATTCATTATCCCCGTTCTGCAGATAAAGCAGCTTGAAGGCTCAGGATTTTTATTTTATACAGAGGAAGTGAAGAAGTTGGAATTAGAACTCAGATCTGTCAGACTCCAAAGCTTGTGGCCTAAATTGTTATATAAGCATCTTTAAAGTTAAGCCACCATGACGTGTGTGTGTGTGTGTGTGTGTGTGTGTGTGTGAGAGAGAGAGAGAGAGAGAGAGAGAGAGAGAGAGAAGGTTTAGTAAGTTTTTTTGTTTTCTTTTTCTGTTTGTTTTAGATGATGATACTTCTGAAGAAGGTTTCAACACTATTCATTCAGGAAGGCATGAATATGCATTCAGCTTTGAGCTTCCACAGACGTAAGTATTATAAGTAGTAGGCATTTGTCATAGATACAGGGGTCAAATTCTTTTAAAGATTAAAATTCTAAATTTAAATAGTTATACTTTTTTAAAAAAACCCTTTTCATTACTGAAACTTGCTGGAGGAAAACAATATATTAAACATAAGAAGCTATTTTTTAATATAGTGTGGCAAAATTATAGAACGCAAGCTCAGTCCTTGGTTTCTGTCCCAAAGTTTATGAGGTTTTAAAAACATGAATAGTATTTCATCTAATATGAGTGAATTGGAGGACGCTAGTAAAATAGTAAGCACTTTATAAATACTTAGTATATTGTTAATTAGCATTATCAGAAAAGAAAGAACATATCAAGTCTCAGTAGTTTCAGTTTACAAAAATTCAGTGTTCTACCTTTTCTGCTAATGCTGACCAATAGCAGTAAGTTTAGAAGGTAAAAATAATTTAGGAATATCCTAACTTTAGAAATGATGTTCTTTTGATATGGATTCAAAAGCTTCTATGTAGAGAGCTATTGGGAAGGTCACACAAAACACGCTACCATCTGGACTTAAAAGGAAATATCCATCAGAGATACCACAGCATAAAGCTTGGAATATATTATGAAAGGAAGAAGGAAAGGTGGTACATTCTTAATAACAGATTGTTGGGAGAGATTTTACAAACTTTTCTTTTTTAATAATTCCTTTTAACAGATATTGAACCTGCATAGTGGCACTTGTACTGAATAAACTTAGATTTCATAGGAATTTATCAAGTGCCAAATCTACATAATTCTAAATTTGTTTTGTTAATTCTAGTACTTGAGTTGTTTTATGGACATAGAATTCATAAATGGTATTTCTTAGAGTATTCAGTTTACCACAGTGAGAATTTCATTTTGAATATAATGCCCTAATCTGCTTTCTGAGAAAAATATTTGCCTGGATAAAATAAAGCTAATATTGGGCCTGAATATTTTCAGAGGTCATTTAATTTTTTTTTAATTCTATCTGTAAACCAAAATTGTTTAATATAAACTCTAGAAGACTAGCTTAAAGAACACGATTTAAAAGCACTGCAAGTTAATGTGTGGGAGTTTAAAATGCAAAATAGATTTGTAAAAATGCCAGTGCTTTTCATATTAATATAAGCTAGCACTCTACCTCATAAATAACATAATTTCATTTTCTAATACAATTATGAGAAAGGGACTAAACTCACCAAAATAAAACCTTACACAAGTAATAAAATCTGGCAGAGTTCAAAAACAGTTCTTGATTCTCTTAATATAGGTCAATAGGAATATTTTTTTCTTTTTAAGCCTATAAAGTTAGAAAACATAACCAAAAAAGAATTAGAACATGAATAAACTGGAAAATATAAAAGCAATTTTTCAGAGTTTCAGTGGAATTTACAAAATGTGAACTATAATGACTATTCTAGGCCTTTTTTAGACCTTAATTGGTTGCTATAAAATGAGGTAATAATTCCTTGCTAATGAGAAGTGAAGTACTGTAGGGAATTTGGTCTGAATGTTTAACCAATGTCTAGAATTTCTCAATAGAAATAGTTAAGCCATCCTTTATTTTTTAAATTAAAATCTTGACCTTTTCAAGAATTGCTCATTAAACTTTCTTAATTTTGCCACGAGCATTAAAAGTAGCCTCTTCTTAGATGAAAGGGATTGTATTTTTCTGGCTTTTTAAAACAAAATTTGTATATTTAACTATTATCTCTTGCTATTTGGAAATAAAAGGATTTTTCCCTCAATGACTTATCCCTTTGGAATTATTATTTTTTTTAATTAATTTATTTATTTTGGGGTGGCTGGTGAGTACAGGGATCCGAACCCTTGACCTTGGTGTTACATCGCCATGCTCTTACCCAACTGAGCTAACTGGCCAGCCCCTGGAAATATTTTTAAATTAAATGTTTGATACTTCATTGGTACATAAACAGTTGAACATATATTAACACTTCTATTATGACCTACCGTGTGATTCTTAGAAAGAAGTATAAGGTTAATATATTGACCTTTATATTCTGCACAGACCACTTGCTACCTCATTTGAAGGCCGACATGGCAGTGTGCGTTATTGGGTGAAAGCCGAATTGCACAGGCCTTGGCTTCTACCAGTAAAATTAAAGAAGGAATTTACAGTCTTTGAGCATATAGATATCAACACTCCTTCATTACTGGTAAGAATTAACTGAATTCTTCATTCTTTGTTATTGGCATATAAAACTGAAGAATAATCACCTAAACTATGCAGTCTTCATAATTTTTTTAAAAATGGTTTTAAAGAACGTCAAGAGCACACAAATTAATGAAGAATATGCTTGTATTTTTGATATTATAATAACTAAATAAATTTAAAATTAAGACCAGTATATGGTATGAAATGTCTCTTACTAAGAATATGACAGCAGTAACAAAAAATAGATCTGTTCCCTGAATGGTTGTAGTGGAAGAGGAACAGTGGTTTCAATTATTATAAGACAATATCACTTACTTGAAAATACTATAATCTAAAATTTGTACTACATGGCATTATTCCAATATCGGGATAGTTGTCAAATAATGGGGAATTATCACTTTCATGAAAAAACTTGACTCCTTTATGAAAGGAATTTTTAATTGCATTTTCTGTGAGATCAATTCAAATTTGACCTCAAAAAGTATGTTTTAAATAAATGATAACATCTTTAAAACAAATAAGAATTAACCTTAAAAATGGGCAGTTTTTCTTTTTCACATGTTGATTTTTACATTCTCAAAGACGTTAACATTTGGGATAATAACCAAGTTGCTTTCTCTGCTGCCTTTTTTTTAAGGCAGTTTACAAGGAATGTGGAAAGGGTTTTTTTGTTTCATTGATTTTTAATTACTATATAGGTAAATAGAGTATGTCTATGAGATAGGGTATTAAGCTTTACCCTTTTTCTTTAATTGAATGAAAATTTATGTAAAGGTAAAAATAATGGTATAACTCAGAAGCTGTTAGTTTAAAAAAAAAAAAAAGTATGGGTACAGAAAAAAAAGCAACACTACTATTAATTTTAAATTCTCCAAGAATTTAGGATTGTATTTTTATATATTCTGGTAGTGTACCAATTCATTGATCTCTTTCTCTAAATTTATTTCTTGCAGTCACCCCAAGCAGGCACAAAAGAAAAGACTCTCTGTTGCTGGTTCTGTACCTCAGGCCCAATATCCTTAAGTGCCAAAATTGAAAGGAAGGGCTATACCCCAGGTATGTATGAGGTAGATTCCCACAAAAAACAGTCTTTCTTCACTTAGTTTTTGTGTATAAATGTGTAATACTACTTGTAAATATAAACAAATTACAGTATTTTTTGATAAAGTAACACAAATTGTGCTTATCCAGTTTCTTTGCACAAATTGAAATGTAGTCTCCTTTTTCAAATTGCTAGTATAAATGAATAAACATTTTATGACACATAGCTACTTGCTACTCCTAGTACAGTTTTTCATCCATGTAGTTGAAGTATCATTAGATTTAAGAATCTTTAGTTGTTTTATTTTAACAGTAGAGAGAGAGAGATTGATTTTTTTTCCCCCCTCTTTAGGTGAATCAATTCAGATATTTGCTGAGATCGAGAACTGCTCTTCCCGAATGGTGGTGCCAAAGGCAGCCATTTACCAAACACAGGCCTTCTATGCCAAAGGGAAAATGAAGGAAGTCAAACAGCTTGTGGCTAACTTGCGTGGGGAATCTTTATCATCTGGAAAGACAGAGACGTGGAATGGCAAGTTGCTGAAAATTCCACCGGTTTCTCCCTCTATCCTTGACTGTAGTATAATTCGTGTGGAGTATTCACTAATGGTATGTATAGATTTAAGAGGGCTTTTTTAAGTCTTAAAGTTATGAGGATATCAGGATGTCATTTTGTCTTACATCCAGATTTGATTTTTATATTCCACATATAATGATATATACAAATATATGTAAATCTTTATGTAGTTTGGATTATAATTACTAATTTTACTTTGTGTAAACGTACTATACAGTATTGTACATAACAGAAAAACTTTTCATGTAATAAGTAAAAAATGAAGTAAATGGAGGCCTCAAATAACATTAAAACTAGGTTATTAGTTTTTAAAAAGAAAATCATACTTGGCTTTCTAACCCGAATATCTCTTTTTAATGTTTAGGTGTATGTGGATATTCCTGGAGCTATGGATTTATTTCTTAATTTGCCACTTGTCATTGGTACCATTCCTTTACATCCTTTTGGTAGCAGAACCTCAAGTGTAAGCAGTCAATGTAGCATGAATATGAACTGGCTTGGTTTATCCCTTCCTGAAAGGCCTGAAGGTAATTTGATAATGCATATCTAAGCTTAATCTCTTGTTATCAAGAACATTGTTTTGCTTCTGATATTTTATGACCCTAGATAAACTTTTATCTTTCCGTAAAGATAGTAGATATGCTCCTAATGTTAAATTTAGATTATGTGTCTCCCTAGTTTTAATCACATAACAGATTATTATTATTCTGCCTTGACATTCCTTTTTAATACCTACTATTCTGTGTATTTTGACATGCATAAGAACATGCTGTTCGAATTGCGTGTATATTTTTCCTTCAGCACCACCCAGCTATGCAGAAGTGGTAACAGAGGAACAAAGACGAAACAATCTTGCACCAATGAGTGCTTGTGATGACTTTGAGAGAGCACTTCAAGGACCACTGTTTGCATATATCCAAGAGTTTCGGTTTTTGCCTCCACCTCTTTATTCAGAGGTAAGCACCAGCTCCTCAAGTATGAAATGGGCTGGCTCTCTTGGGAAAGAGCATTGTAGACTTTTAAAAATATAGTTAGGTCTTTATTATCATGATAATAGAAGAACAAATAATTTAGAACAGATTAAAAGTTAAGATTAGGGTAGATACAGAAGTAAGACTTCACTTACATTGGGCAAATGAGATAATGATAAAACCTCATGTTGAAATTATTTACATTTTTTGAGGGAATAATTTCATATTTTCAATTGATAGAACTGGCATTTTGCAAGCTTTGATTAGCTAGAATTTATCTTCCTCATAGACCTTTTCAAATTTAATTCTTGCATATTTTAACATCATCAGTCATGGAGAAAATAGGATATTTACAATAACATCTTAACCATCATTCTTACCATACTGTTAGACTATTTTCATTCATCTCACATTGATGGGCAGCTAAGCACTTAATGTGAATAAAGCATGACCTTACGTGGGAGAAATTCACAGACTAGTGGGAAAATCTAACTTAGAAGCAAAATGTTACATAACAGTATGATGGGAATATACAACTCATGTGAGGAGCAGCTTATTGGGCCTTGGGAATCAGCTGGCTTCCATGAGCAGGTGACTGGTAGGCTGAATCTTGAGGAACGAATAGTCCTGAAAAGGCAGAAGAGTTCAGGCAAGAAAAACAGCATATGTAAAGGCAAGGAGGTGAGGGGGAATCCAGCAATTTCAGTATATTTCAGAATGACTGAAGCCCATTGTTCATTTTTTTGAGGCGCTCTGAGTTTGGCCTTGATACCAAAATAATTTTGTAAGTCACTAGTCAGCATTTTCTTTTGTTTACTGTAGTTTACACTGTTATTTTGCAATTAAATATTACTCCTAAATTAGACATAAAGCGGATTGTTTTACTCTTCAACCAATTACTCTTTTTCTAAACACAGTAACTAGAAGAGTCAATTTTCCTTTGGGTGTGATTAATATGAGATCCTCTCTATTCATTGATTCAGAGTCTGTTCTTGCAAATTCTGGATGAGACCTAGTTTTTTCTGTTCCATTATTCCAATTCATAAAATCTACTTTTAGATGCTAAAAGTGTTCTGCTGCTTGTTAGAGACTTTGTGGTTACATTTTTATTTTGACATTTCTGTCTCACGTATGAAGTCAGTCATTTCTGACTTGATTTGCAGCTTCCTGGATATTGGAGGGAACATTTTAAAAGAATTGCAATCTCAGTATAATTCACTTTCAAGCAATTTGTCATAAAATTCTGCCTTCTTTTAAAATGAACTAAGGATAAGATAATTTAAAACCCTGAAATAGGTTCAGGGTGTGACTTAACTAAAAGTTATTTGGCTTTTCTCCTTCAAAAATTTGTTTTACCTAAAGCTTCTTTAGGTTGTCCCACATATAAATGCAAGTGGGTGGGTCTTGTCCAAAAGACCTTTCAATAAAAGAAATACATTAAACCCAACGTTTTGCCCTTCTGTATCCATTCTTTTTGTAACTGAGAAGCCCCTGAAATACATTCACTTTGATTAAGTGTGCATATGAAAGTCCACTCCAGAGATATAGAAGGTGGGAAGCCTCTTGAATGTTTCGGGTTCAGCATTGTAATTTCCTGATACACGCTGCATTTTAGGCTTTCTCTGGGGTTTTACATCTATGAGTTTACTACCTCACATAAGCACCAAGAGCATTATTTACACAGCTTCATTCTTCACAAAGCCTAGGGAAGAGATGAGTTTACTTCCTCGTAGAAAAAGAGGAATGAAAGGGATACTTTATCAATGGAGATAATTGCTATGAAGTTTTTCTCCATTGTGTATTTGAGTCTTAAGTACAACTAAATGCTGAGTAAAAAAATCTTCATTCACTGATAAAAATTTTTTAACATTAACTTTTGTGAAATAGAGGACTATTCAGTCAGACCTTTTATAAATCTTATTGATAATCTGGTGATTGTGAAAATCAGACACTTTATAGGTAATACCAGCACCTTTTTCTCCTCACATAGCATTTCAGCTATGAAAAGGGAATAATTGGGTATAATTTGCTAACAAGCTGTTAATGCTCTTTCTGATTGATTTTGAATACTAGTTTAAAAATGTATAGTCATTTGCTGCATTCTTCCTAGACCTCATCAAATAACCTATAAATCTTTTCTCATTTCTTTCTAGATTGATCCAAATCCTGATCAGTCAGCAGATGATAGACCATCCTGCCCCTCTCGTTGAAGGAACATTTGGTTGAATCAAATTGATGTGGGTTCCGAACTATATCCCTTCCGGCTGAGGACAGAGAAGTATCTTGGAGACACGTTTTCAGTGGAAGTGGAATTGCTTTTGCCCAGAAAAATGGCGAATACATGAAACAACCAGTTGTCATGCTTTAGAAGCCTATAGCAACATTCTGGGACTGCTCCAACATGCTTGAAGATCTAAGCTTTTCTCCTCTAAAACTGGCACATATTAAGAGCAGTCTTCATAGCCTATGGTCATAGGTGTCAAAACACCACATTGTAAAGAGGGATGATTTCCTTCTTTTGATTTCAAATTTTGCACATGCTCAATGCTTACATTGTGCAGTTCAATGTCACTACGGCTTTTTTTTTTTTTTTTTTTTTTCTCTCTCCTTCCCATTTATGCCAGACTCTTGTTACTCTTTTAAAACTTGTTTGTGGTCAGCACAACAAGGAACAAAAGAAAGCTTTGAAAAAAACTTTAACATGAAAAAAAACGCACTGACTTTTTTTATTTAATATAGCCTGGACTTTACCTGCATATGCACATGCTCAGAATTGTCCTACTAGGCTGACCATGTATCACCTCTTCAGCTTGGATCCTATTTGTGGATTTATTTACAAACATCAAATGCCTTCAAGCCAATCCTTTTTGCTGTATGTTTTGCAGCCTACTGTAGTAGATACGCAACAGATATGTGGGGAAAAAAGAGATAAGAGGAAGAAGCTAATAAGAGACTGTCAAGATTGTATACCTTCTTGATTTCTTTTAAGAATTTGTTGCCTTTCTACTATTACAGCAAAACAGCATTTTGTTACTGACTGCCTAAAATCACTTAATCTCAGGTGAACGCATCACTTGCCAAACTGTTGGAATGCTATTTGTGTTTTGTTGCACTGTTGAGTTATATTTTTGTTTATTTGGTTGGCTTTTTGGAGAGAGAAATTTGGAAACGGGACATACACAAAAGTGATAATCCACCCACATTCCCTTTTTATCATTATCTACAAGAAGAAACTAGTAGAGCTAAGAATGGAGTAATAAAGACAGTACAGTGGGCACCAGCAAAGAGTTAAGGGCTATTGCTCTTTAAAATTATTATTTTTAAAGTATGGAGGTTTTCCAGTCACTGGGGAAGGGAGGGGAAAGTGCATTTATTTTTATACAGAGTTAATTACCTCCAAAACACATATGTTGGAAATCATTTTTACTGGTGCGAAGTATTTTCATGAGCAGGAATATATGTGGAGGTTATGATTAGAAAGCTTAATTTATATATTTGCTATCCTGCTCAAGCTTGACAGCATTGAAATCTATGTTTATTCAAAAAAGTGTGTAACTTCAAAATTACAAGTACTAGAAAGTTTGCTGGGATAACTGTTTTGTATTTTTGCAGGTTTTTTTAAAAATGAAAGTACTTTTTCCATTACCTAAAGGTCAATTTGCTAAACATGAAAAATCACTGAGTATAGTATAGATAAAATAGGAACAGTGATTACATCAGTAAATTTATTAAAAATAATTTACAGTTGGCTCAAAACAAATATACCAGCATTCATGATAACATTTAAATCTATTTTTCAAGGTACAAAGTGTACTTTTTTTTTTTGAAGGAATTCACTTTTGATGTTCTTAATGAAAATCAGCATCTTGTGATGTCACAACATACGTGTAAAATGGGTATTACATCTATCCTAACATTTAACCCCACAGTTAATAAAGTGACTGAAAATAATAGTAACTCTGGCTTGGTGCTTGACCTGATTAAATGCTGTCTTAAGCTTCATACAAAACAAATAGGCTTTTCCATAAGTGGCCTTTAAGAAAACATGGAAGTCAATTCATGTTTGAAAAATGCTGACAGGGTGAAGAAAGCCCAGTGTAAAAATGAATCACGTTTTAAGTGATTCAGTTAAAGGGTTTGGGCTCCCGTAGCAAACTTAATAACTAGATAATAAGGAAATGGGGGTGAAATATTTTTTTATTGTTGTTAAATCATTTTGTGAATGTCCCCCTCAAAAGAAGCTAATGGAATATTTGGCATAAAGGGCATTTGGTGATTTTAATTTTTATTTGGGGTTGGGGGATTGTCAGAAAATCCCTTTTCTTTTCTCTCTTCTTACGTCTGACTAGGGAACAATTGTTGATATGCATAGCATTGGAATACTTATCAACATATACTCTTACAAATAACAAATGAAGCAAGAATGACCAATATCCTGATAATTGGCACTGGGTCACAAAATGTGATAAAAATTGAAATTTATAAAACTTTATCAAATAAAGTTTTATTTTCCTCCTTAAAGTATTTCTTTATTATCTTACTTAGAGGCATTACTGTTTTCTACATATTGGTCAATTCCTGACATTAAGGTGTGAGGTTCACAGTTGTATTCCAGTATTCAAGATAGATTCCTGATTTTTCAGTTAAGAAAAGTAAAATCCAAAATGTTAGCAAAACAAAGTGCAATATTAAATGTTTGCTTTATAGATTATATTCTATGGCTGTTTGTAATTTCTCTTTTTTCCTTTTTTATTTGGTGCTGAATATGTCTTTGTAGGCTCTGTTTTAAGAAAACAATATGTGGGAAATGATTTAATTTTTCCTATCGCTCTTGTGGAAAATAAAGTGTTTTGTTTTTTTCTTTTTTGTATAATTGTTTGGCGATTTATTTGAATCTTCATCATAACTCACCAAACATGCAAACACTATTAACACTACAATTAAACTCATTTTAAGCCAGTCTGTATAAAAATTGTTGCTAGATCTGTACTAAAGAAAATTACTGAAGACTTAAAGGAATTTCTAAGCCTAATAACTTTCTACTTAATTTACTAAGCCGTGGACACTTTTTTACACAACTTTTAAGTTAGATATAAATAAACTTCTGTCTAAATATGAACCAAACAGCCAGCTAAAGTAATTTCGCTTTCACAGAACAATTTCCTCTCACTATGATGTATTCAAGTTTCTAGTATTTCAAAAGGGCGTAAATTTAAAACATTTTTCTAAATTTTAAAAACAGTATTCTTTTTCTTAAAAGAATGTCTGAATTTTATAGTGATCGGTAACCCAAGAAGTACTAAAGGAATCACATTTAGAATTCTTTCAGTTTTTATACGTTTATGCACGTTATCAAGTTGTATGCCTCACCATATGATTCACTGATATTTCTTCCCAAATGTATATTCACATATAATGTATAAGAGGCATTTAGACATATATTTTGTATACATTTATAATCAGTTAATTTTGCACCTAAGACCTAGCAATACATCCAATTTAATATAATGAGTAAAAGTGACATTTGTGGGAGAAGGAATTAAAGGATGAGGAGACCTAGGTTCTGGGTTCTGTAACTTTAGATGTGGCATTGACCAAGGTGTGCAAGTTGATTTCCTCATTCTACAAAGTAGCTATCCGAGGTCTATTTCACCACTGGAAGTGTGAGTTTATACGTCTTTTAAATAAGGAAATAATGCTCTAAATCAGTTACAACAGTGTACACTCCACATTGCTTCTAAGTTTGCATTGGAATACTTTCAGACCTTAAGTTCAGTAACTGTCCCTTAGGTTACATAAGGACATGAGTGAGTTCTCTTGCTCCACTTTTGAATTAACTATGCTTATAAAAGTCGCCTTGTCATAATTTATTGAATTGGTAATGGGATATTTATCAGGACTTTTGATTACAGGAGAGGAAGAAACAGACTAGCATAAGTGAAAAACAATGTATTAACTAGTAAAAAAATATATTAAACACATCTGGATCCAGGAATCCAAATAATGCCCTGGAAACATACACTTGTCTTTCATCTCTGTACCCTTTTTCGTGTTGGGCCTATTCATTCATATTTGGCCTTATTTTTTCGTATTATAACATGATCATGGACCAGGAAACATGATCCCAGCTTTTGTAGATCACAGATGAAATATCTAGAGTCCCCAAATCACTTAGGGGAGATTCTGGCCGATACTTGGGCATGTTTCATAGTACATAGAATGGGTTTTCCAGTAGAGTTCTGTTTCCAAAAAAGGAGAAAGAGATCACTACATTCTTGCTATATCAAGTGGTGTCCAAACCTGCAGCAACATTATTACCTGGAAGCTCATTAGAAAAGCAGAATATCAAGATCTACCCCAGAATATTGATCCAAAAATCTACCTGTTCACATGATTCCCAGGTTTTCAGAAAAAAAAAACTTGTAAGTACTGAAATAACGGGCAATTATATCCTTGGAATTCCTATGTCAACAATTGGCATTTCTCAAAATTTCCGTAACTAAATGACAAAATATTTTGCCTTTTTATTTCTTAATTTCAAAAATCAATACAGAAAGGAGACAAATGTTGCAACTGATGAGAAAAATTTTATTGATATAAGAAATTTTATTTTGACTTGAGAATTGTAATCTATGGTCTTAATGATAAAAAAAAAAGAAAAGAAAAGAAAATGAGTAGTTGTAGTAAACTGAATTTAGAAGGGTCAGTTCAAATCCAAGACAATTATTGTTTTGAAAATCCAAAAGCATGCCTAACTAGGAATGGAATCACTGTCTTCGACTGTTGTACAGCATGAAGTTAAACATATAAAGTGAAACAATATATATATGTATATGTATGTATTTTTTTCTTCCCCTTCAAACCAGAAGCCTACTTAGAAAAATGATGTCGAGATAGTATATAGAGCAAAAAAGCCATAATGTTGCTTTGGAACAGTTTCTACTATTTATATGTTAAAAGTATGTATAGCCTAATGTGATTCAAGAAAACAAATTTTTATGACATTTACATTAAGAACTTCTGATACAGCACAGCTAACTCTAACTGGAAATGGATTTTTGCTACTTCTAAATTAAAGACTTACATAAGTTCTCATATCAATTTTCTATCCAGAGTGATTATTCCTTCTGGCACTGGTAGGTCTCTGGGAACGTTAATGAAGTTTAAATAGCGAGTTGGAATATCACTTTGTATAATTTAGAGGTCTGTTTACTAGTTACACAAAACAATCTTACCAGTAAACAGGATGTGAGAGATGCAAATAATATATTGTCTTAATTTTAAACCTTATAAAATGATGTTCATTTCACCAACTCATAGATCTAACAGTAATGACACGAGAGTCAAAGTATTGCACTGTGACGGTTTTAGATGGTAAGAATTTTTTCTAAAAGGCAAAGCTGCCTGATCCTTACTGAATATAAGAATTTGTACTTATTAGGTAATTTTTATCAAATGAATTAACAGCTTAAATAATGATAAGAATGCAAATTGTTAGAATAAGCAGCCAGTTTCTGGGGGGGGGGGGGGGTTGTTTGTTATTGTTTGTTTTTAAGGAAATCGATATTTCTACCTTCTAGTACAAGACACACTTTTATAATCTAGACAGCTTGACGGGTCTGAATCCCAAGGAGTAGCATTCGATGTTCAGAATAAGAGGAAACTAAGATACAGCACATGCATCATACAAACTAACAATATGCTGGAGCCTATGAAAGCGTACCCAGAACCTACAACAACAAAATCACACATGCTTTCTTCTCCAGTTTGCTAATTCCAAAATTAAAAGAGCAGAGAAGAAAATGTTCCCTCTCTTTCACTATTCTTCCTCCCATTTGGAAAGCCAATTCTAGAAAACCTTTGTGAGGAAACAGCCATAGAAATACATGCTGTGTAGGAAAGCAGTGGCCAAATGCCTCAGGCTGGTGAGCTTGTATAAAACTTGAGCAAACTGATCAGGTTAATCTCAATAAATTCTCTCATTACACTGCCCCCTGGATTAGTTTCCTAGGGCTACTGTAACAAAGTACCACAAATCAGGTGGCTTAAAACAACAAAAATTTATTCTTTTACAGTTCTGGACACTAAAGGTGCAAAATCAAGGTATTGGCAGGGCCATACTTCCTCTGAAGCCTGTAAGGAAAACTCTTTGCTTGCTTCTTCTAGCTTCTGGGGGTGGCTGGCAATCTTTGGCATTCCTTTGCCCTGAAGATGCATCACTCCAGTCTCTGCCTTCATTTTCTCATATACCGATGAAGTTATTTTCCTCTTCATTTTCTTTTCAGTATACTGATTTCCTTTCCTTTGGATACCCAGTAGTGGGATTGCTAAATCATATAGTAGTTCTATTTTTAGTTTTTTGAGGCACCTCCATACTGTTTTCCACAGTGGCTGTACTAATTTACATTCCCACCAGCAGTGTATAATAGTTCCCTTATCTCTGCATCTTCACAGGTCTTTGTTATTGTCTTTTTGATAATAGCCATTCTGAGGTGAGATTATATCTCATTGTGGTTTTGATTAGCATTTCCCTGATGATTACTGACATGGGGCACTTTTCATATCTCTGTTGACCATCTGTATGCTTCTTTTGATAAATGTCTATTCAGGTCATTTGCCTATTTTTTAATTGGATTACTTGAGATTTTTTGCTGTTGGGTTGTTTAAATTCCTTATATATTCTGGATATTAATCCCTTATCAAGTGAATAGTTTGAAAATATTCTGCATGCTATTCTGTATTCTGCATGTTGCCTCTTCACTCTATTGTTTCCTTTGTTGTACAGAAGGTTTTTAGTATGATGTAGTCCCGTTTGTCTATTTTTGGTTTTGTTGCCTATGCCTTTGAAGTCTTCTCCATAAAATCTCTGCCTGGACCAATGTCTTGAAACATTTTCCCTATATTTTCTTCTAGCAGTTTTATAGTTTCAGGTCTTACATTTAAGTCTTTAATCCATTTTGAGTTGATTTTGGTATATGGTGAGAGTTAGGGGTCTAGTTTCATTCTTCTACATATGATATCCAGTTCTCCAGCACCATTTATTGTAGAGGCTGTCCTTTCCCTAGTGTGTGTTCTCAAAACCTTTGTCAAAAATCAGTTGGCTGTAGATAAGTGGATTTATTTCTGGGCCCTCTATTCTATTTAATTTGTCCTTGTGTCTGTTTTCATGTCAGTACCATGCTGTTTTGGTTACTATAGCTTTGTAGTATATTTTGAAGTCAGGTAGTGTGATGCCTTCAGCTTTGTTCTTTTTGCTCAAAATTGCTTTAGCTATTTGGGATCTTTTGTGGTTCCATATGAATTTTAGGATGTTTCTTCATTCTTATTGATAAAAGTGAAAGTCTCATTACTTCTGAAATTTCTTCTAGCCAATTATTCTGCTCCTTTTCAACAGGGATGAAATTCAGGAGAGTCTCTTCATTACGAATGCCACAGCTCCTCTACAGAGGGGATTTGATGGTGAGATGTCTCACAGGAAGTTCTCTGCTCCCAGACATCGCTCCCTGGGCTTCTTGCCTAGAAGCACAGCATCAATCATTGTGGGAAGGTAAAAAGCTTCTCTAGGGATGATGCTTCAATGCTGGTCCACCTCACAGCCTTCCTGGGCTACAAGGCTAGTATGACCCATATTGTGCAGGAAGTTGATAGTCCAGGGTCCAAGGTGAACAAGACGGAAGTTTTGGAGGCTGTGACCATTGTGGAGACACCACCCATAGTGGCTATAGGAATTGTGGGCTACACAGATACCCTTAGAGGCCTCCAGACCTTCAAGACCATCTTTGCTGAGCATAGCAGTGATGAGTGCAAAAGGCACTTCTACAAGAACTTGCACAAATCTAAGAAGGTGGCCTTCACCAAATACTGCAAGAAATGTTAGGATGACAATAGCAAGAAGCAGCTGGAGAAGAACTTTAACAGCATGAAAAAGTACCACCTGGTCATTCACACCATTGCCTGCACCCAGATGCACCTGCTTCCTCTATGCCAAAAGAAGGCCTACCTGATGGAGATCCAGGTAAAGAGGGTCACTCTGGATGAGAATCTGGACCGGGCCTGGGAAAGGCTAGAGCAGCAGGTCCCTGTGAACCAAGTGTTTGGGCAGGATGAGATGATTGACATCATCAGGATGACCAAGGGCAAAGGCTAGAAAGGGGTCACCAATTGCTGGCACACTAAGAAGCTGCTCTGCAAGACCCACTGAGAGCCGTGCAAGGTTGCATGTATTGGGGCATGGCATCCTGCCTGTGTGGCCTTCTTTGTGGCATAGGCTGGGCAGAAAGGCTACCATCACTACAATGAGAAGAAGAAGAAGATCTACCAGACTGGCCAGGACCACCTTATCAAGGATGGCAAACTGATCAAGAACAGTGCCTCCACTGACTATGACCTGTCTGACAAGAGCATCAACTCTCTGGGTGGTTTTGTTACTATGGAGAAGTTACCAACGACTTTGTCATCCTGAAAGGCTGTGTGGTGGGAACCAAGAAGCAAGTGTTCACCCTCCGCAAGTCCTTGCTGGTACAGACCAAAAGGCAGATTCTGGAAAAGACTGACCTTAAGTTCATTGACACTATATCCAAGTTTGGCTATGGCCGCTTCCAGACTGTGGAGGAGAAGAAAGTGTTCATGCAAAGGAAGAAGGAGCTTAATGTCAGGAACAGATTGCACTGCTGATGGGATCTCAGTAAAAGGGATTTTAAACACAAAAAAAGAGAAAGATAGAGAATGCCACAAACCGCATAATTTAGGGTTAATTTGGTTATTTAGGCATAATTTCCTTCCTCAAGGTAACTAGAATCTTCCGAATTCTAGCATGAAGATAGTATTTTTACCAAGCATTAAGCAATTTTAATACATACTCAAAGTAATTTTAATATATTTTAATATATACTCTTATAGACAAAAAAATTTCAGGACATGACTAGTAAATAAGAAATATATTTGGTTTTATAAAACTTATAACAGGAAACATTAGTTCATAGAAAGAATGTTTGAGTCTTAGTTGGAATAAGAATCAGAGGAGGGTAAAACTTCCTCTGAAGAAGAGTCAGCTGGTACGCAGGAGTAGCTGCAAAGTTACTTGCCTGTTTATTTGTGATAAAGGTACTGGGAAGAGGAAAACTGGGAGGAAGATGATAAGGTAAGTTGAAACGTTCATTCAAAGGGAGATTGAATATTTCTCTGTTCACCTTAATGTCATTTACTTCCATGATAATCTCCAATTTAGTGTTAACATTAGATTGTTTTAAGAGGAAAAAGGGAGCCTGGGATATTTCTATTTGTGATAATGTTACTAAGGTACAAAGTAGAAAAATCTGGAGAAAAACATAGTATAAAGTCTCTGCTACCAATCCCTCCTTATTACCCCATGAGATTTCTGTCCAAAATACCCTCAGCTCATCTCTAATGGAATACAACATAATAGAGTTTTGTTACCTCAGGGTATTATCTCCACCATGCTATGCCTCTTTGACGGTTAGCTTTCCTGAGTCAATAAAGGAGAAGAAAATTGCTCCAATTTAAGGAAAATCTATTAACTCATTTAGTTCTCCAAGATGCTATTCTTTAGTACACTAAAGCACTAGCTTACAAAATACCATCATAGAAATCAAGAAGCTCTGACCAGGTAGCAGTTGTAGTATATATTCCTAAATTAGGCAAAAGATTGTAAGTCTGTCTTCCTTAATCTCCTTCCTTTTAAGCCTATGTAGAATGATTTGGGAAGTGAAGAAATGGTACACATATATTTTCTTTTGGCCTGGCACATAAATACCATTCTATCAAGCGCCTTCAGTATGCCAGATACTGTGAAAATCTCTTTACTTACATTATCTTATTAATCCGTACAAAAACTTTCAAAGATCGCTATTATTTCTATATTTTAGTTGGAGAAATCTTGTTCAAGAAAGTTTGAACAACTGTCTCAAATCATACAGCTGTAAAATTAAAAGTGATTCACACCCAAGATTGTCTGAATTTAAAGCCCTTGCATTTTGCTATAACACTATACATATTATTAATTAACCCCTTATCTGACCCAAGGCTTCGTCATCAGAAAGCCCCCCGTTAGCTAAAATCCATGCATCCACCACAGGACCCTACAAAAACTAGACACCAGAATGGTAAATATTGCCAGTCAGAAAGGAAAAGAAGTTGGATGATCTAAAATATCAGGTTCAATTGTGAGCAGCCCTCCTAAGGGAGGTCCAAATGGGAGTAGGAAATTTAAAGGCAGACCACTACACCACATTGTCTTCACAGAGGTAACTAAGGCTAGATTGTCAGCAACAGCTGTTGGTACAGACAGAAAGGTCAGTGAGAGCAGACGTGCCAAGAGGAGGGAGAGGCAGAGGACCTGATTCCAAGGGGAAACTAGGTCACAGCGCAGCGTTCTCCAAGGCTCCTTGCCCACTGGAAATGCCTCAGTGAATGTACCTGGACTGTCTGACAGTCAGATGACACCTGTGAAAACTGAACTAATTAACCCCTTCATGTGATAGGAGAACCACTTCAGCTTATCATTTCCTCAGTGTATAAGTAATAAATAGTGCTCAAACTTTCAATTAATAAAAGAGGGAAAGCTGGTTTGACTTCAAAATATCCCTGATGCACACTAGGTATTTTGGATTTTAAACTTCTAACATTCATTCATTCAGTAATCAAGCCAACCAACAAATATTCATTTACATAGCACTAAGTGCTCTTGTATACCCAAGAAAATCAGAATTGACTCCATTACACTTTCAATGGTCTTACCATTATGCCATCCGCTATTGCTAGATCTTTCAGGGTGATGATGAAAGCTATTTAGCAATTTTTCTCCATACATCTCTCTTTTTGCTTTCTCAAAAAGATCATTTATTTCCTCAGCTTTAGTTATCAACTCTATGATGACTCAAATATTCATTATCTCCAGTCCTATTGTTTCTCATCCCTTTGCCCTTATTCTTCAATGACACTACAAATATTTCACTTCTCAAATTCTCCAGTTTCTCAAAACAAATATTTCGAAAATGAGCTCTTCATCCTTCCCCATGTACCTAACCACAGCCCTGCACCTTCCCTCCCTCTGAAATTTCTAGTCTCTGTTAAAGGAGCCACTATCCTCACCCCTTCGCTCCACTGCCTCAGTTAGGAAGTCTTCTCGGTCTTCTCTGAAAGACCACTATGATGCCGGCCCTCTCCCTGCATTACTACTGCTACCCTCCTGCTCTAGGTGCTTATCCTGTCACTCACTTCTTACTCCTTCTCCCACTCCAAAATCCCAGCTTAAGTCTTACCTCCTCCATCAAGTTTTTTGGATCATTCCAATCCTCACTTATCCCTGTCATTTTGGAGTTCCCTCAGCATTTATTTTACCTCACAGCATTTGTCCTAGTTCATGTTCTATTGGTCTTGCTTCCTCAATGAGACCATAAGCTCCTGAAGGCAGGGACCAAATCTGTTACTTCTTTTGTGTTTCTTCTCACCCCACCCCCAGCTCTCACAATGCAGGGTCCAAGCTGAGTATGCGACAGATGCTCAAAAAATACTTGGGCAATGATTAACATTTGGGAATTGCTGTGGACTGAATTGTGTTTCCTCCCAAAATTCACATGCTGAAGCTCTAACCTCCAATAAGACTATATCTGTAGTGTCTGTAGGAAATAATTACAGTTAAATGAGGTCATAAGGGGGAGGCCCTAATCCAATAAGACAATGGCCTTATAAGAAGAGAATGAGAAAGATCTCTCTCCTTCTCTCTGCCATGTCCTCAAAAGAAAGTGGCCATCTGCAAGCCAAGAAGAGGGCCCTTACCAGGAAACTGAATCAGCCTGCACCTTGATCTAGGACTTCCCAGTCTCCAGAACGGTTAGAAAATAGGTTTCTCTTGTTTAAGCCACCTAGTCAATGGTATTTTCTTATGGCAGCCCAAACGGATTAAGACAAGCACTGAGAGAAGCTGGTGTTACCAATGCTGCTTTTCTTATACTTTTACTATTAAGGTTTCATCCTTGTGAAGAAAAGAGAAGGGCTGCCACACAAAGTGTTTTTTCTCTATATGTGACATAGAAACTGAGAGGATTATCATAACTAATGAAGATTCTTCCTGGCTAAATACATTCCAAAGACGGTGTCTCTTTCCAGCTTTGTACCTTCCTTCACGGTAATAGTTTTCCCTGCCCCACAGCTTTTAGCCATGAGGTACACATGAGCTAATGAAGAGTATGCCAAGGTTAGCTTGTTACCTTGTTACCTTGGCCACAGAGAATCCGTCAAGGATGGGCAAATGACCCAGTGCTAACCAGAAGAATTCTGTGAGGATTTTCGGGAAACCTTGTTCTTGGCACCAAATTGTCACAATAGATGTTCTCTCTTCCTCTGGCAGTTGTTTTATATGGAACTACTTCATCTGTTATTTATTGTGAAGAAAGCCAGGCTAAATATGAGCAGACATAGACGAGGCAAAGCTGAGAAGCTCCGAAGAGAAGTAGAGCTGGAGCCTTGATCTGATTATACCTGAAGCCCCACCTCCCCCTGCACTTTTCGATTCTGTGAGCTAGTAAATTTCCTTCATTGCCTAAGACAATTTGAGTTTGGTTTTCAATTACTTGCAGTTAGAAACACGCTTCTTATAAAAGAGAAGTCTAAGCCCATAAGAATGAGGATATTATTATTCCCAGGAGAAAACTCAGACCTTCTCACTTTTGTGTCTCAACCTGAGCCGGTCCATACCCCAAATGGCCTTGTAAGGACATCTCCAGCACTATGTCTCTGCTAAGTGCTTGTCCACCCCCAGCCTGAGACACTGTACTCTGAAGTACATGAAATTGAAATGTGCATTAAATTGCGTTAACAATTTGAGATACCCTGTTAGAGCAGGGCTTCTCCACCTTCAGTGTGCAGAGGAGAATCACCTGAGGATATTGTTAAAATGCAGATTCTGACTCAAGCAGGTCTGGGATCGAGCCCAACATTTGCATTCCTAAGTAGCTCCCAGGTGTGCTGCCGCTATTCACATTTTCAGCAGCAAGATTTTAAAGCAAGCTTTTCAAACTTTTTTGACCACAACTTCATTCTGCTTGGCAACCTAGGACACATATACAAATGGACACATATAATTAAAACAGAAATTTCACAAGACAAAAGGTATTTTATTATGTAGGGTGTATCTTGTTTTTGTTTTTGTTTTTTTCCTTTTTTATTCTATTCCACTGTTTTATTCTATCCCATTGTGTTATATTTTTTTAAATGCTGGTCATGACTCACTAAATAGATTTTATGGCACACTTATAGCTTAAAGTTTGCAAAATGCTTCTACTAAATTTTTATTCAAACCCTTTCTATCACATTTTTTTTAAATGAATATCTTTCCATCTCTTCAGAGGACAGACAGAACCAGTTGCCTGAAGACCATAAGCCAGCAGAAATTACAGCAACGGCTCATAGAGGTCGAGCAATTACTTCTTGCAGGTGTCTTAGTCTGTTTGTGCTGCTACAACAGAATACCAAAGACTGCATAATTTATAAAGAACAGTTTGTTTTCTCACAGTTCTTGAAACTGGAAAGTCCAAGATCAAGACATTGGCGGGTTTGGTTGTCTCATGAGGGTTCCCCTCTGCTTCCAAGATGGCCCCTTGTTGCTGTATCCTCCCATGGCACAAGGCAAAAGGGCAGGCAAACCTAACACTGTGTGAAGACTCTTTTATAAAGGCCTTAATCCCGTTCACAAGAAAGGAGCCCTGGTGGCCTAATCACCCCTTAAAGGCCCTACCTCCTAATTCCATCACATTGGCCATTAAATTTCAACACCTGAGTTTTTGAGGGAATACATTCAAACCATAGCACGAGTATGGCTGAGCACATGTGCTCCAGGACCAGAACATGGGTTAAACGTGTAGCTTCCTAGAGGCAGATTACCTGGATTCTAACCTCAGTTTAGTCATTTACAAACTGTGAAACCTTGGACAAGTTATTTGACCTGTCTGTGCACTGCTTTCCACATCTCTAAAACTGGGATACCAATAATACACACACCCAATGGGGCTTTTGTGAGGATCACTGTACATGTAAAGCTGTATATGTATAGGACAATGTATTACACACAGCAAATGCCATCATTGTTATTACTAAATACTTCACAGAAGTTATATCATTTCATTTTCTAATAATACTATGAGATAGTATAGCAGAACTATTGGGTGGCCCAGTTTACAGTCATTTCCACCTGCTTCTTTGCTGACAGAATTCCTGTTTTATTAAGGTCATCTATCCCTGATAAGTTACCTGATGGTAAATCCTGGTTAATAAAGCAATCATAATAACCCCCCCCCCCCTGCCAGTGACTGCTTAAGGACATATAAATTGATTGTGGCCAAAGAACCATGAGGCATCTGGGAAATGTTTTTTCTCCCACAAAGTAAACTAGAAGGAAGAAGCAGCCGATCTTCTTGCACTGGATACTGTTATGTCTACATATGATGCCAGAAACTGCAGCACACGTCTGGCAACTGTGAGTGAGGCCAGCAGAGAACAAAGTGAAAGCCATGCTCACGGACACAGTAGGTATGTTTATCATCTCCAATGCAGATGGGAAGGTGAGTTCTAAACAGCAACAGGAAATTTCCAAGTCACACTCAGGGAGTTGCGTATCATTTATTCGCCATGCTATATTAGTACAATTTTAATCATTTTTCAAAATGCCCTGAATATATGAATTGATAGATGTGAAAAACATTCCAGAATTGGTTGTCCATCTCAAGTCCTTTAAGGTCAGTTGAGATGGTCATTTGTTGGGGGGAGATAGGCTATGATCCTGTTAGTATGTACAGCATATATATATTTAATTTGTGCCATACTGTCATTTGTACATGTTTATTTGTAATTATTTTCTTTATTATCTGTGTATTAATTCATTTCTCTCTAACTAAGTGGTCAATTCCATGATTATTCTGATAAACAACCTTACCCAGAAGTGTTATTGACTAGTCATAGATTAACAGATTCCTATTTCCAGACTACCTAAATTTACCTAAAAGAATTTAAATACTATAGAATTTCAGAGACTCCAGCAGAGATATGAGATATTTGGGAGCAATGTGAGCACTTTGACACCCCTAAAAATAGCAGCCCTTAAGGAGCTGCGTTATGCTCTGGGATCTGACATTTTTTCCTAAAACATAGTTAACACAATATTCTCAATGGCAACCTCTCTTATTCCCCTGAACACAAGTATGCCTAAATAATAAAGTATTATATAGTCATTATATTTAAAATTAACCAAGTTATTTTAAAAACTCACATCAACCCCATTTGGTTTATTTAATCCATATTTTGATTGCAAGAAACACTTTTATTGCATATTTTAACATCTCTGAAATCAGATTGTATCTTGCAATCTTTGTTGGCCAGGCAGCAATTGCAATGAAGTTGCTTTTGGCTGTCCATACACAAATTTTTAGTTATGTCTGGTGGCAATACTGGAAAATGGCACCCCCTTGTCATTACAGGGGGTAATGACACTTGAGTTATGGTTGTTGTCTTAAAACCTTTTGTTGACACCTTTTGGTAAGATGAAGAAAGCCATAGCATCAGTACTTGTGAATGGGTGTCAGAAGCTTGGGGGGGAAATGTAATGACAATAGTAAAGCGGTCTGTTTGAAAATGCTGGAACAGCATACAAAGGCACTGATAAATCTGATTCAAAAAGTAAATATGAAAAGCTACACTCCAAAGAAATTTTAGTAATACCTTAAGTAATTACTTAGCTTTTATTTTTTTTTCCTGTATACAAGAGTGCAATATGAAAAAAATACATGGCTGTCTAAAACGACTCTTTCAACCAGCAAAAAAAAAAAAAAAAAAAAATTCTAAGTGATAAAAAGCATTGTGTCATAGTCTAATTGTCATCATTTTTTTTTCTTTCTTAATAGTACCTAAAATAATGGTGCTTCTTCCATTCTATGGTATCTAGGATATTTTGATGTCTATGGAATATGACATTATTCATAGAATAGCAAATAGGATCAGAAAAGCTAAGTGGCACACATGCACAATCACACACACACACCACTTTCTATAGGACTGAAAAGTCTTTTTTTGCACCACAATATTTGCTTCTCTTTTGGTGAGATCTCTACATGAATCAGTTTCCCAAGGGTCCTTTTAAACCAAGGATTCAATCTGGAGACAGTACTTGCCATCCACGAAAAGTTATGTGTATTTTTTTTCTCTAAAACATCACACATATGAAATGTGAAATGAGATGGCAAGGACAGTGTTTTCCCTTATGTAAATCACTGTGAAGGAAAAAGTTGATTGTCCGGATTTTAGGCAGGGACTGCAGTTGTGTAACACACAGATTGTCTATGTTAGAGTGAAAGACACACTGTGCATACATGCTCTGCCTGCTTATGACAATTTATGTTCCATCAGAGCCTGTGAACCCCTGGAGAAAGCTGCATGCATTTGCTAGGTTGTCATGCAAAACACAGTGCAAAATGTTCTGATCCCTAGATTATGTTTCAATATTTAACTTCAGTGATCAATTGTGTGGGGAGGTAACCAAAATCTCCCATGTCTTTAAAATCTGAAAGCACCTAAAGGGAATTCTAGTACGATATCGCCACAGCATTTGTAAACTCAGATTCTTACAAGCCCCTGCTCAACCACATCTAAACATCTTTAAAAAGAAAAGAAAAGAAAAAAGAAATGCCCCCGAGCAAAGTTTTTTTTTTTTTAATTTTATTTTGTCGATATACAATGTGGTTGATAATTGTGGCCCATTACCGAAAACCTCCCTCCTTCCTCTCCTCCTTCCCACTCAACAATGTCCTTTCTGTTTGCTTGTCGTATCAACTTCAAGGAACTGTAGTTGTTATGTCTTCTTCCCCCCGCCCCCCGGGTTGTGTGTGTGTGTGTGTGTGTGTGTGTGTGTGTGTGAATTTATATATTAATTTTTAGCTCCCACCAATAAGTGAGAACATGTGCTATTTCTCTTTCTGTGCCTGACTTGTTTCACTTAATATAATTCTCTCAAGGTCCATCCATGTTGTTGCAAATGGCAGTATTTCATTCGTTTTTATAGCTGAGTAGTATTCCATTGTGTAGATATACCACATTTTCCGTATCCACTCATCCGATGATGGACATTTGGGCTGGTTCCAACTCTTGGCTATTGTAAAGAGTGCTGCGATGAACATTGGGGAACAGGTATACCTTCGACTTGATGATTTCCATTCCTCTGGGTATATTCCCAGCAGTGGGATAGCTGGGTCATATGGTAGATCTATCTGCAATTGTTTGAGGAACCTCCATACCATTTTCCATAGAGGCTGCACCATTTTGCAGTCCCACCTACGAGAAAAGTTTGAAACAATAAGGAGATGCTGGACTGTGTGACCGTGCTGAAGTGCTTAAGGTTTAAGAAAGATGCCCATCAAAGATTTATTTCATAGTCTACTAAATTAAAAACAATAAATCTTGTAAATTCCAGTTATCTGCCAATAATGATTTGGGAGCTGAATCGCAGATCATTCAGATGAACAGGTCTGTGGAAGGGAAAGGATGAAATCCAAGAGAACTTTTCCTGCCATGAGGCCTTTGTCAGTCTGCCAAACTGACAGTTTATGGGTAAAACTGACTGGAGGCTGGGAACAGGGTTGTGGGTTGAGGACAGAGGCAGTGCGTAGGAGCAAGAAAAAGTCTTATGTGCTATAAAAATACTAACAGATCCACTTACAATCAGACCAAAGATATTAAAATCCTTACACTGATTTAATATTCCCTTCTTTAAAGCAAACTGTGACTATTTAAAAAGCTAATTTAGGGCCAGATTTTTTTCCCATTGTGGTCTTAACATCCAGTCAAATTCAGAGATGTTTAGATAGTGATTTTTTCAACAGTTTTTGACAGTCCTAAATAGCAGTATTAAGTGAAGTCCCTGATAGCCCTAAACTTGAATTATTTTTCGTGCAAATCTAAAATATCCAGGCCCTACGCTCAAGAAGAGGAAAAAACAATCATCAGTCAGCGTTCTTGTAAATCACTCTCTGTATCTGTGTTTGCAATGTGCCTGCTTCCTCTTAAGGAATTGTTAGGTAAATAATCAGGAGTGTATCTCATTCTGGGAGATTACGTTGGAGTTAAAAGAAGAAAACTTCGAGAAATATTTTCTTATAAATGTTTAGACCAAAAAAGGGGGGGAGGGGTTGGTCTTTGTTTTGTTTTGTTTTGTTTTTCCTATAATGATATAAGTGAGGCTTGTAGAAATCCTAGTTGGAAGGACCGAGCCCGTGGCGCACTCGGGAGAGTGGGGCGCTGGGACGCTACCACCGCGGGTTCGGATCCTATATAGGACTAGCCGGTGCACTCACTGGCTGAGTGCCGGTCACGAAAAAGACAAAAAGAAAAAAAAAAAAGAAAGAAAGAAATCCTAGTTGGAAATAATGAAACATAAAATTTGGTAAATGGGCAAAACCCCTTTTTCAAAGCAGTTTCCTGCTTTCCATATTATCCATACAAATTGAAATTGTATTATAGTATGCATCCCAAATCATTCGGTTTTGTTGTAATTTTCATCTCAATTATTTTCAGAGGGGCCATTTTAAACATTTCTTTGGTAATTTTGAACAAATGAACATCTATGTTCATATAGACCAGTGGTTCTCAACAGGGGCAGTTTTGCCCTCCCCACTGCCCCCTACCCCAGAAAACATTTGGCAATGTCTGGATACATTCTTGGTTGACATAACTGGGGTAGGGAGGAGGGTAAGGTGCTACTGGCATCTAATGGACAGAGGTCAGCGAAGCTGCTAAACATTCAATAATGCACAGCACAGTGCCATACAATGAAGAACTATCCTGTCCAAAATGTCAAGAGTGTAGAGGTTGAGAAACCTTGATATAGAAATATCTTTGTGGGCCGAGCCCGTGGCGCAATTGGTAGAGTGCTGTGCTGGGAGCGCGGCGACTCTCCCGCCGCGGGTTCGGATCCCATATAGGAACGGCCAGTTCGCTCACTGGCTGAGTGCTGGTCACGAAAAAGACAAAAAAAAAAAAAAAAAAAAAAAAAAAAGAAATATCTTTGTTTCTCTCTATTCAAAATATGCAATGTGCCACAGGGTCCTTGGGACATAGTTTGGTGCATAGAGAAAACCATTTAGCACAAACCCTTTCTGCCATAGGCACTGCCATGTGCATTGTCAGTACCCTAGACTGCACTGCCATAAATTCTTGCTTGGATTTCTCCACTGGCCTCTCCACTGGTCTCCCTGGGTCTTCCTCTGCCCCCTCTACTCCATTCTCTCTGGAGCATTGCCCTATTAGACCCTTCAGGATTTACCTCCTGCCTCCCTCTGTAGCCTCATACCAAACACCCTTTGCTCTCTCTCCTCAAGGCACAGTGGTTTTCTATTAGTTGCTCATATCACCCCATTCCTTCCAAATCAGGGTCTTCCAATTTTGCCCTTACCCCTCTTTGTCTCTTCTTATCTTTTGTTTGTTTGTTTGGTTTTGGTTTTGGCAGCTGGCCCATAAGAGGATTTGAATATCTCCTCTTATCTTTCACATCTAATCTTAGTTCCAGGAAGCCTTCCTTAACCCATCCTCACTAAATGAGGTCAGTCTGCTATAATTTCTCATAGCCCCTGTGCTTTTAATACTTTTCCCAGTTTGCATTAATTATATACTTATGTAATTTTTTTTTAATAACATCACTCTTCCAGTTCGCCATAATTTTGTGAGGGCAGTGTTATCACCTAATTTGTTCATTGTTGCCCCTCCAAGACCCAGTACAGTACTTGATTCAGTAGCTCAATTAATATTATCGAATAAATGGATCCATATTTTGCCTTTTAGGATAGTTAACATAACTAATGGGGATTGGAATAAATGTCTCTTACATTTATCAATATGCTGTAATGCATCTGCTTTCTGTGGAATGGGGACGGGAATGCTGAGAGGCATAGCTTAGATAGGAAGAGTTTAAAGTGTTTAACTGCTTTGCATAATAAAATAAGAATTAGAAAGCTTGGGAATGGGAGGTGACTGTGAAAGGAGAAACTCGGGGCCTCAAAAATATAACTGGAAGCAATATGCTTGCATTAAGGAGATATCAAAATTCTCTATGACAGGGACTAACTGCTAGATTTTAGGAGAGTCGCGGTAATGATTTTTAAGTTGTTTCCCGTAATGGACAGCTCTGTAACCCTTTATTGTTAATACAAACTCCAGTAAAACTTTTATACATTCAATCTTGTATTAGTGGTGCTTTGTGAAATGAGAATATCCATGTTGTGTCCAATGTTGGGAGCAAGATGGAAAAAAGACATCAGAGATCACAACAGATAACAGCAAATTGGAGTAAAATGACTGGAAATGTAAGCCCCTCAAGGATAACCGGGATAGATGCTGAGTTTCCACTATATGTATAAGAAGGACTTGAGTCAATCTTATTTAAATTTTAGAGGTTTAGTTGCTCCCAAGCAGGAGACACCTAGGCACTGGCATCTGGATTACATAACAATGTGAAATGAAGAAAGGAAGGGTTAATCTACGTACCTAGGTCTTTTTTTTCCAAATATTTTCCCTCTTCATTCTTTCTAACAAAATTAAAGGTTGAAGCATGAATCTGAGAAAACTTGCTTTTTTTTTTTTAATATTTGAATGTGTGTACATTTCCTCTGCTATGTCCAAGTGTTTTTTTTTTTTTTTTTTCCCTTTTGTTCCCTTAACACATATCTGACGTGGCAAATGGAAATTATACTTACCCTTTATTCTGAAGTTCCCAGAAAGGTTTGCAACTTCCTAACTAAAAGTCACCAAATGACTCATTATGGAAAGGAAAGGGAAAGACCAACTCTAATGGGATATGGGAAAAAGAGTTACAATCTCTTTACATCTACTATTTAAACTGTACTGTTGCTAAGGTATATAGGCCAGGTTCTGTTTTTAAGTGCTTTCATATATAAATTCAGTGAATCTTACCAACTTCAACTCTGTCATTATCCTCATTTCACAGAAAAGAAGTCCTGGTGGCACAGAGAGGTTATGTAACTTGTTCAGGGTCACACAGCTAGTACCTAGTGAGCCAGGATTAGAACTCAGGTAGTCTACCTTCAAAGGCAATACACTTATTCAATGTGCACTCATGCCTCAATATGGTTAAGTTCTTACTGACTGGTTTGAATCCAGTGCAGTGCTAGGTAAAACACAGGATGACATCTCAGTTAATGCCACCTCTGCACTTTGTTTGCTCAAGCCAAAGAAACACCATTGAATTCTGTCTTTCTCTTACATCCTGCATCCAACTTGTCAAAAAACTTCCATTGCTCTCCTTTCAAAATATCCCCAAACTCCAACAGCTTCTCACCATCTTCACTACCACTGTCCTGATCTAAGTCATTGCCACCTCGCCACTGCGTTATTGCACTAACCTCCCCAAAATTTTCTCCACTTCCAGCCTTGCTCCTTTACCAATCTATTTCAACACAGCAGCCAGAGAGATCCTTTAAAATCAAAGTCAGATCAAGTCACTTGTCTTCTCAAAACCATTCTGTGGCTCCACATTTCATTCAGGGTGAAAGCCAAAACTGTTACAATGTCCTTCAAGGCCCTCTATTCTCTGGACCTCCTGCCTCGCCATTAGCACTGTGGTGACCCCATCTCCTGTCACTTTCTCACACACACAGCATTCTAGCCACATCTGTCTACTGGCTCTTCTTAGAATATTCCATAAGGAATATTCTGTCTACCTTAGAGATTTTGCACCGGCCATTTCCTCTACCTGGAATTTTTTTTTTCTTCTTCCTCTTTTTTTTTTTTTTTTTTTTTTTTTTTTACTTTTTCTGCCTAGAATTTTGCATGGCAAGTTTCCTTACTTCTTACAAATCTTTATTCAAATGACAAGCAGACCCTGAAAATTCCATTTAAAGTTATAAACTGCTATTGCCCCAGTCCTTCTGAACCCTGTTTCTTTTCTCTCTCTCTCTTCTTCGGTTTTCCCATAGCACTTAACACTTTTTAATATGTGATGTATAATTTACTACTTATTTATTATATTTATTGTCTCTCTTCTCTATTAGAATTTAAGCTTGTGAACACTAATGTATCTCAAGTGTCATACATATTTTTTGAGTGAATGAATGAAGGAGTAAGCAGTCACAGTGACCCTAAGGAATGAGTGCAGCTGGTTTCTGAAATCAGGAAATTCTTTGCAGAAGTACATGAAATGTATCACTATTGTGTGCATCAGTTCTTTGACAGGCAAGTATAAGTATTCAGAATTTTAAGGACTTAAAAATTTTTCCCATGAATCATAATCATTAAAATACTAATTTAGAAGCAATGATTATTACCACTTTTAATTGTGGAATGCCCCATTCCAGCATAATACAGTAATCACATATCCCCTTTCTGTTCACTTTCTAGGCCCCAAAAAGGAACAGAAACAGTTATGAGATATTATGTTTTCAGGACCTGTCATCTTTCGTCTGCTTATGCACTAAGTGCACTAAGAACTTTCTTCTCCGGAGAATCACTCCTTTTTTGCATTATATTCTGGGAATAATGCATAGGAATGCATCAGGGTGAGTGGGAGGAAGGACTCTACCAGCAGGTACCCCAGCTCCTAGAAACTGGCTGCCTGTCCCATCAGCACCTCAAAGTGTGGTCCAAGACAGTCTGCATCAGGGTTCTTAGTGTGCTTGTAAAAATACAGATTCCTGGGACTCCAGCTATTCCTACTGAGTGAGAATCTCTGCAGGTGGGGCTGGACATTTGCATACCAGCTTGATTTTCCATTGATGGTTAAGAACCACTGCTTTAGTCTAGACTTTTCCTGGCCTTTCATTCCAGGTCCAAATTCACCTTCCCTGATTCTCACATGCTTGTACCCAATTCTCTGCCAAGACTAATCTTCCAAGAGATGTTTAGGTAATAATTATGGATAATGTTTTTATGTGTTCACTCTCAAGATCCCCTCTCCATAGTTGCATTCAACATCTTTACACAAACTAGTAACCAATGGCAGGGACTGTCCATATATTTGCAGGCTCATTGGGAAAGAATTTGTGACAATCTCTCTTCCTTTCAAGGCAATTCTTCCTCTTTAATGTCCTGCCCTGGGTGTGAGTTTGACTGAGAGGAAGGATGCTTCTCTCTTTAAAGAATAAAATGTATTCTTTCCAAAATATCTTCTCTTTCAAGTCATATATTTGGAAATAATGTTCTTGTACACCATGTTTATGTTTTACTTCACCACCTACCAGACTGACCTGCACAAAACCAGGAGAACCCTAGTTAGAGTGGCATAAGTTAGACTTGGTCTTGATCCTCAGTATTTGCTGGGTTATAAGTCAAATATTGACATAGGTAAGTACTCATATTAATGAGAATAAAGCTATTCTGAGAATTCCAATGTTCTTATTTGCATAGAATCCAGCTAAAGAGCAAGTGCATTTCAAGCAAGTCTCCAATGTAAATACAGTTGATTCTCATTATTCATGATAGTTACGTTCTATAAAGTTTCCATGAACACTGGATTAGTGAATACTGAAATTTCCTAGGGGAAATACAAGGTTAGGTTCCTACAAGTCTCTCGTCACACCATTTTCATTAACTGATCAATATATAAACTTGTTTTATGTGTTTTTCTGTTTAAAGACAACTTATGTAATATACATATGGCCAACAGCACTATAATTTGTGCTTGAATGAAGCTTATCTAACACACGTATTTTTCCATAATACACATCAAAGGCTTCTTGCACTTAGAAACACTGAACAGCTCTTCGGTGCTATACTCGGAAACCATTTTAAAGAGTGAAATCCCCAACAAAAGCTCAAAAATGCAAAAACATGGCATTAAATAGATTGTGAAAACGATGTTTGTTTACAGCTGAGAGCTGAAAAAGGAAGGTGGAGAGCATTGCTTTGTTCAGCCTCCACTGGGAACATGCATGTCATATAACTCCAATTCTTACCTGCTTTCTGTGCATGTCCGCAAAGTGCCACAAGGGGCTGGCTGGTTAGCTCAGATGGTTAGAGCACAGCCTTGTAACAGCAAGGTCACAGGTTCGGATCTCCCAACTGGCCAGTCGCCAAAGAAAAAAAACTCACAAAGTGCCACAAGTATTGAGTTTGGGGTTACAAATACATTTTAGCAAATAGGCAAATTAGTAAACACAGAATCCCAGAATAATGAGAATCAACTGTATTCAAAAATAAAACACTAATAATGTCACACTACTATTTATAATATAGCTATTATTTATTGAGGGCTTATGTCATACAAGTCACCTTCAATAACTCAATTATTAAAACAATCCTAGGAGATTAATATTATTATCCCAAATTTGCAGTTGAAGAAATTGGAATTTAGCAAGGTGATTATTTTGTTGACAATCACAGAACTCTAAGCATCAAAAGGGCGATTCAAGTAGTCAAGGTTTATTTTAAGACAACTTAAATATCCTTCTAAGACATGCAAAATGTTTGTTTTTGTTTTGTTTTTTCATTTAAAACCTTAACTCAAACATTAATTTGAAGTTAATGGAAGGAATTTCCCACATTGCTTTTTATCAGTGGGAAAACCAAGGCACAAAACATGAAATTACTACCCAGTTTCACAAATTTAATTTGTAAGATCAGGTGTTTCAACATACAATGGCATAGCCCAGGCACAAAGACTATAATGTTCTCTAGATACAAACAGAATATTACTTCAACTAAAGGAGGTGGCATGTCATTTAAATTTGAATTATTAAATTAGGTTGGTAATACTTTTCTGAGGATATTTAAAGAAGTTTTGTAATCACAGCAGAACAAAAGCATTACAATTTAGCACTTTTACTAATCAAAATATTAGATCACATATAATAGAGTATTAACTAAATAGTTCATTAAATGTCTCCGAACTAATTCTTTTCTCTGTATTGCTCCCATGGCACTTTGCACCAATCTCTATTTTACCACATACGAGGGTACTTCAAAAAGTTCCTGGAGGGCCGAGCCCGTGGCGCACTCGGTAGAGTGCTGCGCTGGGAGCTCGGCGACGCTCCCGCCGCGGGTTCGGATCCTATATAAGAATGACTGGTGCACTCACTGGCTGAGTGCCGGTCACGAAAAAACGACAAACAAACAAAACAAACAAAAAGTTCATGGAAAGGTTTGTATTATCTTTTTTTTTAGCAGCTGGCCAGTATGGGGATCCAAATTCTTGACCTTGGTGCTCTAACCACGCTGATACCATGCTCTAACCAATTTAGATAACTTGCCAGCCCCTGTATTATCTTTTAATCCTATATTTTTCATGAATTTTTTGAAGTACCCTTCTACAGTCAGCCCTCTGTATCTGTGGGTTCCAAATCCATGGATTCAACAAACCATGGATCAAAAATATTTGGAAAAAAAAATTCTGCAAAGTTCTAAAAAGCAAAACTTGAATTTGCTGTGCACCTGAGTACTACATTGAATCCATGCAAATGAAGTGATGTGTAAGCATTTTATTAAGCATTGTAAGTAACCTAGAGGTGTTTTAAAGTATACAGGAGGATGTGTACAGGTTATATGCAAATACCATGCCATTTTATCCAAGAGACTTGGGCATCCACAAATTTTGGTATCTGTGGGGGGGTCATGAAACCAATCCCTCATGGATTCCAATGGATGACTGTACTACATGGTATCATAATTTTATGTTCACAGATCTTACTGTCCCATGACAATATGAGAATCTCAAAGAATTGGACTCTATTTTACCCACTTTTCCATTGTCTAGTACAGTGCCTGACTCATAGCAAGTGCTCAGTAAATGTTGTTGAATGAATTTGTGAATGAATGCATTGATGAATGATGGATGGATGAACAGGTGGATGGATTAATGAGACTAAAGGATACTTTCCTATCATATTCATATTTGAGGACTTCAAGAGTGAGACTGGGTCAAATATTTCTTTTTTTTTTTTTTTTTTTGTCGTTTTTTCGTGACCGGCACTCAGCCAGTGAGTGCACCGGTCAGTCCTATATAGGATCCGAACCCGCGGCGGGAGCGTCGTGCGCTGCCAGCGCAGCACTCTACCAAGTGCGCCACGGGCTCGGCCCAAGGGGTCAAATATTTCTAATTTCCACTTTGTTCATGTATGTTACCCACATTTCTCCAGCACTTTGTATGTGCCAGGTGCTTCACTAGACATAGGAGATAAAGCAATGAAAAGGATTATTAAAAAGTCCCTGTCTTATAAAACTTAATATTTGGGGACTAGCTGGTTAGCACAGTTGGTTAGAGCACAACCTTGTAATACCAAGGTCACGGGTTCAGATCCTCTAACCAGCCAGCCACCAAAAAAAAAAAAAAAAAAAAAACCCAATATTTTTAGTGGGGAAGAGAGCAATAAGTGAACATATAAACAACTTGAAATAGTTAAAAGCACAATAAAGGGGGGAAAAACAGGGTCATGTGGGTAGAGTGAGTGGGCTGGAGGTGAGAGGGCTCCCTGAATAGGTAACATTTGAACCAAGACCTGAATGATGATAGGGATTGAATCATGCAAAATTCGGAGGGGCTACTGCCTCAGGAAGAACTGGCAGAACTTACTTATGCTCACATTTCACTGGCTAGCACTGGTCATATGGCCTTGACTGCCGACAAGTGGGCTAGGAAGTAGAGTCTCCTGTATGCCCAAGAAGGAGGGGAAGACAGATCATGAAGAACCAGCAATACCTCCCTGATGGCTAAAAAAAAAAAAAAAGGGAAAAAAAAAGGAAATGACAGAAACAATAACTTTTCTGTTTGGAAATACTATCTGTATTTGATTATTAATAAATATAGTTTGAATTAAAAATAAAAATCATAGGGGCAGTTGTTCCAGACAGAGGGAGCAACAAGTATTTGGCACATCAGATAAATAGGAAAAGACCAATACATGGATGGCTAGGACACAGTGAATGAAAACCAGTATGGCAGGACTTGAGGAGCTAGAGGATATAGCACTAGGTGGGCCATGCCGAGGGGTACGGCTTTTACTCTCGGTCTGACGGGATGCTTTTGTGAGGTTTTAAGAAGGGGAGTCGGATGATTTGCTTTAAATTTTAAAATACCTCTATCAGGCTGCTTAGTGCAGAACAGATCATGCGGGTGTGGGAGAAGGGTAGAGAGAATGGTAACTAGCTTCTGGGGGAGGATAACAAAGAGGACAAGAGGTAGATCTTTAATGCATAATAAACAGGACTTCATGGCAGATTGAATGTGATGGGTAGAAAACAGAGAAATCCTTCACCCGTAAGTCGTAAGGGACATTTGTTTTTCTTTCCAGTCCTTATTTTCACCCATGAATTTGGGAATGCCAGAATATATGCTATACTGTCTTCTTCACTGCAAAATTTTTATGAATTTTGCATAAATTCATAAAAATTTATTAATTAGCCAGAGCTGACTGGTTAGCTCAGTTGGTTAGAGTGCAGTGTTATAACACCAAGGTCAAGGGTTTGGATCCCTAAACCATCCAGCCACACACACACACACACACAAATTATGAACTAGATTAATAAAGTCCATGAGACATAGTGAAGGCAGTAGCAATCAATCTTAAACTTTAAACGTGAAATAGACTTGGAGGTCCAGGCCAAGCTTGTTGCTATTTTTAACAAATTGAGACTATTCTTGAGTTTAGACTTTAAAATATACTTTATGATTGAGATCCAGTTTACACAGCTGCAGAACGTGAATTTGTATTGAAAGTTTTCTAGAGGTTAGTTAATGACTGCCTGATATGGTCTGCGTACAAAGAGTAGTGATCACATTTTATAAACCTTTGCATTTATTGTCAGTGCCAATTACCAATGCAATTTCCTAGCTCACTATAGTCATTCGTAGCTTTTAATTACCTTGTACGCTAGATGTTCCTAACCTCGTTTTTAGAAATGCTAATTGCAGTCTTTTATTCTGTTACATTCTGTGTAGAAACACAGAGATTATTTTTATATAATTTTTTAAACCTTCACAGCTTTTAATGAATGGAGGTGAGTCAAAATTAAAACATAAGCATTAGGTGTTCTATAGTAAGGTTTACATTTGTATTATGTTCTAGGCAAGATTGAGATGCCACAAAACGGGCTTACTGATATATAAACCACAAATATACAAGACGCAACCTGAAATACAGATACAGAAAATATCTATTTTGCTGTGTAATGTGACCAGATATGTTTAAAATGCAACAGAAACTGAGTCATGTCTTACATGAAGCTGGGCATCAGTGAGAAGCAGCTGTTATCTTGTGAGCACAACATGAGCCTGCTTGAGATATTTTATCTATTAATCCATAATTTAAACAGGTAGTCCCCCAGTTCCAGCTCTATCTATATATATTTTTCTGAAGTATATTATGCACAACTTTCCTATCATATGTGGGAACTGTTTCAGGAAGACAGAGCAGGTCCCAGACTGATCCACAGGCCTAATAACCTGTCTTTGGCTGCCTGCTAATGAGAGCCAGGCTGCTTCTCGGAGTGAGCGGGAATCATTTTGGTAGAGGAACAAATTACTCCCATGGCTGCTGAGCTCTTAGGGTGAGACTAGACTGGTTTTAATAACACTGCCTAAGGGAGAATTTTTTCTTTTTTTTTTTTAATCTAACGGGATTTACCAAGATGAAAGATTCAGTGGAGAGAGATATGGAATGCCAACATGAAGAGGAAAAGAAAACTAGGGAAAGGGGACATTCTAAGTTTTGGGGTTTTTTGTTTGTTGTATTTCGGGTTTTTTGAGAAGTAATTTTGTAACTTTTGTGGGGGAAGTTTTATATCTTCCTCTTTTTTAGATTTGGGATGTGTCTCTCTGTGAGGTAAGATGGAGTTACTGTAAATGCATAAATCCATTTCTCCTCTTTTTGCTAAGAAAATTGCCATTAAACGTGCTGCTGCTGCTCCCTTATTTTGTACCAAGTGAATGTTTAAATGTTTTAAATAAACATGTTTCAGCTGACTGCTGGGTGAGATTCATTATAGCCTGGAGGAACTCAGTGGAACTGTTCAAGGAGATCTGGTTAATATCCCCACGATTTATGTTTGCGGTAGAAATTGCACTAACATTTACACAAAGGGCATGGTTTGGGGGCAATGGCAAAGCCCAATTGAAATGGGAATTTGCACTGTCAATGCCCACTAATGAAAATAGCTACAGTTCAGTGCCCTTCCAAAAGTATAATTAAGCCCTTCAAGTGACATGTTATTTTCATGTTTTTACTGTTAAGATGCAAATTTTTCTTGCAAAAATACTATTTTTTGGACTATTACTGTGCAAAAATAATTAAGAAAGATAATACTAGGCTGCGGGATAACTTCTGAAAAGACGTATGTTGGCTTTTCTTTCATAGGCTTTGCCAGTTAAAAACAAACAAACAAAAATCATGATTGTCTCAATGGTTCTATTTTTTGAAATGACCTGTGAGTTATCATTATTGTGTCTAGTAATATTGTAGAGCTGCAGTGCTTGGCGCTCTAAACACCTGAATGAGTTATACTTGAGTGGAGAAGAAACTTCAGACCAAAAGTTGTGCTGCAAATACAGTTCTGCTAAAGTCCTTGTGGGTTTCCTCATTTAAGTGATGAGAAAGCCAGTGCGATATCTCTAACACTTGGTTTGCTAGGTTTTTAATTTTTATTTGTTTTTGCTTTCCTAGTTCAATGGTTCTCTAACTTGTTCAGGAAGCAGAACATCCTGCAATTCAAGGTGCTCTTTGTGTCACATGATAAAATATAAATGTATGTGTTTTAATCCAAAAAAACTCTGATTTAGTATAAAAAGACATATTTATATCTAGATGGAGCTACCTAGATAAACAAAATGAGTATTTATGCATTTATTCTATTTATTTACCAAGAATATTCAAAGTTGGTGTTGTAAATCACATTCCCTTGATCTTATATTTATAAACAAAACACGGCTGCTTCCTGATTTCCATCTAGGACTGTTTCCATCTTTTCCTGTTAGTATTTTCTACTTGTTCACTCACTTTTGTACCCAGCAGATAAGATGCAGTAGCTGATGTTTTAAGATAAACACACGGGACAAAAACCTAAAATTTAAAAAATTCTACCCACTTGTTTGATATTTTTTCTGAGTTGGGAAATGTTTATTATTTTACATTAGCACTGAAGACATTAGTCCAGCTCATAGTCCAGCAATAACAGATTTGAGCATGGCTTGAGAACTATTCTCATTTTAAATTGAGAACTCATTACAAAATCTAATTGCTGTTCAGAAGATAAAGAAAGAAGGTACTAATACAACCTACAACCTAAGGTTAATTGAAAGATAGCTACGAACAGGTTTCCTTTTTTTTTTTTTAAATCTTTATTGAGCTCTGACTATGTGCCAGGCACTGATTTAAGCCCTTTACATGTATTAATATTTTTAATCTTCAAAATGATTCTGAGCAACAGACAATATTCATTCAAATATTAGTTCATTTATACTAAGTACTAGACACTATTCTGTGCTTTGGGGTTAGAACATAAACAAAACAAAGTCCTTGCTCTGCTACAGTTTATAATTGTCATCAGGGATACAATTCTGTTTGCATTTAAATCTCTGCTCCACCTCTTACTAGCTCTATGACCTTGGGAAGATTATGTAATCTCGCTATGCCTGGGATTCTTTATCTGCAAAGTGCAGATGATAACAGTCCTTATCTTAGAAGGCTGCTGTGAAGTGATACGATATGATATTAATAAGTTATTCATTGTAAAACACAGAACAGTGCTTGGCAGACAGTAAGCATGATACAAGTGTATGTTCATCATCACGATCATTGTCAACATAGCAAGTACATAAAGTGCTTCCCCTGTTAGGTACAGAGGGACATGGGACACATATGTGTATATATGTGGTGATAACTGATATGAAGAAAAATAAAACTGGGCAAGGGAAATAGAGGAAGACTAGTAATGGGTGTCGGGAGTTCATTTTATATAGGTGGATGGGAAAGCCTCACTGTGAAGGTGACATTTGAACAGATACTTGACAGAAGCAAGGCACCAGCATGTGGCTATGTAGAGGAATAATGAGCCAGGCAGAGGGAACAGCATGCACAAAAGACACAGGAGGGAGTACGCATGGCGTGTTCCAAGAACAGTAGGGACAACAACATGACTGAGAAAGGCAGCGTAGTCAGAGAGGAGGACAGAAGGAGCAGGGATCATATCAGGAAGAGCCTTACAGGTAGGCCATGATGAGAATTTTCTATTTCAATCAGAATGTTACTCTGAGTAAGTTGAAGGCCTCAGAAGAGATCCCCCAATAATTGTACCCACCCAGGTTTTAAATAATTGGTGAAATAAAGCAAGGGGTTTTCAGCCGTTTTCCTTTTTCTCCCCCTCTGTAATATATCCCAAGCAGCAGAACAGTATTTGGCACACATTAGGCTCTCAAAAAATACAGGATAAGTGAATGAAAGAAGTTCTGTTTTACAGTAAAGGTGGAAGCCAACATACCAGCTTGATTACTGGCAAAGTTCCATTTGATAGATGCTGTTTTAGGATCGCTAGCCAAGTGGACTTGCTAACACTGAAACCCCAATATTAGGCCGAAAGAACCACTGATCAGTCACTCCACAGGAGCCAGGCGATGGGAAGAAGGCTTACCTGATGGCAGAGCAGAGGGAAGCACCTGCTTTGTGCTGGCTGGCCCCCTTCCAGGAGGGTGAAGGGCCATGCCTGCTTTTCTGTGTCATATTTATCAATCAGCTAAGTCCATCCATCTTCCCAGAAGCCCAGAGTTGTCTAGAGGCAGAGAGGCCAGGAGTGTGCTTAGGGGTACTCCCTGTTTAGGAGAACCGTGAGAGAGGAAAAGGTATGTCTCTCTAACCACTGGGATGGTCACACATTAGAGGATCTAGAGAAGGGAAGGACATTCTCTGGTTTACATTTGAAAAGGGTTTCTTCTGTTTGCCCCTCCATATTCCCTCGTTACTCTCCTGCCCTTGCTGTGTGCCCCGGGGTCATAGGGTAGGGGTTGGACTGTAAGGAGGCATCAAAGAGCTCCAATCTGGGATCAGAGATATCACACTATCTTTTTTTTTATTTCCCTAAAACCTGTCCTTACCTTTGTAAATTCTTCTTTTATTAAACTGTCTTCAAATTACCTGGTCTGCTTATGCCACATCTTTCCTGCCGGGACCCTGACTGTTATATCTAGTTACCCTTGATGTTTTGTGGGAAAAAAAATATTGGTGGGAGGGGAGTGAGCGGGGGTGGGGGGCAAGTTTAAAAGCAGCCCAGTGAGCGCCATGGCCACCGTGCAGCTGAGAGAAGACTGTGCCCTGCACCCGGTGCTAACCATGGAGGTGGTGAGCGATGGTCGGAGTCGGGATTTCATTTGAAGGTAGAGCCGAAAGGACTTGCTGATATGTTGGAGATGGATTATAAGAGAAAAATGTCAAAAAGACTCGTTTTGCAAATCTGTGGAACAGAAAGTTTCTATTTAGAGGTCTGACAGAGACAGACTTGACTGTGGGGGGTTTTGTTGTTGTTTTCAGAGGTGACAGGATATCCTCAAAAATTTGCAAGATTGCTTTAGCAAGTTTTTTTCCTATTGGTTGTGTTCATCTCAACACAGTAATTCCTAGAGCCTGTCCTGTGGTTTTCTGCGGTTTCGTCAATGATCTCTAGAATGTCTTAGATATTTCCACTCAAGTGAATAAATTTTAACCCACTTTAATTAGAGGGGGAGGGGGAACCCGTGTATACGCCACACAGCCTTTTTAGGAGAAGGAGGAAAAGGGAATGTTTTAAAACAAAGTACTGAGGGATGTTGCAATTGCAAAACTTTTGGTTAACTGCTCATGCACAGATAAACCCTGTTTCTCAGCAGTCAGTCTGCTCACTGGCTCCAGCAGCCACACAAATTGATTGTGACGCGTTCAGCCTAAACTATCGTATGATACACATGGTAGTACGTATCATAGTATGTTCAGTAGTCTCCTAATAATACATGGATGTGTGTGTGTGTGTCATGAAACAAAAACTGAGAAGACAGAAACCAATTGCCAGGCAGAAACCAATTGCCAGGATTATTGGTAACTTTTATTTTCTCATTATACGTGTCCACATTCAAAGTTTTCTCAAATAAAAAGCTATTAGTTTTACAAATAGTTTGTATTCCGATAATGCATCCTCGTATTGGGCTTACCTGACCATCTACCTAAAATAGTGATGTTCTATCCCCCACGCCACTTTCCCACAAGTGTAGACACATACTGCCTAACTCTTCTTCATAGCTTATATCACAGCCTGAGGTTATAAAATGTGTTTATTGCACAATTCCATCAATAAGATTTAAGTTCTCTGAGAAAGAATTCTTTCCTACCTCGTTCACTCTTCCACTCCCTAGAATATAGAAAAGTGCCCAGCACTTAGGAGGTGATCAATAAATGTTCTGTAATTAACACACACACACATTTATTTCAAAGGTATCTGGCAGCAGAAAGAAATTATCACGGTGATTCTAAAAATTCTATAGCACTAATAGGAGTATTAACTGATACAAATTTTCTAAGGAGAAATTTTACCAAGCAGTAAAAAAAATAAAATAAAATAAAATAAAACCAGAAAGATCATGACCTTCGATTCAGAAAATCTACTTGTAGGGTTGAAGAAGGAGATTCAGACAAATATTTATTTACATAACTATTTTTGTTGCATTACTAGTATATAATAGCGGGAAAAATAAGGTTTGATTAAATACATTATGAAGAAGCCATAAAATAATTAATCATTACAACAATTAAATTGCTGTAGAAAGAGGTGTATCATGCATTATTAGTTTTAAAAAGTGGGTAACATTGTAGCATGTTCAGTAAATTTCTCATACACGGGAAAACTTTGGGAAGTGTGTACTCCAGAATATTAACCGCAGTTATTTCTGGGTTGCAAGATCGTAGACATTTCAGAGTTTCTTTTGTGTGCTCGTCTACATATTTTTAAATGTCTACAATAAACTAGTGAAACAGGATAGGATGCTTTATTTTGTTTCATTTTTAAATAGTGTTAAAAATTATTATAAGCAATCAACATGGATTTTTAGGACTCACAACTACAGCTAATCTCAAAAAAGAAAAAGTAAAATTTGCAAGTGAATTAGAATCACAAAAAGGTCTGCATATTTTCTGTCTTTATTTCTGTTACCCAAACATTTATCTGAAGTGGAAACCACATTTCTCTCTTGGCTCCAAAAGGGATTTGTAGAATTACTGCCTTCTGCCAAAAGAAATTAATATTACAAATAATAAGTCGGTCAACAACAAAACCTTGGGGGGGTAAATAGAAAAGCCACAATTCATCATTATCCTTGAGTGGAATATGCAGATGTTGAAGGCAAGTGGAGAACTCCTCTTTCAAAGTCAAGTCAAATAAATGGTATTGAGCACCCCTAGCTGCACAGGACCCACTAAACTAAGCTCTGAGGAAACACAAAATGTGTGAATCAAAGTCCTTTCTTGCCAGAGACTATACTAATTCAGCTGAGGAAATTCTCGTCAGGAAAACTGAAGTGAGTAGGAGTGAGATGATATTAGAGGTGGAGTGAGTTGTGGGCAGTATAGGTTACTCCCTTAATCTGAGCCACGGGTTGCAGAAACATTATCTGATAGTTGAATCAGCCCTGCAGGCATGTTAAGGCACTTATAGTGCTTAAAGATATGTTTGAAACCTTATTGAGTTCATTTCAGGCATAGCACCTAGCCCAATTCAGAAACGTAAGATATCTGTTCCTGTAGGTATAGTTTTTAATCCTTACATCTCCTTGGATCCCTTCTTTTTTTTTTTTTTTTTTTTTTACTTTTATTTTGTTGGGATGCTTGGATCCCTTCTTGAAAGTTGACCAGCATTTGTCAAACAAAAAATAATCCAGAGAATACTTGCTCTTTAATGACGAATATTAAAGTGTTGTGCTGCTAAATTTTAAGAATGGTAACTTTTGCAATTCTCAGGAAATAGCTGCTAGATAGGATTTCCTCCCAAGCCTCTTTCTTAAAGCTTTGTCCTGCTACAGTTTATCAGCCAGGGACAAAAACAAAGAAACAAAGTATAGGGAGCTAGTATTAAGGCAGGGCAGGAGAGACCAAAACAAGTTAGTCTATCATCCTGGGAAGGCTGGTATAGATCGGTGCCTGCAAGACCCTGATTGCCAGGAAATTGAATTTTGACTTTATCCTGAAGATAATCAGGAGTCCTTGATATGGAGACAGACTAGAACTTTAAAATCAGCCTCTAAATTTCAGAAATGGAACCTATTGATAAGAGTTAATTTTCAAGATGAATCTCCAAGCCTGTCACACAATTTTTATCAGTCTCCAGATTAGTAATGGGTGACCTGGCTGTTAGGCTGGCAAGAAAGGAGTGTGTGTCATATCAGGGACCACCAGAGACACCCAGGTCAGTGTGATTTGTCACTTAAAGAGGGATGCAGCCTGAGAGTGTACCATCCTCCAGCCGCTGAGTCATCCGCTCTGGTAGCTATTTAAACAGAAGCCTCCAGGAGACACAATCAACACTCCACTCAGACAACGCCCAGACCTCCAGAAATCACGTGTGCAGCCTGAATTGCCATAGACAAGTGCAACTGTAAAACAGTTTCCAGCCTCTTTTCCCCATATTGTCACACTATGGGTTCTGACTTCTGGCTGCTTTGGCACCAGAGGCCACTAATTCCTGTTTGCAGTTTTCTCACGGCAACAACGGTCTTTCTGCCTTGACTTTCTTGTATTTCCTTCTTGCTAACAAAGATTGTTTGACCATCTATGCACTGAGCTACAGGTAAGGGTTGGCTAGAGGATGAATAAGACATACTCCTTTTTTTTAGGAACTCACAGTCTAGAGGAAGAGACTGTCAGAAATCAGGCAACCACAATATGCAATGTGATGGCTCTAAGGCAGGTAAGTACAAGATGATGGTCTGGACCTTAATTTGGGGGATGGTATCTAAAAGCCATCAACCTCTGTGTATACCATCTGGGAGGAATTGAAAGGATGTGGGAACATCAAAGGCATATGGGAGGACAGACGTTTTAGAAGGGCTTTTCAAATCTAATGGTGTATTCACATTTCCACCTGTCTGCCAGCCCTTGCCCAGTTTGACCTGGGCCCTCCCTGCTGGTCTGTCTGGCTGTGAATACTGTTGATGGTTCTTTTCCCTGCCCATCCTCCAGGTGTTCCTTTCAATGTGTCAGATGAGGACTCCCTTCACATTTGGCTGTCATTCATAGCCACAACTGTCCTACGCAAAAGAACTGGCTTTGGCTTTAAACATTGCTTCCTGGCTGGTCTTCTCCATCACTCTGTTAAGGAACCTGACTTGCCATTTGGTATCACATGTCCTGCAGGTGCTCCTGATGAAACCGCTAAAGGAGTTGGATGTGACTGACGTCTTTGGGAAAGACAAGAGTTAGCATGCCCATGCAGTTGTGTCCAAATGCTGCTCTTATCTCCCAATGGAAAGGTATTGTAAATAGAGACAGCAGTAGCTTATTTAAAATACAAAATATGAGCTAGGAGCTTTCCTAAGCACTATGTAAAAGTTTTATTTAGTTCTCACAGTAATATCATCCTTATTTACAGTCCCATTTTATAGACTTAGAAAATTATGGCTCAGAGAGGTTAAATGACTTATCCAAGGTCACACAGCCCTACAAATTTTTGTTTAGCTTGAATCTGAACAAGGTCTATGTGATTTTAAATCTTGTGTTTTTTAAAATACTGTAATATTTCACAGAAGGAGCCATGGAATATTAACATGGTAATAAGATTTCCGATTCCAGTCTGATTTGATTATCAGTCTTCCAAGAGTGATATAATGTAAGATGGATAGCCTGAGTCTCTGAAGCTTTGTTCTAAAACATGCTACCAATCTGAACAAATTGATATGGAAGGAAGCAACCAACATATACTAAATTTAATTCATCAGATGAAAATGAGGTTAAATATATTTACATTCCCAGAACTTTTAATATGGAAGAATAAACCACACACCGGGAAAAAGAAGAGAAAATATGCCTGTTTTTATGACTTGTTGATATCTATGGGGTTTTTTCTTCAGCCTCAAAACAATTTACAGCATTGCCAGCAGCATTCAGTACATTCAGAACAGGATCATTTCTCCCACAGCTGAACTAGGTCCATGCTCGGAACAGCACCGAGAACGGCTTCCAGCAGACATGCCAGGCAGGGAGTAAGCCAGGGTCAGCTAGTGAAGACGAGGGCAGGCCATTGAAAGCAACACGGTTTATGTAAGTGTGACCTCATTGCTTCCACTGGAAATGGGTCAGATTCTAGTTGAGAGAACCAGGGGCCTTAATGACCTCAGTGAGATCAGACTATGGCTTTTCTTCCCATCCCCTCTGAGAATATGGTCCTGTGACGACATAATAGTGTTTGGATTCATTTCAACCCGCCACGTTTCCCACTCCCTTCTTGTTTTCTCATAGTTGATTTGCTATTTTTTTTTTTTTCTTTTCAGTTAAACACGCTACAGTAAACAGGATACATTATATGACAGACCATGAAAATTTACTATCAGGAATAGGGAAAAAGTATGGAATAGAGAAAGAAATAGGTCTTTTTCGCCTCTCACAGCTGTGATTCAGTTCTGACTCAAAAGGATGTGTGCCACCTACTGAATCACGGAAACCACTTCCTGTAGCTGTTTGGTTTATTCTTGAGGGGCATCAGGCCAAGTCCTGCCCTGCCCTGACCCTGACTGGCTTGTCTGAGCCAAGGCGTTCACATCTTGAGGTGGTTTGGCCTCAGACTCTTGAGAACATTACATATTAAATTACAAGTGTTTCGTTTCCTAGCAAGGAGTCTTTAGCAACATGAAAATGAACGTGTGTTATTTGCAAACCAAGTCTATCATTACTCGACCTGAATATCCTCACTTTTTCATAAGGTATGTATTCTGGATGACCACTCTCAAGATCTGAATGTACACTGGCTCTGTTTTTCCTGAGGGCAATTTGGGTAGTCTGTGGGGTGGCATTAACCAGAAGAGGCTTCAAGCATACCCTTTAATCACTGAAGCAACACTAGACTTGTATTCATTCATTCAACATAGTTTTTGAGCATGTGCTTCTTGCCATGTACTGTGCTAGGCAGGGGTAGGGAATACAGGGCAATCAAGATAGTACAGCTCCTGACCTCATGGTGCGTACGTTCTACGTTATACGGGAACTATGCTCTCCCTTCAATGCAAGGGTCCTGCTTTGTTCACCAGGCAGTCCCAGCATCTAGCACCTGGCCTTGCACAAAGGAGTCCCTAAGTACTTGTTTATTGAGTAGATACATGGAAGGAAGGAGGGAGGGAAGGAAAGAAGTCACCTCACCATCACGTTTTGTTGTATTTTCAAGTGAAGACAAAATCATTCAGTTATTTGTTTTCTTCTATAATGAGATTTTCAAACAGACTACATGTTTCTGCTCTTAGGTGGGTCTGAAGATTCTACAGTGCCTCAGGACGCATGCAGTCTCTTAACCAGCGAAGTTCCAGAACCAAGGAGGCCCAGCATAAGTCCTGAGAATTACTTCTAAGAGTAAAAGGCTCTTTGCTGTCCTCCTCAGAATGGATCATAGTCCCTAATGACAAGGTATCTGTTATTTCTCTGGTGGTCCATGCCTAATAGATGTGTCAAAGAATGCAAATCCGCAGATCTGTGTAACAGTGAGCAAGCCATTTACCCACCTCACAGAAAAGTGAGAATTCAGTGAAGCTCTGTCTAAAGTGGTGGTCGGCACACAGTAGGCCTCTTGTAAGAAGAAGCCATCACTACTACTACTTCTTTATTTATCATGACCGTTACTACTTCTCCTATAACTTACGTTGCACCTGATAAGGCCAGCAATTTTTCCTGTGTGACCAACGTCCTACGTTTAATGATAGAATTCTATGGCTCAGTATATCTCAGCCACTCTAAACCCATGTTCTTCTGTTGACAATCATAAAAATCTTAAATTGACCCCCAGTTGAAATCCCCTTTTAAGAAGATGTCTACGTTACTAACAATGTGCTTACAAAGGTCTTAACAAATTTAATTTATGAGAGCATAAATAGTTTTTCTCCAACATAAAATTATAATACTGGATGTTTTTGTAAATTATGTGTAACCCAGCTATGTCTAGGTTGTCTTGCTCCTGCGTTCAGGCTATTCTCTACACATATGACATAAAGAAAAAGAAAAAGAATAGGACGAGCAAGAAGAAGATGAGAAGTAGAAAGAGAAGCAAGGGAGAAAAAATCCCCACCCAAAATAGCGAAGAATGTTGGAGGCTTTATTAAAAAAATGTTTAAGTACTGCTGGGGCATTTACCTCACCCCACAAAGATAACTCTACTCTTCTTTAAACCTTGACTACATTCCCTCAGAGTTTCACTTTCTTTTGGGGGGAGAGCGCTGGCCAGTAGTGGAGGATCTAAACCCATGACCTTGGGTTTATAAGGCTGTGTTTTAACCACCTGAGTTAATGGCCAGCCCCAGAGTTTCACGTTCTATAGAAGTTCTAGTATCTCCCTTCACATAGATTCTTCCTCACTTGAATGGCACTTTTCTTCCCCTGTGTCTTCCACATTGTCTCAGAGTCGGCCCCTCTTTCACCAAGATCAATTTAACCTCTCTGAGCTGCCGCGGTTCTCCTCACCTGTCATATCGTTTGGCTCAACAAAGGAACGGAAACTAGATCCTAGATGATGTTTTCAAAATCAAGGCATTATAACAGCTGTTTAGGAAAGAATCGTGATAGAAATAACAGCAAGGAAATAAATTGGTTCACAAAAATATCTCAGAAGCCCAACAATACTTTAAATCTCATCTGCATGTGCAATTTTGTTACTGATTTTGTTTTGTTCATCAACATATTCCAAGCATCTATACCTGGCCCATAGTAGATACTTAATAAATATTTATTGAATACATAAATTAGTTTGAGAGTTAACATTTCAAGTAAGACAAAATACCATTAGATTATTCTATTTTTCTACTTTTTCCCTTTAAATATTCTGTGTGAGGCAAATAGTCACACATATATTGGCAGGAGAGGACGCAACTTTCTGTCATTAATTTTCTATTATGTTACTTTAGGTCAAATGTCACAGAAAATTATACTGAACTCTTGACCAATGGATCTATTTTTTTCCATTGGAATCTTGGCCCAAATAAGAAATAACATCAAGGAGAAATTATTTTTTGGCAGAAAAATATCCTCTCTAAATTCTTGTGTTTTGTTTTGATTTTTCCTTAGTGATTGGAGGCCAGTTTCAATCCACTGAAGCATGGGTTCCAAGTTTTCAATCTGGTTTTCTTGAGTACTGACTGAGTGCCAAGAATGAGGCAATGACACAACATCACCACCAGGACACCCCCCCCACCCCCATCCCACCCCCTACACAGATACATGCCAGAGTTTGGGGCATAACTGGTGACTTGTAAGCTTCTCCTCAAAATATTTACTCTCAATATCATGGTTTTTTATTTCAGATGGATTCATTCTCTCTATCCCTAGCCAATTCTCATAACATTTCTCTCTAATATCTAATACACTGTCAGTGTATTCCAGACCCTAAGAAATATCATAATGGAACTATCTATTGACTAAAGATAGTATCTTCTACCTTTTCTTTCTTTCTTCCTATCAAAACTTTAATTTTGAAATCTTTGAGAGCGAAGCAGTGACTACAAATGTAAAGTAATTATTAAAGAAACAATAATTTTGTGTTAGCCTACTGAAATCAAAAGGAACTAGATATTTTCTGGCAGTCCCAAAAGAATCACATGTTTAATGCAGCGGAGAGACAGTGCCCTGAAGGAAAGGTGGCCTGCTGGAGAGCCACAAGAACGAACATCCACTGCAAGTAATATGTGCACTAGGTCTGGATGGGACCCATCTCCACTATGAAACTTGGGGCAATTCACTTAATCTGAGCCTTAGTTTCATCAGCTGTGGACTAGCCATATCAATGCTTCCTACTTATTTTGTGAATCTCCTTTCTTTTTTTTTTTTTTAAATTTTATTATGTCGATATACATTGTGGCTGATTATTGTAGCCCATCACCAAAACCTCCCTCTCTCCTCCCTCCCCCCTCCCCCCAACAATGCCTTTCTGTTTGCTTGTCGTATCAACTTCAAGTAATTGTGGTTGTTATATCTTCTCCCCCCCCCCCGGTTTTTTTTTTATAAACAATTGGGATTATATCAAACTAAAAAGCTTCTGCACAGCAAAAGAAACAATAAACAGAGTTAAAAGACAACCAACAATGTATGAGAGTTCCTTTTTCTCCGCAACCTCGCCAGCATTGTTGGTGGGACTGCAAAATGGTGCAGCCTCTATGGAAAATGGTATGGAGGTTCCTCAAACAATTGCAGATAGATCTACCATACGACCCAGCTATTCCACTGCTGGGAATATACCCAGAGGAATGGAAATCATCAAGTCGAAGGTATACCTGTTCCCCAATGTTCATCGCAGCACTCTTTACAATAGCCAAGAGTTGGAACCAGCCCAAATGTCCATCATCAGATGAGTGGATACGGAAAATGTGAATCTCCTTTCTAAAGTTAACTTTATCTGTTATTCCATGATACCATAAATCTCAGAATAATCTTTTCTTTCTTTTTTTTTTTTTTTTTTTTTGTCTTTTTCGTGACTGGTAAGGGCATCGCAACCCTTGGCTTGGTGTCATCTGCACCGCACTCAGCCAGTGAGTGCACTGGCCATCCCTATATAGGATCCGAACCCGCGGCGGGAGCGTCGCTGCGCTCCCAGTGCCGCACTATCCCGAGTGCGCCATGGGGTCGGCCCCAGAATAAACGTTTCTATTATAGCCAAATTCTCCATCATTGACAGGGATATTCACCTGGTTGGTTTGGCTTCTCTAATCCTGCTGGTGATGACACCTCCAAGGGAGCTTTTCGTCAGGAGCTAACAATGGCATTTAAGGTCACTTGTGCTCTTGGAAGAGAAAGAAGAATAATTTGGAAGGATACTAGGATCTAACCACCAATAATATATTTTTTATTTGGTCCTTGTAACTTCCCTGACAATGATGTTAGCTCACATTCGGTAAATCCTTACAAGTGCCACGGCCTTGTCATGCATTACTTGTTTAATCCTTGCACTAATCCTTTGTGATAGGGTGTGAGTTAGGGTGTTTGACTATAAGTTGCAGAAAAAAAAAAAAAAACTCCACTAACTAAAACAGTAGGGGCATTTGTTGGCTCACGTGACTGGGAGTCTAGAAAGACGGCAGCTTTGGGGTTGGTTGACAAATCCAGTGTTTCCACATTGTCACCAGGTCCCCAGGTTCTGTCTCTGTCCAGACATACAGTGTTGGATTTCTCCTACCACCAACTTCCCTATAGAGGATGACTGTCAGCAATAAACCTGCTTCTTTGTTCATATCTAGCACAAGAGAGAGAGTGCCTCTACAAACAATGAAAAAAAGTGAATGAAATTCCTTCTCCTTTTTATAACTCTAAACAGCCTAACTTTAGTCAGTTGCTTATCTCCGAAACCGCAGCTACTGGGGAATCAGAGGGAACATTATTATGTAATTAACTAAGGCTCATCTGCCTGAACTCAAAGGATTAGGATTATTTTGATTTATGTGACTGAATTGGAATTTACTCCTGGAGTTGGGGCAGTTCCCTGAAGCACATTGCCTGCTATACAGTGGAAGAGGGATTGAATTTGGGGGAGCAAATTACAATGTGAACTGCAGGTAAATACTGCTAATTCCCAATTTACAGATGAAAAAATTGAGACATGGGGTTATTAAGTAATTTTCCCAAGATCACTTTTGAGGCCTATCTCCAATCTTACAACTAAATTATCTCCTGTAAGCATTTCTTGAGAGCTTTTGATGTATAAGAGGAGCTCCAAGATAAGGGGAGAGTGTGCTTAAGACCACAGCACTAAACATCAAGAAATGGAGATCCACTTCCTAGCTGTGTAACTTCTTTAAAAATAGAAATAATAAAACCTACTTACTGGAGTAGTAGCAAATATTAAAATAGAAGAAGTTTCTCAATGTGGCATCACCTTAGGAACTTGTTAGAAATGCAGATTCTTGTTCCAACCCCAGACCCACTGAATCAGAAACTCTGGGGGTGGATCCCAGCAATATGTACTTTAACAAGCCCTGTATGTGTTTCTGATGCTTGCTAAAGATTGAGAACCACTGTTCTAACACACTGCCTGATACATAGCTTTATTTGTTATTGTTCTAAAGAAAAAGAGCCCATTGACTTTTATCTCCAGGCATTCACAAGTAGGAGAACTAAGTAGGGAAAGAAAGACAAAAGTTTAACACAGGACCAGCTGATTGATAAATTCTCTAATACAAGCTGCATATGGTGTGAAAACTGATAAGGGGTTGAATTTATTTCCAACAAGATAAACCTCAGAAGGCTTTATAAATTGGATAAGAAATGGAAAGGGGAAAAATAGTTATGAATTATAAAGCAGTGCAGATAAACTTCCTTTGGTTACTTCAAAGTATACAGAAAGTTACCTTAAATATTATATTAATACAAACTAATAAATTAGAGATCTCACATCATAGGAGAACAAAAAATGCATCAGATGTCAGAAGATAAGGATTTTAGTCCTGATGTTATGCTTCCCAGCTAGCCCTCAATGTCCTATTTCATAAAAAAGGAAAGTGGTTGGTCCCAATTCCCAACCAGAGCATGAGTAGACTTAAAGATTCCACTGGGGAGTGGGGTACACCCTGGTTAAGAAACACTGGACTAAATGGTCTCCAATCGTGACTGTAGATTAAAGAAGAAAAGAATAATCAAATGTAAAAGTAACACACTAAGGAAGCATGAAAATATTATTAAAACCTAGGTCTGGCCAGTTAGCTCACTTGGGAGAATGTGTGCTGATAACATCAAGGACAGGGTTCAGATCCCTGTACTGGCCAGCCAACAACAGCAACAACAAAAATCTAATCTATAAGCCTAACTCTGTTTTTTGTTTTTGTTTTTGCTTTTTTCTGAACATCCCTGAAAGTACTGTAGTACCTGAACACCTAATTAACCAAAGAAAAACATCTGTAATATGTAGCAGCTAAGATGTCACCTTCCCTGTGTGGGTCACAAAGTCCTTGGCAATCACTTCCATACCAGACCAGTGAGTATTGTTCTCCTTTTCCAGATGGATAAACAGAGGCAACATGAGAATAAAGGCCTTGCTCAGTGTCACACATTTCAGTCACCAAATGGGACACAATGGATGCCAGTCTTCTTATCCCTTCAAAAATAAAGAGCTTTCAAGCTCTTGCAGTCAACAGGAACTTCTGGAAAGGGTACACTGGCTAAAAAGGCATTTGTGTAAATGACATCTGCAAATAGGAGGAAAACCAACCCGAAGCAGAGAGTCTCACCTCTGAGTGAGTGAGACTTTATTAGTATATGAGACATTATTAGTATAATGACCAAAGCCCATAATACTAATAACAATAATAGCTAATGTAGCAGGTACTAATAATTGTTTGTTGAGTAAAATATCAAAGCTCAGTGTGAACTACTATTCTCTTTGGGGTTACATCCAAGGACTGTAACACAGCTAATCTACCCTGAAATTCTCCAGCTATGGGACTTCCTAACAGAAGCGCCCCCCAATGAGAACAGATTTATGCTCACTGTTCTTGTAAAGGCGACCAGAACTGACAGCATTGTAATTTTTATTCCTGTTTTATTACTGTTTCTAGCAACTTTAAATTACTGGAATGAACTCTTCTACCTTTACTTATTTCCCATTTACTCAAATACTGGAAACTATCTAAAATTTTAAAATGCCATCTTAATACTGTTGCAATGGCAAAACAATAGTGTTCCTTTCAACTAGGCTTGAGGTGGAGTAAGATACAAACATGTCTGAGATTAATTTGCAGTGGTAAATTCATTCCATATATTATTTTTAAGGATAAATGCTTTGGGGGCTTTACAAAACATTTCAGTCTTTTTAAACATCAGCTTACACCGATGATGCTCTCAGATGTTAGGAAATCTTCTGAAACAGAAAGTGGGAGGGGAGTGTTGAGGCAGGGAGTGGAGTGAGGCAATATTTCTTAGTGCTGTATGATTTCACAATTTGTTTTTCAATCTGTTTGGACTTCCAAAAAGGAAGACTCTCGTATGTCAACAAGCCCACGAACGAAAGCTTAAAATACTAGATACAAAACCATAGAGTTTCAAATATATGTACATATAAGTATTCATATTCTTTGATGGGATGCTGGCTGGCATTAATGTTTGATCTCCTGAGAGATGTAAATTTTTCTCTGACAGATTTACTAGCTTGCTTCAAGTGAACACACGAGCATGAACAATGCCTAATAAAAAAACATTCTGTCTTCTCCAAATTCAAAGTTAGAACAAGTGAAGGGAAATTCAGTGTTCCCTGCTAGACAGTGTTCATCATTCTTGTAGCCAGCTCACTGATGAAGACTGCAAACCTCTAACAGTTAGTAAAAAGATGCAGCAAATTCTCAGAACTAAAAGATAAACTGATTAGATTGGAAAGATGTGACAATGAAGTTGTTAACCTCTTAGAGTCCCAGATATAAAGTTTAAACTCTATGCTCTCCTGTTATGAAAAGGTCAATATAATTATGAACAAGAAGACAGATTCTGGTTCTTTCATGTTCCACCAGTCTGGGCACGCATGAAAATCTTTGCTGGTATTTACCAGTAAACCCACTCACTATTTCCAAGATTCTGTGTGTTTTCTACCCTCTGTTGAGCATTTTTGTTGCAGTATAGATATCTCAGTGAGAATAGGTAAGTGAGGAGAAAAGAAAAAAATTGAAGTTCTGAAATGGCATTAAGAACAGCAGCAATAAAATATAATCATCTGTAAAGGACAGCTTTGGAGTCAGGTTGTTTAAATAAAATGTTTACTTGGTTTGGTGTCAGGAGATGGTTAGAAGTTTTCTCTCTTGTGCATTTATTTGGTAAATTTTAGCTAATTAACTTTTCTGTGACTCCTGATTTTTAAAATAAGGCTAAAAGACAACGAAGACATGAATGTATTCTAAAAAGTAAATTTGCCAATTAAACATAAAGTGTCCTTGATAGATTATATGAAAACAAAATGCAAATTAAATGTTTTATTGCAAGTTTCAGAAGCAAGGATTTGAGATAATCTTCATTACTGTAGTATCGTTCACTATATATTCTCTCAATATTCTTAGATTTTTCTCATCTTTACTATGTTACTTTGTATTAATGTATATTACATTGTAATAATCATGTTTATTTATTTCAAGTCATAGTCTACTTTTCCATATAAATTAAGAATTATTCTACCGTACGGTTGTGGCCTTACCACAGCATTTTAAATCCTATACACTAACACTTCTGTGTAGAAAAAGAACACTACCACACAAGAACTGCGATGATAGTATGATAAGACACATGTCAGTAGCAACTTCCCATAAGAAGTTTTTAGCTTGTCAGAGCAGATATGGTACTAAAAATAAAATCCCGCCTCCCCTAAAGATCTTCTAGTCCCCCAAGCCATCACTTTAAAGTAAATACTGCTTATATTTTTTCCATATCTTGCTATTCCAAAAGTATTAATACACTTTGCAAGGTGTGCAACTCTTGCTAAGAGGTAGTAACTTAAGCAAAGGAACAAATCTGACTGGATCAGTGATTTGTCAGCAAGGTCTGAATCATAGGAGGTTGGTTTCTGGAGTATCCTCTTGGTCCAGAAAGTAGGAGGTGGTGGTCCAGCGAGCCAGGAATTGCCTGGCAGCATCAACATCTTGGCTGTTGCTCGGGATAGGTTGCATTTTTTGGCTTTTGCTCTTGAACCAAAAGTTCAAGTGTGAAAACCAGGACTGAAGCCTCTCTTCTGCTGGAGCCAGGATACCCCCAGTTCAGCCAGAAGTTAGTTTGAGGGTGGAGTGGCCCAGCATTCCAGGAGTGGCACATGTCAGCAGGAAGTGTGCCAGGGCTGTGTCCCAACTTCAGAGCTGGGCTCACCACACATCCTTCACTTCATTAATATACTGGATTTCTGGGCAACTGGGCAGAGACACTGCTGAGACAGAATCAAGATGTGACTTACATGCTGAGTCTATTATCTTAGCTTTGGGAGGCACAAATTGGATGTCAGGCTGTGGCATGTAGATTTCAGACCTCCTTCTCCACAGTGTACCTGAAAGTGTTAGCTGTTCTCTTTTGTTTTACCTTAAGAGTAAGGAGCTCATGTTTCCCTTTTGCTTCTTTTGTATAACCAGATGCTTCTACAGCAGTGGTTTCATGCCTGACTGCATCAGAAGAAAGCAAACACCTCCTGACCTACCCTTCTGATGCGACATATCCCCTTATAATGCTGGCATTTGATGTTCTCTTTAATAATATTATTTTTTTAAAAAACTACAATGGTAGGGCCGAGCCCGTGGCGCACTTGGTAGAGTGCTGCGCTGGGAGCGCGGCGACTCTCCCGCCGCGGGTTCGGACCCCATATAGGAATGACCAGTGCGCTCACTGGCTGAGTGCTGGTCACGAAAAAGACAAAAAAAAAAAAAAAAAAAAAAAAAAAACTACAATGGTAGATGTAAAAGGAAAAAAAGCAAACCAACTCTTTTCACTCTACTCTCACACTCAACACAGAACACTTCCAGAACCAGATGTGTTTTTCATGTCAGCCAGGTTTTCACCCCCACACTAAGCAGTTCTCCAAAGCACACCAACTGGGTATCCTCCAAATCAATTATGACACTACCCAGAGATACTGTCAGATCCCACAGGTTAAAGGTCTCAATCCCACAGGTTAAAGGTCTCAGTCCCATAAGACGTCCCCCCACTTTAGACACCATTCATAGTTCTCAGGTTGTGACCCGTGCCTCTGACCAACCAGCTATAAATTAGGGTTCCCAAAACCCTACTCTTAGGGTGCAATAATTTGCTGGGAGGGTTCACAGAACTCAGGGAGACACTTTAGTTATGTTTGCTGGTTTACTTTAAAGGATGTTATGAAGGATACAGATGGAGAGATGGATAGGGCAAAATACAGGGTGACATGGAGCTTCTGCACGGTCTGAGCGTGCCACCATCCCCGCGCCTCCACTTGTCAGCAACCAACCCAGAAGCTCATCAAATCTTGTTCAAGCGTTTTTATAGAGCTTTATCTCCAGCCCCCCACCTTCTTTCCTGGAAGTTAGTCGGTGGGGCTGAAAGTTCCAAACCTCTAATCTTCTAATCCCTTGTCTTTCTGGTGACTGACCCCATCCAGAGGCTATCCAGGAACCCAACCCTCACTAGCATAAACTCAGGTGTTATCAAAGGGACTCATTATGAGTAACAAAAGACATTCCTATTACTCAGGAAATTCCAAGGGTTTTAGGAGCTCAGTTACAGAAACCTCAGAGAAAGACCAAATATATTTCTTTTTTTTTTTTTTCCTTTCTGCCCCTGCAGGATTACCAAATATTTTTTTGTATACCACAGTAGTCTACACTTATGAGGGAAAAAAATCAGAATAGCACAGAATTGCACAATTTTAAGGAAAAGTCCACCTCACCAACCATCGGTCACTCTCACTGTGAACATTTTGATGTATGTTTTTCTTAACTTTTTCTAAACACATGCAAATATTATGTATGTAGGTATATCTGTGAGTTTTGTGGGTGTTTTTTGGGGGGGAGTTGTTTTGTTTTTACAAAAATGGGATCTCAACGTTCTCTTTATCTGTTAAAATGTGTATGCAGATGGCAGTCTGAGGAGGTGCCAGATGTGATTTGCCTTCCGCCTCTCTGCACCTTGCCCTGTGCTTGGCTCTGTGTGAGCTCATGACCGAGGAGTTTTCTTGGTGTGGCATGTAGGACCTAGGCCATGCAGCAGAGGTGTGGCCACTGACACAAAGAATGTCTGGTTTGCAAATACAAGTCATGCAGCCAAGACTCAAGTACTTGTGTTTCAGGGCCTACCACAGTCCAACATCAGATTGATTTAAACTTGCTTGTGGGGAACTTGTGAATGCATTTGCGATACATGATTCAGCTGAAGCTTTCAATGATTTCACTGTAGTGAAATCGGAATGAAACTTCCCAGTGGTTAAAATGTTGTGGTTCACATTTGCACTTCTGTTAGCACTGAAGGCAATTATGATGTGTGTGAAAAATGGTAACCTGATTAGTTGTTTGCACACAAAAGAGTCTTTTCACACATCTTAATTGCTTTTCTGTTAAAGAAAGCTTAACCACAAATCATAAAAGTGTAGCATCCCCTTGCATGTTAATTTCCATTTCATTAGCAGATGATATACCCTGAATATTGGCAAAAAGTGACTAAAGGCTCATATTTATGGGGAAAGTTGAGGTTAAGACACTGCTCTCATAGAAGAAAATTATACAAAATTACAGTTCACTCACAAATACATACATCTCTGTATAAAAATATTGTGAATTACTATTTTGAGATATTAAGAGACAAAATTAGAACAAATTTAGTTTAAAGATCTCAATTGACTCTATTGCCATTGTAGAATTAGGGAAAACTTCGTTCCATAAAATAGATTAAGTGTTCCTATCAGCTGAGCAGAGGGGGTTGGTTTTATAGACAGAAGGGGCAGAAGAAAGCAGAAACAAAGAGCAGAAAGTGGGTTGGTCATTCCAAAGTTACTTTTTTTGTAAGGCAGGGGCAAAGAGACAGGACAATAGAATGATAACTGATTGGTTAGTGTCAGATTACTTCAGGTTAAGGATTAAAACCAAGGGAACTTCATTATCATACCTATTGAAACTGGTCTGTTGGGTAAATTAGGCTGTTACCATTCTTTCCTGATTCTTTGGAAGCCCAGATAACTCAAATTTTGGTTTGGTGATGTGGAACTTTATCATAGGTGGCTCCATTTAGATTTTCAGTCGGGACTATTGGGACCTAGTGCAGGAGCTTAGTCCGAAACAATGACCTCCTGTAATTTTTATATAACAGAGATAATGTCTCAGGTTTTTCTTTTCTACATTTCTCTTGTTTACCTACATCAACCAGTAGGTTAATGAAAAATATTGCTTCCAAAAGAGAGAGGATACAGACTAGAGTAAAAAAGTGAATTAAAGTACTCAACAACTTTCCTGAAGGCTAAGGTAGAGAGACCTATCCTGAAATCCAACACTTGCAAGAGAAGAAACAGATTTTAAGCTGCATAAGACTAAGAGCCTGAAGAAGGCAGAGCACCAGAGTTTTGATCATAAACCACAGAGTGTGCAAAATGGCAGGTTTTCCCACCACTGAGAAAGGATATAAAAGTTTCTTCAGCTTGAAGGAGGGAGAGATCCAAAGGAAGGCCTGATTAGTGCCTACATGTTACCTGGTCCCTGAGAGGGGCCGTGTCTGGCTAGGCTAAGGCCTGGAATCCTCACAGCACCAATTGTAGCACTCCTATCCTGTTTGTGATGCCAGCTGTATAGCTAGGCAACCACACTAGTTGTCGGGCTCTTTTACCTGCTGGTAATCCTGTTGACTGGGCCGATTGTTGCAATAGGGCTGGGTCTGGAGCCCACAGATCCTCAAGTCCATTCACAGACTGGGTCACAAACCCTTCACATGCCAGGCTGAGTCCCCAGACCCCTCATATGCCAGGCTGTGTCACAAGACCCCTTACACGCAGGTCTATGAGCTAGGTAACTGGCCAAAAGGTCCCTGGAGCCATAAGTTGGAAAGCATGGCCACGCAGGGCCGCCCGAGGCAGACGCCCACCTACCTGCGCACATGCACACTAACTACACACACACACACACACACACACACACACACACACACACACACAATTTGCTTATGAAGAATGCTGAACCACACCCAACTGGACCTGAGGCAAGGGCCCTGACCAAACTATTCTATTTTCCCAACAGGGCCCGAAGGAGCCAGGGTGGGAAGGATGCAGAAGGCCTTGACCTGACATCTACATCTGCAGTTATGAACCATGAGCATCAGCTACAGAGGCCAAGTGGATTTGATTTTACTTCAACAGAGACCAGCAGGGACAGAGAAGGTGGAAGACCAAGGGCCCCATTCCCACCTGATGTCAGGATGATATATACATGCCTTGATTTCCTCTTCCTCTGCTCTCCTATCTCTTTCTGGGGGGATAAAAGAGTAATCAGAGTTAAATGAGATTTACCCAAAAGAGAATGAGTTTTGAATAAGCAAAATGCAGTTTTCCACTGGCAGTGGAAATTAGGCTGTTAAGTTAGACTAAGGTCAATGAAAGAGAAACAAAGCTACATGCTAGTATACCTGAGTCTGCATCTGGAATTTTCATGCCTACTTAGTATATAGGCACATGCACCACTAAACAAGCATTTGTGTCTGTGTCTTTTTTCATATCACAGGCCTTTGGAGACAAATAGACCGGGGCTTGAATCTCAGCTCCTCCTCTTAATAGTTGCATGGCTTTGGGCAAATTTCTTAATCCAAGATTCTGCTTTTGTAAACTCGAAGTAAGAATAGTGTCTTGCAGGACTATTGTAAGGATTAAGTGATACACAGAGCTCACCCTAAGTCCTAGCATATGGTAAGCCCTTAATAAATGCTATTTATCATGATCATGATTATCATAATTATTATAATTATATAATAACAATAATAATTATTATTATCATTGTGTGTTTGCTCATTTTGACTGTAAATCCCAACTTTTGATTGGCAGGATATAATTACCTGTTGTGCACATAGCATGTCACATCCAGCTACCAATATTATAAATGCTTAGAGGCCAAGGGGACATTTATGCACAGGTATTTAATGTCAGTATTTAAGGTGCATTCCCTTTATATATATATATATATACACACACACACATATATATATATATATACACACATATATATATATGTGTATATATATATATGTGTGTGTGTATATATATATATATATATATATATATATATAAAGGTTCAGAGAGGTTTCCTCTTTGCCAAAATTCTTTGGAGGCACAGAGCACTTGAGTCTTGCCCTAGTACTCACTAAGAGCAATACTTCATGCACCGTATCCGTCTGAGGCTCCTACAGGAGATTTGGTCATGAGTTAGGTTTATGAATACAGCAGCCCATATACAGTGTTAAATTAAGTTTGGCCTAAAGGTTTCTTCCAACATGGTGAACTGTAACCTAACTTGGTGGTAAATAGACTGTAACCTACTCTCATAACTTAACTAGGTGTGCAAACAGACTGTAGCCTACTCTTGTAACAAGTAGTCGAGTCTCAGCCAATCACAGGCAGCCAACTGTTCAAACCAGGTTCAAAGAGGCAAACACCCAGTTGTAACCAGTCTGGCTGTTTCTACACCTCACTTCCATTTACTGTAGAGCTCCTTTCTTTTTCTGTCCATAAACATTATCCAACCATGTGGCAGCCCTGGAGTCTGGGGGCTCCCTGATTTGCGAATTGTTCTTTGCTCAATTAAACTCTGTTGAATTTAATTTGTCTGAAGTTTTTCTTTTAACAACAGTAACTGAGTATTTATTATATTTCAACATTTCTGATGTGGTAGCAATACCTACAGCAAAGTCTCTGGGGCTTCCTTCTGATCTGAGAAGACTCACTAGAAAAAGAACCCAATAAGCTTCTGGCCTATGCATCCCACACCTCTATTCAAGGGTGGTTGAGTAATCCTAGTTCCTACCCCCCATACTGTCAAAGTGCAAAGCCTGCAGGAATTTCTGTCCCCAGGCAATAAAACTCAGTCCTAGGCTCAACTGGTCTGTGCCCTATTTGGCAAAAGAGGCATAAAGTCTTTACCTGATCTGTGGGTGGCCTCAAAGAAAATATCTAATCACTTGACTCAGTGAATTTATCTATAAAAGGGGGATAATGATATTGGGCCAGTTTGTCTCCATGAGGTATTATGTAAAGCTAAAGATTGCTTGCTGACAAAGTGCTCTGCAAATGCCATGATTATCTTGACCATCACTGGTTTATTCATATGGTGAATCAGCTTGTTTACTGTTTACTATAGCCATTGCCTATATTAACATTATATTATATTTTAAGTGTGGATAACAGCATTTTGACAGTGGGCTTCTAAATTTTATTCAAGATAGATATCTAATTCATTTGGGTCTCAGAGTCTTTCTTTCATTCCTAGATCCTGAAAAAAAGATGCTTCATTTTCATTAGAAAGGAGCTTTTCTCTTACAAAGTATGCAGTTCAGAGGCAGGCATGGGCTCGGCCAGATGAAAAAGGACAGATGCACGTGGCCAGATGACAGCTGAATTAGGTCTGCCCTGACTGGCTGTTTGGCTTAGTTGGTTAGAGCATGGCGTTATAACACCAAGGTCATAGGGTTCGGACCCCCACACCAGCCACCCACTAAAAACAAAACAAAACAAAAGGCCTGTCCTAATTCACTCAGATATTTTATTTCATCAGATTATTTTGTTGACAAGACATTTGTAGATCAACATTTGGCAAGTACTTTAATGAGCAGAACTGTGTTTTCTTTCAATTATTAATAAGAATAAATGTTCTTTGGTATATAGATACAGCATCAGAGTACCCAGAAGTTCCTGTATTCTTCAGAGCTCATTTAGAAATGTTGGTGAATCATTCTCTAGTCACACTTACAAAGACATGTATTATGTACACTTGTAGAATAAACACATACAAAGATGTAAATGATCACTTTTAACTTTAAAGGCGACTCTCTGACATTTGAAGCCATGGGAAAGAGTCTGGGTTTTGGGTTTTGTTTTGTTTTGTTTTTTGCTATTACTCAAGTTTCCTCAGGGTCCATGGAATTGGCTGAAAGGACTTAAAACAAGCCCTCATCTGCTGGGATGAATGCCAGCTTTATACTTTGGTCTAGCTGTGGAAAATCCTAGAGTAGATCTAGGAATATCTTGGTTGGGGACTATTAGGTCATATGAGAACCCTTTTACGGCCACGCCCCATCATGGCGCTGGCTACCCTTCTCTTCCACCTTCTCCTTCCTGCCGGCGCCACAATACCTTCCCACCTGCGCGAATCGCACACCAATCAGCACAGGCTCCCTGCTCCTGGCCCCTTAGCAACGCAATCCATCCAATCCCCGAATGTCCCATATCCTCAGCAAACCTATCAGCTCTCTTCTCACCCTATAAAAGCAGATGTGCCAGCTGATGAGCTGCCTTGCATTTGTGTCTCATCCTTTAACTGGTGCTGAATTTTATTCCTTTCAGGGACAAGTGATTAGATCATCAACATCACCATCTTTCCGGTGCAGCTCTCTCCCTTCCATATCGTTTCTTTCTCACAGAGGGCTGCTGGAAAGGCTCTCATCACCTTAATGGGTCAAGGCTGGCCTGGCTCCACAAGGCACCTAGCAAGGGCTTTTCCCAGGGCTTATCCAAGGATAGAACATAGTCAAAGATTCTCCCATTGGGCCCTAGAATTTCTCTTGACTTTGTTCCTTAAAGTAGAAAACAAACTGCAAGGGTGAGTCCATGGCTATTTTTTAAATGTATTTCATGGGCTATACCTGAAAAAAATTCTTTTTCCCTGAGGAAAGGGGGTTAAATCTTCTGAAAAGATTCAAATCTTAATTTGAACTCAGGACAGGGAACTGCGTTTATTGGTCCTTCTCATTATTTGTTGCCTATTTCATATTATTTTACTTTTCTCAATAAACTGCCTATGAAGGCTGGTTCATATATCATAGCGATTGCCTCTCCTCACATGCTGGTGTGTTCCCTCATTATGTTATTGGAATCTTTATTGGGGACTTCCCTTTCCACTGACTTTCGCTTACAACTGGTGCAGAATTGAAGTACTTCAGAAAACTCCTCTAAACTAAAAATTGAACTACTTTATTTTTTCAACAAACACAGCCAATTACATTCACTGTTGAATTATATTCAGTACCAATAAACTCATTGAAATAGGCTAAAACAACCCCATTCTGAATATTTGTTGATGAAATAGATCCCTGAAGCGTATTATAAGGGAAAGAGATCTAGTTTTAGAATCCAGTCCTACCTCTACCAATTCCTAGATGTGACATTCTAGGTAAAATATTTAACTTTTGTCAGTTAAAGTCTCTCTATAAAAATGAAGAACGTAGAAACGAGGCAGAATAGCATTATGATTAAGATCTCAGGCTTTACAGTTGGACAGGCCTGGATTCCAATCCAATTCTAATCTGCTGCTTATTAGCTGAGTACCCTTGGGCAATAGAGGCCCAGAAGTTAAGAATCTTGTCCAAAGTCACTGAACCAACATGTTTGTGATGAATTTCCCAAAGCTTTCATGAGTTCTATGATCTGGACAGAATACTATCTCTTTGTGACCTAATCTCCTGTTTACCAAATATATGGAATATTAAATTATGTGATCACTGTTGGGAAAATAGAATAATTTAATCAGCCCCCCTGGCCTTAGGGAAGGTTGGGGGTGGTACGGCGCATTCTTTGTAAGCAAATTGTGTGTGGGGGTGGAGTTAGTGCACATGCAGAGCCATGACTTGGCTGGTTTCTACCGCCTCAGGCATCTGCCAGAGTAGCCATGTTCTCCAACCTATGGTTTCCAAGGACCTGTTTGCTGGTTACCTAGCTAATAGACCTGCGGGTGAGGGGTCTGGTGACCTAGCCTGGTGTATGAAGGGTCTGGGGACCCAGCCTGGCATGTGAAGTGTTTGCGACCCAGGCTGGACAATGGGCTTGAGGGGTCTGTGAGCTCCAGACCCAGCCCTAGCTCGACAATCACCAAGTTTCTGTCCATGAAGAAGTGCCAAATATTGCATTGTTATTTTTTGATCCCCTTCTCTGTTCAGAGCATGCTGCTAGATATTGTGGGTGCTAATAGCAGGCGTGTAAGAATCTGCCTCTGCTCTCAAAAGGGTTTACAGTTTAGTTGGAAAGACATTTATATAGACATTATGAAACATATAAACCAGTGGTATAGCCATATGACATGGCCAAAGTTAGAATGTTAAATGGATTGGACATGGACAGCAAACAACAGTCCTACAGAAAGTGAGATCCATTTGGCTTGGGGTGTTATAGAGAAAACAGGACTTTACATGTGCAGTAAGATTGAGTTGGATTTGAATACATAGAGAGGAGAGAGGATGATGTCATGTGCCTTACAATAGATTGTGCAAAAGTACAGAGAGAGAGATGAGCACCATTAAGTGTTCCACAATCAAGTCCTGAAAATAGCAGAGATTATTGAATGAATTTATCAAAGGAAATAAATGAAAAACCATTATAGCAAATGATTTTCCACATAGTATGTAGTTACTTTAGTGACCATGTTCACCTCCCAAGTCTGTAAATATAGTACTACAAGCACTTACAAAGCAGTTGTTTTTGCAGGGGGAGACAGGTAGGGGCACATTAATTTTGAAAGAAATGTTATAACCTGAATTGTGCCTCCCTGTTAAATAAAATTTATGGGAGGTCGTTGTTTTGAGCTCCCATACTAGGCCCCAACAGACTAAACTGAAATGGAGTCACTCATACTAAATGCTACATAATCAAACTGAGATGTTAAAGAAGGAGGTAAATCCCCAAACAAACCAGGTTTCCCTGAAAACAGGAGATTCATAGCCACCAATCAGAAAGGGCCCAGTCAACCTGAGTCACTGTAATAAGGAAGTCCCTTGTGCTTTAACCCTTACAAAAATAACCTGAAGTAACCTGATGTTAACCAATCTGATTTTTTCCATTATTCTCTTTCCTTATTCCCACCTTACAAAAACCAACTGTACTGACATACCCAGTGGAGCACAGAATGAAACATTGCCTGATTCTAGAAGCCCAAATAAAAGCAAATTTGATCTTTAAACTAAATTTGTTGCAATTTTTCTAACACCCTCAAATTCCATATATTGAAGCCCTGTCCCCCACCTCCACCTCACCCTCCCCACCACCACCCAAACACACATGAGAAGGCAGAGCTACCTACAGACCAAGAGAAGAGGCCTCAGAATGAAACCTACCATGCTAGCACCTTGATCTCAGACTTGGAAACCTCTAGAACAGTGAGAAAGAAATTTCTATTGTTTAAAGCTACCCAGTTTGTGGTATTTTTGTTATGGCAGCCCAAGATGACTTAGACAAATACTTATTTTATTATTTCTAGAGAATGACTGTTATCTCTTATGAGCTGCTTGGAGAAGTTGATGGAAGATTTGTCACTAACCTCCATCAACAGCTGAGCTCATAGCCTTACACCTGGAAAGAACCAAATTTTTGTCTCAGCAAGCTAATGAATTGCTGTATATGAAGGGAAATGATCTGTAATTTAAAGAGCAAAGGTTATCTCTTCTCTGCCCAGTGACTGCTATGCTACCCTGTCAAGGAACCCTCTCCAAGTCCAGCTCTTGCCTGGCTATTTTGCATCACTTACCACTTTTCTGGCCAACTGACGACTGACTGTAGGCATTCTCTTGATTTAGATTTCTCTTATTTCTTTTAGCTCTCGTTTCATAATCAAAGAACATTAAATGCTTGCCCTGGTGTTTTAGAATCTTGGACAGGGATCTTGTCCAAGGTCATTGAACCAACATGTTTGTGATGTACATTCCCAAAGTTTTATTAGTTCTATGATCTGGACAAATTACTTCTTTGTGACCTAATCAACAGTTTAATCAAGTTCAGTAATTATGATGGCATAATACAAGCTTTGTTTACTGAAAGATTTTTTTTTTAATGTGCCTGGCATTGTGCTAAACTTTTCATAGGCATCATCTCATTTAACCATCCCATAAACTGGTGAAATGGTGATTACAATCAACATTACACAGAATAGAAAATAGGCTTAGAGGAGCTAAGTAACTAGCCCAAGTTCACACGGTTATAAAGTGAACTTGGGTTTCAAACCGAAGTTTGTCTGACTCTGTAAGTACCAAAGCAATATCAATATGGATAAACTAAGAATAATAAATCAGAATCAGGCACAGTTTTTAAACATCAAATGATATATATACATATATATATATACTTAAATTTTTTAATATTTTATACAAGAATAATAATCTTAAAGGCTAGCATATTAAGTATACTTCCTGTTATGACTAGTTCACGCATATCAGATTCCACTTCTGGTCCACAAAACTCATTTGCTTTTCTGGGCTCCCGCCATCTCTCACATTTTCATGTTGCCTTATTTACTTTCAGTTTGGTGGCTTTCCCTCCTTTCAAAAATTGGGTAATTATGCTTCTCTGTAACTTTGGTGAGTCAGTTCAACCTCTAATTACCTCAGTCCCCTTCTCTACAAGAAAAGCAGTCAAAATACAAGAATACTCTAATGTTCTGCATCATCTCATACGCACACAGGGATAAAGACGGATATAATTCTCCCAAGGAAGCAGAACAACAGGCAACAGCTGGCACAACAACTTCTAAAGACCCACTTAACTCTTTTCTTGAAAATCAGCCTCAAACTGTCCCTGGATAATAATTGCCCCACCTGTACCAGGACTATCTCACTGACTAGCTACACTTAATGACATAATGCCTGCTATGGACTTTCAGCATAGGTATAAACATTGTCATAATATTTTGTAAGACCAAAAAGTATTATTTGTACATCAGGACAACAGGATGTTAGTTAAGGTACAGAACACACAAAGGCATGACTTACCCCTTTCTTTGGTAACCCCACATCAAATATGTCTCTAGAATAATGTAGATATTATAAAGTCGATTGAATAACAAAGATTTGCTTTTCATTAACAAACAGCAAATCAGAACAGAGTTAATAACTTCCCCCCCCAGTTACCCACTATTCAAAAACTTCAACTGTAGCCACATTATAGTAATTTTAGATGCCAAAGCAATGTGACGATTTGGTGCATAATTTTCAACGCATGTTTTATTAATTCATTCTTCCCGTGCTTCACTTAAAATATTGGAAACTATAAAAAGATCAGTGTGTTACTCCCCTGCCAGGAAAAAAAAGGAGGAAAAAAAAAAGTTAAAAACCCAACAACACGAAAAAAGCACGAGCAACTGGAATCTCAGTTTTGAGGAAACACATGGGATGAAAGCATCCGCCAGAGCTCTGGAACCATTTGTCACATGTGATTCTTCCCCTGGGCGGTGAATCCAGCATGTCAACAGGCTGGAACGAGGAGACTGGCCGTGCGTGCGGGCCAGTGTGTGCCTGCGGGGGCCCTGGCGGGACGCAGCGTGGGGGAGGGTCTTCCAGGAAGCGGCGGAGCTCGTCTGACTTAGCGGCTGCGGCGGGGGCAGCGGCCGCCGTGAGCTGCACGTAGAGCCGAGCATGACTCAGCGCTGAGTCACCGGCCGCGCTGCCAGTGGATTTCCCCGTCAGCTGCTCGCGCTCCGCCTGCCGCACGCAGCGCGCCGGACTCCGCGCACACACGCTGTCGCCTCCTTCCCTGCAGGGCAGACCAGTCGGGTCGCCTCAAACCGCGTAGGGCAGATTTTACTGCTTTTGAATCCCGACCAAGTACAGAATTGCCTTGCTTTGTTTTCTTAGCCTTTAAGAGCTAAATAGTTCACGAATCAAATTCTTTGGTCAAGAGCTTGTTGGGACAAATCCCAGACATCGTCCTTCTGCAGTGACTTAGAGATGACCTCCGCTCAGATTTTACTTGTGTGGTACCAAGCCTTTGTCTTATTTTTGTCCCACGTTGTGCAAGGTTATCTTTTCATTATGTTTGATAACTAACCTTGGCACAAACCCACCATTGTGCTGACGCAAATCAGGTTGGAACTTGGCATCGTGTTGCGGGCACTGAGTGCCTTACTGTAAAAACCCTGGCTTTCATAAAGACGTTCTTATCGGCCATCTCAGTGGCTGATTAGATGCCGTGCTCATTTTCAGTCTGTCCCTGCCCTCTGAAAAGTCCTGGGATAGATTTGGATTGACTGTTAAAATCTGCATTCATGACCAGTCATGTTCGTTTATTCCTCCCCAGAGTTCCACGGGCAGAGCCGCGGTAAAGCAGCGATTTTCCAACTGTAGTCTATAGGCCACTTGCATCGGAAGCACCGCGGATATTTAGTAAAAATGCAGATTCTTAGACCCCACTCCAGCTGCAGACTCACAATGTCCTGGGGTGGAGCCTAGTAAACTATCTTATTAACCAGCCTACCAGTGATTCTTACGTACACTTAGGTACCCAAACTACTAGGAGAGGAAGGGGATGTGAGGCATTTACTGTGTTGACCCTAGGATACATCCTTAGAGTCTAGAACACCTTCTTCTAAAGTTGATTCTGAAGTTCTAATGGAAGGCAATCATGTTTCTAAATTTGGTTTTATATATTATATTGTATTTGCTTTAACAGTATATTAATATAGAAAGATTTCTTTCCTTTTAATTAGAAATTTGGGTGTGAAATAAAATTAAGTAGCTGTAGAGTAGATTTTCTTTATTTCAGAGTAATAGTTCTCAAATCTGATTGGCATCAGAATTACCCACAGAGCTTTACAAAAATTCTAATTTCTGGGCCAGATAGAGCCCAGGCCTAAAGAAACACTACCTCTGAAGGTGAAGCTCAAAATAGGTATTTTGAAAAGCTCTCAAAATTAATCTATGAACCTTTGCATACCATCATTATTCCCATGTACAATAGAAACATCATAACTCCAGGGTAGTTGGCCTGTATTATTCTATTTTTATCTCTCAGTTTGCAATGTTTCCTTTCGGAATCACCATTTAAAACACAAAACTATCAACTTACTATTATATTGATACATAATATTATAAAATATTAAATTGCTATTAAATTGATAAATTCACTTCAAAAATTTTGTATTCTAAACTTTTCTTTTTTTTTTTTTTTGCAAGAGGTGAAATAATGAAAGTCTACTTTGAAATTTTCCTTATTTTTTTCCCTTGGATTTTTACTTGTTTACTCATTTTCTTTTCCTCTCACTGGATAAGTTTTTTCATTTCATATCTACTAGCATTGTGGGAAAAAGCCTAGATCTGATAAAGATCTAGGCTTTGTTACACATGCCTGTCAAAGATCTTTTTTGGTGACTCTCTTACAGCTTTTCTTTTGGAAGTGTGGTCCTTGGTCCAGCAGCATGGGAATCACCTGGGAGCTCATAAGAAATGCAGCCTCTCAGACCTTATTCATAACTATTGAATCAGACCCTGCACTTTAGCAAGATTCCCAGGTGATGTGTATATATATTAAAATCCAGGAACCACTGTCCTACAGTAATAGTAAGAGTTACAATCTGGGCCTGGTGAAGGAAGAAAAGAGAAAAAACAGGGATCAGGTGGGGGAAGGGGGTATGTATTACTTTCCTAGGGCTGCTATAGCAAAATACCACAAACTGGATGACTTAAAACAATATAAATTTATTCTCTAACCGTTCTAGAGGCTGGAAGTCCAAAATCAGCAGGACTATGTTCCTTCTGAGACACTGGGTAGAATCTTTCCTTGCCTATTTCTGGCTTCAGGGGTGACCATGAATCCTTGGAGTTCCTTGGCTTGTCATAATATTACTCCAGTCTTTGCCTCTGTGGTCACGTGGCATTCTCCCTGTGTGTCTGTCTTCACATTATCTTCTTATAAGGACACTAGTCATACTCGATTAGGGCACACCCTAATGAATTCATCTTAAATTGATTATATCTGCAAAGACCCTATTTTCAAATAAGGTCACATTCCCAGGCACTGGGGGATGGGACTTCAACATATCTCTTTAGGAGACACAATTCAACCCATAAGACGGAGATTTGGAGATTTTGTTTTCAATAAATGGAAATGCATTATATGAAAATAATACTAAAAATAAGCATTACATAAAAATAACCTGATCACATTTTATAAAATAATTATATATCATTCTCTCTCATTGGCTATTTTACACTTTTTATCTTATATTCTCCCAGCTAGACAGTAAACTCTTTTCACGGGCAACTTTCTTTGCATCCCTTATAACATAATGCTAAATTTATAGCATGAACTCAGTAGCTATTAATGATGATAATCAAAGCTATGGCATACTAATGTATAAATACATAAAATCTCACATCTCTAAATCTATCAAAGATACAGAGCAAGACAAAATTCTAACATAAAAGATTAGTTTGGCCATAAAAAGTAAGCCCAAAAGATAAAAGTAAGCTAAAACGATAACTGCATTGACAGACAAACTGAAAATATTTTAGAATCAGGGCAAGAAAGTGAAGGGAATCCTTATAATGTCAGGAAGGGATAACAGTAGCACTAGAGAGGCAGCTCCAAGGTAGTAATTTCTTTTCAAAAGTCCTTGACAATATGTAGTGGGCATCTGTTTTTGCCTGCCGAGCCTTCATTCTCCCTCTTTCCTTTGAGAAACCTCTAATCGTCCTTGCCAACATTCCTGTGTGGGACTGCCAGCCACAGTGCTGCCCGTCACCCTCGCCTCTCCTCCCAAGAACATGGAGCAGAGTCTCAAAAATGCAGGTGTTTGCAGCTCAGTCATTTCAATGCTAGTGCTTAAAGACACCAACAAGTTGTTTTGTTTGTTTATTTTACCACCAAGAATACCAGAGCAACCCTAGTTGCCATCCTCCCCAATTTCAGTTGTTTAACTCTTCATTTTGTTCTAAAAGCTACCCAAAACTGTATAGTAAAATTCCCCTCATACTTTATCTGTTCCTGTGTGGCATAATTCTCCCTAAAAGCTACCTAGTAGCTTTCCAAATTTAATTTTATTCAAAAATGTTTAATTTCAATGTTTATTTTTAACTTATTATTTTATATTGTTATTTTTAATTAATCATAATTTATTTTTGATTATTTTTAATGGGGCCAAGAGTTAGCCTCCGTTGGTTTCTATTGCTTACAATCAAACATGACTTCTACAAAAATATCGATAGAGAGAGCATGATTGCCTACAGCCACCCCATTAAGACAACATGAAACAGTACTCTGCATTCATGATAAATAAAATATTTATTCTTGAAATATAACGAAGCTCTTTTAAGTTTGTTTCAACTGATTTTGCCAGCTGTCGTTATTGCCCTATATTTCAAGCTGAGTCATTCTTCCCTTTTAAACCACCTAAACTGCCAAACAGTGCAAATGAGGGAATCTCTCTTATTGTCTACTTGTAGACACTAACAGTGTTTATGCTGTCTCTAATTCCTCATTGTGGTTTTCATTGTATTTGCAATGTTAAGGAGATGCAAGTGCTCCAAAGTGTCTGATTAGAGAACTATTTTACCAAGAGATTAACTGGCATAATAGAAACAGTCAGTTTTGCCAGGCTAAAAGTGATCTTTTCTCTACAAGCAAAGAAATAATGAGCATAAAGCTTTCATATTGGCTAACATTAAATGTGAGTTCTCCTGATAAAATTTAATTTGAGCAAGGTATATCAGCTTTTCAAAATCCTTACTATTTATTCTTACAAATCTCCCTGCCTTCACATGCTTATGCCGGTAGTTGCCTGATGGATATGGTTTCATCTGACTGGAGTGTAGGGGAAATATAGAAAAAATAAATCCAAAATAACTGTTTTGAAATCATAGTGAATCATGAATATCATAGTGAGGACTTGGTACTTAAACATAATTCTTGTAAGGATCTTGATCAAGGTAAAGGAAGTGACATTTACTGAGTGCCTGAAACTACAATAACAACTGATTTCCTGCTTTTGATAGGTGAGGATTTAGCTCTCTTACACCACTTATGACTTTAAGTAAAATATTTATGGCTCAACAGAATTTTTTTTTATCAATGACAGACAATATCAATACTTACTTTGTTAGAAGAGGGTATATGCACCCCATCTTTCTCTTCACCCCTCTTTTCTCATTGTACCTGTTAAATTCTGTCATCTGTATGTCTTTCACCTTATTGAGATCGGTAACATTTACATAATTAACTTTTCTAGGGTTTGTCCTTAGGTTGATATTGTAAATCAAAAAATTGTAAACAATATGGGCCGAAGAGCCCATGTGCGGTGCTGGGAGCGCTGCGGTGCTGGGAGCGCAGCGATGCTCCCGCCGTGGGTTCGGATCCTATATGGGAATGGCTGGTGCACTCACTGGCTGAGTGCCGGTCACGAAAAAGACAAAAAAAAAAAAAATTGTAAACAATATTTGTATTATTAAGATTATGTGAATATTTTTCATAGCAGAGAAAATAGTGTAAAGTGTAATTACATATCCTTTTCTACAATTTATTGTTTTTTCTAGAGTTTCTAATGTAAAAAAAAAATTTTTTTTGCATTACCTGTCATAATTTCTTCAAAAATTCTCAAATGTACTACCTGGTATGTGAAAACTTCTCTTTCTAGGAGACCTCCAGCCTCTGAACTGATTGCTTTCCAGGCCTGCTGCACAGCTATCACTCTGAGGCTTCTGTGCTCTGCAATATAAGGTTGGAGCCATTGTTTTCTAGATCTTATATCTTTATTGTTTTTACCAGGATTCTTACTTATTGTCTGGTTGTTCTTTTACTATAGTATCCGATCTGCTTAAATGTCTCTGATCAACTTATTAGAGCTTTTTGTTACTAGGGGTTGGAGCCTGAATGGCTCTTTATTTTTTAATACCTCCTTTGGCTCATTCTGGTGGTTTGGGCACCACCAAGAAGTTATTGTGACTAGGGGAAGAGGTGACTATACAATTCAAAGCAGAGGTAGGAGCCTCATGGCTTGGCAAATAACCAGATGTGGGGAGAAGAAAGAGAAAGAAATCAAAAATGTCTACCATGTTTCAAGCCTGGGTGACTCCAAAAATGATAGTGCCATTAGCATAAATAGGAAAGTGATAAGAAGGTGTAGATTTTTCTTCCCTCTTGATTTTTTTTTTCTACCAGATACTGTACCAAATGCCATCCCCATGAAATATTACTAAAATGCTCCTTTTGTAGAAAGATCACTAATGAGGTTAGGTTACAATAGAATGATGAATAAATATAAGGGTATTTCCAAAAGCTCATGGAAAAATAGAATTAAAAGATAGTCCAAACCTTTTCATGAACTTTTTGAAGTTCCCTTGTAGATGTGTAAATACATTTTCAGGCTGGAAAACTAAGATTTATAACCTAAATAAACCATCCACTTTTAACAATTTATAAAGGTAATTAAAAGACATCCACAGAGTATTCCAAAACTAAGTGTAGCAATCTACTGGTGAAAAATTCCTGGTTTTCTTTCAATCAAGTGTCCTAATTTCTTAAATATAAAAGAGCAAAATTTCAAATATGCAGTATCTCTCATCCTTACTGACTACATCTGAACACAGATGCAAAAAAAAGACAACAGTATCTACAACTCATCATAAGGCTATATCCCTACTGAAATATTGTGGTTTTCACTGTTCACTTTGTACTAATAGAAGAGCCTGATGACTCATTGTGTACATTCAGAGTCTAATGAGGATTTTCAGATCTTCAATACTTGTGACAACCAAGAATACCTCCTTCACATTAAAACACTTTTTTTTGGAAAATAGTTCTGTGAAAATATTGATTTCTTTTAAATTAAGATATAATTTATATATAGTCATTTTTACCCTTTTTAGTGCACGATTCTATGAGTGTTGACAGATGCATACAGTCATGTAACCACCACCACAATCAAAATATGGAGCAGTTCCTTTATTCCTCAAAGTTTCCTCCACCTTCCCACCACCATCCCCGTAACCTTTGAAGTCAAACCTTCCTCTCACCCACAGCCCCTGAAAACCACTCATCTGTTTTCTCTCTGTACAGTATTGCTTCTCCCAGAATGCCATGTAAATGTTATTGGGCACTATGTGCCTTTCGACTTTGGCTTCTTTCATTTAGCACAGTGCCTTTGAGAATCACTCATTTTCCTGCATGTGTCAGTAGTTTGTTGCTCTTTATTGCTGATAATATTCCATTGTATGGATATGCCACAGTTAGTTTATCCAAATATTGATATTTAACCATTTATCAATGACTTTATTTCATAGACAAGATTAGTTTCATGAGTATGAAGTTATGCATTTACTTATAAAAGATAAATTCTTTTTAAATTTTTTTAATTGAATCATAATTGATTATACATATCTTTGAGATTCAATGTTGACATACATTGATCAAGTCAATATTACTAGTATATATATTGTTACAAATTGTACTTATTCTTTTTTAAATTTAATTTAATTTTATTTTACCTCTCAAAATACATTGTACTTGATTTTCATTCCACTTTACCCATTCCTCTCCACCCCTCCCCAACCCCCCATCATCGTATCTGTACACTTGGCTTAAATAGTTCAAGGAATTTTTGTGGTTATTCTGTCTTCTTCCCCCCCACCCTTTATTCCTTTGTGTGTTTATTTATTTATTAATTTTTAGCTCCCACAAGTAAGTGCGAACATGTGGCATTTCTCTTTCTGTGCCTGACTTGTTTCACTTAATATAATTTTCTCTAGGTCCATCCATGTTGTTGCAAATGGTAGTATTTCGTTCTCTTTTATAGCAGAGAAGTATTCCATTGTGTAGATATATGACAGTTTCCTTATCCACTCATCTGATGATGGACATTTGAGCTGGTTCCAGCTCTTGGCTATTGTATATAGAGCTGCAATAAACATTGGAGTACAAGTATTCCTTCAGTCTGATGATTTCCGTTCCTCTGGGAATATTCCCAGCAGTGGAATCACTGGTTCATATGGTAGATCTATCTGTAATTGTTTGAGGAACCTCCATATCATTTTCCATAAAGGCTGCTGCACCATTTTGCAGCCCCACCAATAGTGGATGAGAGTTCCTTTTTCTCCGCAACCTCTCCAGCACTTATCATTCTCAGTCTTTTGGATGTCAGCTATCCTAACTGGAGTGAGATGGTATCTCAGTGTGGTTTTGATTTGCATTTCCCGGATGTTGAGTGATGTTGAGCACCTTTTCATGTGTCTGTTGGCCATTCATATGTCTTCCCTTGAGAAATGTCTGTTTATCTCCTTTGCCCATTTTTGAATTGGGTTATTTGGTTTTTTGTTGTAAAGTTGTTTGAGTTCCTTGTATATTCTAGATATTAATCCTTTGTCAGATGTATATTTTGCAAATATTTTCTCCCACTCTGTTAGTTTTTTTTTTTTTTTTACTCTGTTGAATGTTACTTTGGCTGTGCAGAAGCTTTTTAGTTTGATATAATCCCATTTCTTTATTTTACTTTCACTTGCCTGTGCTTTTTGGGTCCTATTCATGAATTCTGTACCCACTCCTATTTCCTGGAGTGTTTTCCCTATTTTTCTTTTAGGAGTTTTATTGTTTCAGGGTGTTTATTTAATTCTTTAATCCATTTTGAGTTGATTTCAGTATATGGTGAAAGATACGGGTCTAGTTTCATTCTCCTACAAATGATTATCCAGTTAATATGGGTTAATTTCTGAGTGTTCTGTTCCATTGATTTGTGTGTCTGTTTTTATGTCAGTGCCATGCTGTTTGGGTTATTATAGCTCTGTAATATAGTTTAAAGTCAGGTAGTGTTATGCTTCCAGCTTTATTTTTTTTGCTCAGGATTGCTTTGGCTATGCGTGGTCTTTTGTTGTTCTGTATAAATGTATGGATAGCTTTTTCCATCTCAGAGAAAAATGTCATTGGAATTTTGATGGGGATTGCATTGAATTTGTAGATCACTTTGCGTAATATGGACATTTTCACAATGTTAATTCTTCCAATCTAAGAGCATGAGATATCTTTCCATTTTCTTGTGTCCTCTTTAATTTCTCTCAACAGTGGTTTGTAGTTCTCTTCATAGATATTTTTCACATCCTTGGTCAGCTTTATTCCTAAATATTTTGGTTTTTTGGTGGTTATTGTAAATGGGCTAGCTTTCTGGATTTCTTTTTCTGCATGTTTGCTGGTGGAGTATAGAAATGCTCGTGATATTCGTGTGTTGATTTTGTAACCTGCAACTTTGCTGAAATTGTTTATCGACTCTAGGAATTTTTTTTTACAAAAGCTTTAGTCTGTTCAATATATAGGATCATATCATCTGCAAAAAGGGACAGCTTGACTTCATCCTTTCCAATGTGGATGCCCTTTATTTGCTTCTCTTCTCTGATTTCTCTGGCTAGTACTTCCAACACTATATTGAATAGGAGTGGTGAGAGTGGGCATCCTTGTCTAGTTCCTGTTTTTAAGAGAAAAGCTTTCAGCTTTTGCCCATTCAGGATGATATTGGCAGTTGGCTTATTGTATATGGCTTTAATTATGTTGAGATACTTTCCATCTATGTCTAACTTGTAGAGAGTCTTTATCATGAAAGAATATTGAATTTTGTTAAATGCTTTTTCATCATCTATAGAGATGATCATCTAGTTTTTGTCTTTGCTTTTATTAAAGTGGTGTATCACATTTATTGATTTGCATATGTTGAACCAACCTTGCATCCCTGGGATGAATCCCACTTGATCATGGTGTATAATTTTGTGTATGTGTTGCTGTATTCTGTTAGCTAGTATTTTATTGAGGATTTTTGCATCTATATTCATCAGGGATATTGGCCTATAGTTTTCTATTTTTCATGCATCTTTGTCTGGTTTTGGTATCAGGGTGATATTTGCCTCATAGAATGAGTTTGGCAGAATGGTCTCTGTTTCAATCTTTTGGGACAGTTTGTAGAGAATTGGAATCAGTTACTCTCTGAAGATTTGGTAAAACTCTGCAGTGAACCTGTCCAGTCCTGGGCTTTTCTTTGTTGGGAGCCTTCTGATAATAGCTTCAATCTCTTTTATTGTTATTGGTCTATTCAGATTTTCTATATCTTCTTGCCTCAGTTTTGGTAGCTTGTTTGTGGCCAGAAATTTATCCATTTCCTCTAGATTTTCAAATTTGTTGGCATATAGATGTTTATAGTAGTCCCTAATGATTCCTTGTATTTCTGAGCTGTGAGTTGTAATATCACCTTTTTCATTTCTAATTTTTGTTATTTGGGTCTTCTCTCTTCTTTTCTTACTTAGTCTTGCTAAAGGTTTGTCAATTTTATTAATCTTTTCAAAGAACCAACTTTTTGTTTCATCGATCTTTTGTATTGTTCTTCGTGTTTCTATTTCATTTAGTTCTGCTCTGATGTTAATTATTTCTTTCCATCTACTAACTTTACGTTTAGATTGTTCTTGTTTTTCTAGATCTGTAAGGTGAAGTGTTTGGTTATTTATTTGCCATCTTTCCATTCTTCTGAAGTAAGCATTTAATGCAATAAATTTCCCCATTAGTACTGCTTTTGCAGTATCCCACAGGTTTTGGTATGATATGTCATTATTTTCATTATTTTCAAGAAATTTTTTGATTTCCTGTTTAATTTCTTCTTGGACCCACATGTCATTAAGTAGAACGTTGTTTAATTTCCATGAGTTTGTATAGTTTTCAGAGTTTTGTTTGTTATTGATTTCTAATTTTAATCCATTGTGGTCTGAAAAAATACATGGAATAATTCCAATTTTTTTGAATTTGTTAAGACTTGCTTTGTGACCTAACATGTGGTCTATCCTGGAGAATGTTCCATGTGCTGGTGAGAAGAATGAATATTCTGATGTTGTTGGATGGAATGTTCTATAGATATCTGACATATCCAACTGGTCTAAAGTATTGTTTAGATCTGGTGTTTCTCTGTTGATTTTTGGCCTGGATGATCTGTCTAATGATGAGAATGGGGTGTTCAGGTTCCCTGCTATTATGGTGTTAGTGTCTGTTTCTTTCTTTAGATCTAGTAGTGTTTGCTTTGTAAATCTAGCTGCTCTGACATTAGGTGCATATATATTTGTGATTGCTATGTCTTCTTGATGGATAGATCCTTTTATCATTATATATTGGCCATCTTTATCTCTTTTAATGTTTTTTGCTTTAAAGTCTATTTTACCTGATGTAAGAATAGCTACTCCAGCTCATTTTTTATTTCTACTTGCATGATTTATCTTTTTCCATCCTTTTACCCTTAGTCTATGTGTGTCTTTACAGGTCAAGTGAGTCTCTTGGAGACAGCATATTGTTGGGTCCATCTTTTTAATCCAGTCAGTCAGTCTGTGTCTTTTGAATGGGGAATTTAGTCCCTTTACATTCAGAGTTATTATTGAAAGGTGTTGATTTACTCCTAGCATTATACTGATTTTTGTTTAGATTTCTTAAGTGTCTTTTGTTCCTTTCTTTCAAATTTTGTGTTTGTCTTCTGTATTGGTTGGTTTCTTGGGGTGATAGATAAATTATGTTTTTTCTCTTTTGTTAGCATTTTTGTTTTGCTGGTAGGTATTGTTCTTTCTTGTGTATTCATGGTAATGATGGTTATTTTTGTGGTATCAAACCCAGAACTTCCCTGAGAATTTCTTGTAGGGCTGGTCATGTGGTAGTGAACTCCCGCAGTTTTTGTTTGTCTGAGAAATATATTGTTTGTCCTTCACTTTGGAAGGATAGCCTTGCTGGGTAAAGTATTCTTGGCTGTCATTTTTGTCCTTTAGTGTTTTGAATATATCTTCCCACTCTTTTCTGGCTTTTAGCATTTCTGATGAAAAGTCTGATGTTATTCTGATTGGGGCTCCCTTATAGGTGACTTGCTGCTTCTCTCTTGCAGCTTTTAAGATTCTCTCTTTGTCTTTGAATTTAGCAGTTTGATTATCACATGTCTTGGAGAGGACCTTTTTGGGTTGAATGTGTTTCATGATCTTTGGGCTTACTGAATCTGTGACTTTTCCTATACCTGGGAAGTTTTCTGCTATTATCTCATTGAGTATGTTTTCAATGCCATTTCCTTTTTCCTCCCCTTTTAGAATACCCATGATTTGGATGTTTGAGCACTTAAGGTTGTCAGTTGTCGCTCTTAAATTTTCTTCAATTTTTAAAATTCTTTTTTCTTTTTTCTGTTCTGCCTGTGATAATTCAAGCAGCCTGTCTTTGAAATCAGAAATTCTCTCTTCTGCTTGTTCAAGTCTGCTGGTTAAACTCTCTGTTGTATTTTTATTTCATTGAATGAATCCTTCAGTTCCACAAGCTCAGCTACATTCTTTTTCAAGGCATTGATTTCTTTGTACAATCCTTCTTTCAGATCCTGTATGATTTTTCTCATTTCATTGTGTTGTTTCACTGAGTTTTCTTGTATTTCATTTAGTTTCCTTCGAATGGTTGCTCTAAATTCCTTGTCTGTCACTTCAAAGACTTCCTGTTCTATAGGATCTAGCACTAGTAAGTTATTAATTTCCTTTGGTGGCTATGTACTTTCTTGATTTTTCATATTTCTGGTTTCTTTCCTTTGGTGTTAGGTCACTGTGGCCAGGGGGATCAAGTCCACTCGTTTCACCCTGATATCTAGCTTGGATCCTGAAGGGACTGCTGCTTCTGGACAGCAGAAACTAGCCTGGACTGGAAATCCCACCCCATCTGCCTTCACTGGCTGGTCAGGAGGCATAGGAGTCCACAGCCCCTCAGTTCACTCACAGAGACAGAACAGCCTGGGCCAAAAGTCCCACCCCACCTGCCTTCACCAGCTCATCTGGCTCGGGGCTTGGGAGCCTGAGCCTCTCAGGTCACTCATGGAGACGGATGGCCTGCACCAAAAGTCCTGCCCCAGCTCTGTTTGCCTTCTCTAGCCAGCAGGCTCAGGGCATGTGGGTCCAGAAGCTCTAAAGTCTCTCTACAAAATGGGGAACAGCCTGAACTGGGGTCCCACGGTGGGCAGCTCCTGTCCATTCCAGCACAGATTTTGGACCCTCTGTTGCTGTTCCTCAAAAGCTGCAAATTGGTCACTCTGTGGGAGAGAGTGACACCAGGAACTGACTACTCTGCCATTTTGACCCCTCCCCCAAATTGTACTTATTCTTTATGCCCTGTGTCCAAAGTCTCCCTATCTCTCTCTCCCTCCCCCCTTCCACCACCGATAACCCTAGATTTCTTCTCTCCCTCTGAAAGAGTAATGGTTACTCTGTTGATTTGTTGCTTAGATGATCTGTCCAATGCTGAGAGGTGTATTCAGGTCCCCCAATATTATCATAGAGCAGATGCTTCTTCTGTCATTCTGGAATGGGCTTTGTGGAGAGAGACATCCTCTTTTCTTTATCTCTGCTGGTGACTCTCCTTGTGTCAATGCACTCCAGTGGCTGGTGGACCATCTGCATGGTGGTTGTGACATCTAGCCACTTTTGCAGCAGCCGTGGTTACTGTCATGGCTGTAGTGGGCCACCCACATGGACGTGATGTTTTTGGCATGCTCCTTGCTGCTGGTGGTGTGCCTGGTTGTGGGCTGGAGGGGGTCTAGTCCCCAGTTTCATGCCTCTGTCACCCTGGTGGACCCAAGGTGCCGGTGGTGTGCCTGGCCTGGAACTAAGTTTTTGTCCTTTCCTTACTTCTAAAATGGGGGAACTTCGTATGTGAACCAGTACTTGAGCTGTATGGTTGAGCTAAATTGCTGCTTTGCTTCTGTTTCCCTAGGGAAGGCTTTTTGTGCAGCTCAGGGTTTAATGGTTGACCTTATACTTCCGGGTCTTCAGAGACCTGGTGCACCTGGGTTGTGTAGAAACTCTGATCTGGGCCTGAGTCTTTTCATCAAACTATATCCCATGCGATTCTATATTCCTGACCAGTCTCCTCTGAGTGGTCCTGTGCTGATTGGGGGGTGGATCGGCTGTCCTTGCTGCGTTCTGGTGTTCTCCTGGTGAGCTCATCTCCCCACTGCCCATGCTCCAAACACCTCCCATGGGACAGGCCATGCACCAGTCCCTTGTGATGACTCATAGGCCTCTGAATGGCTCCTTTTTTTCAGTTGTTGTAGCTCCTTGCTCCCAGGTGGGTCCACAGGAACCCTATTAGTGGTGTTGCTGGCCTGGGGGCCACAAACACCCCCTTTTCCCCTGCCGCCTCCAAGCAACTCCATCCAAAGGGCACAGCTGCAGCTTCTGCCAGCTCCTGCTCCATGCACTCAGCAGCTCCAGCCTTAAAGCAGCTGTGGCAGGAAATGCTCCAAGCAGTTTTTTCTTTCTCTCATCACAGCTTCTCCAGCCCTCATGAAATCCATAGGTCTCTTCTCCTCTTCCCCTGAGCTCTAGTGGCCCCATCTTGACTGTTGTTGCTTTTTTATAGTTGTAAAGTGGTTGATTTGTGGAAGAGAGTGATTCTGGGGACTATCTGTTCCATGATTTTGACTGGAAGCCCCTATGGAAACTATGAGATAAATTCCTCTTATGCCTTGAATTCCTTAGTTACTTTTTAGATTTATTTCACCACATATTAGATATAACTGTGTAAAAAATATATTTTTTATATAACTTAGAAAGTGACAGATATTTGTTCAACTCTCTAATTGTGGGTGTGCATTTGAAACGTGTTGTGGATTCAAAAGGTTTTCTCTACCTAGAAGAGGAATACAACATATAGGGTTCTTATTGCCAATAACACCAGATAATGTTTTGCTTAAACTTCCAAAGGTAAGTGCTCTATGAAGTCCCCATTCAACCCAGACCTTTGAAATGGCTCACTTCCCATTTAAACCCCATTAATCTTTTACCCCATGGAGACAATAGGTGATTTAGAAAATCGCCAATAGAAAGATAATTTTTGTCTCTCAGGATCAGTTCCAATGGAAAAAAGTGACCTGAAATACAGATCTCAGGCCTAACATGATGAAAATCTAATGCCACAGCTGTTGTCTCTCGGAACTGTCATTCATCATGTTTTAATTTCACAGTTTTGATTTAATCTTTTCTAAATACAGCACTGGATACAGAACAAGATAACAAGAGTTCCCAGCAAAGGAACGAGGTTGGTATTCACACCATCCCCCTTTTGCCTCCTCCCCAGCCCTTTGGCTTTTATTTTCTGTGATGATTGCACCTCTAGGACACTACTTTTTATGTTCATGAAAACCAGCTTTACCAGCTCATAAGCCTATCAAGAATCATAGAGTTTTGATTTCAGGGTGACGTATTTACCTTTCTTATCATGCCAATTGGGATGCTCTTACCAGCCATTTTAACTTGTAACACAGTGGAGTTAGGTTTGAAGAAGAAAAAAAAATCAGTTTTTTTCTATAATGTACCCTAAAAGCCTCTCTTTTCTAAGATTTATAATTAAAAATAGTATTGTCAGCCATGGATTATGTTCTTTTGTCTTATGAAACCACCTTTAAAAAAAACTGTTGAATTATATTTTATATACAATGCACACATTCTGAGTGTACAGTATTGACAGATGTATGTATTTGTGTAAACCACTACTATAAGATAGAGTATCCCCCCACCCTCCTTGCAAGCCTCTATAATGCCTATTTTCAGTCATTCTTGTCTCTAACCCCAACTGCAGGCAACTTATCTGCTTTCCATCAATCATGATTGCTATCTGCATTACTTTAGCTTTATAATAAATCTTTGAATTGGTCAATAAAATTCTTCCAAATTTGTGCTTCTTTTACAAAAGTGTTTTCTAGATCATTTGCAATCTTGTGTAAAATTTAGAATTGACTAGTCAATTTCTACAAAAAGCCTGCTAAGCTATTGATTGAGATTGCATTGTATCAATTTGGGGAGGCTTTCCCTCTTAGTAATATTTAGACTACCAGTCTATGAACCTGGTGTATCTCTCCATTTATTTAAGTCTTTTTAAACTTCTCTCATAGAATTTTTAGTATACAGGTATTACACATATTTTGTTAAATTTATCCCTAAGTGTTTCATATTTGTTGGTACTGTTGTGAATGTAATTGTTTCTTTAATTTCATTTCCAATGGATCATGGCTAGTATATAAAAGATAATTAATTTTTATTATTGACCTTGTATTCTATAACTTTGCTAAATTCACTTATTTGTCCCAGTAGTTTATTTGTAGAATCCTTAAAATTTTTTATATATACAATTAAATTGTGAGTAAATATGAGTACAGTGTTACTTCTTTCTTTCCAATCTTGCCTTTTCTTTTTCTTGCCTTATTTCAATTGCTAGGACTTCCAATACAATGTTGAATAGATGTGACAAAAGCAGACCATCCCCTGGTCTTTGGGGAAAATACTTAATATTTAAATATTAAGTATGATGTTTTTTATAGGTGCCCTTTATCAGATTGACGATGCTCTTTCCATTCTATTTTTTGAGAGTTTTATCATGAATGGGTTTGAATTTTGCTACATGCCTTTTCTGCATCTGTTAAAATGATCATATGGTTTTGCTTATTTATTCTATTAATATGGTGAAATACAAAAATTGACTTTGAATATTAAATCAACTTTGGAATCCTGGGTTTAACAATATGTGATTATGGTCATGACATATTATTTTTTAAATATAAATATATATTGCAGAATTGATTCACTAATAGTTTAAGACTTTTTTCTCCCTTTCATCTGTTTTCAGGAGAGATTAATGTAAAGTTTTCTCTCTCATGATCTCTTTGTCTGGTTTTGGTACTGGCATAATACTGATATATAAGTCCATTTCTGTTGCTTATAATAACATACCTGAAACTGGATAATGTATAAAGAAATTGAATTTATTTTTTGCAGTTTTGGAGGTTGGTATATTAGTCCATTTCTATTGCTTATAACAAAATCCCTGGAACTGGATAATTTATAAGAAAATGCAATTTATTGCTTACAGTTTCAGAGGCTAGGAAATCCAAAGTCCCGGTAACACATTTGGTGAGGTTCTTCTTTGGTGGTGGCTTTACAGCAATGCAAGGGTCTCACATGGCAGAAAATGACAAAGCAGAGAGAGAGACTGTCATGTGCTCTCCTTATAAAGCCCTCAGAACCACGCCCCTGACCACCATTATCAATCCACTCACTATGGCATGGTGCTACAATCCAATCACCTCTTCAAAGCCCCACCTTTCAATTACCATAATAGTCCTTCCTACCCTCAAAAGTTACAGTGGGAATTCTAATATATGAACTTTGGGGCACACAATTCAATCAATCCACAGGAGCTGGGAAGTCCAAAGTCCAGGGAACACATCTGGTGAGGGCCTTGTTGGTGGGGAGGGTGACAGTTCACAGCACTGCAGGCTGTCACAAGTTGAAATGGGTGAGCAAGAGAGAGCAAGCTAAGCTTCTCAGTTGTTCTCCTTTTAAAGCCATCAGAACCACACCCATTACTCCATGAATGGATCAATCCATTTATAAGGGAATAGTTCTCACAATCTAATCACCTCTTCAAGGCCCCAGTTTAATTATCATGATTGGATTTTCCACTCTCTTAACATTCTTACAATTGGGATCAAGCTTCAATGCATTTTGGGGGGACATTCAATCCATGGCAACTGATCTCATAAAATGAGTTAAAAATTGTTCATCTTTTTAAAATTTTCTCATGCAGTTTGTGTAGAATTGATATTATTTCTTTATTGAGTGTTTGATACAACTCATTAGTAAAGCTATCTGGGCCTGGAATTTTGTGTGTGTGTGCACATGTGTGTGCATGTATGAGAAAGTTTTTAATTTAGAATTTAATTTCTCTAATATATATTTGACCATTTATTTATTTATTTAATCGTATTTGACTATTTAGATTTTCTATTTTTTAAATCAGTTTTCGTAATTTGTATCTTTCAAAGAATTTGTTTATTTCATCTTCTTATTGAATTTATTGACAAGGATGTTTAGATATTCCCTTATTATCATTTTAATGTTTGTAGGATCTGTAATTCTACTCCTTTCTTTCTCATATTGATAACAATGTGTTATAATATTTGCTTTAAGCAGTTATGTTTCTTTTAAATAAATTAAGTGAAGAAATGTATGTGTGTACAATATGTATCTATTCAAACATACATTTACTATTTCTAACATTTTTCCTTTCTTTCTATGGATTTCAGTCATGATCTGGGTAGTTTAGTAAATAGCCAAGGATTTGGGAAAATTTTTCAATCAAATTGGGGGCTTGCTCTGTCTGTAGTTCCCCTGATGTTAGAGTTACTCCCTCTTGCCCTCCCCCAATTTCCAACTACTCCTTCCTGCACCCCAGGCCAATAAGGCCTCAGCTTTCTGCCTCTTGAGCTGTGTTCATGTTGGGAATACACTCCATCAAAAACAGCAAAGTCACAAATCTTGCCTGATGTAGTTCTGTCTATGAAAGGTAAATTATTCACACTTTTCTCCCTACCTTTTCCTGTCCCCATGTGGTCTTTCCTGCTTATCTATAGTTTAGCAGTCAACTAGGGATTTGGGTGTTTATATTCAGAATTTAGGTCTCACCCCTTCTGTAGTTTTCTTGCTTCCAGGATATCCTCCTAAAATTCCAGTTACTCTGACAGTTTTATACTCTGTCTTCTGCCACCAGTAAGACTGCAGTTTTCTGTCCCATGAGCTTGGGGACATTTTAGTCTCCTCAGGCAAAAAAGCCACAAATTGCAATTCTTACTTGGTGCTGTTGCAATCTTTCAAGAATAAACTACGTGTGGTTTCTGGTCTCTTTCCAGAGTCTTCAAATTTTTTTTTTAAGTAAATATTTTGTTCAGTTTTTATCATTATTATCTGCAGAAGAGTTCATCTGATCACTTCATACTGCCCTAACCAGAAACCTGACCCTTGACTTTTTTACTTTTGGTTTTACAATCAAATATTGGCATTGTTTCTCATATGGTGCTTTCCACAGATTCTTTAGGCCATTTTCTCTATGGGGAGTGGGAATACCTTTCTTTGCATGTATCTCAAGTGCTTAATTTCATTCCACATACATTTATTTAATATTTGCTTGACTTGAATACAAAGGCAAGTAGAGCATGGCCTCAAAGACTTGTCTAATAAGAGAAAATGTTAAATAATGGAGTATATATAATGAATTATTATTGGTATTATGCTAGGAGTAGTTACAGGGTACCATAGGCCACAATGGATACAGGGTCAAGATTCTCAGAGGGGTCAGAGAAAGTCTTTACAAGAATAAGTTATACTTGGAGCTGAGTCTTGGAAAACAAATAGGTGTTGGCCCACCTTTATGAGATTTCGGTCAAAGTCCTTTTCTTATTATATATTCCTCCATAAATAGTCTCTGAATTATCTAGCCATTTTCGGAGTTTGTATTGCAGAATAAGTCACAATAAATTGAAAGGAAATAATTATTTATTAAAAACTACAATATGCTAGGCATTTTGCTGTAGAGCTTTTACATATTTAATTTTATTTAATTCTGATAATTCTGTTATGAATTATTAGATATAAGGTATTGTAGACATAAGAAAAAATTAATTTTCAATTTTCCTATTGTCAAGCAACTAGCAAGTGATTTATATACATGCTTCACCAAATACTTTTTGAGCACTTACTATGTGCCAGGCAGACACTGTTTTAGGTGCTGGGTATATAAAGGCAAACAAAACAAAGTCTTTGGCCTTATGGAGCTCACACTCTAATGGGAGAAATCAGATTATAAACTAATAAACAAATATATAGTGTATTAATTGGGAACAAGTGCTACAGAGAAAAGTAAAAAAGGGCAAGGAGGTGATTTACAGAGGATGGTCAAAAAAGGCTTCCTGATAAGGAGACATTCGAGCCAAGACCTGGAGGAAGTGAAGGAGAATGCAGAGAAAGAATATCTGGGGGAACAGCATTCAGGAGGCAAAGAGAACAGCACGTGCAAAGCGTGTTCCTTGGTGTGTTTGAGTAATATTAAGGAGGCCAGTGGGGCTGCAGTGGAATGAGAGAGGGGGAGAATGGTAGGAAATGAAAAGAAAGGTAGGGGAGCCCAGCTCATGTAGGGCTTGGTAGGTCAATGATCTTTAGAGTGGATGAAATGAATGAAGTGGGAAGTTTCTGGGGAATTTTGAGCATTAGAGAGACATAATGTGTCATATTTTAGAAGGATCACTCTGCTGCGGAAAATAGAATATGGGGGCAAGGGTGGAAGCAGGTAGACCACTTAGGAGGTTATTACAATTGCTCAGGTGGGAGATTGGACCAGTATGGCAGCAGTGAAGCTGGAGAAAAGTGATGGGATTCTAGACATATTCTGAGGGTAGAGCTGACAATATTATCGATGGATTAGAAGTGCCCTGAGAAAGAGAAGTCAAATGCAAGTCAATCTAATTCCAAACCCTGACTTCCTCTGAGTAAAGGGGGGAAAATGTACTTAAAGAAGAAAAGTGGAGGAAAAATGCACAATTTGTATGGTTAAACTGGTAAGAAACTGAGATGAAACCCATGGTCATTGATAAATCCTAACCATTTTAATCACCCAAAATGTCTTCAAACTGAATGGCTCAATAAGTCTGCCTGAAGTAAATTCAGTGTTATAAAAACATGTAATATACAGATTGTATGCCAATTTGTGAACACTTTATAATTCTGAGCAAATAAAAATACTTTGTCTGGAAGCTAACTAATAACAAAGTAAAATAGGAATTAAGACAATCCTGTGAAATCTGAAATGAACAACTATTAGTCCTACTATTCCATAAATTGTCCTACTATTTTCATAAATTGAAAGTCAAGATAAATATATGCGCCCTTTGTCAAATCCAGTGAATCAGGGACTAAGATTAGGGTTTACTGATTCTAAATCTAGCCCAGATATATTCTTTGACCAATTGCTCACTCATACTCAAGTTGCTCAGTTTTTGGCCTATTTTAATGAAATGTGTTAACTATCAGCACCTTCAATACCTATGACAGACATCCTGAAATACCAACAGAAGACTATAAGAAGATCATAATGTTAGCAGATTTAGTAGTGGCCAAAGGGTAGCTCAATGAAATACAAAGAACCTGGAAGAATCAATTTCTAAGAAGTCTTTATGATCTATTTCAATTACTCTATGTATTTTGAAATGTCTAGTGCTGCTATAATTGTGTAGATTTCTTTTCCACATATTTTGCAATGGCTAAATCTGTTCAAATGTGTGTGTGTGTTGCTGAGGTTGGGAGTGAGGGGATTTAGAAATTCACACAGAAAGAACATTTGCAAACACATTTAAACAAAGCTGGTTTGGGAACTGTAATTTTTACTTCTATGACACTGAGCACATAATGATAACATTTCCCTTAAAATGAAAAAATTAAATAAAAACGTGGGGGTGGGTGGGGTGTCTATAGAATTTATTTGTAACGAGGCAATTGGGTTGTGTGGATTCTTTTATTCCATTGTAAATATTTTGCGTATGTCTAGAGTAAGCATCAATAATTAGGCCATAATGGTAACTTGTCACTCTTAGACACAATAGCTGTGTCTATTTGGAAAGATTAATGACAACTAGATTGTTCAACAATTCTGTGAGCATTGTTTACCAAGCTAAGATGGCTAGCAAGAATCTTATTGTTTACTTGATGGGATGTAACCATGTTTTATTAAATATTTAAGACAACATAGTTTAAAATTTTGTAAATAGAGCTTTTTAAGAGAATTAAAGGTTTTTAAGAGAACTAAAGCGGAATTGTTTCTTTCTAAAGTAGTGATTTTAGCCTTCATAGTGCCTAATAAAGTGCCACATACAATTTGATGCTTGATAATTATTTTGTACCCCACCATGACTGTACACATCTATACACACACTTATATTTTAGTATTAAAATCGATTTTATTGGTTATTCTTTGAAACTACTCAGAAGGTAGTAAGCAATTGTATTTATTTTACAAAGGTATATATATCTGAATGTGATACAACAGGCTAAATCACATGAGTAGCAGAAAGAGTACCAGAACATGATTCATTAATTCTGTATTTACAGATCAGTGAGCCCCAGAACATTTTTGTTTCTGGACTGTTCTTTTGGCAGAATGGATTAAACGACATTTTATTTGCAGTTGGAGAGAGTCCAAATGCACATTCTATACTGGTATAAATTAAGAGTAGAATAAAATGTTAGTGGGAAAGATCACTTTTTCCAAATAAACTACAGGCTTTTAAAAGCAAGCATAATTCAGATTCATATAATTCTGAAATATCAGAATAGGCAGAATAAATAAACCAATAAATTAAAAAAGCAAAGTAAGTTTTCTTAGTGATGTTTCTAATATTTTGGCAGCTGGCCAGTCCTGAGATCAAACCCTGGACCTTGGGACATTTCTAATTTTTGTGGCTGACTGCACATTATGTTCATTTTGGTAAACAACTTTGGAAAACATACTAACCAGCAGAAATATGAATTATACATCTTACTCAATGCAGTAACATCAATTACCACTACCCAGGTAGCAAATTTCAATAAGAACCCACTTAAAATTGGAGATGAACCCATTTGGAAGCTTCTGTTACTTATTCAACTAACAAGGGCATTGAACAACTATTTTATGTCCACCAGTGGTCTAAGATGATGAGACATGAGAGAGAAAATGAAATGGTCTTTGCCCTCAAAGAATTTATAATCTAATTATTCTTATTTCATTTCAGTTTGGTTTATACAAGCTCTGGGTCCATGTCAATATCTTTCTTTTGAGAACCAAACTTCATCAGAATCTCTCAACTCTGTTGGAAGATTGCATGATTTTTATTTTTATCCTTAAAAATAAAATGAAGGTAGTATGAAAATATAGTTTGTAGGGCTTGTTCATTATTTATGTGTCATAAAAAAGCAATTTAATATATATAGAAGAACATTTGGTGAAAAATAGATTAAAGGATAAAATTAGCCCACATTAGTGAAAAAATCTGCTATTGAATTCAAAATGTGCAGGAAATTATGTATAGAATCATCCAGATTTAGTACCTAAAAAATGGGTGTGAAGCTTTTCTTTTCTTTCTTTTTTTTTTTTAAAGATGACCAGTAAGGGGATCTTAACCCTTGACTTGGTGTTATCAGCACCAGGCTCTCCCAAGTGAGCCACAGGCCAGCCCTTGGGAAGCTTTTCAAAGAGTTAGTTGAAGCAATACGTAATAGCTCAATAAAATTTTGAGAATCAAATAGGAGTTTACGTGGTTTACCTAAATCTGCTCAGCCTAAACCATTTTGAAAGATATGTATCTTTGGACATTTCATTACAATCCTGATACTTATAGCTTCTAGAGAGCTTGTTGTAATAGCTAAAATATTGAAAAATGAAGAGTAGATTTCCAGATAAAGATAAAGGATCAAATACATGTATTTGTGTTTGCTTTCCCTCTACAGTGTCATTAAAATGACAGAAAGGTGCTTTTAAAAGAGTAGCAAACCCATAAAGACAAAGAGAAGAGTCAATACAAAAAAATTCCGGAAACTTAAAAGCAAACACAGAAGTAGTAGCTATCTATTTAAACTCTAGAAAGCAACTGTGGGGAAAGCTGAGAAGCAAATTCATTTTTATTTCAGATTTCCTAAGGTCTCAAAACAGTTTGCCCTTGGTGCTTTTGAACCATGGTAAATATGAGGCTACAAATAGGAAAATGTTTATAAGATGCAGGTGGACATCTCCCAACCCCAGAGCTTTTCCCCTACTCTGTATAATATAATGGCTCAATTGTGAATCCCTAACTAGGACGGAAGATTGCAGGTTTATTCTGGAGAGGGTATTCGAAATGGAAGACACTAGGCAGAACTGAAGCTGAGGGTTCCATGCTGTGAACAGTGAAAATGCTGTCTTTCATATCTCTGATAGATAAGAGAGAACACTGTATTCATAAAATGGGAACAGGGTGATTATCTATCATCTGCCCTTATCTAAAGAAAACCAAAAAGAGCTCCTAAAAATTCAAACTATGAGAGGAGAAATTTTTTAAAAAACACTTAATAGAAGGGTTGAAAGATAAGTAGATAAGTTGAGGAAATCTCTCAGAAAGTAGAGCAAACAGACAACAAGAAGGATAATTACAAAGAGAAAAGAAAAAAAAAGTTAGAGGACTAAAGGACCAGGACAGGAAGTTCAATATTTGAATAGCAAGAATTTCAGGCAGAGAGATAAGAGAAAATGGGTAAAAGAGAATAATCAAATAAGTAAATCAAGAACATTTTTCAGAACCAAAGGACATGATTTTCCATATTAAGAGGGACTATGAAGGGCTCAGAGGAATGATTTCTAATTCTTTTAGTGGTTTTTGGGTTTTTTTTTTTTTTTTTTTTGGTGGTGATGGTTGTGGGGAAGCAGGGAGAGGTAATTTGGGGGCTGTATTTCTAGATAATATACTTGATTTGCTGCTGCTTGATTTTTGAGCTATAGGCATTACCTCTTGACTTCCTGCATTGGAAGAGTAGGTTTAGCATTGTCTCACCTGCTAATTCCTCCACACATGTTTCACCCTTCTGGTCCTTCCATCCACCTCATACAATTATACTGCAATTTTAGTTAAGTCAATATACAAGATTTACATTATGATGACTCTGTAAGAGCTGTTCACAACTGAGCCTTTTATAATTTTTTTCCTACATAACCTTTGCCTCTTCCCAATTTTACAACTGGGAAGTCCAAGGGTTGACCTGTTTCAGGCATGACCAGATAGAGATTCAAACACCATCATTAAGACACAATCTCCCTCCTTTGATCTGCTCCACTCTCTTCTGAGTTACCTTTCATTCTTAGGCAGGCATTCCCAGCAAGAAGGTGATATAGGCAGCTCCAAGCTTACGTGCTGGCCGTTTAGAAACCTCAGCAGATGACAGGAACCCTTTTCTTCAATAGCCCCAGCTGAAGAGCCAGTCTCAAACCCACGAGAATGTGCTAGTCTTTGTTCTCCTGAGTCACCACGTTAGCCAAGGGGTGGTGTCAGTTTTGTCTCAGCCTTCAAGATTGAGAATGAGGAAAGAATCCTGGGCAGACAAAGAAAGATAATAGGCTTGGAAAAATATTAATGCATAACCATATTATAGCTCAAACTCGAAAATGTCCTAGAGTTGTATATGGTAGAGGGGAACATGTGTTCATTTAGTCCATTCCTCTGATTTAATCAGGGTCAGATCCAAATTATTCTAGATTTAGCATCCAAAATTCACTGATGAATTGTAAATGATTCCTTTGGTTGAGGAAGCACTACATAATTCAGCTCTGCAAGCTTAAAACGGTCCAGGGAATGACAGCAGGAATTTTGTATTGATGCACAAAGGGCAGAAATTTATATAAAATTAAGATGATATGAATTTATGGCATATTTTAATATTATAAACATGTTTTTCTGCAGTTCATTTGATCTTTTAAATGTTGGATTTAGCATTATTTTTGTTGAGTTTTATGATCTATGTAACCTGCTAAATGAGGCAGCCACTTCCTGTGTGAAATTTAGTATTTAGTCAGCTCTACTGCTTTGTGAGTCTTTAGCCAAACAACTTCTGTTTGGTAAAAATAATTATAGTTTTGGAGATCCATGGAGACCACATGCCGCATGGTGCCAGTGCACAACTGACCAGGTAGGCCTCGCCGTGGCCTGACTCCAGTGAGTTACCATCTCAGCCCAGTTAGGATGGCTAATATCCAAATCCCGTGAATGATAAATGCTGGCGAGGTTGTGGAGAAAAAGGAACTCTCATACATTGTTGGTGGGACTGCAAAATGGTGCAGCCTCTATGGAAAATGGTATGGAGTTTCCTCAAACAATTGCAGATAGATCTACCGTATGACCCAACTATCCCACTGCTGGGAATATACCCAGAGCAATGGAAATCATCAAGTCGAAGGTATACCTGTTCCCCAATGTTCATTGCAGCACTCTTTACAATAGCTAAGAGTTGGAACCAGCCCAAATGTCCATCATCAGATGAGTGGATATGGAAACTGTGGTATATCTACACAATGGAATACTACTCAGCTATAAAAAAGAATGAAATATTGCCATTTGCAACAACATGGATGGACCTAGAGAGAATTATATTAAGTGAAACGAGTCAGGCACAGAAAGAGAAATATCATGTTCTTACTTATTTGTGGGTGCTAAAAATAAATAAATACACAAATAAACTGGGGGGGAAGGAGGAAGAAGACACAACAATTACAATTCCTTAAAGTTGATACGACAAGCAAACAGATATGAGGTTGTTGGGAGGGAGGGGGCTGAGGGAGGAGACAGGGAAGTTTCGGTAATGGGCTGCAATAATCAACCACACTGCATATTGACAGAGTAAAATAAAATTCAAAAAAACAAAAAAAACAAAAATCAACTGAAACAGATTTAAACTAATGTACAAACATAAAAAATGTATAAAAAATAAATTTATCTAAAAAAAAGAAAAGAAATAATCATAGTTTTGGTTTCCAAGGAGGCAAAGCTATCTTTATATTTTTCTCTTTTTTGGTTTCTAGCAAACCAAAAGTTCTTAGCTGTATTCCTTTAAGTACCTTGCACTGTAAAAAGGATCAAGAGTTTGACTGAAAAAAAAAATTACCAACATAATTTCCAAAAACAGTGAACAGCTCCATAGTTCCAAAGACCTCTTGCTACGGCTGTTCACCAAGCTTGGGTGTTATTTATATTTGTTCTGGGATTCTTTCATTATCTCTCTTCAGTGTGACAATGTTTACATCTAAGCTTACAAGTAAAACTGCTCATTATGCATTTTAATTTATCAGTGTTAGAGGACTATGATCAGGGTTAGAGGACAATTTTCAGTTAATGACAACACAACCCTGCCATTTGTAGATAGTGATGATAACAATACCTAACATTAATCCTCAGAAAAAACCACCTTACAAGTTGGGAACTATTATTATTCCCAGTTACTGATGAGGAGACTCACAACAGCACAGGAACTTGCCCGAGGCAGTACTAAGGGGTTAGAGCCCAGTCAGTCTGAACCCAAAGCCTACGTGAGGTAACAAACGAGAAGAGCACAGCGACAACGCTGGCCTTGTCACGACAGCCTGCCTATCTCTAATGTGGAATACCTGAAGGAGAAAAACAGCAACGTGCACTTTGAATGGCAGATGTAATAAGCCAGTAAGGCTGAAATCTGGCAGGAAAGGAATGCTTGTAGTAAGGGGAGAGACTCGTCTCTGAGTCCAGCCGCGTAGGACGATGCCTACAAAAATGATAAAGATAAGGCGGTCAGGCTCAGAGCCCGTCGTGAGGAAGGCTTTGCACAATTCTGGGGAAAGAGTATGTCCTTTGACTGCGCTGTCCCTCATTCTCTCTTTCTCTGCGCTTCCTCTTAGTCCAACATTTATCAATTTTTTTTAATTATTAAAAATATATTAAGTATACAAAACCCACAAGAATAACACAACAAACATACATGTACCCATCATTCAGCTCCGTGAATTTCTAATCTTTTACCATACTTGCTACTTTTTGGGGTTTTTTAAATTACTCTTTGAAATGATGTGATAGATTAGACAGTTTAAATAGTGTATAGGACATACCTATACGGCTTAAGGAATAATGAAACGAATGCTCACGTACTCACTAGCAAAGTTAAAAGAACAGAACATTGTATTTCCATCTTAGGAGCCCCCCCGGTTTGAGTATAGAATTTGAAGTTGGAAGTAATTTTACCTCAGAATTGTGAGCACGTTGTTCCAGTGTCTTCTGTCTTCCAATTTTGTTGTTCAGCCCCTGAGGTCATTCTGATTCTTTACCTTTGTATGTAACCTGCTTTCCCTCCTCTGTGGAAGCTCTTTGCCCTCAGTGTTCTGAAATTTCATAACGATTACCTTGGCGCGGGTTTATTTTTATCCATGTATCAAACATTCTGTGCGCCCTTTCAATCTGAAAATTCATGAGCTTCTCCTATGCTAAATGTTATTAGATTACTTTTTTGATGATTTTCTCTAGAACATTGTCTACATTCCCCACCATTATTTGAGGGTTAGACACACTGGGCTGATACCCTAACTTCCTTTTATTTTCTCTCTTATCTCTTTGCCTTTGGGCTCTACTTTCTGGGAGATATTCTCAGTTTTACCTTCAAGCCCTTCTAATCTCTCATTTCTATTATATTTATAATTTCTAATAGCACCTTTGTTCCTGTCTTCCCTTTTAATAAAGCATCCTATTCTTCTTTTATGGCTGGACTATCTCTTTTGGGGGGGCAGGGGGGCGGCTGGCTGGGATGGGCATCAGAACCCTTGACCTTGGTGTTATAACACCATGCTCCAGCCAACTGAGCTAACTGGCCAGCCCGAGCTGCACTATCTTATATCTCTGAAGATATAAGTAACTTAAAAAAAAATTTTTCTGCTCTTTGCATGGTCTCTGTTTCCTCGAAAATATGGAAATTTTTCCTGTTTCTTTGTGGAGATGTCTCTTTCTTACATTCCTCAGTTTTTCATAGTGATCAATGACTGCCTGTTCTTGTTTAAGAATGGGGTGTCAAAAAGATGTTTGGAGTTCCATGTCCGCATGTGGGGCTTATTGACCAAGAGCTTTATTATTTATTATTTATTATTTTTTGGCTAAATCATTTCATTGGGAAACCCCTGCCATCTGTGCCTATACATGGAGTTGCAAGGCTCTGGGTTCATGACTGCTTCTTTGATGTTGAGTCAATCCTCCTTTTTTAGGCCCAACTTTACTTTCATTTCCAAAATTATCAGATACTACCACTGCTGAACTGTTTATGGCTTTTGAGGTAAGTATTCGGTTGCCTTTTTACTTTTCCCACTGTCATCGAATAGGAAGCTTCTTGAATTCTGCTGAATCTGGTTGTCAGATATCTATTCAGATTTCCCCTTTTTCTTTGTCCTTGTGGACAAATCTTTCTTTTTGTTTGTCTTGGTCTTCTGCAGTTTGACAATGATGGATTTAGATGTAAATTTCATTTATTTTGCTTGGGGTTCCTTATGTTCCCGAATGTGAAGATTTTGTGTCTTTTATCAATTCCAGAATGTTCTCAGCCACCTTTTTTATTTTTAAAAATTATTTTCTGTATAAGTTTAAAAGTACATATCTCTGTGCAGAATTCTGGGTAATTTCTTCAGACTAATTATCTAGCCCACTGATTCACTCTTCAGATATGTCTATACACTGCTTTGAAACCGTACATAGAGCTCCTAATTTTAGTTGATACACATTTCATTTCTAGAATTTCTATTTAGTTTTTTTTTTTAGTAAGTTCTTTAAAAAAAATAAGTTCTTTGTGCCGGCCCCGTGGCTCACTCGGGAGAGTGCAGCACTGGTAGCGCCAAGGCCGCGGGTTCGGATCCTATATAGGGATGGCAGGTGAGCTCACTGGCTGCTGGCTGAGCGTGGTGTGGTCGACACCCTGTGGAGGGTTGTGATCCCCTTACTGGTACAAAAAAAAAAAAAAAAGAGAGAGAGAGAGAGTTCTTTGAACACATTAAACATGCTTATTATCATTTTAGTATCTATAGTCTTTGCAGATTTGGTTCTGTTGTGGGATGCCATTCTGGTTTTTTTGTTGTTGTTCTCTTGCTCATAGTGGTGTGTTCTGTTTTGCGTTTTGAGATTTTACATTATGTACTCCTGTTCCTTAAAAATTTATCTGTAAGAATTCTTTGAGACCTGGATTTAAAAACATCTGCATGGTCTTCTATCAGTGCTACCTGGGAATACTACCAACCTAGGACCACTTTAATGTAAATTTTTAGTCTGGGCATTTTGAACTATGCAGGGTGTAAATTCTGACCCTAAACCCAGGTTGAGAGCTAGCTTGAGGTTACACATTACCAAGAAAGACTTTTCTCCCTCATCCAGAGTTAAGACCAAAAGTTAAAACCAGAGTTAAAAGCAAGTTTCTTTACTATTTCTCTTTTTCCTGGTTGTCCTATTGAAGGGAACAAAATTTCTTTTTGTTGGAGGAGAGTCTCAAATAAGAATTGCTGTATTTAATGGGCCCTCAAGATTATCTTTTATCCTTTGTATTAAGCCATTAAATCTGAAGCTCTAGACCCCGTAGGGTTAGTAGATCCCAGTCCCCCACAACTCCCACCCCTACTCCAGACAGAGTGGATATGCTAGGCTATCTCAGTGGCTTATGCAACAAAGTTTTAGTTCCCATTCATGTCACAATTCTTTATGGAATAGGCAGGCCTTCTCAGTGACAGTCTTCCAAAAGAGATAGAAAACATTAAAATGCACACACAAATGTACAAAGAAATTACAATTAAGTGTAAATATATGAGTGCTTATTAAGCAGAAGGGAGGAAAAGACAGAGCTGATTGGGGAAAAAAGAAGCCTGTGGGCTGAGGGGACCATGTGCAGCCAGCCTGCTGTCCCGATTCACCCCTCAGCTTGGTATTCTGAGCTCCTACGTAACAGAGCTTCACCGCTTGGAACATTTGGCTTCCAAAGGTATTACAGAAGTGCATGTAGAAAGGATTGTAGGATAAAGAGGGGTGTTTTCAAGGCCACACTTCTGCTCGCGTTTCATTGCCAGATTTTAGCCCCAACCTAAATTCACAGGAGACCTGAAATACAGACTTCCTGTATACTGAGTCAAGGGAATTGATGAACACATAGCATTTTCTATGTCACTACGGAGCACTCTGGGGAATCCAGCAGGTCTAGAAAATGTAAATTTGCGAAATAAAATAAAAAAGAAATCAGTGAAACAATACACAACCCATCTACTGCATTTGAGTTGATAACACATGAATATGATTAAAGCCAAGAAAGTTGGTGTCCAGATTCCCTGAGCATTTCTGCTACAAAGCCGTTTTATATTAATGACGTGCTGTGAACTACTTTGGTAACAAGTATGGTGATGCTTTGCGAATTATCAGGACAGAAATAAGATGAATTTTCTGGATTTGCATTTCTGGGAGATGTCAACAGATTTGGTTAAGCACTGAAACTCTGATGTCTACTATTCTTCTATGCTTTTTCATGGAAACTATTAGCCTAGCCCCCAAATATATGGTGCTCTGTCTCAGCTTTTAATCTGTACACTGCTTGTTCTCCATGCTTGGAATTTCTTATTACTGAGTATAGTATGTTTGCCTTCCCGATAAGCTAGTAATCACTACAAGTTCACATGTTATCTTTCTCAAAAGTCTTCTTGGAGTCCCCTAAAAAGAATTTCTGGTGTTTTCCCTGTACTTTCAAATATCTTTGTTGGAAATACTTGTTTATATGATTGCCATATTCATCACACCATCTTACTCCCTAAAACACAAATATACTCATAATTAGGGTGTGAGCATATTGAAATGTAAGATTATATCCTGCTGTGCTCAATCTCCATCATCTAGGACAGTCTCAGACACATAAAAGGTGCTCAATAAGTATTTGTGGATCAGTCACTACTCTAGAGTTCTCCGTGCACGTGGTGAAATTATACAGCTGAGGAGATTACACATTGTTGTGAGTCAGATCACTTTAGTTATAAGGGAAGAAGACATGATCTCTGTCTTTAATAAGCTTTACCTCTAAAAAGAGATATAAAACATTTAAACAAACACACAAATGTACAAAGAAATTACAATTAAGTGTAAATATATGAGTGCTTATTAAACAGAAGGGAGAGAAAGATAGAACTGACTGGGGGGAAAGGAAACCTGTGGGCCAAGGTGAGCACGTGCAGGCAGCCGTTTCAGTGTACCCAGCCAGAGGTCCCCATTTGCCCCTCAGCCACACACTGACTAAACATTCACTCCCTCTGTTTGGCAGCTGGAACATTTTTAGCAGGCTCAGAGTCCAAGCATACACACATTTAGCTCCTCAGTGCTGCTCCTGATTGACAGTCCCTAAAATGGCAGTCTCTGGAAATTTGGTCATATATCCATCTAATGTCTCATCAGAAAGAATTAAAAAGCAAGGTGTATTAGCCCTTTCTCTGGTAAATGTCATTCAGTTGCATTCCTCTGTCTCTTTTTTTGTTGTTGTTTGGTGGCAGGCCGGTACGAGGATCCAAATCCTTAACCTTGGTGGTATGAGGCTGCACGCTATCAACCACATTTCTCTAACGTGCAGCCTTGAAATTACATGGTGCTAAGCAAGGATCTTTCCATTGAGTGAGGAAATCCTAACTAATGTTAGTCTCTTTTTCAATGACCCCAAGTGGAGTGGAATAGCTTCACCATCTTTGGAAACATAATGGGGGAGTTAGCTACTATAGGGAAACAGCTTTTGCTGTAGAGAAGTTGAACTTATTAGAGGAAAAAAGTACACCTATTTTTTGTTTTTCTTCCTTTTTCTTGATACAACTTAGCAGAGTAGCACAAGTTTGTAGCTGTGGAATTACCACTGTACCCAAAACATGCTCCACAAAATCACCCCATCTCTTTTCCTACTCCTTTGCCAGGGCACCCTCTTCTGTCTCCCATTCCTATCCTGTCAGTCTGAACCAAATTAAGTTGACAACTTTTCAAAATCAACCAATGTAACTCACTACATTTGCAGAATAAAAGATAAAAAATGATGTGACTATCTCAAAAGTTGCAGAAATATTACTTAATAATTTCAGGACCCATACATGATTTAAATACAACTTTTAGCAAATTAGAAATAGATGGGAACTTTCTTAACCTGAAAAACGTATCTAAAATGGCCCAGAGAAAACATCAATTATATTTAATACCAGCAACAAGTAGAAAATAAAAGTTTAAAAATATGCAACTTACAACAATGCAAAAACGTAAAATGCTTAGAAACAAATAAGATGTACAAAATCTGTATGCATAAATCTATAAAATATGATTGAGAGAAATTTTTATAAGCCTAAATTAATAGAGGAATGTGCCATGTTCACAAACTAGAAGACTCAGTACTGTAAGAATACCATTTTATTTTCTCCAAATTGAACTATAGATTTCATGAAATCCTAATCAAAATCCCAAAAGAGTGTGTGTGTGCGTGTGTGTGTGTGTGTGTGTGTGTCACTTGCCAAGTTACATGTGGTCAAAGACCACTTTCAACTATCTATTCTCCCCCAGGCATATACAGGGACTATCACTGGAAGGTCATGGATAGCATCATATTGATAGTTTGAAACCAACCATGGCAGAAGTAGTTATACGACAGAAATGGGCAAATTTTATAAATCAGGTCTTTTTAACCTGGAGAGCTGGCTTCTAACATTTACCAGCATACCATTACATCAGGGGAAGAAAAAATAAAAGGAACAATGGATGTGGTTTTAGGTATAGAAAGTCTGCAGAATTTGAAAATGGAGTTCAAGGCAATTTATCAAATTTAGAATTGGAAAAGATTATTCAAAGTTCTGTGTATTTGAAAAATACTTTCCTCTTTTGTGAGATCAATTAGTTTCAGAAAGTTTGGAAGCAGCCTACTAGGACTTTTAGGTTATGGGAGGTCTTGAGGAACTTACCATTTTTATCAAAGGGATATACAATATGGCCAAGTGAGTATCTAACCAAGTATCTTGGTTGTAGTCTGCTCCAGGTTATCCTAATTTGAAAGAAGAAGTCTTTCCTAGAACCTCAGCTAAACCTAATGTGAAGAGCCAAAGAATCCTCAAACATAGGGTGTACGCTGGTGTGCTCTGGGAAGTAAATGCATACACATAGGCAGAGGCCAGTTTATTATTTTCTCCAGTTTGTAAAGGCAATAAAAGCCAGTTTTTACCTCAGAGCAATGAAAACAGACATGCTTCTAACACATAATTTGACCACAGTTGAGTTCCACAATGGAACTTTACAAAGAAAAACTCATTATTATTATTATTATTATAGCTCATCTTCAACATGTCATTTGATTGATTATATACAAAATATAGAACCAGCTGTTCTGAATGTAATATGAACCCATAGGGCATTCTATCTATTATTAATATTTACAAGTAATGAACAGATACATATTCCAACATGTAAACCCACCATGGTATCCAGATGACAAGTGGGCTTATTCTTGTAATTACCATTTTATTATTAATCAATATTTCATATCCACCTTCTTGTATTATTTTTTCTCCATGCACGTAACACCATAGGTTACACTATGTATATTTTCTGACTATTCTTAAAGTATTCATTTCCATCCACTAGAATGTGCTTTTCTGTTCACTATTTAATCCCCACTGCTATGGCCTTATCACCAACCGGTAAATGATAGATACTCAATGAATATTTGCTGAATAAATTAATGAATTAATTAACATACATATTGGTGAAGAGGTTCCAACAACTGAAAAAAAGAAAGAAAAAAAACACTTGGTTCAGATGATTGAACTGGTCTGTCCATTTGCAATCATCTTACTCTAATCCTACCAGGTTCTCCTCTGTTTACTCTTTCCTTCTGTGGGCTAAAAAAATTAACACTTGGATCATGTCTACACCAGAAACGTTTAGAATTGAATGATATACCAAGCCATTAAGTTTCAAAAGAAACAAATCAAATGTATTCAATTAATAATTAAATTCCTCAGCTCCTTTTTCCAAATTCGTCTTTCCACTTTGCTGTGGGCGCATAGGCAATGTAGGTAGAACTCTTGAAAATTTATTTTTAATATCTTTGCCTATTAATCACACAGAGTGATTTCATGAAAGTTTCCTGTATGTGATTACTGATTTATTTATTGTTATGTCTGGCATATGGATATTATCTCTACCCCAGCAGTTTTGGTAGTTTTTGTTTTTTCACCCATATAGTCTCTTCAGGAAGTTTATTTCCAGTATGTCTTCCATTTCTCTTCATTGATCTTCCTCTACTCTTTGTTTACTTTATGAGAGGAATGTAGGATCTGTAGCCAACGAAGGAATTAAAATATACAAGTCGTATTTCATTTTTGGTAGCTGGCAGGTATGGGGATCCAAACCCTTGACCTTGGTGTTGTAACACTGTGCTCTAACCAACTGAGCTAACCAGCCAGGCCTGCAAGCAGTATTTCTAATACAAGGGCCATGTGACCTTTAAAAAGAGTACAAGCTCAATTGCCTGAAAGCTTTCTGTGAGAAATGCATTTTCTCAAGGTCAGGAGAGTTCAAAGAACACAGCAAACTTTGTGGAGCATGCCAATGAGTTTTGTAAAAGTTTTATTTGTGTGTGTGCAAAGACACAGGGCTTGGCTGGTCATTCTGGTCTCCAGACGGTCACAGGATGCAGCTAGTAATGACCATGGAACATCCTGAAACAGATTATTAGCTTAATCAAGCAACATAGTCTCATTTGTTTGCTTGTAGGAGAGAATTTGTCAAAAATTTTGACTATGTTCTCTATCATCCTTACTACTACCCCAGGCTAAGTGACCATTATTTTTTGGCTGAATTATTGTAATAACCCCCTTGTCACTAGAACAATCTTGCTTCCCTGAAATCTATTAACATGGCAGCTGGAGAGTTCCTTCTAAAACCTAACTTGGATTTTGTCTCTTCTAGCCTTAGAAATATCCTTGGCTTCCCACTGTAGTTAGAACAGAAAGCAAAATTGTTTACTATGGTCCACAAAGCCCTGCTTGGTTGGGACCCCACCTTCCTTCTCTGGTTGTTTCATATGCCACTGTCCCTTTGACCCAATGCCCTAGCCACACTGAGCTTCTCGTGGTCTCTCAAAAGGCCCAAACTCCTTCTACTCTTAGGGCTTTTCCACGTGCTCTTCCCTTTCCCTGGGTCATGCTCCTTCCCCATAGTTGAGTGCTACAGGTACTGCTCTAGATATCTCTTAAAGAGTCAGCAGGCAGTCAGCAGTGGTGACTTTTACCTGGCCAGGCTGGTAGTGCTTCAGGAAAGAGGTGATTCTCAAACTTGAAGATGAGTAAGCATTGCTAAGCAGACAAACGGGACAAAAGTGTAATCTCAGCAGAAGGAAGAGAACAGATAAAAATACTGAAGTCAAGAAATCATTTGGTATAAAAACAGCAATGACATTTGTTAAAATAAAGAAAATGGACTGAGGAGGAAGTTTTGGGAGAAAGATGAGTTCTGCTTAGAAACCGTTGAGTCTGATTTATCTGGAACTGCAAGATGGAGATAGATTGAGAATAGGCAATTGGTTATGTGGGGAAGGATGTGGGCTTGGTTATATAGAAGACATAATTTATAGCACAATTTCCTAGAAAACATTATAGAGTCATAAAAAGAATCACTAACATCAATCACCCTTTCTCCCCTGGAGCAGAGTTTGCCCAAAGTCCCTCCATAGTACAGGGGAGCGATTTTGGGGGCAAGAGGCAGGGAGGGGATCCATTCTCCCAAGTGGGACTGAGGAGCTGTCGTTGTTCCCATCTCTCCCTGCCTCTTGCTCTTCAATAAAATGATCCGAAACTGCAAAAAGAAAAAGAAACAACAACATTTATTTAGCAGGCACCAGTAAACAAGACAAAGAAGAAGTGGTCAGAGAAGTTGGTGTCTCTGCAAACAAGAGACAAGAGGGACCAGAGTTTCAAGGGGGAAGTGGTCCACAGCAGAAACAAAGCAGATAACCAAGGTGAGAACTAAAAGGACCTTAAGGGATTTGGCAATAGGAAAATCTTGGATGAGTTTTGTCAGGGAAATGTGAAAAACTGAGATATAAAAGTAGCCAGACATTAAGCAGAAACCGTGATCTAGGGAAATGTAGCTAGAGATTGAAGACCACTCTTTTGCAGAGCTTGGCTGTGAAAGAAAGGGGGGGACACAGGAGGATCAGCGCCAAAGGGGGTACAGAGTTGAGGAAGAGGGTTTTACTTTTTTTTTTTTTTTTATAGTGGTTGAGACTAAATTTGTTTTACAGGGAGAAAGTGAGATTGAAACAAGGTCTTGGAGGAAACAATTTATGAAACAAAGTATCACAAGACGTTTACTAGAGGAGCAAACGCTGAGATGAGAAGAAACTCATCTGCGGTTTCCTCTGTGAGGTAGGAGACATGGTTACTGCCAAGTGGCTACAGGATGTGACAAGGAACTTAGCTGAGATGTCTAATGGTGCAAAACCTTAGTAGGTTTATATCATGTCAAGAGTTCATGGTTATGAGGACTCGACCCATATGTAAAATAAAATATGCAAGGCTGTGCCATTTCTGCAGATGTGTTCACGTGGCCTGGTCTGGTTTCTCCTGGCCCAGGAATAGAAACGCAAGGCCCGAGGAGGAAGTTTGAAGGTCAAGGATGTGAAAGTAGCTGAGACAGCAGCTGAGATCCCCGCTGAGTGTGAATGTCAGATCATCACAGGTTTCTGACCCTTTTTTTGTCATAAGCCTTGACACCACTTTCTTGCTGGTAGAGTGCATTTAGGAATGAGCCACATTCCTAGACACTATCTTATGCTTGACTGTACCTCATATTTGAACTATTAAATATTTTCAAATAACTTTAAGTTTGAAAAGAGTGAGAACTTTTGGGGGAGGGTTGGTGTACAGAATTTTGTTTTGTTATAATAAACTGACTTGTTGTCCCTACAATTCTCACTGGGAAATAACAATTAAAACATAGATTTTAAAAAACATTTATCTGGAGTTTCAAGATGGCGGCGGCTGCGGCGGCTGGCGCGGAGTAGCTGAGGTGGAAAAGGTGGCCACTGGGCCTCAGGCAGCCGGGAAACTTGTGGACCTTCCTCTGGCCATCTCTTAAGGGAGGACTGCTGCTGCTGGCCGGTCGTGGGGGCTCAACGCCACTTTGCCCCCGGCAGGAGAGGCTGCCTCATTTACAGGCAACAGCTTTGAAGTGTGGAGCAGGAAAAGAACTGATTCTTAGCTGCAAAAGCGAGTCTTGAAACAGGGAACACGGCGCCAGGGCTGCTGTGGACGCAGCCAGGATCCCGGAGGCTGGGGCCGCACTGAAGGCGGCCAGCTGCCCTATTCAGGATTTGAGGTTTCAGGCCGGCATTAAAGAAGATTCCTGGGAGCGCCCGAGCGGCGCCGCGACTGAACAGCCCGAGGCGGCAGCGCCGAGAACACGGAAGGCAACAAACCAGAGACAGAGCGAGCGCCCGACCTGGCACAGCACTGTGAGTGATCCCTGGCACAGCTCTGTTCGGGGGGTGGATGCCCACGCGGCTCTCGCCTGCACCACCAGGCCACTCACTGCCACGGTGCTACCTCCATTTTCCCAGGTGCGGGCAGCTCCGCCCTGCTCCGCCATCACTGAGCCCATTTGCTTGGCCTGGCGCGGGGCTTTCCGGACCCTGCGGCCGGCCTCCTCTCCCACTCCCTCCGCGGTTCTCTGGCAGGGCTGGGGGTGTGGGGCGTCCCGACCAGTGTTGGGAGGGCTAGCAAGTACGGGCGGGCCGACTGTCACTCCACCACACCCTGGACTCTGGCCCCGGTAAACTTCCTGTTACTGGGAGGCAGATACCATCTCTGTGACCACCAGTTTGGAAAAAAGCCTAACGAATTTCTGGTTGGGAATAGTGTGGTAGGAGAGTTCCCAGGTCCGCTTGAACCTGCCGGAGACCAGGCTGCAGGCGGGCACTAGACTCGGTTTATACCGGGGGGATACAAAGGTGAACAAGACCCGAGAAAGATCTACACAGTGCTACAAAGGCACCCAGAGAGACCGGTCGTCTGTGCCTAGCAGAAACCTGGTAGACTTCCTGGGCGAGGCGGTGCTGAGCAGGGTCTTGAAGGCCCAGCTGATAGACGACGGGTGCAGAAGACACGCCCCAGCCCAGCACAGTGTGCACAGAGGGGGGAGACGTGCGGCCAGGGAGGCGGAGACTCGACAGAAACCATACACCCGGTGGGGTCGCCACTGCACGATCTAACAGCCTGGGCCAGAACACACGGAACGGGGAGAAGTCCTGTACAGAAAGTGAAAGCTCAACAGAGATCACACACCCTGTGGTACGTGATCCACCAGCCCAGCAGAGTACAAGCTGACCAGAAAGGTGGCTCCCCGGAGAAGCCCAAGACCCGAGGCAACCACACACACAAGACACTAGAGGCCAACTGAGCAGTCACGGCGGGAGCCATACCAAATTGGCAACCACAGCAACATCCTAGTTAGTCATTAGTCTCAAACCGGTGGACTGTGAAACCCCCTGCCACAATGAATAAACACCAAAAAAAAGACACCAGAAGTACAAAAAATCAAGAAAGTACACCACCAAAAGTTAATAAATCTCATACTCTAGATCCTATAGAACAACAAGCCCTTGAAATAACTGACAAGGAATTTCGAGTGATAATTCTAAGGAAACTGAATGAGATACAAGAAAACTCAGCTAGACATCATGATGAAATGAGGAAAAGTATACAGGATCTGAAAGAGGAAATATACAAGGAAATCAATGTCCTGAAAAAAAATGTAGCAGAACTTGCTGAACTGAAGAGGTTATTCAGCGAAATAAAAAACACAACGGAGAGTTTAACCAGCAGGCTTGTCGAAGTTGAAGAGAGAACCTCTGAACTTGAAGATGGGCTGTTTGAAATAACACAAGCAGACAAAAAGAAAGAAAAAAGAATCAAGGACATGGAAGAAAATCTGAGAGAGATATCAGACAACCTCAAGCGCTCAAATATCCGAGTCATGGGTATTCCAGAAGGGGAGGAAAATGGAGATTCCATTGAAAACATATTCAACAAAATAGTGGCAGAAAACTTCCCAGGTATAGGAAAAATCACAGATCTTCAGATCCAGGAAGCTCAACGATCTCCAAACGTATTCAACCCAAAAAGGCCTTCTCCAAGACATGTCATAGTCAAATTGGCAAAACTCAGAGACAAAGAGAGAATCTTAAAAGCTGCAAGAGAGAAGCGTCAAATCACCTATAAGGGAGCCCCAATCAGGTTAACATCAGACTTTTCATCACAAACCCTAAAAGCTAGAAAGGAATGGGATGATATTTTCAAAATACTAAAAGACAAAGATTGCCAGCCAAGAATACTCTACCCTGCAAGGCTATCCTTCCGAAATGAGGGGCAAATAGTATATTTCTCAGACAAACAAAAACTGCGGGAGTTCACTACCACAAGACCACCCTTACAAGAAATCCTCAAGGGAGTACTGGGTTTGGTTCCTGAAAAATAACTACCACTGCCATAAAAACCTAAGAAAAATCTAAACCCGCTAGTACAATAAAAATGGCATTCATGAAGAGAAAACAAGCTAACAAAAACACTATCTACAACCTAAGGAACCAACAAACAAAGAAACCAAACAGTAAATCAGAAAGCAAGGAACAAAAGACACCTAAGACAACCAAACAACCAATAAAATGCTAGGAATAAATCAACACCTTTCAATAACAACTCTTAATGTTAAAGGCTTAAATTCCCCAATTAAAAGACACAGACTGGCTGACTGGATCAAAAAGCAGGACCCAACTATATGCTGCCTACAAGAGACCCACCTCACCCATAAAGATTCACACAGACTAAGAGTGAAAGGATGGAAAAAGATTTACCATGCAAACAGAAAAGAAAAACGAGCTGGAGTGGCTATTCTTATATCTGACAAAATAGACTTTAAACTAAAAACCATAAAAAGAGACAATGAGGGACACTACTTAATGATAAAAGGACTGATCCATCAAGAAGACATAACAATCATAAATATGTACGCACCCAATGTTGGAGCAGCCAGATTTATAAAACAAACTCTATTAGACCTAAAGAAGGAAATAGACACTAATACCATAATAGCAGGGGACCTGAACACTCCACTGTCAATATTAGACAGATCATCTAGGCAAAGAATCAGTAGAGAAACACAAGATCTAAACAAGACTCTAGACCAATTGGAATTGGCAGATATCTACAGAACATTCCACCCAACAACCTCAGAATATTCATTCTTCTCATCAGCACATGGATCATTCTCCAGGATAGATCACATATTAGGTCACAAATCAAGTCTCAATAAATTCAAAAAAATTGGAATTATCCCATGTATCTTCTCAGACCACAATGGATTAAAACTAGAAATTAATAACAAACGAAACTCTGGAAACTATACAAACACATGGAAATTAAACAGCATTCTACTTAATGACATATGGGTCCAAGAAGAAATCAAGCAGGAAATCAAAAAGTTTATTGAAACTAATGAAAACAATGATACATCATACCAAAACCTGTGGGATACTGCAAAAGCAGTATTGAGGGGAAAATTTATTGCATTAAATGCTCACTTCAGAAGAATGGAAAGATGGCAAGTAAACAACCTAACACTTCACCTTAAAGAACTAGAAAACCAAGAACAATCCAATCCTAAAGTTAGCAGACGGAAAGAAATCATTAAGATCAGAGCAGAACTGAATGAAATTGAAAACCAAAAAACAATTCAAAAGATAAACGAATCAAAAAGTTGGTTTTTTGAAAAGATAAATAAAATTGACAAACCATTAGCATGGCTAACAAAAAAAAGAAGAGAGAAGACTCAAATAACAAAAATTAGAAATGAAAAAGGCGATATTACAACTGATTCATCTGAAATACAAGGAATCATTCGAGACTACTATAAACAACTATACGCCAACAAATTTGAAAATCTGGAGGAAATGGATAAATTTCTGGACACACACAAGCTCCCAAAACTGAACCGTGAAGACGTAGAAAATTTGAACAGACCAATAACAATAAAGGAGATTGAAGCTGTTATCAGAAGGCTCCCAACAAAGAAATGCCCAGGACCAGATGGATTCACAGCAGAATTTTACCAAACATTCAAAGAGGAATTGACACCGATTCTTTACAAACTATTCCAAAAGATTGAAACGGATGCAAATCTCCCAAACTCATTCTATGAAGCAAACATCATCCTGATACCAAAACCAGGTAAAGATATAACCAAAAAAGAAAACTACAGGCCGATATCCTTGATGAATATAGATGCAAAAATCCTCACTAAAATACTAGCAAACAGAATACAGCAACACATACGAAAAATTATTCATCACGATCAAGTGGGATTCATCCCAGGGATGCAAGGTTGGTTCAACATACGCAAATCAATAAATGTTGTACACCATATTAATAAACTCAAACACAAGGACCATATGATCATCTCTATAGATGCTGAAAAAGCATTTGATAAAGTTCAGCACTCATTCATGACAAAGACCCTCTATAAGTTAGGTATAGAGGGAAAGTATCTCAACATAATTAAAGCCATATATGCCAAACCCACTGCCAGTATCATCCTGAATGGGGAAAAGCTGAAAGCTTTTCCTTTAAGAACAGGCACTAGACAAGGATGCCCACTCTCACCACTCCTATTCAACATAGTGTTGGAAGTACTAGCCAGAGCAATCAGAGAAGAGAAGGAAATAAAGGGCATCCAGATTGGAAAAGATGAAGTCAAACTGTCCCTGTTTGCAGATGACATGATCCTATATATCGAACAGCCTAAAACCTCTGCAAAAAAACTGTTGGAATTGATAAATGATTTCAGCACAGTAGCAGGATACAAAATCAACACACAAAAATCAGTAGCATTTCTTTTCTCCAATAGTGAACATGCAGAAGGAGAAATCAAGAAAGCCTGCCCATTTACAATAGCCACCAAAAAAATAAAATACTTAGGAATTGAGTTAACCAAGGAGGTGAAAAATCTCTATAATGAGAACTACAAACCACTGCTGAGAGAAATTAGAGAGGATACAAGAAGATGGAAAGATATTCCATGCTCTTGGATTGGAAGAATCAACATAGTGAAAATGTCCATACTACCCAAAGTGATATACAAATTCAATGCAATCCCCATCAAAATTCCAAAGACATTTTTCTCAGAAATGGAAAAAACTATTCAGACATTTATATGGAACAATAAAAGACCACGAATAGCCAAAGCAATGCTCAGCAAAAAAAATAAAGCTGGAGGCATAACACTACCTGACTTTAAGCTATACTACAAAGCTATAATAACCAAAACAGTATGGTACTGGCATAAAAACAGACACACTGACCAATGGAATAGAATAGAGAATCCAGAAATCAACCCACACACTTACTGCCATCTGATCTTCGACAAAGGCACCAAGCCTATTCACTGGGGAAGGGACTGCCTCTTCAGCAAGTGGTGCTGGGATAACTGGATATCGATATGCAGGAGAATGAAACTAGATCCATACCTCTCACCGTATACTAAAATCAACTCAAAATGGATTAAGGATTTAAATATACACCCTGAAACAATAAAACTTCTTAAAGAAAACATAGGAGAAACACTTCAGGAAATAGGACTGGGCACAGACTTCATGAATACGACCCCAAAAGCACGGGCAACCAAAGGAAAAATAAACAAATGGGATTATATCAAACTAAAAAGCTTCTGCACAGCAAAAGAAACAATTAAAAGAGTTAAAAGACAACCAACAGAGTGGGAGAAAATATTTGCAAAATATACATCTGACAAAGGATTAATATCCAGAATATATAAGGAACTCAAACAACTTTACAAGAAGAAAACAAGCAACCCAATTAAAAAATGGGCAAAAGAGCTAAGTAGGCATTTCTCTAAGGAAGATATCCAAATGGCCAACAGACATATGAAAAAATGCTCAACATCACTCAGCATCCGGGAAATGCAAATCAAAACCACATTGAGATACCATCTAACCCCAGTTAGGATGGCTAAAATCCAAAAGACTATGAACGATAAATGCTGGCGAGGCTGCGGAGAAAAAGGAACTCTCATACATTGTTGGTGGGACTGCAAAATGGTGCAGCCTCTATGGAAAATGGTATGGAGGTTCCTTAAACAATTGCAAATAGATCTACCATACGACCCAGCCATCCCACTGTTGGGAATATACCCAGAGGAATGGAAATCATCAAGTCGAAGGTATACCTGTTCCCCAATGTTCATCGCAGCACTCTTTACAATAGCCAAGAGTTGGAACCAGCCCAAATGCCCATCATCAGATGAGTGGATACGGAAAATGTGGTACATCTACACAATGGAATACTACTCAGCTATAAAAACGAATGAAATACTGCCATTTGCAACAACATGGATGGACCTTGAGAGAATTATATTAAGTGAAACAAGTCAGGCACAGAAAGAGAAATACCACATGTTCTCACTTATTGGAGGGAGCTAAAAATTAATATATAAATTCACACACACACATACACACACACACACACAAACCGGGGGGGGGGGAAGAAGATATAACAACCACAATTATTTGAAGTTGATACAACAAGCAAACAGAAAGGACATTGTTGGGGGGGAGGGGGGAGGGAGAAGGGAGGGAGGTTTTGGTGATGGGGAGCAATAATCAGCTACAATGTATAGCGACAAAATAAAATTAAAAAAAATAAAAAATAAAAAAAAAATTAAAAAAAAAAAAAATTAAAAAACATTTATCTAATGTTTTTAGTATATGTTTGATAGGTACATTTGGTTTAAATCAATAGATTATGGGGGGGGGAGATGATCCTTCACTTCATATTTCTGTGAACATGTAATTATCTCCTTTTCCTTGCAGTGGTACTAAAATATTTTTCAGTGTAACAGTTTTTTAATCTCAGTTTTCATTGTTTTGCCTTTTTCTCTTGCCTCTAGCTTTTGTCTTTGCCTGTGTTATCATGCTGAATTAATAGCTTTCTGGGCACAAAGTAAGCACTAGATAAATACCTGCTGATTGACCCAATCTCAAAGCAGGATGCTCCAGTCACAGGGTTGAATCAGGAAAACGATGTTGCCAATTTAAACCTGCCTTCCCTGTTGCTTCAAGCCACCTGCTCTTGGCTAAGCAGCGTCTGTGAGCAACTGCTTTGCAGCATTGCCCACAGTGGCCTTTCTATAGCTGTTAGGAGTGTAAGAGGAAGGATTTACTAAAGTACAGAAAAAAATCTCTAGCTTGGGTTTTCTTGGTCTCTAGCTGCTAATCGTAATTAGACTATCAGCCTAAAAGATCACAGGTACACACCATTTTTATTTTATTTATTTATTTTTTTAACTATATCTTCATTATCAGAAACAAAAATTCTTGGGATGAGGCTAATGGGTTAAAGCTATAACATAGGAAAATAAATTGTTCAAGGCACCTATATTTGAACATCTTTTTTTAATAGCTCATTATTAAGAATTTTTAGGTGTTTCTATCATAAATAGTAAGCTGAGGACTTTCTCCTACTTATTTCTCGCAAAGCCATGCTATCCATTACTCTGCGGGTTGTATTTTTAGCCCACTGTTTGACTCATAATGTTATTGATTTTTCCTAGAAAGTTTTTATTATTCTATTTAATGTGAAATTTGAAAACCTTTGCCTGCTGTTTTATGTGCAAAGGTTTTACGAACCATGTATGTCTTTTTATAAACATTATCTGGAGGGCCATAATTTTCCATAGGAGTGTGTGTATAATATAGTAGCATACAAGACAGATGAGGTCCTGTCCTCATAGAGTTTATCATCCAGTGGAAAGATTTTTTTAAAAAACAAGTAAAATGACAAATATATAATATAATTTTAGGTGGGGATAAGCATTATGAAGAAGAATATACAGAATGAGGGGATAGACTAATGGGGCATGAGCAAGGGGTGGGAGTTTTAGACGAGGTCATCAGAGAAGAGCTTTGCAAAGAGAGGATTTTATGCAGAGATCAGAATAAAGTGAGGGACTGAGACATGAGAAGGCCTGAGGAAGCAGACCCAACCAAGGGAAAAACAAGTGCACAGTCCTTGAGACAGGAATGAGCTGGACACAGGGCATTTAAGGAACATCAAGAGGGCCAGTGTGTCTGCTGCTATGTGAATGAAGGAAAGGAAGGTCACAGGCAAGTTAGGATCATGTTAGGCCCTTTAGGCAATAGTGAGAATTCTGGATTTTATTCTACATGTGAAAGTAGGGAGTTGTGTTAGCTCAGACAAAAGAAATTTATTGTCTCACAGTTCTAGAGGCTGGAAGTCTGAGATCAGAGTGCCAGCGTGGTCTGTTTTTGGTGAGGTCTCTCTTTCTGGTTTGCAGATGGCTACCTTCTTGTTATGGTCTCATATGGCCTTTCCTTGGTGCATAGGCCCTATCTCCAAATACAGCCAGGCTGGGGTTAGAACATATGAATTTGGGGGGAATACAAACATTCAGTCTATTACATTAGTAACATGATCTGACTTAAATTTTTAAAAGATTATTTGGGTCACTATGTGCTGAATAGACCACATGGGGGAAAGAATGAAAACAAGCAGACTAATTATAAGTCTAAGGTAATGGATTAGGTAAGAGATGATAAAAACTGCATAGGGTGACAGTGGTGGAAATCAAGGTGATATGTGGAGTTGGGTCATATTTTGAAAGCAAAGCTGCAAGGACTTCCTAGATGAGGGTAGAAGGAAAGATCGGAAGTAAGGAAGAAAAGGCCATGGTTTGGGGTCTGAACAATAGAGTGCATCATAAACTAAGAAAGAGGACTAGGGGAGGAAAATGGGAAAATCTAGAGCTGTATTTTGGACATGTTAAGATTGAGATGCCTATTATACAGTCATGTGGTGATTCAGAATCAGCAGTTAGATGAATATTAAATTTGGGAAATATTGATTCGCAACCAACTTTCATAAAAGCATCTATTTCAGGAAGGTTACTCATGAGTATTACTTAGTTATAAGCACTTGAAATTAACTCTGGTTTCATTAGGCAGTACAATAGCATATGGAAGAGCCCACAGTATCACTGGGAGAGGTGAAGAACCAGAATTTGGTCTAAGTAATCAAGGAAATCTCCCTAAAACATCCCAAACCAGAACTGACTCTGAGAAGAAAACTGCTAAATATATTTTGGAATGATATTGTTCTCCAGCTGGGCTTGAACTACCAACATTTCGGCTTCCATACTGTATGGAGACCAGCCTGCCTCCAGTAGCCTGTTAACTACATTGAACTCCTTCCATAATACAGAGTGCAATTATTTGGAAATAGATTATTGTTTTAAATAGGGTTCTCCAGAGAGACAGAGCCAATAAGATGTATGCAAAGAGATATATGAGAAGGGATTTATTAGAGGAATTGGTTCACTTAATTTTGGAGGCTGAGAATTCCCATGATGGGCTGTCTATAAGCTAAAGTACCAGGGAAGCCTGTAGGGTGGCTCCGTACAAAGGCCTCAGAACCAGGGAAACTGGTCGCAGGGCTCAATCCAGGTCCAAAGGCTATAGAACAAAGGAAGCTGATGGTCTAACTCTTAGTCCACTAACAGGAGGCCACCAGTACAAGTCCTAGAGTCCAAAGGTTAGCAAACCTGGAGTTCTGATGTCCAAGGGCAGGAGAGGAAAGGCACCTGGCTCCAGAAGAGACGGCCCATATTCAAATTCACCCTTCTTCCACCACTTTGTTCCATCTGGGCTCCCAGCACTTTGGATGGTGCTCACGTACATTGAAGGTAGAACTTCCCCACTCAACCTTCTGACTCAAATATCAGTCTCATTTGGAAATACCTTCACAGACACACCAGCCATTTGATTGGGCAGCCCAGTCATTCCAATCAAATGCCAGACCACATGGGTTTCCCTTTTAGCAGAAGCGGGACCAGCTCAGTGCCTACCGAAGCAATGAGAATAATTAATCCTTTACCAACTATACGGGTATCCCTTAATCCAGTCAAGATGACATCTAAAACCAACCATCACAATGATTAGATTATTATTCTGTATTTTTATTTGCTTTTTTCTGCCCACAATGTTTTTGCCAGCACAACTGTTCATAGACTTACCAAATGTATTCTATATCAAGAAGTACTATATAATCTAACTTCTGGTCAAGAAACTTATTTTATGGTAAAAGAAGTAAGAAAATGGACTAATGTTTATGGGATTACTGACTTTACCATATATCCCATTACCCAGTAGCAGTCTGCCTTACAGAATTTTGAAATGGCCCACCAAATATTCAGTTATGGTGCCAGCCAGGAGACAGCACTTTATGAATTTGGGGTGCTGAGTGTATAAGAGAAGGTATGTGCTCTGAAGCAGTAACCAGTTTATGGTACTGATGTTTCCAAAGCCAGAATACACGAGTCTGGTAAGCAAGGGGCAGAATGAGAATGACTCGTCTCACGAATTCACCTAGTGGCTCACGCAAAAATTTTGCATCCCACAACAGTCCCTTTAGGCTCCACTGGCTTAGGGGTCTTGGTTAGATGAGGGAGGGCTGCTTCCATTAGATTTCAAGTAAAAACTGACTTAATTGAATTGGAAGCCAAAGTTGCTACTTCTCTATTCCTGATTCTGAAAACTCAGGATGAATAGTCAAAAATAGGATTATGATATGTCAGGAGTGATTGATCCTAGCTATAATGGTGAAATAGTGTTGCTGCTACACAATGGTATCAAGAAGGATGTTGATGAAACATCCTTCTGGGGTGGTGCTTAATACTGCTATGTCCAGTGTCAAAAGTTGAAGGAGCATGTACCAGCCAGTTGCCAAAGAAAAAAAAGTTAAAGGAAATCCACAGCAACCTAACATGGCAAGTCAATCTCAGGACTGACTCATTTTCCCAGCATGGACCATGTCCTTTCTTGGCCAAGGGGCAGCTTTCTCAGGATAGAGGTGTGGGTAAACCCTTGGCTGAGGGCAAAAGAAACTTGAAATTGATAGTAGAGGAGGCAATACAAATACACCATCAGATCAACTGCGGAACTAAGACTAGCATCTACCCATACTTTCTTTCATGTGTATATTTGTATATTTTAACAGATTTTCCTGCATTTTTTCTCCATTTTTCTTATCATTTACAGTGTACTTAAGTAGTGGCTAGCTTTACATATTAGTGCACAGTTTATAGAATATTGAGACAAGACCATGGCACAATTCCGGGGGAATTGGACATCTTCCAGAAAGCTTCAGTTTCAGTCTGGGTTAGATTTCAGTTTGTTCCCTTTATATGGGGAAGAAAAGTTACTTTAGGTTAAGTGGGAGCATTTTCCTCTAGAACTTTAAGTATGGGGAGAAGCTTGTAAGTTGATGTTGGGCTGCCAAAGGTTTGGCTTATACTACACGTTTGTGATTCCTTTTGGCTACATAGCAACCAAGCCCCTTTCTATATTTGAGGAATTCTCCACTTATGAGTCTTGGTGTAGGGCAAAGAGAGTCTATCGCTATAGAGGCTGAGAATGTTAGACATTTAGCAGCTTCCCTAAATGACAGAACACTCTTATGAGACTTAGGTTCAGAGCTGCCATTTGACCAAGGCTTAGTGATGCAAGATATCAAGAACCTTGTGACTGTGGCAGTGACAGCCATAATTTCTTTATAAAAAATTAAGGCTGAAACTTAGTTTGGAAATTTTCCTTGGAATTGTGAGCCTGAAATTGGGCTCTCCAGTCTTTCCAATGAGTCTATAACCTATTCAATATCCCTTTTTTTCTTTTTTAACTTTTATTTTGTCGATATACATTGTGGTTGATTATTGTTGCCCCTTACCAAAACCTCCCTCCCTCCTCCCTCTCCTCCCTCCCCCCCAACAATGTCCTTTCTGTTTGCTTGTCGTATCAACTTCAAGTAACTGTGGTTGTTATATCTTCTCCCCCCCTGTTTTTTTTTTCTTGTGTGTGTGTGTGTGTGTGTGTGTGTGTGTGTGTGTGTGAATTTATATATTAATTTTTAGCTCCCACCAATAAGTGAGAGCATGTGGGATTTCTCTTTCTTTGCCTGACTCGTTTCACTTAATATAATTCTCTCTAGGTCCATCCATGTTGTTGCAAATGGCAATATTTCATTCGTTTTTATAGCTGAGTAGTATTCCATTGTGTAGATGTGCCACATTTTCCGTATCCACTCATCTGATGATGGACATTTGGGCTGGTTCCAACTCTTGGCTATTGTAAAGAGTGCTGCGATGAACATTGGGGAACAGGTATACCTTCGACTTGATGATTTCCATTCCTCTGGGTATATTCCCAACAGTGGGATAGCTGGGTCGTATGGTAGATCTATCTGCAATTGCTTGAGGAACCTCCATACCATTTTCCATAGAGGCTGCACCATTTTGCAGTCCCACCAACAATGTATGAGAGTTCCTTTTTCTCCGCAACCTCACCAGCATTTATCGTTCAGAGTCTTTTGGATTTTAGCCATCTTAACTGGGGTTAGGTGGTATCTCAGTGGGGTTTTGATTTGCATTTCCTGGATGCTGAGTGATGTTGAGCATTTTTTCATATGTCTGTTGGCCATTTGTATATCTTCCTTAGAGAAATGCCTACTTAGCTCTTTCGCCCATTTTTTAATTGGGTTGCTTGTTTTTTTCTTGTAAAGTTGTTTGAGTTCCTTATATATTCTGGATATTAATCCTTTGTCAGATGTATATTTTGCAAATATTTTCTCCCACTCTGTTGGTTGTCTTTTAACTCTGTTAATTGTTTCTTTTGCTGTGCAGAAGCTTTTTAGTTTGATATAATCCCACTTGTTTATTTTTCCTTTGGTTGCCCGTGCTTTTGGGGTCATATTCATGAAGTCTGTGTCAAGTCCTATTTCCTGAAGTGTCTCTCCTATGTTTTCTTTAAGATGTTTTATTGTTTCAGGGTGTATATTTAATTCTTTAATCCATTTTGAGTTGACTTAAGTGTATGGTGAAAGGTGTGGGTCTAGTTTCATTCCCCTGCATATTGATATCCAGTTCTCCCAGCACCATTTGCTAAAGAGGCAGTCTCTTCCCCAGTGTATAGGCTTGGTGCCTTTGTCAAAGATCAGATAGCTGTAGGTGTGTGGGTTGATTTCTGGATTCTCTATTCTATTCCATTGATCAGTGTGTCTATTTTTATGCCAGTACCATATTGTTTTGGTTATTATAGCTTTGTAGTATAGTTGAAAGTCAGGTAGTGTTATGCCTCCAGCTTTATTTTTTTGCTCAGCATTGCTTTGGCTATGCATGGTCTTTTGTTATTCCATATAAATGTCTGGATAGTTCTTTCCATTTCTGAGAAAAATGTCTTTGGAATTTTGATGGGGATTGCATTGAATTTGTATATCACTTTGGGTAGTATGGACATTTTCACTATGTTGATTCTTCCAATCCAAGAGCATGGGATATCTTTGTATCCTCTCTAATTTCTCTCAGCAGTGGTTTGTAGTTCTCATTATAGAGATTTTTCACCTCCTTGGTTAACTCAATTTTATTTTTTTGGTGGCTATTGTAAATCGGCCGGCTTTCTTGATTTCTCTTTCGGCATGTTCACTATTGGAGAATAGAAATGCTACTGATTTTTGTGTGTTGATTTTGTAACCTGCTACTGTGCTGAAGTCATTAATCACCTCCAAGAGTTTTTTTGTAGAGGCTTTAGGCTGTTCAATATATAGGATCATGTCATCTGCAAACAGGGACAGTTTGACTTCATCTTTTCCAATCTGGATGCCCTTTATTTCCTTCTCTTCTCTGATTGCTCTGGCTAGTACTTCCAACACTATGTTGAATAGGAGTGCTGAGAGTGGGCATCCTTGTCTAGTTCCTGTTCTTAAAGGAAAAGCTTTCAGCTTTTCCCCATTCAGGATGATATTGGCTGTGGGTTTGGCATATATGGCTTTAATTATGTTGAGATACTTTCCCTCTATATCTAACTTATAGAGGGTCTTTGTCATGAATGAGTTGAATTTTATCAAATGCTTTTTCAGCATCTATAGAGATGATCATATGGTCCTTGTGTTTGAGTTTATTAATATGGTGTATCTCATTTATTGATTTGCATATGTTGAACCAACCTTGCATCACTGGGATGAATCCCACTTGATCGTGGTGAATAATTTTATGTATGTGTTGCTGTATTCTGTTTACTAGTATTTTAGTGAGGATTTTTGCATCTATATTCATCAAGGATATCGGCCTGTACTTTTCTTTTTTGGTTATATCTTTACCTGGTTTGGGTATCAGGATGATGTTTGCTTCATAGAAAGAGTTTGGGAGACTTGCGTCCGTTTCAATCTTTTGGAACAGTTTGTAAAGAATTGGTGTCAATTCCTCTTTGAATGTTTGGTAAAATTCTGCTGTGAATCTATCTGGTCCTGGGCTTTTCTTTGTTGGGAGCCTTCTGATAACAGCTTCAATGTCCTTTATTTTTATTGGTCTGTTCAGATTTTCTACATCTTCATGGCTCAGTTTTGGGAGCTTGTGTGTGTCCAGAAATTTATCCATTTCCTCCAGATTTTCAAATTTGTTGGCGTATAGTTGTTTATAGTAGTCTCGAATGATTCCTTGTATTTCAGATGAATCAGTTGTAATATCACCTTTTTCATTTCTAATTTTTGTTATTTGAGTCTACTCTCTTCTCTTTTTTTGTTAGCCATGCTAATGGTTTGTCATTTTATTTATCTTTTCCAAAAACCAACTTTTTGATTCATTGATCTTTTGTATTGTTTTTTGGCGTTTCAATTTCATTCAGTTCTGCTCTGATCTTAATGATTTCTTTCTGTCTGCTAACTTTAGGTTTGGATTGTTCTTGTCTTTCTAGTTCTTTAAGGTGAAGTGTTAGGTTGTTCACTTGCCATCTTTCCATTCTTCTGAGGTGAGCATTTAATGCAATAAATTTCCCCCTTAATACTGCTTTTGCAGTATCCCACAGGTTTTCGTATGATGTATCATTGTTTTTATTCATTTCAATAACTTTTTTGATTTCCTGCTTGATTTCTTCTTGGACTCATATGTCATTAAGTAGAATGCTGTTTAATTTCCATGTGTTTGTATAGTTTCCAGAGTTTCATTTGTTATTAATTTCTAGTTTTAATCCATTGTGGTCTGAGAAGATACATGGGATAATTCCAATTTTTTTGAATTTATTGAGACTTGATTTGTGACCTAATATGTGGTCTATCCTGGAGAATGATCCATGTGCTGATACGAAGAATGAATATTCTGAGGTTGTTGGATGGAATGTTCTGTAGATATCTGCCAAGTCCAGTTTGTCTAGAGTATTGTTTAGATCTTGTGTTTCTCTACTGATTCTTTGCCTAGATGATCTGTCTAATATTGACAGTGGGGTGTTCAGGTCCCCTGCTATTATGGTATTAGTGTCTATTTCCTTCTTTAGGTCTAATAGAATTTGTTTTATAAATCTGGCTGCTCCAAAATTGGGTGTGTACATATTTATGATTGTTATGTCTTCTTGATGGATCAGTCCTTTTATCATTAAGTAGTGTCCTTCATTGTCTCTTTTTATGGTTTTTACTTTAAAGCCTATTTTGTCCGATATAGTAATAGCTACTCCAGCTTGTTTTTCTTTTCTGTTTGCATGGTAAATATTTTTCCATCCTTTCACTCTTAGTCTATGAGAATCTTTATGGGTGAGGTGGGTCTCTTGTAGGCAGCATATAGTTGGGTCCTTCTTTTTGATCCAGTCAGCCAGTCTGTGTCTTTTGATTGGGGAATTTAAGCCTTTTACGTTAAGAGTTGTTATTGAAAGGTGTTGATTTATTCCTAGCATTTTATTGGTTGTTTGGTTGTCTTAGGTGTCTTTTGTTCCTTGCTTTCTGATTTAGTGTTTCTTTTCTGTGTTTGTTGGTTCCTTAGGTTGTAGATAGCATTTTTGTTTGATTGTTTTCTCCTCATGAATGACATTTTTATTATACTAGTGGGTTTAGATTTTTCTTGGGTTTTTATGGCAGTGGTAGTTATTTTTCTGGAACCAAACCCAGTACTCCCTTGAGGATTTCTTGTAAGGGTGGTCGTGTGCTAGTGAACTCCCCCAGTTTTGTTTGTCTGAGAAATATACTATTGGCCCTTCATTTTGGAAGGATAGCCTTGCAGGGTAGAATGTTCTTGGCTGGCAATCTTTGTCTTTTAGTGTTTTGAATATATCATCCCATTCCTTTCTAACTTTTAGGGTTTGTGATGAAAAGTCTGATGTTAGCCTGATTGGGGCTCCCTTATAGGTGATTTGACGCTTCTCTCTTGCAGCTTTTAAGATTCTCTCTTTGTCTCTGAGTTTTGCCAATTTGACTATAACATGTCTTGGAGAAGGCCTTTTTGGGTTGAATACGTTTGGAGATCGTTGAGCTTCCTGGATCTGAAGATCTGTGATTTTTCCTATACCTGGGAAGTTTTCTGCCACTATTTTGTTGAATATGTTTTCAATGCAATCTCCGTTTTCCTCCCCTTCTGGGATACCCATGACTCAGATATTTGAGCACTTAAGGTTGTCTGATATCTCTCTCAGATTTTCTTCAATGTCTTTGATTCTTTTTTTTTTTTTTTTGTCTGCTTGTGTTATTTCAAACAGCCCATCTTCAAGTTCAGAGGTTCTCTCTTCAACTTCGACAAGCCTGCTGGTTAAACTCTCCATTGTGTTTTTTATTTTGCTGAACAACTTCTTCAGTTCAGCAAGTTCTGCTACATTTTTTTTCAGGACATTGATTTCCTTGTACATTTCCTCTTTCAGGTCCTGTATACTTTTCCTCATTTCGTTATGATGTCTAGCTGAGTTTTCTTGTACCTCATTCAGTTTCCTTAGAATTATCACTTGAAATTCCTTGTCAGTCATTTCAAGGGCTTCTTGTTCTATAGGATCTGGAGTTTGAGATTTATTAACTTTTGGTGGTGTACTTTCTTGATTATTTGTATTTCTGGTATCTTTTTTTTTATGTTTATTCATTGTAGCAGGGGGTTTCACAGTCCACCGATTTGAGACTACTGACTAACTAAGATGTTGCTGTGGTTGCCAATTTGGTATGGCTACCTCCGTGACTGCTCAGTTGGCCTCTAGTGCCTTGTGTGTGTGGTTGCCTCGGGTCTTGGGCCTCTCCTGGGAGCCACCTCTCTGGTCAGCTTGGACTCTGCTGGGCTGCTGGATCACGGGGAGGTACTGCAGGGTGTGTGGTCTCTGCTGAGCTTCCACTTCCCGTGCAGGACTTCTCCCTGTTCCGTGCACTCTGGCCCGGGCTGTTGGATCACGCAGTGCCGACCCTACAGGGTGTGTGGTTTCTGTCGAGTCTCTGCCTCCCTAGCCGGATGTCTCCCCGCTCTGTGCGCACTGGGCTGGGCTGGGACGTGTCTTCTGCAACCCTCGTCTATCAGCTGGGCCTTCAAGACCCTGTTCGGCACCACCTTGCCCAGGAAGTCTACCAGATTTCTGCTTGGCGCAGACAACCGGTCGCTCTGGTTGCCTTTGTAGCACTGTGTAGATCTTTCTCTGGACTTATCACCTTCCTCCTGGTATCGCGGTTTTTTGTGTACTTGTCTTATCTCCCACACCAGAGCATGAGCTCCTCGGAGGAGGAGCCTGCAGCACACGGTTCACCTTTGTATCCCCCCGGCGCGGACCGAGTCCATTGCCCGCCCGCTGTCAGCTCTCCGGCAGGTTCAAGCAAACTTGGGAACTCTCTGACCACAGTATTCCTAACCAGAAATCGGTTAGGCGTTTTTCCGAACTGGTGGCTGCAGAGATGCTATCTGCCTCCCGGTAACAGGAAGTTTACCAGGGGCCGGAGCCCAGGTGTGGTGGATTGACAGTTGGCCCAGCCCGTACTTCCTTGCCCTCCCGACGCTGGCCGGGACACCCCACGCCACCAGCCCTGCCGGAGAACCACGGAGGGAGTGGGAGAGGAGGCCAGCCCACAGGCCCCGGGAAGCCCCGCGCCAGGGCAAGCAAGTGGGAAGGCTCATTGAGGAGCCAAGCCGGGTGAGGAGGACAGGCTTGGCCAAGCCAGGCCGGAGCTGCCACCACCTGAGAAAATGGAGGCAGCCCCGGGGCCGGTGAGTACCCCGGTGGGGCACGCGGAAGCTATGCCGGGGGTCACTCACAGGGATGTGCCGGGTCAGGCAGCTCCCTCTCTGCCTCTGTATCGTCACCATTCCCGTTCTCGGCTGCCACCACCTCGGGCTGCTCAGTCGGTCTCGCTGCGCGGCTCGGGCACTCCCAGGAATCTTCTTTTATGCTGGCCTGAAACCTCAAATCCTGAATAGGGCGGCTGGCCACCTTCAGCGCAGCCCCGGCCTCCGGGATCCTGGAAGCGTCAACAGCAGCCCTGGCGCCATGTTCCCTGTTTAGAGACTCGCTTTAGCAGCTAAGAAACAGTTCTTTTCCTGCTCCATACTTCAAAGCTGTTGCCTGTAAATGAGGCAGCCTCTCCTGCCAAGGTCAAAGTGGTGGTCAGCCCCCACGACCGGCCACCAGCAGCAGTCCCCCCTTAAGAGATGGCAAGAGGAAGGTCCACAAGTTTCCCGGCTGCCTAAGGCCCAGTGGCCGCCTTTTCCACCTCAGCTACTCCACGCCAACTGCCGCAGCCACGACCATCTTAGGATCCCTCAAGGGACTTCTTCAATATCCTTTTAATAAACTCATTTTCTGCTTCACTCTAGCTAGAGTTGCTAGAAACCATGAACTCCAACTACCATAGCATTTGTTGAGGTAGTTGCCAAATTTTGCCACTGTTAAGAATCCCTTTTTGAAAATTCCTTTAAACAACCCCCTTTTAAAAATTTGTTTGTAAAAGTTAGCCTTGGACCTCATATTTTAAAACATTTTCATATTAAGCAAAAGGCATTTATTAACATCACTACTTCTAGGATCTCTAGGTTGAGCATCACCAGGATGAGATAAACAAAGTACAGACTTTAATTCTTTTGCAATAAATGCAATAAAACTTTTATTTATTTATTTATTTATTTATTTATTTTTAAATTTTATTTTGTCGATATACATTATGGCTGATTATTGCTCCCCATCACCAAAACCTCCCTCCCTTCTCCCTCCCCCTCTCCCCCCCCAACAATGTCCTTTCTGTTTGCTTGTCGTATCAACTTCAAGTAATTGTGGTTGTTATATATTCTCCCCCCACCCCCGGTTTTGTGTGTGTGTGTGTGTGTGTGTGTGTGTGTGTGTGTGTGTGTGAATTTATATATTAATTTTTAGCTCCCACCAATAAGTGAGAACATGTGGTATTTCTCTTTCTGTGCCTGACTTGTTTCACTTAATATAATTCTCTCAAGGTCCATCCATGTTGTTGCAAATGGCAGTATTTCATTCGTTTTTATAGCTGAGTAGTATTCCATTGTGTAGATGTGCCACATTTTCCGTATCCACTCATCTGATGATGGACATTTGGGCTGGTTCCAACTCTTGGCTATTGTAAAGAGTGCTGCGATGAACATTGGGGAACAGGTATACCTTCGACTTGATGATTTCCATTCCTCTGGGTATATTCCCAACAGTGGGATAGCTGGGTCGTATGGTAGATGTATCTGCAATTGCTTGAGGAAACTCCATACCATTTCCATAGAGGCTGCACCATTTTGCAGTCCCACCAAAAATGTATGAGAGTTCCTTTTTCTCCGCAACCTCACCAGCATTTATCGTTCATAGTCTTTTGGATTTTAGCCATCCTAACTGGGGTTAGATGGTATCTCAGTGTGGTTTTGATTTGCATTTCCCGGATGCTGAGTGATGTTGAGCATTTTTTCATATGTCTGTTGGCCATTTGTATATCTTCCTTAGAGAAATGCCTACTTAGCTCTTTTGCCCATTTTTTAATTGGGTTGTTTGTTTTCTTCTTGTAAAGTTGTTTGAGTTCCTTATATATTCTGGATATTAATCCTTTGTCAGATGTATATTTTGCAAATATTTTCTCCCACTCTGTTGGTTGTCTTTTAACTCTGTTAATTGTTTCTTTTGCTGTGCAGAAGCTTTTTAGTTTGATATAATCCCATTTGTTTATTTTTCCTTTGGTTGCCCATGCTTTTGGGGTCGTATTCATGAAGTCTGTGCCCAGTCCTATTTCCTGAAGTGTTTCTCCTATGGTTTCTTTAAGAAGTTTTATTGTTTCAGGGTGTATATTTAAATCCTTAATCCATTTTGAGTTGATTTTAGTATACGGTGAGAGGTATGGATCTAGTTTCATTCTCCTGCATATGGATATCCAGTTATCCCAGCACCATTTGCTGAAGAGGCAGTCCCTTCTCCAGTGAATGCAATAAAACTTTAATTCAAATGAAATTGGAAGAAAGACTTTTACATCAATGTAAAATACCAACTTATAAGCAATGAAGTTTTATTATTTCCAAGTACTTATAGCAAGTAACTACATCTAAATACCATCAAAGTTTTAGTAGAAATGCTAAAAAATATACTAGAAATAACCAGAAATCTGTCAAACTAGATTTATAGACTATATGTTAATATAATTGTGTCATTTTGTTGGAAGGGATCTGTATTATTCAGGATACTTTCTCTTTCAAATAATAGAAACTCAATTCAAATTGGCTTATGTATAAAAGGAAATGTGTTGGCACCCAAAATTGAAAAATCTAGGGTTAAACCTGGCTTCTGACATTGCTAGACGTATGGGCTGAAAAAAGGACCAGGACTCAGTCTACTTCTCTCCATTACTAGGCTATGATATCCTCTGCAGTGGTTTCATTCTCAGGCAAGCCCTCCCCTACTGCTAGCAAGATAGCTGCCAAAAGTTCTGGGCCTATATCTTATCCTTTACAGAACCCTGTGAAGAAAAGGATTTCTTTTATCCAACAGTTTCTTTAAAAGGTCTTAGGACTGACTTAAGTTTTCCCAGCATGGACCATGTGTACTTTTATTGGCCAAGGAGATAGAAGCCACTGAATGGCTATATCAGGATCGTATGCCCATTACTGGAACCTGAGGATGACATTAGGTCTACCAAACCTCAGAGATGTGAGGGAGAGGTGGTTCAATAAAGAACACTGGGATACTCTTACCAGAAGAAGGAGGAATAGAGAGCTGGCCAGGTGGAAATAGCCGTTTCACTAGAGGACCTTAAATTCCCAGCCCACCTGGTACATTAAAACTCCACTATGGGGGGGGGGGAAGAGGAGAAGTGGTGGACTAAAGGGTACAAAACTATACTACCTACCCTAAATGAGTCCTTGTGCAGTATATGCATGTAGTGAAACAACACACAGTACCCCACAAATTTGTGCAAGAAAATGTTAAAATATTATGAATAATAGAAAGAAAAATAAAACCTCCAAACTCCTCTAACACTACTAATCGCTACTGTGCTTCTACTAATACACTTCCTGTGTTGATGTATTTTCTGTCCCACTTGGCAACCTATTCTATTGCAAATAAGTGTTAAAGTTCTTCCTTATATTGAATTAAAAAGTGTTTTCTTGGATTTTAAAAACTTCTGTCTATGCTCTGTTCTCTGGAGTAAAGCATCTGCCCCTTCCCACTTAAAAATGACACTCCTTCAAGTGCCTGAGGTTAGATAGCACACAATCATGTTCTGCTTCTAGTATTCTTGTTTCTTCAACCATTTCTCAAATGACATATTCTAGAACCTTTACTATTTTGGACACTTTTTCTCAAGACTTTTTCTTGTTCATCTATGTTACTTTCACTAGCGTGTCATAAAATATACTTCTATAAAAGAACATCTTTGGCAGATAAATAAAACAAGAAAGAAACAAGATTATACCATATAATACAGACTTTTTTTTTTTTTTTTTTAATCATAAACAGCATGACCATATTCTGGTTTGCCTAAGACAGTCTCAAATTATGCCTTTTGGGCTAGTATATTTATTAATGGTGTCTCCTTTCACTTTCAAAACCTTATTTTGGTCATATTAATCTTGAACCACTATCTGCAAAAGTGTGGTCATGGTTTGAAATAAATTGTGACAGAAATTCTGGCTACATGCCAGATGAAGCAAAACCTACAATATGTTCAATTTTTGAATTTCAACCAAATGAAATGTGCTGATTGAGCCAAGGAGTTTCCATGTTGGTCATGTGTGTACTTTTGGTTGATCAATGCTATGTGATAATACTTCAAAACCTTGTGTGCATATTCCAGTTATTCAGAGCATAGTGTGACCTTTGTGACATTGACAAATGGAACAAGTTCAAAGGGAAGAACAACTATGAAGCCTCAATACACACACACAATCACCTTGTGCCTGAAGGGATTCTGTTTTATCATCACACTGTTAATCTATTGACCATACAATACAGTTGCTTTTAGTTCATTAAAGTTTAACGTAATTTCGGATTTATTTAAGTTTATGTCTACCAGTTTACTATTTGCTTTCTATTTGTCTGAGCTGTTCTTTGTTTTGTTATCTTTCTTTCTTGTCTTCTTTTATATGTTTTTTTAAGTTTTCAATTTTCTCTACTATTAGCTTGATAAGTATACATCCTTTTACTAATCCTTTGGTAGTTTCCCTACACATTGCAACATATGCATCCTTGACTCATCTAACGTTAGTATAAATTAGCACTGTTATCACTTCCCAGATGATACAAGGAACTTAAAACATTAAACCTCCACTTAATCTTTTCCAATTTACAGCTTACTTTATGTAATTTATATATGTATACATATGAAATCTCAAGAGACATAATTATTCAATATGGTCAGCAGTCAATGTCAGTGGTCAATTTAGATGTATCCTCATATTTCTCATTTCTGATGCTACCCATTTTTTCCTGCATCTTGTAGCATCTAGGTAGAAGATGGGCTATCGGGTTAGTGTGAGTTAGCTGGTCCATCACTTCTGGAAGCACACATTTCTCTATAGAATGGCTGAACTTCATAAATCTCTTTGGCTGCCGCCTTTGGACTCATGCTCCACCCCCAACCCCAAGACATGTAGAAATGCTCAAATTGCATTTTTGTCATTTTCTGAATACTATAATTAGCCTAAGTGAAATGACGTGCACAGTGTAAAATGTAGGTAGTGTTTAGGTGATTCCTAAACATATTGATGTGCAATTCAACTTACTTATTGAAAACTTAGGGTGGTGCCCAAAACTGAGTGGAATACTTTGAAAATCTGCCCAGAATCCAGTGAGATGTATCTATGCTCTCATCCTCATTTTTGACCACTGTACTTTTATTTAGCATTCCATAATAATATATTTTACCTTTTCAGTTATATTCATGCTTGGCTACTATAAACTTCATAGTTAAGTACTATTGATAGGCCTTTTTCACATAGCTACTGATGTGCCAAGTATCCCACAGGTATTAGGTGTACTAGGTTGTGAACGACTTGAGAGACTATGTCTTATATGACTTTGTATTCTTAGAGCTTATCACAGTTGCAAGTACTTAGTGGATATTTAATAGATGTTTATTGAATAAGAGGGTTACTAAATCCAATCATTTTATTTTAAGCTTAAGACACAAAATTTTGCATTTGTTCTTAAAAAGTACACATACAACTGGCGGATACATTGCTTTGAAACAAGAAATATTATTTTCATGCTTAGAAATGGTTCTCTAATTTTTTCAAAATAACCCTAACATTTTCTGGACAGTGCCTATTGACAATGGAAAATGGCTAAATAAATTAAATTCAACTGTAAAAAGTCACCTAGTATGGTATCCACGTGCCTGGCACAGAGTAGAACAGATAGTAAATATCTTTTAAATTGCTAGAATCAAGACTATCTTCAAAAATATTTAATTACCATATGCACAGAATATGATGGTAAGGTAGATATTGAATAAAGTGAACTCAACAGATTTGGTCTTAAATAGCTATACAGACAGTGCAGAAGTGTAGAATCAGCAAAATGTTGCTTAATAAAATGCTTAGAGAAAGTAGCAATCCTACATTCATAGACTCGTACCTCAGAAGGATGATACAGACCAGTGAGTTCAACCCACTCTTTTTGCATAGGAGAACATTTGGATCAGAAAACATAAACTCTTGTCTGAGTTCACATGGTTAGTTATTAGGAGAAACAGATAAGGAACACAGGTCTTCAGCCAGAAAGTACAGGGCTTCTTACTTTCGGTTAATGAGATTTTCTGTCTTAATGGGGTTCATAGGCAAAACATTTTTTAAATCTTTATTTTGTTTTTTAAAGAGAACATGTTAATCAGCTGATTAATGTTTCAATGGCCTTATTTTCCTGTAGGACTGTTCTAAATATAAAGGCACCACATTCCAATCATGAAGTTCCCCATAGTAATTGCAGAGGAAAGGCAGATTGAGTGAGCTATGTGTAGGTGGTCAGTCTATTTATCACTCAAACTAAACATTTTTGAGTGAGAGAGGCTGCTATTCATGATTATGCTGGAACAACAGGCAAAAACCAGGACTGTTCCAGGCGAATGAGGCAAAGGATAATATGTATAGTCATACTAGACAAATGTGTACTTGTTCTGTAGTTAACTGTTTTCTATTAGGGAGGTGTGGGCAAGAATTCTTATAATAGAAGTTGGGGGTGGGGCCCTTGCTGTACGTGCTGTATTAAGTTTCATGATTTGTATTTAGTTCAAGCACATTAAACATTTAGAATTTACACATCTAGCATCTACTGTATCATTTAAGGGTATCATGATTAGTAACTGTAATGTAAATCAGGTCTCAAATAGGTTGGAGAAAGTACAAGTTGTTTTGAGATACCTCAACCGCTCCCATTACTAATTATGAAAGCAATGCAAATGCTTTCGTTTTCTTCTTGATTTGGGTCACATTCCATTGTGAGGTGATGTAAGAGTTTTAACCAAGCATAGAATAGTAATGAGCAATCTTGGGGATCCAGTCCTAAAACCTTGCCTTTGGTCAAGCACAACCAGCACTTAGAATCTAAGAATATGGAACAATTTGACTTGTGAGATTAATTGTGCACCTGTTTACTTTTGGCATATTTTCTAAGAGGTTAAACTGGAAAAGCAAAGAGTAGGTTATGGTCCACTTGTCCAAGAAAATATATATATATAAGCCCATGGGTCTTCTAGTATTTTTCCTACCACATTGGAATGTACAAGCTTGGCTATCATAACTCTCCTCTGCAAATAGCTGAGGTCTCTTGACTTCTGCTTGTAGCCAGAAGTTTCCAGTTTGGATGCACATTGAAATTACCTGGGGGAACCTTTAGACATCCTGATGGACGGGTCACACCTCAAGTCATTAAATTACCATCTCTTATGTAGAAGCCCGACATCAGTATTTTTAAAACACTGCAGGTAATTCCAATGAGCTGGCAAGGCTAAGAACCATTACTGCAGGTGCAGTTACATCCCCAGCTCTGGAATCATTTAAGGGCTTGCCTTGGGTTGAATTCCCCCCCAAAAAACTTAATCCCCACTGTAACTGTTGAGGGTGGGAAATCCTATTATGGTGATTGAAAAGTGGGGCCTTGAAGAGGTGATTAGATTGTAAGACCATGCCATAGTGAATGGATTAATAATGGTGGTCAGGGGCATGGTTCTAAAAACTTTAAAAGGACAGTATGTGAGGAACTATCACTCTTTTTTCTCCACCATTTTCTGCCGTGTGAGACCCCTGGGTCACTGTTGCCACCACCAAGGCCTTCACCAGCTGTGTGAAGTAGAGAGCATTTTCAGGAGAAAAATGTAATGGTGCTAAGAAGATTAGTGAAAAAGAAAGGGATAAACAAGAGAAGGGGGAAAGGCCCTGAAGGCATTGCAGAAGCCTCTGGGGCCATCCCTTCCATTTCAGGCCCAAAGGCCTAGGGAGACAGAATGGTCTTGGGGGACAGGCCTGAGGCACCCTCGATGGGCTTGCTGCCCAGGGCCACCTCGGGAAGCTGCTCCCCACACCAGCACCCCAGCTGCTTCAGCTACTCCAGTCATGGCAAAATTGGCCCCAGGTGTGACTGGACCCATAGCCTTGAAAAATACAAGCTGGAAGCCTTGGTGGCGTACATGTGGTGTTAGGTCTGTAGGATCTCAGAATGCCAGAGCTGTGGAGGCTTGGGAGCCTTCACCCTGGTTTCAAAGGATGTATGGGAAAGCCCAGAGGCCCAGGAAGAGATCTGGTGCAGAGGCGGAGTCACCGCACACAGCCTTCACTAGAGCAACGCCAAGTGGAAATGTGGGGTCAGTGTTGCGGCAGTGAAATCCCCAACAGTGCCATGCCTAGTGGAGCTGTAAGAGTGGGACTGCCATGGAGACCACAGCATTGTGGAGCTACCAGCTTGCAACGCCAGCCTGTGAGAGCTAAAGCTCAACCTGAGACCAGGAAAGCCATAGAAGTGGAGCTGCCTGAGGATTTGGGGACCCAGCCCCTGCACCAGCATGCAGAGGACGTCAAACATGGAGTGAAGGTACATGATTCCTCAGCTTTGAGATTTAATGCCTGTCCTGGTGGTTTTCAGACTTGTTTAGGACCTGTTACTCCTTCCTTTTGGCCTATTTCTCCCTTTTTGAACAGAAAAATGTACCCTATGCTTGTCCCACCATTGTGTCTTGGAAGTAGATAATTTGTTTTGATTTCACAGATGGGACTTTGAACTTTGGACTTTTGAGTTGAAACAAGTTAAGACTTTGGGGATGAAATGAATGTATATGTGAAAATGACATGAGTTTTGGGGGGCCGGGAACAGAATGCCTTGGTTGAATGTTCTCCCCAAACTTAATTCTCACTGTAAGTGTTGAGGGTGGGAAATCATATTATGGTAATTGAAAGGCGGGGCCTTGAAGAGATGATTAGATTGTCAGACCATGCCATAGTGAGTGGATTAATAATGGTGGTCAGGGGCATGGTTCTGAGGGCTTTAAAAGGAGAGCTCATGAGGAGCTATCACTCTCCCTGCTCCACCATTTTCTGCCATGTGAGACCCTGCATTACTGTAAAGTCACCACCAAAGAAGATCGTCACCACTTTGTTCCCTGGACTTTGGACTTCCCGGCCTCAGACACTGTAAGCCATAAATTTTGTTTTCTTAATAAATCAACCAGTTCCAGGTATTTTGTTATAAGCAACAGAAACAGACTAATACAGGGCTGATTTGAGGAGTTCTAGTCCAGAGCCCCAAGACATCTGAAAGACTCAAAGTCAAGTTGCAAAGTTAGCCTGACTTACAAGTTCTAGTAACTGAGCTTTTAGAGTTGCAGGCTTAAGGTAAGAAAACGAAGGATAATTAACTTTGGATTTAGGCAGGCTTTATTTTTAAACCAATATCAGCAATTTAAATTAGCTGTATGGCCTTAGACAAGTTACTTACTCTCACTGAGCCTCAACTTTCTGATTTGTAAAATGGAACAAAAATACCTGTTACTGGACTGCTACTGTTGCTTGCCTTGATAGTGAAACCAAACCTTCTCTCCCATGTAACCTAGGTTTGGAAGCTTCCACTTCTGGAATTATCTAGATCCCTGTCTTGATACCTTTATATGCTAGGACCCAGCCTCTGCCATGTTCACTCAGATGCATTCTCATGACTGTGATCTCCCCCTGACACAAGTCTAAAGGTTGGGATTCTGCTATCTGCTACAGCTTTTCCTAATCTTATCTTTCCATGCACATGTACATTTGGGTGCTGCCCTTTCTGAATTTCCTGTTTCTGGGCTCCTGCCACCTGATCAATGGCATGTTCCAGAATTTCTCTCTGGATATCACTGACACTTGTTGCCTGTCAGCAGACACAGAGTGCATTAGTTTCCCTCAGCCTGTGGTACTAGACTCCCTCCTATTGCCACTAATTAAGCTGTCACCCAAATTCTGCCTCAGTCCTAGGAAATGTATTAGGTTTTTCATTCAATCATTGTATATTGAGCATTTACCAAACCCAAGCACTTTGATTTGGTACACAGAAAATTTACATACAGTGGAGAAAGATGGACAACAAAAAGTGTAATAAGTACCGTGACAGAGACAGTTACAGGCCTTGACATACCTATATCCTCTTTTCTCATAAAAGCTAACACTTTTATATTTGTTTATGTCAGAGCATAGCATTATTGTTAAAGAAAAATTATTTAATGTCTTTTGGGGGGGAACTGGCACAGAAAATGGTTATTGACTATATTAAGTTATGTTAGATACTTGTGTTTTGCTCTACAGGATAGGCTTATTAATTTTGTTTTGATAATTCTTCAAAGCCCATTTCCTACTCCTTAGCATACAGCAAGCACACCCTAAAGTCTATTTTGGGATCATCTCTGTGCATCTAAAGTGAAGTCCATACTTTCCTTTTTTTTTTTTTTTTTTTTGTCTTTTTCGTGACCGGCACTCAGGCAGTGAGTGCACCGGCCATTCCTATATAGGATCCGAACCCGCGGGCGGGAGCGTCACCACACTCCCAGCGCAGCACTCTCCCGAGTGCGCCACGGGTTCGGCCCAAGTCCATACTTTCCTTTGGGAACAATTTAGTACGCTGTGCGAATGAGGTGTCCAGCTCTCTGAGAGCTAAGTGATCTGGCTCCATCCGACAATTTCTGTACACAGGTATGTGAACAAACCAGCCTCAGAGAGAAAAGCGATTTAGTGGCTGCTGCAGCAATCTACATGGTGGAGCAGTCAGTGAGGAGGTTATCCTCACTGCCTTTTTACTACCATTCCAAGACTCTGTTTATCACTCCTGACTCCCCTCTGAGCCGTTGTAATGACCGTCCTCTGTGTTTTCTGTGGCTGCCAGCTCCTTTATATTAACTACCAAAGGGACGAAAGGGACTGATTCTACCAAAGGCAATTGAGAAGTTGTATATGGCTGTTATGGGTGATGATGATGATGATGATTGTTTTGGCACTTTGAGAAATTCAGACGTAGTTTGCTGCCTCCTGGGCACTCCACTCATGACCAGTTAACAATAACCTTAAAGTTCTCCAGTTTGCTTTGTGATGATCAGGGCTGGCTTAGTAAAAATCACAAAGGAGAAAAGGCTATGTTTAGTAAATCCGTCTTTACTATGATATTTCTAGTCTCCTTGTACTGGTTTCTTAGGCCCCCAACCAGGTCTTCTGATTCTGGGCAATAGCCCATGAAACTCATACCTCCATTCTCATAAAAAGCTTACCCGTTTATGTCCCTGCCATCAAGATTTTAGTATCTGCTTTCCAGGCTGACAATCCAGGTAAACTAATCCAAGTCAATGTGTTAATGTTTTTTATTGTATAAATGGGAGAAAAAACAAACATCCCTCCCAGATTATCTGAGTGTACATTCCCACAGTGACTTTATGGACATAATACTGCCACTTAGTGTCTATCACATTGGTGACTAATGGTGGGAACAGACGCCAGGAGCACAGGGAAGGTTATGTTCTGAGAAGTCAAAAGGGAAAATATTTTCTAACAGGCAGGACCTTATGGCTCCCCTTAAATTACATTGTGTAGACAGCCATCTACTGTAGCTATCTGTATGTCCAACTCCATGGAGGTAATTTTCACCCAGCCAGCTGGGAAAGAATGAACAACATTGTTTACTTTTAAGTTTTTATGAAGAATGTCTTGAGCTCTTGGGCTGATATTATCTAAATCCTAATAATAAGTAAATATGTGGCATTGTTTTGGTGATTAGTTTATCCTTAAAGATGTGTATATGGTGTACGAACATTGGCATGACTTCTGCTGCCCTATGTACTTTCTCGTCTACTGAAATCAGTTGGGCAATCCCCGTCTGTAAGCACATTTCCCAAGAACTGGCTAGAGCCAGTCTTCATAAGAGGAACCTGTTATGAAACCAGCTCTAGAGGATATTTACTTTGTTGAAGATCTACTGAAAGATACACTTACTGGAAATAAAATTGCTTTCTTTGGGCTCCCCCCTATTCCCTTGAAAACCAGAGAGCCTTGGGGCCTGGTTAGAATTAGATGGAGAGGGGAGGTGATGTGCTGGGCCTGATCTCCATTTTTGCATATGCTTTTCCCATTGTTTCAACTGGTATTTGCATAGTTGTTGAGTGTGTGTGTTTCAAGAAGATCAGCTAAACTGATAACATATTATCAAGTTAATAATGTGCCCAACTTGGAGGACACAGTACAAATTTTTTGATGGCTCATCTTTTTAATTAAGATTGAATGCAAATTTTGTATCTGTCTTTCTTTTTAACAAATCCATGTTTGATTTAAGACAAAAATAACTTTTTAAGTTATGTCTCAGTTAAGTCATTAAATCTCTCCTATCCAAATTCTCAGTTAAATAAATGTTCCAATGAGAAACATTATCTTTATATTATGGCTCCCAGGATATATGTGTCCAGATTTGAGAAGCACAGGCTCGGAGGAAGAGTGAGAGAGAGGATCTAGTCAGAGAAAAACAGTGTGTATTAATGATCAATCCATAGCTAAGTAGGACTAGCATGAGTTTTGCTGAGGATGACTCACATGAGAGCAGGGGCATTTGATGATGAGATCTGGTACATAGTTGTAATGAGATAGGGACTTTAGGATTATCTAGATAAAGCTGGAAATGAAGAGAAAATAAATTCAAAATACAGATGAATATGGAAGATACAGAAATGTGATAAAACTAATCCAGATTTCTTGGGTTCCTTATAGACCTATAATAATTGTGGATGCACAAAGTATATGGTATGGCGTATAAATCAAGAGGAAAATTCTGCATGTATTAGTCCACTTTCTGTCGCTTATAACACATCACCTGAAACCAGGTAATTTATAAAGAAATGAAATTTACTTATTACAGTTTTGGAGGCTGGGAAGTCCAGGGTCCAGGGAACACATCTGGTGAGGGCCTTCTTCCTTGGTGATGCAGGCAATCACATGGTGAGGGCTAAGCAAGAGCATTTTCACATGCTTACTTGCTCTCTTTATAAAGCACTCAGTCTATTTCCTGATAACCCATTAAATTATTAACCCACTACTCCATGCATGGATTAATTAGTTCATGAGGACAGAGTCCTCATCATCCAATCACCTCTTAAAGGCCCCACCTTTCAAATACTGTATTGGAGACTAAGTTTCACATGAGCTTGGGGAGACATTTACACCACAGCACTGCATGTTAATTTTGGGCATGATAGCATCTTCTCTTTCCCTCTGGAATTTTAAAGTGAACATCCTTTACTCTTCAGAGTGCTATATACTTTCTATCACTAGTGTTTTATGCTTATTATCTAGAATATATTTATTTCAGAAGTTAATTTGTCAAAAGGTTATTTGAAATTCAGAGTAAGTTTTGCAATAGAAAGTCTTCTTAGCATGGAGTTTTTCAAACCAGTCCAATAAGCATATTTAATACATGTGATATCTTGAATAGTTCTGGGATAAGGGCTTAGATATCTGTGTTTTGTTTGTTTGTTTGTTTTTATAAACATACTTTGATGTAAGTGATCTGAACAACACTGTAAGAAACACTATTATAAGAAGTTGAAGACTCTTGTGATAAGGCCTGGAGACTGAGGACTGGCTGAGAGCTCAAAACAAGGTTGCAAAAGGGTGTAGAAATATATTGAGTAGGTGTCTAGCCCACACTTCCCCTCTCTGCCACCTGGTACCTCTCCCCCCTCCCCAGCAAGAGTAGTTACCTTGGCAGTTAGATGGAACTCAATGACAAGAACTAAGGGAACCAAGCATGAGTGGACCCCTGACCCAAGCCACGCCAACCAAACATTTCAACTTGAGAGTTTAGAACCCAGGACAGGTACAACTGCTATGGGTTGTTCAAAATAAGGAGATTCCCAAGAGCTACAGGAAGCCAGTCCAGTCAAGCAAATGGACAAGCAGGGGACAGGATACACAAGAAAAGAAAGAAAAACACACAGAGAGAAGAGATAAGGAACCATGGGTTGGAGGTGGGGAGGGAGAGGAGGAAAAAGTAGAAGAAGAAGGGAAAAATAGAGAAAGACAACAAGAAAACCAGAGGAAAAGGATTTTTCCTGGAGCCTCTCAATTTGCTGCCACAGATGCCAGTCTCTTCTATGGCTGGATTATGCTTTATTTTTGTTTCCTTTCAATAAATTCCTTTTTTTCACTGAAGCTAATTTGAATGTGTTCCTGGGTGAGAGGACAACCAAGAGTTTAGGAGGAACAAAGACCAATGGGATGCACCTTATTCTCCCTGCTGCTTCCTCCCTCCCATCTTTCTTTCTCCATTTTTGTTCTCTCTTCTCCCTTTCCTCTTTCTCTTTCCTTCCACCTGGGTCACTTCAACCCAGGATTGTTGGGGAAACGAGGAAAAGGTTTTCTTTCTCTCCAACTCCTTAATCCTCTCGATCTCTTCCTCTTCTATCTTTAACTCTCTCCTCCTCTCCCTTCCAAAGAGAAAGGGAGCTTCCTTTCCATTTCCTATCTCTGCTCCTCCCTAAATCTCGACCTTGATCCCTGCCCTGAATAAAGATGAGTGGCCAGGATGGAGAGAAAAGGAACATTCCTAGGACCGCTGGGGCACATAGAGGAAAGTGACCGCTTATATTAAAATATGTTTAAAATGTGCAGAAAATTTATCTAAAATATCCTATTTGTTTAAGTACACTGAATTTTAAGGAGCAGCTTCAGGCTGGCTAGACAGCATTTATATGTAACAAATAAAAATGTTTATTGCTCTCTTTAAAAGTTAACCTTATATAATGTTTTACTTGAGGAAACACTTCCTTTGTTTGATCAGCTTCAATTGCAATAACTGAACTTTTAAAAATTAGATGCCCTCATTGAACTGAGAGAGACAGAATTGCAGATAAGGAATAAAGGTCTAGATTTGTTATTAACTTGAAACATAATAGGCCATACGTAAAAGTTCCATCTTTATATCCATAAAAAACCTTTGCTTTGTTGAAAGGGCTGGGCTAAAAATGCTCCAATTTGGGCTTGGGTTATTTTTTTACAAAGAACGATTGAATCTCTGTAAACTCACCTGATCAAGTCAGACAATGTATTTGGCGTAAAAGAACTATGGCAGGTTTCCCTTCCTTCATTTTTATGAGAATGGGAAAGATGCAACTTAATATGAACTGACAGAAAAAACAACTTTGATTCTAGTTCAGCTCTGCTGCTCACTTGCTAGCTGTAAGAGTTTCTGTAAGTCACAATTTCTCTGGGTCTAAATTGTCGCACTTTTATAAAATGTAAAATCTTGTCTTCAAACAAAGCTACAGTATGTATGTTAGAAGATAGTAGACTGCCCAGATCTGCTTGATCTGACAAAGCCAGGTTCCCGTTCCTCCTGCTCCTCTTCCCATTGCTATTTACCCACACTACTTACCCACCCCCACCCCACTGCCTCTGCCCCTCAGACTTCCATGAACTCTCAGGGCTTTGCTGAGCAGGCCTGGAAATCTCTAGACTGAATAATCTGCATATTGCTTCAAGTTCATTCATTCTCTGATTCTATGAGTTTTTTAAATAATAGCTCTACAGAAGAAGAGAAAATATATCATTTGCTCCAATTAGTGTTTATGAAGGCTCTCTGATGACTGTGATATTTATGATTAAAGGGGTAGATGATGTGGGAAATCAGGTTTTTATTGAAGCTACCATTTTAATTGCTAGAAATCACTTTGTTTATGTGTTTGTCAAAAAAGAGATCTCTCATGTCCCATATGTCTGTATTTACATTTTGATGGAACTTCAGGGAAAAACTTCACTCATAAAAAACAGTTGAAATTGACTTTTCAGTCAAAGCAAAGTACTCTAACTTGGTTTGTAAAGATGACTTTCCTAAGAATTTAGTTTCAGTCAGGAAGGTAAATTTTTAGTATTACTGTTGTTCTAGGTGGGGTCCGTGCACTTGGTGCCCTGGCTGCTCTCCAGGCCATCATCCCCCTTCACATAGTTAGGGCCTTTGGAGTCAGAACTCCTCTCTTTAACAGAAAAGAGTCCTGTCTGGATGGGGAGATTCTTTTTAAGCTTTATCTCAAAGTAAGAATGAATGGGAGGCTAACACATCTGAACTTCATGAATCCAACTATTGTAGGTTGAGTTATGTCTCTCAAAAATTCATCTGTTGAAGTCCTAATCTTCAGAATGTGACTTTATTTGGAAATGGGGTTGTTGCAGATGTAATTAGTTAAGATGAGGTCATACTGGAGAAAGGTGGGCCCTGATCCAATATAACGGGTGTCGTTATAAAACGGGGGAATCTGGACACAGACATGCATATAGGCAGAGTGCCATGTGAACATGAAGGCAGGGATTGAGGTGATGCTACAAAAGCCAAGGAATACCAAAAATTGCCAGCAAACCGCCAGATGCCAGGAGAGAGGCATTTGAAAGATTCTCCCTCACAGCCCTTAGAAGAAATCAATTCTGCTGACACCTTGATCTAGGATGTCTAGCGTCCAGAACTGAGATAATAAATTTCTGTTGTTTAAGCCACCCAGTTTATTGTAATTTGTTAGGGTAGCAACAGCAAATGAATACAACTACCATCATCATTAGTTGTTTAGATGGGTGATTCCATTTGAGTAACATTTTCATGACTTTGCTATAGTAGTACATGCCACCACCATTATTACTTATTTTACACTTTTAATTTAAAAACATATTTTTTAGTTAATTGAGCATTTAGAAAAGAGAAGATTTTCCTTAAAGTGGACTTGCAGTCTAAGTGCTCTAAAAAACAAACAAATAGTAGAAGTTCTGTGTTAAAATATAATAGCTATCCTTTAAAATGCATAGCTGACTTCATAGGAAAATAAAGGGAATTTCCAGGGTTCAAAAAGACCTTGTGAATTCATCCACTGCTTTCTGTCTCCCCTGCCTGTCCCAGTCAAGCCACCACTATCTTTTGCCCTAGACCACTGTAAAAAGTTGTATCTCCCCTAGACAACTCTTCCCTCCTCCAAACCATTTTCCTAGTTGCAGCCAAAGTGAGCTAAATTTTTAAAATGCAAACTTGATCATTAACTTCCCTGCTTAAATCCCTTCTATGTCCTACCGTTGCTATTAGGATAAAGACCAACATCTCATGATGGCCTCTGCCCACGACTCTTGTGTAGCAGGACTCTGGCTGTTCTGGCTTTCTCTCTGAGTCTCTGCACAAAGAGATTCCTCAGCTTGACACATATCCCCACTCCGCTCCCACCTACCCCAACTCTCACGTAGTTAATTTCAAATCATCCTTTAGAACTCAGCTCAATGCCACTCCATTTAGATTCTTTCCCTGATCCCCTCAAACCAGGGCTGTCTCTCTTGATTGTATTCTGTCATAGTTTTCTGTACTACTTCTTCCTAGCACTTATCACAATTACAATTCAACAAATAATGTAAGGTTTAGTTATTTAAATGTATGTCTCTCCTGCTACAATTTACACTCCATGGAGGAAGGGACTGCATCTGCCTTCTTCTCTCATTATTCCCTGTACTGAGCATGGTATATTCCATAGGTTCTTAAAAATACATGAGTGAATGATTTATATGTGCATGTGGCTAGAATTTATAGTAATTTCTCTCCACCTCACCCCCTGTATTCCACCTTTAACCTATTACAAAGTAACAATATCTTTAAATAGAGTAAACTTTTTAAGAACAATATTAGTCTGTTACAAGTTTTCTTTTGGCTTTCTTGTAAGGCGTACATAAAGATGTTTTACTTCACACTCTCCTGACAAACTTTTATCACTCTGCTGCAATTTGAAAAAAATAGCCAAGGATAAAATTGAAAAGACATTAGTATATGATAAATTCTTTGGATTTATCTGAGTAAAAATTTCTTAGCAATATAATTCCAGTTATTACAAGGCACCTATTATCTTTAGGTTCTTATTTAAAATTTTAGAAATAAGTAAGTAAATTTAATTACTTAGGTTTTTCTTGTGCCAGTGGTTGATATAATAGATTTTACATTATAACCTAGCAAGTGTGTGACTGTAATTGAAATATTTCTTTCTTGCATTACCAGTAAATCATGTGTGTTTGTGCGTGTGACCAGCTCCCCCAGTCTAACACAGCCTAATTTACTAAGGATTTCCTTGCTTATAGCCCTCTTATTTTATCAATTCAGACATTAAAATTTGAGATTTTTAAAACTGGTAACAATGGAAGAAACAATGGTACAGAAACAAGAAACTTTGGTAAGAGTGTAATAGTTAGCTTTGAAATGAAATAAGCCATTCTCACGTTTAACAACTCAAACACATGCAGGAGAAATTCCTTAGCATATAAATGATCCATTTTCTCAGTGTAATAGTTTTTTCTTTGTGAAAGAAAAAATCAGAGAATGCTGTAATATTTTTACTGTTATTTCATGAGTTTGTTTGCAAGTTCAGCATTCACAGGGACTATTTGCTTCGTGGTAAGTATTTTTCCCATAAATTAGCTTTGGCCACCAGAGGGATGCAGAATTTTGTTTATGCATATAATAATGTGTAAGTGTGTAAAATAGTCAACTAAGGTCCCAGACATGTGCTAAGAGCTTTACATAAATTATTTCATCTTATTCTCAAACCAACTATTTGCAATGTAGTGGATCAGTATATGTGAAATTGTTTTTATACCTTTCTTATCCTAGTTTCCTGAAATTTAGAGAGATTTTTATGTAACTTTCCCAAAGTCACACTTTATTGTGATAAGATCAGGAAGCAAACTCAAATTTGTGTGATTCCCAAGTCCCATTTTTAACCATGATGCTGTAATGCTCACATATGAAATTCCCATGTTGCCTAATATTCAGCTACATAGGATTTATAACCGTGATACTTTTAGATTTCCTCAATTTTATACTTGTTAGGGTTACATAGTTTGTGCCGAAACTGGCAGAAGAACCCAGGTGTCCAGATTCCCATCCCAATGTTTTTCCCACTATGCTACTTGCAATTATAGAGCTTGTTCACATACATTTTTCTTGTGAGATAAACTAACATGATGTTGCTGGGCTCTATGTTTAAAGAGGATATATACACCAAAAATTTCAAAAACGTTTAAAGTTTGGTGTCTTTCCCGTATATATTTAATTGTCTTTAACATGGGTGACACAAGGCTAATTTTAAAAAGAGTGCTTCTTTCTTAAACCCTAGCCACAATTTTGGAAAAATACATTTTCTGGGACTAAGACCTCAGCCTCAGAATTTTAGACCAACAAGGTATCAAGCACACATAATTTTATTATTATTATTATTTTTCCTCTGACTCTTTCATACCAGAGAGAGAACTGCTGGGGAGAACAGAATCACATAGAAATTCTACCCTAGTTTCATATGCCTGACTCCTCTGCTCTCTACTGTATGTGGTAGAAGTAAGCAGAAAATGAAATCATTATGCAGTATCAAAAGAGTAAATTCCTATGTGTCAGATTTTTTTTTATCTTAAATATTAACTTCCTTTTCTACAATTGAAAAAAAGCTAAATCACTTCCTACCTGGCATTTTCAAAGATCCGTAGATCATGTGTTACTTCAGATTTAGTTAGCATGATCTTCTTTACCAAATCTCATTTAAATTTTTTTAATTAAAAAATAATTTATTGCAATAGACAATGTTTCTTGCTAGAATTCTAGCTATACTAAAAAAAAAAAAAATCTTTAACAACCAACAGGCAAAGTTTATTGGTGGAATCAGTCAGTAGAATATTTGAAGTGATTTTATTAGACTTGGATAACTTTTAAGAACATTGTTGAGAAAATAGAGTAATTAAGTCAGGCCCCCCTCACCTCAGGTCCGGTTGGGGGTGGTGCAGCACATTCTTTGTAAGCAAGTTGTGTGTGGGTGGATGTAGTGCGCCTGCACCGTGCTGCGACTTGGCTGGCATTGACTGCCTCAGGCGTCCATCCCGTGTGGGCATGCTCTTGAACCTACAGCTCCAAGGACCTTTTTTCCAGATACCTAGCTCATAGACCTGCGTGTGAAAGGTTTGTGGCCCAGTCCAGACAATAGGCTTGAGGGGTCTGTGAGCTCCAGACCCAGCCCTAGCTCGACAATTGGTGAAGTTGGCAGGATTACAGGCAGGTAAAAGAGCTTGACAATTGGCATAGTCTGTGACAGGATTCTGAGCAGGTACAGGAGCCAAAAGCCCTTGGAAGAAGGAGGAAATGTGGCTATCCTTGAGCATGTGGTGCCCGGTGGCCACTTTTCTGCTGACTGGAGCCAGCTCACTATGCTGCAAACTGATCGAAATTTGCAGCAGAAAGCAGAGTTGTTGGAAGTGCAGATGATTATCCTGGAGGATAACATTCAGTGACTGGCCACTCCTGCCTCTCACATCAGGGAAGACAACCAACCCAGTGGTGAGTTGGTAGAAACTGTCCATCTCCAGGCATGACCTGTTGTGCACAAGAAATTGAGACACGAACAGCCTATGAGACCAGATGGACAACCGGTGGGCAATCCATAGGTGACCCAGTTCACCGCCTATGTCCTGTATACCCAGGTTGAACTGGTTGACTTAGGGAGACAGTTCAGGCAGAAACATGGGGAGACCCTGGCTGCTTGGCTGCTGTGGTTATGGGACCTAGAGGTGAATAGTGTGGTATGCTCTGGTGAGGAGATGGAGAAATTGGCCTCCATCACCATGCACCCATCCCCGAGGCAGCGGCTGCAGAATAGCTGCAGGTATGCACCAGGGCCAGGTAATCACTCTTTGATGGAATGGGTGAGTGCAGCTGTGTGGACAATTGCTGGAGAACTGCCCAAGATTGTTAGTAAATGGCAAACATATGCTGAGCTGGTCCAAATCATTCAAGAGCTGGGGATGCTTCAGTCCATGTTTATTCTGAACACTTGTGGCCTGGAAGATGAAAACTTTACAAGCAGCATGAGAGACAGTGTACTCCAAAATGCCCCATCAATGTCTTTTGGGTCACTGATGGCCATACTGGCCCCATACATTGGTCATCCTGTACATGAGGCAACAACAATGATAGCCAGCTTGGGTGAAGTAGAGGATAGAAGACAAGCAAAAGGGGTCCGAAAGGTGGCTAAGACCAAACCCCCAAGAAATACTCAGGATTTTATCCCAACGGGACCAAGCAAGACTAGCCGTAAGCAGATGTGGCTTGACTTGCTTGCAGCAGGGGTTGATAAAAGGAAAATTGACCAGCAGCCAAATGCAGTTCTGTTTGCTTTGTGGCAATTGTGGCAATTTGCTTTCTGTTGCAATTGTGCCCTGAACAGCATTTCACCAAATATCCAGAAACAGGTAGCAAGGTATGCTCAGTGGATTTAAAGGACTTTTTGGTTGCTCCCGGGGAGGCAGATGAACTGTTCCATTTTGACTAGGGAGCAGACCAAGGTACTCATCTTTTGGGGGCAGGCGAGGACCGGAGGCCTCATGCTGAATTGGCAAAATATTGGTTGAGGACACATGTTTACGGCATGTTTTGACACTGGTGGATACAGGTGCAGAATGCAGCCTGATATATGGCAATCCAGATAAGTTTACAGGGGCCACAGTTCATATAGATGGCTGTGGAGGAAATACAATTGAGGTCATTGCCATTGGGCATAGGAAGATTACCCCCCCATGTATATACTGTATATACACATCTCACGTAGCTCAATACATCTTGGGTATGGATGTACGTTAGGGTTTGCACCTGCAAACAATAGTTGGAGAGTTTCGGCTACAAATACAGACAGTAAAGCCTGTGTTACGAGGATATGCTAAACATGACCTACAGGTGTTACCCAAGCCAAGACATGTAGTTAATGTAAAGCAGTATCGCTTACCAGGACGACATGCAGAGATAAGTGCCACTATACTGGAATTAGAGAAAGTTGGTATTATTCATCCAGCTCATAGCCCATTTAATGCTCTGGTATGGCCAGTGAAAAAGCCTGATGATACTTGGAGAATGACTGTAGATTATCGAGAACTGAACAAAGTAGTGCCTCCTTTACATGCAGCTGTGCCTTCAATTCATGACTTGATGGATCAGCTGATGACTTAGCTGGGAAATTATCATTATGTATTGGACCTTGCAAATGCCTTTTTCTCTATTCCAATCTTGGCTGCTAGGCAAGATCAGTTCACCTTCACCTGGGAAGGAAGACAGTGGACCTTTCAAGTATTGCCCCAAAGTTATCTGCATAGCCCAACCATCTGTCATGGTTTAGTGGCTGGGGACCTAGCCAAGTGGATTAGGCCCAGCATGGTTACAATGTTTCACTACATTGATGATGTGTTATTAACCTCTGACTCTCTTGCGGATTTAACCCAGGCAGCTCCAACACTGCTAAGTCATTTGGAACAATGTGCGTGGGCCGTGAACACAGCCAAAGTGCAAGGACTTGGGCTGTCAGTCAAATTCCTGGGAGTGGTCTGGTTGGGTAAGACGAGCATCATCCCAAAAGCTATTATAGATAAAATACAGGCATACCCTCCACCACAACTGTAGCTCAGCTACAGACATATTTGGGACTTTTGGGGTATTGGAGAGGTTTTGTACTCCATATGATCCAAATGGCACACCCACTGTATGCATTAACAAAGAAAGAAGCCCTCTGGGATTGAACTAAGGAAGTAGAACAGGCTTACTGGGCTACAAAAAGGGCAATACAGCAAGTACAGGCTTTACAAGTGGCCAACCCTACTAAGCCTTTTGAGTTAGATGTACATATAACCAGGAGGGGTTAGGATGGGATTTGTGGCAGAGACAGAACTGATTCTGCACACCTGTAGGATTCTGGTCTCAGCTCTGGAAGGGTGTAGAAGTGCGTTACACCCTAAAAGAAAAGCAGTTAGCAGCTGGGTATTCTGCCTTGATAGCCACTGAAGCTATCACAGGAACTGCGAAAGTCCTAGTAAGGGTGACATACCCCATAATAGGTTGGCTGCACACGTGGGCAAGCAACCCTAAAACGGGTATAGCTCAGACTCCCACTCTGTCTAAATGGGGAGCATATATAGAACAAAGGAGCACTGTGTCAGCGAGTCCTCTGTCCAAAGAGTTGCAAACTGTGCTAGGCCCAGTAGAGGTTGTGGAGGAAACTTTGACACGATCGTTACCCATGGAGGTGGAGGCTACACCTTTCCATGAGGGACAGGGACCTATCACAGAGCAAGCTTGGTATACAGAAGGCTGTACCATGGGACCTTAAGCATCATGAACAGCTGTTACTATCCAGCCGTAAACAGATACCATGTGGTATGAAAATGGCACAGGGCAAAGCAATCAAAGGGCTGAATTGAGAGCAGTATGGATGGTGATAAAAAATGAGCCTGGGCCATTAACCATCTGTACTGACATGTGGGCTGTGTACAAAGGTTCAACCCTTTGGATTTCTACTTGGAAGTATCAGCGGTGGATGGTAGGCCACTGACCCCTGTGGGGACAAACCATGTGGCAAGAGTTATGGGAATTGGGGCATGACAACAAGTAACTCTTTTCCATGTCACAGGACACTTCCCCTTAGCCAGTCCGGGAAATGAAGCTGATGCCTTGGCTAAGGTAAGATGGCTGGAGAGAGCCCCAGCTACTGATGTAGCCCAGTGGTTACATCGATGAATGCAACATGCTGGCAGTAAAACCATGTGGTGGGCAGCTCAAAGATGAACCCTGCCTATAAAATGGGAAGATGTAATGAATGCCTGTTGTGCTTGTCCAGTGTGTGCTCAAGAGAGTCCACACCCCCGGCAGGTGCCCCATACAGATGGGCAAATAACTTGAGGAAGTGTGCCCTTGACTCGATGGCAAGTAGACTTTGTTGGACCACTGCCAAGGTCAGAGAATTTCAGATACATCTTCACTGCTGTTGATACAGCTACTGGTCTTCTGTTTGTATGGCCTTGTAAGGCCCCAGACCAGGTAAACACTGTGAAGGCACTGAACAGCCTTACTGCTATGTATGGCCAGCCTGTAGTCATAGATAGTGATGATGGAACCTACTTTACTGGACACAGGGTTCAGCAGTGGGCTTCCCAGTTCTCCATTCAGTGGAAGTTACATGTGCCATATCATCCCCAGGCAGCGGAAATGATTGAATGGTACAATGGCCTTTTAAAAAAGGGACTAGGGCTATCTGCCCAACCCCCATCCCTGAAGGGGTGAGCACGGCGATTATGGCCGACAGTCAGGATTCTAAATGAGAGAACCCACAAAGGTGGACCCTCTCCAGTGGAAGCTCTGTTGCATAGGGCTGCATCACCTATACAGCTGCAAATCACTACTAAAGATAAGCTTTTTGAAGCCAGGATATGGCAAGAATGGAAATATTCTCTTACCAGCCCCAACCTGTTTGCAACAGGGACAGACAGTACAATGGGAATGGCCTTAGAGAATAAAAGCCCCCCATATATGCTGGGTGAGAAGTACCTGGCCTCCTCGAGTAAAGGTAACATGGCCTGGAACAGATAAGCACTCTATTCCAAGGGGCACATTTGTATTATCATTAAGGCCAATTATGATTTCCCCTATACTGTTACATGTAGAACCTACAGATCCAACAGTGTTAGCAGATAAAGTACGGTATCATAAGCCAGGTAAGATACCTACTCCTGCAACCATCCTTTCTCAGGATGGCAAATTGGCTTGTATCTTACCAGAGGGGTGAGAACTTCCCTTACTGGTACCAATAACTCTTCTGTCTTTTCACCCATAGTGTTCTGGCTGCAGGCACTGCACCAGAGTCACGTGATCAATGTGTTGGCCTGCTGAATATACATTGAACTGCCCATCAGTATGACTGCAGGATTCCCATGGAGGATCACACCAATGGTGACTACTAACCAGACATATGCGGCTAATAGTTAAAAGGACAGAACTACAAGCCTTAAGGCATATTGAACAGACAATAGGTTATGTAAATGTAAGGGTCATTTATCCTCACTAAGGGAACACTGTGGAAGATTCTGAACACGTAGATTGTACAGTGAGAGATACTGAAGGGGTGGATTGTTGGGAAAATAGAATAATTTAATCAGGTCCCCTTGCCTTAGGTCCAGTTGGGGGTGGTGCAGTGCATTCTTTGTAAGCAAGTTGTGTGGGGGTGGAGTTAGTGTGCCTGCACAGTGCCACAACCTGGTTGGCATTTACTGCCCTGGGCATCCACCCCACATGGCCATGCTCTTAAACCTATGGCTCCAAGGACCTTTTCTCTGGTTACCTAGCTTGTAGACCTGTATGTGAAGGGTTTGTGACCCAGTCTGGACAACAGGCTAGAGGGGTCTGTGAGCTCCAGACCCAGACCTAGCTTGACAAACATGGTTAATATTTTTTCCTCAGGCTATTTTATTTCATGAAGAACAATCTAGAACTTTTAACCATTCTACAGAGACCTAATTTCCAATTCCATAATAATCTCTTCTGGTTCTCCTCTGAATCTCTCTATGTTCTCCATAGGCTTCTATTTTATGGGTTGTCTTACTAGTCTGCTCAGTGCTGAGAATCATAAGATCTATTGCTTTTCATTCACTCATTTATTCAACAATTATTGGTCTAGTTTATGACAGGCATTGGTGATAGATAAAAAGCAGAGTCTGGCGCTAGCAGAGACTGCGTGGCTATACACCAAACCATTTTCTCTTCTTTCTAGATAAACAGCTCGACTGCTTTTCCTAATCCCTCTCATAATTCGGTGTGCCATTGTGCCTGAGGCCAATGGCTTGTGGGCAGAGGTCATGTGTGGCACCAGCAGGCTCAGCTCATAAAACTTCCTTCTCCTTTTTCAAAGCAAACACGTACTGAAACTGGCTAAGCCACAAAATGGAACTTGGGACCCTGACTCATGCTTGGAGTAGAGCCACCTGACAATTAGGAACATCTGTTTTGGACTTCTTATGGGAAAGAAATAAAACTCTATTTGATCAAACTACCCATATGTAGGAGTTTATCTTTTCCTAATTAATACACCATATCCAAAATCAAATTGGAAAATAGATTTTTTTTTAAAAAACCACTATATAGTACAGTGCCTTGGAAGTCATAAAGCATACTCTGATCCAAGTACAGAGGATGGCTTGGGGAGGGAGAGAGGAAGTGACATCTGAATTAAATTCTGAAGGTTAGACACGTGTCAGGCAAGCTAAGCAGGGAAGGAGTGTTGAAGACAGAGCGAATTGTGTGTACAAAGGTGCCCAGGCAGGAAAGAGGGATTTCAAAGGATTAAAAGAAGTCTGGGAAGGGTTAAATGCTGACTGACTTTGAGGAGAACGGTGAGATGTGTCTGGAGAGGTAAAGAGGAGCTGGATAATGAGGGATGAATAGACATCTGACAGGTGACGAATGGATGGGAAGAGGGCATTCTGGGCAGAAAAATAACTGTGTATGAAGCCCAGAGTTATTATAGAGCATAGTGAACTCTGGAAATTAAACTCAAGTTAGTAGAGAGGGAGTGAGGTAGGAGTAGAAAATAAGGTTGGTAGGAATACAAGACTGGAGTGGAAGATAAGACCTTTGTTCTCCCTACCTTGATTCTGAAGACAATAAAGTGCCATTAAGGAGTTTCAAGCAGGGGAATAACGGAAACATTCACTTCAGAAGTATTCCTCTGGTGGGAAGTCACATAGAAGGTAGGTTTGGGTTTATTAACCTAGTTTCTTAAGATAGCAGGGCCTGGCTGATTAGCTCAGTTGATTAGACTGTGGTGTTATTTATAACACCAAGGTCAAGGGTCTGGTGTTTTTTTTCCTACCAAAAGTGTTATGTGATGAGTTTTCCATTGAATTCTTATCTGATTTGATAAGAGATAACTGTTTCAATGCCTGTGGATCATCACGAGAATGTATTAGATTAGGAAGGATTGGAGGGGGACACATTTGTAGCTATCGGTATTGTCCAGAACATTGATAGTGACAGCCTGAGCTAAGATGGAATCAGAGGAAAGAGAACAAGGGGGTGAGTTTGAGAAACAGACTATCTAACAACTTAAAGAGGGAGCTTAGATGGAAGCAAACATCAGAGAGACTTGTGTTCTTTACCTTGAATGAACGGGGAGATGGTGGTGCTAGTCACCCAAAAAGGGCCCAAGACATAGGAAGAAGAGAGATCTGCAGGGGAAAGAAGTTTGGTTTTTAGAATGCAGATTCTGAGGTGACTGAGGCACATCCAAGTGGAAATGTTGAGCTCTCCTTTGGAAAGAAATACAAGCTCAGGCTCATAAAAACGGGAGAAGGGGCAGATACACTGTGGAGTGCTATCAGTATATGGAGATCCCAGTAGAAGCCTGAGTGAAAGCAGGAGAGATTGTCCAAGGTGAGTAGAAAGAGAAGAGGGCTGAGTATAGAAGCTTAGTATCCACTTACATTTCAGCACCCAGCCAAACAAAAGGAGAGACTAAAGTAGAAGGGAAACATTGAAGTAAGGCTCAGAGTCTAGGGTAGCACAGTCAGAGAAGCCACTTCAAATGCTGCAATGGTGAGGGCCAGAAGCGGCTTCCATATTCGCTCATACAGACGTCCTTGGAGACAGTTTTGGGGAAAGTTTAGTGGGCGGTGGGAGTGGAGGCCCGATTATGGTGAATGAGAGAGAGGCATAGATGTGGAAACAGCAAATGTCACTCTTCTTTCTAGAAATTTTGCAAAATCACTGGAGATTGAAATAAATGCGGGATGGAGGAAAGATTCTCTTAGGAAAAGAAATATTTGAGCATATCTATCAAGACTAGGGATGGGTGCAGTGAAAGGGAAGCCACCGAAGATGAAGAAGCCTGGGCCCAGGCTTTAGTGAGCCATGAGATACTTTTTCCATTGCTCAGAATCATTTTGGCAGCTTCCAATACTTTGGCCCTGAAATACTTCCATTTCTGACCAACGGTTTCACAGAGAAAGTCCCTTCTGTGTTAACCATTCTGTGAGCTTTAGAGCCAATAGGACCACTAGTGTCAGACTAAGAGAGGGGAAACACTCTCCAGTAAGAGAGGTGCAGGCTCCACATACGCATTTAAAATTGATTTACTGAATATACCCTACTCATCTGAAAAGGAACACAATTTCAAAAACGTGCAGTTAAATGAGCTAAATGTGGGTAAATTAATATTGAAAGGGCTGTTTTAGAGGACAAATACCACAGTGTATTTTTCTGGGTTTTTTTTTCATTCTATGCAAATCCTGAAGAATATGTATCTGGTGTATACACTGAGTGGATTTTTATTTTCTTCTTTGTTTTGTGAATTAATGCTGAAAATAAGCCACTTTCTCATGGGAAAAATAATTCTTCTTAGACTATCTGTGGATACATGTTGCTTCATTCCTACTTTTCAACTGGTTCTCTTTTTGTACTTAAAATTCAAAATCTAAAGAAAATAAAATATTTTGTCCTTTAATACCACTAATTTTCTGTGTCATTTCAGTCAAGTCAATAAAAAACTAGTTTTTTCTACTTCATCTTGACTTCTCTATGTTTAAAATAGGTTATCTGCTATGTACCTGCTTTCCTGGAGTAGACACTAACAAGAGGAGTGTATTCTAGTTTTGAATGCTTTGTAGAACAAGAGGCAACAAGGAATCTAAAGTCAAAGAATTCAAGTTCGAGTCTCAGCTTTATCTTACACTAAAAACTAGGTTTTCTCTTTGTATCATAGGAATAATAAATATACCTCCTTATTGGACTATTATGAGATAATATCTGTGAAAAAAAGCCTATAGGAGTATTCGTTAATTTAGATTTCTGTAGTTCCAAAAAAAAAAAAATTAATGTGTTAATAGTTTTAATTGACATAATCTCATTTTTCAGATTATATATATTTCATTAGATAATATATATTTCATTATATTTATTATAAAATCAACCAGCAAAGTTAACTGAGTTTCAAGAAAACTCCTTTTGAAATTCCTGTGGGGATTGCTGAGATCTGAGCTTTGTAAGAAAAGAACAATTTGGACAGCCTTCTGTCCTTCAGGGTGAAATATTGACTCTAGTGAGGATTTAAAACACAAAAACAGAAAAAGGACACATTGATCTAAAGAAAGTATGCATCTTTGTGAATTGGCTTTTTATAATTTTATATGAATTTTTTTACATAAATAATAATTTAACTTGCAGACTGTTTTTTTTCCCTCATTCTATAACCATATAAACACAACACTTTATTATACCTGCTGCCCTATGTTCCCTAAAACTTTGATTTTTAAACAATATATATATACACTTAATCTCACCATTTATCCCCTACTTATTTTCTGTTTTTTCTTTCACTGCCTGTAGTTTGTTTTTATTTTCTCAGAGGGCAAAGCAACAGTTTGATATATATTATACAGCTTTAATAAACAGCTTTTGATCAATTTTATTTGCTATGTTAGAACAGTTTACATTTACCACTCAGTTAAACAATGATTCTGATTTTTATTATAATATAAAATTAGAACAGTACATAGGGCATCTCTTCATGCCAGGGACAATTTATTCTTGAACTAAAATGAACTCATACTGACATATACTCCTAATATAGGGCAACACTACGTTCTACACTTTTGATATACTTACTCTATTTAAAAAAAACTCCAAAACCAAAAAACAGACCTTTACATATTCTGAAAGCTTGCTCAAGTTTCCCTGGAAAATATTGTATTTTTATTGGAGCAATAATTAGTGTACTTTACCTTCTCCAATCTGTATTGCACGTTGTAGTCTTATACATCCCTCTTGTTGGCTTCCCAGCTATCCCAGAGCTAGGATTAGTCAGCCAATGAATCTGGGCTGCAGGTTTGGTAACTTCCCGCTTCTGTGGTCAAAGGGGACACTTTGACTCAGTCCTGGGAAAGTTATGAGAAATCAATGTAATTCACTTAATATTGCTGGGGGGAGGTGCTTTTCTTATTATTTGGATTGAGAAATAAGACTGGACAGGTGCAAGCATCCAGAAAAAAATGAGATTTTGTTTTCAGGCTTCTTTACTCAGCAGAAGGAAAAATAGATACTGAATGCACTGCTGTGCAACAGGTATTCTAGAAATAGTCTGGAATATTAATAAATATCTGTGCCTTACTGCAGCCTCATTACTGCTTGTCCCCCAAAGTATGGTCACAAAATTAAACAGGTAAATCGGCCTACTTGCAATCTTGCTTTGCTGGGAAATTTAAATAATTTAAAGTTAACCGTTATTTTGAGTTTGATTTAGATTCACTCTGTTACAGGTGGCACATGTCTGTGCAGTCACTCTCCAAAGCGGACATAGTCACCACAGTATTACCTTTTGCTCACAGCAGGTGTCTGAGGAGCTCCAGCACCAGAATTTGGTTGGGAGTGGGGTGAAATACAGCCCTTTAATGCGCTCAGTGCATTGAGAAACAATTGAAACATAACCATGACTAGGGGTAACCATTTTATGACATGGCTATTGCATTATCTCTGTTGTTGTAATGTCATATCATTGGCTACCACTCATCAATAGGTTTTTATGGCTCAGCATGGTCTAATAAATAGCAGCAGATGGAATTTGAGGCTCCTCGGAGAAATGACTAATCCTGGGGAACTGCTATCTTTACATTTTTGTCTTGGCCTTTTTCAGAGATAGTAAATGAATATGACAGGGAAACTGATAGGAAGAATGCAAGCTGCCAGAGTTTAGAAGCTCTTCTTTTGTCTGTACTGTTCAGGAGCTGAAACTTATTCAAAACCATAATAATTTTTTTCCCTTGCCAAGCAAACTCACTACTTCTGTACACATTGGAAATTAGAACTCTGCACAGTGCTCAGACTAGCTAACACAGTAAGGGGGTATTTATGGTCCCTACCATTCATTCTCCACAGATTTTTTTTTTTTTTTTTTTTTGCTTTCTAATTGCATTGGTCAGCTTATGCTTTGCCAGGCTAGGCTAAAGCCTGGAATCCTGCTCACAGCGCCAATTGTCTAGCTCTTAATCCTGTTCATGATGCCAATTGTAAAGCTACTTGACCACACCAGTTGTTGGGCTTTTTTACCTGCTGGTAATCTTGCACTGACTGGGCCAATTGTTGAGCTAGGGCTGGGTCTGGAGCTCCCCGACCCCTCAAGCCCATTCACAGACTGAGTCACAAACCCTTCACATGCCAGGCTGGGTCACCAGACTCCTTACACACAGGTCTACAAACTAGGTAACTGGCCAAAAGGTCCTTGGAGCCAAAGGTTGGAAAGCATGGCAGTGCTGACAGCAGCCACCCCAGGCAGTAAAAACCTGCCAAGGTGGCCATGCTGTGCAGGTACACTAACTCCCCCCACCCACACACACACAATGTTTACTAAACCACCCCCAACCAGCCTTGAGGCGAGGGGAGCCTGATTAAATTATTCTATTTTCCCAGCATGCCTTCATAGCAAAACACATAAAAAGATACCGTACACTGGGTGGCTTAAGGAGCAGAAATTTATTTTCTCACAGTTTTGGAGGCTAAAAGTCCAAGGCGGGGTCCCAGCATGGTTAGGTTCTCATGAGCACTTTCCCTCTGGCTTGAAGATGACTGTCTCACACGGCAGAGAGAGAGAGAGAAAGCAAGCTCTCTGATGTCTCTTTTGAGGGCTCTGATCCCATTATGAGGCCTTACCTCATGACCTCATCTAAATCTAATTATCCCCCAAAGGGCCCATCTCCAAATACCATTAGTTGGGGGGGGTAAAGCTTTGACATATGAATTTTGGGGAGCACGATTCAGCCATATACTACTAACATACTATATGAACAGGAATACATTAGAAATTTTTTGATGGATCTTCCTTCTCACTAGATCCCAATAATCTAATCACAACAGAGATATACTTTTAAAAATGTACAAATGAGATTATATCACTCACCTGTTCAAAATCCTCCAATGACTTCCCATCACATACAGAAAAATATATAATGGACTTCAAGGGTCCATACGATTCAGGCCCTTCTTCTAGCTGCTCCTTCATTCCTACCACTCAAGTCTCTTGCTGTCCCTCAGCACATCAAGCATACTTCCCCTTCCAGGTCTTTATTATTGCTGTCCCCTCCTTGTGGAGCTCACTTCTCCGGATCTTTGAGTGGCTTGCTCTTTGTCTTCATTTTCACCTTCTTTATTGTCAGCTTCTTGAGATGCTTCTCCTTTTGCAATTCTCTGTCTATTCTGGTTAACATAACTACTCTATCTTCAAAGGACTTCATATACAAAACTTCCTCGTCTGTGTGTGTTTTTTCCTCTATGTATTCCCAGTGACTAGAATAGTGCCTGACAGTAAATTAGCTTTTATTACAAAAAATAAAATACTATGCATATGCTAATGACTCCCACATTTATATTTTCATCCCAGTCTTCTCTTCTGATTTCCAGGCCTGTATACCCAACTGTCTACTTGCTGTCCCCAGTTGACTGATCTACATCTCAAACTAAAAGTTTTCAGAATTGATTAGTCTACCCCTAAAAACCTATATCTTTTCCCATGTTGCCCTCCACTTAGTGGTTCAAGTGAAATCTGGAAATCACCTTTAATTTTTTCCTCTTCCTCACCTCCTTACATCCAGTCAATAACAACCAAATCCTATTACAGTAGTTCCCCCTTATACATGGTTTTGCACTCCATGGTTTCGGTTTTCTACAGTCAACTGAGGTCTGAAAATATTAAATGGAAAATTCCAGAAATAAACAATTCATAAGTTTAAATTAGGCACCGTTCTGAGTGGCATGATGAAATCTTGCACTATCCTTGCTCCATCCCAACCAGAACATGAATCATCCCTTTGTGTCCATCTAGCAGACATGCTGGACACTCTCCCCACCCTTTGGTCACTTAGTAGCTGTCTCAGTTATCAGCTAGACCATCACAGAATCACTGTGCTTGTATTCAAGTCACCCTTATTTTACTTCATAATGGCCCCAAAGCGCAAGAGTAGAGATGCTGGCAATTCGGATATGCCAAAGAGAAGCCAGTGGTTCCTTTAAGTGAAAAGATGAAAGGTCTTGACTTAATAAGGTAAGAAAAAAATTGTATGCTGAGGCTGCTAAGATCTAGGGTAAGAAGGAATCTTCTATCCATGAAATTGTGTAGAAGGAAAAAGGAATTCGTACATAGTGTGTATAAGGTTTGGTACTATCCACAGTTTCAGGCATCCATGGGGAGTCTTGGCAAAGAGAGGACTACGGTAATCCTATCTCTAAAATACATCATGACTGTGTCGTCTTCACCCCATCTCTGCCACTGCCACTCTTGTCCAAAATACCACCGTCTCTTGCCTGGAGCACAGCAACATCTTCCAACAGGTCCTCCCACTTTTATTCTTTGCATACCCTCCTCATCTGTTTTCTAAGCAGTAGCCAGAGTGATGCGGGTACTTATTTTAATAGTAATCATGAATGTTTATTGGATTCTGTTATGTGTCAGTACTCTGCTGGCACCTGATGGTTTACAAAACATACATGGTTTTGACCCCCTTGGAGATGAAAAATGCAGATCTGTTCATGTAATTAACCTATGCAGAATCCTTAAAAATTAGTTCTCACTGCCCTTAAAATAAAATCCAATATGTTTCACCTGTGTGATGTGGCTATGGCCACCTCTCTGCCTCTCTGGCTTCTGGTTGCAATGGCCTCATGGCACTTTGGAACTTCTCTGCCTGGGAAGGTATTTCCTTCATTTTTTGTCCTGAGTAATACCTGCTTCTTTTAACAATCATAAAATGCTTCCCGTCTAAATCCAGGTGTTTTTAATCAAAATACAAAGGATGATTTAGCCAATGATAATAGAAGACTATTTGTGGACCAAGCCTGAGGCATTGGTTGTAGCTGCTCAAATCTAGCTGAGGGCCAAAACAAAGAAGATAGTAACTGTCACTCCTCAAAGATAGTGTCTGTGAAACATCTAGTTAAAAACTGAGCAACCCCCCCCATGCACTCTTTACAGCACTTACATTGGGTTTTGTCACAGTGAGACCTGCCTCTGCCATTGTCTGCTCACAATCTTGTAAGCCTCCTAAGTTCAGAAGTCGTGATTTCTATTTTTAAGAGCCATTTCTTCAGGGGCTAAGCGAAGTACCAAGTACACAGTGGATATTCAATAAATATTTATTATTACAGCCAAAATAAGTGGAACACTCTCCCCACCCCCTTGAGCAGCTGAAGATAAAACACTGCAATAGGTTACTACAAAATGTACAATATGTGGGCCGGCCCTGTGGCTCACTTGGGAGAGTGAGACGCTGGTAGTGGGTTCAGATCTTATATAGGGATGGCCGGTACGCTCACTGGCTGAGCATGGTGCAGAGGACACCAACGCAGAGGTCAAAAAAAAAAAAAAAAAAAAAGTACAATATGTGAAGTAACTGAGAAAAGTGAGCTTTTTTTTAAACCATAGCTTTCATTGAAATCGTTTAGTTCTCTGTTCAAGAACAAAAATTGTCTGTAAATAATAAGAATCATGTTTTCATGTAAGAAACTTATTTTCATTTGATAATTATTTGTCATCAATCGTTCATTTGCAAAGCACACCTTTTAAAAATCTATTCCTTATGAAATTGTCAATTTATTAATGGAAGTGTTGGAATTTCGTGATCAAAGTGAAACGCTGCTGCACCAGAGGTGTGAAGACACATGGGTTCTATCCAGTTATTGAGTGATTCTTCCCCAGAACTACTTTGCCATATATAACATAGGACTTTGACACAGATTTTTGAAGCCCGAAATACTATTTTGTTTTAACAACAATGATTTTTGTCATTACTAACAATCACAAAAGGCCTCCCATCTAAATCCAGGTGTTTTTAATCAAAATACAAAGGATGAGGTAGCCAATCATAACAGGAGACTATTTGTGGACCAAGCCTGAGGCACTGGCTGTAGCTGATCAAATCTAGCTGAGGGTCAAAACAAAGAAGAGACCTCCATCTAGGTCAGAGGTCGACAACCCATGTAGGCTCCACAGGGTCAGTCTGCTGTTTTGCTGTAGAGCCCAAGAGCTGAGAATGGTTTTACATTTTTAAATGGTTGAAAAGCAATCAACAGAAACTATTTTGTGACATAAAAATTATATGAAATGTAAATTTCAGACAGCCACGTCCATTCATTTACACGTTTTCTATGTCTACTTTTGTACTACAATAGAGTTAAGTAGTTTCAACAGACATTCAGTTTTTTGACTGCAGTCCTCAGTAATATGTTTTATGCTGAGAGCTTTATATCCACACAGACACATAGATGAAAAGTTTTAGAAAACAATAAGCTATTATAATATTTCATTTAAGCAATATTTTAAATGCTATCTCTTATTCTGACTCACTAGTAATTGCTACTCACGGTTTGAAAAACATTAACGTGGATTTGTGTTCTCAATCCTGGTTGTGTAATAAATCGCCTAGGAAGTTCTTAAAAAATACTAGGCCCCTCTCCAGATGAATCAAATCAGAATTTCTGGACACCTGGTTATTGGTCTTAAAAAACAGCAAACAGTCAGCCTCTCAGGGTGATCTTATTGAGCAGCCAAAGTTGGAAATGAATCCCCTTGTTACTGAAAGACTGATCCTCAGAGCAGCAGTTTCAATATCACTTAGGAGTTTGTTATAAATGCAGAATTTCAGGCCCCAACGCAGACCTACAGAATCAGATTCTGCTTTTTAGCAAGATCCCCTGATTATATGTACGTACGCTAAAGTATATGACACACTGATGTAAACCAAGTAGAAGTCTGATTAAGAACTGTGGCATTAGATACTCCTCTTTGTGGGGGAAAGGAAAATTTACATATTTGCCTGTGGTTAGTGTTGGATTTGGAACTGCAAGGACAAAATGTGAAATGGCAAAGGAAAAAATATATCCAGAGCTAAAAGCTGTGTGGCAGTTTCTACCTGTAGGAGGCCATCCAACTCTAAAAAAGGGGAGTCAGACTGGATTCGAGGAACATAGCAGGAGTGACTTTGAAGTGCCAAACCATACCACATATCTAAGCTGGATCTCAGGGTGTTCTAGCCCTTTCCTCCATCTCTCCCACTTCTCCAGTGGGACCCATTACACAGCTTTCTCTAATCTCAACCTTTCCACCTGGGCCAGAACCAGGCTGACTTCTAGGAATCAGAGTATAGGTTCTGCTACTGTCCATTTGATCAGAAACATCCGTGTTTTAGAAACCAAAGTTCTCTGGAGTATTTCATCGCAGTGAGATCAAAAGCAGAGCTTCTGAGTTTTCTCCAATTGCTGAGTCCAAGTCTTCCCAGAGACACGGTGAGTCACAGTGGAGCCATGGAAGGATGAGGTCTCCAGCAACCTACACAAACTCCTTGGCAACTGGAACCTGGGATGGAAAGTTTTCCCACTGTAATTTCCTCAGGCCTCTTCTACAGTTTAAACTGTTTGTGTTCTCACAGCATTTCCAAATGCTGGTTTTACCCTCCACTGACCCGAGAGATTCTATTTGGCACTGTTGTTAACTTTTTAAGTGCTGGTAAGAAATCACAACATTTAGTTTAGAAGTTTGCTTTGTTTGGTTTTGTTTTTGTTCTTGGTAGAGGGAGAGGATGTGAGAGGAGAGGTACTGGTTTAGAGGCAGGCATTGATAGAAATTTAATCAAATAACACTAGATCCAGAAGAGTCTTAGACACCATCTCAATCCTTTTTTCTTCAAGGCTTCCTTCCAAACAAATAAATAAGAAAACAAACAAGAAAATCAAATTAATTTTAAATGACCATATCTTAACCTGTCTAGAGATGTTTCCACAGCTTCTCTTGGACGTTACTACTCTTAATCCCACTGGTAAGAGAGAGCTCTCCCTAGGGCAGTGGTTCTCAAGGAGTGTTAGCCCAGCCGGGAGAACCCCCTTCACCCTGAAACTTGTTAGAAATGCACATTCTCAGGCCCCATCCCAGACCTACTGAATCAGAAGTTCTGGGAATAAGATCCAGCTCTCCAGGTAATTCTGAGTCATGCAAAAATTTGAAGACCTCTGTTCTAATCACATCAGCTATAGTTTAAACTAGTCTCAAAGATGTGCTGACTTGCTTTGGAAAACATCTACTTACTACCTGCACTATTTTTGAAAAAAAGTTGAGTTTATGAAAGTGGATTCTTAGCCTGAGCACAGAGAGATTAAGACCTGCTTTTTATGGCCACCACAGTACTTTTCCAATAAGGGCTTAAAAAATTGTATAAACATTACCAAGCCTCATTAATTCTTAGAGTTACCTAGTGGGCCACTCACCTGGTGTACTGCAATGGACATGAATCTATCAGAAGGAGAAGAATATGTTGCCCTCGTTTTGCAGTTGAATTATATCATTCAGTCATTAAACTAGATAAATTAATGTCTGTCTGAAAGAAATTAAAATGCCTCCAGTACGAAGTTTGCCTGTCAAGATTCAGTTAGCATAAAGAGCCCTGTGTTGCCCCAACGATTGCCTTAAACACTAAAGGATAAGCCAACATCCGTACAAATACAAAGACACATACAGTATGTAGGATACATTTGCCCTATGAACCATAAAATGTGGCCTAGCAGGGATTTCTGAATTGAGTGAAGACTGAAAGTTGCTTCCCAGTTCTCTGGGACAGCTGTGGTTCCTGAAGGAGCCTAAACCCAACACCCACATAGGCCCTTAGTAGAAACATCTTGAGATTACACTAATGTGTTTAATGTTTTAAGGGTTGCTTAACAAAACAAAACAAAACAAAAACCCTCAAACCAAAGGAACTAGAAGCAAATGATTTTCTCCATTTAGAAAGTTTCTTTTTTAAATAAAGCCTAAGTTTTGAGTAATGTTTTAAACAAAAGAACCTACATGTTTAATGAAAAAGCAGGAAAAGAAAATTCCAGGTGGAGAGAATTTCTTTATTCTTAAAATTTACATATCATCCATCCCTCCATTCTGTCACTTTTCATTTCTTCTCTTCACCTCTTCACACTTTTTCTCCTTGCCCGAGAGACTGAAAATAATCATTACAGTTATTGATCATCAAGGAAACAAAACAGATTTGGCTATTTACAAGTGATGTGATCTTAAACAAGTTATTTAAGTTCTCAAGGGCCTGTTATTTTCATTTTTCAACAAAATTACACTCTTTTTTATGTTTCTTATTAGTAGACATCCCATGCATTCCACCAATATCATTACCTCTCAATAAAGTGGAATAAGGCAAACACTTATTTGGTTATTTTGTTTCACTTTGTAAACAATAATCATATGCAAAATTTCTTTGTTTATTCTAGATGTCCTTTAAGTTTAAAACGTCTGAAAAGAAGTTATTCCCCCACCCAACAAAGTCTCTCTTTTTATCAGTGTTTACCAGTCACATTGTTCCTATTAACCATGCTACATATGTCTTTGTACTCTTTACAACCTGACAAATCCAAACATCACAGTCCTGCTGTCTCTTCCTTTATAACATCTCCCTTACCGTCCCTTTCCCCTTGCCTCATTCCCAGACTATTATAATAGTCTGTTACATGGTTGTCCTGCTTTTAGTATCTACTTCTAGTCAATCTAGTTTTGACAGTGTAGTGGATAATTAGACAAGCTTTAGAAATATATTGCATGGGCTTAACTCTTAGCTCCACATCTTTACAATTATATGAATTTGGGAAAATTATTTCAACACAAATAACTCCCATTTTTTGGTCTGAAAAATGAAGATGATAAAAGTACCTATTTCACATATGGTTCTTTTGAAGATTCAGTGATATAGGAGATATAAAATATTTATAGTACCTAGTAACAGCAAATGCTGTATAAAATGTTAGCTGTTATTATTTTATTTGTTGCCAAATTAATCTTACTAAAGCACATTTTATCACATCATTGCCCACTGGAAAATCTAGAATGGCTTCCCAATGCCAGCAAATTAGATTCCAGGGCAGAATATTCATAATGGCCAATGACTTTATTAGAGAACATGTATTCCAGAAATTCCTTAGTGTCCTTACCTTAAGCAACCATGTGAACTAGTGCAGAAAAGGAAGCCAATATTTGGACTCAATATAAATTATATGTTTACTCAGCGTCTGTATATATTGACTAATTAAAATTACCTGACTTGCAGAAGCAGAAGTCTAAATGAAGCTACCTGCTTCAGTTGAAAACAAACCAATTACCCTCCTAAATGGGTGTTGCTTCTAGGAGGTGGGGGGCTTCCAGACTTCGTTTTACATATAATGATAAAAATTCTGCCTGGATTTGGGAATTCCAGTGTTTTGGTAGGAATTACCATTTTGTTCTCTCCGTTTGATAAACCACCTCTAAAAGAGCTCTGGGAAAGGCTAATAAGACTTCTGGCAGAACACAGGGCAGCTGAGAACATGAGGCTAAACTCCACTACAAGTAGGGATTAAGGGGAATGAATGTATTAATCTTGTGTGAGCTCCCTTGACAAATACTAAAGAGACTGACATAGCCCTAGGTCACAAAACAACTGTGAAGATTAATTAAATTGGGTTAATTTTCCCAATTCACTTCCCCAATTTTCCATAAAAAGAAAAGTCTTTCCAAGTTCCTGTAACTTTAAGCTTTTTTCCATTCATGAGCTCTCTTGAAGAGCAGTAGAGACTTGTGGGAGGTCCAGGGAGAGGTCTTACAGCAGTAGAGTCCAAGACTTCAGTGGAATGTTAGCAACTTGCATGTATTTGGGAGGAACCAACCCACGACTCTCCAGACAGATGTCTCCAGAGATAGCTCTAGTTTGTGCCACCAAGTTCTCTCTGTGATTTTTTCCCCTGTGAAACTGCATTAGAAAACTATTAAAATGAACAACGATGGTTTAAAAAAAATTATCAAGGTCTCAAGCTTACTTAGGGGAACACCATCCTCACTTTTATCTCAGACCTCCCATGCACTTTAATGAATGAGATACTATAAGCGATTGTATGAGATGACACATGAGATCATTCTCTGTAGAGGGATTATACAAATGGAAGCCATTATTATGGATAGCATTTCACAGGTCTGAATCCTCCAGGTTCCTTGGCGTGCTTGGCCCCAGATAATACGGTGTTGAGAGCTGAACTGCAACTAGACCATCTGGAGTCAGAGAGGTGAAGTTAACCAACCTCTTCTCCAAATGAGTGGGCAGGAGGTGAGGCAAGTTCTGTGACAAGGCTAATGTGGTCATTTCTCCCTTCTTCTCAAACTTGTTTTGTCAGCCAGGTGCGCCAGCCAACCTCATGTGGAGACATGGAAGGGCGTGGGAGGGAGGGGGTCAGAAGTAAGTCTTTTTTTTGGCTTTCCCCCCAACTCTTTGAACAGCTATTTCAAGTTGACTCAAGTTGTACTTGTATTTTCTTGAGTTCAACATTTATGCTTCTAAGACTAAACTTCTGGTTCCTGAAGTTCAAAAAGATAAATGAAAAGGAAGAAAAGTAGAGAAACATGAAAGTGAGAAAGAAAGAAGGCTAGAAGAGAAGCAAGAGGAAAGACAAGAAAAGATTGAAGTGGAAACTGGGATTGGGCAAAAATCTTAACTTTTCTGGGTTTCACACAGGGATAATCATCATAAATAGCTTTTAGAAAAGTTAGTGGGATTCTATATTATAAAGTTTATAAAGAACATGAAACGGTGCTTAGCACATTGCTGGTGGTCAAGAATTATATTATTATTATTATTATTATTATTATTATTATTATGCTATTATTACAAGAGACTAAAGAGGGGCAATAGGAGTATAAGAGATAATTTTTAAAAGTTATATTTTCAATCTCTCTTTGGCCAAAGATAGCTCCAATTTTAAAATTTTTTTGTGAAAAACCAACCATAATCCCTGCCATTGCCGAAGCAGATGGTGGAGGAGACCTGATTCTTGCCTTCTGGTCACCATCCTTGGTGCTTATGACCCAAGTATGCTGTATTGACTTCCTCTGGACCCCCATTATGAACTTGGGATTCTTGCATGTGTGGCCACAGGTATATTATCACCCTTGGTTTACTTTTCAATAAAAATGACATGATTCATCAAATAACTCAGGACCTTTAGCAATGGAAATAATTAGAAAGTAGCCAGAGCTTCCTCGTGGGTTATGACGGATCTCACTGAAAAGTCACGCCCTGAGTCCAGGGGTTGTTTGGAGCCAAGCCTGAACAGCTGCTACCTGGGTTCTGGACTCAGCTGGGTTGATTTTGAGTGGTATAAGAGGCAATAACTAGAAAAAGATAGATCATAAAAGGCTTTAAGAAATCCTTGTCAATTATAGGTGTGGTGTTTTCAAAATTACCCTGTTTTTCGATGAGCTCAGCTTCACCCAGAGGTGAGAAAAGTCTGTAGTCAACCAGAGAGAAATGACTTTGGTGAAGCTCTACATAGAGAAATAAGAAGGAAGGAAGCTGAGGAAGGAAACTGATGCCTCCATCTTTACCCTGGGGTGCCGTTTTTTATGCAGCAGGCAATCATCTAGTCTTAAGGTCAGTTAGCAAATTGAAGAAAGCTTGTCTCTCAGGCCTATACCTTGTCGTCCCTTTTGGCGAATCTCTTAGGGGTCCTCTCTGGTTTCTTAAATTCCTGTTTCTACCCCAGCTGAGAGAAATGCTATGCCTCCTTTAGTTACAATCTTAGTCACAAACTAGCAATAGAAGAGATGCAAGTGGTCTGCAGGGCAATCTCTGTCAATCAAAGAAAAGAGTTAGCAACTGGAAATATAATTTGCATATACCCAAACATCTACACACACACCATATACCAGGGGATCAAGAAACACATGTAGGGCTGGCCAGTTAACTCAGTTGCTTAGAGTGAGGCCCAACACCAAAGTCAAGGGTTTGGATCTCCATACAGGCCAGCTTAAAAAAAAAAAAAAAAATTTTTTTTTTTTCATGGACTGTCTCCTGGACCTCCTTGGGCACAAGACACATCAATCATTGTATACGCCTTGGCATAGCGGAACTGCTGTAATGTCAAAAGACCGTTCTGGAAGAAAACAAATCATGGAAAAGACATCCCAAATTACCTAGTTCAGTAGTTCTTGTCCCTTGTTGTATATTAGAATCACCTGAAGAATTGTACAAAATATCAATACCAAATTCTACTCTCCAAGAGATTCTGATTTTATTGCTCTAGGTTGGAGTCAGGCAAAAAAATGTTTCAAATTTGTCCAAGGTGATTCTAATGTTCAGTAAGGGCAGAGACTGTATCAATTTATTTGTGTCCTTTTACCATTTAACGATGTCTAACATATCAAAAGGCTAAAATAATGGTTATGAGAGGAAAGGATAAATTCATTAATTGATGAATATGTAAATTAAACCCTGTTCTAGAAAGATGGAAAGAAAAAGCAGATATTTTGAGGTATGAGCTTGATTTGCTCCTAAACCTCACTTTGAGAATTTTACTCAGTACTGTACAATGCAATCAATCAAAAAAAAAAAAAAGAAAGAAAGAAAGAAAGAAATCGAGTACTGTCTGTAGTAGTTTTTAAAATGGACTCATAAATTCTTTGATATTCCTTCCTTCAGGAGATGAAATCTAATTGCCCTCCCTTTGAGTGTGGGTTGGCTCAGTGACTTGCTTCCAACCAATAGAATAAACTTAGACGTTGTGGTTTGTGACTTTGGAGACTAAGTCATAAAAAGACATTGTGTCATTCTCTCTCTCTCTCTGTCTCTTTCTCTCTTACTCTCGGATCACTTGCTCTGGAAAAAACAGCTGAAATATTGTGAGGATGCCCAGGTATCCCTGTGGAGAAGCCCATTCTCTGATGAGCTGAGGCCTCTTGCCAACAGCAATCTGAGTGAGCCATCGAGGAAGTGGGTCCCATAGCCTGGTCAAGCCATGAGATGACCTCTCATGAGGTTGCAGCATGGCTTGACAGCTTGACCCACCTAAGCTGCTTCCAGATTCCTGACCCTCAGAAACTGTGTGAGATAATAAATGTTTGTTGTTTTAAGCTGCTAAATTTCCGTGTATTTGTTGTGTAGCAATAGATAACTAATACAATTATCCACAATCCCTGGCCTCCCGAAATTTAAAATGTAGTTGGAGAAGCAGGTTACATGCACACAAAAAATAACAAACTAGGAAAGGATCTAAAAGTTCTATTGAATGAACAAGACTGCTGTGTAGTAGACCTCCAGGGGATGACATCCACATCATGGTCTTTGTGAACTGAGTGCCCTGAAGCTTAGCAATTCAGAGCCTGTGTGGCAGTACAGGATGGTGGATGATACTGATGTATATTCGCACTCCCCCACCACCACAAACACACAAAGAGCACTGTAGACTTGGTAAGGAGTAATAATATAAAGGAAGAAATCAGAGTTACAAGAGCTTGAAGAAGTGATAGGATTTGGATAGGTAGAAATGGTGAGAAGACTCTGCAAGTATCAAGCTATGTCCTTGGTAATCTTCCTCACAGTTGTGAGATGTCTGTGGAAGCCAGTGATGGAACCAGCACATTAACCTGGATCTTTAAGAAGCTCACTGAGACTGCATGTGACATGCTACATAAGCAGGCAGTTAGATCAATAAAAAATTGTAGCTGAAGTAGTGGATTAATCATTGTGTAAGCTTACTTTTTTTAGCTTCAATGTTAAAATTGTTCTTGACATTTTAATGTGTTTTTTGAACTGTACAAGCAGTGGGCCTCTGAGCACCATTTGTATGAAGTGACCCGGCACTGTCAAAGTTGATTGGATTAGATGTTGAAAATCTGATTCAAACCGGAAAAATCTGAGATCCATTTGCAGGAATATAGAATTGGGACTTAGTTGGAGTACTCTCTTAAACGGAGGGTGTGTGGTATATGCTGTCAGCCATTTTCTTCCATATTAATTGGGAAGCACAGAAATCTAGTTGACAGAGAGACAGAGAGAGGAGAGAGGTCCATAGCCTCCGTGAGATACCCCTGTAATTTTATAATAAAATGTCAATGGGCCCTTATTACTGAAGCTGGTTATAAGTGGTTCCTTTCTGCAGCTAACAGAATCCAACTATGACACCATTCATGATTTTACAGTTTAGACTATTGACATTAAAAATGACTTGAACTTTGCTTATTGCATATTACAATAAGTTCCCAATGGCAAAGCATCTATTCTTTTGCACTTTAAATGATTTTCTTTTTCTTAAATTGAATAACTTTCCAGAGAAATGACACAAGTAAAAGAATTTATAAACAACATCTGTCTAGCTCATGTTATTGGTTATTTGTGTGAAAATTTGTCTTATTACTCACACAAGATTTTTTTTTATCCTTTGGAAAAAAATGATCAATGATTTTCTGGAAGTAAAAAATCCAGGGGAATTTTTTTTATTCTTACCTAAGTTATTTCTTCACTTTTAATTATTACACATACTATTGCCCCATCTAGCCAGAAAAATTTGGCCCAATGTAAAGCTCTAGAATAATTTCGATTAAAGAAAATTTTAATTGCAACAATAGAGTAATTTAAATCAAAGGAACTGTCATATTCTCATAAGAGATATAGATAAAGGACATAAGAAGACAAACCTAAAAAAGTTTGAAAAACTATAACATGCTCTATATACATAATGTATCCTTATTATCATTATAATTAAGTCAAATAGGAGCATTTTATTTTACTATATATGATCAATTGGATGGATACAAAGACTAAGAAATCCAGCAATATCTCCCTCTATTTCCCCCCTCCCCCGAGCCGTGTTGGAGGATTCTGAATTCCAGCAGAAGCAGTGAAGTCTTTCTGTGGATTTTTTCTTTTGTTTCTGGGGAAGGAAAATACTTGCTTTAGTGATGTCTAGTGTAAGAGATTATTTTTAAGACTATTTTAACTCGTGTTTTGGATCACGAACTTCATGTCTGCAAACTGCAAGATGTTTCCTCCTGCAGCTTGTTCTCTGGAGCACCCCTCATTCATAACTCTAGTACCTACACACAGGCTTTCTGTCCCAGTGCTGAGGACTTACCATTTCATCTCAGGGATTTTGAAGGATTTTAAACATATGTCAGAGTATCAAAAATTATGTCTTAATCTTTTAAGAAAAAATATACCCTCTTATATCAGCTTTTATCTCCTCTAGAATTTTCTTCATTGCAACCTTTCGTATTGTTTCTTACATTTGGCATTAATGACTTTTATGGTAGCCGGTGATGAGTCTCTTGGCTTATTTCCCCCTCAATTTTTATTTCTTACAAAGACTGATGGGATTAACACAATCTGAGGGAAGGATATTAGCTTTGGAAGCATTTGATTCCTACCTGGAACTTGAGGTCGAGTGGTGAGAATTAGCAGGGTGTAATATACTGGGATTGTGGGAAAAGTAGGTTTGGATGGGTTAAAATGATAATGCTGTGAGGGAAGTCAGGACGGCTGGGACAGTGAGAGGAATGTGTGCATAGAAACACATGCTGGTTAAGGATTGTTCACCTGAGATGATGTGGACAGAACTGAGAGAGGCCCTCTGTATGGTAGAGACTGTTAGTGTTCGCTTACATCAGCTCCTTCCCAGGCTTCTCTAGCATCTACATCGGGCCGTGTGACTGAGAGCTGGCCAAGGAACTGCCAGTTCTGATCACAACATATTCTACGAAAGCTTCCATTCTCTCTCTTTTACCCAGTCCACCCTGCTGGAAATGAAAGACTCTGAAGGCCTAAAGGATGGTGTCACCACAGAATGGAAGCAGCTGGGGTTCTCATCATTGCTTGGAGAAGAGGGATATTGGACTTTGCATAAGCAAGAAATAACCTGATATTGTCAAGCCATTGGAAGTTGGGTTTTGTTTATTGCAGTAAGTACTATTAATTGCCCTGATTCATATAGTATCTCTTTCGTTCTGCTGTTGTCTTTGGCATTGTCATAGTAAGAGAATAAAGGAATACAGAAGCAAGAAAACAGATGGCATTGGACATGGGGAAGCCTCATGAGATAGGAAACATTTTGTGGATGTACTAACCTAATTTTAGAACTGAGCAGGATGCCTTTAAATGTCCCTGGATTTTGTAAAAGTAGATTGACATATTTTCGACAACTACTAGTAAAAGAATATGCCAGCATCTATTTTACACAAGTGTAAATGAGGCACAATAAATGAAGATTATTGAAAAATACAAAATAGGGAACATCAGATATCAAACACCAAGTTCTTGAATATATATGTATGGATTTAAAGACCTTTTTAAAATGCCAAAGTTTGCTACATGTATTTCAAAATACCATGGGGAGAAAAAGGAGGAGTTTAAAGCCTTGAGCTTGCTGGGTGGAGGAATGTTGTGAGGACAGGCACTGTATGGGGAGAATGTTTGGATTGTATGTAATTAAATGCTGGGCCAGGGAGCCCAGAGAAAGTGGCAGGAGAGGACTGGTTTTTCCCTTTGCCTCTTAGTACTTACATATGGTAACTTAGCAGTCAGTCTCTGTTCAACAAAAGAAAAATTTAATGATCCCATTTAGAACAGTTGTTTGAAATTACAGAATATTTGAAAGGTAAAAATTTAAAGCTCAAGTCTTCTTTGAAATAAGCACAGTTTTTTTCTGAAACATGGACTAAATCTGAAAGTGTAAAATCATACCCTGAATGTTCACTTCTCTATGAATGATTCCTTTGTGACCATCAAATACATGTCATTATCTTTTAGATATGATAACATCGTGACACCCATAGATTTGGATAAAAGCACTTCTTTGTTCCTTCTACAAACTATCGGTGACAGACACTTCCTTTGACTTGGGGCTTCCCCTTTCTTTCCCCTCTTCTTTTCCATGCCCAAATTAGAGATTTCCTTAGACTGCGAAGTCTTAAGAGTTTATGAACAGGGGTCCCCCAGACTCCAGTGGTCCCGATGCTCATGGTGTACCAATCATTGTGGTCACCTAATATCATCTACGAAGCAGATATCACGTGTGTCATTTCTACCAGGAAAAGGGAGCTGCAGTCCTCAGACTCTAAAAATCTCACCGTCTATAGTTGTTTCACTAGAGGTTGACTGAGCAAAAAGAATAGATGCCTTAAACACCATTGGTGCTAAACCTGGGACTAAAGTAATTTCTGACAAACTGTATATTTTTTCTTTTCTTTTAAATTTTATTTTAACTTCTCAATGTACATTGTAGTTGATTTTCTTGTCTTTTTACCCATTCCTCTTTCCCCTCTTCCTCTCCCCCTCCCCTACTACATCATGTCTGTTCATTTGTCTTAACAATTCTATGAATTGTTATGATTGTTGCATCTTCTTCCCTCCCAACCCTTTATTTGTTAGTATATTTATTTATTTATTTACTTATTTTTAGCTCCCACAAATAAGTGAAAACAAGTGGTATTTCTCTTTCTGTGCCTGACTTTTTTCACTTAATATAATTTTCTCTAAATCCATCCATGTTGTTGCAAATGGTAGTATTTCATTCTTCTTTATAGCAGAGTAGAATGCCATTGTTTAGATATACCACAGTTTCCTTATCCACTCATCTGATGATGGATGTTTGGGCTGGTTCCAACTCTTGGCTATTGTAAATAGTGCTGCAATAAATATGGGAATATAGTTATCCCTTCAGCCTGATGATTTCCATTCCTCTGGGTATATTCCCAGCAGTGGGATACCTGGGTCATATGGTAGATCTATCTGTAATTGTTTGAGGAACCTCCATATCATTTTCCATAAAGGCTGCACTTTGCAGTCCCACCAACAGTGGATGAGAGTTCCTTTTTCTCTGCAACCTCACCAGCATTTATCATTCTCAGTCTTTTGGATATGAGCCATCCTAACTGGAGTGAGATGGTATCTCAAAGTGGTTTTGATTTCCATTTCCCGAATGCTGAGTAATGTAGAGCATTTTTTCACGTGTCTGTTGGCCATTTGTATATCTTCCTTTAGAGAAATGCCTATTCAGTTCCTTTGCCCAGTTTTTAATTGGGTTATTTGTTTTTTCGCTGTAAAGTTGTTTGAGTTCCTTGTATATTCTGGATATTAATCCTTTGTCAGATGTATATTTTGCAAATATTTTCTCCCACTCTGTTAGTTGTCTTTTCACTCTGTTGATTGTTAATTTGGCTGTGCAGAAACTTTTTACTTTAATATAATCCCATTTAAAAAATTTTTCTTTAGTTGTCTGTGCTTTGGGGGTCATATTCATGAAGTCTGTACCCAATCCTACTTCCTGGAGTATTTCCCTTATGTTTTCTTTAAGGAGTTTTATTATTTCAGGATGTATCTTTTTTTAATCCATTTTGAGTTGATTTTGGTATATGGTGAGAGGTATGGGCCTAGTTTCATTTTCCCACATATGAATATCCAGTTTTCCCAGCACCATTTGCTGAAGAGGCAGTCTCTTCCTCAACGTGTAGACTTGGTGCCTTTGTCAAAGATCAGATGGCTATAGGTGTATGGGTTGATTTCTGGGTTCTCTATTTTATTCCACTGATCCATGTGTCTGTTTTTATGCCAGTACCATGCTGTTTTTGTTATTATAGCTTTGTAGTATAGTTTAAAGTCAGGTAATGTTATGCCTCCAGCTTTCTTTTCTTGCTCAGGATTGCTTTGGCTATGTGTAGTCTTTTGTTATTCCATATAAATGTCTGGATAGTTTTTTTCATTTCTGAGAAAAATGTCATTGGAATTTTGATGGGGATTGCATTGAATCTGTAGGTCACTTTGGGTAATATGGACATTTTCACAATGTTGATTCTTCTGATCCAAGACCATGGGATATGTTTCCATCTTCTTGTGTCTTCTTTAATTTCTCTCAACAGTGGTTTGTAGTTCTCTTCATAGAGATTTTTCACATCCTTGGTTAACTTTTTTTGTAAGTATTTTCTTTTTTTGGTGGCTATTGTAATTGGGCTAGCTTTTTTTATTTCTTTTTCTGCATGTTCACTGGTGGAGTACAGAAATACTACTGATTTTTGTGTGTTGATTTTGTATCCTGCAACTTTGCTGAAATCACCTATCAAGTCTAACAGGTTTTTGCAGAGACTTTAGGCTGTTCAATATATAGGATCATACCATCCAGCAACAGGGACAGTTTGACTTCATCGTTTCCAATCAGGATGCCCTTTATTTACCTTTCTTCTCTGATTGCTCTGGCTTGTACTTCTAACACTGTTGAATAGGAGTGGTGAGAGTGGGCATCCTTGTCTCATTCCTGTTCCATTCCAGATGATATTGGCAGTGGGCTTCTCATATGTGGCTTTAATTGTGTTAAGATACTTTCCACTGTACCTAACTTGTAGAGAATCTTTATCATGAATGAATGTTGAATTTTGTCAAATGCTTTTTCATCTATAGAGATGATCATCTGGTTTTTGTCGTTGCTTTTACTGATGTGGTGTATCACATTTATTGATTTGTTGTTGAACCAACCTTGCATCCCTGGGATGAATCCCACTTGATCATGGTGTATAATTTTGTGTATATGTTGCTGTATTCTGTAAGCTAGTATTTTATTAAGGATTTTTGCATCTATATTCATCAGGGATATTGGCCTGTAGTTTTCTATTTTTGATGTATCTTTGTCTGGTTTTGGTATCAGGGTGATGTTTGACTCATACAATGAGTTTGGGAGAATGGCCTGTATTTCAATCTTTTGGAATAGTTTGTAGAGAATTGGTATCAGTTCCTCTTTGAAGGTTTGGTAGAACTCTGCAGTGAATCCTTCCAGTCCTGGAGTTTTCTTTGTTGGAGACTTCTGATAATAGCTTCAATCTCTTTTATTGTTATTGGTCTGTTCAGATTTTCTATATCTTCTTGGCTCAGTTTTGGTAGTTTGTATGTTCAGAAATTTATCCACTTCCTCCAAATTTTCAAATTTGTTGGCATATAGTTGTCTATAGTAGTCTCTAATGATTCCTTGTATTTCTAAGGTATCAGTTGTAATATCACCTTTCTCATTTCTAATTTTTGTTATTTCGGTCTTTTCTCTCTTCTTAGTTAGCCTTGCTAATGGTTTGTCAATTTTATTTATCTTTTCAAAAAAACAGCTTTTTTTTCATTGATCTTTTGTATCAGTTTGTGGGCTTCTGTTTCATTTAGTTCTGCTCTGATCTTAATTATTTCTTTCTAACTACTAACTTTGGGTTTGGATTGTTTTTGTTTTTCTAGTTCTTTAAGGTAAAGTGTTAGGTTGTTTATTTGCCATCTTTCCATTCTTCTGAAGTAAGCATTTAGTGAGATAAATTTCCCCCCTTAGTACAGCTTTTGCTATATCCCACAGGTTTTGTTGTGATGTGTCATTATTTTCAAGAAATTTTTTGATTTCCTGTTTAATTTCTTCTTGGATCCATATGTCATTAAGTAGAATGTTGTTTAATTTCCATGTGTTTGTATAGTTTCCAGAGTTTTGTTTGTTATTGATTTCTAAGTTTAATCCATTGTGATCTGAAAAAATACGTGGAATAATTCCAATTTTTTTTGAATTTGTTGAGACTTGCTTTGTGTCCTAAAATGTTGTCTGTCCTGGAGAATGTTCCATGTGCTGATGAGAAGAATGAATATTCTGAGGTTGTTGGATGGAATGTTCGGTAGATATATGCCAAGTCCACTTTATCTGAAGTGTTGTTTGGATCTTGTGTTTCTCTACTGATTTTTTGCCTAGATGATTTGTCCAATGTTGAGAGTGGGGTGTGCAGGTCCCCTGCTATTATGGTGTTAGTGTCTATCTCATTCTTTAGATCTAATAGTGTTTGCTTTATAAATCTGGCTGCTCTAAAGTTGGGTGTGTATATATATGATTGTTACATCTTCTTGATGGATAAATCCCTTTTTCATTACATAGTGGCCTTCTTTATCTCCTTTTATGGTTTTTGTCTTAAAGTCTATTTTATCTGATATAAGAATAGCTACTCCAGCTCATTTTTCATTTCTCTTTGCATGGTATATCTTTTTCCATCCTTTTGCTCTTCGTCTATGTGTGTCATTACAGGTGAAGTGAATCTCTTGAAGGCAGCATATTGTTGGGTCCCTCTTTTTAATCCAGTCAGTCTGTGTCTTTTGAGTGGGGAATTTAATCCTTTTACATTTAAAGTTATTATTGAAAGGTGTTGATTTACTCCTAGCATCTTAATGATTTTGGTTTAGATGTTTTAAGTATCTTTCATTCCTTTCTTTCTGATTTTCTTTTTATCTTCTGTGTTTGGTGGTTTCTTGGGGTGGTAGATAAACTATTTTTTCTCTTTATTGTTAGCATTTTTGTTTTACTGGTAGGTTTTGTTCTTTCTTGAGTATTCTTGGCAGTGATGGTTGTTTTCCAGGTATCAAACCCTGTACTCTCTTGAGAATTTTTTGCAGGGCTGGTCATGTGATAGTGAACTTCCACAGTTTTTGTTTGTCTGAGAAATATACTATTTGTCCTTCATTTTGGAAGGATAGCCTTGCTGGGTAATGTATTCCTGGCTGGCAATTTTTGTCCCATTCTTTTCTGGCTTTTAGGGTTTCTGATGGAAAGTCTGTTCTTAGTCTGATTGGGGCTCTCTTACAGGTGACTTGCTGCTTCTCTCTTGCAACTTTTAAGATGCTTCTTTGTCTTTGAGTTTTGTGAGTTTGACTATAACATGTCTTGGAGAGGACCTTTTTGGGTTAAATATGTTTGAGGATCTTTGGGCCTCCTGAATTTGAAGATCTGTGACTTTCCCTATACCTGTGAAGTTTTCTGCTATTATTTCACTGAATATATTTTCAATGCCATTTCCTTTTTCCTCCCCTTCTGAAATACCCATGATTTGGATATTTGAGTACTTAAGGTTGTCTGTGATCTCTCTTAGATTTTCTTCAATTTTTAAAATTCTTTTTTCTGGTCCACCTGTGTTAATTGAAATGACCTGTCTTCAAGGTCAGAAATTCTTTCTTCTGCTTGTTCTAGCCGGCTGGTTAGATTCTCTGATGTGTTTTTTTTTTTTTTTTTTATTTCATTGAATGAATCCTTCAGCTCCACAAGCTCTGCTGCATTCTTTTTCAGGTTAGGGCATTGATTTCTTTGCACATTTCTTCTTTCAGGTCTTGTATATTTTTTCTTATTTCATTGTGTTGTTCAAGTTTTCTTGTATCTCATTTAGTTTCCTTAGAATTGTTGCTTGAAATTCCTTGTCAGTCATTTCAAGGTCTTCCTGTTCTATAGGATCCAGAGCTTGAGAGTTACTATTTTCCTTTGGTGGTGATGTACTTTCTTGATTTTTCATATATCTGGTATCTTTCCTTTGGTGTTTAGTCATTGCAGCAGTGGGTATCATGGTCTACTCATTCCAACCTGATGTCTGGCCTGGATCCTAAGGGATTACCAATTCTGGGCAGTAGGAACCAGCCTGGGCTGTGGGTCCCATAGTGCCTGCCTGTTCTGGCATGGCTCACTCAGGGCATGTGGGCCTGGTGGCTCTTGGGCCTGTCTAGGTGGCAGGGACTGACCTGGGCTGGAGATCCCATAGATCCTGCCTGTTCTCTCATTGCTGACTCAGGGTGTGTGGGCTCTTACCTGTTCTGGTGTGGTTCTTGGGCCTCCTGTTGTTGCTTTTTAATAGTTGCCAATTGGTTGATTTGTGGGAAAGAGTAATGCTAGGATCCGTCTACTCCTCCGTCTTGACCAGAAGCCCCTATATATTTTCTGATTTCAAAGATAACACACATTCTTTGTAGAAAACATGAAAAATACAAAGAAGAATTGAAATTCTCTTTAATCACACCATTAAGAACTTGTTATATACATATGTGTGTGTATTTGTGTGCATGTGAAGATGTGTGTATAAATATATAGTTACATTATAAATATAATATGTAAGTATATAAATGTATATTTCATATGTTATGTAAAAGCAATTTTATATTTATACTATACATTTATATATAAATGCAACAGGTCTTCAAAAAGTTTATGGAAAGATTTGTATTAACTTTTAATTCCATCTTTCCATGAAGTTTTCAAAGTACCCTCATATACACATGTGTAAATATTTATAATTTTTTAATAGATTTTTATTAGCTATAAATGTTGGCTTGCGTTATAAAAGTTATCTCATTTAAATTGTTAATATTTTTAAGGACCTCTAAAAAGATTCTCTTTCAAATGACTTGAAAAGAAAGTTCTTCCTACGTTTATTGTATTCTCCAAAAAATTGGTACCATGGAAAAACATGTATACTTTGTAATCTTCTTATCCTACCACTGTTACATTTTTCTTTAAAGCACATGATACAGTATTCTCTTCTTTGAAATAAAGTTTTAGAGTTATTAGGGAGAACTGTGAACTAGAACTCATCAAGAACATCAAAAGGAGGCTCATTAAATTTTTGTTGTGTGTACTTCTTTGCGTGCCATGAGTACATGTACTGCTATCAGGGTTAACTGTAGAGCCATATTTTTAAAAGTCTACCTCACTTGGTAATGAATTTAGTAGTTTTGGCTGTTGTCTATGATTCCTTTACAGTCCTTGAAGGATCAGTTGTTGCCTGAGGTGAATCAGTGTTCTCTCTGTTTACCCATAATGAAAATGATAAATGATAACCCATTTTAATGGTTTCCTATTTCATTGGAAACCTTGGCACTCTGCAGATCTCAGAATTTATAAGGAATGTTCATATAAGACACTCATAAGTATGTGAGGACGTGCCGAGCTTAATTTCTACTTTGCCTTGAAGCAGGCAGGGTGTGAGCAATTCTCTCTGCTTCACATTACATGGTCTGGACCTAAAGCAGAAAGCATTTACTGTTTATTCCAACAGTCATACATACAGCCTTGGATTCTCCACATTTTACCATGACACCCAGAACCAAGACGATGAAATGCATAAAGTTTATTGTATTTCCAATTGACATGTGTCCACTCCGAAGGCCTAAGTATTCACCAACGAAGTGTAGGAGAAAGAATGGCTGCTAAGAGAAGTACAAATCACTGAAGTTAAAAGGCTTGTCACCTTTAGAGAGTTTCTAAATTGTAGTCACAGTTTTATTTATTACAGCCTAAATCCTGTGAAGTATGGTTGTTCTCCAAGGAGAAGAAAAGTGGTCAAATAGTTTAAGTGCTTCAAAATGAAGGAATCTCATAATTTCAAATGGACGACCTTGTATTCTACAGATAGTAGCTGAGAAAAATAAAAAACTTACTGAACTTTATCTACAGACTTCTATAGGTTGGATAAGATAGGACCAATAATCACAAGCATGGTACCCAGAAACCAAGAAAAATTTGTAGTAGAATGCATTTTGTTAATAGAAAATATAGGTACTCTCCTTGTAGCAATGAAGCACTATCTGAGTTTGCTTTCATGGAATCATGGTATCCTAAATTTAATGCAGTTTTAGAAAAATGTTGGGTACTTTCAAAGGAAGCTTTTCAGAGTAATCATTTAGTGAACAATTCTGTCTCTTGGGAAAATAACCTCTCAGTAAACTAGGCAGACATTAATCTAGAGTTGTACTACAAATTTCCAATCTCTTAATAGGTAGTTTGCATTCCAAATTTGTCAAGTATTTTATAAAGCTTGTGTCCTTGACTTAAATATTTGTATTGCCAAGGAAGTTCAATTTAGCTCTTGTTTTTAAGGTTTGTTCAGTTCTTCCTTTCTTTCTAATAACTGCATATACCTGTAGCACTTCAAAAAGTAATTTCTTAACCTGAATAGGATTTATTCCTTTTATTTGCTTTTAATTTTAGACCAATTAAGAACATCCACTACATGTTCTAAACATTTTCTTTAGTTGTAGAGTCCAGAATTAGTCATATTTATTTGTATAAGTTCTTTTGTTTCATATCCAGGATAGTAATTTCCTTTATAAGATTTCCTAGTTATCAGCAGACAGTCTACTAGTCTGAATTTTGAAGGACTGAGCAATCCCACTACTGGGTATATACCCAAAAGAAATGAAATCAATATATGAAGAAACACCTGCACTCCCATGCTTATTGCAACACTATTCACAATAGCCAAGCGATGAAATCAACCTAAATGCTTATCAATGGACGAAAGGATTAAAAAACTGCAATATGTATACACAATGAGATACTATTCAGCAAAAAAACAGAAACAAAAACAAGAAACACCCAAAATGAAATCTATTTGCAGCAACATGGATGGAACTGGAAACCATTAAGTGAAGTAAACCAAGCACAGAAAGACAAATACTGCATGATCTCACTCATACATGGAATCTTTAAAAAAAAAAAAAGTGATTCTCATAGAAGTGGAGAATAGAATAATGGTTACCAGAGGCCAGGAGGGGACGAAGGTGGGCAGGTGGAGAAGTGGTGGACTAAAGGGTTTAAAACTGTGCTATCTACCTTAAGTGAGTCATTGTGCAGTATACACATGTACTGAAACCACACACAGTACTCCACAAATATATACAAATAAATGTTAAAATGTTAAAATTAAAAAGAAAAAGCGGAGGGGACGTGTATAAAAATTACCTTTGTGAGGTGAGAATACGCCAATCGTTTTGGTTCTTTAGTAATGTTTGGACCAGGATCAGCACTCAGAAATGGGACATCTCCCACTTGCTAATATCCCCAAGTACCTGATGCACAAATGCTGGTCGGTGCTGGCATGGGGGTGGGGCGGGAGCAGGAAGGAGAGAGATTCTCCTTCTGTGTGGTGGATATGCAAACTCAAAATGTTCTCTGGGGACAGAGGACCATGAATATTTTAGTGTGACTGAATACTCTAATAATGCCTATAATCCAGTGGCTAATCCAATCTCAGTGTCAACATCCCTGGGTTAAAGAGTAACTAAAACATTTTAGAACTGCTATCAGTCTTAAATAAACCCTGGGTGATAAGATAAAAACAGAAAGAAAAGCATTTTTTTCTTGGCTTCGCTTGCCCCTTCCACCTCAGTCTAGCACTAATCCCCTTCCACCTCAGTCTAGCACTAATCCCCGCCTTGGCACCTGACTTTACATATTATCTCCGGCAGCTAAGTCATTATCAGGTGGTGATTTAGGCAACTGGGGAAAAATGGCTAAACATTACCCATTTTAATTTTATTATTTTCTTTTTCTTATTTTCCCTCTGATGAGCAGACAGATGCCTTTGTCTTAATATAAGTCAATCTTTTATTAAAATCCTTATTTATAATGTTTTAAATAAAACTTACAGGAGACCACTATTTTGGACTGAGCTTCTGTACTAGGCCCCCAACAGATCAAACCACAAAGGAGTCACTTATGTTAAGTGCCACATAATCAAACTGAAATTTTTAAAAAAAGGAAAATTCCCAAACAAGCCAGTTTTTCCAAAAACCAGAAGTTCCACAGCAACCAATCAAAAAGAGCCCACTCAATCTGAACCAGCATGAGAAGAAACTCCCCTCTGCTTTTAACCCATACAAGGAAAGTAACCTGATGTCAACCAATTTGCTTTTTTGTATTATGCTGTTTCCTTGTTCTGTAGTGGGGCGCTGGCACAGAGGAATCCAAGACTAACATTGGTTTTATAGCTCTTTTAATAGTTGACAGTCCTTTTGGTGTTACAGCTCTTTATTGCTTGCAAGCAAGGAGAGCACCAGCATTAGGCTAGTATCTCCCCCAAGGAAGAAAAAGAGCAGCCTTATATAGCCAAAACTTCCTGCCCCAAACCAACCAAGTTCTCATTCAGGTCCTCATACAAATGAGGGATGCAAGTTTGTTAATTCGGATTGGTTGGCTATGTGACATAGCTCATTGGTCAGTTCTGGCGCCAAATTTGCATCTGGCCCTTAGGGTGATGAAAACTGCTGTTATCTTTCATTAGCACATGGGTGCAGCGGGCAAGCTAGGTTACAAAAGCCAGAGTTTGTGGTTGAGACTGTCAAGCATAAAATTCCTAAAACAATTCCTCAAGCAGAAGGGGGCAGGTTTAACAATCAGAAAAATGCTCAGGGTTGTCTACTTCATTTAAAAAAAAAAACCAAACAGTTTACAAAAGCCAAGTCAAATGAGTTATGCTGGCAGTACATAAAATGGCTCTTATATCTAAATGGAGTCAGGAGGGTCAACCATCACATTTCCTGCTCAACCTACCTCACAAAAACCAACCATTCCGCCATGTCCAATGGAGCGCCCTCTATTTTGTAGATGGAATGTTGTCCGATTCATGAATTGCCAAGAAAAGCCAATTTGATCATTAAACTAATTTTTAAAACAATACTCAGGCTTCTTCACATAGTGAAAAATACACTTTATTTAAAAATATAATTTTAATATAATTTTTCATAAATTCTTTCTTATATAAAACAAGTATGTCTGTATGAGGAAAAGGGGAGAGGATAAATAAGAAGAGAAACAAAGAAAATCCAAAACTTCCTTTACTATATGAGCAGGCTCCAGGGCACTTTTACTGAATTAAAAAAATACTTTTCTTTGTTTAAAAATCGCCTATACTCTTCTTGTTCATAAAGTTTTTGAATACCTAGACCAAAGATAAGTTCACATAAAATCTGTTCATCTTTTTGTTCATCCTTCCAATTTGTCAATTCTGCTGTATTTGCTATAGAGTCTACGTTGGCAAATTGTGATTTTGAGTATATTATCAAAAAAATTTTTGTTTTGCTGACTTTAAAACATTTCTTTTAAAAATCAGTTGGTTTTCGACATTTTTTTTTGTCCTTTGCCAGAAAGAAGGTCTACTTCACACAGTTCAGTTGTTATCTTGGTGACTGGCAAGAAACAATGACTACTGAAATCACAGTGAGCCTAAATATGGGAAGGTCTTGACTCATCAATAATTAGTTCTTAATAGTATGGAATAGAGATGTTGTTCAATTATGAAGATGATAGTGTGTTCTTCTGAACCTTTGACACTAACAATCTGATAAACATTGCTTTTTTTTTTAACCTTTGATTACACTTAGTCTTATTTCCTTGGTTCACTCTGATTAGAAATTACATGTTATCTAGGGTTGAGTGTTATTGTACAGACTGTTATTTCAAATCTATTTAGCACAGGCATACTGAATCAACCATGAAATGTTAAACACAAAATTCTTTTACTTCCAATTGGAACTGGATTTTAGATTATAGCCATTTGGTTACAAAATAGTCATGCATATGTAATTTTCCACAGAAAGCCCTTATGACTAACAGGTCATGGAACTGTAATGAGATATGAAGAGGAAATATCACCAATTGTTGCCTATTTACTCTGGTTGCCCACCACTAACCACAGTAATCCTTAAGAAACTATTCTAGTTTGAAACTTGTTATACAGACTACTGCCAAAGTGGAAATAACAAGTTTTTCATAGGTCTTTAGTGGTTTTCAAGACTTGTTAGATAACTAGGAAGCAGAGTGAATTTTAGATATAATCCATCAAATTATAGCTTTGAAAATGAAAGCTGTTCAGTAACATGAAGTTGATATGACATCTGATTTGTTCAGTAATTGCTCTTCATTTAGACTTTTTAAAGCAAAACTTCTGTAACTAAATCTATAAAAGATCAAGAAAAATGATGCTCTAATTTAACTATTAGGATAAAGATGATTTTTTTTTTTTCAGTTCAGAAATATTTATTGGGCATCAATTTTGTTCCAGGCATTGTTGGTAGGTGCTTAGAATACCAAACCAAATAAGACACAGTTCCAGCTCTTAAGAATCTTACAGTCTAGTGCAGGTTTCTTAATTGGTTTTCTGCAGATGTCATTAGGGGTTACTAGGGGCTCCAGAAAAAAATTGAAAAAGATTAAAAACAATTTTTTTGAACATCCTTCTGCATGTAATACCAGCACTTGCAGTGATGAATAGTGATCGAGCTGTCTTGTTAGCAATTTTTTTTAAAAAATTTATTTTATTTTGGTAAGAACACAACATGAGATCTACCCTCTTAAAATTTTAAGTGTACAATAGATTATTATTGACTATATGTGTTATATAACATCTCTAGAAATTATTCACCCTGCTAATGAAATTTTTAATTTATTGAAACATAATCAATTATAAGTATTTGCAGGGTACAGAGTTGACTATCAGTATTTGTGTATAATACACAGTAATCAAATCATAATAAAACTTTATGCCCACTAATTATTAACTCTCTATTTCGCCCTCTTCCATCCCCTGGCAACCACCTGGCATTCCACTCTTTGATTCTATGAATTTGACTACTTTAAATACCTCATATAAGTGGAGTCATGTAATATTTATCTGTCTGTGATGAGCTTATTTCATTTACCAACAGAGTGAAAAGGCAACCTATGGAATAGGAGAAAATATCTGCAAACCACATATCTGATAAAGGGTTAATCTCCAAAATATATAAGGAACTCCTACAACTCAATAGAAAAAAAATCTAACAACTCAATTAAAAAATGGGCTAAGGACTTGAGTAGACATTTCTCCAAAGAAGACCTATGAATGGCCAACAGGTACATGAAAAAATGCTCAGTGTCACCTGTCACCAGGGAAATGCAAATCAAAACCACAATAAGCTAAAACCTCACACCTGTCAGGATGGCTATTATAAACAAAATGAGACAAAACAGAAGACAACAAAGACAACAGAAGACCGAAACCCACACACACCATTGATGGAATGCATAATGGTGTGGCTGCTGTGGAAAACAGGATGGCGGTTCCTCAAAACATTAAAAATAGAACTACCCTATAATCCAGCAATTCCACTTCTGGGTATTTACCCAAAAGAATTGAAATCAGGATCTTGAAGCGATAACACTCCTATGTTCATTGCAGCATTATTCACAATAGCCAAGATGTGGAAACAACCTAAGTGTCTGTTAGAGTTTGGATGTGTTGTCCCCCCAAAACTCATGAGGAAATCTGATCCCCAATGGGACAGTGTTGGAAGCTGTTTGAGTCATGGGGGCGGATCCCTCATGAATGGATTCATGCTCTCCCTGGGGGGAGGAGGGGTAGTGGGTGAGTTCTTGCTCTGTTAGTTCCCATGAGAGCTGGTTGTTTAGAAGACCCTGGCACCTCCTTTCTCTCTCTCGTTTCCTCTCTCTTCCTTCCTCTCTCTCACTTCCTCTTGCTGTGTGATCTGCTTGTACCCATCAGCTGTCTGCTGCTTTCTGCCATGAGTAGAAGCAGCCTAAGACTCACAGCAGATGCAGCTGTCCCAGAATCGTAAGCCAAATAAATCTCTGTTCTTTATAAATTACCCAGTATCAGGTATTGTGTTATAGCAACACAAACGGACTAAAACAGTGTCCATTGACAGAGGAATAAATACAATGAAATACCATTCAGCCTTAAAAAAAGAAGGAAATTCTATAATATGTGACAGCACACATGAACCCTGAGGATAAAGATGATTTTTTTAAAGAGGGAAACCTCCCATTTACTATCCTTGTGTGTTATTTGATAGGACATTCAGAAAAGGAACTGTAGCACCCTGATAGTTCTTCAACACCTTTCTAATTTGTGTTAGTGTTCTTACCAACTTTTTAAAGTGTTTCATTAAATAACTACCACTTCCCTCCTGTAATGTGCAAGTCTTCAAAATGATTTTGATGGATGCACAGAGTAAGGATATACAGTATGGGGCAGGATGATGGACAGCTTCATACATTTCATGGATCAGTTTCTCTCCATATTGTTTAATCATGCATTGTAAACTATAATGGAAATTATTATCATGATTTTCCTTGTTTTTCTTTCTCTGAATTCTCAAAACTTTTTTCAATCTCTCCCTCTCATACACACACACACACACACACACACACACACACACACACACACACACACACACACACACACACACACCACACACGCACCCTTACGTTTGAAAAAAATAACATCATACTCCAAACTCAAAGTAAGTGATGTTGAAATGATTTGCATTGTCTCTTTCCATCATTAGTGTAACAAAAAATGCTAGCAGTACATTTCTACATTTAAAAAAAAGGTCAAATTTGTGATTTTGCTCATAAACTACTACAGGCTTATAGGCAGAAAGTGTAGTTTGATCCTGCTGAAATTTGAATTACTTTATCTGTTAGAAAACAGTGACTATTTATGTTTTTCACAGGACTGAAATACTATTTCGTGTACAGAAAGTGCTAAAAATTTTCTTGAACTGAGTCATTTTTAGGACCTTAGGTTCCTACCTGGGAGCTCATAGCTAGACCCAGATGCTGATTCCACGGCAGGGGCCAGGCTGGAAACTGAAGGAGTCACACCATAGTACTGCCAAGGACCACGGCAATAGTATTTGATAACTGCATCCTGCAGTCATAGGTAATAAGAAACAGGGTTAGTCTCCATTTGTTTTTTCTCCTGAGCCATGTAATTTGCTTTAGTGAAAGATGTTTGTTAACCATAAGTCAATGATACTGAAACTTCAGTGAACATCTGTGTTATTTTAAATATATTCTTTTTTAAACCCTTTTATTTTCAGAGAAGTAAATTCCTAGTTAAGGTAGTTGCTTAACTCGTCAAGGTAATTTGAATAGTTAAAGACCACAATGAAAATAATATTTTTTCTTTGGGAATATTGTACGTATATATTATATGTGTTGGCTAGTATATGCTGTAGTTTAATAAAGCATCTGGGGGTTTCTAAATTTTTGTAAAGGTGAGTTTGTTTTTCTCCCACAGTGTTGCAATTCTTTTTATGGGGTAAAAGTTTGGGTAGGTGTGAGGAGTTGAATAAGAATAAAATCAAATGTACCAACTAAATTTTACCAATATCACTCATCTGGGTTGTACTTTATTTCACTACTCAGCCAAAAAGACTAGAAGAGATTCAAGATAATGGAAGTTTCCTAGCCTCAGTCGTTGGCTACTAAACCAGTCATTTAATCACCACTACTCATGGCCTGTGTGGTCCTTTGACTTGCATCCTGCTAGAGAAGCATTAGGGAGACTGGGTCCATGCCATTCACAATTAAAAGGCCATATGGAACAAAGGAATGGCCTTGGTGCTTTCTTTGTTTCCACCAGAGTCATGCTATCTAGAGGAGATCCACTGGCGTCTAATTGCTTTGAGAAAGTCAACACCTCTTATTTATCTGACTGAGAATTGCCCACAAACAGACCTACCCAGAGGCCTTCAGGCTAAACTCAGGGAGGATCTTAAGTACTGGTAAACACAAGGTAAAATTGTATGGGAATTACAATCCCAAATGGCAATTTATTTTCGCAGTCATACCTCCATTATGTATTTAAACATCTCTGATCTAATTTGGGAGACATAAAAAATGTAAAATATCTCAAGAGATTGAAAACCAACAAAAAGCTAAAGTTCCAGATGAAATGCTTTCTGTGTTTTGCTTACTAGGATTTTCACTTGCCTGGGACCTCCTGTCTTGTTAGTAGGAATTCGAAACCTTTCCATTGCTATCACTACCCCAACTGGATACCCCTCTGTAATTGCACCCAAATTAGAAAAAAATCCTATTTTATTTTTAACGTTCTAAAATACAAAAGTTGAAAAAAACTTAAAACATACAACAGAAAGAAAAAAAATACAAAAAGGAAATCACAAAAATACAGAAACAGAGACATTGCCAAGGAAATGTTAGGTGTCTCTTGACAGAGGAAAGGAAATGTGATGGAGATGGGGAATACAGAGTTTCTTTTGGGAGTGATGAAATGTTTTGAAAATAGAGGTGATAATTGTATGACATTGTGAATGTAGTTAATGTCACTGAGCTGTACATTTAAGAATGCTTAAAGTGGTAAATATTATGCTATACATATTTTACCAAATTAACAAAAACTCAATAATGTCATATATCAAATACCATTGTACACTTTAAATGGGTGAGTTTTATGGAATGTGAATTATATCTCAATCAAACTGTTAAATAAATATCATGGAGAAAAAGAGGACCAAGCCTACAGTAAGAGAAAGGCCACAGGTGAAGTGTTAGCATCCCTGACTTTCACTTTTCATTTTTGAGGATTATACTTAGTTTTCTCTTTCTTACATGGTTCTATTCTTCCCTGGAAGGTGTCTTATTTCAGTCTACATTGGGAAGAAACAGGATGGCAAACTATTGGTGCTGTTGCAACATGAAAATATTTGTTTTAGCCCTATGGCATCTAGAAACCTGGGTTTTTCCTTGCAATAGTTAAAAGAATCATGTTAACAGTGGCAGGTGGTCCTTTGGTTCCTTATCAAAGTGGCGATTTGGATACCAAGAGAAATGTAGTACCTTTAGTAAGAAAGGTGTCCCTTGTTGGTCAGGTTTTTTTGCCAGGTTTCCCCCAATTCTGACAACATGTAGAAATGAAAATAGCTATCGACAATTGCCTTTATTAGAGAATTAGATGCTTAGTTAGCTGTTAAAAATATTGCCAATGATTATAACTCAAGGATTTCACATTATAAAACTCATGTTTCTGTATTCAATACTGAGGCTCCAAATTCATTAAAGTCCATTAACAATTTTAGAATGCTTACAAATTTCAAAATTTTTACCTTCTGTTCCATGTATTGTAACCAATTTCATCAATTGTTTCTATCCTGTCATGGAACAGACTACGGTGAAGTGCTGTGGGTTGAAAGAGACAACTTGTCACTTAGGGCAAATTGAATCTTATTACCACGATTTTGGAAGTTCCTAAAAAGGATTATACTCCACCAAAGATGCAGCCTTTGTTTTTCATGCTGTTTGATTTTGTTTTTTACTTACAATGACAATCTACTTATCAAAACTCAATATAAAAGGGGAGGGGGAGGACTCACAGGAAGTGGAGAAATTAATTTCATAATTTATCAAGCTAAATAATACCACCTCAGATTTTATAAAAAATGAAGCCATGCTTAGTAGTGATAATAAAGCACTTGGATGTTTTAATTATTAACAGAACAAAATTTTCCCTGAGATAAAAAAAATAATAATTTTAATTTTTCTTGAGATGATACTGATTTTCTTGACAACACTTAATCATCCTGAGGAAGGTCAAAAAGTCTTCCTCAGGACAAACTTGTTCTGTTCCTAATGATTCTTCTGGAACCATAGTCAATGAAATTATCATGAACACCACAGTGCTTGTTCCAGGATAGACTTTCTCATTTCTCATTCCAAGACAAAGAAAGATTGAAAAATCCAAAAAGTGAAATTTTTCTCCAAAACATTCTCTGTACTGTTTGAATGATCTTCTTAGCGATGAAAAATGCTTGATGGAATTATTTTTAACTGGGGACAGAACATTCATTCTGGAAGATGTTGATACCTAATTTTATAATGAGCAGAACTATATACCGTTAATGACAGACTATCAACAGACAATACATTTTACAGTTTTCAGGAATTAAAGCCTTCTAGATGCAGTAAAGTCTCGATCTGGATGACCTACATCAATGCTAGAAGACATATCAATGCTAGAAGACATAGAGTGCTTGACATCATCTTTTCTTCATAAATAATGAGCCTGGATGATACCAAATGGATTCTATTGCTTTTATTGATTATTTTCATTGAACAATGTTAGTCATTTAGGATAATTAAAAAACAACTAATATTCTTAGAATATGTACATTCTATTATCTGATATAAATTGATCCAGCCTTTCATTATGGCAGTGAATTTTCAGGCTACACAAAAGGTAAGTAATTTATATTCCAAATACAACAATCACCTCTGTGTTAATCATACGGTACAATTCACAGATTCCTATTACACGGCTGCACACACTTACAGAGGGTTAGTACAAAAGCCAATGCAAATATGCAAGAACCCTCATTCTAATGGTTAGTGAGGCACTAGAGGTGGGTGTCGGCGATAGGTATTCTCCTGAGTTCTACGATCTGGGAGTCAGTCAAGGTGCCTCCCTCCTGGCTGCCTTGACCAGATTCATTATCACTGACACTGAGACCAGCACCTGAAACAGAAAAATAATAAATAAATGCAAAACCCCAAACTATTAGTGCAGTGAATTCTTAAGGATCAAGTTACATTAAGCCAAACATGTTTATTTCTACTGTACTAGTAAAACATGAAATATATATGTAGAATAGATATTATTAATACCTAACAATCATGGAACTACATTTTAAATTTCCTTCGGTAATTTTTAAAAGTAAAGTAGAAAATAATTTCTAAAGACACAAATTTGGGCTCTCAATCTTTTTTTTTTGGTTTTCGCATAGTGGACAGGTATAACCTACTACCAGGAGCAGCATTTCTTTGTTGAGGACTTATCAAAATAGAAAATCAGGCATGCTATTAGACTAGCCCAGCAGGGGTGGAGGATTTGCTGCTAGACAACATACAGCCTTCCACATACACTGAGTCTAGTAGGTCCATCAGCTGAGACTCAAGTGTCGTGCAGTGATTTGAGAAGAGAGACAAGCACCTGAGAACACCTTGAGTCAGATCAGGGCCCCAAGACACTGGCTCTGAATGATGCAGGTCTGGTCCCAAGATAAAAATAATTATCTTATTGTAATTAAGTGCCAAAACAGATCGGCACAGGAATCCCACAAAGCTAGCTGTTGTTAACTACAGACAGCGCCCAGAATTGGTTTTGAGGAAGCTCCACCATTCACTACTTTTTTCACATTTCACAATAACTTAGAAAACTTAAAACTATACTAGAGTAACACTTCGTTCTTTCCTTCTGTAATGTGCAGAGAACATAACCTGTAGTGCTTCTCCCCCAAACTCCCACAGAGAGAGAGAGAGAGAAAGACTGCAGAAGTGGACACAGGCGTGCTGCATGGATCACCAGAGGTCACAGCTCCCAGCTCCTCCCTCTCTGCTGGCATTAGACTCTGCCAACAAGGAGGAAAGTGAAAAACCAGTTGCTCAGGCAGCTGAAACTTCCCTCTCTGACTGAGATAGAGGAAAGGCCATTCTGCAGAGCTGGCAGCGACGGGAAAACAGTGAATTAGCTTCATCTTAACCTATCTGGAGATGGAAGCGGGAGCCCACTCGTAAACTCCTTCTAGCCAAGCCCTCCCTCTTCTGGGTCTCTGTCCTTTGCACCGTCTGTTAAAGGCTGCTGTTGAAACTCCGCTTTCTCCCTTTGCTTCAGTGATACAGAAATTGCCCATCTTGTCCTGATCTGCTGGCTCTCTGCAGAGCTCTTCCTCTTTCCTTGCATCTCCTCCTGCGGTGTCACCGCTGGCTGCCTTGTCTGCAGGCCTGCTTCAGGGCCCACAGGACCTGTCCGACCCTTGCCTGCTCTCTAGTGTCTCACTAGCATTCCCGAGCTCAGGACACAGAGCCACTGGTCATCCCCTTTTCCGACCATGCTATGGTGCTAGCCCCTCTGCCTGGAGGCTCTTCTCATTCCCCACCTCCTTAATCTGGCTGCCTGCGCTCTTCCTGCAGATATCCAGTCAGGTTCACCTCTGCTACCCATGGAAACATGACGATTCTCTTTTAAAATTTCTGACTCTCCCTCTGGATTATGTCCTTCCTACCTCTCTATCTCCTAGCTCAGAGGACAGGGACCAGGACACTGTGAGTGTTCAGTAAATGCTGAATGTATTATTAAACTATGCGCTGTATCCTAATTCTTGAAAATGGCTTTTCTGTTCTTGTGGTCCATTCTGAATTCCACTGCCCTTTTCTTCTCAAGAACAAACATCAGTTCCTTTTGACAGTTGCATCAAGTCTGGAACTATCCGCTTTGGCTTTCAAAATACCCCATAATCTGGCTCTATCTTACCAAATAGATGTAGTCCAACCTTGGCCCATTAGAGAGCTTTATCTGAAACTGATTAGGCTTCCTGACTGGTCCTGAATGTACCATGTTGATTCCAGCCTGAGTGTCTTCCTGCCGATCCATCCAGACTAATCTCCACACGTTTTTATAAATACTTCTACCATTCCTTCAAAACAGGGAGCTGGAGGATGTAATAGTTGAAAAGTCCTCATATCTGACAAAATTATTAATCACATCCCCTTTACTCTCTCAAATTGCCCCAGTTTGGATGGTAAATTTTGTGGCACCCCAAATATATGTCACGAAGCAAAATGTTTAACAAATACCCATGAACTCTTTCCTCAAGTTAAGAACTATATTATTGCCAATGACAATATATTTTTTGAAATTTAGTAAGTTGTTTAAGTTTTAAAATTAACACATTTAACTAAAAATCAGATCTTTACTTTCTCTTGCAAAACTGGAAGACCAGGTGACACTGGGACTACATGGCCCAGGCTCTCCCTCCATGTTTGTCACTGTCTTCAGCCAACCCTCCGGAATCACTTCTGATATTTTCCTGGCTGCTGAAGGTAACAATTGAGTCTGCCACCAGGCCTTAAAAAGGACAAAGGCCCATGCTTCCCCTGTCTGACCTGGAAAAACCTCAGTGAACTGGTATGACGGTTGCCATTCTAGAAGGAGAAGGTGACTGAGGCCCTGAGGCTGGTAGCAGCTTGATCCAGGCAAGGAGGAGCGTAAGGGCTAAGTAACAGAGTTGCCCAATATGGGATGAGTTAGGGAGAAACAGAGAGGGCCCCACAATTAGCATCAGGAGAGAGTGGGGCTGGATGACTTAACTAGTACCAACTCCCAATGATTTCAGTGTCTGCCTGCTCAAAACCCCATCAGGAATGCCATACTAAAGCATTTGACTACCACGGGACAAAGCACACTAGAAAGACAAGTTTGGTACTGAAAGCATGCTGAGCTTGTTGAGTACCCAGGGCACCAGGAGGTGTAAGCAAGTTCTAGGTCCAGCCTCCCCTTGAGTCACCATATCTATGCCTGTTCCCCATTTCTTTCCAGTCGATAGAAATGCACAATACCCAAATACTAATCCCTCACTGAGTCTCGGAGAGGGCACATATTACACACAAGGATAACATGACATAACCAGGAGCACAAACCAGGCCTCCCATCTCTCTGTAACTGGTTAAATGGCCCAAGAAGATACTTTGTAGTAAGTATCCTGATTTTTTGAAAGACATTTTTGGGCTTAAGTTTTAAGCCCAAACTTAAAGAAAAATCCAGCAACGATAACAGTAATTCTTCCCTTTGGTAGATAGAACAGACAATCTCAAAGGAATTACAAGTAATAGTTTATATCCATCTCCAGCATTCCCCTTTCTCAACATTTTAACATGCTTTAGTTAGGAAAAGGGTGATTATTAGTCCTGTTTCACATATGCAGAGACTGAGTGAACATTAGAGGTCTTCACTGTGTTGCCCATGTCACATAGCAGGGAAGTCACAGAACAGAGATACCCACTGTGCCCTCTGATCCCAAATGCGGGTGTTTTCTGCTACAGCCTCTTGTGCTGGCAGCTGTAATTGTGCTAATTCCTTGTCCTTTAGGTTTCAAGTGCTCAACTTGGTCTAGAGAATAAATTTTAAACTCCTTGGCACATATTCAAGCTCCCACCACCCCATCCTACTGCCCTCAATAATCATGGTGCAATGAATATCCAAGTGTTACAGACTATATTGTGAACATTTAAACTTATTTTTAAGCACTACAATAAATTGAACCCAGCAAATAATTCATTCCATGTACTGAACCTAAAATCTGCCAGACCCTGTGATAAATGCTTTATGTAGACAATCTCCAAGCCCCGTGAAAACTTACACGCCAATTATAATAATCCTTCTTTGATAAGCAAGTCCCTTGCTGAAATCACACAGCTAGTAGACTGTGGAAGTGGGATTTCAATACAGGGCTCTCTGGCCCTCTGGACTACTCTCAGTATACACGGCCTTTTACAATGTGACAATGATTCATTGATCATACTCCTTCAATCTTTTTCTGAGGAAAAAAAATTCAAAATGTTTCCAAATTCCACTTTTCCACTTTGATTCCCACCTAACTTTGTTTAGTACACTGGGCTTCAGAAATTCTTCAAATTAAATAAGTCACTGTGGCTGGACGTGATGTCCCTGCAAGAGAAATTTATTAGTGAGTTCTTTGAGGAGTTTGAATATTTGGAGTCTTGATTCTGAATGTTTTCAATTGCATTCAAGGACAAGCCATTCATTTTTTTCTAACTGAAAAAGAAATCATGTCTAGGTTTCCAATAGGGAAGTGTTTACCATGACATTTGTACCATTGGCCTGAGGTAAAACCAGGAAGCTACAGGACTGGGGATAGTGGGAATCAGGTTAGTCACTCTGAGAGAAGACCCCTGTTAAAAAAAAAAGACCTTGTTTCTAAGCCCAGTGTGTTCCAAGCTTAATAATTTTTAGAATCTTGGCAGCTTTGGATCAACATAAAAAATGCCAGTGCTCAAGATACCTCTTGTTAGGAATATAACTAAAGATCACTACCTCTCATCCTACCCTCACCCTTTGTGCAGACCAAGTCTCTGTTCTAATTAGCTCAGTCCCTTCTCCTGTTCTCTAAAATGGAGGCCGTCCCATGGAGATGGTTCCCACTCTCCTAAAGTCTTGGTTGGGGACACTGATGATACATTAGATAGTTCTATTTAAAAAAAACTAATAATAACCAGGATGCCACTAGTCTAGAACTGAGTATCTCATTTGCTTATGGGAAGGCTGATGCACTTCAAAAACAACTAATTGAGGGATATTATGTCCTCTTTTTTTAAATTGAAATGTGGACATCTCATAGAAATACAAGTATTTTATTCTAAAATGTCAATAGCATTTTCTTCTTTTTTTTTCTTTTTAAATGATTCAATATGGTGAAAATTCAGATGGAAAAAGAAGTCCATGACTGGTTTTGGGGCCAAATCAAACTATTGTTATATACTTGCTTTTACTGTTATTTTGAAATAGGCAAAAAAGTGTGCACTAACACACTGGCCTCAAAAACACTGTCTTGCTCACTTCAGAATTCAGTTGTAGCTGTTAAACATGAACTTGGAGCCTGCTGACACATTTGTATGTGCTTATAAAGAAGTGATGGTGTTTTTCAATTTGAAAACTGGCTACCTGAGAGCTTTCCCTCTTAGTAGTCTAGTCTTTTCCACAGTTGATCTTAATGTAATTAAAAGGAGAATTTCTTAGCTAAGAGTGGCAGGTCTCCTGCTTGCCCCTTAGTGCAACAGCATTCTGCCATTAAGTCCTCTCTATTGTACCCAGTGAAGGCATTCTACCTAGTGAATTAATATAAGTATTTTAATATGTGCTTGAATATCTCAACATTACTCCTGATTGAAAGATGATGAGATTCCTCCGAAAGAGATTAAAAGGACGCAGGAAATGGTATCAATGGCTACTGGAAGGCCTACCTTTCAGTCCCCCTTCCTGAAACCTATCCATCGACCATTCCATCCATCCTATACGGAGCATCAACTGAGATACCCCACACTCTTACAGATCCAGGGTCACTGAGATGGATCCTATCTTGTGGAACATAAGCTTTGGTCCAGGACTAGGCCTGGCTCTTACTTCAGCATGTTCACCTAGCCACCCTTTCTGCTTCTAAGTGGAATTTAGATGGATCATGCTTTTTACCTGTGTGAATTACCTGCTTACTTGTGACTTATTGACTCTGTCTTGGCTGTTGGATACTCTGACACATATTTTAGTGTAGGCATTAGGGCAAGGGAAGGAAGCACATAGGACAGATCTGATGAACAGGTGGTACAATTCAAGAAAGACAAATAAGTCTCTTCCCATATGATCCTACCACAGTGCCTGAAGACCCACAAAAAAGGATGCATTTTTTTTTTTTACCTCGAAGGTTTTGGTTCTTAAGCATTTTCTACTAAAATATAAAAACCACAGAAAAAGCTTTTACCTCTCACCTTTGTTTATAGAATACTTTATTATGAATGACCCTAAAGCTAAGAAAGGAGGTTAAAAAAATGGCTGTCAAATGCCAAAGGCCCATTTTTGCCTTAAATATCTAGTGTTCTCTAAGGTCAGCTACAGATCTAAGGAAAGCTGGGAAGCCTGCCAGAAAGCCTAGAACACAGGGTGAAATCTGTGGTTGACTGTTATATACACTCTCAAGCAGAAAATTCTCAAGTATACTGTAGAAACTGTTGCTTGAGAATAAGAAAATCTTCACAATGTGAGATTTTTGAGGTACCAGGGAACATGGCTATCCCAGTTATTTTGGATGAGAAGATGTGGCTAAGTGATTTGGCTAAAGTCACTAAAGTAAATCTGGGAGGTGGCTGCCCCATCACATAATCTACTGCTACACGTTGCTCTAGGTCCATGCTTCTGGAGTATGGAAAGCACCTGAAACAGAAGGATTCAAATTGGGATTCCTTTAACTTGTGGTACATGAGGTCTTTTGAAGGAGTGCAAGGTAGTATGGGAAGGATAGCTTTAAGGGAATACATTTCCGGATCTGTAACTTCCATATGTTCTGATAAGATTCTTTTTCATTTTTGATAATCATTTATCAAAACATTTCATGTTTTTGTGATTAATGTTGATTTGTTGAACTGTGGACTAATAATAATTGTAATGATAATTTAGTATAAAAGAAATTTCAGATACTTTAGAATCTGGTGGTCACAGAAAAAATTTAAGTTTCAGTTTATATACATGTTTTGGTGGAGGAGAGTATGAGTGGGTAAAGATTAAATGAATTTCAAACATAAAATATATTATGGTAGCAAAAAATTCTATACAGGAAGGAGAATGGAAATATAAATTCAAGGAGAAGGAGAATGATATAAAATTTTCAACTGTAAAAGAAAGTCCTGCTCATACATTTAAAAAATGAATAACAGTGGGTATCAAATTGCTAGGGTATTGAGACACCTTTGGATTAGTTTGAAAGAATAATGTAAAATTTTTATTTTAAAATATTATAGAGGCCTGCCAGAAACATAGTAGAAATTACATTATTTGATACTATTTAAACTTATAATGAAAAACTTTAGATGTTTATTTAAATACATGTAAAGGGCTACATAGCATTTAAAAAATGTTTTGGGGGTTCATATGCAAATGAGAAAGACTTGGAAGACCCACTGTTCTCAATACTTGACTTGGAACGGTCCATATTGAAGGTGGCCCTGAAATAGATCAAAGTTTGCAAACTCAAATGTCACAGAGGCCAAGAAGGTTAGCATAAGCCAGTGACATGGGTCTAGCGGGCACTGGACAAACTGAAGAGCTCATATGCAAAGTGGCAGGATTTACTCAGCTCCAATCAAACAGGGCTAGATTTCAAGCACTCTGTTGCTAAATTTTTCCAGAAATTCTGGATTTTTGTGGGATATCTCCTAATTTTTAATGTTGTCTACATGGGTCAAATAAAACACCTTGTTGATGAATCTGACCATGGGATGAATCTGACCCATGGGTCAATTCTAAATTCTGTTGTAGATGGAATGGCATGTGGACTGCTCTTCTATTTGACCGTATTCTAGAATGGAAAGTGTCCAGGGAGTGGTGCTTGATTATTATAGTATCTTTTCTAAAAATATAGGGAACTAATGTTAGAGATTGTTATTTTGGTCTTTTAAAATATTTATTTCCTAATGAGTTTAGGAAACTCTAAGGAATGCTAAACTAAATCTATAAGCAAGTCATTCCATACATTCCTGAGCCAAATGCATTTATACTTGTTATATATATATCAGAGAGATCTAATTTAATTATGCTTTAAGAATTCATTTTATGTTCCCAGTGTCAGAGCATCAACAACTGATGATACTGTAGTACTGGGGACATAATCTGCCCCAAGAACTATTTATAATCTGAAAGCCCCTTTTCAGTCCCAGCTCTAACAAAACTTTCATGCAGCTGATCATTCCCTCCTTTCTGAACTCCCTTCCCTCTTTAGTTTTCTTTCTGACCTTACTACTTTTTCTCTGTGGGACCCTCTTCTATTCACTCTTTAAATGTAGGTATTGTCTAGGATGTTCTTGTTTCCCTTCCCCACCTTCCGCTCCCTCCCCTCCCTTCCCTTCCTCATCTATTTTCCTTTCTTCTCTTCTGTCTTCTTCCACTCTCCTAGATCAAATTTATTTTTCCCCATAGCTTCAAATATAATCTCTGCACTGATAAATTTCCTCCCCTAAAATCTCAACCTTAGTACTTAGGAGTCACCAGGCCTAATGTTCAAATCTGAACTCATCAGTTTCCCCTGCAAACAAACGAATGCTCCATCTGCTACTCCTTCAGTCACCCAGGTGAGGAGCGTGAGCTTTTGCCTCTGCTCTCTCAGTGCTTCCTCAGTATTCCTCTTGTGCTCATCTTCTCATTTTTATTTTCACAAGTAAGTCTCATTGCTTTGGACCCTTGAATAACCTCCCAGCCTTCCTGATACTGCTTCTAAATTTATCTTTCATACTTCCATAAAACTTAGTTTGCCAAGAATTCATTTATTTTGCTTCAAAAACCAATGGGAACATGTCTTTCCTCTCCTCAAAAACCTCCATGGCTCACTGTGTTCTATAAAAATCCCACTCCTTATGGTATTTGAACACCATGTTAACATTATGCAGGGGCTGGACAGTTAGTTCAGTTCGTAAGAGCGTGGCCCTGTAACACCAAGGTCAAGGATTTGGTTCCCTGTACTGGCCAGCTGCCAAAAAAAAAAAAAAAAAAAAAAAATCAAACATCATGCAAAGTATCAGTTCCAATATGGTTTGTCTCCACCAAAACTCATGTTGAGGCTTGGTCCCCAATGTGGCAGTGTTGGGAGGTGGAACCTTTAAGAGGTGGTGCCTACTGAGAGGTGTTTGAGACTCCACCCTCCTCGGCAGTGTAGTGAGTGAATTCTCGCTCTTGCAAGACTGGATTAGTTCTCACAGGAATGGATTAGTTTCCACGTGAGTGCGTTGTTATAATGTGAGGGTCCCCTTTGCCCCTTTACACGTGTCTGCTTCCCCTTTGTCCTTCTGCTATGTTATGACACAAAACAAAAGCCCTCACCAGAAGCTGAGCAGGCACCGTGCTTCTCGGACCTACCTACCTCTAGAATGGTGAGCCAAATACACTTCTTTTTCTTTATAAATTATCCAGTCTCAGGTATTCTGTCACAGCAACACAAAATGGACTAACACAATCAGTAAATGTTCTGCTTCTCCAGAATTAATCTATCAGTAAATGTGTTCTGGAAACACCAGAGTAAATTCAGTACAGCTGGTTTCTTTACTCTAGGACTTTTTACAGCTGCTAAAATGCTAATGTGAATTGTGAATCTCTGCAGTTTCCCAAATATACTTGGTCAGGGGATCCTTCCATTGAGGAATCACTATGAAAAACTCAAAGAGTGTGTTTGCTGAAACTTAGTTGGGGAACTCAGTAGATTATTGAAAATGGAGTTATACTACCTGTCTGGCTTTTCTCCCTTTTTTCGGATTTCATCTTCTGCCTGCCCCAGCCACATTGCTGTTCTGGTTCTTCCCAAAGAAGCCACATACCATTAGGCTTCTGGGCTTTGGCTAATTCTGTTCTCTCAGTCTGTAATGCTCTTTCCTCCGTTCTTTACCTATTTAAAACCTATACATTCTTCAAGAATCAACCAAGAGGATTTTCCCCCTTGATTTCCTCAATAATTAATAATTCTCTCCATTATTTATTTTATTCTTCCTTATGTCATGTTTGTGTAAATGTCTATTTCTCCTAGCAAATTCTGTTTCATTTTTTTCATTTATCCATTCATTCATTATCAAATGATATTTACAAAAACGTTTATCAAGTACCAAGTACTATTCTGCATATAGGACTGAGTTCTTATTCTTTTCAGCAGGATTTGCCATTCCTAACAAAGTAGTCGAAAGGAGTATGGAACACCGGCTGAGAGAAGAGACTCAGGAGCAGGTGGCCTTAACTTGCTCTGTGGCACTACCATTTCTTAACTGTGTGAACTTGGGCAAATTGTAAAATAAGAAATATGAAAATATGATGTTATTCCTAGGAATTCTGGTTAAGATATAATGCAAAATTTTTACTTTATAATGATAGAGAAAAACATTTTAGCAAGGCAATATCCTTTATAGCCAGACAATCAAACTGTAATATAGTTAAAATTCACTTTTCAATAAATTCATCTGAGCATGGACATATCTTGCCTGTTTGAATATCTAGAAATTAAAAGTTCACTAGAATTTTTATAATAGTGGCAGTTCAACATTTTTCTGAGGGAAAAAAAATTTAAACTGACTATTTGGTTTGAAAACAACTAGTATTATTTTACAACTATCTTTTAATGACCAAAATAGCATTTCTGACAAGTTAAATATCTACTCTATTTATCCTATCAATGTAGGTATTATTTAGAAACTAGAAAAAATGAGATCCACTAACTATATCCCCTGGGAACATGTGATCTTCAATCCGGTGGTTTCATGGTCTTTTATGTGCCTTAGCATGTTTCCAACATCATATGCTGCTGAACTGGGGCCTTTAGGACTATATTCCTCTCATTCTGTAAGGACTATCCATTGGTCATAGGTTAAGTGGGATTGAAGAGTCAACGAATGTGTATGTGATGTATGTGACAGCACTTTAAAGACAATAGAACTATACAATGCTCATTACCATTGCCTTTGAAAGTTTCTGCTTCAAAAGATACTCCAGAAGAAGGTCTCTTTGGCAGGTCAAAGGCAAAACTGCCTCAGTGAGATCCCTACTGACTCTCTTAAACTGACCTTGTCTCAATAGTATCTTGGTGTTCTAGCAAGATTCCAGGCCAGGAAGATTTACATTTAGCTGAAGTATGCTTTTTTCCTAAAAGCAAATTGTAAATTATTTTTAGGTTGTCTTATATTTGGTGCCAAGAACAAAATATCCTAGAGTTTGACTGGGATTAGGAATGGGGTCATGAGAATCAGCATGTGCTAAGGATGACTTATACTTTTTCAACTTCATGGGAGGAAGATATTAATTGTATCATAGCAAGAATGCCTGCTTCTAATGTAGTTTTTGGGTCCATACATACCAGTTTTTAATGCAAATATCAAATCATCAAACTCCTGGGACTCCTCATCAGCTATCAGCGACCCCTGGCCATATCCTCCAGAAGAAGGGAACGTGGCGCCATTTTGTAGACTTTGCTTTAGATCAGGGCTGGCCTGACTGGCTTGTTGGAAGGATGCTCTCTCCCAGTCAGGTGGCACCTTTTGGGGTTGGGGTAAAGGGAAAAGGGAACCATAATGTAAGTGCATACACATTTACTTTGAAACCCATATGAACAATTTATATCCGTGTCTCATTAACAAAGACTTTGTGAAAGAGTGGTTGAATTGTTTTTAAACTAACACCTTTAATTTTATCTCTGTTCCTTAGAAAATGATGTCTCTCCCTGAGCCAATCTAATACGGTGATTCTAAACCATTTCTCTATTAGAATTACTTGTAGATTTCTCTGCTGTCATGTGTGGGGAAAGAAAACTTTTTAACCCATTAAATACATTTTATTTTTTTGTAAAATACATGCAAAGAAAGCTCTTAAAAAATATAAGAACTGGAGAAGAATGCTCCTAATCCTTAATCTAAAATACCATTAGTATTTTAAATCCAGTAAGTATCTATAAGAACATACAGAACTGGAAAAAAAAAAAAGTTTTTTCATGGTATTCTAAATCCTTCCCTGTTTTTGGTTAAATGGTTAAATAAAAAGATAGCTCTATCCTGAAATGATTAAATGTATTCACTTCCCTCTAGGTTACTGGGAAACACACCCTTAAGCACTCCTTTCCTATGCTTTTCCTTCTCTGCATGGCTTTGCAGACTGTCTCACGCAGTCCCTCATTGGCAGCTGGATGAAGGCCAATTCTAAGCCTCTGAGGAAAGCAGAGCACACAAGGCTACGCCATTGTGCAACACCCCAAATGAACACTTGAGCAGTGCTCAGGACCGGGAATTGGACAGTCACAGCTATTGCCTACCAATATAAGGTTTTCTTTCTTTCTTTCTTTTTGTCTTTTTCGTGACCGGCACTCAGCCAGTGAGTGCACTGGCCATTCCTACATAGGATCCGAACCCGTGGCGGGAGCGTCGCTGCGCTCCCAGCGCTGCACTCTCCCAATTGCGCCACGGGCTCGGCCCCAATATAAGGTTTTCTGACACTGCAGGGACAGTTCATACTGAGAAAAATGATCTGAAGGCTTTTGAAATAAACTTGAGAGGATAAAATGAAATCTTAAAAAAGTTTCACTGAACAGTTGAACATCTATACCAGCACTGTTTAATAGAACTTTCTGCAATGATACAAATGTTTTATATCTGCATTCTCCAATGGGGCAACTACCAGACACAAGTGGCTGTTGAGCACTTAAAATGTGGCCAGCCAGGGTAAACAGAAAACTGAATCTTTAATGTTATTTAATTTTAGTTAGTTTAAATTTAAATAACCACACATGGCTAATGGCTGTTGAATTGGACAGTTCAGATCTAGACAAACAGTAGATTAGGTAACCATTCAAAAAGACAAAAAACATTTTTTTAAGATTAATTTCTGAATTGTTGATCCTAAAAATATCCCTGTTTCTATTGGTACTGTGATAAAATAATTCAGTTTTAAGAACTTTTGGGTTATAGAAATGGTACTAAGTTTCCAAACATTTAAGACGTATGAAAGACATCCTAATTTTTAGATATTGCACTTGAACTTATTCACCTTATAACTGAAATTTTGTACCCTTTGACCAAAATTCCTCCCATTTCTCCCACCTCAGTCCCTGGCAACTGCCTTTCTGTTCTGTTTCTTGCTACTACTTAATAATTCTTTATATTAAATTTTCTTTGTTCAAACTAAAAGGTAGATAGTACTTGATTTGTGATTGTTTACCTTAATTTTAACCTGACATGAAAAAAAATTTTTCTGTACTGCCATGGAGGACAAAAAATATTTCTGTGAAGGTAGACTATCTACCTACCCATCCATAGATCTATTTACCTCTCTGTCTAGAAACTGTTTGCTTTTCAGACAGACATACCTTGATTTCCTGCCATTTTTCAGGATGTAAACACAAATACTATTCCCCTTGGCTCCTTAATACAGAGAGGGCAACACGAGCTACGTAAGGAGTGGTAGCCAAGCATATCTCAGACACTACAGAAATGGTCAGGGGCCCGCATTACCATCTCTTCCTGGCCAAATGCACTCAGGTATGTTTTAAAATCTCAGCAGTGGCCCCAGTGTTATGGGCAGCATTACTGACAGGTTGGTAGCAATATGATTCAGACACAGGAAATCAAAATGATGATGTAGACAGTATTCTATACAGAGAACAGTGGGAGGTAGATTTTACAGAGGAAATCCTGGCTAGATTTTCCAGTAGTGCTACAGAAGCACTCTTCTGAGCCTTTGTTCTAAAATATTTTCTGGTATTTAAATCGAAAAGAGTTTTGCTTATTTTGTTTTCACTGTGTTGGGATTGAAGTAGTGAGTTGGGATGGATAAGGAAGAGAGCTGTGAAAGCATTATTAGGAGGAATAATATTTTACAAACCATTTCTTAGGTAGACTCAGTCACTGTCATGTCAAATTAGGAAGATTTTGAAGAAAGAGATGTCAAATTATGCTCTGATTTCCCAATACAAACTACTGGTCAGTGTAGCTCACAGGGCAGGGAAGAAAAAGACTTAGATGTTGTATCACAGGTGTGATACAGCAATAAGGAAATCAAGTACCTAAAATTGGAAGATGTCAGTAGGTAAAGGATTTAAAAATCACCTAGCATCATTTATCTTGTATTCTTTATGAAATGGAAAGACTGCCAGTGAGAGAGACAGAGTGAGAGAGAGGAGAGACAGAGAGAGAGAAAGATAGAGACAGAGAGAGAGAAAGGGCAGGGCAGGCACCTCCTCCATAGCACTGATCAGATTCTGGGTGGACTTGCTGATTTCCCCTCCGGCAGCAGGCATTCCGCTCCCGGGTGTGAAGAAGGCTGTGCTGGGTCCTGGATGCCCATTCATTTCCACTGTATAGCTGGCCTTCATAGGGCAACACATTTGGTTATGTAAAATGAAATAAACCACAAAAACATAAAGTCCCTGCAAAAGAAAAGAACACCAGCGTGTCAAAGGAAGCCCTGCTACATAGCTGACGAATAAACAGGGTTGTAAGCATAGCTGATTTTCTACAGCTCTTCTCCACCAAAGCTGAGAATTACAGAACATGTTAGGAGTCTAGCAAAGACCACTATAAATTTCGAATATCATAAAAAAATTAATTAATTTCATTTAGGAAAGCTGACATCTCACTAACAAACCATTTTTTTCCTTTGTTAAAATGTAAGTAACTCTGGGGGCTGGCCAGTTACTTACCTGGGGAGAGCATAGTGCTGGTAACACCAGGGTCACTGGTTCTGATCCCCATACAAACCAGCCAGAAAAACAAAACAAAACAAAACAACACACAAAACAAACAAACCCATAAGTAACTCTGAAATCTACCCCTACTATTACTCGTATATGAAAACAGAATTGCAGAAGTATACCTGATTAGTTGTGTACATTTTGGTTTTTTCCAGTTTTTTTCCACCTATCTCATTATTATTACTTTTTCTTAGCAAAATGGTTGAAGTCGTGAGGTGATGCTCCATTCACATTGTAGATTTCTGGAAGAGCAGCATTAACCAGCCTCCTGATTTTATTTATATATCTTACCTCCTTATCCCACTTGGAAATAAAATCACTGAGTAGGGATTCAGAGGAGTGTTGTGGATAACATTCGGCATGCCTTGCTTCTCAGTAAACGTTACATAAGAACAATAAAACCATCTGTGCATTTGTAAAGAGTTGCTGGCCCTTTAAATTCTTTTGCAATCTAGTCAAACTCTCGATAAATGCTCTGCTTCTGTCACAGAGAGCAACTCAAATTTTGTATTTGTGTTCCGACATTGCCTATACTGGCTCTCCTTCATGATTTCTACAAGGGATCTACTATATACTTCAAATGGTGTTTCTATAGAGTTTGGTAATTTTGACCTTTACACTCAACCAATAAATATGCTAAAATGTGCCTTTTGTATCTGTTCATTCTGGTTCACATCTGTTTAAGTCATGGAAGTAAATAAGAATCTCCTTAATTACTAAAATTCTTAAATTAATCCACAAAAATAAAAGCAAGACACTCAGCTTAATAAAGAAGAAAAAAAAACTCTTCAATATTTTTCAGAAAACACAAATATCTTCATTTTATAAAATATGCATTCTTCTATGATTCTTAACATTTCTTAGAGTATAGAAGCAATAATAAACTTGTGGGCATGAAACTTACATCTGCTGGTATAACAGTATAAAATGTATCAGAAAATACCCAGGGCCTAAACAATTACAAACTACTTCTATATAAAATGAAATTAGAGGACAGTTGGCAAGGTATGTATGCTAGTATTTTATCTCTGCTGCCACTTCTGGAATACTGTTATAATTTAGGCCTTTCTTCTCTTTCTACCGGAATGATCCCTTCTTGGGTTGGCATCTAGTCTATATAATCAAAAAATGTTTTAAAATCAGTGGTTTATCTGCTAGAAATATTCTTAAATGTAATTGCTGTAGCCATGATACAAAAGTAAACAGAAACATTTATTTCCCTTTGAATTAGTGGTTTTTTTTTGGAAGCAACATTAATATTATAAATTATGTAGGACAAGTGAATTAGTTTCATGTGCAAATGATACCGTGGATATTAGCAGAAACAAATCTTCCTGAAAACACTCATACACATCCAAAAGTTTTCTTGTACAACAGACTTTTCACATGGATATGACCTAATTACATTGGCCACGGCAATAGACAAAACAGGAAAAAAATTAAACTGTCAGACTTAAAAATTGTCCAAATGTCACTGATTTATTTCAGGATTTCTCTAAGTGTTGTAAAGTGATAGGGTAAAAGCTAGATCAGGAAATAAAACCCATGCTTTAAAATCATCTCTAAGGACCCATTTGTTATAACAGGACATTCTCTCTCTTGTTTGTTTTTATATCTAGCCTTTTGTGCTTCAGGAAAGAAACTGCCTGTTGAAAATAACTTGCATGTGAAAACTGCATGTTTTTTGTTTTTTCTTAAAAGCATAGAAATATACAGTAGATATTTTGAACCTTTTAAATGTGCCCCAGGAAACATACTGTTAAAATGAAAAGAAAAGAATGTTTAAATGCAGATTGTATGACATTTGCCTGTGTCCAGCCCAGGCTGGGCAAATATAGAAAAGGGACCTGCATTATCCAAAGTACTCAGCTGTGGAGGTTTCTGACCTCAGAGTAAAAACAAGTCCCCATTCCAAATACTGCATGTTAAATCTCTGGCTCTTTTTGCATGCCGCTCTGAAAGAATTTGTGAGAGAATCTAGAATGTCAATTACTCAATCTACTATTGCTGATCAACTATTAAGTTCATCGCGAGGCACTGAGATGCAAAGATAACATATTTGGTTTCTATTCTCAAGTTGCTCACAAATACAATATCCTACAAAATAGCAGGTTACCTGTTTTAGAAGCAGGACATACATATATAATCCATCTGTTCTTCTTATTCTTTACCTAGTGAAAGCTTACAGGCAAGGCAATTCTCTCTGTGCATTGCTGTTTGATTATTGATCTCCTACTATAATTATAAAAAATGCTTTCAAAAATCTTTAGTTCTGCTGGCCAGCCCTCTCTACCCCCCAAAAATGTCTTTAGTTAGATTATACCTGGATTGACCATACCCACTATGGCCAATACTGTATTTCTTTTGATTTAGGAATTTTAAGTTATTATCATTCAGTGGTATACAAATGAAAGAATAATAGTCGAAAACATTAACAAATGCTCTTAACGTTGTCAAGGAGTAAAATAAGTACAGGAGATTATGGCTGCTTATCCCAATAATTTCTTTCAGTTGTATATGACATGGGAAAGAATCAATATTACCGTTTCATAAATTTAACCGAGAAGTGGTGGCAGGGGAGAGAGAAGTGGTTAAAACCGGAAGATGATTAAGCTGGGTTTTAGTCTGAGATCTTTTTACAGGTTCTCCAAGGCTTAACAGCTCCTATCTAGTTGAGGGACACCTGCAGGTTTCAGATAAATTCTCAAAATCAATGTGAACCCCTTGAGACTTCTCTTCCTTCAGAGACAACAAATTATAAGGGACTCAGAGGAATAAAATCTCCGTTAAAAGTAGGCTTTCTTCAGCTCAAAAATTACAAATTTGAGATAAAAAAAAAAGGATAACTTCCATTAAATTGTAACCTCCTAGAAAGTAAGAGACCATGCCTAGTTTGTGCTTGTATTTTTTGTTTATAGAATGGTTCCTGGCATGCAGGGGGAGCTTAAGTAATATCTGTTAAATAAGAGACTGGTTTTTAAATTTCATCAATGGGAGAGATAGGAAGGGGTAGGGGAAGACTTGGGTCTGAGGCACGTGCTAGTTTTAGTCTTCTAATTCTCTCACAACTATAACTAGGTAATTAGGTAGTTGCTCAATAAAACTTGCTTCAGCTTAGTCTATTTCTCATGTCACATGTGCCAGGACTCTTCCTTGGAGAATGAAGCATCCACTCCTGGCTGGATCTCTGCTCTTCTGGCTGGTGTCTCTCTGGTGATAGGGTTGCTTTGTGCTGGGCCTTCAGGTGACTTCCTGGCTGTCTCTGGCTTTCTGCTGGAACAGGTTTTACATACTGCTGCTGCTCCTTTTTGTGGCTACTTCTCATTAAAGGGCTTTCTGCTTTTGCTCTCCCCTTGGCAGACTTCTCTGGGGAGTCTCAGTGATCTCTTGTTTCTGGCCTCAAACTGCCCTTAGGGAACCGACCTACTACTGTTTCGCATCACCAGTTTTGATTTAGCAGCAAAGACAATGGATTTCAAGGGATGACAGAATTGAAAAGACAAATACAGAGTTTCCGCATTTGTGTATTTTTTTTCAGATGTGGGAGAAGTAGGAATTTCATCTTTAACTGCTTCATTTTTTTAACTTCTTATTTTTTCACATTTAAAGTTGCTTTTGTTAATGGTCTTATTTATAATAAGAATCTACAATCTAACCTGTACATAAATACACAGAGGAAGGAATATTGATAGCTGTTGGCTAGTCAGTAAAACTAAAATACTCAGAAATCTATGGCAGCAATTATTACTCAAACGCTTTTTAAAATATTTGGGTGAGATAAATCATTACGTAGTATTCACCATGGGTTAAGTCAAGTTCTTCTATAATTTCTTACTAATTTAAGTGACACTATACATTCAGAACTAGTAGAGTCAATAAAAAGAAGTCTGCTAGCTTCAGATATGTCTTTGACTAAATATCTGGATAGCAGGCTGCTATGGACTGATCGAATTGTGTCCCCCAAAGTCCACATATTAGAAGCTTAATTCTCACTGTAACTGTTGAGGGTGGGAAATCCTATTATGATAATTGAAAGGTGGGGTCTTGAAGAGGTGATTAGATTTTAGGACCATGCCATAGTGAATGGACTAATAATGGTGGTCACGGGTGTGGTTCTATGGGCTTTAAAAGGAGAGTGCATGAGGATCTATCTCTCTCTCTGCTCTGCCATTTTCCATCATGTGAGACCCCTGCATTGCTGTAAAGCCAACTGCAAAGAAGATCCTCATCAGATATGTTCCCTGGACTTTGGACTTCCCAGCCTCCAAAACTGGAAGCAATAAGTCTCATTTTTTTATAAATCGCCAAGTTTCAGGTGTTTTGTTATAAGCAACAGGAAAGGATTAACACACAGGCCTTCACTTTTAAGGTTTAGATAGATGTGTATTCTAAATTTTGTAATTCCTAGGAACAACAATTCTATAGGTATTTATCATAAATACCCAGTGTACAGACAATATATTCTTCCTTTTATACAACCAAGGTTTCTATCTGTTAGTTAAAAACATATGATGGTACTACAAAAAGTTCATGGAAAAAGAGAATTAAAAGATAATATGAATCTTTCCATGAACTTTTTGAAGACCCCCTGTATTTCCCTGTGTGTTGCCTACAAACATGAGAAACACAGGGTCAGAACCTTCTTTGTTATAAATACTCATGAATCAAAGGATAATTATTAGGTCAGGCTTCAGTAATCTCTTCTCCAGATAATATAATGTCCATTTCTTAGCCTTTCCTTTTGAGCCTTATTTCAGAGGCCTTTGTCTCTGAGACTACCTCAATGTTCTTCATGTTTCTATTAAGCTTCAAAGCATGGAGCACATATCAGTCATGATACTACTTATCAGGAGTTAGACTCTTTCTGACAAAATAGAAAAAACTTCAAATTATGTTTTAAAGTTACAAGAATATAACCCCCTGACCCCACTCCCTGTTTTGAGAGTTTCCTAGATTAGAAAATTTTCTGAAGTTCAAATCAAGTTTGGTGGCAGAATTGAGGGGTAGATAAGACAAAAATAAAAAAAAAAGAGTAATAAGATGGGACCAAATAATATACAATAGGTATAAAATCTGAGAATAATTTTTAAAGATTTTAATGAAAAATGGCAAAAATAATTGAGTTGCAGTGAGCTTTGAATGAGAATTTTTTTATTTAAAAATTATAAAAATATCAAATTGTACTGTATTTATTTACATCTTGTTATAAGCAGTTTTAAAGACAGTTTCCATGAGCCTCTTTTAAGTTGCCCTTTTGAAAACAAGGCCTTAAAAATTTACAGTTCAGATATCCTATTTAATCATTCTATGGATTAAGCTTAATTGTTTGGACAGTGACAGGTGACAAGAGCATAGTGTTGATGATGATGACAGGAAACCTGGATGAGCCAGTGCTAATAAAAATAAGCGAGGAGGCAGAATTACTTTGCTGTGGAACCTAAATTCAATTTCATATATATTTGAAGTGAAAATATGTAAGATATTTTAAGTAACAGACTAGAAATGAAGAGAGAAGGCAAGGTTAGAAATGTAAGTGTGGAAAATAGCTATGTAGTGGTGAAAGCTGAAACCACATGGGTATTTGATTTTTTTAAGGAAGACGCTATATAGAGGAAAAACCCGAGCATTCAGGATTAAACAGAGCTGGAGGACACGAACAGGAAGAAGAACCAGCAAAAAAAAAAAATGAGCAACTGACCGGTCAGGCAAGTCAGATAAAGGAGAGCCACACCTATATCAGAGAAGCAAGGGAAGATTCTGTTGCAGAAGAATGAGGTGGTCCACAGACAAAAAGAGACATCAGGAAGAAGAGAAAGAGGAATTTGTGCATTTCAGATGGAACTGATATCTTTGGGAAAAACCATTACAATAGAGACAGTGGTGAGACAGACTGAAATATGTAATATATAGTAGTGTCAAGAAAAAGGTATCATTAGAGTAGGATAATACTCTGACTCATTACCTTAGATCAGCCAGCTTGTTAACTATACGTTAATACATGATGGGAGTGTTTTACTTGTTCTGCCCCACCTGTTTCAATCACTTTTTTTCTTATTTAGAACAAAAGGCTATACAGCACAGAGTTCAACTGCATTAAACTACCAACTGATACAGGTGTTCAATATGAAGAGAAATATTGAATACACACTGCACAGTTCAGGTTCTCTGCAATGCAAGACTAATGTGAGTGTGCCTTCCTGTAAATTTTACATCTTGTCTAACACCAGCGTCCTCTCTGGAGTTGCTCAGTTTCTGTATTTGTGACTTACTTCTGTCCCATAAGTTGCTGAAGGCAGACAGTCAAAGACACATATATGCTGGCCTTGGGGCATACCCTGGGACCCAAGACATGGAGAAGGGGACCAGACCCTCATCCCACAACCAGGCAAGCCATGCCAGCTCCTCAGGGCCCGGCTGGGGACCTGTGGCATGGAGAAGGGGACTGGACTGCCCTCCCTCAACAAGGCACACCATGCCAGTGCCCCAGGGCCCACGCAGCGACTCTAGGCATGGAGAAGGGGACCAGGTCCCCCTCCCACAACCAGGCACACCGAGCCAGTGCCTTGGGTCCTGACCACTGACCCGAGGCATGGAGCTGGGGACCGGACCCTCCTCTCACAACCAGGCACAACATGCCACCACCTCGGGGCCTGCCCAGGGACCTGGGGCATGGGGAAGGGGACCGGACTGCCCTCCCGCAACCAGGCACACCACGCCAGTGCCTTGGGGCCTGCCTAGGGTCCTGAGGCTTGGAGTGGGGACAAGACCCCCCTCCCACAACCAGGCACACCATGCCAGTGCCTTGGGGCCTGCCTGGGGACACAAGGCATTGAGAAGGCAACCAGACACACCCCACAACCAGGCACACCAACAGCACCAAGGAGCATTCCAAAAACACTGCCTCCACGTGGGTGGCCCACCACAGCCACCACAATAACCATGGCTGCCACGAAAGCAGCTAGACACCATAACCACCACACAGATGGTCCCCCAGACACCGGAATGCATGGACACAAGGAGAGTCACTAGCAGAAATAAAGAAAAGAAGAGGATGTCTCTCTCCACAAAGCCCATTTCAGAGTGACAGAAGAAGCATCTGCTCAATGATAATATTGGGGGAACTGATCACACCTCTCAGCATTGGACAGATCATCTAGGCAACAAATCAACAGAGTAACCATTATTCTTTCAGAAGGAGAGAAGAAATCTAGGGTAATTAGAGGGGGGAGGGGGGAGGGAGATGGGGATGGGGAGAGATTGGACAAGGGGCATAAAGAATAATTACGATTCGTAACAATATATATGCTAGTAATATTGATTTGATACACATATCTCAATGTTGAAACCCAAAAATATGTATAATCAATTTTTATTCAATAAAAAAATAAATTAAAAAATATATAAAAATCCATATTCTAAACAGTCCCTCTTACGTGTGGATGGTCTACAATTTAAATTCTTTCCTATCAGTCTTTGATTCATTCTTTGAGTTAACACATAACAGCTGAGTGTCTGTAGGTAACGCACTGTAGGCATCATGCAGGCAGTGAACAGAACAGGCTCGGTCCTGCCTCCAGGGTACTTCATGCCTACTCATGTGGCTAATGCTTGGAGGTCTACCAGGAGTTACTCTGCTCCTCAGACCCTGGCTTGAAGGGGAAATCAGTAAAGTGGAAGATGGGTCCAGCGAGGGCCTTACCTAAATTTAGTGATGCCCTTCCAAATATCTAATCTTTCTTCAACAGAATAATATTGTATACTATTCTTTAAATGTTTTTGAGTGTCTACTATATGGGAAGTTCTGAGATTCATAAAATGATATAAAAGATATGGTACCTGCTTCAAAGAGCTTAGACTTAAAAATATGAGGCATATGAATATAATGAAGTCCTGTGACCTAGAGCGCCTGCCATGAGGTGGGTCTCCACTCTCAAATTTCTTTCTCAACAGAGATTTTCAACTTTGTCAGGAGTGGATAAGATTCACATGTGGGCCTGTACCATCCCTCTTGTGATGAAAGTCAAAGGGAAAACAGGATTTAATTTCATTCTTTATTCCACAGCCAACTTTTCAGAACTTAATTTTTCTACATATTACACTGGTGGTAAATTTCCTCAGACCAAAACAAACATAAAAATCAGCAAAATGGATATTATATTATTTTATATATGGAGATCAAGGACACTATTCATCATCTTCTACTCTTTAAGGAAATGGACTGATCAATTTTTGTAATTGATAATTTAACAAAAAATCTAAATAAGAATTATAGTCTAGCCCTAAATTTAATTTTCTTCATTGAAAATAGACAGTCTCTTGTAAAGAACGGGATTTAAAGTCAGGTATCTTGGGAATGGATCTCAGCTGTGCTGCTTGCTAAGTATTATTACATTGACTTATACTTTATTTATATGAACCTCATTTTTTTCATCTGCAAAATGGGAATATCAATACCAAGTACCTCAGTGGATTTTTATGAGGTTCAAATAAAATAAATATGAGGTATGTATTTTTAAGCTATATGTATTAGTCCATTTCTGTTGTTTATAACAAAATGTTGGAACTGGGTAGATTGTAAGAAAACAAAACTTATTGCTCAGTTTCAGAGGCTAGGAAGTCCAAACTCCAGGGAACACAGCTGGTGACATAGCAGAAGATGGCAGAGCAGAGACAGACTAACCTGTCCTGTACTCTCCTTTTAAAGCCCTCAAAACCACACCCCTGACCACCATTTTTAATTCATTCACTATGGCACGGTTCTACAATCTAATCACCTCTTCAAGGCTCCACCTTTCAGTTACTATAATAGGCTTACCCACCTTCTCAACAGTCACAGTGTGGGTCAAGTTTCTAACGTATAAAACTTGGAGGACACAATTCAAGCTTCCGTGAGTTTTGGGGGAACATAATTCAATCCACTACACTGTAGATTTTCTTTACGTAGATAAGGCGATATTACTGTTTTTACCGCTAAAAGGATTTGCACAAGATTCATCTCACCCTTAATCTGGTGATTTATTCTTTGTACAATGCATTCCTACAAGTTGAGGTGGCCTGCCATGAGGTTGTCTTCTGAGAAATAATGTAACATTATAAGGCCAAACAGGATCTTTATGGTTAAATGTTTTACATGGCTAACAACCTAGAATGCAAACCAAGGTGCTGTTCTGCCTCGTGTGTTTCTAATGACAATTCTTGACCATCTTCCTTAAGGTATTGGCAGCTCTTCTACTCCACCCATAGGGTTTATTCTTTATTGAGTCATTTCACAGAATAGTGGGGGGCAGGGAGGGAGGCATTAATGCTTCAGTGGCTCCCCAATACCTTCAGAGTAGAGAACACAATTTTGCAATTTGGCTGATAAAGTCTTCTGCAGTTTGGTCCTCATCTGTCACCACTCCTGCCTCAGGCTCCACACTCCAGGCACACTGACCACCCGGCACTTTCAATTCCTCAAAGTGTGCTGCATGTTTCCTCAGGTTTGCTCTGTGGACCTGCCATTCCTTCCGCTGCTCTTCCTCTCCTAGCCTCTCTAGTCCTACCTTTTAGTTAAGTATCAGCTTCCTCCAGGATGTGGAGGTGCTTCCTTGGCCACCCCACCAACCCACAGTGGCTCTGTCCCAACTGCCAGTTTTCTGGTTGGTCTCCTACATCACACCATAGTCCGTCACCTTACAGCAAGACAACTGGATTTCTTCACTGTTGTAAGCCCAGCACAGTGCCCTGCAAATAGCAAGGTCGTCATAATTATTTGTTGAGTAGATGAAGATATGAAGACCAAAAAAGCCTGAACTACTTGGGACCTAGAAAAATTAGGGCAAGAAAAACCAGGATCCCCATATGAACAGCTTCTGTGCCTTAAGAGCTCAATCTTAACTAAGAAATGGGGATTCCTTTGATACACCTTCCCAGAAATTTTGGAAGACTTGAATTGGGGTGCTCTCTTTGGTAGCTGCTCCCATGACTCAGATCCCAAGTAAGTAAAAATATGAAAGTGTAATCATGAATTTTTATAGGCTGTCAGCTTGAAACAAACAAAAAAAACACCTGAAGTTGGAGGGGATGAAACCCATGTTATGGGAAAAGCAATAAAAGCTGAATCATGTGTGTGTGTTTGTGTTTGTGTGTGTGTATGTGTGTGTCTGTGTTTAAAGCCCTTGGGAGTATATGTAAAAGCATGCCACATTTTACTAGTTTATTGGTTTAAAAATAATTTTAATTTAAGTGTATGAGGCAATAGCTATGTCTAAAAAGAAAATTTTCTAAAATTCAGGAAGTAAACCCAAATTTTGGTTTCCTTTATGTAGTTTTGCTAGTCTTTCATGCATAGAGTTGTTTATATCTTGACTTTAAATTTTACCACACTTATAAGAGAGTGCATATTTTACAAAATTATTCTAGTATGGGTTGTAATTTTTAGAACAAATAAAAATATGAGATTTATAGGACAAAAAACCAAAATCCCTGTATTCTTTGAGAGAATAATCTTAAAAATATAAGGAAACATTCCAGATTTGTATGAGCAAATGTTTGTACAGTTAATAAAAACAATATATTAAAATTCATTAACATAGTATTGGTTAAAAATAGCAAATCTATTCCACCCCATGGTAAAAGGAAAATTGTGGCCTTTTACATGATTTGTCAACAATAGCAAAGTCTGCACACAAAGAAATAGCAGGCTCTTCCTTTAAGATATGTGACACAGGGCAAAAGAGATTTCTCTGTGCTTGTCTACGTTTTTCCCCTGAAGAATCACAGACATTTATCTCTCTAGCTTACATACTATTTTTTCTTCCTTATGGATTTTATGCATATGTGTCAAATCAATAGGCTTGAGATATTAGTAGTTAGGTCTTTTTCATTTTATTAAATCTTTAATACATGAAGTTGAAGTCAGTGGCAAACTGAGCATTTACTTTTTTTTTTTTTTTTTAAGCGTAGCTACGTGTTAGGAAAGGGGCACGCTCCTGGTGCCATAAGCAGAGTTATTGCCTGATTGACAATAGGTACATACCTATTGTGATTGGGTAACCTCTGTACAAAAACCTGACAAATTAAGTGCTCAATTAAAAACATACTCACTTATTATAGTAGCAAATCAGAGTGGGATTCCCAGCAATATAAGATCCAAGAACCAGCGCACGCACACACACACACACACACACACACACACACACACACACACACACACACACACACACACACACACACACACACACACACACACGTAATTTCTCTCTCTTTGCATTTCTGTATGTGCCACACACTGTATCAGGGCCTTTGGAAATACTGTTGCTTAGATCTTCCAACAGTCCTATGGAGTAGGTATTATTATCCTTCATCCTTCACCTTAGGAACCTTCAGAGATGTTCAGTAACTTCCACAAGTATGCAGTTCTCCTCAGCAAGCTTGGAAACCTAGGGATGAATTGGCTGAAGGCATGGGGGTTCATGCTTTCCTTATATTTGACCTGAGAAATATGTAGTTCTGGGTGATGGCAAAGTCCACGGTGGGACCAGGAGTGTGGGTAGTGGAGGTGGCATTAGTGGAGGTGGGGAGCACCAAATGGATGTCTTGGGACACCTGGGATGACCCCTTCTCTCTCCTCTCCCAGCTCCAACTCCAATCCATCACCAAGTCCCGTCAATTTCACCTCCAAACTCACTCTCAAACCTGCAACTTCTCTTCAAATCCACTGCCAATATGCTAGTCAAAATCACCACAATCTCATCCTTCACCCAGATAAAAATCTCTGTATTAGCTCATCCTCTAGTCTCTTTGTAGTTGATTGGATTATGTCCCCGCCAAACTCCCTGAAGCTTGAATTGTGTCCTCCAAGTTTTATGTATTAGAAACAGCCCCCACTGTGACTGTTAGGAGGGTGGGAAATACTATTATGGTAATTGAAAGGTGGAGACTTGAAGAGGTGATTAGATTGTAGGACCATGCCATAGTGAATGGATTAAAAATGGTGGTCAGGGGAGTGGTTCTGAGGGCTTTAAAAGAAGAAAAGGAGAATCTGTCTTCTCACTCTCTGCTCTCTCTGCTTCCACCATCTTGCAATGTGAGACCCCTGGGTCATTGTCATCACTACCAGATGGACTTGGACTTCCCAGCCTCAGAAACTATAAGGAATAAATTTCATTTTTCTTTATAAGTCACCCAGTTCCAGGTATCCTCTCCTGCAACAATTCTCCATAATGGAAGACAGAACTTCACTATTTATAACCCTTTAATGATTACCACTACTTTTAATATACAGGTCTAAATCTTAGCATGTTTTACAGGCCTCTGCAGGACCTGAATTCTATCTCTTTTCCAAGGTCATCACTGTTACCCCTCTTTCACAGTCCACATCCAGCTACACTAGTCTAATCTCAAGTCCTCCAGCTCTTTGCAGTTTCACTCAATCCTTCCATGAATGCTTATTACACAGGCAGTATGGCTGGGCACACCTCTGGTGCTGCTACCCCTCTCCCTGGAGTACTTTTCTAGAACAAATAATCCCTCTTGGGCTTGGTACCACATACTTAGCCTTTTGCTCTCATTGCCTCAGGAATCCTGTAAATTAGGGGCACTCTTCTGTTTATGCTTTTAGAGCATTCTGTACTGTTCTCAAATTTATTACAGTTTATAACAGTATTTGTGTGATCATTTTATTATCATTCTGTTTCCCACAGCAGAACGCAGCCTCTGTGATTTTTATGCATGCTGTTTGGGACCATTCCTGTTTGGTTCTCTAGTGTACCCTCAGAACGTAATGCAGTCATCTACTTAATGAATGCCTTTGAATGAATAAAAGATGAGAGAAGTTACCTGTTGAAATCTTTTTGGAAATAACCTAAAATATGATTTGTAAATGTATTACTGATGAAGGTAACAACAAAACTCAAATTTATCAGAAACTCAGAAGGGCCTTCTAATTAAAGCCACACTGATTTTCAATGTAAATAGTTAAAATAAATTCAACATTTGTTCTATAAAGAAAAAATATCCAGTAAGCCAATGACAAATGATCATTTAGGAAGCCAGTGAGCATCAAAAATCTGTCAGAGATTCTTCACTAACCAGAAACCGAGATGCTTTATTTCTTGATATTCTACTCCATTTTTTAAAGTTATTTATTTATTGTAAAAAATTATTTATTTTTGATTACACATATTTATGGGGTACAGATTTAACTATCAGTATTTGTGTACAGTATGTGATGATCAAATCAATATTATTAGCATATTCATCATTACAAATCATAATTACTTTTTGTTTCCTTTACTCAATTACTCCCTAACTCCTCTCCCCCTCCCCCTTTCCCACATTTAGTAACTGTAGGTCTGTTCTCTCCTTCTGAAAGTCCAACGTTTTTTATTGTGGTCCTTCCTTCCTTCCTTTCTTTCTCTTTTTCTTTCTCTCTCTCTCCCCCCCACCCCCCCTACTTACTCCTCTCCCTCGTAGTGGAAGGAAGAGGGCTTTATCAGATAACTTCAGCTTCATAGAAATATTCGAGCATTTTTTCCCCTGTTTAATTTTACAGTCAGTAAATAATTTGGACTATTTCTAGTTCCACCTTCTAACCACCAATCCCATTCAATGATCAGAGAGGCAGCAGGAGTTGTGAAGAGGACATAGGTCTCTATCCAGGAGACCTGGATTCTAGGTTCAGCTTTGCCACTACACAGCACTGAAAACTCAGGATCCCAATTTCCTCCTCTGCAAAATCAAGGTGTGCTGCAGACAGGATTAAATCAAAGAAAGAGTATTTCTAGGATTAAAGCTATTTTTTAATAGTTGAAGAAATTACATAGTTCTTCAACTATTATAATAGATGAAGAACTTGTATTTTGAATATAATAGTTGCAGAACTTATATTTTGTCTCCTCTTGGAGCTTATCGGAAAGAAGGTTAAATCTATGAATTTATTTTCTACAGACAACTGATCCATTTCCTCAGACATGCACAAATCCCACCGTAAATTAATACATCACGAATACTTGAATAGTGAATTAGCTTTCTCGAACCTTGTCAAAATCGAGTTCTTTTTCAGCCTGCAAAGTTAAGGATCAAACTTTGATCTATGATGTCCCCAGAGATAACAGCAGCCTCTAATTTGTACTTGAGAGAAAACAAACAAGCAATACCATATCCTACCTATCATTAAAATAGTGGTGAGTACAATAAGGGCAAGTCGTTATAGAACTCACAGGCAGGGAAGAACTCTACTTTCTTTCCAAAGTGCTGTCTAATTTATCCTGGCTTGTGGCCTGTGTGACAGAAAATCATAGTGGGGAGAAACTCGAGAAATACGAGGGTACTTCAAAAAGTTCATGGAAAAATAAAATTTAAAAAATGCAAGTCTTCCCATGAACTTTTTGAAATATCCTTGTAGATCCTTTCCCCTTCCCCCCAGCGGCTGGCCAGTATGGGATCTGAAACCTTGACCTTGGTGTTACAACACTGCACCCCAACCAACGGAGCAAACTGGCCAGCCCTCCTTGTAGATCTTTAATAGTGATTTTTGTTCTTCTTGCTACATACATCAAAATCATGTGTTAGAGAAGAACAAGCAGCTCTAGTAAATGTCAACCATATTTGTTTATAAAGAAAGGAAATGAATTTCAAAGATAGTTCTAACCCATAAATGCAACAGCCAAACATTCTAAATCATTTTGATCTTAAAACACCCACAATAGTCTGCATACATTTCTTACTCCAAAGAAATTTAAATATTTTAAATCAAGACTTTTCTTCTTTTTAGGCTGATTACTGTTTTTCCTTAACTATACTATGGCTTCTGGTTTTAAGAGAAGTATTGTATTGTTTCCCACATTAAAGAATCCTCACCCCACTGTTTTTATAATAATCCTCAGTAACTTAAAGGGAATATTTATTTCCCAGTGAATCCTGTCCTTTCCCATTTGCCTAAGACTGAGCAATGATGATAATTCAGGTATTAAGTATTGGGAACACAGGATACACCATTCTGGGATTAGTGTGTCCATTATCAGCATGCTGCAAGAACAGCAGAATGAATCTCTATGTCTTTACTATTTTTTCCAGGGTATGTGTGGTGGTAGTGGAGGACAGTCATTTGAATTTAGGATACACTAACATTAGTCAACATGCTGGAAAGGTACAATAAGCCTTTCATTATTTTTCTTAGCCTTCAGTCATGTATTTATGCATTCATGGATCCATTAATTCATTCAACATTTACTGAGAACAGGCACTGTTAGGGTTTGGAACACAAAGATAAAACACATAACACCTATCTTCAAGAGGTTAGCAGGTCAGTGAGAGAAAGACAAAAGTAATATATTACAGTATATAAATGCTGTGATAAGGGAAAAAAATCACCCAGCAGGAGCTCAGAGAAAATATATCTAAGGGTGGTTGGGGTCCAACAGAGAAGACCCCTCGAAAAATTTGACTTCTAAGTGAGCTTTAAAAAGACAAGTAGAAAGCCAGGCATTAGGCAGGGGAATGAGGAAAGGTCAGAGGAAAAGGGTTTTCAAGCAGACCAGACAACATATCCAAAGACTCATTTTCTTTCATTTTATTTTTGAGGGAAAAGAAAGTGGTTCAATATGGCTGGATCTAGGGAGAAGTTAGGACTCAGCAAGAGAGAATAGAGGAGAGTAGGATGAGACTGGAGGCAGGAATATGAGTTCAAGTGAAGGAGGAGTGAGGCTGGAGAAGGGGTGAGATACAGCCTGCAGTGCATGCACAGCGCACCGGGATTAGTGATCACGCACTGTAGGAAGTGGGATAGAAGGAGGTCAGAAAGGCAGCAGGTTTCTTGGTTTCAGGAGGAGATCCATGGATGATGGGGCCATGTATTGAGACACAGAAATCAGAAGACCAAGAGATGGAGGAGATGTAAGGGACAGAGAGGAGTTTATTATTCTCTGCTTGTTGAGTTTAAGCTCTTTATAGTATAAATATGCCAAAAGCAGTTGGACATATGGATTTGGAACTATGGACAAAAGTATAAACTGGACATACAAATTTTAGGAATCATAAGCTTGTAGCTGATGGTCTAATTTTTGACTCAGATTAATTATTGTGAGAGGATAAGAGAACTAAATCCAAAACAAATAAACAAAAACAATATTCATGAAACACTGACAGAGAAATATAACTTGTGCCACAATATAAGTGATGCAGAGATCTTAGACATGGTTCAGAGAGGAGCCAAAAAGTTGTAAAATATATAGTATAATTTCTAATTTAAAAATTACAATTTTATTGCTTAGAGAGGGCTTAATAATGGCTTTAAAATCATCTTAAAAATGCACTATGAAATAGTATGAAAGAATTTGTAGTTCCTCATCTCAGGAGGCTTTTACATATAACCTTGACTAAAGGAATCAGCCAAAATTTTAAGACTTTTTGACCTCGCTTGTAAATACAGGGCTTCATATTTATTTAGTTTATTATATTCTGGGTATTAGAAAGCTATTTAATTTGTGAATGTACATCACTTCTAGAACTCTTGGATAAGAAAACGCTATGTTTCCCTAATTTTACAGCTTTCTGTATGCTGAAATCGAACTTTTATAAGGAAACTACAGAGACCTCTACAAACAGTAAAACTGTAGAATTCCAGAGCTCAGAAAAGTATTTCAGAGAAGATCCAGTCTAGTGTTCCTAAATTTTAGTTCTTCATGTAACACCTTCATGACTTCTACCATGTTCACATACTGGCCTGTACTATTATCTTCATAAAATTTTTCTTCAAATGCTTCCAATTTTCTCACTTTTATTTAAAAAGGAAATTGCACAGCACTACCACAAATGTGAAGGCAGTATTACTAACAAATCCCCATCAATCACCCTTGTTCTATACCCCTACCACATTTTAGGTACTGTAGTGGGTAAATAAATAATTACTATTATTAATTTTTAAAATTTTTATTGAATCAAAAGAGATTATACATATTTTGGGGGTTCAGCGTTGAGATACGTTAATCAAATCAATATTACTAGCATATATATTGTTACAAATTGTACTTATTCTTTATGCCCCTTGTCCAATCTCTCCCCTCTTTTCCTCCCCACTTCCTCCTCTAATTGCCCTAGATTTCTGCTCTCCTTCTGAAAGAGTAAAGGTTACTCTGTTGATTTGTTGCCTAGATGATCTGTCCAATGCTGAGAGGTGTGTTCAGGTCCCCCAATATTATCATAGAGCAGATGTTTCTTCTTTCACTCTGGAATGGGCTTTGTGGAGAGAGACATCCTATTCTTTTCTTTATCTCTGCCGGTGACTCTCCTTGTGTCAATGCACTCCAGTGGCTGATGGACCATCTACGTGGTGTTTGTGATGTCTAGCCACTTTCATGGCAACCATGGTTACTGTAGTAGTTGTAGTGGGCCACCCACATGGAGGCAATGTTTTTGGCATGCTCCTTGGGATCTGGTTCTCGGCTCCAGACCTTGGGTCCCCAGGCAGGCCCCGAGGTGCTGGCTTGGTGTGCCTAGTTGTGTGAGGGGGGGTCCAGTCCCCAGATCCATGCTTCAGGTCCCCGGGTAGGCCCCAAGGTGCTGGCATGCTGTGCCTGGTTGTGGGCGGGGGGTCTGGTCCCCGGCTCTGCGCCTCACGTCCCTGGATGGGCTCCGAGGCACTGACAGTGTTTCTGCACCGGCACTAATTTGTTGTCCTTTGCTTACTTCTGAAGTGGGGGAACTTCCTGTTGGGACCAGTACTTGAGCTCTGCGGTTTAGCTAAATTGCTGCTTTGCTGCTTATTCTCTAAAGAAGGCTTTTTGTGCAGCTGAAGTTTTAATGGTTGACTTTATAGGTACTTCTGGCTCTCTCGAGACCAGGTGCACCTGGGTTGTGTAGAAACTCTGATCTGGGCTTGAGTCTTTTCATCAAATTGCACTTCATGCAATTTTATATTCCTGACCAGTCTCTTCTGAGTGGTCCTGCACTGACTGGGATGCAGATCAGCTGTCCTGGCTGTGCCCCAGTGTTCCCCCGGTGGGCCTGTCTCCCCCACTGCCCATGCCGTAAACATTTCCCATGGGATGGGCCATGTGCCGGTCCCTTGTGATGACTCACCGGCCTCTGAGTGGCTCCTTTCTTTCAGTTGTTGTGGCTCCTCACTCCTATGTGGGTCAATGGGAACCCTATTAGTGGTCTTAATGGCTTAGGGGCCACCAAGGCACTCTTGCCCCTGTCACCTCCAAGTAACTCCATCCGAAGGGCACAGCTGTGGCTTTTGCCAGTTCTTGCTTTGTGCACTCAGCAGCTGTAGCCTTAAAGCAGCTGCGGCACGAAACAGCTGGAGAGGTTTTTTCTTTCTCTCACTGTGGCTTCTCCCATCTTCATGTACTCCAGAGGTCTCTCCTCCTCTTCCCCTGAGCTCTAGTGGCCCCAGCTTGGTTGTTGTTGCTTTTTTAATAGTTGTAAATTTGTTGATTTGTGGGAGAGAATGATGCTGGGGACCATCTATTCTGCCATCTTGACCAGAAGCAAATAATTGCTATTAAATAGTTTTTCACTTTTACAGCAGTTCTGCAAGTTAGATATTATTGTAACCATTTCATAGGTATTAAAACCGAGGCTCAAAATTGTTTTTCAACTTGCCCAAGTAAGTAGTTTAGAAGCCGGGCCTGGCTGACTTTAGAGCCTGTGTTCTTTCCACTCCATGACAAGGCCACCTTGTAGATTTATATTCACATTTCAATGCATTTCTGTTCTATTAATAGCAAATGTACCAAGGAATACCCATATGAGCAACCAAAAAAAACTCTGAATAACTTCAAGGTACTGAGTGGCTCAATTCAACATAAAATTTACCGCCAAATTTCCTGAAATCTCTATCTACAGAAATAGCTGAGAGTGAAAATGGAAGAAGTAGGAAACTGAGGCTTCCCCTAGGATCATGCACTGAAGTAACCAGTAGAGAAGAGCAGTGAAGCTTCTGCTATCAGACTTAATAAAATCTTTATGTTGCACTTTATTGTCAGTATACAACCAAAAGGAATGACAGATATTTATTTAAATAGGCCATATGGTTCCCAATGAATAACTATAAACCCCAAATGAATCCTGTTGATTCTTCAAAATTATAACTAAGTGGTGTGATCAGGTTTTAAACAAAATTGTAGAATAATACTTCAAGGGAGCATGAGAAACTCTGAAGACCTGAAAAGCTAGCATACTTCTAGTGAGCTCAAGAATCAGAGTGACTTTATTTAGCAAAGAGTTAACAAGGTTGTTTAGGTTGCAGATCAACAGCATGACAGTCTGTTGATTTTGAAAGCATCCCAAATGTGTATTATGAAAACAGAAATGAATTAAAATGGTTCAGGGCAAGTACTGGTGTTTCCTATGAAGTCAGCTTCCTCATTTCTTAGCCTGGAATCAAGCTCTCAATAGATCATGCTGTTGCTTTGTCTACTATGTGTTTTTATAGACAGTTCAGTTGAAGAGATTTTTCTAAGACATAAACTCTTCAAATGGTCCCCTTTGTAAAACTCATATCTCTAATAAGATTATTATTTAACAAACGTGAAGTCTCAACTGCTTTATAGGATACCTGTAAAGTAAATTTGAGAACTAATCACAGGTGACCCTGACGGGGGATGGGCTTCCATGCTGGTATTGGCTAGTTCACCTCTGACCCGTGGAAGTTCACAAAAAGAGTCAATCCTCAGCACTCACAGGAAAGTGCAAAGGTACTCTTTGTCTAGGACACTGGGAAGTGCAATCAGGTGATGCATGTGTTATCTGGTTACCATAATTCTGGAAACAAGGAACTCTGTGCTATGAGGTTGGATGCCTGCCTTCAGATGTTAGAAAATCAAAACCTTTATATTATGGGTATGCTGCTCACTGCCTCTGAGAGAGGCATATCCATTCAAACACCAGGCGTTTCTGCTGTTGCTTCCACCCTTCCTACATCCCACACTCTCCCTGCAGAAGTGGTCCAGAAATGACAGAGCCAAGTCACAGAACAAATCCTGTTTCTAGTTCACTGCTGCAAACACAGATTAAGTCATATCTTGGAATTCCTCCACCAAGAAAACTTACAAGAAGCAAACCAACTTTTCAAAGCATAGCAAAATAAACATTTGCTCCATGACTTACTGAATTTGGCACATGGAAAATATGCACTTCCAGTAAACTTAGTGAGTTAACTGAAGCACCAACTTCACCTTCCTGGTTGTTCAAGGCCACCAGACTGCTCTGGGGACTGACCTCATTTCTACTCCTAACCCCACCACTAAGTCTATTATTTGAGGCAAAGCATGTAGTCTATAGCAATTTTAGCTCTTTTAAGGGGGACAATGCTGCTGGCTATGGACAATGCTGCTGGCTATCTCCACAGTTCTTAGGGGAAATGTTGTATAATTAAATATGTTCTTTTAACATAAACATTGTTTTGGTCATACACACTGAAAGATTATGAAGCATGTAAATAATTTGAAAATGTCAGTTTGGGATGAGGTGCTAAAACTTGTTAGTTATTTTAAGAGGTTTCTCTAAATTGAGGGGATTCGTGAGAGGAGAGTGAAGGCATTGGAAATTTCAAATAAGAGATTTAATTCAAGAAGAATTTACTGAGGACCTTGTGCCAGCCCTGTAATTAAGCTTTACGGGCAGTACAAAAGAACTGGGAGAGTGGGTCTTCAGGGAACTGGTTAGCGAACAGCCCCAGGCAGTGTAGAATGAGATGCCAAGTGAGTGAAAAAACAGAATACAATGACATGGGGGTGGCATTGGAAGAGCTTACTGTAAACTATTGAGGGCACAAGAGGCTTCAAGGAAGAGGTACATTTAAAGCTGGATCCTAAAGAAAGGTAAGGTTTGAAAAGATTTTAATGTTTCGATTATGAAAAAATAAACAACAAAATTATCAAAGGGGGTGGGGACAGAAATACAGATGGACATAACACCATGGTTGAAGGGAGATGGGAATGAAATAAAATCCCTCTGTATCCTATATGAGCATCATGTTATGTATCCACCATATGTATCCATTCCAGTGAATATATCCTCTCAATAGTGTTTTCTATGCTTTGTTGATCTGGTTACCATGAAAAACTCTAGTACAAAATGCCTTTACTAAAAATAAATTCGGAAAATTATTTAAGACCATGCAACTCTTCTCATTTTTTTTTTTTTTTTTAATAATAAAGCTACCCTTTACTAAGTGTTTACTATGTGCCAAGAGCTGGGCTAAGTACGTTATGTGTTATTTCATTTACTGGACTTAGGGATGGCACTGTACCTGGAATTCAAATTTAGTCCTGTCTGATTTCAAGTCCTTAACTCTATGTTGTAATTTAACAAGACTGGGTTGTCTAGATTCTCTACAGGCCTTAGGGATTTTCATTGATTCTCATGGATCAGGTAATTTACCCTAATAACTTGGTCATGTGATGATCCAGACTATAGCTTTCATTGTATCTTTTAACTATACTCCTGGTCCTTTCAGGGAAATATATTATTGGCTACGTTTTAGGCAAATAGTATTATAATGCATGACCCACCCAAAGTGAATGATACAAACTTTAAAGACCAGTGTTTGCACATATCATGTCAGTCCACAGTTTAAAAAACTCTCATATACATCTAGGGAATGTTAATGGCTGTACTTCTCCACTTTCACAGATTCAGGGGAGGCAGGCAAGTCCTGAGTGTTGAGAATACAATACATACCATAGGAAGTAGAGAGACAAGTAGTGTGTGACTTCCCCCATTCACTCTGTTGGATTTATTCTAGGCAGTCTTGTGGAGCAGCTGTGACAGAAACTGGCCACTCTGAGGTCTGCACTGCGCACTGGCGCAGCTGCTGAAACCCCAGTTCTTTTAGGGACTGTCTCCAGCTCTTTCACTTCTTGCTTCTCCTCTGTCTCTCATAAATATGGACAGTATCGTTCTAGAGACTTTTAAAACTCACTCTTAAAGTGATAGTTTATTTTAGTATTAAATAATCAAATCATATGGAAAAACAAAAGTAAAATAAAGCTGGGGGTATTATACTACCTGGCTTCAAACTATACTACAAAGCTGTAGTAACCAAAACAGCATGGTACTGGCATGAAAACAGATACTCAGAACAATGGAGCAGAATAGAGAACCCAGAAATCAACCCACAGACTTACAGTCAACTGATCTTCTACAAAGGCACCAAGAACATACATTGGGGAAATACTGCTTCTTCAATAAACGGTGTTGGGAAAACTGGACATCCACATGTAGGAGAATGAAACTAGATCCATACCACTCACCATATACCAAAATCAACTCAAAAATGCAGCCCACCTGCCTGCCCCTCACTCTACTAAACTTAGCATTCATTTATCACCTTCTAACATGCTACATAATTTACTTATGTTTATTTGTATGATCCATCTATTCCCTTCACCCCACCCATCCTCCACTCCCTGCTAAAACGTAAGTTTCTTGAGGGCAGGCATTTCTATCTATTTTGTTAACAGATACTTTGTCTGCTTTGTGACTTATCCAAAGCACATAAAATAGTTCCTGGAATAGAGTAGAGTAATAAATAAATTAGTTAATTAATTCAAATGAAGAATCTTCTAGCTCTAACTGTGGTAAATACTTAGCTCAAGGAACAGAGGAATAATTACAAAGTTAGTTCAGAAAATGTGATCTGTAAAACAGGGATGGTAATATTGGGAACTGCTGTGATCTGGATGTTTCCCACCAAAATTCCTGTTGAAACCACTGTTGTGGTATTATGAGGTAGGGCCTTTAGGAGATGTTTAGGTCATGGGGGCTCCACCCTCATGAAAAGGATTAATGTCTTTACAAAAAAGTGCCATGTGAGGACACTGAAGACACCATCTATGAGGAACAGGTCTTTACCAGACACTAAATCTGCTGGCACATCAATCTTGGACTTCTCAGTTTCTAAAACTGTGAGCAATAAATTTCTCTTGTTTATAAATTATAGCAGCCTGAGTGGACTAAGACAGGAATAATGGTAATAACATAACAGTAGTAATTAACATTTATTGAGTGCTTACTGTGTGTAGCCACTCTTTTAAATGTTTTACACATATTGTCTCATTCAGTCCTCACAACAATTTTGTGAAATAGGTATCAGTGTCTTTTTCACTCCATAGATGAGGAAACTGAGGCAGGGATGTTAAGTAACTTGTCCATGATCACAGAACTGGCAAGTGGCAGAGCCAGGATTTGAACCCAGGAAGTGCAGTTGCAAGCTTATGCTTGCTCTTCTCATACCCTGGATGGTGGATGACTGAGGCAAATGGGTTTTGCTATGTTCACTTTCACTACAGGCATAGAAGGAATGGGCAGAAGGTCTGGGAGTCTCTCCTTAAAATGCTAATATCCTTGCCAGAGGCATGTCTGAAACTAGCGCTGTGAAATCCTCAGTGGGGATCAACGGACAGCGAGCCACGCTCAGCAAAAGAACACAAGTTAGGAAGAGTAAGGAGGCAGGGGCAGGAGAGGGGAGAAGACACGGGCAGGTGGGTGGGGAGCTACTAAGGATAAACTTTTGCCTATTCTATTGTGACAATGTCACTGGTATGTGTTATCAGTGACAACAATAATCATTTCGTGGCCTACATTTTGCCAGACTACACTCGACCTTTGTAATAGGATTAGAAGGTGCGATTCAATAGAACTTTTTGGTTTTAATAAACATGCAAACAAATAAAGGGGGGGCGGGGAGAAGACAGAACAACCACAAAAATTCCTTGAACTATTTAAGTCAAGTGAACAGATACGATGTGGGGGTGGGGGGGTGGAGAGGAACAGGTAAAGGGACATGAAAATCAACTACAATGTATTTTGAGAAGTAAAATTTTTTTAAAAAAAGAAATTTTTGGTTTCATATTGTTAAATAACCCTATTTTATTATTTTCACTTTGTTTTTCCAAAAAGAAGTATGAGGCAGTAATGCATTATGACTAGAGCAAACAGTGCTAATAAATAACAATGGTTATTAGAAAATAACCTTGAATAAACAGTACTTCCTCTTTTTCATACAGTGTATGTGCGTGTGCTCGGTTGTTCATTGTCAGTTATAAAAAAGAGATGACTTCTCTGCTGGAAGAGCAAAGCCTTGGTTACCATTTGGTAAACGCCACTATGAAATCTATACATGAAAAGGATTTTATTTCCACAGTTATAGTCTGTTCGAGAATGTCTAAGGGTAGAAAAGGGAAAAATTATGACACCCCACCCATCCAACATGGCAATTTATATTCCACATATATGTACACATATGGAGTAATCATAAATAACTTTTGCTGTCAAATTAGTTTTCTCCTTGTTGTCTTTCACTAGAAGGCCAAGAAAAACAGAGGAAAGTAACAAAGTCATTAATTTTATTGCAATCTAGTCTTTCTCGTTTCAGAGCCACCAAAACATTTTTAGATTTAATTTTACTGGTAAATAAAACACTTCTGAAGTTCAGTAACAAGTTAATGGTCCAAGTTTGGGGTTTTTTCCTCTTTAAACCATACTGACCTTTATAGAAGCAAAAGAACATTTGACATTTCGTGGAAAATAAAGAAACATAATTTAGCAATTTTTAACCAATTGCCGCACGCTACAGCTTTAGAGTTGCTCAACTCTTTCCAGACACAAATGTCTCCCAAGCATGCTTCATATTCTTTTTAAAATCACAAGTAAATAGACAAAAATTTTAATTAGATGAGCCTGTATCTCATATTTGGCTGATGTCATCTTTTCCCCTCTGGGGGAAAAATCCATTAAAAAAAGAAACAAAGAAACACAGGACACAGATGACGCTGGACATACAGGACTTAATTTTGTCCCAAATGCTGTGCGCATTCCTGAACCGCAGCTCGGATCAAGCCAGAATTCAGGTCCTGACTTGGTTATTCAGACTTCTGGCCCGACTCTCACACCATAAAGATGAAACACACCCATGAGCTGGGGGCTGATGTTTCTTCTGACTTGCCCCATGTTTTTATCTGCTCACTTGACCTATTCTTCCAGTTGGGAAGAAATAGTCCATTGTCTCCATCCCAGTCCCTGGACCACTGGCACTGCTTCTATTTTTGGTGACGATTTCCTACAGCCTGGTGTAGGGATGGGCACACTCATTGAACAAATTAGAAAGGTACACTGAGCATTTCCCGTGGTCTGGTTATTTAACTCCTCTACTTTTGATCTCCATGGCTTTTTCTTACTTGCAGTTGAGGAATAGGAACTGTGTTCTTGCATTCCCCATTCCATTCTTCCTTTATCTCTGTCTCCCACAGCATCTCACTGTCTTCTACATGGACATACCACCAAGCACACGTGAGGAGGTTCTAGCCTGGCTTATGCCCAACATGTCCCTTATCCTCATATATCAAGGATAAGTGAATTTGTGTTTCCTTTGAGGCAGTAGCTGTAACTGAGGAGGAGCTCAGTGTTTTGTACTAGCCCAGAGTGGGCCCAGAATGTCCAGCCTCTCCCTTCCCCCTTTCAGATAAACCATGAACTTAAGATCACTTGAGGGGACGGATCATTCTGAGGCCGCCCTGAGAGCTGGAGTATGTTCCAGACTGTGTTCAGAAAAGGGGTCCAAGAGCTCTAAAAACAACTCTGATTTTAAAATAAAATGTGCAGTGTAGAAAGTTTATAAAAGACAGATAAAGCTGGAAATGTTTCTTTTCCCTGATCCACAGGACCACGAGGGAGCGCCTACTAGGTAAGCCAGAGGTCACAAGCTGGCAGCTTGAATACTGCCTGCCAACAGGTTTTGATTGGCCCGCAAAGTGTTTAAAGGTTGTCTTTAAATACTTGCCAACACTAACAAATTAGAACTTTCACATAAAAATCTGGTTTCTGGCTTCTCTAGAAAAATCAGATCTGGCTGACACTGGATCTGCTTCCTGTCTAGCAAACGTTTAACAGGAGCCAAGTAGTTGCTGCCCCCTTTAGACAAGGCACGCTCACTCTTGACCACAGGCCCTGGGCCGGTCTGCTTGCTGCCCCTGTAGACATCAGAGTTTGCAACTTCTGGTGTAAGTGCCTTAAGTGCCTGAGTGAGTACCTAGTGTCAGTCATGCTCATCAATAGCTCTTTGGCAGGGTTTAGCTCATGATACTCCCTCACTTTTTCTACACTCCTTGCCTCTGAGCTGCCCTGAGGCTGGATAGGCACCTACTAGTAAGAACCACTTTCCTTTGCCAAAAGGGCCAGAAAGGCCAATAAAGCCAAAGTGCCACAGCTCTCTGCTGTCTTTGTGTCTGCGAATACAACTGCTGCTTGGATGGAAAAGATTTTTATTAGCAAGGGAGGTATATAACTCATATAACTGAGCCAAGTATTTGCCAATAAAAAAATATAAAGTAATGGCAATGGATAGAGTTCTGAGGGGCAAAGGAAAAGTGGGTGTCTGTAGTTTTATTTTATTTTTTAATGCCAGCCCAAAATTTGGCTGCAAAGTAGATAAATATGAGGCACGATGCCTGAAGTCAAGATAACAAGAGCTCTAAAACATTTTCTTGCTTCCATCTGAAACTACGGAAATCACATTTGGACTCCATCTTCGGGACAGCTGCCAGCGCTCTCCTTGTAAAATAGCAGAGGGTAGCTTCTGGCAACTCGCAGCATGAAAGCCACTGCAGGGCTAGGTGATAAGTTGGTAACACAGAGGCAAAAGACAACTAGGGGCGATTTTCAAAGTGCTCCAGGGCCTGCAGCTGTAAGACTCCTGTTGACTACACAGCAGTGGTGTGCCAACATTTCTCTTCTTCACACAGCTCTCAAAACATAAGCAATCAACTCTTGGCTGACTTCAGGAATCCAGTTGCCTATCTATGATTCCTCACAGCACCTGCCTACCAGAAATGTATTAACTGTTACTAGAAATGTACACTGGCAATCTGAAATGACACAGTATGAATGCTTTATTCTTTGTTTTCACCCTTACTAAATCCGAAAACTCACCATGCCTTCTGAAACAAACAAACAAAAATTCCCTGCTGAGCACTAGTAGGTGAATTTTTTGGTTTTATATGATTTTTTTTATGTCATTGGGTTCTTGTGTACTGAAGGCTTGCTCTCTCAGAGAACAAGTTGTAGTTATCTTTAGGATTACTAACAGAGCTACAAATATGCAAGAATAATCAAGACAGATAAAAGATGGAAACAGCGGGATGCAATAGAAAACAGATGTTGAAAGGAAAAGATGATAAGAAATTCCAGCTGATGAGACAGAGACAGAGAAAGGAAAAGAAAAGGAATCGCCTGTAGTTTTAGGCAGAAATGATGCCACGATCAGAGGGCCCCTCACTGGTACCATTCTCGATGCCTTAAGGATTAGATAAGGTGCTTTCACTTCAGTGCCCATTTGTGCAGTGTCCTCAACTGCAAGTGCTCCTGGGAATTCAATTCAGTAGGTTCTCAGCATGGTACAAGGTGCTATGATTGTGAGATGCATGGGAGATTTATAAGTCATGGCCTTTGATCTCAAGAAGATTACACTCTGGACTACAGTTTTTTATGCCTTTATGTATTATCTATTTATGGTAAATTCCTTTCATGCTGCTCTGAGCTCAGAGTCAGTATTATTAGTGGGAGGAGCAAGAGCACCTATGATTGTGGTTCTGTTTTCCAGCAGAACAGACTCCCTGTGGCTGTCTTTGAACTTGTCTTTACAGATGGAATGCAAGGGGCCAGAATTCAATGTTTGCAGTGGTTAAGGTATTTACAAAAGAATGATTTTTAATTTTTTCTTTTAATTCCTTAAACTATTTTAATAGATCCCATAATAATGTGGCACAAAGGCTTTGCTCATGTCACCACCCCCTACCCCAGGGTCTTTTTATTCTCCCACATAAGTTTCACTCCAGCCAGACCAAGATAACTCTGCTCTCTTCTACCTGGTGCCTTTGCCCTTCCCTTTCTTCTACCTGAAGAGACTTTCCTCTCCTTCAGACTCATCCAAATTCGGTATCCTTTGCAGCCCAGCTCAAAGACCACATCTTTCCTGAAGCCATCTCTGACTTTCCTAGATACTCCTATGAACTTCTCTAATGATGATAATGATGATTATTGCTAAGAAAAAATTCAAATAACACTGCATAACAACCATCACCCTCTCAAGAAGATGAACTAATATTTTCTGAGCACTGTTCCTGCTTTACACACTCAGCCACCCTTCACATATATAGCTGCTGCTTGACTTACGATGGGGCTACATCCCAATAAACCCATTGTAAGCAATAAACTACATATAATATACTTTTGTTTTTGATATTGCAAATTTTACAAATGAAAATTTTTATTATAGTTTTATAATCAATTTTACAATGAAGAATACTGATGAACTCAAATGCTCTTTTCCTCTAAATGCCTAAATATTAGATTTTTCTTGCAAATCTTTTAAAATGACTACCTTAATATTCTACTTTACCCATTTTACCTTTTAGTTTTTAGAATCTTAGCAGTTAATTTTACTCCTGGGATAAATGACACTATGTAGCACTCTTCCTTTCTGCAAATGCCCTGTTCTAGTAATCAACATTGAAACAAAATCTCCTGAAAAATCTTTTAAGAAAGTAATGAACTGATTGTGATTTTACCAATTTTCTTCCTAAATATCACATGTCAAATCAAATATCTACCAAGGGCAGTGGCCTCCTGTAAAGCTAGGGCTAGGTCTCACAGACGCCTTCAGCCTGTTGTCCAGACTGGGTCACAAACCCTTCACACGCAGGTCTACGAGCTCGAGGGGTCTGCGAGACCTAGCCCTAGCTTTACAATTGGTGTAGTCGTCAGGATTCCAAGCAGGTAAGGGAGCCAAAAGCCCACTGGGAGAAGGAGAAAATGTGGCTACTCTTGAATATGCTTTGCCCTATGGCCCCTTTCCTGTTGACCGGGATCTGGTTGCTGCTCACTATACTGCAAGTCAGAATAGACCAGGCACTACAGCGCAGAACCCTTTGGGAGGGGGCGGAAATGTGGCTGTCCTTGAGCATGTGGTGCCCGGTGGCCACTTTTCTGCTGACCGGAGCCTGGCTACTGCTCACTATACTGCAAGCTGATCGAGATCTGAAGCAGACAGCGCATGCCCGAAGCTTCTAGAGGACGCTCTGGGAAGCCATATTAGGTCGACTGCTCCTAGCTCTGAATAAAAGCCTATTATTTCTTTACTAATGGCTCCAAGGACCTTTTCCTATTACCTAGCTCGTAGATCTGTGTGTGAAGGGTTTGTGACCCAGTCTGGACAACGGGCTCGAGGGGTCTGTGAGACCTAGCCCTAGCTTTACAATGCTTGACTATATTACTACTTTATAATGAGAGTAATAAGACAGACAGTCTGGTGTTGCCCCAAAATGTTTCAAAACATTAGTTACGAAACAAAGGACAAAATATAACTGATAGATTTTATGTATACATCACACATATAAAATCTATACATTGTGGTCTTGTTGCCAAATAAAATCACTGAGTTGGTAGCTCAGTGAATGTGGCCTGTGACATCATCAGGCTTCTGAATAGAGTGAATAATTAGCAATTAGAGAAACACTGCTAACTGATTTCAGTGATACGGTATGAAGAGTTGAAGCTCATATTTGTCTGTGTGAAATAATATTAAATTAAATGCATATGCAATTATGGTGTCATATTAGGGACAGGAGAAAGGCAGTTAATGTTACTATACACCTATAAAGTGCTAGAAATGTTAATATATATCTTTTTTGGTTGATTTCCATAAATGCCTTGTAAAGTGAGTAGTACTATTCCCATTTCAGAGAAATTAAATAACTTGCCTATGATCACAAAGCTAAAAACGAGTAGGACAGGATTTGTATTCCAAAGTGTTTTCAACTCACTATTTCCTGCTATTTCTCAAACTAAAGGGAACATATTTACAATATTTGCAGAGGAAAACAGTGACATGGAATTGACTTATTCTGAAGGACTGAGTATAGAACTTACCAGATCCATCTATCTAAAGAGGTTTTTAAAAAGTTCAGTTTATGCTTGAATTTATGCCATTAAAATTTTTTTCAGTAGATTTGTAGCTGACAGTTTTCTATCCATATAGAAGGCAAACTTGTTTCCTGGAGTAGTAACCTTTTGGAGGATGAATCGTTAGTTACCCTTCTGTGTTGACAGTCTGTCTCTTCTATTGGTATATTACAGTTTTGTGAAATAAGTACGTGGTCATTCTATCAAGGACATCATTTCTGAATCTCAATTTTCCACTATGGATTATAAATTCTACAATCTTATTCAGTTCTTATTTATTTTTACAATTTCGTTGATATGCAAGACATCAAGTGCACCTCATCACAGATGTTGCATGCACAGGCTTTCTCATCAAGGTGTTTCTAGGATGCTAGATCAGTGCATATGTCTTGAAAAGTAACTCTAGCTGATGAATTGCACTGGCTATAAATATCTTCATTTATCAATATGCATTCAGTTTATGTTTAAAATTTATTAGATACCTGTTGAAATAAATTTATTGAGATTTTTTTACTGCTGGCTCTGATGGAGTAGTTTATATCAGATTAATCTTCTCATTGAATACAACTGTGCAAAATAGAGAAAATGCTTTCAGACACGCGTACACAATAACAACAACAAGAACAAGAACAAAAACAGAGAGTAATCAAAACAGCCAGTACTTGATGGACCAAGATTCTGGAGAGAAACAAAACCCATTGAGAGGGAGCCCTATATTCGCTGTTGTGTTTTTCCTTTGGGGAGTTTTCGAGTTCACAGTGAGATGCCTGAAGGCTGAACAGAGACTTGCAGCCTGAACCTGGAAGCAATCTGACTAGGTTGGGGAGACAAAAATATGGTTCAAGTCTACCAAGGCCACCAAGACTTGAGGGGTCAAGATTCTAGAGAAAAAGAGAACTACAAAGCCATTTGCCATTTCTGAAGTTTCCTGTGCATGGGGCGAAGGGGTAAGAAACTAAGCAGAGAGCAGCTGCTCCGAAACTAAAGAGCTAAGCAAAGAATTCAGGAGACTCACAGTGCTTGGAAATAAAAAAAATGGAGTCCAGAGACTGCCAAGGGGGAGGAACTTCCAGAAAACACAATAGGCTTTTGGTTGAGTCACTGGGTCCCTTGAACAAACTTCCAGTTTATCCCAAGAGAGGAGACAAAGTATAAATAAATTAACCTTTAAAATGCCTGAAATCCAGTTTCTACTGGATCAAGGTGATCTGCCCAAGGCAATTTGCTTTCCAAAGAAAATTAAATTTTCTCTAGAAGAAGAAATTTGAACTTATTTTTATCTAGAGGTTGCACACTGACTGCCAGCTATGGGAATTTACCCTGCACAAACTTTTGTTTGGCCCACACAGTGTTTGCTTTTTTCATTTCCACTGAATGCTTTTAGGAGAAGGCTGTAATCTCCAGTTCTTCTACGGTCCCCACCAATCCCTATAGTCTTACCATAAGCCCATTTCAGTCTCATAAGTTACTTGCTTGAACCTAAAGCCATTTGCTATACATTTATTTTTTTTTTATTTTTTATTTTTATTTTATTTTGTCGATATACATTGTATGCTATACATTTAAAAGCAGATGAGTGACATATAACAGATCTATGTTGTAAACCAAGGACTGTGATGGCAGTCACAGAGGAGCTATTGGATCTGCATGAGGGGAATACATATGAGTGGATGAAATAGCTCAGGTAGAGAACCAAAGGCATAAGAGACAGATTCAAAGACTAAGTTTACAGTCTCATCTCTTCGGCCTCTGATTTTTGTTGATACAGCTCCCGAGACAAACATTTCTTTTGGTTCATTTATAATGCTTCGCATTTGTAAAAATTATGCAGTTTACAAAATTCATTCATATTCATACATTTTTTCATGATCTTTAGGACAAAACTTTAGGGTCAGAATCAGTACCTCTGCTTGGAAAGTAGATAACTAAAGCTCAGAGATGTCAAGTAGCTCAGTGGAATTAAGGTTGCCTGCTACTTACTTGCATGCATGTTCCATTGGACCTGACAGCCCAATATTAAAGAGTGTTACCATAAATATGCATATAAAAGTATTTATTTATAAAAAATGTATTATTCCCACCCCAACATTCAAGTAATACAAGAGATAAGAATAAGATTCTAGAACCTAGAAAAAATCATACATTAACACTAAGGCGAATCTGAATGAACAGGTAAAAACCAGTCCTAAATGTTACTGTTTGCTTTGCTCTCCCAAAATTGTTTTAAAGGGGTGGTACACATCTTGCTTACTCTAAGTCTTGCTGATTTGCTCTTTCAAGCATCAGACTGTGCTAGATCTTTTTGCAGGTAAAGCGAAGACCCACAGGGCCCAGGAAAAAGCATGTTACACGGTTAAAATGAAAAACAAACAAACAAACAAACAAACAAAACGTGGTCATAGAAAGCCCAGAAAACAACAGCAATTTTGAAATGAAAAAAAACACAGAGAAAGAAATAGAGAGGATGGTTAGGGCAGGAGAAAGGTAGGCACCTGTTTTGGAAGGATGGAGCAAGGCATTAAAAGGAAGGTATAGTCTGTTCAGGCCCCTCATGACTAAAACTGTATTCACAGAAAATGTTTACTGGTAAATCAGACCCTGACACTTTTAAGGAGAGAACCCAGATCAAACAAAGGTGAAAATCCTGCAGTCTGTCTGAATGACTCTGTCAGGTCAATAAACAGGCTAATGAACAGGCAATGTCAGACATTGGCATTTATTATCAAATGGAGTGAGAAGTTTACTGCATAGAAACTCAATGATATTTCACCAGCCCAGACACTAGCGAACACTGGACAGAGTGGCACAATCTGATCAGGAAAATTTAAACACACCTGCTTATCTCAGCTCCTGTATATTTACTTGTAAAGTTATAGAAATGATTGGGGATGTTTTGAAGAACACATGAGGCATTCAGTAGTCTCTCTGAATCTCACTCTATGAAACAAATGTAGTGATTTTTTTTTTTTTTTCCCCACTGAACTTGACATGGCTCTGGGACAAATCAGTGATAGAGTCCCAACCTTCCCTGGCTTCTACATGTTCATTCCAGGGTTTTCTGGGAAGACTCCTTTTCCACCCTTCATGAACAGTTCATGTGCTAGTCTCCAATGGAAACAAAGTGATATTTCTTATTACTGTTGGCTGCTGGGAAGCAATTGCAAAGAGAGTGCCTTGAAACAATTAGTCCTCTGTAACTGATTATTTAACAATATGTATTTCCCAAGAACTGTTTATCCTCAAAGCGAAGCAGCCAAGACGAAATATGTTCTGTATCTAAGCAGACACCTGCACTGAATCCCTCTGGATGCTAAAGGAAAATCCTCACAAAAGAAAATTAAAGGGGGATTATTAATTTGCTCCTTTATTCCATTTGGAATGAAATCTGTGCTTTTTCATGAGCAAAGAAATATGTTCCATTTCTCACAATACCTCAAGGACTATTTTAATTTGGGAAAATCTCTTCATAAAAGATGGCTTTAGTTTTAAAACTGAAATTCAACATGCTCATATACCAACAAGAGACACATGTAAAGCAAACAAAGAAGGGAGAAAAGAAGGAAGAGAAGGAGGCAGAAAGGAGGGGAAAACAGAGGGAGGGAGGGAGGGAGGGAGAGAAACACAACTCTCTTATGTGTAAGAAAATGCTTCTTGTGTTCAAGGCACTCTAGTGGCCACCAAAGAATAGTAATAATAATTTGAAAAAAAGAATAAAATGGTGCCCACCTTTGAGTCACTTAATTCCCAGCCATTTAGTAGTTTAAGACGTGGCTACGAATGAAAATGATTTTAACCAACTGATCTGTAAGTCTGAATATTAAAAAATATATATATTTTTAGCTACAAATTCCATGTTGTAACTCCCTTCTCTAAAATAGGGAATGATTCAAAAACTGCTAGGGAACATCTCTAGACCAGATGCTCACATAAGTGAACAAGTATACATCAGTTACAGAGACACAGAACTCTGGAGAATGCACTCTCCTAACTGACAGACTGAGAAGTGCCCTGTCCCAATGCTATGAGAAGTTCTGCTCCTTTGCCAGCTTATCCATTCCAAGAAGAATGCATTTCAGCTTTTGGAAACCTTCTATGTATATGAATCTTTTCCAAACACCTATTTTCTGGCGTCTCCAAGAATCTCATGCCTCATATTGCTGGCTACCCTCATTATCTTATGCAGGATTCCCTACATGTAAGTAAATTGTCAATCAGTGGAATTTTGACACAGTAAATGTGAGAAGCCCCTATTAGAAAACTTAAAATAAATGCTACATGTCAGTCTGAATCTGACTGGGTCAGGTTAAAAATAGAAAAATACTTTAGAACATAATTACAGCTGGGAGTGATATGTAAAATATTTAGTGATGAGAGTGGCACAGGCATTGCCCATTCAGAATGACTGCAGGTTTCTCACTGGAGTGGCATTCTGGATGCTCCCTATCTGGCCAAGTGTTAGCCTTTTAGCTGCTGAAAGTGTGGGGATGCTTTTAACTTAAATGGCTGGAAGTCTGGGACACATGCAGGGGACTTGGACAGTAGCTACTTTAATATTTTAACAATTGATAGGGTTCTATCATTGCCTACCAGCTGAGTGTCAGCCTGGTAAATACTCCCATTAATCATCATACAAATTTGGATCTACTTAAGTAAACAGTTTAAGAAACTTATGATCTATAAGTATTAGCATGAATCTACTTAAAAATGACAAACTGAACTCGTGTTTTTTTTAAAAACAGAGTTTACTGGAATAATGAAATGATGAATTAAAAAAAAATTAAACATAGTCTCATGAATTTCTTGTGGACAACATAGAAACATTTGGTTATATGGTGAATTGCAAGTATAGTCATAATAAACTGATGTTACACTGATGAAGTTTCCTAGCAGTTTGACAGTAGCTATCCTTGGCCTTGTCCAAACTTGAATCAATGAACAAGAAGTTTTAGAAAGTATGACAGTGGACATCTGTCACTTTGGCCTGCCTAGTACTGCTGCTCACTTCTGTTGGTAAGAGAATCCTTTCTTCTCATGGGAATTCCATTCCATGTGGTTTTTATGAGATCAACTTGACTCTTTCCAGCACTGGAGTCTGCTCATGACCCAGGCCTGGCCAGAGCACCTGTCAACCATGTACTGGTTCTTAGATGGGATGTGATCTAAGGTGGGGCAATTCAGTCCCTCCTAGGATTTTTTTATTGAGGGATAAGCTCTTTCTCTGCTGGTGGAAGGTGAGTCTTGCACTGGTGACAGCAGCCATGCTCAGTACATTCAGCAAGCCCATTCAGCAAAGAGAAAGATAGAGCCCAGAGGCCTTTGGAATTTGGGTTCACTAGCCAAGTAACTACAAAACTACTTTTTCTTTTTTGAAGTTTCAGAATCCCTCTTTTGACATGAAATAAAGCACAATGAAAAACAGGATATGTTCACCTCACATCAAGTGCATTATAGGGAAGTAGGAAAAACACAACTATTATGATCATGCTGATATGTTATCTATTAGCTACTGGAATTAGGAAAAAATTCCCAGAGAATAAACTTGAAGGGTATCTCCCACCTTCATTTTTATTTCCTGCTCACCCTTGATACCCAACAGCATAATTTGTTTTTTTAAACAATCTAGAAGATGCAAATAATGAGGATAGATCAATAGGAATTTGAGTAAAAGTTCATCCTTGGGGGTAAAAAGCTTTTACAGTTCAAGGAAGATTATTAAGCAATAGAAAGAATAATAGACATATTTAGAATGATTTTCCTAAACTTCACTTTAGCATTTGCATCCATCATACTTTACAAAATACTTCACATACTTTTTTTTTCCTATTGTAACATAGTTGACTGTAGATATCTGTGGGGTACAGAGTTGAATATCATTACCTGTGTGCAATATGTGATGCTCAAATCAGGATGCACATACATTTTCTTAAATGCTCAAATGTATTATAAGTTTAATCTTTCAGGAAATGATTAATAAATTCCTGATAATATTTCAAGTGATCAATATTTCCTTATTTAAAATGCATCAAATATTAAATATCAAAAAGTCAGAATAATATAGAAATATGCCTCTCATTCCATCAGTCTCAGAGCACCTATGACATCATAATAATCTAGGTTAAATATTAAAAAATTGAGGCCATAATCTCCTCTGAGCAAAATATAGTAGGCAAGTATAAGATATATAATATACTTTTGTGGTCACAGGTATTGGACAAAAGCCAATAAAGAAACACAAAGGCCATTTTAAAAAACTCAAAAAACCATTAAGTCTTCAAGGAACTTGGAAGATCACTACTATATAGTCATATTCCATGGAAATGCATAAATTGAAGACCCGGGGCAGTTTATAAATTAAATGAGCCCCAATAAGCCCTAGAGAAGTGATATTTCCAATGTTTCTTGATAAACATTGCTTTTAGGACTGATTCACTGAGCACTTGTTATCAGGAATGTGCCAGTGTGCCAGGTACCAAGCAGTAGTGATACAAATAGTCATTGCTTCAGTAATGTTACATATATTGAATTAAGCTCATTAAACATGAGTTTGAAATATTTTTAGTTTTAACCTGTACTTAGCTTGTAATAAGTTCCTCAAAGAGATCATAATTTCTTTCATATCTTCCAATGAAATATAACATAATGTTCAACAGTTCTCCTTTATTTACAAACCTCCACAAGAGCTCAATAAACTTTTTCCTGTATATGTGGTTTGATAGGTTATACAGGCCACCATTTTAATATTTCGGTTTACATTTATTTAATTACTGCTGACTGGCTCAATTACAGATTTAAGTTGTCCCCCTCCACTGAATCCCACTGACTTCTCTGTAAGCAATGTTTCTTTTCTTTTTCTTTTCTTTTTTTTTTTTTTTGACCGGGTAAGGGGATCGCAACCCTCGGCACGGTGTGGTCCGCACCACGCTCAGCCAGTGAGCGCACCGGCCATCCCTGTATAGGATCTGAACCTGCGGACTCGGCGCTACCAGCTCTGCACTCTCCTGAGTGAGCCACAGGGCAGGCCCTAAGCAATGTTTCTTGACCATCCTCTAACAGTTTAAGTTATTTACTTTCTGCCTCGAAAATGCTCCGTACTGTTCATTATTTTTACCTCAAGCTTTGGGCTCATTCCTTTCAACAAATGACTTTGTTTTCCTGCCTTTAAGAGAGAAGAGAGGGCATTAGATGCAAATGCCAACTTTTCACACTTTCAGCTCCAGAACAGTTTTTTGTGTACACCAATCAGCCTTTCTTTTCCCAACCTCAGAGAAAGAAATATCTGTCTCTTCTGCTCTTCCTGCCTCGTCCATGATCTTGTCATGACAATGAATCTTTCCTCTGGTTTCACCCTCTTCTTTGTTGGTTCATTTTACAAGTAAACAAACACACAAAAAAATCTCCTTTGAACCAACCGACCTCCCTTTCTAAGCTGTTTCTTTCTCTCTTTTTACATTCTCCATTTAACTTCTTTATTCTGAAACTGGGGTCCCTAGGAGCAGCTGAATCGGCATCGTCTGGAAACTTGTCAGAAATGCAAATGATGAGATTCCATCCAGACCTACTGCATCAGAAACTCTGGTGGGGCCTCACAATCCGTGTTTTAACAAGCTGCCATGGAATTCGGATGCGCACTGCAGTGGGGGAACCCTTGCGGCAGACCACATTGCTCCCCCTTGTCATCCTATTTAACTTCTCTGCTACACTTGACAGAGTTAGGTGTTGCTTCCTTTTGATATCTTTGCTACCAGCAACTCCAGACCCTATCTTGGTTCTCTTCCTAGCTCTCTGATCACTCATTAAAAAACCTCATTCACTAGCCCTCTCCCTATACCCGGTTACCAACCAGTGTCTCGCAGATCTCACCAACTTCACTGCAGATTCCCTAGAACCTTGCTCTTTATGTGACTAAAGGTAGTCAGTGCCCAGATGTTCACCCAAGCCAAGAATTTCTAAGTAATGTTTCTCTCTGGCACTCAACATTACCACATCTAATTAGCTAACCAAAATTCATTAGTATTTATCTCTGTGACAACTCTCAAACCAGTCACCTACTCTTTATTCCCAGGAGCATCACCAGACCATCTATAGTCTGGAACATGACAACAGTCTACCTGCCTAGAGATGCTCTTCTTTTCAATATCCTCTCCTAAACATTTCCGGTTATCCTTCTGAAGGGTAGGCACGAGCATGTCACCCTCATTCAAAATGAAAAAGAAAATTAAAATTGACAAAATAAAAAAAAAAATCAGAACAAAACAAACACGGTTTCCCACTGCGTAAAGGCTGAAATCTAACATCCCGAGTATGGTCTGCTGCTTGCATTTAAGCCAACCTTTTCTGTCTTCTTTTCTAATTGCCAAAACTTTCTTCCTCCCTCCCAACCCTCTACTTAATCTAGGCAAGATTAATCACTTTCCCTTTTTGCAGCTTTGACTTAACACTGTTTTCTCTGCTTGAAATACCCATCTCTAATCATACACTCATCATTCATTTAGTAAAAATTAAAGCTGTCACAAACTCAGGGGCAGGTAAAATGAATGAAGCATATCAGGCATAACTTGAGGTCACACACCCTATCTGAAGGGGGCAGCATCTGCTCAGGACTTGAAAAGGGCTGCCATGTAAATACTGCCTTTAAAAAAAATAAGCCAGAAATTCAGATTTTTAATGTAAAATTTCCCAATTTTAAAAGTTTGCAGCAAATATTTAATCTAAAACAACTTTTCTGTGTATAACTGTGTGTCTGCCAAAAAAAATACACTTGCAGGCTGTCAGTTTGCACCTTCATCTTGATTCCACTAGGCCCTAGGGATCCAAAGGTGACCAAGACAGGGCCTCTGACCTCACAGCTTACCTTTGGGCTCAGCTCAAATGCTAGCATGAGCTGGAGTAAACAGGCCATTACTCAGCTCTCAGGATGCTCTGTTTACATGGCACCTGCCATTGTATCCTCTTTTTTATTTAGTTTTTATTTTTCTTAATTGAAAAAAAAAAGTTTTTTTTTTTGGTAGCTGACCAGCTCAGGGATCCAAACCCTAGACCTCGGTGTTGCAAGGTGGCACTCTAACCAAATGAGCTAACCAGCCAGCCCCATAGTATATTCTTATAGCTAACTGTTTACTCCCTTGAATTATCTGACCCTAAAGGGATAGAGCTGTCTTCCTCATACTAGTATTGGCAGTACTAGTACACTGCCTGGCAGGTACTAGGTGCTCAGTTATAACTATACAGAGAGATGTCTATATATCAACTTGTATCAACTTGATTCCAAACTTTTATTTTATATTTTCTGCTTCCTAAATTGATATTATGCTTTGATTAGGCACCATCATGTAAGCTATGATTTGACTAAAGAATTTTTCTCCTAAAGAGCAAACCTAAAAATGCACTGAGTCACATGTCAGTTGTATGCTACAATCCTAAATTGTGTGTGTTTTCAATACATGTTCTCTGAAAGATGTTGGCCAGAATAAGGACTATTTGAGAGATACTTCTGATAAATATAAGAAATTACATCAGTCTAGGACAGACCTTTCACTTTGGAAAACAAGAAAAATGTGTTCATTTGGGTGCAACATTTTTCCATTTAACAAAAGCACTAAAAACGTCAGCTTTAATTTTGGCTGCAGTTATAATTTCTAGTTATATTCTCCAAGCATGCTCACAATTTAATCTGGGCACTGCTATACCAGGGGAATGTCAATCATTTTTCAGTGAACCAAAACATTCTCATTTCACTAAATATCAGAATTAAGAGGGGATTGCTTGAACATTGTTATCTATTTCATTCCTCAACTGATATAATTTCTAGACACAACCGTAGGTCCTACATGGCTGCCACCTGCAAAGTTAACAAACATAAATCCTGCTGGGAAAAAAAATATGTTTTCATAGTTCCTTGGATGTTGTCAAAATGAAGGAAAGTAAATATTTTGTCTTCCCTACCTAAATAATGAGCAAGTTAGAACACATCCATATTTCAGATGTTAAAGAATCTTTAACATCTTTAACCACTTGAATCTTTAACATTGAAACTCCATGCCTCGTGTCCATTAGGATAAATGTATGTTGTCAGTAATCAATTGAAAGGCTTACCTGCAGACTGTTGAAAATGACAAAGAGAACCAACATCCAGAAGTGTCTGTAGGCCATGTGCAGTCCTCCCCACAGCCATGTCATAGAAATCAGGGCAAAGAGATATAAAATCAGTGGAATTTCTAGAAATCATGGAAACAAAACAAAACAAAACAATTTTTGAGCTTCAGAATACTGCATAGTCACACACATACACCAAGTTATTTTTGGCTCCTTTCTTGTCATACTCTACATACCTAAGTACCCATTTTTAAAGAACAACCTTGGAAATCCCATTCTTAAGCCAGAGAAGAGAAGGCACATTGCTGAGTCCACATTCTTTCTGTTTTGCAAATAGGTCTGCCGGGAGGTCTGAGGATAGGGAAGGATAACTGTTCCACCTGCTGGACTGTTCAGGAAGTACCATGAACAACTATGGAGTTGTGTAAATCTATTTATTATGATTATTATTTTTGTTATTATTTAAGTAGGCTTGCTGCCTAGTTTCTGCACTGAAAGCTAGAGAAGGATCTTCATTTTTTTTTTTTTTTAAATATTCAGGATCAGCTTCTTCTGCATTACAAAATAAAAATATGTGGCGGAAAAAAGTGCCTCCTAATGTATATGACTGTACTTCAAGAAGTTCACAAAAAAATTGAATTTCAAGATAATGCGAATCCTTCCATGAACTTTCTGAAGACCCCTTGTACGTGCTTACACTATCACACCTTGTAACTATGCATAAGAACCAGTGTAAATCTCTTTAAAAGAGTGTTCCACCAGAAAACGGTAGGCAGCAGTGCGGTCCTGAAAGTAGCATATTCCAACCAGGCATCTAGAGCCAGAAATTATGCAAAATTCATTTGTGTGTGTGATGGGAAAACATGTACTCACTTTTTTTTTCTGACTGAGAAGATACCAAAATTTATTGCTCAAGTTCACAGAGAAGATGATCAATTCACTACTATCAACACTAAGCTTATTCTACCCATGTTCTCATGCAATTTGTTTCAATCATTTTCAGAACAGAATTCTTCAGAGCCAAGGGACTTCATTACACTTTTGACTTGTTTATTTTGAATTTTCTTCGATATTTGGGTTTTAGAATAATAATCTTATAGAGGGGATATTAATATTTAAATGACAAGTTATATAAGATTTAGAAAGTGCCTCATCTCAGCATCCAAAAATAAACACATTTTCAAGCTGTTCAAGGACATGGATCACACCACTGACAATTCTCATGACAGACCTCAAAGTCCTTATTTACCCACCATCATCAATTAACACCTAAAATCCTCATGCACTACAGAAATTTGTATGGTTAAATACAACTTTAGCAATTTTGAAATTTTAGTTTCCTCTGAAATAATCCCAAACTTACAGAAGAGTTGCAAGTACAGTACAAGATTTTTTCTTCCTGAGCCATTTGAAAGTTGCCAACCTGATCCCCCATCGCCTCTGAATACTTTAATTTTCTACAGAGACATTTTCCTGCACAAACACAATACCATCAAGTCAGGAAATTAACATTGATAACATTACTACCATCCTAAGATCCCATTCAATTAATCCAATAATTTCCTTTGTAGCAGAAAGATCCGGCCTTGCGTAGTTGATGTGTCTCTGTAGTCTCCTTTAACTCCAAATGGCTCGTCTGTGTGACATTAGCTTTCATGACCCTGACATTTTGATGACTGCCAGCCAATTTTTATTGTAGAGTGTTCTTAAATTTGAGTTTGATGCTTTCTCATGATTAAATTTTGAGTATAAAACTCTGGCAGAAATCACAGAGGAGATGCTGGGTTCTTCTGATAGCATTCTAGTGGGTGGCACAAGAATCCCTTTGTCTTATTACTGATGATGCCAATTTTGATCACTTGGTTAAGGCCGTGGCTGCACAGACTCTGCATTGTAAGGTTAGCCTTTTCCCCTTTGTAATTAATATGTATCTCCTGTGGCATTTCTGTGAAATTATGTAAATATCTTTTCCTTATCAAATGTTTGATTTATTCATTTATTTATTTTTACAATACAGAGTGATAGATTCCTATTTTATTTCCTGGGTTATTATCCATTCCTATCACGATTTATTTTGATGCCCAAATTGTCCCTACAGCACCTTTGAGATGGTTTTGGTATTTCTTGTTATGTCCTCATCATTCTGTTAGCACTTGCTTGCTTTTTGGTTCAAGATATTTCAAACTTTCCCTCCCCAGTCCTGGTTTCTAATATCATTTAGAAACTAAGATCTGGGACTACATAAGGTTATTGCTTCTGCTGCTCCTCTGCTCTCTCATTAGACAGAGCTGGAGAATATATGCATGTATACATACACACACACACATTTACATCTATATTTCTGCATCTATCTCCATATAATGAAAATCATTAGTTCACTCCAATACTTCCAATTCCAGTCCAGCACCACAGGGTTAATTCTAGTTTACTCCTTTTTCATGTTTGTAATTCCCTTCTTTTTTGGTAAGGAATCTAGTTATCATCATTCTTAATATATTTACCTACTTGATCATCTCCCCTTTGTACAATCCTTCTCCCATTGCTGTCATCCATTCCCTTGCACAGATGGCCTCGCACATTCACTGAGGTTCTAAACTTCATGCTGGGCTGCACCTCCTCCCTCACACAGGTGCCCTCCTAGAGTGATTGGGTTCTGGCGCCCCATGCTTGGACACCTCCTTGTGGATACATACCTTGCTCTATACCAACCAATGGGTTTAGGATGGAATTGTTTGGGAAAGGAAGGGAAAACAAAGAACAAGAAGAGAAGGAAAAGAAAGAGAAGGGTGGAGGGGAAGAGAAAGGAGGAACCTGTGTATTTTTTTTTGAGATGAAAGAAGGCTTTAGAAGGGAATTGTGCTAACATCTTGCTCAGATATATCCTTCATCAAAAAATACACAAATTGTCTAAATTATTATTGTAACTGCCCATAGAATATAAGAATAATGCAAAAAAAGTTTTACATAGATGAGTAATTCCTTTGCCATTAATGCCTTGCAGCAGGACAAGAGAGAATATATTGATTTACTTAATTTTATAAAAATTAATTTTTGTTCAATTAAATCATACAATTTGACAAAGGGCCAGAAGGCTCATTTTAATTCTGATAAGATACCCTAATATTTAGGAAACTGCTTAAGCTATGCCCACAAAATTTTTCAAAGATTAGGTATCAAGCCTGGCAATTACTTTCTTTGCATCCCCTGGGTAAGTATAAAATTCTATTTAGGGCTCTGTGCAGAGTATAAAAGGACATGCACATTTTGTATGAACAACCAGGAACCAAATTTTCAGAATTTGGCTTTCATGTTCCTCTAAGTGCCTACAGCAAAGCAAGTGTCATGTGCTGACAGAGCTTAGTGGAGAAGCCAACAGAGCATAGAGGGCTTACTAGAAATACCCATGGCCCATGTTTTCCTGGAACTCTGCAGAAAGTGTGGTAGCTTGGTACCCCAGACCAGAAACTGCAAAGAAGAAAGCCAGTCATAAATAACTCAGTGTACTTAACAATAAACCTCAGGCTGGTTTTCCAGCAATGCAACAATGATTAAGACATGATTTTAGATGGGAGAAACATATCCAGAGGCAACATCTAGATTTTGTGCGCCTGTAGCTTATAAACCCTGAGGAGCCTTCTTCATAAAACAAAAATCGCAAAACCATAATCAGGAGCAAGATCTTGGAAGGGGACCATGCAAGTGGGAAGCCCTGAAACTTAAACTTCATCAGCTTTATGATTAGTCTACCTTTGAGGAGGCACCTTTTACCCTGTTTGGGGCCTGAGCAAAAGGAAAAGGAGTGTTGGAAGTGGGTGACGGTGATGAAAGTTGGGGGGAGGGTCATATTGTTGTCAGTAGCTACTATGAATTCCATTTGGCAAATTGAAAATTAATGCAGCATTTAATGAAAATCACTTTAGTTTCATATTTCCTAAGCTGTCATTGCACATTTGGTGAACTACTAATAACTTCTCTGTTGTCTACAATTCAATGACTACCAAAGAAGGCATTTATTTATAATGGTAATATTAGAAACAACTTATGTTTAGGGATGAATTGTCAATATAAAATAGAATCATTTCAACATTCTCAATAAAAGGAGGCCCTAAAAAACACAATATTGGGCCCAAGATATAAAAGCATCTATATAAAATACTCTGCTGTCCAGGGTATATAAAGAACTCCTATAACTCAACAACATCAACAAAACCTCCAAATAACCAAGTTCAAAGATGAGCCAAGGACTTGGATAGATATTTCTCTAAAGATATACAAATAGCCAATAAGCACATGAAAATATGATCAACATCACTAGTCACCACGGAAATGAAAATCAAAACCACAATGAGACAACACTTCATACCCATTAGGATGGCTATTATCAAAAAATTGGAAAATAGTAAGTGTTGGCAAGGATGGGGAGAAATTGGAACCGTTGCCCAATACTGATGAGGATATAAAATGGTGCAGTTGCTGTGGAAAACAGTTTGGTGATACCTCAAAAAGTTAAACAGAATTTACTTTACTATGCAACAATTCCACTTCCAGGCATATGCCCAAAAGAATTGAAAGCAGGGACTCAAACATATACTTGCACATCTATGTTCATGGCAACATCATTCACAATAGCCCAAAGGTAGAAACAACCCAAATGTCCATCAACAGATGAATGGATTAACAGAATCTGGTAATTATATAAATGTAATATTACTTAGTGCTATGATCAGAGTGTTTGTGTCCCTCCAGACTTCATATGTGGAAACCTAATCACCAGTGTGATAGTATTAGAAGGTGGGGCTGTTGGGAAGCAATTAGGTCATGAGAGTAGAGCCCTCATGAATGGCATTAGTTCCCTTATAAAAGGATCCCTAGTGAGCTTACTTGTCCCTTACCCCATATGAGGACATAGTGAGAAGGTACCATCAATGAACAAGAAAGTGGGGCCCTCACCAGACACTGAATCTGCTGGTGCCTTGATCTTGTACTTCGCAGCCTCCAGAACTGTGAGGAAATACATTTCTGTTGTTTATAAGCTAGCCAGTCTATGGTATTTTGTTATAGCACCCCAGGCTGACTAAGTACTCAGACTTAAAAAGTAATGAAATTTGGATATATGCTACAACCTGGATAAACCTTGAAAATGTTATGTTAAATGAAACAATCCCAACACAAAATAAATATTGCATAATTCTACTTACATGAAGTGCCTAGAATAGGCAAATCCACAGTGACAGAAAGTAGAATAGAGGTTACTTTATGGGACCGGGAGGACAATATCGAGTTATTGTTTAATGGATATAGTTTCTGTTTGGGATGATGAAAAAATTCTGGAAATACTGATAGTGGTGATGGTTGCACAACATTGTGAATGTACTAATGACACTGAATTGTACACTTAAAATGGCTGAAGTGTTACATTTTATGTTATGTTTATTTTACTACAATTAAGAAAAGAGAAAAAAAGACTATGCTAAGTCAGGCCTGTGTCGAGATGAAGTTCCACTAAAGGGAAAAAAAAAATAATCAAATCATTAAAGTACTTAATTTAAATACTTAAATTAACAAGGAGTCATTAATGTGAAAAACAAAGTAGTTTAAAAAGGTTTTAATGAAAGAAATTACTTGTAGAAAAGAAACAAAACAGCAAGTGGCTATGTCAATTAATACTGCCATCATTAAGAAAGTCTTCTCAGGGGAGCTGGCAGAGAATACATCACATTGCTTTATTTTTTACTGGAAAATATGATTTCAATGAATTTAACTGCCATTTTTAAAGAAAGTGTAGTGCTAAATTACCTGTTTTCTTTGTAATGGCACCCTTGGCTTTATCTGTACACATGAGTGACAACAATAATGTCTTTATGGTGGAAATCACACCCCATTTACATGAAACTGAAATTTATTCTGTGTTTATAATCTTCTAGAGTACTTATTTTAATTTTACCTCACTGACCTTCTGATTTTAACAATTTGGGATATGCTACTAAACAAATGCATCAGCATAAAACCAGGAACACAACTGTGAAATAATGTGGATTTAAGATATTTTTGGATCTATTTCCAACAACAGGCATGCATTATTTTTAAATTAGGAAGAAAAAAGAAAAAAAAAAAAGGTAAACTGAAATAAAGATATCCAAAGGCCTTATTTCTAAAACAAGGATCTTTATTCTGAAATTAACAGACACCTAGAGGCAAGGAAGTTTCAATGATCTGAATTTTTTTTTTTGGTGAGAAAATACTGATTGTGTTTTTGAGCTTTCTTAACAAGGGTTAACACTAATTTCACAATGCACAATCACCTACCAATAATCTCAGCCAATAAGCCTAGAACCATATAGGAAAACAACAAGGCATATATTTCACAGAACTGTCAAATCAGCATTAGGATACTGTGGGTGAAACAGGGAACAACCAAGATTATTTTGCAAATCATTCAAAGAAACACCCTACACCTCATTTGGGCAGCTTGCATTTCCAACCTTTAGTCATTAGTCCTACACGGTACTTGGTTCCAATTTTAGAATTCCCTTTCCACCTCAGTACTTTTTCAACACATTCCCAAAAGAGCTCTTGAAAATCCCTTTGGATAACAGAGAACTCAGCCCTGTGGCTTCTGTCTCCAGATACAGTTGCAAATGTTTGTTGCGGCAGGCAAGACTTCCCATATCTCAGCACCTGACTATGTACCATGTTCTTTGTTTTATTTAGACATAATTACTAAATTCATAATCTCTAGCATCACATATTTTCGAGTACTTTAGGGCCAACAATTTCCAAATCTGCATCTGCACCTCTCTTGAGCGCCAAGCCTGAAAATCCCCAAAGCACCTCAAACTCAGTTCATCCAAAGCTGAATTTCGTGGCCTTCCTCTCAAATGTTCTCTTCCTTCTGACTACTAGTACCACCATCTACAGGGATTTACTCTGATAACGCATTTCCCCTCACGCACTCCACCAAATAGGGCAACCAATCTTGTTTACTTCATCTAAATTGCTCTCAAATTTGTCCTCTACAATCCTTTCTAGAACACTGCCTTTGTTGAGGGCTTCACCTCTCTCAGTGAGCTTATTTTCACAGCTACGTAAGTAGAGCTTTCTGCTCTAATTCACTCTCCACCGTGGTCAGAGATATCTTTTAAAAAGTGTGTGTGTTTATATGTATTTTTATATATGATCATGCCATTTAAAGGCGAAAAGTCCTTCGACTGGCTCCCATATCATACGAAATAGACCTCACCACTTGTCCTCCACCTACCTTCCAGGAAATGCTGCCTATGCTTCTAGTCACCCTGAGCACACTGTATTCCTTACTATATCTGTGTCTTTGTTACTACTTGTAACATGTCTGTGTCCTCCATCAGAGATTATTAAGTGCACTGACTCCAGTCTATCTTACTTATCTTTATATTCCCAGTACATAGCACATGGTCTGGCCTAAACTAAGTAAGGCACTTAATTCATGTTTGTTCAATAAAAGAATTGTTGATGCGACTTGTAACCCTTATTTTTCATTGCTGCTCTTTTTGTCTGAAGGTTTGGATTTCTCTTTAGAAAAGCACTGGGCACTGGAAGTACAAGAGTGAAGAGAATGCACCCAGGGAAAAGATAATTTGCTTTGCAGTGGCTCTCTAAGGTACACTAGTCCTTTAAGATGATACATGGAGGAAAATAAATGCTCTCTGGCACTCTTCCGAAGGAGACTGAGCTTCAGAGTTAGACAGATCTGCATCCAGCTTCCAGTTCCATCACTTTTGAGCCTTGTGGGTGACCTTCACTGAAATCCTTAACCTCTCTGTGCCGCAATTCCTGATACATGTAAAGGATAGTTGCAGAAATTTAATAAATTAATTCATGTGTCAATTTGGCAAGTATTAGTTGATGCTAATAGGACAAATGTTGTGTTCCTATTGAATACCTATTGTGCTAAATGCTGGAATTAAAGAGGTTAAGCCAGAGCAGAGGCAGCCTCTACCCATGTGGTCTGCACACCAGTGAGGGAAACCATGCACATAATGCACTTAGTGCAGAGTCTGGCACAAAGCATGTGCTCTATAAGCATTATCTGCTGTCATCCTCATCCTTATCATGCATTGTAGCCAAGTTAGAGAAAGAGCATATGGCTATAGGTGGCTCCCCTACCATATTTGAAGTTCTACAATAAAGTAAAGAAACACGTTTAGTTATTATTTTTTTTTTAATACTAGAACTTTCTAAACTTATGTGGCGACAGGACCCTTCTTTTTCACCTGAAGAACACTTAGAGGAGGACTGACTTCAGCTGAAGGTTCAAAGTCTATCACATTCAAACTGTCACTGAAAACTTCCTGACCAACCTATTAAAAATGGACTTCTCAGCATTTTCTGTTTCCCTCTCTCTTTCTTTATTCATTTTCTTCACAGTACTTATCAATATCTAACTTACTATTTAATTTGTATATTAAGATTGTAGTTGTTAACTTTATGTATCAACTTGACTGGGCTAAGAAATGCCCAGATGTCTGATTAAACATTATTTCTGGGTGTGTCTGCGAGGATGTTTCCAGAAGAGTTAGCATTTGAATTTGTGGACTAAATAAAGCAGATGGCCCTCCTCAATGTGGGTGGGCACCATCCAACCCTTTGTGGGCCTGCATAGAACAAAAAGGTGGAGGAAGGTTGGCTTCACCTTCCCTTTGCCTGAGTGCTTGAGCTGGAACATGGGTCTTCTCCTGACCTCAGCACTCCTGGTCCTCAAGCTTTCAGTCTGGGACTGAATTTATGGCATTCGCCCTCTAAACTATACCACCAGGCTTCTTGGGTCTCCAATTTGCAGGTGGCAGACCCTGGGACTTAGCTTCTATAACTGTATGAGCCAACGCCTTATAGTAAATCAATCTCTCTCTCTCACCCACAGGCTCAAAAGTGATGGAACTGGAAGCTGGATGCAGATCCGTCTAACTCTGAAGCTCAGTCTCATTCAGAAGATTGTTCAGAGGGGGAGAGAGAAGAGAGAGAGAGAGAGAGAGAGAGAGAGAGAGAAAGAGAAAGAGAGAGAGAAGGGAGGGGTCTTCAAAAAAGTTCATGGAAAGATTCCTATTATCTTTTAATTCCATTTTCCATGAACTTTTTGAAGTACCCTTGTGTGTGTGTGTTTGTGTGTGTGTGTGTGTATCCTATTCGTTCTGTTTCTCTTGAAAATTCAGATAAGATTTACATATGTGTTCATTGTTTGGTACCCTACTAGAATGTGAGCTAATGAAAGCATTATCTCAAGCATATATGAGTCTTGCTCATAATGGTAGGGATGCAATACATTAGTTGAATGAATAAACAAAAGCCAAATTCTGGCTCAAGTCCTCATGGGACTGAATAAGAGAATATGCTACAGTTAAAAGTAAAATCCAGAGCTAAATTGTACCTCCACTATCTCCTTCACTCTGTTTAAAGAATAGGGAAGGTAAGGGGAGGTGTGAATTTCACAGCGGAAAGACAATAGCTTCTGGACTGCAGGGGCTTCATAAAAAATTCAGATTGTGGCTTGTCCCTATGAGTGACATTCCACAGACAAAGACACACCCATGGGATGATTTTTTTTTTTTTTTAGTGGCAGGGAAAAAGAGACGGAGGGAGAAAAAGTGTGTCAGAAGCATTGACCATTTCCCAGAAACAACCTATTATCTAAGATTTCCCTAGACATATGTCAATTCCAAGGGCACTGAGGCGTCAGATCCACTCTAGAGTACTGACTTTCAAACTCTTCGACCACAAATCAGAGTAACAAATATATTTTACCTGTGAACTACATAATCTTGGAAGAAAAGTTTTATGGAACCTAAATTAATGTATGATACACTTCGATCTATTCTATTCTACTCTATCCCATACCATCCATTCCATCCCACTTAAAATATGTTGGCAATGTGACTCACCAATGTATTGTGACCCACAATTTGCAAACCTCCACTCTAGAAGGTAATTTAAGTAACCTGTAGGATATCTTAGATGTAAAAATAGGCACAGTAAACATAAACATAATGGAGGCCTACACCTACCACCTTCTGACACAGATTTACCCTGATCCTTACAGATACATAAAGGATGCAATACTAATTTGGAAGGATCTGCACAGGTGAGATACCAGATCTGCAGGCAGAGAAGAGAGTCAATACTGGCCTAGAGTATATCCTTCATTTCCCAGAGGTAAAGAGGAAGAATGTGAAAAAATTCTCAGTGGAGTCTCAAGGTCTGCTGAGAACGTAAATAGCAATACTTTGTCAATGGCTGACTTAGGACTCTCCTGGATGTTAAAGGATGGTCCAGTGTCAGGCCTACTTTGAGTGTGATTTATTGGGATTAAAAAAAAATGGTGCAAGCCTAGAATTATGGTCTTGACTTGCAAAAGCTATATATAATTTTCAATTTGCAGGCTATAATTTTGAATCTAAGGAGAATAACCAAGTTAGATGAGACATACCCACATGGACCTTGTAAGAACTGTTATTAGAGTAATTCTATTTGAACCGTGTACTTCAAAGTTGCCAGATAATATTCTACTGGTGTCGAGGGTGAGACGGGGGGCAGTGTCAAACAGATCTGTGATTCTACAAGGTTAAATGATCTGTTTTCTTCCTATGAGAAAAAAAATTTCTTGGAACTATGGGAAGGGGAATTATCATTTGGGTTCACAGCCAACATAGTATTTTTCTACACACTTCATAAATGTTTCATAAAATAAAATCATGCCAGAAGTTTTTAGAAGATCAGAGTTCTAAAACAAACATGAAGTCAGCCAACTAAAAACTGAAGACTGGCTTAACCTAGTTTTCTAACTACATTACCAGTTATTCAGCCGTTAATGAGCTCAAACACTCATCCACAGGCATGCTCAGGCGCCTAACAGCAATTTCCAACACACTTAGCATTTGTAATACAATGAAATGTACAATGCACATTAAACCTGCCTACTTCTATATTTTGAATCTTACTAGACAGCCTCATAATTTTTGGAAATTAGGTTACTATGTATTTGGCCATGAATAGCTAGTTATATTTTATAGATAGTTTGATAGCACATGACATAGTAGTCATTAAGATTTAATAGGCTTAAATTCAATGCTGAAGTCTTGAGTCAAATCTGACACAATGTCTCAGAAAAAGTAACCCGAAAGACAATTCTATGCGTACAAAAAAATATTTTTATAGGGTGTCAAATATGTCAGTTCTCAGAATTGTTTTCTGATAGGTCCTCAATCTGGATAAATGCCAGTTTACGTCAAAGCTTATTTCATTTCTTTAATTTGGTTCTCTAATCATCACAACACAAAATCATAACACAAATTAAAATTTTATTTGATTTTGTTTTTTACTTCCTCTGCCATATCTCTGATCTAAAAAATCTACTTGAGTTTAATCCTTTGGTTCTCTGTCAATGTGATTAATTGCATGTCTTTTCCCAATAGCTACCACAGATTATCAGGGAATTGTCTGGTCTTAGAAATAATGTTGTATTTCCCAAAAGCTTTAGGTATATTTCTTACTCTCTATTGTAAAATAACTATATTTCTAAATTGAGAAAATGAATACCAAACCCACATATAGAGCTGTTTTCAGGAATACACAACAAAAACTGACCACAAAGCAGTCTGATATCTGTGTTATATAAAGGCTAATCATTATCCATTTAAACAATGGTACAGTACACAGGTGCAGTAGGAATTTTTATGCATATGGAAATAAACTAATATCTTATGGCTCGTTCTTACTAACAACCCTGGACCAAGCTCTTACATAGAAAAGAAAAGGAAACAATTGTAGCAGCAAAGAAAGGTAATCCCCTCTCTTTCAGATTGAATGCCATGTGTGTGATACAGAAAGAAGGAGGCTGTTCGAATAACATAATACCTATTTTGACAATATTTGTATATTAGTAATCAATGTAATTTGATCAAAGTGATTTGCACCCACTGATAGATTATTAAAATTTTCTTTATGTATTTATTTGTCAATGTCCTATGTAGACCTTAATGTCTGTGAAATTTTACTTCTACCTTTTTTTTTGTCTTTTTCTCCTCTTTCATGTGAAATTCAAATTGCTAATAGACTGGTTCACAGGTATCCGGTATTATTAGTAAATGTAAGGTAGATGCTACACCTTATTTTTGCCCTAGACTCAAAACTATATCTTTCTACTTTTTTAAACATTTTTATTTTAAGAGTGAGAGCATTGGAATTTTATTTAACTCTAGATCCCATGGGTTTGACACTAGCAAGTAAGACTAATAAGTGAGCAGTCATACAGTTTTTTGATCACTGCGCTTCCTAAACCACCAAAATGGAGCTACTTTTACTATTTAGTTCCATCCTTCGTAAGCTAAACAGATCCTGCTGCATTCTTTTTATGTTTCCATCCACTTATTGATGAAGTTTATCCAGTTACAAAGTTCATAAAACACACTCATAAAACATGATTTTTTTCCCAGGGTGACAAATATATAGCCATTGAGTAAGGATTTATTTGCAAAAACTCTGGCATTAAGGGAGAAAAGGATGGTGAGAGTGAAAACCACACTTTTTGGAGACTTGTATAATTAAATGAGTGTAAAGATCAAATATTGTTCAATTATTTACTAATTTACAACCATACTGAATCACACTGTCTTTATAAAACTGTAGAAGAGTGCTTTAAATAACTACACAATACTTTTAGTCTTTCCTGCAAAGTAATTTCTATTTCTTTCTTAAAGCTGATGTATCCTAATTGTAAATCACATTATTTGCTTGCTCGAAGATTATTTATAATAAAGCTTATAATTTGCTTCTGTCAAATGCAATTAAAAGAAAATGTTTTCTTTTGAATATGAGCCTTGGCCAATTGAATTTTAAAAATTAACATGCATTATGCATTGAGGTTGAAAAATATGACTGAGTGAAATTTATTAATGAAAAAGGGCAGAATAGTAGAGTGGTTACAATCATGAATTCTGGAACCAGATTACTTGAGTGTTTTACTAACTGTGTGACCTTGGATAAGTTACTTAACTGCTCAGAGACTCAATTTCCTCATCTGTACATTGAGTATAATATTAGTACCATCTAAATAAAGTTTTGCGGATTGTGAGGATTTAATGATTAAAATGTAGGGCACTTAGAATAACTCTAGATAAACTTTGGCTATTATTCAAGAAATATGTTTCTTTAACATTAAAATACATTAGATAAAATGTGATAGAAAAAAGGATGAATTATTTATAGGTCTGCTTTCAAAGATTATATATAAATATATAATTATATACAGTTATAAATGTATATGACCTATAAGAAAAGGTAGGAGATAAGTATTATGAGAGAGAGACTAATTTATATAAAAGTTCAGGGAAGGCAGGAGGTATCTGGGAGGACTTTGTGAAGAAAAAGGAATTTCACCTGGGTTAAACAGTACAGAATTGATTTACAGAAAATGGAGAGCCATTTAAAATTTCTGAGAAGAGGTGTGACATGATGTAGCCAGAGCTTAATCTCATAGGAAAGTAAATAGGCAAAGAGAATTCTGGAGGTGGGGACACCAGTTAGGTGACTACTGCAGTGGTCTAAGAGGATGATAATGAAGGCCTGAGACAGGGGCATGGCAGAGGAGCAGATCCCACAATGTAAAGAAGGGACGAACACAGCAATGTCATAGAGAGAGAACCTACAGAACTATCCCCGAATCAGAAAACAATGAGAAACTTAAAATATGCAGATGGTGGGACTTCATCAACAGAGATTCTAATTCAATAAGTCTGTAGCAAAACTCATCAAGCCATAATTTCTGAAAGCGTAAGTGATTTTGAGATCAGTCAGTTTTGACAAACACTGATCTGAAAGTCTAGGTTAGGAAAATAAGAAAAGGATTAAGAGGAAGAAGGAAAGGAAGGGGGAGAAAGAACATCATTGAGATCAGAGCAATTGGGGCAAGGCAGAGGAGCAAAGCCTATGACAAGTTTTGTACTTCTTGAGGACAAGACATGAGAGAGAAATCCAACTGGATATGTCCAAAAGGCATTTGTAAATGTGAGTCTATAATTGGAGAGAGAAGTTAGGCTCAAGTTGAAAGATTTAAAAATTACCACCACAATATGAAAAAGACAAAGGCAATCCCAGAAAAACACATATAATTCAGAGTTATGAGTCACAAGAAGAAAGAGCCACGATCTGAGAGTCAGCAGGAAAATAAAAAGAAGGAAAACCAAAAGAGATGGACTTCTCAAGGAAGGGTGGTTTGCAGTACTGATTTATGCAGAAGAGTTTAAGGATAAGGACATGAGAAGAGAGGTCAGTGGAGTTGGTGTCCAAGGTTATGGGTGATAAATGAAAGAATAAGCAAGGCACACTTAAGGCTTAGCAGTGAACAGAAGGACATGAGTATAGGAAGCTCGTGTGAACTAGTCTTCAAGAAGTTTGTTGGCAAAGAAAAGGAGAGAGGGCAATAACTTGATAAAGCAACATTATGAGTAAGCTCTCTTAGGCAGGGTAAAGTGATTCATGCTTTTAGATGGAACGGAAAGACCCATAGGAGATAGAGATATCTAAGATGTAAGGCAGTTGTGGAAAATTCATAAAGCAAGTTCCAAGAGAAGGAAAAATAGATGAAGGGAGCAATTGGGAGGATTGGCTTTGGTGCAGATTAGCTACCTACTTCCTTATCTAAGATGGGAGGAAAAGTGGCAAAGAAAGGAGACAACAGAGAGAAATGATCAGATGAAAATAAAATGGTGAGCGAGACAACGTTATGTTGTTTTTATCTCTTGTATGGAGAGTGAGGATAGAAGGCATTAAACACAAGACTTAAGGACAGTGGAATCTGTTTCAAATGTTACTTAAGAATCAATTAAAGATAATTCAAAGGATTTCTGAGAAGCAGAGATGGCCCAGGTTACTTAGAATAAATTAGTACCCATTACAGAGCAGCACTAATTTGCTGATAAAGAAAAGAACTCTGTGATGGACCAAAGGAACAGAATAGAGGACCCAGAAACAAACCCATGTATCTTCAGCCAACTGATTTTTGACAAAGGCACCAAGAAGATACATTGGGGAAAGAACAGTCTCTTCAATAAATAGTGCTGGGAGAACCTGACATCAATATACAAAATAATGAAACTAGACCCCTACCTCTTACTATATACAAAAATCAACTCAAAATGGATTAAAGACTTCAATGTAAGACCCCAAACTATGAAACTAAAAGAAGAAAACATAGGGGAAATGCTCCAGGACATTGCTCTGGGCAAAGATTTTACAAATGAGACCTCAAAAGCATAGTCAAAAGTAAAAATAGACAAATGGGATTATATCAAACTAAAAAGTTTCTGCACAGAGAAGAAAAAATCAACAGAGCAATAAGGCAACCTGCAGAATGAGAGAAAATATATTCAAACAATTCATCTGACAAGGGATTAATATCCAGAATATACAAAGCATTTAAACAACTCAACAACAACAAAAAGTCTGATTTAAAAATGGGCAAGTGACTTGAATAGACGTTTCTTGAAAGAAGACAAATGGCCAACAGAAACATGAAAAATGTTCAACATCACTAATCGTCAGAGAAATGCAAATAAAAACCACAGTGAGGTATAATCTCACTCCAGTTAGAATTTTTGTTATCAAAAAGACAAAAAACAACAAATGCTGGAGAGGATGCAGAGAAAAAAGAACGCTTATATAATGCTGATGCAAGTGCAAATTAGTACAACCATTATGGAAAATGGTATGGAGTTTCCTCAAAAAACTAAAAATAGAACTACCATATGATCCAACTATCCCACTACTGGGTATATATCCAACGGAAAGGAAATCAGTGTATCAAAAAGATATTTGCACTCCCATGTTTATTGTAGCACTATTCACAATAGCCAAGATATGAAATCAACCTAAGTTTCCATCAACAGATGACTGGATAAGGAGAATGTGGTATGTATACACAATAGAAGACTACTCAGCCGTTAAAAAAAAAAAATGAAATCCTGTGATTTGTGGCAACACGGGTGAGCCTGGAGGACATTACATTAAGCCAAATAAGCCAAGCACAGAAAGATAAATAGCAAATGTTCTCATTCATATGTGGAAGTTAATCTCATAGAAGGGGAGAGTAGAATAATGTTACTTGAGACTGGGAAGGGTAGGGGAGAGGGGGATAGAGAGACATTGGTCAATGGATGCGAAATTACAGCTAGATAGGAGAAATAAGATCTAGTGTTCTATAGCACTGTACTGTGACTACAGTTGGCAACAAGTTATTGTATAATTTCAAATATCTAGAAGAAAGGATTTTGAATGTTCCCAACATAAAATGATGAATGTTTGAGGTGAAGTATATAATAATTTCCTGGTTTGATCATTACACATTGTATACATGTATCCATATGTGTTTTAGTTCGTTTTGTGTTGCTATAACAGAAATACCTGAGACTGGGTAATTTATAAGGAAAAGAGGTTTATTAGGCTTACGATTCTGGGACAGCTGCATCTGGCACAGGCCTCAGGCTGCTTCTACTCATGGCGGAAAAGCGGCAGGCAGCTGGCGGGTACAAGCAGATCACATGGCGAGAGGAAGCAAGAGAGAGAGAGAAGGTGCCAGGGTCTTTTTAAGCAACGAGCTCTCGCGGGAACTAATAGAGCGAAAACTCACTCATTAATCCTCCCTCCCCGAGGGAGAGCATGAATCCATTCATCAGGGATCCGCCCCCATGACTCAATCCAACACTGCCACATTGGAGATCAAATTTCCACATGAGTTTTGGAGGGGACAACACATCCAAACTCCATCAATATGTGACATCTACCTCATAAATATGTACAATTATGTGTCAATTAAAAATAATAATTAAGAAAAAGAAATGCAAAAACAAGACCACATTTAATCTCACCTACTGAAAAAAAACCACAGAGAACATTTTGATGTGCTTTCTACTAGTCTTTTTTCTCTATGCAAGCACAGGTACTTTAACAGGACTGCTTATGAAGTAATAAAGTAATTTTGCCTGCACAGTTAACCGTCCCTCTCACCCGCCAAGAAAAAAAGAAGAGAACTGTGTGGCATAGACTGGACTGGTGATTGCGAACATTGCTTAAGGAGGAAGCTAAGTTGGTGAGGAAATCAAGGGAGCTAGTGACGATATCCTTGAATTCTCCAATCTCAGGTTCCAAACTGGATTCTGCAAGGACAGTGAAGGGTCAAGGGAAGGAAGTTCACAATGAGGATAAAGAATAAGTAGGAGTAAGGAACTGGGAGAGGAGGACAAAGGGAGGTTGTGTCAGAGATGTGAAGAGGAAAATGGTGGCTAGGAAGGGAGGAATCATGAAAAACGGTAACCACAGTAACCTGAGTAGAAAAATGGGGATATAAGCAAAAAGCACAGATTTAAACACAGGAAAATTAATCAGGGACACAGTGGTCTTAACATACAGGAAGGAATGAAAATGTTTTTGACATCCTATTAGGTGGAAGGAGTGGGTTTTTGCAACTGACTGTAAGGAAAGTGATGTTTTATGAGGCAGGCTATTTAAGTTAATGATAAGGCTGAAAGAAAACTTTCGTGAGGATCAAAGTTTGTTACTGCCTTCTGACCCCCTGAAATTCAAACTTCACCTTTGATATTGTGTACTTTTCTTCTGAAAGAAAACAATATACTGTAAAAATGTCATTTTCCTCTATTCACCTTTTTGAGTTTTATAATACTCATATGTAAACTATTAAGTATGGCATTATGACCATGGGCATTGTGCCAACCATACATGTTTAAATAAATTTATGATTTAATTGCTAATTCCCCAGATTACCTGTCCCCATTTCCTATTCCCCTAGTACTAGCAACCATGTTTTCCTTTATTTCTGGATCTTCTTTTTAATATTGTACTAGCTGATTAATTTAATTAAAGTTCGATTATACAAATCATTTTGGGGGCTACATATTTCTTTAAAGAACTATGTAGGCACTGACTCATAAATTGGAAGTAACTTTAAATAAATAATGAGAATGGCAACAAATAATACATGGAAAAGGTTGCAAATCAAGAATGGGATTTTCACCTAAGTACTTGGGATTTGGCCGACTAAGAGAGCCATGGTGTATTACAGGATCACCATGTTGATGCCAATCAAGGTGGCTCATAGACTAGGTCAAGGAGGAAATACAGTGTTTTCCATGCTGTAATTATACAAAGAGAAAACAGACTTGAAAAACTGATATTTCTACTCTCTAGTCAAGTTTTATATGCACTCTTTGGCAATGGTCTGAATGCAAATTCTAGAGAGACACACTGGAAACCAGAAACTGTATTTTCATTAGCTAGGAGATGAATGGAAGACTTCAGTCACCCATTAAAAAATGTGCTCTTAAATCAAAGCAATAAACATGAATAACTGCTTCATGTAGCTTTCAAAGGAGAAGAAAGTATTGCCTCATTGGCAATTTTTTCAGGATAAATAAAGATTTGAAAGGGAATAAGTCCTTTTTAAAAATGGGCTATGCCAGGAAAATTAAAACAATATTTTTATTAATTTGGAGAAAAATAGCAAGGAACTATATGGGAAACTCACTTTGCATAGATACAACAAATACAAACAACTGGGAATGTTTCACTGAATGTCTGGGTCAAACATGGTATGGCACAGCAATGGTATGCACATGTCAACAAGAGATGTCAACCACATTAAAGGTCAAAGAGTATACAATGCACCACAGCAATAATACCCCTTCGATACATTTAGATATTGGCTTTAAATGTATATCACATTGACCATATCTTCCACTGATACCCTACTGAAGCATATTCATGATGGGTATCAAGATGAAAATTAGTTTCAATTCCACTCTCTCTCCTCTTCCATTATAATTGATGAGCTCAGCAAGTAAGAGTGAATTCAGTTGTATTATGTTTATGTCCAAACTCATCAGAAACCGTGTCACTTTTAGGTAACAGCACTAGTTAAGTATGTCTAGGGTATATAGAGACTTTATGTAGAGAAGTAGTGGAATTTTCCTTTTATCCTATAGTCTAAGGATTGCCACTGGGTGATTCTAATGACATGATCAATTTTGCCTTTTAGAATGCTTCAGTGTGGAATGTGGATAGACAAGAATCAAGGAATATCAATGTCAAGACTGCTGTGATAGCCTGAGATGATCAGAGATATAATCCAGGTGCTATGGACTGAACTGTGTCCCCGCAAACCCCAGATTCATTTGTTGAATAACTCTCAATGTGACAGTATTTGGACACGAAGCCTTCAGGAGGTAATTAGGTCATGAGGGTAGAGCCCTCATGATGAGATTAGTGTCCTCAGAAGAAGAGACACGAGAGGGATCTCTCTCTTGCTATGCCATGTGAAGGCACACCAAGAAGATGGCCATGCAAGTCAGGAGGAGGGCCCTCGCCAGGACCTGAGTCAGCTGGCACCTTGATCTTGGACTTCCAGTTTCCAAAACTATGAGAAATAAATATCTGTTGTTTAAGACATGAGGTGTAGGGCATTACATATGACAGCACGAGCTGACTAATACACTAGGCATAATCATGAAGGGAGAGGGATATTTGAGAAATATTTAGGAAATATATAGAAGAAAGGAGTTACATATCTGACTGTATTTGACACCCGTTACATATTGAAAAGATTGTTATGCTAACAAAAATACCAACATATATGGAGTGCTAAGTATGTTCCAGAGAATGTACTAAATACTTCATATGAATTAACATTTTATCCTTCAAGCAACCCTATGAAGTTAAGTAGTACTATTATACTTTCATTACATACAATAATAGGAAAACTAGGGATGTTTCAGTACCATAAAGGGGTGGTGTGTGTGTGTGTGTGTGTGTGTGTGTGTGTGTGTGTGTGTGTGTGTGTGCGCGCGCGCGCGCAGTCTTTCTTGGAAATTAGAAGATATAGTAAAAGATGAAGGAACAATTTTGCAGCCCAATCACTTCAAGTTCTTTTTGAAGAATGTAGTCTAATACTTATTTTTATGGAATTAGAGTTCTCTAAATTTAAGTTAATGTTTAATTATCAAGGAGAGTTTTGATAACAAAATAGTAAGGGGTAATGTACTGGTGTTAGCAGTAGTGGCAGCTCTGGAGAGTTTGAGTCACTTGTGGGTCTAATGCCACCTCCACAATTCAACAACTTTGTAAATGTCGACAGTTTTCTAAGCCTCTCATTTCCTTGATTTTCTTATGGACTGTAGGAATAATGATACATGCTTCATAGGCTTCATGTAAAATGAGGTAATATATACAAAATTCTTAGCACAGTGCCTGGCATATGGTGAATCTTCATGGGTGGTACTGATGACAATGACCATGATGTGCAGTACCAAATCAACTCATACCTGCCATTTACATGCAGTTCCAGCCCTTTCGACCCTGCCATATCCATGCTCTTTGCCCTATGCCCACCTTGAAAAACAAATGTAAATTAAACTTAACAGGGAACGGCTTCTGTCCTCATCAATATTCAACTGAGACTAGTTAAAAGGCAGCCACTGAGGTAAAGATATTTGGGAAAATTGAGTTCTAGAAAGATCTAGCTCTGCCACAAATTACCAGTCCCTTTTCTTCTTTGGTTACATGTGTAAATCAGGGATTTCAACAGAAATTTAATCTTTCTCTCAATAATATATTTTTTACTTTTCATGTGGATGTGCAAAGCCTTAGGAAACTCCTGATGTTATTGTTCTAGAAGTTTTTAATGAGCTATGAAGGTACTTCAAAAAGTTTGTGGAAAAACAGATCTAAAAGATAATACAAATCTTTCCATGAGCTTTCTGAAGTACACTTGCATATCAAATCCCAAGTGTTTTCAAAAACAATAATGAAAAAAACAAATAAACATTGAATGACGACACATCACCTTTCAGGGTCAAAGATTTCTAATCTGAATCTTTGAAGATTGAGGTCATAGATATAAATCTAAGCAGAGAATGAACATCCATAAAGTTTCTTTAAATATTTGGGATTTTCCTTACTATTATTGGCAAAACGTGGGAAGACTGAACTGTGCTCACAAAGTTTTCAAGCTCAAGTGGAAGAGACTGTTCGTTGTATAGTAAGAAGCTCTGGGGTTTTCCTTAGGTCCCTAGGCATTGTTTTTTTATTTTCTTTTCAGCAATGGAACGGGGAGTAGGCTGCAAACAAGCAGTTTGCTGCCAACAACATGTGAAACCTGTTATATTGGTCATTCTGGAGCCTATTCAAGCACATACTGTAACTGGGTAAGATCACTTTTCACTTTAGCAGAAACTTCAATTTTGCTATAGGAAAAAATATCATAGCATGTTTTTTCATTTTTATTTATAAATCATGAATGTTTCTGTAAGGAATAACATTTAAAATGACATTGATATACTCATAATTTTGATGTGAGAATAATGAGGATATTAGTACCAGTGAGTTTCAGCTACTGATTGCTATGTAATAAACCAACCCAAAATTTAGTGGCTTAAAATAATTTGTTATTTCTCACAATCCTGCAATCTGGGCCAGGCAGCCTTTCTGCTCTGTGTGGTGTCTACTAGAGCTGGAATTTATAGGAAGACTTCTTCACTGACATGCCTGGAATCAGAGCTGGGAAGCCTGAAACACTTGGAGGCTGGCTGAGCATGTCATTCCACGTGAGTAGCTTGAAGTTCTACCATCTTGGTGGTCTCAGGGTAAGTGGCAGCTTCCAAGAGAAAGAAAGATGAAACTGCAAGTCCCCTTAAAGGCTGGACCCATAATAGGACAACATCACTTCCATCACATTATAGTGGTCTAAGCAAGTTCAAAGCCAACCCATATTTAAAAGGAGGGAAAGTAGACTGCACCCCTTGATGTAAGGAGTAGCACCCACATAGGAGGGAAGGAACTGATGGCAGCCGTCACAACACAGGGTATTTCATTTACCAGGAGCTCTTTTCTTTTCCTCTTTTTCCTTTGGATTTCACTTTGACCTCTGTCTGAAATTTTTCAAATGTCAGGACTAAAAAAGTCACTCAACTTTACAATGTAAGGAATGAAACTTTGTAATATTCATTATAAGTTTTCAGTGATTTTTATAATAGCAATAGAATCTTGATTTATATTACTGTTGTTCACTCTAAGGATAAAGAAATGAAGCCTCACAAGAAATGGAAGCACTGATCCTCAAATAATGCTCCCAGGTAAGAGAAGTGGGCATTACAGTGCCAGAAGATTCCAAATATCTCAGATTCGTAATATATACATGGCTAGTTGGATCAAGCCACCTATCCATTTTTATGTATCATACTGAAACCTATGTGGGGTTTTTATAAAAAAGGGATTTGTAATTACCTACTTCCTCTTTTTATTCAAATTAATTTTCCTTTCCTGATCCATGAATCATTCCTCACAGAAGAACTGGCTGATGAATCAGAAAGGAGTCAGTAAATTCTAATGAGTCTAAAAGGAGAGACAAGCTTATCACTGCCAAAGATCAAAACCAAACCCGAAAATTAAAAGCTGTGTTTAAAATGCTGTTTGAGACACTGAAACTGAGTTCAGGAAAACATACCTTTATCATGACTCATTCTCCCTGCACAGCCACCCAGTGAAGGGAGGAGGAGGCTAGTGAATCTCATCAGGAGCCACTGACCTCCAAAAATGTGGATCACAACAGTCAGCCAAAGGACCACAGAAGCCAAGCTGTTATCACTGTCCCAGGCCATGATCAGGGAGGGAAGGGGTTGACAGTGGCCATCTACAGCACCGAGTGGGTTCCATTTAATGGGAGCTCTTTCTTTGTTCTCCCCTCTCCTCCATATTTCATTTAGTTTATTTGAACTCTGAAATTAAGAGATGTCAGAAGCAAAAAAAATCTCACAAAATGTTAGGTGTAAGAGATTGATACTTGTATTCATTATGACCAACAAACAAATGTTGATGTAAAGTTACTCCTGTTTGTTGTCAGGCACATTTAATCTGCAAAGGGAGTGCTTAGTTTGGAGAAATCATGGGAGATTCTGAGTAATGAAAAGACTGATGTGAGCTCTTCATTTATTTAAATATGACATATTTAAATTATGTTTAATCGCATCTGCTCACCAAACCTAAAACACTAAGGTAAATAAATAATCATAATCATTCTGATTATTAAAAAAAAAACAACAACCCAAACAGCTTGGCTATAAAGAGACTGTAAATTGAACTTGCCTTCTCTTAATGTACCTTATTCATAGTTAAAAGTGATTTATACACAAACAAAAACCCTTGATAATGTTTGAACAAAAGTATTCAAATTTAGCACAATTTGTAACTATGAAATTGCATTTTTTTTGTAAGAAAAGCAGATTTATTTTCCACTCTTGATTTAACTTACTACTTGAGAATATATTTTTCATAATACTATCTAATATTTTTTAAATGTTCACTTAGTTAAAAAATTTGGGCAAAATATAACTAAACTATAAACCATCTAAGGTGCCCTAGGAGGAAGGGCTGCTTTTGCATGCTTGGCACAGAAGAAAACTAAGCTGAATCTGCTTGAGACTAATTAGAACCACACTCCTTCCCAGGTACTAAGTGTACATGGGGGTGTAGAAAGTATAGGTTTCCCGGAGAAAAAAGGAGAAAGGCTGGGTATCAGTCTGTGTGTTGCCTCTGAAGCTTAAGTTTTCAGAGATATTAACTACATCTGCTTGAACTGTGGAATCTGGACTCCTGAGTGGGGCTTGTGCCACTTACAATAAAAGTATAGTATCTCAGAAGCAAAGAAAAGTTTTTCAAAATACAATCCAGTTTTTCAAAAATACAAACATGGGACCTTTCAAAACGTACTTAATATTTTTACTGACATACTAAACTTTTCCACAGTCTCCCCTTCAAAATGTACATATTTATTTTATGTGTAGTTCTGTAAATTTTTTCTTTAATTCTAAAAAATTCTCAACCAGTAGCTCTTCAAACCTTGCTTTCCCTCCATTTCCACTATTCTATTCTTCTGGCAATCAATCTATTTTTATACCTCTTAGGTTTATTTTCATGATTTTTCTTTTTTGTTTGCTTCCTTTTTGAATTCCTCAATCACAGCTTCAGAACCTAATTCATTAATTCTCTCTTCTCTGTGTCTCATCCAGAGTTTATCTCAAATATTAAAATACTTTAAAATCTCAACTACTATATTTTCCATTGCCATGATTTCTGAATCATGTGAATTGTTTCACATTCATATTTATCTGTCTTTATTTTATTTGCTTATATTTATTTATTTATTTTAAATACTTAAGTGCTTTTAATGGACATATCCTTTACATCAGGGGTTGGTTGTCAAACCTTTTCTGTAAAGGTCCCGATAATAAATATGTTAGGCTTTGCAGGCTGTGTGGTCTCTGTTGCGACTACCTATATCCAACGCAGTATTATGAAAGCAGCCATAGACAATATGCAAACAAATGGGCATGGCTGGGTTCCAAAAAAAAAAAAAAACTTTATTCACAAAAGTAGGTCACTGCAGCCACTGGGGAACACAGTTCCTCACAATGAGTTACCATATGATCCAGCAACTTCACTCCTAGGTACATATCCAAGAGAAATGAAAACATAGGCCAATACAAAAACTTGTACATGAATGTTCATAGCAGCATTATTCATAATAGCCAAAAGGAAAAAACAACCCAAATGTCCATCAACTGATAAATGGATAAACAAAGTGTAATGTATCCATACAGTGGACTATTATTTGGCAATAAAAAGGAACTAGGTACCGATACATGTTACAACATGAATGAACCTTGAAAACATTATGCTAAGTGAAAAAAGCCACATATAAAAGATCATATATGCCATGATCCTATTATATGAAATGTGCGGAATAGACAAATCTTTTTTATTGAAACATAATTGATTTTACATGTCTGTGGGGTACAGTGTTGAATATCAATATCTGTGCAATATGCGATGCTCAAATCAGGATAATTACTATATTCAACATTACAGAATGTAATCATTTTTTGTGGCCCTCTATTAATTTCATGCTAATGCCCCCTCTCCTACCACCTTTCCCATCTCTGGTGGCCTCAGTTCTGTACTCTCCTCTTGAAAGTTCAATGAATTTTTGTGATTATTGCATCTTTCTTTCTTTCTTTCTTTAGCTCCCACTTCATGAGTGAAGACATGGGGTATTTCTCTTTCTGTGCCTGGCTTATTTCATTTAACATAATTTTCTCTAAGTTCATGCATGTAGCTGCAAATGGAAGAATTTTATTCCTTTTTATGGCACAGTAGTATTCCATCATGTATATATAGCACATTTTCCTTATCCAGTCATCTGTGGATAGACGTTTAGGTTGGCTTCATATCTTGGCTATTGTAAACAGAGCTACAGTAAACATGGGAGTGCAGGTATCCCTTCGACATGATGATTTCCATTCCTCTTGTTATATACCCAGCAGTGGGATTCCTGGATTATACGGTAGATCTACCTGTAGTTGTTTGAAGAAACTCCATACTGTTTTCCATAATGGCTGCACTATTTTACAGTCCCCACCAACAGTGTAGGAGAGTTCCCCTTTCTCCATATCCCCGCCAGCTGTTGTTATTCTCTGTCTTTTTGATAATGGCCAGTCTAACTGACGTTGAGATGATAACGTGGTTTTAATTTGCATTTCCCTGGCGCTTAGTGATGTTGAGCATTTTTTCACGTGTCTGTTGGCCGTTTGTATATCTTCCTTTGAGAAATGCCTATATAGTTCTTTGCCCATTTTTTAATTGGGTTACTTGTTTTTTTACTGTTAAATTGTTTGAGTTTCTTGTTTATTCTGGATATTAGTCTCTTGTCAGATGCTTAGTTTGCAAATATTTTCTCCCACAGAATAGAGAAATCTATGGAAACAGAAAGTTGATTTGTGGTTGCTTAGGGCTTAGGGGAGTGACTGCAAATGGGTACAGGGTTTCTTTATGAGATGATGAAAATGTTCTAAAATTAGATTATGGTGATAATTACACAACTATATAAATATACTAAGAACCACTGAACTGTGCAGATTAAACAGACAAACTTTATGGTATGTAAATTATATCTTGATTAAAAAATAAATAGATAAAATGGGGAAACAAACAGGTGAGTGACCCATATGATCATAGTTTGCTCTTTCCTGCTTTACATTTTTGAGGATCCTAATACACTTATTCAAAGTTACTTACATATTTTTCTATTTTTAAAATTTTTTCTGGATTAATCTTTTTAATTGCTGCTTTTAAGGTTTGTCTTGTTAGTTTTCCTTCTGTTTTTGAGACTTTTATATTGCAACTAATACAAAGCATTTGTTTCTTTGCTTGTTCTCCTTTCACTCTCTCTTTCTGGCTACCTTTTGCTTTGAAATGGTTTTCTTGTTGCCTCCACTCTGTGGCTTCCAGTCCAAAAGAGGACTATGTTGATGTTTTGGGTCTTCTGTCCCCATGGTGACATTATGGATATGGTAGAGAGTCTGTGAACTCTAAAGAGCTTGGCTTAGGTACTCAATGAGATGTACTGTCTGCCTTCTCCTTGACTCCCAGAGTAACTTAAGCCAAAGCCCAAGCTACTATAGCAGCTCTTTCTCAGGCTCCTCTCATGTGGACTCTGTTGTTCTAGTTTACCTGCCTTGGGTTATGACCTTTTAGTTCTCGATTTACCACCACAGCAGTTGAGTTACTCCTGATTCATCTGCATCTGGACCCAGGAAACATCGGGTCCCTGCCTTCAGCCCAGCTGACCATTTTGTATTTCTGTTCTATTTTTGATCTACAGAGATGTTCATTGCCTTTTTAATACTCTTCTATGTTATCTTTAACTGCTCCATCTATGGAGTAGGGCAGAGGGCAAACCATGAATTTATAGTGCTATATTGATTGGATATTTTACAGGTCAGTGCAATGGAATTTTAGCAGAAAGAGTCAATGAGAATGTCAAATGCTCCTTGGTAAAGTAGACAGAATTTTCCTTTTTCTTGGAAGTTTGAATTTGAAGTGGAGGTGAGTTATAGTAGGTTGCAAATAAAATATAAAAGATCAGGTCAAGTTCAAAGCTGAACACATAGTTTTGGGAACCACAGAAGTCAAAAAAAAAATGTCCTAATAATAAAAACTTTCAAAGGGATACTCACAAACAGATCAACAAGATAAATCATTTAATTTCTACTTTTGATGATAAAACAGTTCCTCTTCTTCTTAATGTTATATTTAGCTTGGATATCCATTCCTACAATTATAGAATTTTATGATGCATTTATGTTTATTAATTTATTCATTTAGTCGACAAATATTAATTATGCTCCTGCTATCCAGTGAACACTCTGCAAGTCCTTAGGGATACAGAGATGAATACTAAATGGTCCTTGCCCTCAAGGAATTAACAATTTATTAAGGAAATCAACCACATATACCAAAACCGGTCACCATTCCATTCTAAGATAAGTGCTATAATAACCGTAGAGACAAGTGTTTTAAAGGTATATATGAGGGAATAAGTAATTCTCTTTTGATGTAATTCTGTAAAGAGGCGATTCCAAAGAGAAGAGGTAGAATACTAAGAGCTTCCAAAATTTCTGTAAGGGAGTAAAGTGAGGTCTGGGGGAATTAACTTGTGTTTGTCAAGCATACCATTTTTACATAGGTTATGGGTTATTTTGAAAAGCTTTGGATGTCTAATAAAGATTATAGGAGGGAGATAAACCCCTTCCACTTCTCTTTCACTCATCCACATTTTCTCATATCATTTACTCAGCGCATGGGTTTTATCAACTGATGATGGGGAGTTCAAAGTACGGGGTTCCTTACATGAGCAAAGATGGCAGTTATCAGGCAATTTTAGGAAAGAGTAAATGGACTGACATGGCTAGAACACAGGATAGATAGTAACTAACTTGGGAATGAAAGATGGCCCAGGGGTGGACTGTGGGAACTCTGGTACACTAGAGAGACTGGACTTTGCTTTTGGGTAATGAGAGAGACCTTGAATGGCTATGATGCTGGAGAGGGAGGGGATCCACTTTGCATTTTTGAAATACAGACATCTGAGATAATAAAATGAAGAAGAAAAAGGCTAGAACCAGAGACACTAATTAGGAAGATGCTGCAAGAGTCCAAGTGTGAGATAATGACTATTACACTGAATTGTCATGGGAATAGGAAAATAAAAAAAACCATAAATATTTTCTATTTGTAAAGTTACAATAGAGGAATGCTTCTATTAAAATTTCATTGCAAGAGAGGGCTCCCTAGTTGAGATACAACTGTGCTAGAACTTTTAGCATTATGTCCAATGCTTGAGGGCTGTTTTTCAGATAATTGGAGTCCTATTTTATCTACTGTATCAGTGATGAATCATATCCAAGAGGCGTATGGGGTGATTTAGGCATTTAATGGATTACTTCACTATGTTAGGCACTTACGTTATCACTATTGAAAACATGCACACACTGGCACATTTACATTATATGTATAAAACAAAAGCAATCTTGTCTTTTAGGGAAAGAAAAAATACAACTTTTCCCTCCAAAAAACAATACATATTTTAATAAAATGAATCTCAAGTTAAATAAAAGCATAGCTTCATGATATATTCTACATCTCATGAAAGAATAGGATTTCTACACTGAATATTATTTTTTTATTGAAGAATTTAAGATTAATCATAACTTAAATAATATTTCTGCCTACACAATGACTGCATGCTAAATGAGAGAGAATAGAGAAGATTTGGCTAGATACTGCTGTCCTATAAACTATTCCACAAACTAATACAAAAAAGTCTCTTCTTTTAAACTATAAGGAAAATCTTTTTGCATCTTTCCTGATCCAGTTCAGGAGCTGTATTTTCTTACGTTAGAATGACATCCTGTAAGTGACAATATCTATTTAGCCCCTACGAGTGTATTAGATATGATTGTATGGACTTCTTTTATGGTGTCTTGCATAAACTCTAACAAGCTCTTACAATGTTAAGAATTCCTCTAAGATTGCCATTCATTTGACTTTACATTTGTGAAAGCTCAGAAAAGAGAAGACTTCTATTCTTCATTGGCCCAAGAGGAATCTTCCACCCCCAAGCCCTTAAGATTCTCTCTAAGATCCCAGTTACTCACACAACATTTTAGAGAGTTTTCTGTATTTAGGTGTATGGTTATTGTTCCTAGATGAGAAAATTACTAAGCAACTCTAATCTAACAATAACAACAAAAAAGAATCAGATCATAAAAACCTGTGCTAAGTATGATTCAAAGGGAAAAAATGAGATGCAGTGAAAGCCAATTTGAGCTGGAAAAACTGGCACTCTTAAGTAACCAGACATGTGTAGCCACTTATGAGGCTCTCTGATTACACATGTTTTTAAACATCTGTCAGCACAATCAGAAGTCCACATGCAAAATGCAGCACTCATAAGCACTGTGGAAGTATGTCTGACTGAAGAAGCCTCAGAATCTGGGAGAAATGAATCCATGTCACAGGTAGAACACAGGTCGCTATTGCTTGAGTTGAAGAAAGCTTGGGAAGCAGCTCCCAAAGGCTGTGATTCGTTTACTTGGACATTCATATCTTAAGGATAAAACCAGAACTAGCAATAAACCTACAGAGCCCTGAAGAAAGAGGGATGCCAGGAAGTACCAAGAAGCAGGAGACACTGGAGAGCTATAGCTTAACTTACAGCTTCAGAGCCGAAAGCAGAGCCTAACTTCACTCCATTTTTTGATTAAAAATATTCAGTGACATTTTCCTGCTATTAAAATTTGCCCATCTCCAAAGCACAAATATAGTTCCTTTCAAACCTGCAGCATTTGTTCTTCCTCTGAAGACATCGTCATATGCTTTCCACTGTGGCTTCACCTGGTAGGCATGGATGAATACCACAAACACCACCACGAGGCACATTAAAGGCACAAGAGCTCCAGTGAACAGGGCTGCATAGATGTTTGGGATAAAACACCTGAAAGAGAGAAGAGAAAATGCAGACTAACTTCAATACAGATGATTTCTAAATTCAGAATATATGACATCACTACTTTATACTTAGCTCTTTGTATCTCGATGTTGGCAACAGCAAATTTTCAGTTTGCCAAATTAAAGCTTTGTCTGAGTAGAGTCTACTTAGTTGAATCTAGCTCACTGCTTCACAAAGCAGGTTCCCTGGAATATCCATCTCTTGGCAAGCTCAGAAAAATTCCAAAAAGGTATGGATAAATACACTTGAGAAATGCACGCTACATACATCTCTTAGAGATTCAGGGTACATATCTGTCATTTAAAAAGGCTATAGAAAGTCATAAAGTCAATATATTTGGGCTCTGGAATCAGAATGACATTTAACTCCAGCACCACATCTTAAAAAATGAGTGAATTTAGGTATATCTCCTAACTTCTCTGTACCTTCCCTCATCTTCAAAATAAGAATTCTAACAGTATCAACAACAAAAGTTAGTTGTAAAGATTAACTAAAATAATTCACATAAAGTGGTTAGTAAATTTTGTTTAACACACCATTTCTAGACTTAAATGATGATTGGACTCCTCTCCTTTTTTCCCATACATACATACACACATGTACACACGTACAGGGTCACGCTATAGGACTAATGTTCCCTGAACACATTTTAGAAATCACTGAGCTAGTCAAGTCTAGCTTATGTTTCAAATTAGTTGGTGCATTCAAGGGAGAGTCCAAGGCTCCTTTCTATTCCCTTTCTCTAACCTCAAAAGAAAAAGAATGCCATCAAGGTTCATGGTCAAGAGGCTGATGGTGGAGTCACTGTGTCCTGTCAATGGCTGATCCTGCCCGTGTGGACTTCTCTTGACTCTCTGGCTCCTCAGAGTGAAGAACAAACAAGGGCTGATGTGTTCCTGCATAGGAGGAGGCCAGGCTAGGCCTTCTCTCCATCTTTCCATCTCTCCTCTCTCTTTCTCCCCTCCTTTCTCCACATCTCCCTGTCCTACCTCTTTCCATTTGGATTTTTCTTCCTGGGATGAGCCTAACAGAGAAAATTAAAGATGAGGGATCATGTAAGTACTAGAGCTAATAACAAAGCATTTCAGTACTTTGCTTCGCTTTCCCTGCTCTCTCTTCTTGGCCTAAATGTCACTCGGGGACCACATGGCAGAAGGTATTGTTTAAAGGCAAAGCTCAGGATTTTCAGGCTCCACTCTGTCATTTCCAGAATCTTGCCTTGTGAGTGGATTAACAGTTTTGTCTTTCTGAAGCGACACATTTCCCCAAGAGCCATTTACTCTTGAAAATGAAGGCAATTTTCCATTTAGAAGCTATGCTATACTGCGTGATTTTCTTTTTCTTTTTTCTTAGTGGTTGGTTGGTAACAAGGATCAAACCCTGGACCTTGGTGTTCTCAACAGCATGCTCTAACCAGCTGAGCTAACCAACCAGCCCTGTGTGATTGTATCTATTATTACTGTAGTTTATGCAGAACAATGGGGTCCAAGGCAAACTTACATTATTTATTTACTTCTTTTGATAACACTGAAATCACCAGGAAAATGGTTTTAGAGACATAACTGGAACTTTTTATTCCCAGGTCATAACCTCTTTTTGTTCTTTATGTAAAATCTTTCACAAAAATCTCAAAATTGAGGAGTATTATATAGGCTCTCATTGTCTAAAACTGTGCTTTTGAGATATCCTAATAGATAATATACCTCCTACAAGTTATAAGACTATACTTTTAATTAAAAGAAATCTCAACAAGTATCTCTTTTTAAATATTTTCCCCTTCTCCATTTTTTAATATATAACACATGTGAACCTAAATTACAATTCAGCCATAAATACTGGACTTTGAAGAAACTAAAAGAAAAAAACCCATATAACCTATTTAGAGGGAAATCTCAAAATCCACAATATAGGTTATCAGGAAAAACAGTCATTCTTGCAATTTGGGAAATTTTATATTTCAAAAGAGATACATTATTAAAGTCCTTACTCAGATGTTATTTCTAGTTAACATGACATGCTAAATGTATTCCTCGTGTAAACAAGACACATTTCAAGAGATATTTCAACACACACTCTGCATCTGTAATGGATGTCAGAATGATGAATTTCCTGGCTTCCAGAATTTAATTTGGATGGCACAAAGCCTGAATCCTTCCCTGTACACTTTTATCTGTATGTAATAAGACCTGTTTTTCCAGGTAAAAGGCATATAAAGCAGGCAAATATTAATGGCCTTGATATTGAATATATTTTTGTACTAAAAACAGTGGTCATGGTGGCTACTCATTATTATGTATCCTGGCTTCAAATGATTACTTATTTTCTTAATCTGAATTTTGGAGCCTCTGACAAAGAATGGCCTAAAGGTGCTTAGACAAATTCAGATACTGATGAAGGAACACACAGGCTTCATTGCCTCGTTTTTGCCTTGAAAAATGTCATCTCAGTTCAATCTGGGGCTATAAAATAGGGATACTTACTGACTCTATTGTGTTGCTCTATGTGTATAAAGATTTCACACAGAGCGTTATGGTACAGGGATGACTGTCCAGCATCCACGCTCTCCTGTGGCCAACCATGTTTGGTGCTCACCTCTCTATTTGAAGAACATTACTTTAGAAAATAATCTTTGAAAGCTGACCTCCAGCTAATGGTGCACTATCTCAATTAAAGAATAAAACAGGCAAAGCGGACCTCCAGGGAGTTAGAAGTATCCAGGCATGTTCACAGTGCCTTTCAGGAAGAGAAGGGAATTCCTGAAGTGCTATTGCTCTTAAAAATCTCCTTTGCAATTCTCTCTGCTTGTATGAGGACTTGGCCATGATGGCTCATTCTATCAGAAAAAAAGAGGCAGGAAAATTACCCAATCTTGAAGCTATGTGCTTTTCTGCTTCTTTCTTCAGAGCCCTACAAGTCATGACCTCTCATAAGTTCTGTGCCCCTGAGAGTGCCCCACGTTTACCTTCCACATGGTCAACTTGGGGCTGGATGATTCAGGGGGAGGGCTTTGGTCCAACAGCACATCTGTTCTTGTTGGCAGCTGCTCCTGCCTTCCTCTCTACCTAAGGCACTGTAGTACTGCAGGCCCTCCTTACCTCTTGCCCCACTCCTGTCCACCTGTGACTCCATCCCAGTCTCCGTAAACAAAAACGACCTGCCTGTGTACTACCTCTTAGGGATCAGGGAGTCAGACAACACTTCTGAAACACTAATATTTTCAAAGGAGACAGGGTTGCAAGGGAACCCACGAGTGCAGATAACAGACAGGCCCTCCCATTCATGTGATTCAGTCCTTGGAAAGTAGGTGGAATAGGCTACGTCACTCCACATCCCCAAATTATCCCTCACACACTTAACACTTCTTGTTTTAAATTTGCATTTAACTTTTTCCTTGAAAGCTAATAGGTATTATTCTAGTTTTCTGAGCAATATTGAATGAATGGGATTTCTACCTGGGTATAATAAAATTTCCCATATGTATTTAAAAGTGCTCCAAATAAATTAACTACATTCTACCCTTGAAATAAAGAAAAAAAGTCTCACTAACCAGAATTCCTCCCCGTGCAGCCACATAAGAGGTATGTACATCCAGGTGGTTTGAGGATTGGATCACATGAAAAATCATGTGAGGAGTTAGGAAACTATGAATATCACATTAGAATAGTTTCTGAAATAAGGCTGGGAACAAATTCTCGGAAAAACTGAATGTAACGTAAAAAACGAGCAGACTGAAGGCTATGTGCACAGCAGGGCCGTGGAAGTGGTTGACTAACATGCTGGCAGCTATTGCTTCAAGAACAGATCTGGCAGATACCAGAAAATGAGACAGGCCACATGGATTTGCTTTCTTAAAAAGGGCGAGGAAAACATGTTCCTTGTAATTACCAGCTCATCCAGCTTCAAAGTACGCCAGTGACCTTCCTCTCTTTGGATACTGAATACTCTTTTGGGTTCTTGCAATCACGTGACTAATTTTTATTGTTCCCTTTTAAACTGTCATGGGTAAATTTTCTTATTATAACCCACAGACAGTCCTAAATTATTTCAAAATCTTGTCAGGACTTCATCCTTTTTTCTATTTTCAGCCACATAAAACAAGTAGATGCTGTTTCATTACCTTCGGTTTTTCCCCTTCCAAGTCTCCCCTCGGAGCATTCACAACGCCTTATGTCACTTTCTAATTTAGCAAGATTATTACCTCCCCTTGGTAGCACTTTATACTTACTGAAATGTTTTCACTTGCATTACCCAACTCGATTAAAGAAAATAATGTTGGTGGCAGGGGGTACTTGAGTTTCTTTATTATGGCATGAAATCAGCATATGGAGCTCAGAAGCAGGGGAGTCTAGGAGAGGCATGAATTCCACTTATGACCATTGAAAATACTGGGATGGATGCTGGGAACTCCTTGTATGTGAGACTATGATTTGACTACATTTAAATTATATTTTAAATAAATAAAAGAAGAAAGAAAGAAAGAAAGATACAACAATCACGATAATACACTGAACTTTCAAAAGAAGAGAACAGAACTGAGGTTACCAGAGGTGGAAAAGGGGGCGGAGGGTAAGGGAGGAATTGGTAAAGGGCCACAAAAAATGGTTACATTGTATAATGTTGGATATACTAATTATCCTGATTTGAGCATCACATATTGCACACAGGTATCGATATTCGACTCTGTACCCCACAGATATGTACAACCAATTATGTTTCAATAAAGATAAATACATAAATTAGATTTTAAAGAACAAGTTGACCCTGGCAAGCTGGAAGATGTGAAGAAATCCAGGCAGCTGACATCTGGGTTACATCTGGATTACACAGGTAATGAAAAAGGATGTAGGTAATGAAAGAGTAATAAATGTTTGTTTCCAAGGTCTTCTTTGTAAGTACTTCTCAATATGACAATGATAATAGTTATGATTCACAGGCTCATGTGCCAACCTCCCCCAGGAAGGTCTCCTGAGTATTTCTTTAATGAAGGTATCTACATCAAAAACTATATTTGTTGCTTCAACCAATTTTGTCTTTTCCACGTGGAAATTCATAGTGATGCCTTACATTATCTCTGGAATAAAGGGGATGGTTTGACAGGTTTATTCTATGAATTTACTTAATGTATCATCAACCAAGAATTGCTTATCATTTATCGCAAACTGGTTTCTACTTTTCGTAGAGAGTATGTCTGTTTATTGGCTTTATTAGTTGAAGAATACAGATGTTATTCACTATGTAGATGCTTATCATTTATAAATAAAATCTAAGCCAACACTTATGATTTCAATATTTTTTTCCTTGCACGCCCAATTTACTTTCTTTCTAAGGATGATGCTCTTATTTAACACACATTTTTATTCACCTGTGAATACGTATGTATGCATATACTGTGCGCAAATGTATGTATTTCCTGGTTCATTCAAAATAGCCGGAAAGGTTTAGAGAAACACTTTAAGAACATTAATTTTTTTAAAGGAATAAATTCATGAAGACATTGAAGGGAAAGGAAATAACCAGCTGCAAGGTAGAAAAAGATATTCCTCTTTCTGTCTTTTAGTTGTAGCACATACAGCAGTTTTCATACCAAGGAGAATAAACTGAATCCTAAAATGCGTTTTCGTTTAAGTTTAAAAAGAATAATATCAAGATTAAATTGCAGATAAGCTCTACAAAATGAAATGGAACATTAAGATAACATGTGAACTTAGAGGGGGGGAACAAAGTATTTCACTAAACTGAATTAACTAGATAATTAAGACTATTTAAAATATTACTACTACTACTACCACTACTGTTACCAATCATTTACTACGTGCCAGGCATGAAACTCAGTCCTTTTATGCATTATCACACATGAACATAACAAAAATCCCATTAGCTTTATTGTATATATGGGGGAAATGACACCTAAATTATAAAATATCAAATTACTAGTAGCATAAAAAGGCTCATTCACCTTCACTGCTACCTCTACAATTCTAAAATTATTTCCACAATTCCAGTAAGGACGTATTAGAGATAGTGGTAAACATGCCAGTGTTTTCCTTGAGGACAGGAACTGTAACATTTTCTTTGTATTTCTCCTAGAAATTTGCACAATCAGACCATTAAGAAATGTTTACTGATTCAACTGATTTTTAGCAGTTTTTGGAAATCACTCACTTATTTAAAAAATAGGCATAGAAAATCCTGTATTTCATGTGTGCTCAGCTCAATCAAAATCCAACCAACGTTTGAATATCAATCACATATCAGGTATGATGGTGGACATGGGAGGCCATATAAAGATGCTGAAGTCCTCATCACTTCCATCAAGGAGATTATATTTACAATAAATGCATAGCATCTCTAAATCTGGTTTTCTACTTGAAGTTGTGTTGTTCTCCCATCAGCATCATCAGCACCACCTGGGAACATACTACGACTGTAGAAGCTCACACACCACCACCGAATCTTGAATCACCATCTGCGTTTTCACAAGATCCCCAGGTATTTTCCATGTACATCAAAAGTTTCAGATGCACTCTTCTAGCACATTCTTGAGACAAAAAGTACTTTAATGTGATTAACAAATTAACTAATCCTTACATCTCTTTGGTAGTGAAGCCAGGAGTCTATGTAACCCCAAGGAGAATCAGACCCAAAGATTTCATAGCACATGACAGTCTCAGCAGCCTAAAGAACCAGTGAGAAAGAAAAACAACAGGAAGCAAAAGGGATACAGAAGCAGAGATGTGCAATATTTAGAAGCCTGGGATAAGCAATATGAGCATTCTGATTGCAGAAAAGGAGAGCTAGCAATAAAGCGAGAGAAGACACAACAGATCTGCAGACTGGTGGAACTAGATGGGAAGGGGAGTGCTGGGGGGCAGTGAGTGTGGATAGGAGGTAAGTATTTAGTTCTGTTGCATCTAAACAACTGTGAAAGAATAAGGTTTCTGAGTGTGAGTGCAATAGACATGTTCCACAATTACCTGCACTGCTCAAGTTTTCTGGAAAGGATGACTCCTGTGCCATGGACCTCTGTTCTCATATCCCCAGACACAGATGACTAGCTCTAAAATGGATACCTAATCCTAAGACAGCCATTCTTCCGGCTTACCACTGATTTATAACTTAGTGAATCTGCTCTAATAGTTGAGCTGAGCTAATGTTTTTTGCTCTTGAGAATTTGACATGGATAGTCGCCAGTTAGTGGTGGGCGCTAGAACTGATGTAGAGTCAGGGCAAATGGCCATATTGGAATAAATACATAATGAATATACAGAAGAAATGGACAGAGGGAGGGGAGGTGAGAGAAGAAGGAAGAAGAGTGCAGATGCTCACAACAACCCAGAATGAGAGACTCTGTGGTCCTTGGTTTCCAGCATGCTAACGCCAGGTCCTCTGAGGTCGAACTGTGCCTCATTTCCCGCTTTCGAACATGCATGCAAATACTTGTGGCATATTTCCACAGCAACCACCATCCCTTCACTTGATGGAACTTCAGTGGGTTTTTCCATGCAACTATGATGGGCATTGTAAAGTAAGGCAAGTCATAACTAAAGCCAAAATGTTTCATTACTTTAGTCATTATTTTAGTTATACTAAGTTTCCATTTATATTGACAGAGCTAGGGCTCAGACCCTCCAAACCCATTGTACAGACTGGGTCCTCAGACCCCGCACACGCAGGTCCATGCTAGGTAATTGGGAAAGATTCCAGGAGCTGTTGGCAGATGACATGAACTCAGTCCTCAGCTTCCACAGAGGCAGCAGCTTACAGGTCTGGTAGCTTATAGGTCCGGCAATGGCAGTGGCCTTGCAGAGGGTCCCAGGGGCACTAGCAGCAGCAGCCTCCAGCAGCAGTAGTGGCCTCCCCATGCCCCCCACAAGGGGGAGTGGCATCCCGGGGAAGGGAGGCACTGTGGATCAGAGCCACTCATCCTTATACTTAAGTCCATAACCCAGGACACCTGGGTGCACATGTGCAATTACACTAGACGATAACCAAGGAACACCCGAGTGCATATGCCTGTTTACATCAAATGCTCAGCAAGATTCTGAACATCTGAGGGGCCCTGACCATTTTTCCTATATTTTTCCAACAGGCACAGTTAAAACATAGCTCATGAGCAAGTGGTAAACAGAAAAAAGGAGTGAACACATAAGTTCTTTAAAAAACATTGCTCTTGAAGATGCAGTTAGATATCACCACCATGTTTACCTGTTTTAGAGCTCACTCTACACCGCGGGTAATGTCGCTAACTCTATGCATTGACAGTTGCCTCAGAAAGAGGCCAAAGGACCAAGGAATAAGAAACAGTCTCATTTTTAAATACTTAAAATGTACTGATGTTTATACTATTTAAAAGTATTGGAAAAATGTGACATATCAGAATTATAGTTTCATCTAATTTGAAAGGAGCAAATATTTAATTTATTAAATATTAAATGGTCTAAAATTTTGTAGTAAGATATACTATAGACATTAAAATACCACCTTATATTGTATATAATTAGCTCTTGGTGAATAAGAGAGTTGTCCATATCCTTGTCTCTTAAAAAAGTGAAATATATTTACAGATAATTACAAAGTTGAATAGCAGAGTCATAATATTAACAGGGTAGAGATAGTTGATGGAAAACAGTCTGAAAATCAGGATACCCCAAATGTTTTATTTTTTTCCCCCTACAAAACTCAAGTCTTAGCAGTCTGTTCCCTGAATAACTTGATGATATCATTGAAATAAGTCTATTGAAGATTGCTTGCCAACTTCACTACAGGTAGGTTCCAGTGAACCAAGCCCCTTCAGAATTTCATCAGAATAAGGTCAGGCTGACTTGTTATTTTTTTGTATGTACTAATGCTCTATGTTCTTTCATAAAACAAAATTGGTACCAGAAAATGTCATTGCCCCAGAGCATTCAAATGTGTCCTGCTCTTACCTCTTGTTCACCAGGCCTCTGAATAGATGGCTAAAATGTTTTTTTCTGTCTAGTCATGATCACTTTCATGTATCTGAGGATAGTAAAATTATAGGTCTATAATTTTATATAAAATAGATTTACAAAGGTGACCATGAGAATACAAAATAAATGTTCAAAAATATATTAATGTCCAAAAATATATATACCTTGCATATCTTCCTCCACCCCTTCATTGATTACACCTTTGAACAACAAGCCTTTAGGTAGAAGGAAAACAGCTTCAGGTGAGATTAAGTCCTCATCACACAGCAGGATGCAGTAGTTACCAATCTTAGGCTGATGTTAGACATGTGATTTTTACTCTTTGTGTTTTCAATCTGTGATTTCAATAAATTCAAAACATTTAGAAAGACTTAGAAGAAACTGGGGCCAAGTGACATGGTAGCATAAATATTATTTCCATTTTCCGGTGAAAAGTATGTAGGCTTTGAAGTGTTCCTTTCCAAATACTCTTACAATACCTTATATATGCTTCATTTATAGCCCATGAAAAATGTGAGAAAGGATGTATAGGTCTATGGTTACATGAATGTCACTGAGGGCTACTCTATTATTAATGATGTAGATATTTAAGTGGCAAAAAATCCTCACAGCTATGGTGATGATTTCTCAAAGGGGCAAAACTCATTTTGTAGAAGGATAATTAAACTTTTAGTTATGTACACATTTTACAGAACAGTAGTCATATCATGTTGTCGTAGAAATTAGGCCCACAGATTGCTCTGGCTTTATGTGAAAGTTACAAGTGCTCCGAGAAAAAAACTTCTAGAGCATTCCCTGTAGGGGTGAACACTCTAGTCATGCCTATAACTTGTATCATCTAGTCATGCTAACATTGACAGCACTCTGCAATAGTTAGTGATCCTAAATGATAAATTAAAATCATTAAGAAATTGTTCACTGAAGTTACTCAGACTGTTTAAAATACACTTTACACTTCCTTGCATTATTGGTACAATTTTAATCATGAAATTCTGAAAATAATTAGGTAACTTAACTATTGAGAAAACAAGGATAGTGTAAGTAGATGAGATTATATCAGTCATTTTAGATCATTATCTCAAGTTGTAGGTAATATAGTTATGTCCCAACTCCAGCACTCAGCTCTGTAGCAGAACCCATTTCAATCTTGACATCCTGAATTTTTTATTGAACAAATATTTAAGGATGTTGGTCTTCACTAAGTTGTGGGTTAGTACATCAAAAATGTGTTCTAAGATATCTAAACATTCTTAATATGTTCATATTAGGTGATTGCTAGAGTTAGTCTATGACACTACTATTAATTAGTATTTACTTAATTTTATATGCCCTGAAATGTTGCAGTTATAGCTAGAAAAATGTAAAAGTATAACTCCTTACCTGAAGGATCTTGGAGAAATAAAAATACAATGTAACAGTAAGAGAACATTATAAAATTCCATAATATACTGCCAATATGTGAGGAATACCTAATAAATGTTAAAAAGGTTAAGAAAGATAGGCCAATGCTACCACCCCCAGCGGGTAATCCTGCTGCTACCAAGGACACTGCAGATGCCAGGGGGGTCATTGCTGCTGTGAGGTAACCCTGCTGCCACTGCAGACAGCATAGCTGCATGGGCCACAGCCTTGGACACTGCAGCCAAGTGGGCAGCTGCTGCAACCACCACTGCTGCAGTCACTGCCACTGGCACCACTGTACAGCCACCATTGTTGTGTGAACAGCCTACTGCTGCTATAGACACCGCTGCCATGAGGGCAGGCTGCCAAAGCCACCACCACAACCACCACTGCTGCAAGGGTGCCCTGCTACCACGGCAGCAGCTGCAGCAGCAACTACCACTGTGCAGGTGGACCTCCAACCACTTGACTGCACTGACACAAGGAGGGTCCAGTGGAGTCCAGGGAAGGAGAGTAATAGAAGAAGCTACTCTGCCAAATGACCAAACATCAACACTGAGATACTAAAATATGAAAAAACAAGAAAACATGAGTCCAACAAAAAAATACAATAGCTTCCAATTACCAGATTCAATAGAGTAGGAAACCCCTGAAATGACTGAAAAGGAATTCCAAGTAAAAATCTTAAAGAAACTCAATGAGATACAAGAAGATGCAGTTAGACAATACAATGAACTGAGCAAAATTATCCAAGATATGAAGGTGGAAATTTACAAAGAGATTAATACTTTAAAAAAGAATGTAGTAGAACTAATAGAATTGAAGGAGTCATTCAATGAAATAAAAAACACAACTGAGAGCTTAAGCAGCAGGCTAGAGCAAGACAGAATTTCTGATCTTGAAGATAGTCTCTTTGAAATAACTCAGGCAGGCAAAAAAAAAAAAAAGAATTAAAAAAATGAATAAAATAAGAGAGACAGAAGACAACATTAAGCACACAGACATCCAAATCATGGGTGTTCCTATGGGCCGGCCTGTGGCTCACTTGGGAGAGTGCGGTGCTGATAACACCAAGGCCCCGGGTTCGGATCCCATATAGGGATGGCCGGTTCGCTCACTGGCTGAGGAGCGTGGTGCTGACAAATCATGGGTGTTCCTGAAGGGGAGGAGAAAGGAAAAGGCACTGAGAACATATTCAATGAAATAATACTGGAAAACTTCCCAGGTATAGAGAGAGACACGGACCTTTAGATTCAGGAGTCTCAAAGATCTCCAAAGAGAATCAATCCAAAAAGGTCAATAAAACTCAAAGATAAAGAGAGAATCCTAAAAACAGCAGAAGAGTGTCAAGTAACCTATAAGGGAGTCCTCATCAGACTACAGCATAATTCTCAACAGAATTTCTATAGACCAGAAGAGAATGGGATAATATATACAAAATACTAAAAGAAAAAAACTGCCAGCCAAGAATACTGTACCCAGCAAGGCTATCCTTCAGAAATGAAGAAGTAGTGTATTTCCCAGACAAAGAGAAACAAAAGGAGTTCACTACCACACGAATAGTCTACAAGAAATTCTCAAGGGAGTAGTGCATCTGGAATCCAAAAAATTATAATCACTATCATGAATACACAAGAAAGAACAAAATCCACTGGTAAAACAAAAATACAAACAAGAAGGAGAAAGTAACTGTTATCTTACTACCTCCCCAAACCAACAAACACTGAAGACAAATAATAAAGGGAAAGAAACAAAAGGTATTTAAAATATCAAGATGAAAATCATTAAATGCCAGAAGTACGACAATATCTTTCAGTAACAACCCTAAATGTAAATTAATTAAATTCCCCACTTAAAAGACACAGATGGGCTGATTGTATTAAAAATGCTAGACCCAATTATAATGCTGTCTATAAGAGACTCACCTTACCTGAAAAGACACACACAGACTAAGAGTGAAGATATAGAAAAAAATACACCATACAAATGGAAATCAAAAATGAGCAAGAGTAGCTATTCTAATATTGGATAAAATAGGCTTTAAACCAAAAACCATAAAAAGAGACAAAGAAGGCTAATATATAACGATAAAGGAATATATCCAGCAAGAAGACATAACAATCATGAATATATATGCACTCAACACTGGAGAACCCAGATATATAAAGCAAACACTATTAGACCTAAGGAAAATGATAGACCCAAATAAAATAATAGTTGAGGACCTGAACACACCTTTCTCAACATTAGACAGATCATCTAGGCAACAAATCAGCAGAGAAACAGAAGATTTAAACCATACTTTAGACTGATTGGACTTGGCAGATATCTACAGAACATTTCATCCAACAACCACAGAATATACATTCTTCTGATCAGCACATGGAACATTCTCCAAGACAGACCACATGTTAGGTCACAAGTCATCACAACATATTTTAAAAAACTGAAATCATTTCAAGTATCTTCTCAGACCAACAGATTAACTAGTAATCAATAACAATTGAAACTCTGGAAACTATACAAACATGTGGAAATAAACATGTTCCCAAATAACATATGGGTCCAAGAAGAAATTAAACAAGAAATCAACAAATTTCTTGAAACTAATGAAAAGAAAGACACATCACACCAAAACCTGTGGGATATTGCAAAAGCAGTACTAAGAGGGAAGTTTATTGCAATAAATGCCCACATCAAAGGATGAGAAAAATGGCAAATAAACAACCTAATGCTACACATCAAAGAAATAGAAAAATAAAAACAATCAAATTCCAAAATTAGTTGATGGGAAGAAATAATTAAGATCAGAGAAGAACTAAATTAAACAGAAACCCAAAAATGATACAAAAGATAATGAAACAAAAGGTTGTTTTTCAAGAACATAAACAAAATAGACAAACCATTAGATAGGCTAACTAAAAAAGGAAGAGAGAAGACTCAAACAACAAAAATTAGAATTGAAAAAGGAGACATTACAACTGAACCACAGAAATACAAAGAATCATTGGATACTGTTATAAATGACTATACACCAACAAATTTGATAACCAGGAGGAAACAGATACATTTCTGGACACATGCAAAGTACACAGACTGAACCAAGAAGAAATGCAAAACCTGAACAGACCAATAACAAGCAATGAGACTGAAGCTGTAATCACCAGTCTTTCAACAAAGAAAAGCCCAAGACAAAATGACTTTAATGATGAATTCTACCAAACATTTAAAGAGGAATTAGTACCAATTCTCTTCAAACTATTCCAAAAAATTGAAACAAAGGCCATTCTCCCAAAGATTTCGTATGAGACCAGCATCACTCTGATACCCAAACTAGACAAAAATACAACGAAAAAAGAAACTACAGGCCAATGTCTCTCATGAACATAGATGTAAAAGCCCACAGTAAAATACTAGCCAATATAATACAGAAATATAACAAAAAAAATTAAATAGCATGATCAAGTGGGATTCATCCCAGGGATACAAGCATAGTTCAACATACACAAGACAATGAATGTGATACACCACATCAACCAGATCAAGGACAAGAACCACATGATAAATCTCAATAGATGAAGAAAAAGCATTTGACAAAATTCAACAACCTTTCATGATAAAGCCTCTCAGCAAACTAGGTATAGAAGGAAAGTATCTCAACACAATAAAAGCCATTTATGACAAACCCACCATCAATATCATCCTGAATGATACTGGAATGGGAACAAGAACAGGAACAAGACAAGGATGCCCACTCTCACCACACCTATTAATATGGTATTGGAAATACTAGGCAGAGTAATCAGGCAAGTGAAAGAAATAAAGAGCATCCAGATTGGAAAAGACAAAGTCACACTGTCCCTGTTTGCAGATGACATAATCCTATATATAGAAAAGCCTAAAGACTCTGCAAAAAACTTGTAGAGTTAATAAATGATTTCAGTAAAGTTGCAGGATACAAAATCAAATGCAAAAATCAGTAGCATTTTATACTACAACAACGAACTATCAGAAAAAGAAATCAAGAAAGCTAGCCCAGTTACAATAATCACCAAAACAAACAAACAAAAAAACAAACAAAAAAACCTAGGAATAAATTTAACCAAGGAGGTGAAAAATCTCTACAACAAAAACTACAAATCACTGTTGAAAGAAATTAAGGAGGACACAAAAAGATGGAAAGACATTCCATGTTCTTAGACTGGAAGAATTAACATTGTGAAAATTTCAGTACTACCCAATGTGATCTACAGATTCAGCACAGTCTGCAACAAAATACCAATGACATTCTTCACACAAATAGAAAAAATAATCCTAATATTCATATGGAACAACAGTAGACCTCGAATAGCCAAAGCAGTCCTGTTAAAAGAAAAATAAAGCTGGAGGCATAACACTACCTGACTTCAAATTATACTATAAAGCTATAGTAACCAAAACAGCATGGTACTGGCATAAAAACAGACGCTCAACCAACAGAAAGGAATGGAGAACTCAGAAATCAACCCACAAACTTATAGCCAAATGATCTTTGACAAAGGCACCAAGAATATACATTGGGTAAAAGACTGCCTCTTCAATAAATGTTGCTGGGAAAACTGGACATCCATTTGTAGAAGAATGAAATTAGACCTTTTCCTCTTGCCATATACCAAAATCAACTCAAAATGGATTAAAGACTTAAATATGAGACCTGAAACTATAAAACTCCTGAAAGAAATTATAGGGAAAACACTTCAGGAAGTAGGACTGGGCTTTATGAATAATACCCCAAAAGGCAACAAAAGGAAAAATAATAAATCGTGATTATACCAAACTAAAATGCTTCTGTACAGCAAAAGAAACAATTAACAGAGTGAAAAGACAACCTACAGAGTGGGAGAATATTTGCAAACGATGCATCTGACAAAGGATTAATATCAGAATATGCAAGGAACTCAAATAACTTAAGAGTGAAAAAATAATAACCTGATAAAAAAATTATAACCTGATTAAAAAATGGGCAAAGGAGCGAACAGACGTTTCTCAAAGGAAGATACACAAAATGGTCAAAAGACACATGAAAAAATGCTCAATATCACTCAGCATCAAGGAAATGCAAATCAAAACCACATTTAGATATCGTCTCATCCCAGTTAGACTGGCTATTATTAAAAAGACAGAATAACAAATGCTGGTGAGGATGCAGAGAAAGGCGAACCCTCCGACGCTGCTGGTGCAAGTGTAAATTGGTGCAGCCACTATGGAAAATGGTATGGAGGTTCCTTAAACAACTACAGATAGAATGGCCATATGATCCAGCAATTCCCAAAGGAATGGGAATCATCATGTTGAGGGGATACCTGCACTCCCATGTTTATCACAGCTCTATTTACAACAGCCAAGAGTTGGAACCAACCTAAATATTCAGATGACTGGATAAGGAAAATGTATATCTACACAATGGAATACTACTCTGCCATAAAAAAGAATGAAATACTGCTATTTGCAGCAACATGGGTGAATTTAGAGAAAATTATGTCAAGTGAAATAAGTCAGGCACAGAAAGAGAAATATCACATGTCCTCACTCATAAGTGGGAGTTTAAAAAAAAAACAAATAAATTTAAAAAAAAAAAGATACAATAATTACAATAATATACTGAGCTTTCAAAAGCAGAGAATGGAATTGAGGTTACTGAGGTGGGAAAGGGGAGGGGGGTAAAGGAGGAATTAGTAAAGGGCCATGAAAAACGATTACATTGTATAATGTCAAATATAGTAATTATCCTGATTTGAGCATCGCATATTGCACACAGGTATTGATATTCAACTCTGTACCCCACAGATATGTACAACCAACTATGCTTCAATAAAAAAAAAAAAAAGAAAGAAAAAGAAAGAAAGAGAAATATGGGCTAAAATACCTGGAGAAAACCTGATATAGAGGTCATGGATTAATTTCAGAAAAGGAAAGTAAAACTGGAATTGTTCTGGATTGATTGAATTGTGTCCCCCAAAGTTCATACATTGGAAGCTGAATCCCCACTGTAACTGTTGAGGGTGGAAAATCCTATTATGGTAATTTAAAGGTGGAGCCTTGAAGAGGTGATTAGACTGTAGGACCTTGCTGTGGTGAATGGATCAATAATGGTGGTCAGAGGCATCGTTCTGAGGGCGTTAGAAGAAGAGCACATGAGAGGTTAATCCCTCTCTGCTCCTCCATTTTGCAGTGTGATACCCTGCTGTCACTGAAGTCACCACCAAAGAAAGCCTTCACCAGAGGTATTCCTGGACTTTGGACTTCCAGCTTCTGAAACTGTAAGCAATAAATTCTGTTTTCTTATAAATCACCCAGAACTGGGTATTTTGTTATAAGCAACAGAAATGGACTAACACAGGAAGTAAGGGAGTTAGAGGCCAAAATTCTATCCATTTTATGGGGAATTCCCAATATTGAGGGTGAAACGAAACATTTCATTTTCCTTGCAGCTTTGAAATCTTAAGGATTGAATCATACAAATGTAGAATCAACATTTTAAAAGTCCCAAGTTGAATAGCCCTAAACTAGATACCAGATAGACAGACATCATATGATCTCCTTCATGATTTATGTAATGCAGTTTTTCAAAAGAAAATGATCTTGCTGTTGAGGGTATAATGTGGGGGGAAGGACAGAGTGGGCAGAAGTCTTTTACTGTTGGATTAGGATAATTCCACTACCAAAAAAGTACAGGTAAGAATAAAGGCTCTGGGGCCAGACTATTTGGAACAATCCCAGCTACACGTCTTACTGACTTTGTGACCTGGGCCAGTATTTAGCTTCTCCATACCTCAATTTCCCAAAAAATAAAATGGGGAGAACAATAGCCTCTACCTCATAGGAGTGCAGTGAGAACCAAATGAGTCAATACACGTAAAGATCTTGAATCAGAACCTAACACACTGTAGGTACTAAAGAAAAGGTAACTATGATGATTATTATCAGCTATTACTAAGCTCAGATCCTCTTACATGTATACAAGACTTAATCTGTACTCAAAGAAAAAGAAGATACCTAATGGTAGAGAGGGAGTGTGAACATCCCTCACATTTTGTTATGGGCCAGGAAAAAGCACTGAACAGTATGAGTTCAAGGAAGGAAAAAAACATCTTTCCACTGGGGTAGTCAGGGAAGATTTTGTGGAAGAGGTGGGTGAAACCAGCTTTTTCTCTCTTGAATTCCTTACCAATCAGCAGAGGTTTAATGTGACTCAGTCATGCAAATATGATTATCTGCCTGTGTCCACAACATTTCTGCATGAGGGAGAAGGAAGAAAACTTTCCCTTTGCTACTTTCCCCCATGACTCATGTGTATTTCTTCAAAATCAGTGTTGAAACTTGGTTTCGATTTGAAAAGTGAAGGTAATGACGGGTCATTCAAAAAGAGGCAAGTAATATTCAAGGAAGTCCAAAATAACATGATCACACCACCACAGGCTGACAAGCCCTTCTGGCCCAGAAGTGTCAGCAGCAGCAGACTGAGCTACTGGTTCAGGGCTTCTCTAGGGATTTGAACTGATGGTTTCTTACCTACCATATTCCTGTTCCCCTCCCCTCTGCTCCCCCTCTACTCCTCTCTTCCAAGCCTCCAAGAGAGGGCAAAGCATACATGAAGGAAAAGGCCAATTACCTGATAATGGTTTTCTAGAAGAGAGGGTATTTCTAGCTTCTCAGAGCCTGCATTCTAGAAGGGGTGACTGCTGAGGGATTCCCAGTGTTGACTCTTAGAAAGCAGGGCATTGTGAATGTCCCCATCCATCTGAGTGGCCCACTAGAAAGATGACAGCACTTCCTCCTTTCATTGCAAAAAATAATTCTTCATAGAATCTTAGAACTAGAAGAGATAGTAGAGGTCTCCCCCTCTTCCCTCTAGCTTTATGGGTGAAGAAGCAGGATGCAAGGACTTCTGAGGCTTGCCCAGCACTTGGCTATTTAAATCTCCTAAATCACTGCCGTAATGGGGCTCTGAAACCTAAGTCAGAGTCAATGGAAAAATAAACTGTTTTCAGAGACCATATTCTGCTAATAATCTAAGATCCCTTTTTAAGAAAGTGTCCCAAGTGTTTTATTTTACTTTGCATATGAATTCCTAGGGGTTAGGGGAGTATTGGATAAATCACAAAATAACCCACTAAACGTGTACATTTCTGAGTATAACACTCTCTAGTAATGACCCGGGCAGCTGAAAATAACTGTACTTATTCCTCCCGTGAAACAGTTTTTATGATACCAGATATTAAAATTTTTGCAAAATATAAAAATTCATAAAAATAATATATACATTTCATTCAGTTAGAGATAAAACAAAGATATAAGGAAAGAGCAATGAATCCAGACTGATATCCTGTCACTCATAAGTCCCCTCCCACTGATGCCCTTTCCTCCCACCAAAGAAATTGGCTTCAGTTGAACAATATTTTATCATAAGGAACTTATTTTTGTCAACAGGATGTTCCTGTTATTTTTAAGTCCTGTAGTTTCAACAACAGGGTTTCAGGGCAGTGAAATAAAATGTGAATAGCAGAGAAATATTAATTTCTGAGTGTATTTATGAATGCATTAGAAAAATCCAAATATTTCCATTTCCCACACAATTGAAGAATAATTTTTAAAAAGATAAAGAAAGAAGAGTCCAAATAATCCAAAATACACTTGAAAATATTTATGAATTTCTCCTTATGAACTATCTGAATTACTTCTCATTTAAAAAAAAAACATGATCTAATATTCAGTAAAGATTTTTCGCTGAAGTTCTTAATGTCTCAATTGTAACCAAACTTCTTGATTATAATGCTGGCCCAGCTAATGCGTTTATAATGGTACACTAGTTAGTTTGTTCCTTTCTTCCTTTCTTTTTCTCTTTTCTTCAAATAAAAGTTGCATATGCCACAAAGCAAAAATAATTTTTAAAACACACTGAAGATTCAAGCGTGTGATATGCATGCCATCTGGGAAGGTATTATGTACTTCTAGATGACAACATCTTCCCGAATGTCAGAGCTGCTCTTCATAACTCACACAGAGGCCTATTACCTACGTGCGTGGAGAGGAATCAGGAGATATCATCTAAATCAGACACTTGCTTGAAGATTCTGCTGCCTGCTACCACCAGGAACAGAGACTAGTAATCTAACTGGGTTTGATTATGGATGGAAATACAGCAAACCCACTACTGTCTGAAGCATTCTGAATTAAAGACAGGAAGAACATGGTGATTTCACAAAACAGACAGAGAAAGTGAAGTGCTTGCTGATATGGACTCTGAATCAGAGAGGCCTGGCTTCAAACCCTGGCACTACTACTTAATAGTTGTGTGACTATGGGTGAGTACAATTACCTTTCTGAGTCTCAGTAGCCTTGTTTGTAAAACATGACTGAATTTTTTTTCCCATAAACTTGTTGTGAGGGATTAACGAAATAATCAAATTACAGTGCTTAGCACAGTGCCCAGCATGTGGTAAGGGTGCAATAGAGGATAACTATTATTATCATTAACTTTAGCATGTAAACTGGTTTAATTACTTTGCTGAAACACTGTAATGTCTACTCATGTATAAAAATCACACATGGCACTTACCTGTAGTCATATTGTTTTTCATGTGATATCCAAATATTTGGTTAACAATATTATTTTTATTTTGCAACAGTAAGCTTATCAGAGATCCTAATTCACCAGGTCGTCACCACCCCTAACTCAGTGTCTAATACCATTTCTCAGAAGAGCAGGCATTTCATTCAGAGCACCCACATCAATGACTTAAATGTGAAGGAAGGCTCTGGGGCGATGTTCAGTCATGTGAAAGTAAGAAAGAAAAAAATTTTTTTTTTTTTCTTTTTTAAATTTTATTTTGTCGATATACATTGTGGCTCATTATTGCTCCCCAACACCAAAACCTCCCTCCCTTCTCCCTTCCCCCCTCCCCCCCAACAATGTCCTTTCTGTTTGCTTGTCATATCAACTTCAAATAATTGTGGTTGTTATATCTTCTTCCCCCCCCCCCCCGGTTTGTGTGCGTGTGTGTGTGTGTGTGTGTGTGTGTGTGTGTGTGTGTGTGTGAATTTATATATTAATTTTTAGCTCCCACCAATAAGTGAGAACATGTGGTATATCTCTTTCTGTGCCTGACTTGTTTCACTTAATATAATTCTTTTTTTTTTTTTTTTAATTTTATTTTGTCGACATACATTGTAGCTGATTATTGCTCCCCATCACCAAAACCTCCCTCCCTTCTCCCTCCCCCCCTCCCCCCCAACAATGTCCTTTCTGTTTGCTTGTTGTATCAACTTCAATTAATTGTGGTTGTTATATCTTCTTCCCCCCCCCCCGGTTTGTGTGTGTGTGTGTGTATGTGTGTGTGTGAATTTATATATTAATTTTTAGCTCCCACCAATAAGTGAGAACATGTGGTATTTCTCTTTCTGTGCCTGACTTGTTTCACTTAATATAATTCTCTCAAGGTCCATCCATGTTGTTGCAAATGGCAGTATTTCATTCGTTTTTATAGCTGAGTAGTATTCCATTGTGTAGATGTACCACATTTTCCGTATCCACTCATCCGATGATGGGCATTTGGGCTGGTTCCAACTCTTGGCTATTGTAAAGAGGGCTGCGATGAACATTGGGAAACAGGTATACCTTCGACTTGATGATTTCCATTCTTCTGGGTATATTCCCAACAGTGGGATAGCTGGGTCGTATGGTAGATCTATCTGCAATTGTTTGAGGAACCTCCATACCATTTTCCATAGAGGCTGCACCATTTTGCAGTCCCACCAACAATGTATGAGAGTTCCTTTTTCTCCGCAGCCTCGCCAGCATTTATCGTTCATAGTCTTTTGGATTTTAGCCATCCTAACTGGGGTTAAGATGGTATCTCAATGTGGTTTTGATTTGCATTTCCCGGATGCTGAGTGATGTTGAGCATTTTTTCATATGTCTGTTGGCCATTTGTATATCTTCCTTAGAGAAATGCCTACTTAGCTCTTTTGCCCATTTTTTAATTGGGTTGCTTGTTTTCTTCTTGTACAGTTGTTTGAGTTCCTTATATATTCTGGATATTAATCCTTTGTCAGATGTATATTTTGCAAATATTTTCTCCCACTCTGTTGGTTGTCTTTTAACTCTTTTAATTGTTTCTTTTGCTGTGCAGAAGCTTTTTAGTTTGATATAATCCCATTTGTTTATTTTTCCTTTGGTTGCCCGTGCTTTTGGGGTCATATTCATGAAGTCTGTGCCCAGTCCTATTTCCTGAAGTGTTTCTCCTATGTTTTCTTTAAGAAGTTTTATTGTTTCAGGGTGTATATTTAAATCCTTAATCCATTTTGAGTTGATTTTAGTATACGGCGAGAGGTATGGATCAAGTTTCATTCTCCTGCATATGGATATCCAGTTGTCCCAGCACCATTTGCTGAAGAGGCAGTCCCTTCGCCACTGAATAGGCTTGATGCCTTTGTCAAAGATCAGCTGACAGTAAGTGTGTGGGTTGATTTCTGGATTCTCTATTCTATTCCATTGGTCAGTGTGTCTGTTTTTATGCCAGTACCATACTGTTTTGGTTATTATAGCTTTGTAGTATATCTTAAAGTCAGGTAGTGTTATGCCTCCAGCTTTATTTTTTTTGCTCAGCATTGCTTTGGCTATGCGTGGTCTTTTATTGTTCCATATAAATGTCTGGATAGTTTTTTCCATTTCTGAGAAAAATGTCTTTGCAATTTTGATGGGGATTGCATTGAATTTGTATATCACTTTGGGTAGTATGGACATTTTCACTATGTTGATTCTTCCAATCCAAGAGCATGGGATATCTTTCCATCTTCTTGTATCCGCTCTAATTTCTCTCAGCAGTGGTTTGTAGTTCTCATTATAGAGATTTTTCACCTCCTTGGTTAACTCAATTCCTAAGTATTTTATTTTTTTGGTGGCTATTGTAAATGGGCAGGCTTTCTTGATTTCTCTTTCTGCATGTTCACTATTGGAGAAAAGAAATGCTACTGATTTTTGAGTGTTGATTTTGTATCCTGCTACTGTGCTGAAATCATTTATCAATTCTAGCAGTTTTTTTGTAGAGGTTTTAGGCTGTTTGATATATAGGATCATGTCATCTGCAAACAGGGACAGTTTGACTTCATCTTTTCCAATCCGGATGCCCTTTATTTCCTTCTCTTCTCTGATTGCTCTGGCTAGTACTTCCAACACTATGTTGAATAGGAGTGGTGAGAGTGGGCATCCTTGTCTAGTTCCTGTTCTTAAAGGAAAAGCTTTCAGCTTTTCCCCATTCAGGATGATATTGGCTGTGGGTTTGTCATATATGGCTTTAATTATGTTGAGATACTTTCCCTCTATACCTAACTTATAGAGGGTCTTTGTCATGAATGAGTGCTGAAATTTATCAAATGCTTTTTCAGCATCTATAGAGATGATCATATGGTCCTTGTGTTTGAGTTTATTAATATGGTGTATCACATTTATTGATTTGCGTATGTTGAACCAACCTTGCATCCCTGGGATGAATCCCACTTGATCGTGATGAATAATTTTTCGTATGTGTTGCTGTATTCTGTTTGCTAGTAATTTAGTGAGGATTTTTGCATCTATATTCATCAGGGATATTGGCCTGTAGTTTTCTTTTTTGGTTATATCTTTACCTGGTTTTGGTATCAGGATGATGTTTGCTTCATAGAATGAGTTTGGGAGATTTGCGTCCGTTTCAATCTTTTGGAATAGTTTGTAAAGAATCGGTGTCAATTCCTCTTTGAATGTTTGGTAAAATTCTGCTGTGAATCCATCTGGTCCTGGGCTTTTCTTTGTTGGGAGCCTTCTGATAACAGCTTCAATCTCCTTTATTGTTATTGGTCTGTTCAAATTTTCTACGTCTTCACGGTTCAGTTTTGGGAGCTTGTGTGTGTCCAGAAATTTATCCATTTCCTCCAGATTTTCAAATTTGTTGGCGTATAGTTGTTTATAGTAGTCTCGAATGATTCCTTGTATTTCAGATGAATCGGTTGTAATATCGCCTTTTTCATTTCTAATTTTTGTTGAGTCTTCTCTCTTCTTTTTTTTGTTAGCCATGCTAATGGTTTGTCAATTATATTTATCTTTTCAAAAAACCAACTTTTTGATTCGTTGATCTTTTGAATTGTTTTTTGGTTTTCAATTTCATTCAGTTCTGCTCTGATCTTAATGATTTCTTTCCGTCTGCTAACTTTAGGTTTGGATTGTTCTTGTTTTTCTAGTTCTTTAAGGTGAAGTGTTAGGTTGTTCACTTGCCATCTTTCTATTCTTCTGAAGTGAGCGTTTAATGCAATAAATTTTCCCCTCAATACTGCTTTTGCAGTATCCCACAGGTCTTGGTATGATGTATCATTGTTTTCATCAGTTTCAATAAATTTTTTGATTTCCTGCTTGATTTCTTCTTGGACCCATATGTCATTAAGTAGAATGCTGTTTAATTTCCATGTGTTTGTATAGTTTCCAGAGTTTCGTTTGTTATTAATTTCTAGTTTTAATCCATTGTGGTCTGAGAAGATACATGGGATAATTCCAATTTTTTTGAATTTGTTGAGACTTGATTTGTGACCTAATATGTGATCTATCCTGGAGAATGATCCATGTGCTGCTGAGAAGAATGAATATTCTGAGGTTGTTGGGTGGAATGTTCTGTAGATATCTGCCAATTCCAATTGGTCTAGAGTCTTGTTTAGATCTTGTGTTTCTCTACTGATTCTTTGCCTAGATGATCTGTCTAATCTTGACAGTGGGGTGTTCAGGTCCCCTGCTATTATGGTATTAGTGTCTATTTCCTTCTTTAGGTCTAATAGAGTTTGTTTTATAGATCTGGCTGCTCCAACATTGGGTGCATACATATTTATGATTGTTATGTCTTCTTGATGGATCAGTCCTTTTATCATTAAGTAGTGTCCCTCATTGTCTCTTTTTATGGTTTTTAGTTTAAAGTCTATTTTGTCAGATATAAGAATAGCTACTCCAGCTTGTTTTTCTTTTCTGTTTGCATGGTAAATCTTTTTCCATCCTTTCACTCTTAGTCTGTGTGAATCTTTATGGGTGAGGTGGGTCTCTTGTAGACAGCATATAGTTGGGTCCTGCTTTTTGATCCAGTCAGCCAGTCTGTGTCTTTTAATTGGGGAATTTAAGCCTTTTACATTAAGAGGTGTTATTGAAAGGTGTTGATTTATTCCTAGCATTTTATTGGTTGTTTGGTTGTCTTAAGTGTCTTTTGTTCCTTGCTTTCTGATTTACTGTTTGTTTTCTGTGTTTGTTGGTTCCTTAGGTTGTAGATAGTGTTTTTGTTAGCTTGTTTTCTCTTCATGAATGCCATTTTTATTATACTAGCGGGTTTAGATTTTTCTTGGGTTTTTATGGCAGTGGTAGTTATTTTTCAGGAACCAAACCCAGTACTCCCTTGAGGATTTCTTGTAAGGGTGGTCTTGTGGTAGTGAACTCCCGCAGTTTTTGTTTGTCTGAGAAATATACTATTTGCCCCTCATTTCGGAAGGATAGCCTTGCAGGGTAGAGTATTCTTGGCTGGCAATCTTTGTCTTTTAGTATTTTGAAAATATCATCCCATTCCTTTCTAGCTTTTAGGGTTTGTGATGAAAGGTCTGATGTTAACCTGATTGGGGCTCCCTTATAGGTGATTTGACGCTTCTCTCTTGCAGCTTTTAAGATTCTCTCTTTGTCTCTGAGTTTTGCCAATTTGACTATGACATGTCTTGGAGAAGGCCTTTTTGGGTTGAATACGTTTGGAGATCGTTGAGCTTCCTGGATCTGAAGATCTGTGATTTTTCCTATATCTGGGAAGTTTTCTGCCACTATTTTGTTGAATATGTTTTCAATGGAATCTCCATTTTCCTCCCCTTCTGGAATACCCATGACTCGGATATTTGAGCGCTTATGGTTGTCTGATACCTCTCTCAGATTTTCTTCAATGTCCTTGATTCTTTTTTCTTTCTTTTTGTCTGCTTGTGTTATTTCAAACAGCCCATCTTCAAGTTCAGAGGTTCTCTCTTCAACTTCGACAAGCCTGCTGGTTAAACACTCCGTTGTGTTTTTTATTTCGTTGAATAACTTCTTCAGTTCAGCAAGTTCTGCTACATTTTTTTTCAGGACATTGATTTCCTTGTACATTTCCTCTTTCAGATCCTGTATACTTTTCCTCATTTCATCATGATGTCTAGCTGAGTTTTCTTGTATCTCATTCAGTTTCTTTAGAATTATCACTCGAAATTCCTTGTCAGTCATTTCAAGGGCTTCTTGTTCTATAGGATCTAGAGTTTGAGATTTATTAACTTTTGGTGGTGTACTTTCTTGATTTTTTGTATTTCTGGTATCTTTTTTTTGGTGTTTATTCATTGTGGCCGGGGGTTTCACAGTCCACCGGTTTGAGACTAATGACTAACTAGGATGTTGCTGTGGTTGCCAATTTTGTATGGCTCCCTCCGTGACTGCTCAGTTGGCCTCTAGTGCCTTGTGTGTGTGGTTGCCTCGGGTCTTGGGCTTCTCTGGGGAGCCACCTTTCTGGTCAGCTTGGACTCTGCTGGGCTGGTGGGTCACGTACCACAGGGTGTGTGATCTCTGTTGAGCTTTCACTTCCTGTGCAGGACTTCTCCCTGTTCCGTGTGCTCTGGCCCAGGCTGTTAGATCGTGCAGTAGCGACCCCACCGGGTGTGTGGTTTTTGTCGAGTCTCCGCCTCCCTGGCCGCACGTCTCCCCACTCTGTGCGCACTGTGCTGGGCTGGGGCGTGTCTTCTGCACCCCTCGTCTAACAGCTGGGCCTTCAAGACCCTGCTCGGTACCGCCTCGCCCAGGAAGTCTACCAGGTTTCTGCTGGGCACAGACGACCGGTCTCTCTGGGTGCCTTTGTGGCACTATGTAGATCTTTCTCGGGTCTTGTTCACCTTTGTATCCCCCCAGTATAAACCGAGTCTAGCGCCCACCTGCAGCCTGGTCTCCGGCAGGTTCAAGCGGACCTGGGAACTCTCCTACCACACTATTCCCAACCAGAAATTCGTTAGGCTTTTTTCCAAACTGGTGGCCGCACAGATGGTATCTGCCTCCCAGTAACAGGGAGTTTACCTGGGGCCGGAGTCCAGGGTATGGTGGAGTGACAGTCGGCCCGCAAAGAAAAAATCTTTTAAAAATATGTCTTTAAATCTTTACTCGGTTCTACCAAGATAATCCAAAATTATCCACAGTGAATCCTAGATTTGAAATCACAGAAAGGCAAGGTGGTGATTAACTCTTGATGTTGGGTGGTAGATTACTTAACTATGAATGGGTGTAATCTCTATGGATGCTGTTTTGAAGGGTAGGTGAGCAAACAATCTCAGTGGCCTCTTCTACTATAACTAAGCTGTTATTTTTACATGTACTTGGAATTTTTACATGCTATGTACTTGGAATTTTTACATGCTATGTCACTGTACTTGGAATTCTGAAGATACTTTCTTTGGCAGACGAGGCAGCTTTGTTCTGCTATAGTCCGAATGTTTGTACAAATGTTCCCAAAATTCATGTGTTGAAATCTTAACCCCCAAGGTGATGGTATTGGGAGAAGGGGCTTTAGGAAGGTGATGAGGTCATGAAGGCTGAACCCTCATGAATGGGATCAGTGCATTTATAAAAGTGGTTCTGGAGATGCTCTCCCGTTCCACCATGTGAAGTTATACGAGAAGATGGCTGTTCATAAACCAAGTAGGGGTCCGTCACCAGACTCCTAATCTGTTGCTGCCTTGATCTTGGACTTCCCAGTCTCCAGAAATATGAGAAATGGGTTTCTGTTGTTTATAAGCCACCCGGTCTATGGCATTTTGGTATAATAGTGAAAACAAACTAAGACAATTTCCTACCATGTTACTTCAATATCTGAGCAGTAGTAAATAGCACCCTCATGATTTTTCTCCCGTTTTCCTATTCAGCAAAGAGATACTGGATCTAATAATAATTCTTTATTATTTCTATAAAACACTAAAATTGGACTTATGTTCCTGGAAGGACTTTAAGTAGTTTATAGACACATCAGCATTAAAAAAAAATTAAAAATGAGAGAAATGAGCCATAGAAAAAATAAAGTAAAATTGAACCAGGAAAAGGGTTTCAAAATGCTATTTGCTAAAAAATGGGCTGTACATTCATCCCAGTTTGTTCTCTTTAGCAGCTGTTTTAGAGTCAGTCTCTTTCTCTCTCAGGCACTTGCGTGCGCGCACACACAAACACAAGTAAGTCATGAGAAGCACAGATTCCTTCCAATATGAGAGTGTAATGGTTACTGTCTCATATAATGGACATAACATTGTCCATTATATGAGACAGTAACCATGAAAGAGCTTCTCCTTTTTTTCAATGCTATTAACAAAACAGAGCACAAAGCACTACAACGCATTCAATAAATGCTACCACAATGCAGTTTGGGAAAGTTAGATTCTAAAATGCATCTTTTTTAGGAGAAAAGCTCAAAAAGATATAGAGGCTATCAGGCTATCATACAAATTAAAATCAGATGTCTTATTCTTTGTAACTCCCTTTCTTCAATCCTTATAAAAACTCATTGAAGAAACACTGATGTTAGCTTTACATTTGCTTAGAGTTCTAAGTGGAGCACTGCCTCTAGCCTTCCTTGAAATTAATTTAAAAAGGAGAGGGGAGGGGAGGGGAGGGGAGGGGAGGGGAGGGGAAGGGGGAGGGGAGGGGGAGGGGGGGAGGGGAGGGGAGGGGGAGGGGAGGGGAGGGGAGGGGAGGGGGGAGGGGAGGGGAGGGGGGAGGGGAGGGGAGGGGAAGGGGAGGGGAGGGGAGGGGAGGGGGAGGGGAGGGGAGGGGGAGGGGAGGAGAAGAGAGGAGTCAGTAAGTTTGTTCTATAGTTTAGGTGTAATCATTACCAAATCAACTGTACCAAATACTGGTCAAATGAGGTCACTAGTAGTCCTCAGTCTATGGTTAGGTAAAATGTTTAGGATATTCTTCCATCTTTTATATGAAAGAAGTTTTTATAAACCAAACCTAAGGCCAACTGCTAATGGAGTCATAATGAGGTTCTCATCATTGCAAAAAAATTCACTCAAAAAATGATGCTGTATATAATTTTCAAAAGTCTAATATATTTAAAACATGCATATAATCAGTATCTCCCAGTGTAGGGGTTGAAGTTCATAAATCTAAAAGTCAAGTTTGGCATTTCTGGGTCCCACACGGCACCTTGTGGAGTTTTAGGATTCTATATACAATGCTAGATGTTGTGTTAGGTATTTTTGAATGTAATCTTTAGTTTAATCCTCATGACAAATCCATAAGACAAGCATTATTATCTCCATTCTTTCATTTAATCAATATTAATTGAGTACCTATTACAGGCCAGAGACTGTTCAAGGCTCCACAATTACAGCAGTGAACAACCACAGCAACAAAAAGTCCTTGCCCTCCTGGAGCTTACATTCTAGCGCATACTACTTTTTCTTGAATTCTTTTTAATCTAAACATGTCCTGAGCTAAATTATTAAAAAGACTCTAAGAAATAAAAAAATTCCTCTTAGGGCCGGCCCATGGCTCACTTGGGAGAGTGTGGTGCTGTTAACACCAAGGCCATGGGTTCAGATCCCATAAAGGGATGGCCAGTTAGCTCACTGGGTGAGTGTGGTACTGACAACACCAAGTCAAGGGTTAAGATCCCCTTACCGGTCATCTTTAAAAAAAAAAAAAAAGAAAGAAAATTCCTCTTAGACCATAGCTGGAATCTGACATAGACATGTAAAAGACAGAAAATATGAAAAAGCATACAAATGAAATACATATAAACTTACACCTGATAGTGATAACGCCATGACAGAAAATGAAATAGGACAAGGTCATTATGAAAGGTTGGGATATTTTTTATTATAATCCATTTCATTGGACTATAATGTTCTATTATGCTGCTTCCTAGAAAAATCCACCTTCCACCTCCACTGCCATTGTGTTTCATCATGAACTCAAAAAGTTATCTTGGGATAAATAATAAGTAGAAATTAATTATATGCTACTCATTATTACTAATTTTGAGTGCACAACAAATCATTGTTTATTTAGTATGCCACCTCAATTATTTTACAAACATTAAAAATTTTTCCAAAACTTACTTGTAAGTCTTTTAAGTTCAGCTTATAATTTCCTCCGACCCAATCTGCCTCCTACTTTCCTTTTTTTTTTTTAATGCTGGCTGGTACAGGTAACGAACCCAGACCTTGGTGTTATCAGTACCACACTCTAACCAACCGAGGTAAGTGGCCAGCTGCCTCCTACATTCTTCAGTTTTTTGCTACTCTAATAGTTTGGTAAAGGGAATTGCAGTATTATCATGTGCTTTCAAATAGCAAGTTGAGACTAATTCAACAGTAGCCATTGTTCAGGCTGTGTTTCATGCATGGAATGTCCTCCCCTCCATCCAAACTACCTCATAAGATCTTTTCAACCATTAATGCCTGGCTAAAGATCACCCTCTCCTCAAGTCCTTCTTTGACTTCAGCCACCTACAATGATCTTTACTTTATCTGAATTTCTGTAGAAACTAATAATTTACTGATACCTACTGATCTCTTATGGTTTTTATGTCTTATTGCTCCAAACAGACTATAAGCTTTTAAAAAATATAACTTCAGCTGATGCATTTTAGTATCCTGTTGACTGTAAAACATACTGGTACATGATAAAGGTTCAAGAAACAAGAAACATTTCTTCTTTCATCTTTATGGTACTGCCAGTTTATAGTTAAATAAAATTATAAGGAAAGTTAATTTCCTTTTATTTGAAAATATGGAAATAATATCAAAGCAAGTGCAGTTCTGGGGTGGGTTAGGAGGTCTTCCATTTTTCTGACATCCCCATTTATGCTTAACCTGCTTAGATTAAAGAGCCTCTGGCAACCATAAAAGACCCTGGTAGTAAAAGCAATCCTGAGCAGAAAGAATAAAGCTGGAGGCATCATACTACCTAACTTCAAAATATACTACAAAGCTATAGTAACCAAAACAGCATGGCACTGGCATAAAAACATATACCAATGGAACAGAATACAGAACCCAGAAATAAATCCGTGTTTTGACAGCCAATTGGTCTTTGTCAAAAGCACCAAGAGCATACGTTTGGGAAAGGACATCCTCTTCAATAAATGGTGCTGGGAAAACTGGACATCCATATGCAGAAGAATGAACCTATACCCCTATCTCTCACCATTTACTAAAATCAACCCCAAATGGGTAAAAGACTTAAATGTAAGACCTGAAACTGTAGAACTACTAGAAGAAAACAGGGAAAACACTCCATGACCTTGGTCTGGGCAAACATTTTATGGAGAAGACTTCTAAAGCATGGTCAACAAAAGCAATGATAAACCAATGGGAATATATCAAACTAAAAAGCTTCTGCACAGAAAAGAAGCAATCAAAAGAGTGAAGGGGCAACCAGCAGAATGGGAGAAAATATCTGTAGACTATTTATCTGACAAGGAATTAATATCCAGAATATATAAGGAACTTAAACAACTCAACAGCATAAAACCCCCAAATAATCTAATTAAAAAATGTGAAAATTATCTGAATAGATGTCTCTCAAAAGAAGACATACAAATGGCTAACAGGCTTATGAAAAAATGCTTAACATCACTAATCATCAGGAAAATGTAAATCAAAATCAATGAGATATCATCTCACCCCAATTAGAATGGCTATTATCAAAAAGACAAAAAATAAAAAATAACAAATGCTGGTGAGGATGCAGAGAAAGAGGAACTCTTATACACTGTTGGTGGGAAGGAAATTAGTACAGCCACTATGGAAAACTGTATGGAGGTTCCTCAAAAAACTAAAAATGGAACCACCATATGATCCAGCAATCCCACTGCTGGGTATTTATCCAAAGGAAAGGAAATTAGCATACTGAAGAGATATCTGCACCCCCACGCTTATTGTAGCACTATTCACAATAGCCAATATATGGAATTAACCTAGGTGTCCATCAACAGACACCTAGATGAATGGATAAAGAAAATGTGGTATACATACACAATGGAATATTATAAAGCCATGAAAAAGAATGAAATCCTATCATTTGTGGCAATGTGGATGAGTCTGGGAGACAGTATGTTAAGTGAAATAAGTCAAGCACAGAAAGATCAGTACCACATGTTCTAACTCATATGTGGGAGCTAAAAAAAATGTTGAAAATTTAGAGTAGAGAGCAGAACTGTAGCTGCAGGCTGAAAAAGGGAGGAGGAGAGGGGGCAAGGGGGTAGTTACAGGTTGGTTAATGGATATAAAATTAAAGCTAGACAGAAAAAATAAGTTCTAGTGATGTACAGTAGTGCTAGGCATCTACAAGTTATAATAATTTATTGTATATTCTCAAATGGCTTGAAGAGAGGAGCTTAAATGTTCTTATCACAAAGAAATGATAAAGTATTATAACAATGAGTTTGCTAACTACCCTGATTTGATCACTACATGTATTTAAATATATCTCTGTAGCCCATAAATATGTATAATCAATAAATTTCAATTAAAAACTAAATTTAAAAAATCATTAAAAAATTGCTTTTGGCTATTTTACCCTGTAGTATATTCCAAAGCAAAACAACAGTTCTAACAAAAATCTATTGTTCAATGATTCAAAATTGAAAATGAGAAAGTACTTCTAATAGTAGCACTGAAAAAAAAAGTACATACTAAATGATTACTACTTAAAAAATCAAATCTTTCTTTTACCAGTGACAGAAAGTACTTTCCATCTTTGCCATCTTTGTGTGTGAAGAAATGTCTTAAAACTTCAAAATTGTACCATTTTCTTTTCCTATTTCAAGAGTATGTTTAACTTCTTTTATATTGAAAACAAAATTGAGAGAGAAGTCAAACTAAAAAGTTAGGCTTATGCTGTGAATCACTAGAGATGCTCTTAAGTGTTGGGTATGAGTTTAGTGTTCTTCCATTCATTGCAAGCATAGCCTAAAACCAGGATCTAATTCATTCTGGAGTAATTGTGATTATTTTGTGCTCTACATGGTTTTGATAGAAAGATCCATGTATCTATAGAAATGCATTCTGATGTAAATATCTTTTTATAATAATATATACATTCCTTCATTCACCAAATATTTGTTGAGCACCTGCCATATATATGCCAGACACTGTTCTGGACTCTAGGGAAACAGTCCTACATAAAAGACCTTACCGAGATTACATTCTTTTTGAAGAAACAGAGTTAAAAATATAAAATAAATATGAAATATAACATTGGGTCGTGATCCAGGCTATCAAAAAAAAAAAAAAAAAAGAGTGAACAGGACTGGAGAGTGAAAAAGATGGCCAGGAAAGCCCTCTTCGGGGAATGGCATTTAAAGAGAACATGCCATGTGAATGTCTGAAAGAACGTTCCAGATAGAAGTAACAGCAAGTACAAAAGCTTTGAGAAGGGAACAGCTATAAAAATATCTAACACATAAGTATTGCTTGCTAAGTGGTAAGTACTCAGTAGTCACTGAGAATAATTCATTTAATCCTCACAACAATACTGAGAGGTAATTACTAGTATTATCATCTCTATTTTACAAATGCGGGAACTGAGGCACATTAAGAGAGAGAGATTAAATAACTTGTTCAAGGTTAAATCCTAGGAGAAGGCAGAACTAGAGTTTGATCCCAAGCAGTTAGCCTGGCTCTAGAATCCCTTCTCTAACCAATGTACCACACTGCTTGTCTAAACAAGGAGACTGCTGGGGCTGGACACTGAGCACTGTCTCCTTTCAAAAGTTGTAGCAAGAACTTGGAGAGCCTCAAAGAGCATCACCATTATTTTTTAAAAAGATTAAGGTATATCAGTTTGAACTAACATAATACTTAATAGAACTATATCTGGAATAGAGATTCCTCTAGAAGAAAATAAACACAAATGGATTTATGTCCAGGCTTGGACAACTCTACTGGATTATAGCCAAAAATGCACTATAGATTGACTTCTTTGATTACATCTGAAATAGTGAAGTAGAGATGGAACTTTGGTGCCTCTTCTCATAAGAGTTACATCTGCCTTTTCCAGATGGTGAACAGGAAATTGCAGATACGCACTTAACTTTATGTGGATAAAGCAACCATACAAGGCGCAGACTGTTGCCGAGCAAACATTAATAAAAATGCTTGGGGTTATTATCAGCTCAAACTATAGCTTGTTTGTTCTCTTGGGAAGGAACAAAAAATCTAGAAGTCAAGTTTTAAGGATCTCAATAAAGAGTTGGAGTGGAACAATGAACCCTTTGAGCCCTCTGAATCCCATGTGCTCTCCATCATGGAGGCTGCCTTCTAGGGTGCCTCCCATTCAGGGGTCTACAAGCACAAGTTTGTTAAAGCCCCGACACACATAATTTTACAACTGCATAAAGGAAACAGGACACAGATTGTTTGCTTATGTGTAGGATATTATTTTCTAAAGACTGCTGTATTTTCTAATACTGACATTTTATTTAGATTAAATTGTTCTGATTTAATATTTAAAGATATCTCTCTGCAGTGTGAGCTAAAACCCAGAATACGTCTTGTTTAAGCAATGTAACATTTGTTTGAACATCTAAGGTGGTAGGCATGTCTCCTCGTGTCCAGATAGATAGCTCTGGCCTAGCGGAGAATGATATAAAACAGCTTGTTTGGTGGCTGTAAAAAAGGTATTATTTTTTATATATCAACTGTACTGTGATACTTACTATAGTTCATTATAATTTATGATAACTCCCAACAGTAAGACTTCCTGAATTTTTTTTTATTATTTAAAATAAAAAAGATTTTCTGCAGCAAAGCACAATCTTTTCATAATACATTACTACTCAACAGATTTCAGAGAAGTTCAGGTAGGACTTGAAGAGATCTTTGAACTTAATGATCTTCCTGGGCCATCAGTGTATGGATTAGAGTAATCAGATCACAGGTAAATCAGCAAAACTGACTAAGAGCCTCAAGCTTAAAATATCTGCGAAGGAGTGAAATAACTTCCAAATTTCTTCATCCTTAAAACTGCTTCCTAATGGAGAGCTAATTTAGTCATGTCACCTAAGTTTTCCTCAAATCAAGTATTTTCCTTATATATATAGAAAAGGAAAACAACCATATTAAGCCTGTGTTTAATGTTATGTGTTGAATTTGTTTTTAGAGCATCACCAAAAAGAATGGCTAATCAATTAAGTTTCATGATGGTATGAAGGTAGAGATTATGCTCCAGCCTCTAAAATGCAAATTTGTACAACGTGATTCCCGTCCTCTTGAAGCCTATAGTCATCTAACTGGTCACTCTCCCTCTGAGCAGGACAGCGCCCCCACTGGCCAACCATTTGAGAAGGAACCCTTTGAGAAACATCCTAGACAAGGCTTGAAATTCACTCCAATGTATATTAACTCCCAGTTAAGAAAAAAATTCTCTACCTTTAATAAAAATGTTTGATACGTCTGTTTGAACTTTTATTATATCTTGAGTACAGACATAGAAAGAAAAATAGCCACTTTTTTCTGATTTAGAATCATATATATATATGCATTATATTTCTCTTTTACTATTAGAATTGCTTTACATCTTTTATATTCCTCAAAAGGCTTTATTTTGCATAGACAAATTACTACATATGTATTTCTTGATTTTAAATTTTATTTTCTCATCTTTGTAGAACTCTTCTGAATCCTTTTCAATTGTTTTCAGTCTTTTTCTTTAGCCAGGGAGTTCTAGCTCAGATATAAGGGTAGTAAAATAGCAATATTAAATCATCATTCCCATATTCTGTACATAGTTTGTATTCATCCTTGTATTTCTTTGTTTTTAAAACATTGGTACCTATTGATTCACAAGCAACATACTATGATCTTTCCATCTTTTATTTGTATTATTGCATGGTTAACTTTTCTTTATCTTACAATTATACGCCTTGTTTAATCTTCCATGTCTACAATTCTACATTTGCCCTTATGTTAATCATTCTGTGATGTTTCACCTCTTTCATAATTTACTTATCTGTAACAGATGTCTACTGTTTGTTTGTATGTCCATCCACATCCTTCCTTACCCACATTCAGGGATCACATTCCTCGCTTCTTGTGGAAAAGAAATTAAAACCACAACCATATATAATTCAGGTAAGACTGGCCAAGACAAATAGGTAACCCAGGTTGGACAATCAGGGCTTCAACCTCTGGCCACAGTGACTGGTGCAGAGATGAGCACATGACTCAGTTTTCCCTGTTTTCATAGTGGGATAGCAACACACTATTCCACTGGGAAATCAGATAGAGGACTAGAACTGTCAGTGATTTCCTCTCCTGCTTCATGGAGAAAGCCTACCCAAAAATGAAAGTAACAAAGGATTCCAGAAGGGAGTCATGGAATGAGACAGAACCCTGATGATATCTTTTGTATCCAGAGCTGCCTGAATACTACTCTGCTCTGAAGGTTTTTACTTACACGAGCTATGCATTTTCTTATGCTAGTTTGAGTTGGATTTTTGCCAACTGCATTTTAAAGATACTCCGAGAGGCTTCTAGTAGTTCTTTAATCCTGAAATATAACCTACATATTGGAACCATCAGGCTCAATACATATTTGATATGGTTGAACATCAACTATATATTCAGAATGTCTCTAGACAGTTAAGGTTAACATGAGAAAAGGACACAAGCCTCATCAGAATTAACACTGGGAGCCTTAATGATGGCATGGTACCCTAACTTAAATTAGAACAATCTGAAAGAATCATACTGGCAGGAAAATTTGAGGTACAAATTTTTTTTTACCAGCTGATAACACAAGGGTATTCTTTCTTCTATGAATTCAAGCAAAAAAGACCTGTAGATTGAGGTTAGAAGGTACGTGTTACATCTCAATTCACTACAGCCCATCTTTCATCTGCACCAAAGTTAGTTCTTAGGGCTCTGGAGAGAATTAGGTTCCCTATGTGTATATATATCTAAAATGCCTGCTGTCACTGAAATAGAAGTGAATTTATTAGATAAATCCCCAAGAGGCTAGTTAATTCTTTCTAGGCACTCTGCCTGCATAGTTGCCCATGCCAGAAATCTGAGAATCATCCATGACTTTCTTTTTCTCCCTCTAAGTCAAATCAATCACAACTATATTTCATAAATATTTTTTGAATCCATTCATTTCTCTTTATCTACACTGCCACTGTCTATAGCCACATCACTATCAGCTCTGGTCTGGCTTATAGCAATGAGATCTTAACTCCACTGTCTGCATTCATCCATCCTCCAACAACCTGTCTCTTATACAACAATCTAGGAGGACTTTTAAAAATGCAAATTTAATGAGGCAATTTCCTTTCTTAACCCTTCACTGCTTTTGTATTGTCATCAGGATCAAGTCCAAAATCCAATCTGGCCCCTATTTATCTTACTCTACTCTAGTAATTCTGGCCTTCTTGCAGTTCCTCCCATAATACAGCGTTCCTTCGTTCAATAGGGTCTTTTTTCTACTCAGAACATTTTATTCCCTACTCTTTACCTGAAAACTCCTTCTACTCTGTTAGGCCTTGTTATCAAATATTACTTCCTCAGGGACACTTTCTTTAACCTCACAAACTAGATCAAGCCCCCCAATATATAATTTCATAAATCTGTTTCATTTCCTCTGGTGGAATTTAACCAAATTGCAATTAATAATTTTAAGGCTTATCTGTTTAAAGCCTGTCACTATCAATAGACTGTAAACTTCCTGGAGGCAAGCACTATGTATATCTTGTTCCTTTCTCATTCTTCTGCTTACAGTGAAGAGATCATTAATTATCTAACTTTATTCCCTCTCCCCTGACTAACCTATGACAACATACTTCCCCCCCTCACTTGATGGGACAAATGCTGGGAGACAATTTTACACAGATTTCTTTGTTTCTGCATGGCTTACAGAAACAAGAGGCACTGACAGCTTTTTTCTTTGCAAGGATGTATGGACCACTTTGGAAGATAGAGATAGTGCTTTCTTCTAGAGCAGAGGGCAGATGTATTTACTGTCTAGTATAATAAAGATGTGTCCTTCCAGGGCAAAGATCGGGCAGGTTCACTTGTACCCATTATAAAAGGTTGGGGTTTCCTAAGCTTGGGGATCCTCAGCTGTGACGTAAGTCCACTGTGTGCACAGCTTTCACCTAGGTTGCTTTACATTGGCCGTCCCCTCCCCCTCCCCCCAACCCCAGGTCTTGGGGACAAAAAGAACTGATGTGTACAGGAGATGTGCTGTACCATGAGTAATAAAATTGCTTTGCCTCTGACCCAAAATTCTCCTCTCTGCTAGTTTCCATGAAACTGTAGCTAGGAAGTAGGGTAGAATTTCAGATCCATCAGAGTTGCTGAAAACAAAGAGGTCATCTATGTCTGTAACCTTTAACACTTAAAAATATTTTATTTTTATTTTTTGGGTCTGATTTCCTACCAGAAACACTTAAGCCAGGGATTCCTTATCTGAGGTACGGGGATGAACTTCATAGGCATTATGAATCCCACATGTAAGCACTATTTAACATAGTTGTTGAAATGAGTAAATTGCTTTTATCAGATTTTCCAAACAGCCCCCCCAAATATTAAGAACCATCTAAGGGTACATGCTTCACCTCCTTATGAGTATTGTAAATTTATTTGGGGTATATTAGAATATGTATAAAAATAGTGATTTCTTCATCAAGTATATTGTAATGTCATATGTCTACAACACTTAATCTAAAACCCTAATCTGTCAGCCTCTTTTACCTCATATTTTTGTTCTCTACTCCTTGAGATAATATGTGTGGCACTGAGTATGTGAATATTAGCTAACACGTGTATACAGTGCCTACCAGGTGCCAGGAATTGTTTTAAGAGCTTTACACGTATTGATTCATTTATTATTTACGACACCCATATGAGATGGTATTATTATTTATTATTATTATTATTATTATTATTATTATTACATGTTACAGGTGAGGAAACTGAAGAGCAGAGAAGTTAAATAACTTGTCCAAGGTCACAAGTGATGGAGAAAGATTTGAAATTAGGCAGGCAGATATATAAACTTACCTATGATATTGATTCCCAAGCTATACTGGCTTCTCAATTTGATTAGAAATTCAAAATATTTTTGGATTCCTTCTGCTGTTACACATTGGCCTAGGTGTGCTACTTGATTTGATCTAAATAAATTGGGCTAGTAAATTTTATATATATATATATATATATATATATATAAAATTGTTAAGAATGTAATTCTTAAAAAACCAGAGTTAGCAATATCAAAGCATATCAGAAAAATGGGGTTAAGCAAAAAGTTGTAAGATGGTTCTAAACATGTTGGGAAAGAAAAAAATATTTTAAAATGTGATAAACAGAATTCTTCTTAAGAAAATAGTTTAGCAAAACTCCTTAATAGTCCATTGGGAGGTGAAATGCATGGGTCTCAAGAGAAAGAAAAGATGAGACCAAGAGAAAGTTAATTTACTCCTCAAAAGAAAGTGGAAAAAATTGGTTCCTTTCCAGGGGCAGTCCAAGATGCAGGCAGTGAAAGCTCAGTACATAAAAGGGGTGGAGAACATAGAACATACTAGAACATATAGCAGGCTGGATGATGAAAGAAGAACTGGGCTGAAAAAAGAAACAGAGCCATTGAGAAAGTCCTTATATTGCAGATGACAGGGGAAGCTTTAAAAATAAGGATGTCAAACAAAACACCCGTTACACTGTTTTGTCTGCTCTTCATCCTGACTTGTGCATGTAGAATTTGGCAGAACACCAAAAAGCTAAAGGAATCTGTGTTTCATGTCTGTGTCGATAAGAGACAGAGAGAAGAAAACACCTGAGAGAAGCTAGATGCAGAGTGGAGAGGGAGAATACAGGGAAGCAGAAATTCAAAGCACTAAGTTTCCATGGAGATGCTGGTGAGGGCACTGTAGTCCTCGCTTTTCTTGTGATGGAGAATCAAGCTAAACTCTCAAAACCTTAATTAGACCTTGGAAGGATGGAGTACTTCATAAATAAAAGTTCTAGAAGGCATTCTTTTCTAAAACAAAACAGATTAATGCTCCTAATCTGTGACACCTCACCCTTCTTGAATCTCTCTTCGAATGTTTATAAAACCTTGTTGTGTCACCTACTATGGCAGATTCTTCCAGGAGTTTTGAGTTACGCAGATTTTAACCTGCTTAAAGTTTGTAAATGACACTTTACTGGATTGAAATGTAATGTGTTTGTATTTAGACTGACCTTGACTGGTTCAGCAAAATGCTTGGGTTACCTCCTGGACTACCCTAGACTTGGTCTTCCAGCTACATTTTGGAAGATTTAGAGAATAGAAAGTGATTACTTTCCCCATGTTATTAGAAGCACTCAATTGAACATTAAACACAAAGTTTAAAATTTTTTAAATTTGGTATCTATATATAAAATCAAGTTATCACAAAACTACAGTTGGTTAGGAATTTCTGCATGCTAAATTTTATTCCCCTTATATAAAGGAATTGAAATATTTGGTGACTCGAAACAAGAGAAAAAGAAATTTTAAATGAACAATGTCTCTGAATAAGGCAGCATCAGGAATATGAAATAATATCACTTATATCTGAATGCTAGTTTAAAGTAAAAATGTGAAGGTTAAACAAAGTCAATATGGTTGGCAGTACTGATGTATAAAAATCCCCCCTCTTCTCCTAATATATAAATTGCTTAAAAAAATAAACAAAGACAGTAAACTTTTAATTTTATAGTGCTACTCAAAATTTGGAACCATAAATCCTCATGTACCAAAAATAAAGCCACAACCAAACGTCATGCTGGTCAATAGGGGCTGAGGTCCTATGGCTCACAGAGTAATTAGAACCAGGAAAGGCTGGGTTTAATGCCTCTGTAGAGGTGTCAGGGCCCTGCCTGCAGGTTGCTAGGACTAAATTACATGCAGAAATCTAGAAGCCATGAATGGCTGCTAAGATCATAAAAGGGGAACCAGAAAATCTTTGCTCACTGTTCTGGGGAAGTGGCAAATAGTTACCAGTCAGAAATTTGAACTCCAAACCTTGCCCCATGTAGATGTGGCATCCAAATTCACAATAATCATATAGATCAGGAACACCAAGCTAAGAAATTAGGACAAAACTGCTCTGGCACCTATAAATTACCTAGGACCCCATCAGAGGAAACAGGAAATTCTTATAGAAAATAACTCCTCTAGCTGAGCGTACAATGAAAAATTATAAACCACACAGGAAATAAAAGTCCTTGTATCATTCAAGAAGAGGTTAAAGACATTATTAACTTTTAAATTTTGCTAAGTATATATATTTTAAAAACATATGAATGAATAAACAAAAAAAGTGTTTAGTAACACTGACAGAAGGAAAGCTAAAGGAAGTTAACAAATAGCTTGATTCATAGAAAATACAAAATGAGTTAGTAGAAATTACTCAAAGTGTATCAGCAATCATAATATATAAATGCAAATGCACTAAACCCACTAGCTAACAGGGTTCCAGATTTGATTGAAATAAATCTAAGTCTATGCTAAGGTTTACCTAAAAACTATAACCCATAATATATATATAGTAAAATGTCAGGAAATGCCACAGCAGAATAGAAAGCTGGGGTAATAACACTAATATGAAACCAAACAGAAGGTAAGCCTTTTAAGCATTCATAAAGATTTAAAAAAGGATCAAAGAATAATCTGCCCCGGAAGATATAACAGTATGGGACCTGTATGCACCTAAGAAGATAGTCCCACTGATATAAGGTAACATTTACAAATCTATCATCATAATGGGAAATTTGCTTCTTTCAGAAACTGATTGATCAAGTCGACAAAACCAAAAACACAGTAAGGCAATAAAAGAATAAGCTAAATAGTTATGAAACTTAGTCAAGTACATTTAATTATAATCATAGAACAAAAAGACAAAAAAAGGTGATTAATTACTCAACTTTTTAAAGAAAGTTAAGAGGAAGACAATAATAAAGATATAAGCCAACACTGGTGAAATAAAAACAGCAGAGATAGAAGATTCCAAGTTCACCTTTGTATCCCCATTGCTACGACCTCGATCCATGTGACGATCATCTCTTGCCTCTTATTTCGATAGCCTCCTAACTTCTCTACCCTGCTTCCGTTTACATTTGAAATTATAAATCAGATCATATCATTCCTCCCACAGCCCTCTCAGTGTAAACTTAAGAGTCATTACCCTCACCTGTTTATTTGGCTGCTTCTCTCCAGTTCCTCTCACTCACTCCACTTGGGCCACTCTGGCTTCTTTGCAATTTCCAGACATGCTCGGCCTGCTCCTGCCTTAGAGCCTTTGCACTGGCTGTTCCCTCTGCTAGGAATATTCCTTCCTGGATAATCGCATGGCTAACTTCCCTGCTTCCATTAAATCTGTGCTCATATCTCATCTTCTCAATGACGCCTCTCCTGTCCACCTTCTTTAAAATTTTGCAACCCATATGCCCCTTCCATCCTGCAGCACTTATGATTCTATTTACCTTCCTCCTTTTTTTATAACATTCATTTATTATTTTATTTATTTATTTATTTCCCATATAATTAATTGTTTTTTATGTTTGCTTTCTATCTTTCTCTGCCTCATATATTACACAAGACCAGGGATCTAGAATTTGTTTATTTCTTACTATATATATTTTTTTCAATCCCAATCACTTAGAATAGAGTCTGGCATGTAGCAGTTACTCAATAAAATATAATGATTACATGACTGAAATACAACTGTTTGAAGAACCACTTCTTTCTATTTTTTTTTAAATTTTTTAATTTTTTAATTTTTATTTATTTATTTATTTTATTTTTTTATTATTATTTTTTTTTAAATTTTATTTTGTCGATATACATTGTGGCTGATTATTGCTCCCCATCACCAAAACCTCCCTCCCTTCTCCCTCCCCTCCTCCCCCCCAACAATGTCCTTTCTGTTTGCTTGTCGTATCAACTTCAAATAATTGTGGTTGTTATATCTTCTTCCCCCACCCCGGTTTGTGTGTGTGTGTGTGTGTGTGAGTGTGTGTGTGTGAATTTATATATTAATTTTTAGCTCCCACCAATAAGTGAGAACATGTGGTATTTCTCTTTCTGTGCCTGACTTGTTTCACTTAATATAATTCTCTCAAGGTCCATCCATGTTGTTGCAAATGGCAGTATTTCATTCGTTTTTATAGCTGAGTAGTATTCCATTGTGTAGATGTACCACATTTTCCATATCCACTCATCCGATGATGGGCATTTGGGCTGGTTCCAACTCTTGGCTATTGTAAAGAGTGCTGCGATAAACATTGGGAAACAGGTATACCTTCGACTTGATGATTTCCATTCCTCTGGGTATATACCCAACAGTGGGATAGCTGGCTTGTATGGTAGATCTATCTGCAATTGTTTGAGGAACCTCCATACCATTTTCCATAGAGGCTGCACCATTTTGCAGTCCCACCAACAATGTATGAGAGTTCCTTTTTCTCCGCAGCCTCGCCAGCATTTATCGTTCATAGTCTTTTGGATTTTAGCCATCCTAACTGGGGTTAGATGGTATCTCAATGTGGTTTTGATTTGCATTTCCCGGATGCTGAGTGATGTTGAGCATTTTTTCATATGTCTGTTGGCCATTTGTATATCTTCCTTAGAGAAATGCCTACTTAGCTCTTTTGCCCATTTTTTAATCGGGTTGCTTGTTTTCTTCTTGTACAGTTGTTTGAGTTCCTTATATATTCTGGATATTAATCCTTTGTCAGATATATATTTTGCAAATATTTTCTCCCACTCTGTTGGTTGTCTTTTAACTCTTTTAATTGTTTCTTTTGCTGTGCAGAAGCTTTTTAGTTTGATATAATCCCATTTGTTTATTTTTCCTTTGGTTGCCCGTGCTTTTGGGGTCGTATTCATGAAGTCTGTGCCCAGTCCTATTTCCTGAAGTGTTTCTCCTATGTTTTCTTTAAGAAGTTTTATTGTTTCAGGGTGTATATTTAAATCCTTAATCCATTTTGAGTTGATTTTAGTATACGGCAAGAGGTATGGATCTAGTTTCATTCTCCTGCATATGGATATCCAGTTATCCCAGCACCATTTGCTGAAGAGGCAGTCCCTTCGCCACTGAATATGCTTGGTGCCTTTGTCAAAGATCAGCTGACAGTAAGTGTGTGGGTTGATTTCTGGATTCTCTATTCTATTCCATTGGTCAGTGTGTCTGTTTTTATGCCAGTACCATACTGTTTTGGTTATTATAGCTTTGTAGTATAGCTTAAAGTCAGGTAGTGTTATGCCTCCAGCTTTATTTTTTTTGCTGAGCATTGCTTTGGCTATTCGTGGTCTTTTATTGTTCTATATAAATGTCTGGATAGTTTTTTCCATTTCTGAGAAAAATGTCTTTGGAATTTTGATGGGGATTGCATTGAATTTGTATATCACTTTGGGTAGTATGGACATTTTCACTATGTTGATTCTTCCAATCCAAGAGCATGGGATATCTTTCCATCTTCTTGTATCCTCTCTAATTTCTCTCAGCAGTGGTTTGTAGTTCTCATTATAGAGATTTTTCACCTTGGTTAACTCAATTCCTAAGTATTTTATTTTTTTGGTGGCTATTGTAAATGGGCAGGCTTTCTTGACTTCTCTTTCTGCATGTTCACTATTGGAGAAAAGAAATGCTACTGATTTTTGTGTGTTGATTTTGTTACCTGCTACTGTGCTGAAATCATTTATCAATTCCAGCAGTTTTTTTGTAGAGGTTTTAGGCTGTTCGATATATAGGATCATGTCATCTGCAAACAGGGACAGTTTGACTTCATCTTTTCCAATCTGGATGCCCTTTATTTCCTTCTCTTCTCTGATTGCTCTGGCCAGTACTTCCAACACTATGTTGAATAAGAGTGGTGAGAGTGGGCATCCTTGTCTAGTTCCTGTTCTTAAAGGAAAAGCTTTCAGCTTTTCCCCATTCAGGATGATATTGGCTGTGGGTTTGGCATATATGGCTTTAATTATGTTGAGATACTTTCCCTCTATACCTAACTTATAGAGGGTCTTTGTCATGAATGAGTGCTGAACTTTATCAAATGCTTTTTCAGCATCTATAGAGATGATCATATGGTCCTTGTGTTTGAGTTTATTAATATGGTGTATCACATTTATTGATTTGCGTATGTTGAACCAACCTTGCATCCCTGGGATGAATCCCACTTGATCGTGATGAATAATTTTTCGTATGTGTTGCTGTATTCTGTTTGCTAGTAAATTAGTGAGGATTTTTGCATCTATATTCATCAGGGATATTGGCCTGTAGTTTTCTTTTTTGGTTATATCTTTACCTGGTTTTGGTATCAGGATGATGTTTGCTTCATAGAATGAGTTTGGGAGATTTGCGTCCGTTTCAATCTTTTGGAATAGTTTGTAAAGAATCGGTGTCAATTCCTCTTTGAATGTTTGGTAAAATTCTGCTGTGAATCCATCTGGTCCTGGGCTTTTCTTTGTTGGGAGCCTACTGATAACAGCTTCAATCTCCTTTATTGTTATTGGTCTGTTCAAATTTTCTACGTCTTCACGGTTCAGTTTTGGGAGCTTGTGTGTGTCCAGAAATTTATCCATTTCCTCCAGATTTTCAAATTTGTTGGCGTATAGTTGTTTATAGTAGTCTCGAATGATTCCTTGTATTTCAGATGAATCGGTTGTAATATCGCCTTTTTCATTTCTAATTTTTGTTGAGTCTTCTCTCTTCTTTTTTTTGTTAGCCATGCTAATGGTTTGTCAATTTTATTTATCTTTTCAAAAAACCAACTTTTTGATTCATTGATCTTTTGAATTGTTTTTTGGTTTTCAATTTCATTCAGTTCTGCTCTGATCTTAATGATTTCTTTCCGTCTGCTAACTTTAGGTTTGGATTGTTCTTGTTTTTCTAGTTCTTTAAGGTGAAGTGTTAGGTTGTACACTTGCCATCTTTCTATTCTTCTGAAGTGAGTGTTTAATGCAACAAATTTTCCCCTCAATACTGCTTTTGCAGTATCCCACAGGTTTTGGTATGATGTATCATTGTTTTCATTAGTTTCAATAAATTTTTTGATTTCCTGCTTGATTTCTTCTTGGACCCATAAGTCATTAAGTAGAATGCTGTTTAATTTCCATGTGTTTGTATATTTTCCAGAGTTTCGTTTGTTATTAATTTCTAGTTTTAATCCATTGTGGTCTGAGAAGATACATGGGATAATTGCAATTTTTTTGAATTTATTGAGACTTCATTTGTGACCTAATATGTGATCTATCCTGGAGAATGATCCATGTGCTGATGAGAAAAATGAATATTCTGAGGTTGTTGGGTGGAATGTTCTGTAGATATCTGCCAATTCCAATTGGTCTAGAGTCTTGTTTAGATCTTGTGTTTCTCTACTGATTCTTTGCCTAGATGATCTGTCTAATATTGACAGTGGGGTGTTCAGGTCCCCTGCTATTATGGTATTAGTGTCTATTTCCTTCTTTAGGTCTAATAGAGTTTGTTTTATAAATCTGGCTGCTCCAACATTGGGTGCATACATATTTATGATTGTTATGTCTTCTTGATGGATCAGTCCTTTTATCATTAAGTAGTGTCCCTCATTGTCTCTTTTTATGGTTTTTAGTTTAAAGTCTATTTTGTCAGATATAAGAATAGCTACTCCAGCTCGTTTTTCTTTTCTGTTTGCATGGTAAATCTTTTTCCATCCTTTCACTCTTAGTCTGTGTGAATCTTTATGGGTGAGGTGGGTCTCTTGTAGGCAGCATATACTTGGGTCCTGCTTTTTGATCCAGTCAGCCAGTCTGTGTCTTTTAATTGGGGAATTTAAGCCTTTTACATTAAGAGTTGTTATTGAAAGGTGTTGATTTATTCCTAGCATTTTATTGGTTGTTTGGTTGTCTTAGGTGTCTTTTGTTCCTTGCTTTCTGATTTACTGTTTGTTTTCTGTGTTTGTTGGTTCCTTAGGTTGTAGACAGTGTTTTTGTTAGCTTGTTTTCTCTTCATGAATGCCATTTTTATTATACTAGCAGGTTTAGATTTTTCTTGGGTTTTTATGGCAGTGGTAGTTATTTTTCAGGAACCAAACCCAGTACTCCCTTGAGGATTTCTTGTAAGGGTGGTCTTGTGGTAGTGAACTCCCGCAGTTTTTGTTTGTCTGAGAAATATACTATTTGCCCCTCATTTCGGAAGGATAGCCTTGCAGGGTAGAGTATTCTTGGCTGGCAATCTTTGTCTTTTAGTATTTTGAAAATATCATCCCATTCCTTTCTAGCTTTTAGGGTTTGTGATGAAAAGTCTGATGTTAACCTGATTGGGGCTCCCTTATAGGTGATTTGACGCTTCTCTCTTGCAGCTTTTAAGATTCTCTCTTTATCTCTGAGTTTTGCCAATTTGACTATGACATGTCTTGGAGAAGGTCTTTTTGGGTTGAATACATTTGGAGATCGTTGAGCTTCCTGGATCTGAAGATCTGTGATTTTTCCTATACCTGGGAAGTTTTCTGCCACTATTTTGTTGAATATGTTTTCAATGGAGTCTCCATTTTCCTCCCCTTCTGGAATACCCATGACTCGGATATTTGATCGCTTATGGTTGTCTGATATCTCTCTCAGATTTTCTTCAATGTCCTTGATTCTTTTTTCTTTCTTTTTGTCTGCTTGTGTCATTTCAAACAGCCCATCTTCAAGTTCAGAGGTTCTCTCTTCAACTTCGACAAGCCTGCTGGTTATACTCTCCGTTGTGTTTTTTATTTCGTTGAATAACTTCTTCAGTTCAGCAAGTTCTGCTACATTTTTTTTCAGGACATTGATTTCCTTGTACATTTCCTCTTTCAGATCCTGTATACTTTTCCTCATTTCATCATGATGTCTAGCTGAGTTTTCTTGTATCTCATTCAGTTTCCTTAGAATTATCACTCGAAATTCCTTGTCAGTCATTTCAAGGGCTTCTTGTTCTATAGGATCTAGAGTTTGAGATTTATTAACTTTTGGTGGTGTACTTTCTTGATTTTTTGTATTTCTGGTATCTTTTTTTTGGTGTTTATTCATTGTGGCCGGGGGTTTCACAGTTCACCTGTTTAAGACTAATGACTAACGAGGATGTTGCTGTGGTTGCCAATTTGGTATGGCTCCCTCCGTGACTGCTCAGTTGGCCTCTAGTGCCTTGTGTGTGTGGTTGCCTCGGGTGTTGGGCTTCTCCGGGGAGCCACCTTTCTGGTCAGCTTGGACTCTGCTGGGCTGGTGGATCACGTACCACAGGGTGTGTGATCTCTGTTGAGCTTTCACTTCCTGTGCAGGACTTCTCCCTGTTCCGTGTGCTCTGGCCCAGGCTGTTAGATCGTGCAGTGGCGACCCCACCGGGTGTGTGGTTTCTGTCGAGTCTCCGCCTCCCTGGCCGCACGTCTCCCCACTCTGTGCGCACTGTGCTGGGCTGGGGCGTGTCTTCTGTACCCTTCGTCTATCAGCTGGGCCTTCAAGACCCTGCTCGGCACCGCCTCGCCCAGGAAGTCTACCAGGTTTCTGCTGGGCACAGACGACCGGTCTCTCTGGGTGCCTTTGTAGCACTATGTAGATCTTTCTCGGGTCTTGTTCACCTTTGTATCCCCCCAGTATAAACCGAGTCTAGCGCCCACCTGCAGCCTGGTCTCCGGCCGGTTCAAGCGGACCTGGGAACTCTCCTACCACACTATTCCCAACCAGAAATTCGTTAGGCTTTTTTCCAAACTGGTGGCCGCAGAGATGGTATCTGCCTCCCAGTAACAGGGAGTTTACCTGGGGCCGGAGTCCAGGGTATGGTGGAGTGACGGGTACTTCCTTGCCCCCTGCTTTCTAAATATACTAACAATCTTTGGTATTATTTCTTACTAAAAGGAAAGAAGGCAAAAAAAACATGTTAAGAACAAAAAAGGGGAACATAACCTTAAACGTAAGAAAATAATATGAATATCTTATGCCAACAAATTTGAATACTTAGATGAAATAAACTTGTTTTCTAGAAAAAAAAATCTCAAATATGACTCAACAAAAAAAGAAAATATGGCTAGACCTAAAACTATTAAAGAAATTAGAGTCAAAATTTGCCCCATACCTCTAAGGTCAATAAGGATTTGCAGGCAAATGTTAAACAAATTTTTATGCAACAGATAACCCAATCTTATACAAATTGTACCAGTTCTCACCACCTCATTTTTAATGCTACCATAACTTAGATACCAAAAGACCAAAAGCACATGAGAAAGAATCATTATAAACCAATCTTGCTTATTAATATACATGTGAAATATATGTTACATATTAGTAATTTGATTCCAAGAGTGTACTAAAATAAAGTAGGGTTTATCCAATAATTTTTAGAAACTGTTTAACATTAGGATACTGTAGTGGATTGAATTATGTCCCCCCAAAACTCACTGAAGCTTGAATTGTGTCCCCCAAGTTTTATGTATTAGAAACTTGGTCCCTACTCTGACTGTTAAGAAGGTAGGAAATCCTATTACAGTAATTGAAAGATGGACCCTTGAGGAGACGATTGGATTGTAGGACCATGCCGTAGTGAATGGATTAAAAATGGTGGTCAGGGGTGTAGCTCTGAGGGCTTTAAAAGAAGAGGAGAGTCTGCCTCTCTCTCTGCTCTGCCATTTCACAGTGTGATACCCTGTACCACTGAAGTCACCACCAAGACCCTCACCAGATGTGTTCTCTGGATTTTGGACATCCCAGCCTCAGAAACTGTAAGCAATAAATTTTGTTTTCTTTCTAAGCTACCCAATTCCAGGTATTTTGTTATAAGCAACAGAAACGTACTAAAACAGATATCTAACAATATAATCTCATCATTAACAAATTAAAGAGAAATATCACAGAGCAATTAAAAGAGTATGCTGTTGGTGCATGGATAAGCAAATGGAACAGAAGAGAGCCTACCACATGTGAATGGGAATTTCAATATATGACAAATAAATGGGGGATGGTATAAATTACTCAATAAATGCTATTGAGACAATTGGTTATCATTAAAAAGGGAAAATAGATTCCTACTTGACACCATTCACAAAATACATTCCAAATGAATAAAATATCTAAGTGTAAAAAGTAAAACCTCAAATATTTTAGAAGGCAATATAAAATATTATGATATAGGAATAGATAATTTCTTATTAGCACCACATTCTAACCAACTGAGCTAACTGGTCAGCCCAAGGAATAGATAATCTCTTAATAAAGTGTTAAAGGAAAATATTGGTTAATATAATTGCATTAAACTTGGATACTTATTTGATACACAGAATTTAAAAGACAAGGGAGACTAGAAGCAGATATTTGCAACCTTTCTAATTGACAAATGATTATATTCATGAAACAAGTTATATAAAACTCCTACAAATCAGTAAAAAAAACCCCAAACAATCTTTTAGAAAAATAGGCAACTATCTAAAAGGACAAGTCACCATGTGGTGGTGAAGCTGTGGGATATGCTCCTACATGGCTGGTGGTGTATAAATTGTTGCAACCATTTTTGAGAATAATTTGTCAATCTCTACTAATATTTAAGATGTACCTACATGAGGCCCCACAATTTCATTTCTAGTTATACATTCCAGAGAAACTTTTGCACACATGCATATGAAAATGTGTTCATTGAATGTATAACATAGGAAAATCTATGTCTATCTGTTGATAGCAAATAAATTGGAAGAATGAACTGTATTGTATTCATACTTTGGCATAGAGAAGAACAATTTAAATGAGTGAACTAAAGGTAAGTGTATCATTTAGCATAACCTCTAAAACATTATATGAGGGTACTTCAAAATGTTTGTGGAAAAATAGAATTGAAAGGTAATAAGAATCCATGGTTTTTTTGAAGTACCTTCCTATTGATTAAACAAGCAAACAGCAGAAGAATAGGTACGTTTACATAAATTAATACTTCATGTAATTCATTGAGAGTCTAAAAACACAGATGGAAAGGATATTCACCAATCTTCACAATATGAAGGAGTAGAATTGTACTCATGGTATATTTCTTTTTAAAATATGAAAGAAAAAATGTCTAATGTTTTCACTTGTTGGACTTTGGCTCAGTCACGTTTGGTGACGTGGTAAGTCCTCCCCTAGAACAGGCTGGTCCTTAATGGTGGAGACATCTAAAACTGGAGCAGGGCAAGACATCACCAGATGATTAGGATAGATCTAGTGTGTTAGATAAGTCTGGTCATGTATAAATGGGCTCATTACTAGGAGAATAAGCTTAGGGGCAGGGTGTGGATTGGCTCACACAGACAAAGGGTGAAATAAAAGCATACCAAAAGCAACTTCAAAGATATCAAAGCCAGCTTAATGTCTTTTGGAAATATAGCCACGGTAAATAAGCAAGCAATCAAGAAGAAACCATGAAGCAAATCTTGGAAAATATAATTTTCTTGCACAATCCAGGACTGTGATTCAGGCCAGCCTTGGTTCTACAGGAACCCCCATCTGGGTTTATGGGGATAGCTGTATATGAAATAAAGGAGGGAATAGTAAAACTGGTGCATAACTTCAGGGATTTTGGTAGGAATTCTTTCTTAAACCATGACTCAAATGGCCTTAAAGGAGATTAAGAAGCAAGAATGTATAGTTCTATTCTCTATCCATAAATCTATTTTCTCTACATCTTTTACAAGAAACAAAAACAGAGAAAAGTTGAAATTCAGCCATTCATTAGCTTAAAGAATTAAAACAAAACAAAACAAAACTGGACCTGAGTTGCACAAGTAGGTTGCTTATGTCCTCCAGCAATGCAAAGTCTGTGATGTAAGAAATTTGGGTTCAGAAAACAAAGTCCATTAGCAACAAAAGGAAGTCTAATGGCTTGGCAAAGCTTAGAAACCAGCAGCCTCTTTAAAAAGTTCACCAGAAGAAGCAGTATTTATACCACCAACAACATTGTCAATAAATTAGACTTAGTATTGTACAACACAGGAAAAAGCAATGTTCCTTGTTTAACTATGGCTGCTGTTTACTTTTAGCTCTGCTGTGGGAAACAGAACTCAAACAAAGCTAAGCTTTTCCTTAACGAGATCCTGATTAGTCTGGATCAACATATAATACACAGTATACTGAAGCAGGAGAGCAAAATTAAGCTCTTTATCACCCCCCTCCTGCAAGAAAAATCATCAAGTCATTCCAGTTTGTCTTCCGCACACAGGAGAGCCTCACTTCAATGGTCTCGTTCTTTCCACTGAATTCTTGTTCTAACTAGCCCGATAGCCTTCTTGGCCCTCTTCCTCATGCTGTTCCCACTTCTTTCTGTGTTCTGGGCTGGCCTTGCCATGCTCCCAAACAAGGAAATGTACTCACTGTATCTCAGCTCTTTAGCTTTAGAAATTAACAGAACCACCAAAGTAGACATTGTAAACAATCTGAGGGATTTATGGGTTCTGTGATAAAGTTTAGGGGTACAACAACTCCATTGAATTTATGCCTCCACATTTCTCAAGAGAAAGGTTCTGACCTTTTATTAGATTATCAAAGAGGTTGGCAATCATTATGTAGTCCATTAATTGTTTTATAGATTGTAAAATGAAGAACCAAGAGATTGTTCCTTTCCTCTAGTTAGACAGCTTGTTAATAGCAGAACAAAGTCTAGTTCCTGGTTCTGTGAACTTTTAGTCCTATCCTTATCACGCTATAAGAACCGAGGTTATCTTGCCATTATAAGAACATTAATTCTTATTTATATCTCATGCATTTTAACTGAGGCCTTCAGTGTTTCCTTCTCTGTTACCTGCCAGGTCTTTTTGGCATTCCTCTAAAATCCACTCACAGCACGAATGGCTGTGCTGCCTATGAGTTCAGGAATGCTCATGTTCAAAGTGCCTTTAAACCTCTCTCAGAGCTTCAACATTGAACATTTTCCCTCCATAACTGAAACCCAAGGAGGTACCAATCCAGTCATGACTAGTTAATAGTGTATACTTATTTCTCTCTAATCCTCAATATCAAGAATAGAAGTTTAATCTTAAAATTTTCTATTTTTCAGGACCTGTGTTGGACTGTTCAGAAAGGCAATTGTAATAGGATAGAAAAAAAATATTATTTCATAATTAAATGTCAGGATTTAAAAATAGTGGTTTAATTAATATTTACAAAGCAACAAAGCAGCTAAATGATCTTTGGCTGCTTCATTTTTTTTTTTAAAGGTGTTATTTTAGGCTCTATTTAACTTTAAAGTATTTGCAAATATTTAATCTTGTCTGTAAGGCACAGAAGTCTCATAAAGGTTAACAGAACCATAGGCTAATGGTTTAAAGCACTGACCCTGGAGCAGGTTCAAATCCCAGCTAAGCCACTTGCTAACTGTGTGACTTTATGTAATTACTCTGTGCCTCAATTTTCTCATTTCTAAAGTGGGAATGGTGAAAATAAAAGTATCTAATTCCCAGTATCACTTATTATTATTTTTAGACGGCATTTTCTTGGTTATTATCTCATCAATATACTGTGCCTAACTCTTCAAATTTGTCACCGCTGCCTTGTTGCGAATTGAGGTGCCTTCATGTGTTGAAGCTAAACTGCCAAGCTTTTGTAAGTACTATGCCTTATTCCTAACTACTATATCCACAGTTTCTAAATTGATTACAGTGGAGTAACAGTGATTGTTTGTACTAAACTGCTTAGCTATCTGGCTTAGGTAAGACATGGCCTCAAAGTCTTCTATCTGCCTTTAGGCAACGTTATTGCTTCTGCAATACATTAGCTCCTGACTTCATCCCTGACTGACTGTGTGATTTTTATGCAAGTTATTTTCTGCATGGGGGAGGAGGTGGGTAACTGAATGGGAGAAGAGGTAAATGAAAAAATAGAACACAAAAGCAAGGGAATGTTAAAGAGAGGGAGAATAATGCAGAATAAGAATTATACTATAATTAATGTGTAGTAGGTCTTCTATTTTGATGGATCAGGAATAGTTTCAAGGTTGCCAGCACTGGTCAGAGAAGCTTGCTATAGGCAATCAACTTTCCTAATCTAATGAGAACTCAAAAAGCAACAGTTTATGACCAAGAAGTAGCAATCGAAACTCTAAAGCCTTTTACCTTGGCACAATTCCTAGGGAAGTCTATGGGGAGACCCACTAGCTATGAACACCGTTCTGTGCAATTTGACGCTTTTCATTTGGTAGAATTTCGTTGCCAAGGCTATTGCATCAAGTTACTGAAATCTTAGTGGATGTAAATTATCTCATCTGTCATTAAGCCTGGCAAGAAACTTAAATGGCATGCCTTCTACTGAAAGGAAAGATTTAAGCTCTCTAGCCCATTATGCAATAAGCACTCTAAGTCTTATGGAAAATGCTCATGCTGTAGTTTGTGTCTGGGAGAACAAACTAATTTTTTTTAAGCAAAAAGGAAAAGTTTAAGTGGAACCTAATACCCCTTGTTATAAAATATGCACACATTCAGTTGGATTAGAAATTTTACTTTATGTCTTTTAATCATTTTGTGTAGGTCAGTTTTTTAAAACGTGGGTGCAACCGAACACTGCTTTTAGCTTAATCCCAGGAGAGAAACAAATCAATGTGATTTATAAAGGATGTAAACAAGGGTTTAATGTTTTCAAGTCCTAAATGTTGGCAGAATAAGGATTAGTTAATAGTGTAATGTCTTGGGATATATTAATCTACTAAAATAATAGAGAAATAAAGAGGTTTCTTCCCTTTCTAAGACAGGATATTATTAACATATACTTTCCTCCTTTAGGGCTAAAAATGCTGGAAGGTTTGATTTCATTGTCATTCTTCGTCTCAAGATCGTCAAACACTAGACAAGACTGGCAATCCAATGGAAGAAATGGCTAAGTTCACCAAGAGAATAATTGGCTAAGACAAAGAGATGCTACAGGCCTGAGTGTCTAAGAGGAGGAACTCAGTCCTGGCTACACATGAGAATCAGCTGGGGAGTTTTTAGAACACACCCGTGGCTGGGCTCCAGGCCCTAGATGCAGAAATTGGCTTAGAACTGGGTCTATGCAACAGTACCAGTATTAAGAAGAAGCTTTCCAGGTGATTCTAATGTATAGTCAAGGCTGAGACCTACTGGCCTATCTAATGAAAAATATAAAGGATAAACTTTAATTTGCAGAGTTCTGTTATGGGTAGTTATTAGTTATTATATGTTAACGATTATATTTAGGTTCCAAAAAATAAATATAAATAATATTTTCTAAAGTCTTTTAGTGACATTTCCTGTTTCTCATCCTGTCTTTGTCAGTACAGACAGTTGTATTTCTCAAAAAGGAAATGTAGTTGTAACAGTCTTGCTCATGGCTCCAGGAGAAAGCACTGCTAGGACTCCGGATCCCCTGCCCACCAAGCCACCCGTGGAGCTTGGGGTTGCTCAGGATCCTTTTGGCATTATGACATTAAAAAACATGGCTGGGAATATGACTTGTATTTCTAAACCAGATACCAGAGAGCATTTCCAAATGTCTTTTGCCCAGTATTCTAAACACCTAAACCTGAAACAGTTCAGGAAGATCAACCCTAACTCAAATCCAAACAAAAGCTAGGGAGAGGACACATATAACTTCTAATCTGAATATACGGCAATAACTGTACCTCTGCTTTCAGGTCTTCGCTTTCCATTCCATTTCCACAGCATGGTTATGGAAGTCTTCATCACCTCTCTTCTGTCACTTCCTTACACTATCACAAGGACCTCCTCACTTTTCATCTGGGCTCTGCTATCTCACCCCTAATTCAGACTGTGAACAGCTAGAGATTAGTCTTTCATGCTCAGAGTACACAGCACTTTCACTAAACACATTATGGCCTTTTTAATCACAACAGTGTTTTTAATATTAATCACTGACTAAATTAACTATAAAACTTCAGTGTATAAGTTTATAAAGAAAGGTTTCTGGTTAAGCATCAATTCTCCTTTAAAATCATTAGTTCTTACGTTTACCTGTAGGATCTTCGATAGGGAAAAAAATCAGTGTTTTCTATTTTAACCGGTGCAAAAAGGAAGTAAGACCTGACACAACTCGTGGCTTAAAAATTATAGAAATATCCACATGATGCCAAATTTCCTTTTAAGGACCCCAGGACTTCACACTTAAATTTAGTTATTTTTAGCTCCTTTTCTCCTTTAAATGCAACAGTTTAAAATAGCGACACAGAAAGCTGCAGGCTAAAACTATAACTTGTAAACCTGTTGGAACAAATTCATCCCATACATTAAGGGAAACTAAATTACTGTATTTATCTCCCCAAAATTGTTTTGCACAAGTAACCAAGCTTATTTGTGACCCAATTTTAGTTGCTCATAAGTGGGGGTGGGGTTCCACTCTTTCACACCGTGGAAACACTTGAAGGATTTATGAGCCTGTAAATGGGTGTTACCCCTTTCAAGTAAATACAGGCCAAGCCAAACTCTTAGTTGTCTGTATTTAGCCTCGACTACAGGGGTTGCACAAATAAAAATACAAAAGTATCCAGGACTTAAAACTGGTTAGAGCTCTTCTTCCCATAAACCTTAAAGCACAGGGAGTACCCTATATCGAACCCCTGAAATCTTTTAGTCAAATATTTTTTCTGCCTATTTTCACGGTGGCAAAAAGCCATAAAAGATTTTTGTAGCTCAACTGTTCAACTCTGCTTGATGGTAAATTGAGTGGTCTCCCCACCTGGGCCCCATGGACACTCTACAAGCAGTCGGAGGTACCTAAGCTGAAGTCCAGATTTAACAAAAATATTACATTTATTTGGCTATAAATTCTACTCATAAAAATCTGTCATCATAAAACCTAGATTGCATTGATATATGACAAAGTGAATAAAAAATATCTGCTATGATTGAATCAGGCAGATTAGCTCAGAAGAAAGATAATGATTATGCTATTTTAACTAGTTCAAAACAGAATCGTTTTGAGGGCTGTGATTATTGTATCAACTATTCCACTGTTTTGTGTTTTTTTTCAATGTCAAAAAGTGTTCAAGTTGCATGCTATATTAGCTGTTTGCTTAACTTTAGAATCTCGGGCACTATATTAAAATACTTAATTGCCATCTTTTTTGACTGAAGAGTGCACTAATGATGGTGCTGACCCATCTCACAGGTAGGTAATCATTTAAAAATTGACCTTCAATGCTTCTTCCTTTGATGTACGATATTTTTGCTCACATGAAGCAGCTAGATCTGAATTCCAAATGTTTCAGCTGTTCCAGATGCAGATTCTATGATGCCTTCTATCTAGATACTACTCTTCTTTTAAAACAAAATTCCTATCTTCCTACGTACTTTCTGAAAAGCCAGGACAAGGATTATCATGGGTCTCTGCCACACCAGATGCAATGATCTGGGGCTGCTACCACACTGTGTCTACCTGCTGCCATCGTTTCAGGATAGCCAGTGTGATTTACCTCGGTTTTGCACTTCCTTGGTAAGGACTCACATGAAAGCTGATGAGATGGGACAGGACTATTTCACACAGGAAATGTGGAAGATAAGCAGTCTCTAACCTGCTTCTCTGTGTGGGCTTAATTAGGTGTCTCATTTTTTTATGGGCACAAAATTATTAATCTCAGTTTTGATTTCCCCACCTTGTATAAATAAATCTGAGTTCATTAAATCATTTGATCTGCTTCCAGCCACTCAAATTGAATTTTCTGTACCTAACTTTGTAAATACAACATCGCGAGGAAGTTGAAAGAAAAATAATACCACAAAGGGAAAGACAGTAGGCCTCAGTTAGAATTCAAGTCACATCTTACTAGCTGAGTAGTGAAACTGAACATCTTTTTTTTAATTTTCCTTTTGCAATTCAAAGTCTCAACAATAAGTTAAGTGACTTAAAATAATTGCTCTTAGGGATCCAAGCCATTGATTTGTATCTGTTTCTGATATGGAAAGATATGCTTTAAATTTACATTGAAATTTGAAAATATATAAAAAGAGCTAAGGGATAAAGCAAATTCTCATTTACGTACTAGTAAATTGGGGATAAATAAGCTTGAAAGTATTACAAGTTAAACATATTTCCAATTAAGTGGCATTCAGTGAAACTGTTTCTTTTATTTGAATTGTGATACAAGAAGTATGAGAACTAACTTGAACTCAAAGTCAGTACTTCTTAAATATTTCAGAGACTTAGATGTGAAGGCAGTGGTGTTCAGTAGGTTTAAGATCCATTAAAATGTCTCCTAGTGGTTCATTCTTCTTCCCTGTGTCTTCCTAGTATTTCAAGTACTGTCAAGCTCCTGTGCCTTCCAACTGAGATGCCTGCACATTCCTCAGCCTTACAGCCTTCATGATGGACATACACGATGGCAATGGGTCTTCCACACATGCTTAACTCTGTCTCAGTCTGCAAATGCCGGAATGGATTCCAGGCAATGGCGTGATGGAAAGAACACAGACTCAGTCCAGAGTCAAAGACCTGACTCTGTCATTTCTTATTTATATAACCTGCTGCAAGTCACTAAAGGTTCTCAAGCTCTATTCTTTACCTGCAAAGTTGGGATAAGACCTAATCTATTGTGAGAATCAAGTATGTACATTAAAGTCCTTTCTAAAATGGAAAGTCATATGCAAATGGAAGCTGTCTGGCAAGTTCTTTTTTCTGTGATCAGCTGATTAAATAATGCAGGCCAGTGAATATGTCAGTACTAAGAATGTCACATAGTTTAGAGGGCTGAGAAATGGAACTGGATACATGTTGGATTACTAGTTCCACTCCTTAGGGTTAAGGCCAGCTTACAAAAGCAAACACCAATGGCACCCAGACAAGAACAATTACTAAGACTTTCCCAGCTATAATGTAAACCAGATAACTTTACACAGACAGTAGCATCATTTGCAATCTGTGGGGAAGAAATCATAGCCATCCTGCCATAAGTATAAGCCATAAAAAATTATAGTCAGAAACACTCTATTTCCTTTAAACCTTTCTTAAACATAACATTCTTCGATCACCAAGGCCTAGACGGGCCCAATTATTTGAGAATTTTAATGTTCCAGCTACCCAAATGGTAAGTATACACAGAGAAAGCCTGGGGGGTGGGAGAGGAGCAGAGAGTAGGAAAGAGCTAGACAAGTGAATGAGGAGATACTCTGTGACAGAAGAATTAGATTTCTCTGTCTCCCTATATATTTAAATAGTTATCGTGAATCTGAAGAGTTAACAAAATGTGATGAACTAAAAAAAGTTCATTTTTTTTAAAGGGCCATGTGCTTGGATAACAATATTTTCACCAACAACCATTTTATTTGGATGACGTCTATCACAAGGAATCCTAGGAATTTTATAATTAAAAAAACAATAAAGCAGTTTCTTAATCATCAGACTCCTACGAAAAAAGGAGGGATCATCATATCCAATTTTCTCCTACAGAAAAGAAATAACCCAGGTAAATTAATGGCACAGTGATGCTCAAGCTACTACATCTGTTACTGTTAGCCAGGAGACCAGAAAAGCTGTTTTAATGTCAGTCTTATTTTGCACTAAAGCTTAATATCCTTATCAAGAAGCGATGGTTGAAAGAGTTCTGGTATCATCCATACCAGATCAAAGTAAATAGCAATCAGAAGGATGGATGTCAAAAAGCCCACTACTACTTTCCTCACTACATACTTATTGTGGTGCACCTGTGTAATAGACAGATGCTAGTTACTTGCCCAGAATTTACTGCCTTTTCTTCTGGTAACAGCACTTGAGAATCTCCTTTGAGAGTCTTGTGATTTGACCACAGCTGACCTCAATCTTCCTTGCTCTTGCTCTAGGGTTGGATACAGGACTGGGGCAATGTTATCCGCTTTCCTATTCAGAGATAAGTTCAGGGATGAATACTGACCCAATGAAGCCAATAAGACTATTATTTGGGACTTTCCTTGGAACTCTTGAAAAAAGTAAATCTCTTTCATCTGGATTTCTAGGCTGAAAGGATGAATCTGAAGCAACCAGCCATTATGTTGCCACCCTGAGAAAGCATCTTGCAGTCATGAAATGATTGATTTCTATGACATTGGCTCAACACCTAGATGGTGAAAGTCAGAACACAGTGACATCTTGAAACAGAATTCAGCAATGATTGAAGTCAGTCTTTCACAGAAAATTAATTTACTTAAGTTTTAAGGCTTAAGGCATGTCAATTTGCACTGTTGTGCTTGTCATTTTCATTAGCATTAATTCTGAATAATTTAATTTTGTTTCATAAAATTGTGGGGATATTTATTAATCAGTATAAATGTGTTTTACAAGACTGATTTTTGAAGGAATGTCAATGTAACTTTCATGAAAGGATTTAAAATTAACTTCTTAATTTATTTTTATGAATGTACAGTTGCATTTTCCCTTTTAGCTGATTTAGAGCAAATATGATAAGCAAGACTTGTAAGTTTCTTTTTTGGAAAGGCAAAAGTTGCTTTTTGCACCTATGAGCACAAAGCAAATGCTATTTGAGGTCAAGATATTGCATAACATAAATCTCAACTTTTCTTTCAACACCTCTTGTGAAGAGGTTCTGCCAAAAACTCTGTCCTACTATGCTGCTATGTGAATCTCATATATCCAGTTCACTGATGGCATCTCCCATGGAATCTCTGGCCAGATACTGGGACAGAAGAGGGAACAGTTCAAGAAAATCAGCTGGCTACCAGAACTGTCTGTAACTTCAATCAACTCCAACCATTTAAGGACGGGGAGAATTGCATTCCAGGAAGCCCACCTGAAGCTTCCTGCAGGACATCCCGTTTTTAGAACAGCCAAGGTCAGAGGGGCAAGGAGGTGCTCAGAGGCTTGCAGAGAAGGCTTTCCTTTCTTTTTTCAGAAACAGGTTCTTTATGAGGTCCCTGTACATTGTTTTCTTTTTCTAGTGAACGCGGGAGACCCAGAATATACTTGGTAAAAACTTAAGCAGATAATGAACATTCTCAATATAGTACATTTGTTTTACTTTGTCTTTCCGTATATCATACATACTCTATAGTTTTGAACATGTAATCATTACAGTTTTATTTCTATTAACAATTTAGTTATATTGAATAACAGGAGGAGATACTTTTCCTTTTAGGTCCATAGCCTTGAAACTTCAATTTGCATTAGAATCTTCTGAGGACTCATTCAGAGTGCTGACATAGGGGCCTACCCCAGACCTGAAGAATCAGAATCTCTGTAGGAACAGCCAAGAAATCAGAATTTTCAGATGATTCAAATCACCTGAAAACCACACAGAGAAACATTATCCTTGGGGTAAATTCACATCCAAGTGAACACATCCGTTTGTACTTTGTAAATCTAATTAACAACAATTCATTTCACTGGTGCCATGTCTACAACTTGAAGCTTTTATCATAAAATCCTATTTATCAAGAGCCACAGAGCAAAAAGTATATAACGATTGCTCTGACTGGTGGTTTTTTCTGTAATCACCCCCTGTATTCTTGCCATAGGAGGATAAACTGTTCCTGAATCACTGCTGAAGTGGCAGCATAATATAAACCAAAAGCTTCAGCTCTCCTTCAGATGGCAAAGCAAAAGACATTGCACAGACCCCCATGGGTCCAGGGATACATTTCAATTTGAAAATTTATCATTTTTTTGAGTACTCATTTTTTACTCTATTTTTTTTTTTTTTTTTAAAAGATGACCGGTAAGGGGATCTTAACCCTAGACTTGGTGTTGTCAGCACCACGCTCTCCCAAGTGAGCTAACCGGCCATCCCTATATAGGGATCCGAACCCGTGGCCTTGGTGTTATCAGCACCACACTCTCCCGAGTGAGCAAAGGGCCGGAACTTTTTACTCTAATTTTTAACATGGAATTACAGGAAAGTATCTGTTGTATTATCCTTTACACTGGAACACATTCTGCCAATTTTGGTCTAACTGCAGTTCATGTGGATTGGTAGCTGGTCAATTAGCATAGCAAGAAAGACCACCACCTCTTAATGAAAAAAGTATGTCAAAATGGAAAATTTAGCAACAGCAGATAGAACAAGGCCGTTCAGGAGTCAAATATATCCACTTCAAAAGCCACACTGGTAATGTCATGTTTAAAACATGTATCAATTCTTGTAGACTGCTAGGTTCTATTGAGCATAATGGAACAAAAGTTTTATAAATGGTTCTTCCACTGGAACTCCTCCACTTATATCCTGAATATCCCTAAGTTTTACAATAATATTATAGTCTAGATTAATGTCGAAGTCCTCTTCTCTGTCCCTCTGTTCTCTCAATAGCTTCCCTTTTCCATCCTTGTACTTTCTCTTTTTACTATAACCAAGATTAATGTCAGGGACTACTTTTATTATCATACATCCAATGTCCACCAGAGTGCTTGGCACATAAAAGGTGCTTAATAAATGTTTATTGAAGGAATGAATAAAATGAATAAATAAATGAACTAAAGGGCTTTCTTTTCTTTGGTCACATTATCTTTTATTCTATCTTTACTCAGTTTATCCTACTCAAGCTGGAGTGGGTGAGAGTAATCTCTCATTTTCATTATTTGCCACGGGATACCTAAAATTCATCAGCCTGGCTCTTGTCAGCCTTATAGGATTACAAGTCTACTCTTCCACTAATGATCCGGAGGACAAGGAGTGGTTTTTATGGAATGCTGGCCAGCATTTTCCCTCTCTCCATAGTACAGGGATTTCTCTTTTTTAATCAACGATCAGCTTAAGGAAATTCAGATAGAAAAAGAGACCAAGAAAAAGACCTGGCTCACAAGTGTGGGTATTTGTCTCTGTGTGTGCATGTGTGTGAAGCTCGCAGGGGCTGGGAGCTGGGGTGGTGGCTGGAGTGTATAAGAGCAAGGACCCTCCAGGGTCTGGTAATTTCTGTAGAACTTCCCACCACACAATGCCTGGAGCCAAATAGGTAATCAATAAATCTTTGTTAAATAAATAAACGATTTTTTTTGTTGTTGTTGTTAAGGCAAGGCATGGCCCAAATCAGATAATTAAAAGCTAATTAAGAATTGAAAACAGGTGTATATATATATGGAGCCAATTGCTTCTTGATTTCCATTATTACCTCAGTATTGAGCACCACACTTAACACAAAGGGAATGAATAAATAGGGACAGAAAAGCTACATAAATGATGATACAAGAAAACATGTGGGAAGTGTCATAAGAATCTTCAAATAAACAGAAAGCTATTCGTAGGGGACAGAGCTCACCTATAATGAAAATGAAGCAAGCCTTCTAGAAGGTCTCAGAATTTAATCCCAAAGTATACATAAGATTTTAACAGAGAAGTGGGAAAGGAGGACTAAAGGCAATTTATTAAAACAAATGGTGTAAGCACATGGATAGAGCAGGGAAAGTGTAAGTTGTTCAGAGGGGAATAATGGCAAGTATTCCAACTAGACTGGAACAAATGGAATGTCTCACAGTCATAGATCAAGCTGAAAAGCTATCTAGGGACCCTGAAAGTTAGTCTAAGGAAATCAAATTTTATTTAGGAAAAAGTAGGAAACTGGTTACCAGGTGAATGACAACAAGGGAAGGTAGACCTACCTGGCTCCAATGTGAAGAAAAGTTGAAAGGGGTTAGCAAGTGATTGAAGTTGTCTGTATTTTGATATTCAGATCATGGACTTAAGTGGTAGTAATGGGACTGGAAGGTAAAGGTCAGTTGTGAGATACGCGGTGAAGGAAGAATCAAAAAGAAGGGGATTCGAATTTTATGAGACGTAAACAGTGGAGGGCGGGGAATGGAGAGTCAAGGTAAGTTCAGATACCTGGGAGAATTCTCAGTACTGAAGACTGTGGCTCATTTCCCAGAGAGAAAACTGTTTTAGTGTAAATGAATGTCAGCCAACGGCTACTACGATCAGTGGAATGCATTTCCAAGTTAATAAAGTAGCTTTATTAACTGCAGAACCATGTCTATTAGCACTGTTTTTTTTTCTCCCCTGGCCCTACCATATCTAAACAGAAAAAGCCTCTGTGAATGGAAAACATAAGCCATTTCATAAATAGAAGAACTGATAACAATGAAGCTAATGAGAGGAAGAATAGAGAAGTTTTAAATTTACCATTTTCTTGTTTTATAGATGAGGAATGTTGTATATGTACATAATATACTAATACGCTAATACACATAAGAGGTCTACAAAAGTAAATATTCTGAACATAATAGTGTTCTAAATGGATGAGGTGAAATGTGGAGTGAAATCTCTCAGGATCGAGGCTGTAGTGTGTTTTGCATTTACTAGGTTGATGATGATTAAATGAGGAAACTGGTAACTGGTGAAGAAAAGGAAATGGAGACAGAACTGTGAAGAAAAACTGAATCCAAAAAATCACAAAAGAACTAGAAATGGCCTGTTCTTAATTATAAAAATGTTCAAATCCAATTTCTCTTCCTCAGAAAACTAAGTGGTAACATAATTTAGCAAAGTCTCCAACATACATGTAACAAAAAGTTAAATATTTGCCAAGTTTTCCCATCTACAGATTTTAAGGTGCCACTGTTTTGGGGCCTTAAACATTTTTGCTATGAAAGTAGTAAAGCAAGTTTGCGATAAACACAATCAGAAGAATTTAAAGCAGAAAGTAAAGAGCTCCTGATATCCCTTCCCCGTCTCATACCCTAGAGAAAAATACTGTTAGCAGTTTGCTGTATATTGTTCCAGATTTTTCTATGCATATCAACATTTGTAATACAAATTAAATTCAATAAAACATGCTGCCATCTCTTTCTAAGAAAATATTCGTTCATCAGATAATATAAATGCAGTACGCTGAAAATCCAAAGTCAAGTAACATGTGGATCTTATTTCCGGGGAACTTACAGTCTAGTTGTAAAGAGAAAGAAAGAAAGAAATTATTACACTATAGCACATAGCATTTTGAAAGTCATTACTTTGTCTAATGATTATTAAATAACTTTCAAAAATTTCAGAATGTTTTCAGAAATTAAGATTAATACAGTCTTATTCAATAAAAAGTGATTCCTAGGATGCAAATCTAGCTTGATTTATAGGGGTTTCCAATGCAAGTGATACATGAGTTAGCCAGGCATTTTCAGATAAGCCAAAGTTTTATGGGCTGATCATCATTTAAAGTATTTATTTTCCAGTGGTTTTAATATCTGAAAATAGCTTTGGCCTAGAATCTTTTATTTTTGGCCCACCAAAAATCCATTCGGACACATGTGAACTTGATTTCCCTATTTCCAAATATTTTAGGACTCAGAGGAAAATCAATCTTCTCTTACAATTCATAAATATGTTTGCACAGGCCAAACAAGAGTCAATGAAAAGTGCCTCAAAGATCATCTAATCTCTGAGAACAGGACTGGTGTCTGAGTCCTCTGTGTGTAGTCAAACATTTCTCCTTTTAGAAGATGGACAGATGTGCACTCATATTTAGGTAGTTCTTCTGATCTACCCTAGGATCTGCATATGAAACTATTTCTCAGAAATGATGACTGAGATCATTTATTCATTAGTTAGGAAGGCTGTGTGTCATGCTGCATTTAGCTTTTAGCATCCCCATTCACTTTGTCCCCCTACTAACATCTACTAACCCAGCCAGCTTTTAGTAATTCACACTTAAAGAGTATTTTGTTTGTGACCTACCATAGGCCAATTTTTATAAATGAGCTGCTAAGATACAGACAGTAATAGTAGGGTTATCCTGATCTAGTCAACATCCTTTTGTTTCTGTAGTGCCTTAATGGAACTCAGAAATTAAAGAAACTTGTGGTGTTTTAGAAACACATGAAATATATACTTATAATTTATTTAACTATCCTTAACTTACTGAAACATATTTAAATGTATACCCTTAATTTTCTGGTGTTTCTAGTCTCTCTTTCTGTTTGACTCCAAATATGTAAAAGGCTGTGATATAAAGTGTTTTGAAATCCACCCAATTTATTGCAATAGGCACTGTAGCATAATTTTATAAACATACATTATATAACTTCAGATCATAACATGACTGATTAATCTCTCCTTTGCCACTGCAAAATGAGAAAAAAATTAAATGGGATTCTTTTAAAGAATCATATTCAAAAGTTATAGCTTTAACAAAAACAATTCCCAATTATTTTTCGTGATTGGCTTTAATTATCTGTCACAGATAGGTATTTATTATATGACAGAGCAAACATTAGAGGTGTGAACATTTAGAATAAAAAATATAGTTCATTCTGAAATCACCTAGGAATATCTTATTCTGTTTCCAGGGGAGGTCAGCAGTCAGTCATTTCTGGGACAAGCCAGAACTGTATGATTTGCCTTGTCTAGTTTCAGTTCTCTCCAACAGGACCAGTAAGTACAGTCTGAGAACTTGTGGCTTGATTGCAATAATGCACTAGTAAAAACCTTATCCGAGGAAATACTGACAGTTCTGGATAACACATCTATTCTCATCGTCTCCTGGACAAAAGGTCATTTTGCAGAGATTCTGAGTGGAAATTCATAGTTGCTTCCTTTCACTTCATATCAATACAAGGGGAAAAGATGCTTGCAGGGAATTTAGGGTATTTGTGTTACTCTGTCTGTGATTTGTCCCTGTGGATGACACATTTTGAAGATTTATTAATTGAAGAGATAGCAAGTCACATACAAATGCAACAGAATGTCTGAGGATATCACTGGAATCGATTTAAAGGTAGTATTAGTGTCCCTACTCCACTACACATACTATATTTTCCAAGAATCCTCTGAAAATGATGGTTATGATTTGTCAGTGTTCACATCTGAGGAAACACAGACAACGCTATGCTGGGGCTGCCTTATACAAGCTCATGAGAACCAATTGTTAAATTTTCAAGAATTTGGTCAACCAGTTGTTAAACAGCCATTATTAAAAATGAAGTTATACAGACTTACAATTAATTATATTAAAAACACAGATAATAAATACTCAAAACTTACCACTTCCTATTTATTTTACTACATGTTATTATTACTCATGCATCTATTGTACCTGTCTGGTGGAAATATCACAGAATGGTGTGACATTATTTGTCTCTTTCCAATTCTGTGTTCAGTGATGTTGCATTGGTAGCTTCAAACTGGCCACAGTGGAAGCTTTTACAACATGGAAAATGACTACTGCTACAAACCAGTCATCTCCTGCCCCTATGAATCAGTTGTTCACCATTCACCAGCACAACACTGGCAGGGTAGCTTCTGGGATTTCAAAGAAGAGTAAGACTTTGTTTTTAGAAAAATCATAACCTAATTGGGAGATAGGTAAATATTTAACTATAAGATATCTTATAAATGATAAAATTGGAGTTAAAGGTGTTACATAAGAGGAAAGACATGATTCATTTAGCTTGAGGTATTCTGAGAAGGTCTCAGAATAAACAACCTTTGAAGTAGACCTTGAAAAATGAATAAAAACTCATTTGGCAGAGAAGAGAGGAAATGCTCTTCCCAAAACAAAGCAAATGGTAAAGTATGAAATAATACCAATCATTAGTAGTATAATTGAATATGTCCAGAACAGTGTTTCTCAGACTTCTCCACTTAGAACCATTTATGGAAAAGAATGAATTGGTAATTCTGGTGATCTGAAGTTGCAGCTTGAAATAGCCTACTGCAAAGATGCAATTTCTTTAATTTATTCTATTTCATCTTAAAAATTCATTGCAATTTTCCATTATCCTTCTTACATATTTTCACTTGGGAGAGGGCCCTCTTTACTTTCTTTTTTCCATCTTAATCTCTCCTCTGGGTGCGGGGGCAGGGGGAATCTTTCAGCACATCAAAGTATTTAAAGCTATGAGAGAAAATCAATATTATCAAGTAAAATGTTTATATTTCTTATATATGCTTGGGCTCTGAGGATGTAAGGATCCACCAGTAACTTCTCAGGATGAAGAAAGAAATGGGCATCTTTGGTCACAATCACAAGCGGCAGTAGCAGGATAGAGTGGGGTCAAGGGGATAGAAAAGGAAGTAGAGAGATCAAGGGAGAAAAAACCCCTTGGGATGACTCTAAGAACTGAAGGCTACACTCTACACGTATTCATGATCAGGTACCAAAGAGTGTGGTCTTTCTGATAATGAACCAGGGGCAGGTGAACCATGAAGCTAATGAAGCTTAAGCTGATGGGCCACTAACTTGCATAGGCTCTTTCGAAGGTCCTGTGAGTGGCCCTAGCAATACGTTAGGTGGTCATGGGTTTTTGTTAAATTTACAAATATAAGATATTTTAATTGCAATCAGTTAAGACTGACTGCTGTCTTTTCAGTCCCAACTTCCCTTCTGTCAAACTTCCTCTTAGATTAGATGGTGTTGGAATGACTGGTAATTTGGAATGTAGCTAAGGGGAAATTCAGATGGGGATACATTCTGCTGGACTGTGTGGAATGTATTCATGTGGCTTGTAGTCACTTCCATTATCATGAAGTTATTGCTAGCCATCACCCATTGTACCACCTCCCATGGCATCGGTGACAAAGACATGCAGAGACAGAGGTTATATAGCAATACAAAAATGTCCAACTGAGTCCAGCCACAGAAGAACATGAATCAGAAACAGGTTTAGAATGTGCATAGTCAGAAACTGATCTGTGGAAAATGCTTCCAATTATCAGAGCCCTATTTCCCTATTTCTCTTCTTTCAGAAAGATATCCAATATATAAAATTATAAATGCTCTATATGCATATTTTTAATAAAAAATCACATGAAGGAGAACTTATGAGAATTCTGTTTTTGTTGTGCAAACATCTGTAGCAATATCACAAAAAGTGAGAACATCTGTGAGAACAAATTTCAATTGACCTCTCCAGAGGAAATATGCATCTGTCATTCAAGTTTCTCTTAGGACATATTACTAACTGATATCATGTGAAGAGGTGATCAAAAAGCATAGACAAAAATTATGTGAAAAAATTATAGAGGTATGTCTGACAACTAATAATAAACTTATGTTATTTCTCTGTATCTTGTATGTTTGTGGTATTTGTTGGATTTTTAAATGCATAATTTGTTGTAATATTTTTTCTCTGTACAAATAAATATTCACTTTTGTACCTAATTTTGGAGCTGAAATTTGGTATACTTTTTCTTAAGGTTGGTCCTCTAGATCACAGAAGCTTCAGTTCCCTTAAAATCCTGTAAGGCCCTGTACGTGTATTCCCATTCAGATGTCACAGGGCTTATATTATGGGCTTAGTATAACAATAATGTTTTAACTTACAGACAAGCTAAACTACTTTTTTATCCTAGATATTTAAACAAAATTAAATTTCCAGGAAGATGAGCCATGTCTATTCTGTGGCTCTATGACTCTGGGCTCTCTACAAGTACCCTACTTTGAAAAGTGTAGGTCCAGGACTTAGTGTGCATGAATGGCTATGAAATACTAGAAAAATATAGGTTGGGGCCAATGAATTAAGGGCATTGCCTACCGTGTGTAAAAGTTTGATTTTTTTTCATGGATTTTAAAATCCCTGAAGGGTTTTAAGCAGATCTATGTTTCAGAATAAACTTTACTGAAGGTAACAATGAAAAGATTAGAATGGGGGTAAATAAAATGAGAAAGGACTTTGAGTATACTGCAATAGACTCAAGACCATGAGGGCCTGAATTGGGCCTATGAAATAGGAACGTGTAGGAGAGAACAGCTTTAAAGTATTATCAAAAGGATCAATAGCCATTATAGCTAACATGATGTAGAAAGTGGCTGAAAGGGAACTGCCAAAGATGACTCCAAACTATCTACCTCGAGCACTTAGAACAACTGCTGATGGCAAAGTTGGAGAATGTAGCATGCACAGATTTTTCACATCATAAGTAGTAAAAGCAAACAAACTGGAATTGCTGCCTTAAAAAAGATTTAATACAATTTTAAGATACATTTTAAAAATCTGTTAAATTTCTTCTTTATATAAGTATCTTGAGTGTCTTTTTCTGTTAGAAGGTGGCAATCTTGGATGATTGGCCATATTTTAGGTGATATTTTAACAATTAGAATCTTAAAGCAAACCAATTAACCAAATAGTTTCTTGAGCATTTACTCTAAAACCAGCATAGACAAGTTAAAAAGTTTAAAACAAATTCTGAGAAACTATACAGAGTATCCATCTTTAGTGTAGGATTGAATGCAGTATATTTAAAAGCAATTTTTAAAAATATACATCAATATTTCAGGTTTATAAAAGAAAACCAAATTATAAAATATTGAGGGAGAAAAACTTTACAGTTCATTTAATTCTTTCATTCAATATTTGACTCTTCCAATTGATTCTTCCAAGCCTGCCTGTTTATGTCAGTTCTTTATTTGAAAAAAGCTACACTGTCTCCTCTAAGACTTCTCTTTTACAAAGGAGCCCTCCCCCTCGCTTCTATGCACGACCCTCCACCTGAACCATGAAGGCCACTGTCCTCCTGAAACCCTATTGTTTTCTACAATTTCTCTATACATTGGAATTCAAAATGACCTATTAAATCAATACTCTTTGGATACATTTATTAAACCAATCAGAAAACTCAACCATATCTGATCCATATTTCACCAACTTGTCCATAAAAAATCATGAGATTAAAATGTTTATTGCATTTTCCTGATTATGTTGCTATACCCCTTAAAAAAGAAATTAATTTAATAGTTTATGTAGTCTTTTAGTTTAGCACCACTTTCTTTTTCTAAGTGCTCCCAAGGAATCAATAAGATATTATAGGGGAGTTCTGGTCAAGATGGCAGAATAGACAGTCCCCAGCGTCACTCTCTCACACAAACCAACCAATTTACAACTATAAAAATGTAACATGAGCCAAGCTGGGGCCACTAGAGCTCAGGGGAAGAGGAGGAGAGACTTACGGAGTGCATGAAGTGGGAGAAGCCACCATGAGAGAAAGAAAAAACTGCTCAGAGCATTTCGTGCCATGGCTGCTTTAACGCTGGAACTGCTGAGTGCATGGAGCAGGAGCCAGCAGAAGTCGCAGCTGTGCTCTTTGGATGGAGTTGCTTGGAAGCAGCAGGGGAGAAGAGGGCCTTGGTGGCCCCTGGGACAGCAAGACCACTAATAGGGTTCCCGTGGACCCACATAGGAGTGAGGAGCCAGAACAGCTGAGAAAGAGGAGCCATTCAGAGGATGCTGAGTCATCGCAATGGACTGGTACAGGGTCTGTCCCATGGGAAGTGTTTGGAGCATGGGTGGTGGGGAAGACAGGCCCACCGGGAGAACACTGGGACACAGCAAGGACAGCCGATTCCCCCCAATCAGCACAGGACCACTCAGAGGAGACTGGTCAGGAATGCAGAATTGCATGGGGTACAGTTTGATGAAAAGACTCAGGCTCAGATCAGAGTTTCTACACAACCCAGGTGCACCTGGTCTCTGGAGAGCCAGAAGTACCTATAAGGTCAACCATTAAACACTGAGCTGCACAAAAAGTCTTCCCTAGGGAAACAGCAGCAAAGCAACAATTTAAACAACCACACAGCTCAAGTACTGGTTCCCACAGGAAGTTCCCCCATTTTAGAAGTAAGCAAAGGACAAAAAATTAGTTCTGGCCCAGGCACACCACCAGCGTCTTGGGGCCCACCAGGGGACCTGAGGCATGGAGCCAGGGACCAGACACCCCACCCACATCCAGGCACACCACCAGCACCTTGGGGCCCCGTCCAGGGGCTGGGGGCCTGGAGCCGAGAACTGGACACCCTGCCCACATCGAGGAACACTGCCAGCACCTCAGGGCCCTGCCCAGGGGGCCCAGGGCATGGAGCCAGGGACTGGACCCCCGCTCACAACTAGGCACACCACCAGCACGAAGGAGCATGCCAAAACCATCACCTCCATGTGGATGGCCCACCACAGCCACCACAGTAACCATGGCTGCCGTGAGAGTGGCCAGATATCACAACCACCACACAGATAGTCTGCCAGCAACTGGAGTGCATTGACACAAGGAGAGTCACCAGCAGAGTCCAAAGAAAAGAATAGGATATCTCTCTCCACAAAGCCCATTTCAGAGTGACAGAAGAAGCATCTGCTCTACGATAATATTGGGGAACCCGAACACACCTCTCAGCATTGGACAGATCATCTAGGCAACAAATCAACAGAATAACCATTACTCTTTCAGAAGGAGAGAAGAAATCTAGGAGGGAGGGGGGAGGGAGAGGGGGACAGGGAGAGATTAGACAAGGGGCATAAATAATGAGTAAAATTTGTAACAATATACATACTAGTAATATTGATTTGATAAACATATGTCAACACTGAATCCCCACACGTATAATCAATTATGATTCAATAAAATAAATAAGTAAATAAAAAATAAAGCCATCAGAACCATGGGGGGAAAAAAGATATTATAGGAAATTTTTTCAGGACCCAGATTCAGAATCCAATTTATGAAAATGGAGACAATATTTGCTTATTTTTCATTTGTTTTCTATTGCCAAACTGTCCTGCATTCCACATTCCTCAATATCAGTTCATCAGGTTCTCTCATATTTCTATATTATCATTCATGCAGGAAGAGAAATGTACAGTTATTTAGAACACCCAGGTACTTTCTTAATCAGCTCACTTCTCTGGAATTTTAAGTCTTACACGTAGCTTTTTCCTCCCCTGACCTATCACCCAAAAATTCTTTCTATTTGACAGAGATTAAAGCAAAATAGGACTTAAGTATCTTTTCTTTTTCTAATACTACAATGCCTTCTTGCAGTAGAAATTATTTTCTCCACTTTGAGTGCATTTTTTTTATTTGAACATAAACTTTAACTGGCCTCTCCTTTCCTCCAGTTATCATTTTATCATTTTTAGCAAGTCTCACTCCATTTTAGGATGAACCTTCCCCGTTTCTTGCATTTAATGATACTTTCCTAGTTTCTTTCATTATGCTTGTCCTTCCTACATCTGAGCCCACCAGAAAGAATACGTACACCCATACTGATTTTGATGACTGTCTCACCTTTCCTCCCTCTTTAAAATTATTTTAACCATTCTACTTGAATTTAATTTTTGAAACCTTCATTCCTCTGGCACTGTCTTTCCTTTCAGAGCATCTGTCTGTTCAGGAAATATTGCCTAATTTTTGTCTGTTTCAAAATTGACATTCCCAAATTTTAGTGTGCACACATATCTAATTATGTTCAGGATTTACTGTCCTGTTTATCAAGGGCTCCATAAATCAAATGCTGTTTTCTCCTGGGATCTTGTCACTTCTGTTCTAGAATTGAACAGAATTATGTCAAGTAGTTTGCCTCACTGCTTCCTCTACCTTCTGAGAAACTCACATATTGGAATAAAATATCAGAAGTTACTCTGTTTTAAGCAGATTTAGATTTCTAGCGCGTGTCTGACAGCAGCTATGGATGTGTGGACAAGTCAGACACACTGGGTTTAATTCCAGCTGAGCTATCTATAATTATTCTAACCTCGTACTTTTTCACTCCTTAATGGTTATCATGTATTCATTCAGTTATAAGGGTCAGAATCTCTATCATCTGGAAAGCTGAGCAGCTCACAAGGATTTCTTTGTAAGAGAGCCAGAGTTCTTTTCCTTCTGCCAGGATTCCATCCTTCAATCAGTACTAATGACCTTTATTGGTTGTATCAGAGGCTGCAGTTCACCAAATTCATAGGACTGGCAGAGGTAAAGGGGACTATGTTATGGTGTGGTACTGCCAGAGGTATGGTTCCAAGGAGAGACACATTACACAGGCACAGAGACGGAAAAAACCCTAGTGCAGTGTCTACTGGAGACTGACGTGCTTCATGTATTCCACTGGTTCAAAATATCAGGCAACTAGGCTCTGTAGGTAATGGTAGGTTAAGGCCACTTCCATCCTATAGACTGCAGTAGATGAATATTTATTAATCACCATTAATTGGAGTACCATAATGTATATATATCTTAAATCGAACTATATATTTGAAAAAAGGAGATTCTAACTGAGAATGAGGTGAAGGCCAAAAATCATAACTTCATGTATTGGACAACACAAAACTCTGTAGAGATCTCATTCTAGAATGAGCAAATAAATTTTAAAATATATCTAAATGAGAAGAAGAAGTGAAACCTCCTAAATTCAGAAAAAAAAAGATGATGATTTTGAAAATTATTATAGGAGTCAGAAGAAATTTAGAAAACTGCTTGGAACTCTAAAGAGGATACAAAAAGACAAAGCTTGAGGAAAAAAAGCAAAATAAGGCCCAGACAAAAGTTATCTGAGGAATCTAACAAAGAAGCAAAAGGAATGGGGGAAAATGTAATAACAACTGAAATGTGCATTGGAAGCAGTAATGAGCAGAATGGCAATGCAGAAACCTGAATGACTGACACAGCAGACAAACTGCAGAAGCTGTGACAGGGCATACGGGAAGAGTCCAAAAACCAAAAACTGATCCCCAAAGCCTCATTTTTATGAAGATTAAAGACAAAGTATGGTGATAAATACTCACAACAGACTGGTATCTCTGATTCCACAACAATAGAAAAATAGCAAATAAAACGTGTAAGATTGGAAAACTTCATGGAGCAGAACATGCCATGTCTGTGGAGGTAAGAGCCCACCATGCACCAGACAAGTTTTCTTTTAAAAGTACCTATAGCTACATACATTTATTCCAAACTTTTACACTATAGAAATGAATTTTAAAGATCTCTAAGCATCCAGAAAAGTGAAGAAAAAATTTACTTAAATGGAATAATAATATCAGGCTAATCTCTAAAACGAAGTGCTAGACAGTAATAATATCATATTTCCTGAGTTCTAATGTGAAAAATAATATCAAGCACAAGTAATAAATTATTTAATCCCATAAGAAATAAAATTAATACAGCTTGCAAATAAATTACCAACAAATAGAAAATGTTTGAATGAAAAAAAACACAAAGAGAAAAGAAATTAGGGAGAACATAATGCAAATGTGGAAGACAGCAGGAAGACCAAACAAGTTAACTGGTATTCAAGAAATAAAGAACATTCCAGGTGTGGCAGGGAGGGAGATGTGATTTTTTTACAGCCCTGTGGAACAACAGAGCTGGATATGAGCAGATCTGGAGAAAGTTAAGGAATATGCGCTTTTTTATACATCTGAGACTGTGAGTGCAGACTCCTCTGCCTGCTCAGGCCATCCTATGCCTGCTTTTCTCCTCCATGTGCAGTACCCGGGATGCCTAAGTGACCCCGATCTTCATCTTCCGGTGAGGCTGGGTCCGGACAGATGTTTGTGCATGAACCCTGCAAACTGAGGACGACCCTAGGGGAACCAAGATGCTGGGCTGCAGAGATGGCAGAATAAACGGTCCCGAGTGTCACCCTCTCCCACAAATCAACTAATTTACAACTATTAAAAAGTAACAACAGACAAAATGGAGCTGCTAGATAGAGCTCAGGGAAAGAGGAGGGGAGACCTACAGAGTGCGTGAAGGTGGGAGAAGCCAAGATAAGAGAAAGAAAGGACCACTTCAACTGTTTTGAGCCCTGACCATTTCAAGGCTGGCCCTGGTGAGTACATGGAGCAAGAGCTGGCAAAAGCTGCAGCTGTGCCCTTTGTATGAAGTTGCTTGGAGGTGGCAGGGGAGAAGAGGGCCTTGGTGGCCCCCAGACCAGCAAGACCACTAATAGTGTGCCTGTAGACCCACACAGGAGCAAGGAGCCACAGACAACTGAAAAAAGGAGTCACTCAGAGGCCTGTGAGTCATCACAAGGGACAAGTGCATGGCCTATCCTTAGGTAAGTGTTTGGAGTGTGGGCGGTGAAGGAGACAGGTCCACTGGTGAAACACTGGGGCACAGTGTGGACAGCTGATCTGACTTCCAGTCAGCACAGGCCAACTCAGTGGAGACTGGTCTGGAATATAGAACTGCAGGGTGTATAGTCTGCTGAAAAGACTCAGGCCCAGACTAGAGTTTCCTCAAAACCCAGCTATACCAGACCTCACAAGACCCAGAAGTGCTTACAAGGTTAACAATTAAAGCCTGAGCAGCACAAAAAGCCTTCCCCAGAGAATCAGCAGCAAAGCAGCAATTTAGCTCAACCACAGGGCTCAAGTGCTGGTCCCTACAGGAAGTTCTCCCATTTTAGAAGTAAGCAAAGGACAACAAATTAGTTCCAGTGTAGAGTTTAAGTGGTGGGGGTAGCTAATAAACCAACACAGAACTGAAAGAAAACACAAAAACCCACAGACCAGAGACAAAGTTCTGATATTAACTAATAAAGGTCTAACACCACCAAAGAACACTTATAAAACCTAGAAGAACCAGAAGCCCCCCAGTCTCCCATGCCAGGGTAAGGGTACGGCCAAGGGCCTCAGCCATGCCCCTTGACATCCACATACAGCGCAGTAATGACCACCAGGCTGCTGCCAGAAGACCCCTCGCCCCCTGATGGAATGAGGGGGTGCCAAGCACCTCGACCATGCCCCACTTTCTCACCTTCTTCTTCCTCCCACCCTATCTGCCTCCCCTTTCCCCTCTCCTCACCCCCCAACTGCTCTGCAACAACATCTTACAATGTAAAATAAATAAATAAATAAATACATAAAGCTAAAAAAAACACCAACCTCCAAAATGGAAAGAAAAAAAGGTAATTAACGGTGTAATTGAAGAAAATATAACTCAAGAAAAGTGTAGGAAAAGGTCAATAGATTTCACTACGACTCAAAAATGTAAATCACAAACTGTGGCACATATTTCCATCAAATACTACAAAAATGATAGGAAAAAGCTCAATAGCAAAAATCAATAGCAAAATAGAAAAATGAACAAAGAACATGAACAATTTATGAGAGGTACAAATGGTCACTAACATATAGAATTCATTCTAACTCCCTGTCTTATCAGACATAGCAACAAAAATAGTAATATATCACCACAAGAGAAAGTGAATTTTATGTGTGAACTTGAAATATGGTATAGCAGGAGCTGGCCAGTTAGTTCAGTTGGTTAAAGTGCAGTGTGATAACACCAACACCAAGGGTTCCCTTTCTCATGCTGGCCAGCTAACAAAAAAAAAAAGAAAAGAAAAGAAAAACATTTGATACAGCACCTTCACTGCAGACTCTAAATATTAAAAATGGGAATAGGAGAACCTAACTTGACAGATATTTTGTCAAACATTATTCTGGGTGTGTTTTCTGTGGGGATGTTTTTATTTTATTTTAATTTATTTATTTTATTATTAATTTTTTTTACATTCTGTGACCTTGTTGCAGAGCAGTTGAGAAGGGAGGGGGAGAAGGGAAAGGGGAAGGAAATGAGATGGAAGAAGGAAGAAGGAGGAGGGGTGGGATTGAGGACTGTGGTACCCCCTTCATTCCCACAGGGAAGAAAAGGGGTCTTCCACTGGTGGCTTGGTCATTGCCAGGCTCGGCGCAGATAGGTACTTCTGGGTTGTGGCAAAAGCCCTCGCCCCCCACCACCCCAGCACAGGAACCTGGGCTCCTTCCCGCTGTAGCTTGGTGGTTCTTGCTGGGCTGGTTGAGTGGATTGGGAGGGTGTGGCTGAGGCCCTCAGCCCCCCACCACCCTGGCTTGGGAGAGCCCAGGAGCTTCCTGCAGCAGTTCAGAGGTCCTCACTGGACTGGCTGCACATGTCAGGGGTGTATGGCCGAGGCCCTCAGCCCCCACCCTCAGGACTGGTTGCAGGTGTCGGGGGCATGGCTGAGGACCCTGGCCTTTCCCACTTTCTGCCTTGGTAGCTCAAGGGACTTCCAGTCCTTCTAGGTGTTATAGCTGTTCTTTGGTGAAATGAGGCCTTTACTAGTTAGTATCAAACTTTGTCTCTGGTTGTGGGTACTTCCTTTTTACTTTCAGTTCTGTGTTGGATTATTTGCTGTTCTCATCACTTAAACTCTGTGCTGGAACTAATTTCTTCTCCTTTGCTTACTTCTAAAATGGAGGAACTTCCTGTGGGGACCAGCACTTGAGCCCTGTGGTTGAGCTAAGTTTCTGCTTTGCTGCTGATTCCCTGGCGAAGGCTTTTTGTGCAGCTCAGGTTTTAATAGTTGACTTTATAGGTACTTCTGGGTCTAGTGAGATACAGCGCACCCGGGTTGTGTAAAACTCTGGTCTGGGCCTGAGTCTTTTCAGCAAACTGTACCCCTACAGTTCTACATTCCTGATGAGTCTCCACTGAGTGGTCCTGTGCTGACTGGGAAGCAGATCAGCTGTCCACGCTGTGCCTCAGTGTTCCCCTGGTGAGCCCGTCTCCCCCACCACCCGCACTCCAAACACTTCCAATGGAATGGGCTGTGCTCTTGTCCCTCATGATGACTCACCAGCCTCTGAGTGGCTCCTTTTTTTTCAGTTGTTGTGGCTCCTCCCTCCTATGTGGGCCCACAGGAACCCTACTAGTGGTTTTGCTGACCTGGGGGCCACCAAGGCCCTCTTCTCCCCTGCTGCCTCTAAGCAACTCCATCCAAAGGGCAAAGCTGTGGCTTTTGCCAGCTCCTGCTCTGTGCACTCACCAGCTCCAGCCTGGAAACTGCCAGGATTCAAAATGGTCAGAGCAGTTTCTTTTTTCCCTCATCGTGGCTTCTCCTGCCTTCATGCACTCCGTAGGTCTCTCCTCCTCTTCTCCTGAGCTCTAGTGGACCCACCTTGGCTGTTATTGCTTTTTTATAGCTGTAAATTGGTTGATTTGTGGGAGAGAGTGATGCTGGGGACCATCTATTCTGCCATCCTGACCTTAAGTTTGTGGGGATGTTTTAAGATGAGATTAACATTTCAATTGTTAGACTGAGTAAAGTAGATTGCCCTCCCTAACATGGGTGAACCTCATGTAATTAGTTGATGGACTGAATAAAACAAAAAGGCTGATCATTCCTTGAGTAAGAGAGAATTCTTCCTGCCTGATGGTTTTCAAATTGGGACATCATTTTTTTCTCCCAGCATTTGAACTCAAACTGAAACATCTGTTCTCCTGGGTCTCTGGCTTGCCAACTCCCCCTGCAGATCTTGGGAACTGCCAGCCTCCGTAATTGCATTAGTCAATTCCTTATCATAAATCTCTTTATACACATACACACACACAAAAAGACACACACACCTTATAGTTCTGTTTCTCTGGAGAAGCTGACTACTAATATAGCACATCTACATACTGAGATCATAAAGATAATAAAGATAAAAAAGCTAATGGACTGAATAAAGTAAAAAAAAGCGGAAAAAAAGTAAGAAAAAAACTCTAAGTCACTGAAAAGCATGAGCAAAAAAATCACAATAAAGGCTGGCTTTGGTGCTGGGAGAATGGTACTTTCAAGAAATGTTGTTAAGATTGTAAATTTCCAACCTTCCTGGAGAACAGCATGGCAATTACAATATTTCTAAAAATGTCTTATCTTTAATCCAGTAATTTCACTTCAAGGAATCTGTAATGTGCAAATATGACATAGCACGTTTACTGCATACTTTTTCACAGTAGCCAAGATATGGAATCAATCTAAATGTCCATTAACAAATGAATGGATAAAGAAAGTGTGGTATACATTCTCAATGTAGTGGTATTCAGGCATAAAAAAAGAATAAAATACTGTAATTTGTGGCGGCACGGATGAGCCTGCAAGGCATTGTGTTAAGTGAAACAAGCCAGGCACAGAAAGACAAAGACCACATGATCTCACTCATATGTAAACTCTAAAAAATTGTTGTCATAAAAGTAGAGAGTAGAATTGTGGTTACTAGAGGGCAGGGAGGAGAAGAGGGAATAGAGCAATGGTGAGAGACTGATCAACAATTACAAAGCCACAGTTAGACTGGAAGAATAGTTTTGGTCCTCATTTGCGTAGTAGGACAACCAGAGTTAACAGTATTGTATTTCATATTTCAAAATAGTTGGAAGAGAGATTTTTGAATGTTTTCATCACAAAGAAATGATAAATGTTTAAGATGATGGATATGCTAATTACCTTGATTTGATCATTACACAATGTACACATGAATCTAAATATCATGTTGTACCCTATGAATGTGTACAATTAAAAGTAAAAAAAAAAAATGCCAGCAGGGGTTAGCCTAAATGTTCAATGCTTGGGAACATTAAACACACTTGATAAATTCTATCATGAGAAAGATATTGTGAATCCATTAAAAAAAAAGTTGAGGTATACTTAATGGCATGGGAAATTCTAATGATACAACATGAAGTGAAATAAGCAAGATATAAAACTGCGTGATCCCAATTTTGTGTTACAAAAACAAAAAGTATATGTCTAGACATAAGCAGGAACACATCAGTGATTAGAAGTGTTTATGTTTGAATGAAGATGATATCTAATTTTTATTTTTAAATTTATGTTTTCTATGCATTTCATTATTTCTGAAATAAATATTAATTTTATAAGAAAGAAAAGAACACTATTTTAAGGGGAATAAATAGCAGGCAGATCCCTGTTCCTGAGAAGCTACAAAGTAGACAATACGACCCAGCTATCCCACTGTTGGGAATATACCCAGAGGAATGGAAATCATCAAGTCGAAGGTATACCTGTTCCCCAATGTTCACCGCAGCACTCTTTACAATAGCGAAGAGTTGGAACCAGCCCAAATGCCCATCATCAGATGAGTGGATACGGAAAATGTGGTACATCTACACAATGGAATACTACTCAGCTATAAAAACGAATGAAATACTGCCATTTGCAACAACATGGATGGACCTTGAGAGAATTATATTAAGTGAAACAAGTCAGGCACAGAAAGAGAAATACCACATGTTCTCACTTATTGGAGGGAGCTAAAAATTAATATATAAATTCACACACACACACACACACACACACACACACACACACACACACACAAACCCGGGGGGGGGGGAAGAAGATATAACAACCACAACTACTTGAAGTTGATACGACAAGCAAACAGAAAGGACATTATTGGGGGGGAGGGGGGAGGGAGGAGGGAGGGAGGTTTTGGTGATGGGGAGCAATAATCAGCCACAATGTATATCGATAAAATAAAAATTTAAAATAAATAAATAAATTAATTAATTTAAAAAAAAAAAAAAAAAAAGTAGACAATACAATCCCAAAAGCAACTTTCATAAAATCCTTTTGAGCCAGGAATGCTTTTCTTAAGTGGTACTAAGTACCCTGGTTTAACAAACTGTTTGTATTTGTGGGCATTTCCTTTTCCATTAGAGAATTCTACAACAGAACTTCCTCTATAAATAACTGATTTGTTTCCTGAATAATACACATTTGATTGTTTGTGGTTATATGAGCTTTTTCAGTTTTCCAAATGAGGCTTTGAGAGATTGCAAAATACTTTAATATAATATAGAGCTTCTGAAAATGAAAAGTGACCAAATTTTTCATTTTATCCCTAAAATTTTTAAAGAAAATTAGAGGTAAAATTCAATCTCACAAACATCTTTATTATTACAACTCCACCTTCTGCAGTTTTACGATTATCTATTTCCTAATGCCTTATTCTATTGATAATTTAAACGTCGAAGTTCTCAGAAGTTTGCATTAAAAGCTAATCATTAATTTTCCTAATTCTGTCTCTAGTTAATAAATTAGGATGAACACAGATGGAAGTTCTTGTGTTAACTATGATGACCCTGAGCAAATCATTTAAAATGTTCTCAACATGTTTTCACTATGTTGACCCTGAGTAAATCATTTAAATGTTCTCAACATGTTAACTGTACTATTATTGTGATTGGAAAATGTAATTAACATAAAAAATATTTCTCTGAAATAATTTATCACACAAAAGCTCATCTCATATATTAAAATGTAAATTTCCTTAAAAATAGATAAAAGAAATATGTGTTAAGAGAATTAAAAATTCAAGACAGACAAAACTAATCGACCTAATAAAGTAAAAAAAAGTGGAAAAAAGTAAGAAAAAAACTCTCTAAGTCACTGAAAAGCATGAGCAAAAAAATCAGAAGAATTAATGCAGGGAGATGAACAAATAATTAAAAAATGCTAAACAAATCTATGCAAAAATATTCAAACTCATGGGGTTGTACAAGGATAAATAAAAATATGCATTTAGCATAGTGTCTGGTACATAATAAATAAAGCTATTAAAACATTAATAATTAAAAAATGCAAATTTAAGCAACTATTTATGTGTATGTATACCTAAATATACACATATATACCTAAATATACATATATAGTTACTTAAATTTACATTTCTTTAATATATATATATATATCTCACATTGGCAAACATTAAAAAAAATATGGTGACCAGATCTGGCAAAAATATGGGAAACAAGCTCTGTCATAATTTGTGGTTTGAGTGTAAACAGGTACATACTTCTTGGAAAACACTTTGACTATATATATATATATATATATATATATATATATATATATATATATATATATATATATATTTATTTATTTATTTATTTATTTTTGTGACCGGTAAGGGATCGCAACTCTTGGCATGGTGTTGTCTGCACCACGCTCAGCCAGTGAGCGCACCGGCCATCCCCATATAGGATCTGAACCCGCAGCCTTGGCGCTACCAGCGCCGCACTCTCCCGAGTGAGCCACAGGGCCGGCCCGACAATATATTTTAAAGTAGAAAATTATACGTGTTATCTTTGAGACATTTCAGTGCTCAAAATTCTCCTATGAAAATTATTAACACAAGCATACATAAATATCTATAAATGGATGTTCATTATGACAATGTTATAAAGAAAAACTTCTAGTCCAAAAGTCTACCAATAGAAGGTTGGTTAAATAAACACAAGGGAACATTAAGATACAAAATGTGATGGACGTACATTCTGATTTAGATAACTGTCCAATAAATAAAAATAAACTGTAAAATAGTACGTATGGTATCCCATTTTGTTGTGAATGTGTATAAAAATAAATGTTTGTTGTTTAAGCAATCCAGTCTATGTTATTCTGTTATAGCAACCCAAACTGCAAAAGTACCATAGAGGACTGCGAGACTTAGAGGCAATTTTTTTCCTCACTTATGATGAAACAAAACAAAACAAACTCCTAACTTAGGCTGACTGAGTTTTAGAAATAGAAAATGGTGTATTGTTTGCAATCCTAATGTCAAAGACAAGTGCAAAAGATAAAGGATAGAAATAATTTAAGGAATAGTTTCAGAATAACTGGAGGTGGTAAGAAACTCTTCAGGAATTTATAGGATCAGTAATATTCAGCTGGGCTTGTCTGATAGGTTACATGTAATTACTACTTCATACGAAACACTCCTTCACAGACCTGCACAATAATGTGCCTCTCATTATTGTCTCCTCCTCTGTGCCAGGCCATGTACATGCATTTTCCCTACATGCATCATCTCATTTAATCCACATCCTAACCCTTTGACATAGGTTTTTATTATGCCTAGTCCACAGATGGGGAATTTCAAGCTCACAGAGGGTAAGGAACTTGCTCAGTTACACAGCTAGAACATGGCGTAGCCAGTATTTGATTCATTGTCTGTCTACCTTCAAAGCCTATGCTCTTTCTACTGTGCTTCAATCAAGGAAAAATTTACGGTCACATCTAAAGATATATTTAGTACAATGAGTTAACTAAAGCACAGTTTTAGGTCTCTGCATTTCAGTACCTGAGTGTTCTAGCTATTAAGCACATTTACTTAAGAGTTGGGTGCTTTGTGCAGCAGAAATCAGAGAGAGTTTCAGGCTTACATCTGACTGTGGGTGCTTAGTTACAAATGCCCACTGGCTGGAGAGATTGAATAAATATTTTTTCTACTAAATGATGCTAATTGATGATGCTATCTCCTGTACATAGCAGGATATTTGAGGTGGAGTTTGAATGAGTGTTAAATAATGCATAATTTTTACCCAAATACAGAACCATGTGGAATTGGTTTATCGCTCATCCTATATAAAAATTGTTAAATGAATGTTTTATGGAGAGAACGAGTGAGGGAGAAATCTATGAATTTCTCCAGTAATTATGACAGGTAAAATGATCTGAGAGCTTCTTTAACTTAGAATATTGAATTGATCACAGGAAATTCTCATCTTTTTCTTCCAATGGCAACTTTTCTTAACTTGAATGTATCGATAGTGTGTTTAAGTATTAAATACCGTGGGAACACAGCTATGGAAGACCCATGTAATTATTTAAACTGAATACTAACAGAATATGCTAAACAATTTTTGAGGCCATTATATGCCTTCCCTTCATTATCCACAACTACAAGCACCTAACGAGGAACTTTGTCATGCTGTTTTGACATTAGCCAAACCAGGTCGCTCTGGTAAGATCACTTGTGGAAAACACAATTTCATGTTTGTGGGTACATCATAAAGAAGTGATGAAGATTTGTAGTCCTCCATGCAAATAAATTTGAAAACGTACATAAAGTGGATAAATTACTAGGTAAATATAGACTAACGGAATTGTTCCTATTTGATTTAGAAAGCTTGAACAGATCAATTCTCATAGAAGAACTAGAAAAATTTATTAAAGGACCACTCCACAAAAAAAGCAGCAGGTCTGGATGGTTTCACAGGGGGATTCTATCAAACCTTTGAAGACCAGATTGTCTTGTACTCTATAAAACGGAAGAAAAGCTTCTTACATGCTTTCATAAAGCAAGCAAAACACTGCTACTTACACCAAATAAAAACAGTATGAAGAAAGAAAACTATAAATCAACATCACTAAAGAATAGTGATGCAATAATACTAAATGAAATATAAATAAAGAGAATACAACTCCATATTAAGAAGATAATGACCAAGAAGGATTTCTTCCAGGAATGCTAGGCTGGTTACATTCAATAATATCATGCACCATATTACTATATCTGACAAAAATCATATAAATTTCTTCAAAGATGCTGAAAAGGCTTTGACAAAATTCAACACCCACTCATAATAAAAGTACTCAAGAGAATAGGAGTTAAAAGACACTTTCTTAATTGGATAAAATATGTATATATTATTATTAGAGTCAGTATCTTATTTAAACATTAGAGAGGCACATCCACTAAATCAGGAATAAGGTAAGGATGTCCACTACCTCCACTACTATTCAATATTGTACTAGAGGTATTAGCCAACTAAATCATACAGGAGAAATCAATTAATGATGTAAGAATAGGTTTTAAAAAGGAAAATGTAAAGCTATATCTACTTGAAGATACCAGAATAGCACCAATGGAAATTTCCAGAAAATCAATGATAAAACTAACTCTATACAATAACTTGGTAAAGTAGAAGGATGTATAATTTGCATGTAAAAATAAATGGCCTTCATTTTACACACAATAACAGTGGATATTATATATATATATATATATATATATAAACGTAATAGTCAGAAAAATCCTACTTATAGTAACAAAGAAGATTAAATATGTAAGAAGACATTGAACAAGAATTGTTCAAAATCTATATGAATAAAATTGTAAAACACACTTGAAAGATACAAAACTAGACTTGAACAAATGAAAACATATCCCTTATTCATGGACAGAATGATGGATCATTACAAAGTTAGCAGTTCTCTCTCAGTTCAAATATAAATACAATACAATCTCAATAAAACTACCAGGAAACTATTTTTGGAGTTATACAACTTAGACATAAAGTCTGTTTTTAAAAAGTCAACATATAAGAATAACCAGAAAAACACTGAAAATGAAAAAAAAAATACTATAAGAGTGTCAAGAAACTAGTCTTACCAAGCATTAAAACATAATAAAAGGCCTCAGTAATTAAAACTGTGATACTAGAATTTGGCAGTAAAGTCATCCAGTCCTGGGCTATTTTTTGTTGTTGGGAGACAGCTGATTACTGCTTCAATCTTGTTGCTTGTTACTGGTCTGTTCATGTTTTCTATGTCTTCTTGGTTCAGTCTTAGTATTTGTATGTGTCCAGAAATTTGTCTGTTTCCTCCAGGTTTTCAAATTTGTTGACGTTCAGTCATTTATAATAGTCTCATGATTCTTTGTATTTCTGTGGTATTGGTTACAATATCTCCATTTTCATTTCTAATTTTTGTTATTTGTGTCTTCTACTTTTCTCAGTTAGCCTAGCTAATGTTTTGTTTATTCTGTTTACCTTTTCAAAAAAAAAAACAACTTTTTGTTTCACTGATCTTTTGTATCGTTTTTTGGTTTATATTTCATTTAGTTTTGCTCTGATCTTAATTATTTCTTTCCATCTATAACTTTGGGATTGGATTGTTCTTGTTTTTCTAGTTCTTTGAGGCCACACAACCCAGAAATCCCACTGCTGGTTATATACTCAAAGGAATTAGAAATCACCATGTTGATGGGACACCTGTACTCTCATGTTTATTGCAGCTCTACTTACAATAGCCAAGAGTTGGAACCAACTCAAATGTCCATTGTTGGACAACTGGATAAAGAAAATGTGGTATATATTTATACAATGGAGCACAAGTCTACCATAAAAAAGAATGAAATACTGCCATTTGCAGGAACATGTATGAACTTAGAGAAAATTATGTTAAGTGAAACAAGCCAGGCACAGAAAAGAAATATCATATGTCCTCACTTATATGTGGGAGCTAAAACAAACAAACAAACAAAAACAAATAAATAAAAAAAGAAAGATACAACAATCGCAGTAATACACTGAACTTTCAAGAGAAGAAAATAAAACTGTGGTTACCACAGGTAGGAAAGGGGAGAAGGAGGAGGGAAGGAAGGAATCAGTAAAGTGACACGAAAATTGATTACATTGTATAATGGTGAATATACTGATTATCCTGATTTGAATATCACATATTGCACACAGGTATTGATATTCAATGCTGTACCCCATAGATATGTACAATCAACTATGTCCCAATAAAAAATAATTAATTTAAAAAACCCTGAAACTAATATACATGAATAAACAAAAAGATGGTGGAATAAAATAGGAAGTCTAGATATAGACCCAAGTGCATATGAAAATTTATTATACGATAAGGGTGGCATCGCAAATCACTGGTGTAAAGATAAGCTTTTAAATACATTTTTTAAGTAAATGGTAATAGATCAACTAGGTAGTCAATTGAAAAAAGATAAAATATTCCTGTATCATATCAAAGATAAGAATAAACTCCGAATGCATTAGAGATTTCAATTTAATAAAATTAAATCAAACAGGTACTGGAAGAAAGCATGGGTGAATTCCTCTTTAACTTTCATGTCATGAAAATTCTATAACTATGACTAAAAATCCAGAGGCAATAAAAGAAAAAATAATACATTTGACTGCATTAGAAAAAGTTGCATGGCATAAAACAGCATAAATAAAATGTGATCAAATTTTGTAACTTATACCACAGATAAAACATGGTATCTGTAGTATACATAAGAACTCTCAAAAGTTGAGGAACAGGGGTAACAGTTGAAAATAGCTGAATTAGGACTTCTGAAAATTCTCTGCTCCATATATGCAATGAGAAAGCTGGCAACAATTTTCAGAGTTAACTTTTTTCAGAACTCTGGAAATCAACCAACAGTTTCTAGCAACCCAGGAAGCATATATTAGGGAAGAAAAAGATAATAAAAGAAGAAAAAAGAAAGAAAAAAAGCTGTATATTTATAAGAATAGCAAGCATTGTGGCAGTTTAACTTGCCCTAGTCTCATGTACTGCTGTCCAGATTCAAGTAGTCCTGAAAAATAACAGCCCACATTCCTGGTACAATCTGGCACCTATTGGAGAGGGGGCTTGGGCTGAGTTAAGAGTTGGAGCTCTTGCAAAGTTTCATTCTCAAAGAAAGCCCCACCTTGAAAGGCTCTCTCTGTATTTGACCTGTCTCAGACAGAGTTCAGCCACTGCAAAAAGTCTGTTACTTGGGTAGGAGTAAGGAGTAAGGAGAGAGGAGGTTTTTTGTTAAAAACAATTAAAGGCAGTGATTTAATATCATGGCTGCCTGAGCCAGTGGATAACAATAGTTGGGCAAATAAACCACAAGGTTTACAAGAAAAGGTGAGGCATGAGATGTCACAAGGCTTTGAAAAGCTTCAATACATCCTAGGGATTCAGAAGGCCATCTACATGTCCAAGGCTGTACTCATGCTAAGGAAAAGCCTGAGAAGGCCCTAGGCTCTCTCACCACTGGTTGTCTTTGAGGGTCTACATAAGGAGGAAGTGAAAGTTAAGGCAGAGTTATTAACCTCTTGGTGCAATGTTGAAGCTGCATCCCAACATCCACACAGAGCCCCTTGGCAACAAGTGGGAGATTTTTTGGTTCTAGGCATTTAAGAAAGACTCTTTCCAATCATTAGCTGATCACTAACCTAACAGAACAAAGACTTTAGTGGCCATACATGACAAAAAATACAAATTTACATAAGTTTGTAAATTCAGAAAAGCTAATAAACAATAATAAATAAACTCTGAGAGAAAGGAAATTATAATTTCCAGATTTTGGAAATGTGGAAACATTTAGAATGCACAGTTTTCAACAAAAAATATAAGATATGCAAAGAAACAAGAAAGAGTGACCCATACACAGGGAAGAAAAGTAATCAATAAAAACCATCCCTGAGGAAACCCAGATATTAGACTTACTGAACAAGAACTTTAAATCAGCCATTTTAATTATGTTCAAAACACTGAAGGAAACCATGTTCAAAGAACTAAATGAATGTATGAGAATAATGTCTCACCAAATTAGAGAATACCAATAAAGATATATTAATTATAAAAAAGAACCAAATAGAAATTCTGGAGTTGAAAAATAGAATAACTAAAATGGAAATCTCACTAGAGGGGTTCAACAGCAGATTTGAGTAGGAAGAAGAAAGAATTAGTAAATGTGAAGACAGGTCAATTGAGATTATCAGGTCTGAGGAACAGGAAAAAAAAAAAGAATGAAAAGAATGAACAAAGCCTCAGAGCTCTATGGGACACTGTCAAGTGTATAGTGCAATGCATGCGTAATAAAGGTCATGGAAGGAGAGAAGAAGGGGCACAAAGAACATTTGATGAAGTGATGGCCTCAAACTTCCCAAATTTGTTGAAAACCATTAATTTGCATATCCAAGAAACTCAACAAACTCCAATTAAGATAAGCTCAGAGAGATCTACACCTAGACATACAACTAAATTGTTGAAAGACAAGGACACAATCTTGAAAACATCAAGTTAAATGGTATGATTCCACAATTTCACTCCTAGATATATACCCAAGAGAACTGAAAACATGTTACTTGTACTTTAACACTCTGTGTCTAGCCCAAAATGCATAATCTTCATCTGATCATGAGAAAACATTAAATAAAATCAAGTTTGAAGATGTTCTATCAAATAATTGGCCAGTACTCATCAAAAGAAAAAAACAAGGAAAGACAGAAGAATCTTCAGATTGGAGGAGAAACAAGGACACACAAGCACTAAATGTAATGTGAAATATTACATTGGATTTTAGAACAGAAAAAGGACATTAGGGGGAAGAACTGGTGACATTCAGACAAAGTCTGTAGTTTAGTTAATAATATTTTATCATTGCTAATTTATTGGTTTTGATCATTGTACTATGGTTATGTAAGTATGTACGTACCCTGAATAAAGGGTACATGTGAACTCTCTGTATAGTTTTTGCAACTTTTCTGTTTAAAATTCTTTCAAAATAAAATGTAAAAAGAAAAATAAAAAGAATTGACATAATACGAGTTTAGAGGAGAACTACCAAAATAATGAAAATATGTCATATGAGGAACTATTTGAATAAATCAGAAATGTTTAGCTTGAAAAAAAAGAACTGGGATAAATATTTGCAGGATTATCATGTGGAAGATATGTTATTTTGTTTGCTATGAACCCAGCAATTAGATATTAAGCCAGAATCTAAAAGAGACAGTTTTCTATATGAAGAAGTCTTGAGAGGAAATATGTTTCTTTCTCATGGAGGAGTTCAAACATAAAGTGAATGAATATTTGTCAGCAATGCTATGAAGGTTACTCAAAGACTATAAGGAGACTCCGTTCAATGTTTTATAAAGTTCTCCTTTCGTCTAGGTTCCACCATGTGAGAAAGAGTAGAATCCAGAAACCAAAAGAAGCCGCGAAGGATGTAACTCAAAACAGCAGCTGGAGTTTTTCTCAGAGAGATAAGCAAAAGTCAGAAAAACTGAGGTTGTTGCAAAGAGAGATAAGACTACAATCCAAGATAATGGAATGAGGTATTAGCTGAATAAGTTGCATAATTAGTGGCCATAAGAAGTCAAATGAACGGAGTGTGTTTAGAATAAGAAGTTAAAGAAGCTAACGAGTCTTTGAACAGGGATTTGAATCATGATATACTTTTGAGGACGTGACTGGAACTTTATTAAGGCAAGCTAGATATTTTCTGACCATTACATTCTATGATTCTAAGACCTTGTGGAGAAGCATACTTTCAAGATCTATTTGTTTTAGGGTCTGAGTACATGGAAAAATCTAGTCTTAAAGTTACTATTTATATTGGGCATGTATTTGTGTGTGTATGTGATTGCATGTGCACCCACAGGCAATAATACACTCCCCAAATGAACAAATCAATGAAATGATCCTGACAACATTCTTCTTCCACAGATATACAGCAACTTTCTTCAATCTTCAAGCAATAGGTACACAGACTCCCTATATTTATAAACTCTTTTTTTTCATGATTATCTTTTTTTTTTGACCGGTAAGGGGAACACAACCCTCGGCACAATGTTGTCCGCACCACGCTCAGCCAGTGAGCACACCGGCCATCCCTATATAGGATCCGAACCTGCAGCCTTGGTGCTACCAGCGCCACACTCTTCCGAGTGAACCACGGGGCTGGCCTCATGATTATCTTTTTTAAGTCATTTAATAGAAACATTCTCATATGATGTCATATTTTCCATAAGTTACAATTACTTCTCCTTAGTTTCAATTTAGAATACAGAGATTTTTCCTCTATATTAATAATATTTCTCCCAATATACCTAGCCAAATTAGATTGTTCTCAGAGGATTGAGCAATTTATAAAATGGGTAATTCGAAGCAGGAGTAGGTTATAATTAAGATTTGTTAAGAGTATCTAAAGTAAAATGTGACGCTGAAATGCTAAGAAACTGAAATACTGAAAAATTTATCAATTTAAAAATTATGTTATAAAGTTACACATTCTTTTCATTATAATCAAACAAATTCTAAGCTGAAGTAGAAGAGAATTTGCACAGGCCTTTGTACATAATCATCATTCAATGAGTATTTGTTGATTTTTTAAAAGTTTGAATTCATATGAATTAGCAAGAAAGAGAAAAAAAAAGCAAGCATTCTGGTAGTACAAAACAACCTATCATCATTATTATGTCACTTTTACTGTTACTGACATTTATTAATGTTTTGAGTTCTTGTTGCTTTGGGGTAGGAATATTGAGATCGAGATATGTAATGCCCTCACCTCTGTATGGCAGAATGCTGAAACTCATTCCCCATAACTCTGTCTTTCAATATTCACATAATTGGGGTCCCAGACTAATGGCATATTCTCTGTTTAGGGGCAGTCTTCAGGATCGTATTCCCTTTGCTTTCACACTAGTTCTTGACTCAGTCCTATATTCTTACTTCTCTGAACTTTGCATGATAAGATCTCCTTCAATTTGTTTTCTTTATGTAAAGCAGCCAAGAAGCCAACCCAAGAAAAATAAATGATACTTCCAAAGACACTCAATGTAAACTGTTCAATAGAGACTATCTCTGGTGTTCTCAATGGAGTTACTTCTGGTAACCAATGGCAATAACTTAAGAACAGATTTTGTCTACTTTTGCCTTTATTTTAGGTAAGCACTGTTCAATTATAAGATAAAAAGAAAGTGGAAAGAATTTCTAGCATCAATTTCAAAAGCTGATGAATATACAATATCTTTCAGAAAATTTTAAAGGTGTAGGAGCCTTCTTATATTAACTTTGAGTAGAGTATGATTCCTCATAGAGTCATAGGATCATCTGACTCAGTGACAAAGAAGCAATCATAAGTCTATATTGGGTTTTCTACTTTATAGAAAAAAGTAAATTTTATAGGCTCTTGGGCCTTTCCTTCAGATCAGGCTGTGTGATTTAAATTTAGACTCAAAAATTCATTAATCTTGCTAAATTAGAATTTGATCTTTTACGTACATATAAGAAAATTTCTTAAGAGATTTTATGTGTCTCAGGTGGTATTTAAAATGTTGAGACTTTTAGTATTATTTGGTGACCTATAGGTATATTAGGTACTTTTTACTAATCATATTATTGTGTGAAATCTTTATTTTGCACGTGTGTGTGTGTGCACGCTGTGCATATGGATGCTACTGCATAGAGAAAGCCTGAAAGTTTTCTCTAAACTCTAACTTGTGTAAATTTACATTGGCATATCAAGGTCTTCCTTTTTTCTAGTTCAGATATTTACAATAATGGATAAATTAAACCCCACATACTTCATAAACTTATTAACTCTTACCATATAGACTGTAATCACAGATCCAGGCTGAATTTCAAGTTACATAGCTGACATAAACAAATATTTTCAATAAAGTATAATTGGTACAATCATAGGATTTATGAAAGGTTCTGAGTCTACCAAGGCTATATATAAGAGGAAGTGTTTTAATTTGAAAATACTTTATAAAATTGATAATTAAGTTGATGTTTAGAGGAAAAATAGGGATTTTCTAGGAAGACAAAATGAAAAAAAGAATTTGAGACATAAGTGACTTAGTCGATGGTGTAGACATAAGAGACCATGGGAAACATCAAGCAATTCAGTTACAAAGGATAACAGGGAAGAGGTAGGAGAAACGATAAAAGAAGCTGGATCAGCAGTCTAGTGTCAAATCATGGATGACCTAGTGAACTATGACCATGATGGTAATGAAAAGCAGCTGGTGGGTTTTAAGTATGAGAGGGATATGATCATTTCCATATTTCAGAAATTAATGGATAGATTATAAAATGAAAAAATTAAAGATAGGGACACAAGTTATGAGGCAATCCAAAAGAACAAAGATGACAGGGGCTGAACTGAAGAGATGGTGATGAAGTAAGAGATGAAGATTAAAATGAAAAAGTGGATCAGGAAGACAATTAGGAGTTAGACTACAAAATAATTTGTAATTATAGGAATGTGAGGTGTAAAGGAGAGGAGTGGAAAATAAAGTCAAGTTGACAGCTTGTGTACCTAGGTGGATGGTGGGCCTTTCATAAAGAATGTGGATCAAAGCATTTTAGGATATCAATTTAAAACATGCTAAATACAAGATAGCTGTGTGTCACTCTGATATAGATGTTTAGTAGTCATCTGAATATATAACAAAGGTATGGAGCTCAGAAAAGTGTTTTAGGCTAGAGACACAACTTCAGAAGTTATCATGTAGAAAACGATACTAAGTCATGATAATAGATAAAAATGTATATAGGAAGGGAAGTAGACCAAAGTGAGCATTTAGAGAATACCTGTATTTAAACTCTAGTCACTGCTATTCATTGCTATTATTCATATAACCTAGAGTTAAAAATTTAAATTTGGGGCCGAGCCCGTGGCGCACTTGGTAGAGTGCTGCGCTGGCAGTGCGGCAACGCTCCCGCCGCGGGTTCGGATCCTATGACTGGTGTACTCACTGGCTGAGTGCCGGTCACGAAAAAACGACAAAAAAAAAAAAAAAAAATTTAAATTTGTAATTCTAGAATATACAAATTACTTGCTAGAAGTTTTGACTTAGTGTACTTAGCCAGCATATTACTATTCATGCAGATATGCACACTATCTATTAAATCCATCTTAAAATACTGAACTAGCTCTAGTAAAATAATTTGTGCAAGATTCAGACACCCAACTAGAATAACTAGAAAAGACAAAAAAAAATTAAAGCAAGAACAACAAAAAAATATTTGTTTGAAGGCACTGGAAAGCTGTTAAGGCAGCCAAAGTTTGAGACAACAAGATCTCATAAAGAAGAGATAAGCCCTACATTCTGCATGCCACTTTTCACTTGAGGATATTTGCCAAATCTTGAGGAAAAAAAAAGAAAGACTGAAAATTCAGGAAGAGGACAGATATTGAGACTTTCAGGGAAGCCAACAGAGTATTTGGCAATCTCAAAGGGCGTAGGAGAAAAAGATTAGACTTCAGTGCTGTCAGCGAAGAGAACCTGAGAGAACACAATCCCAGAAAGAAGGTAGGGGCAAAGAAGTGAACAAGATACTTAGAGCTTTTCCTCCTGAGGCATTTTCTGATTCTTAGCTCCACAGGAGAAGAGCCTAAGAAGAAAAGCAAAACAAATCTGAAAAAAAATATGGTATTGAGATCCAAACAGGAGGAGAGGTTCTAGTAATCACCCCAGTTATCATTTTGGGTCCATAGTGGTCTGGACTCTATGAATAATGGTAAAATAGAAATAGACAAAGCCATACAAAGATGTAACCCAGCTACCTCAAGTAAGTTTATTCAATTAGATTCCTCCTTCTAGAGGATATAACACCATCCAGCGCCACAATAATCCCTTAGATATACAATGTCCACCATTCAATAAAAATGTACTACCAAAATCAAGAAACAGATACACAGGAAAATCAAACATTATAAACAAACCTCAAAATGATTCATACATGTACATCAAAATACCATGACTAATATTTTCAATAAAACAGATGACAAGATGTTGATTTTTAACAGAGAACAGATAAAAAAATAAACAAATTGAAATTCGGGAATTTAAAAATATAATACCTGAATTTAAAAGCTTAATAGATAGGTTTAATAAGATGGAGTTGAAGGAAAGATTAATGTACTGGAAAATAAGTCAGTAGAAAAAAACCCTAGACTTTACAATGGAGAGGAAAATATGAAAAGCATGAAAAAACATATGAGAAGCATATATAAAATGGTAAAATTATCTAATCATTTAGTTAGAGATATAAAAATGGAGGAAAGTAGGTAGAAGCAATATTTAGATATAATCACCAAGAATTTTCTAAAACTAATGAAAGACACCAAGCCACAAATTCATAAAGCACTACAAAAATCTGGTAGGACAAACACACAAGAAGCCATATCATATAGACTGTGAAACTGAAAACAAAACAAAAATCTTGAAAGTAGCGAGAGAAAGAAAAGATACATTACTTTCAAAGGAGTAAGAAAAGAATGCCAGACAGCTTCTTAAAAGGAACAATGAAAGTCATAAGACAAGAATAATGTTTTTTAAATGAAGTAAATATACAGCCAAAGGCATCATCAGCATCATCATAATAAGATAACTTATGGAGGTATGTTAAAGTAAAGGTATGTATGAAGATATAATATGAAAAATAAATTATCTTTACCTCCCCTCAAAAATAATTCTATACCCAGTGGAGACATGTTTCAAAAGTCAAAGCATTTTCTCAAAGGAGGACATACAAATGGCCAATAGGTATAAGAAAAAATGCTCAACATCACTAATCATCAGGGAAATGAAAATCAAAACCACTTTGAGATATCATCTCACTCCAGCTGGACTGGCTATTAGAAAAAAGACAGAGAATAACAAATGCTGGTGAAGATGTAGAGAAAGGGGAACCCTTCTGCACTGCTGGTTGGATTGTAAATTAGAACAACCATTATGGAGAATTAGTATGGAGTTTTCTCAAACAACTACAGATAGAACTACCATATGATCCAGCAATCCCGCTACTGGGGATATATCCAGAGGAATGGAACTGATCATGTCAAAGGAATACCTACACTCTCATGTTTATCGCAGCTCTATTTACAATAGCCAGGCTATGGAACCAATCTAAATGTTCATTGATGAATGCCTGGATAAGGAAAATGTGGTATATACACAGAATGGAATACTACTCAGCCATAAAAAGAATGAAATTCTGCCATTCACAGCAATACTAATGAGCTTGGAGAAAATTATGCTAAGTGAAACAACCCAGATGCAGAAAGAGAAATACTGCTTGTCTTCACTCATAAGTAGGAGCTGAACTGAATCCATAAATAAATAAATGAGAGAGAGAGAGAGAGAGAGAGAGAACAACAATCAGAATAACATGTTGAACTTTTAGAATGAGAGAAAAGAATTGTGGTTACTAGAGATGGAAAGGGTAGGGGACAGGGAGAGGGAGAGGAGCTAATGAGCAATTGGTTAATGAAAACAAAAAATGATTATGTACTGTAATAATGAATAAGCTAACTATCCCGATCTGACCTTCACACATTGTACACAACTGTTGATAGTCAACTTTGTACCCCACATATATGTATAATAAATTATCTTTAAAAAAATACCTAAAAAACCCCAAACAAACAAACAAAAACATGAAAGCAAAATAAAGACATTTCTGAATGAATAAAAATTGAAAGAATTTGTCACAAGGAGATATGCCTTATAAGGGAGTATTTCAGAAAGAAAAAATATGGTCTCACATAAAAACATAGAAATATTAGATGAAATAAAGAGGAACAAAATAATATACATCTAAATAAATATTTACAGCACAAAAGTAATAACAATGTTTTGTGTTATTTAAAATACATGTAGAATTAATGCATGACAATGTATAAGGAAAAGGAAGTAAAGCGTTTTAAGTTCCTATTATTGTTTGGGAAGTAATAATAGTACTAAGAAGTAAGTCATAAACATATTCAAAAGAAGAAAAGAATAAAGGAAAATGTAATATACAGTTGGAGCACAGAAAAAACAAATAGAAAACTGTATTATAAACCCAAATATTTTAGCAGTTTATTAATATTATTAGTGTAAATTGGCTCAGTACGCCAATGAAAGTCTAATATTATCAGACTATATGAAAAAAGACAGCTATAATTATATAGTCTTTGCAAGAAAACCAATTGAAATGTATAGAAAATTTGAAAATATAGAGATGGCAAATATACCATATAAACATTAACCAGAAGAAAGTTGGTATAGCTATATTAATATCAGACAAAATAGACTCTAAGGCAAGAATAATTACTACAGGATAAAAAAACTTTTATAATAAATGAGTCAATCCATAAGGAAGATATACCAATTCTAAACTTATATGTCCTTAAAAAGATAGCTTCAAAATATGTAAAGCAAAAAAGAAGTAGTAGATAAACCCACAAGCACAGTAACACAACTCTCCCAGTAACTGATAGAACAAAGATAAAAAGCTGTAGACATACAAAAGCTCTAAACAGCAGTCAATAAACTTGACCAATTAACATGTACAGACTACTGTACTCAACAAGAACAGAATTTTTTTAATGAGCACGGAACATATGCCAATATTAACCATATGCTGGGCCAAAAAGCGAGTCTCAACAAATTTCAAAGAACTAAAATCATACAGACCATGTGCTCTGACCAAAGTAAAATTAATCAACATTAATAAGAAAAGATAAATTAAAAAATCAAAAATGTTTGGAAATTAAATAACATACTTGTAAGCAACCCATGGGTCAGAAAAATGACAATTAGAAAATATTTTTAACTGAATGATCATGAAAATACTGTATTTCAAAACTTGCGAAATGTAGCTAAATCAGTAATTATAGGCTGCTATATGTTAGAAAAGGCTGAAAATCAGTGATTTAAGTATCTACAAGGGTACTTTAAAAGTTCATGAAAAAGTGGAATTAAAAGATAATACAAATATTTCCATAAACTTTTTGAAGATCCCTTGTATTTAAAGAAATTAGAAAAATAAACCAAATAAAATTCAGTAAAAGTAATAAAATTTAAAAGATGGGTGTGGAAATTGATGAAATTGAAAACAAATGCACAATACAGAATATCAAGTAGTCAAAAGCAGGTTTTGGGAAAGAGCAATGATATTGATAACCCCCCAGTAAGACTGACCAAGAGAGTAAAAAAAGTGAGAGAAGACACATATTATCAAGAAGGAAAAAAGGATACATCATTATAGATCACACTAACATTAAAAATTTGAATAGTTGAATGAAATGCAAAAATTCATAGGAAAAAACCTCATAAAATTGACACAAAAGAACTAAAGAAAATATGAATAGTTCCATATGTTTTAAAGAAAATGAATCTATAATTAAAAGCTTTCTTACCAAACGAACAAACAACAACAAAAATAACCTTAGGTCTAGCTGGATTCATAGCGCAGTATTCCAAAATACTAAGGAAGAAATAACACCAAACTTGAAAACTTTTTCAGCTAATAGGAAAAGAGAAATCACTTCCTAACTGGTTTTGTGAAATCAGCATAACTTTGGTATCACAATTTGACAAAAACATTTAAAAAATAACAACCTGTATATATTAATGCATTAGAGTATTTCGAGAAAACTTCACTAAAAGAAAATTTATTATAACTGCAAAGTAACCATTGCACAACAGATGAACTATTATTTCACACAACCACAAATTCTATTATTACCTCTTGAGAAATGATATGTTTTAAAGTGATGACATATGTATACAATATTTTAATATAAATATGTACCAATTTATATCCTTATATTGAAACTGAAGATAGAATTTCTGAAAACTGGAATAAATTCACAGAGAAATAACTTAGGAATATTCTGCATGAATGAAGGAGAAAACTAACCTATAATACTCACAAAAGTTAGTTACTTTTGGTCTAATAATTCTACAATATTAAAACCAAGTAGAGGTGAATATAATATTTTACATTTTGCTTATTATAATTTAGCTAGTTATAGAGAACATTTGCAAAAGCTTAAGGAGGAAAATATTTTGTGTAAGTCGATTTGATCATTCTTGTATAATAGTTTATTTCTCCCTTCAGAAATCCTTTCAGAAGCATCAAGAAAGAGTTTCTTCTAATTAACATCACTTTCATCAGGTACCATTTATCAAAGCTGGGTGGGTACACAGGTAAAGCCGTCAAATAAGTCCTGTCTTGCCAGGGAGCTCATGAAAGGATGGGCTGTTGGCCACCAGGGCTTGCCTCACGGTTATTTAGTATTTAACAAAGAATGATGAAGAATTTTCTAAAATTAATCCTGGCAGCTCAAGATAATTAATACCAAGAGTAGTAAAAATGTGAAAAGTCATAATATAATTCTGAAAAGACACCATCATTCCTTTCTAGAGGATTATGGACTTTTAGAAATTTATGTTGACAAAACGCATTATAATACTGTAAAGTAAACAGTATGAGAAACTCTTGCATCTCAATAAAAAGACAAAATGACTGTATATAGAATATCAATGTGTGTGTGTGTGCTTGTGTGTTTGAATGTGTGTGTGTGTGCTTGTGTGTTTGAATGTGTGTGTATTACACGCAATTCTCCTTTGGCTGAACATGTGGGGTATGTGTCTGTGATTGCCCATGTGTGAAATATATTTGCATGCATCAGCAACAAGTATTTATTAAGTATATAACTGATCAGAAGCAACAGTGTTATTAAAATGACTTCTGCTTACATAGCACTTCAACTTTCAAATATTTTTCACATCTATTAATTAATTTTTATCTTCATAATAACCTGTGAGATAGTTAGGTAATATTGTTCTCCTAAGATTGTGAATAGGCTATTCTTTCTTATTTAGATATTTACTTTTTCTCTTCACTTCATCAGACTATGGGAGCTGGTTAAGCTCTATTATTGTAAAAGTGTTCTGTTGCTTTTCCCCCCCTGAATGTGGAGCCAACAAAAGGGACTGAGTGGTTCTCCATGTTCCAAGATACCAGACTCAGGATTAAATCACATACATGCATGTATGTATGTGTGTAAAGATGTGTTAGATTTCAAGATTACTACGGAACTTTAACAGGAATATCTAAAAAAGGACCAAGGTGATCTTTTCTCATTCCCACGTACTTTTTCAGACACCCTACATTCACTCCTAAATAGACTTTTGGTATTTAGGGATCTTTTGGGTGATGGTGCCTGCCACCCCTGCTCTCACCAAAAACAGACTTCATAGATAATGTGCCATTCTCCAAAATTTTTCACTAATTTTTTACCAAAATTTTCATAGTGCCCTGATCTTGCTAGATATGATTGTTTGCCTCGATGTAATACACTAAATTATGCTAAGGTACAAATTACTGTGAAATGTTTGATACACCAACTCACTTGAGAAAACTGCATCTACCAAAGGAACTTGAGAGGTAATAGCTCCTTATTTAAAGGAAAAATTAGAGGAAATAGAGCATATGACAGTGTGGCAGGAAAGCAAAGATCTTCCTACTCCTAAGCACCGGCTTCTACCATCTGCTAACAAAGCTGCCTCGGAACAAGGCTGAGAAGGCAACGTGTCACCTGGACGTACTTACAGGTCACCATGAATGAGTCCGTAGATCTGTGGCATGCTCCAATGATAGATTCCTCTCAAAATAACTATGAGGAGAATCACCACAAAAGCTGGAAGTCCCCAACTCAGAAGGAAAAATAGCAGATATCGCCTCTCTGTGTGTTCATCGTTCATCACCAGCACGTACCAGAAATTCACAGACTAAAGAAAAAAACAAAACATACAATGAACAGGCTCTGATTTCATGGAGCAGAACACAACTCACCTGGCTTAGGCACACACACTGACCAACAAAGGGCTAGCATCTACTTAACAGTTATAGTTTTGATTTAATTTTTTTAGTTCACACGTTCATTCTTTCATGCATCTAAGAAATTCAAGATACTTCAAGTCTGGAAACACAGGGAAATATTTAGTTTATTTATTGTATTTTTCATTTTCCTTAATTCGCTCTGCTTTAATCTCACTTATAATCTTCTGGGATTGTTCTGTACATGAGTCTTCAAAGAAACATACACGGATATTCAAACCTACTTCTTGCACAAATAACTTCACAAGGATAATGAAATAAATAACCCTAGGTTTTCAAACTTTTGACAATTTTTATTTATTGAGGGCCTATCATATGAAAGGGCCAGACACTGTTCTAGGGACTCAGAATAAAATTGTGAAGACAGCCCCCGTCCCAGTCCCCAGTGAGTGATATACACAAGTAAACAGAAAATGATTGCACAGAGACAAGTACTATGATGGGGTAGCTTTTATGGCCTGTCGTTCTTTCTGTTTATACTCCCTCCTTTTGTCCATTCACTTGACAAATATTTACTGAGTGCTTATTAAATTTCAGAGACCAGTCTAGGCACTGGGGATATGGCAGCGAAAGAGATGGGAAAGGTACTTACTTTCTTGAATCTTAATTTTCAAACAAATGGTAAACAAATAATTAAAAGCTATGTTTCTTTTAAATTATATTTATATCATATCTTCTGTCTGTTATTTCTTATCTTATTAAGATAAAACTATGAAAGGGACAAGCATATGCATTGGGAGGGGGATGAGGGGACACATTGCATAGATGCAATAAGACAACCGAGGCCTGTGAATATTAATACTGGCCCCAATTCCCACACTTAGCTGTATCTAAGCCACATCTGGAACTTATATATTTTGTTTTCTAGTGCTCTCATTACATGAGGAATGCTTATGTTTATTTATCATCTAGTATAGTAACAATATTAAACGTCATATCACATGGATTTCACACAATAATACCTATTCACTGGATCAATCCACCTTTTCAATTTCATGTGGCAGAAAGAGTGTGAGTACAGATGAATTTTATGTATACACACATATACAAGGATACTTCAAAAAGTTCATGGAAAGATTCGTATTATCTTTCAATTCTATTTTCCATAAACTTTTTGGAGTACGCTTGTAAATACATAAACACACACACATATATGTATATGTTATTCATTGTGGGGATATGGAGTGCTGATAGAAAATAAAATTCAGAGACAAAAATCTCTAAAATCCTGGGCAAGTAACAACATTCCCAGAGCCTCAGTTTCCCCATGTATGCGATGAGGTTATTATAAAGATTAAATGAGATATTACATGTAAAGTGCTGAGCACATACATAGTTACCACTGGATATGTGACCACCTCCCTTAAATCTCCTATTAGAAAGTCAAACGGTGTGAAAGACAAAAGACAAATAGCTTAAGACTAAAAGTAAGCAGTGATACAATGGAAATCCTTTCTATATAAAAAAATAAGCATGCCTAATGCTCGTGGGAAGGTTTTCAGATGCTGTTTGCTGAGGCTTCCAAGTAAGATTCTATCTGAACCAAATTAGCCTTGAGGGATTAGTAGTAGGCTAAACCAGGGAAGGATAAAAATGTTTGGTTACTTGGAGATTTTTGCCTCTAAATTTTATATCCTGTCAGCACTCCATATCTTTATGTACATCTACTTATCTCTGTAATTAGGAAGCATGTTTTGAGTTGCTGCTCATGTAAATTTGTTCTAACTCCTTTTTAAAAAATTATTAGGTCCAAGAATTTTTTTCTCTCTTTCTATAATTAGCATAGGGACATACACCCAAATAAGTGGGGTTCTGTTAAGTGTCTGATGCTGAAGTAATCAATAGTGCCTGTTAGAGAGTGAAAATTCACACAAAGTAAGGGTCATTGATTAATCCATCTCCAAAATAAAAGTATTAATAATGTATATTAAGTAGATGTTTTGTGCATCCACATAACATGGAAACTCAGTGGTGGAAGAATCAGGAAGGAGAGTATGGTTTGACAAATTACTTCTATGTTGATGCATCATGATGAAGATTGGGACATTTGCAAAATGTCTGCTTTTACACAGAAGGACATTAGTTCCTTCATTTGGAATTACTGAACTTTTCAGAAAAAAGTTGTCTGACTTTTACCACAGACAAGCATAAGACTGAGACAAGTATAATTGTATGTTAGATTTATATATGTAATGCTTCTGCTCCAAAGAGCTGAAGGCACAGGGTTCCTGAATTCTTGAATACTTGGTTAAGCAAAACAAGCTCCAAAAGTCAAAAGCTTTTGTCTATTTGAAAAAATAGAATAAAATATTAAACTCCTTCTTGAAAGAATCCAATTACTGAAGTCTACTCTAAGGACAGTATTTCCCATTATATATCACTTTTTAAGATATGGAGTGGAAATACTATATAATTAAACAACATTTAATTATTCTAGAAACATCATATGGCCCAAACATAAGATTTGTTTTCACTGCCTCATTCCAAGCTTTACTTGAATTTTATTTTAATATAATATGATAAGCACATTTTGGGATATATGCCACGCCCATGAGCTCCTCTTCTCTACAGCCCTCTCCTCTCCGCCACTGCATGCAGAGTGGGCTCAGCAGCTATATGTGCTCCACAATCCTGCTCCCCTGGCCACAGCTGATTTGGTCAAGGGGAGAAGCCTGACCCTGGTTGGGCCAATCATGTATCACATAAGTCCTTGAAACTCCATGATAGTCTAAGGCCGGTCAACTGGAATGAACAGACATATAAACTTTAGTGGTGGGGGTAGACACAAGCACAGCAAAGAGAGAAAGTGCTTTTGTGAAGAAGAAGAATGGACATAAACAGCCTTTCATTCTTGCTCACAGTCCCTTGTGAGGTCCAACTGTACTTACAGTTCTTGTGTTCATTGAGTTATCCTTTATGCTTATTATTCCTTTTATGTTAAGTTAAAATGTTTGTTTAAATTAGCTCAACTTAGTTTTTCTATCTTGTTCTAAAAAATCTTGACTGGTGTGTGTGTGTGTGTGTGTGTGTGTATGTGTGTGTGTGGTGTGTGTGTGTGTGTGTGTGTGTGTGTGTGTGTGTACCTACCCTCAAACAATGGGGTTACAACTTCCCATTATAACATTTGACTATATTCCTTTCCCTGAAGTCATGGTTCCTCCTTTGCAATCTAACTTAAGAGTATTAAGAGACCATTATGTTTGCACAATAATTTTATACTGAAAGATGTGTAGCACATGTGATCTGTGTGTCTTACTGTCTGTGTGCTTGTCCAGTGTTGGAACTGACAGAATGGAAGTAAAAGGGTGTCAAACATGCTTCATGCTAACTGAGCATGGCTTACCACTTACTATCTTACACTTTTCCTGGTAAAGACTAAATGTGAACTGAAAATTTCAATATCTAGGTCTCTATTTACATTTCTATTTCTAAGCTTTAAAAAGGTTGTAAGAACCCCCTTATGAACCATCTCAAGACCGGCCATTATCACTGCGTAGTTATGTTATATTTTTAGTTAAAGTGTTATTATCCTCAAATTTAACCAACTATATTAATCCTGCGTGGCCATTTTTACACTTCATACACACTTAAAATACAAAATTTCCTAGAATTAAGGTCATTCAAACTGTTGTGATAGTTTCTAAAGACGAGGCCAAAAGGGATTCAGAAATGTTTTTAGCATTACAAACCATCAAATCAGCTACAAGCAGTGCTGTTACTAGATAGTCACATCTTCAATATCAACTCTAAACATTGGTATATTTGACCTACCTTCTCATTTTCATTATTGCATATCAGTAAATATTGCATATTTGAATTTGCACACTTATCACAATTACAAGCATATCAAGACTACCTGGGTGGTTATACTTGGAAGCACTTAATTAAAAACTCGTTTTAGTAAAAGTAAGGAAAACTGTATAATGATACTTTCAAAAATTTCCTATCATAAACACATCTATAAAAATACCAGAAAAGAGGATTTGCAAAGAAACACATACACAAAGATAAATCTCCAGGTGAATAATAAATTATGTGCATAATAAATAATATATATTTAAACATTTGTAAGAATTCAAAAGAACATGGTGATTAGCTACTTGATTTGGTTTCTGATGTGGTTCTGCATGAATAAGCTATGGGCTTCAATTTCCTCCTCTGGTAAAAGCAGAGGTTAAACTAAGTTATGTTACTTTATTTTTTTTATTGGCTATAAATATTCATGAGATACAAAGTTGATTGTCACCCCTTGTGCCCATGAAGTGAGGGCCAGATTCATACTGGCAGCATACCCATTACCACAAATTGCATTTGTACCCCATGTCTCCCAACCAGTTATCCCCAACCTCCCTCTCCCTCCCCCTTTCCCCCCTGACTCCACTTTGTAGCCCAAGGAATGTTCTCTCCCTCTGCAAGTACAATGGACTACTGTGGTCTTTCTTTCCTTCCTTCTTTCTCTCTTAGCTCCCACATATGAGTGAGCTCATGTGGTATGTGAGCTCTCTGTGCTTTGCTTATTTCACTCAACATAAGTTTCTCCAGGCTTATCCATATTGTTACAAATAGGAGTATTTCATTCTTTTTTATGGCAGAGTAGTATTCCATTGTGTATATATATCACAGTCTCCTTATCCAATCATCCATCAATGGACATTCAGGTTGGTTCCATGTCTTGGCTATTGTAAACAGAGCTGCGATGAACATGGGAGTGCAGGTATCCCTTTAACATGATGATTTCCATTCCTCTGGGAATATAACCAGAAGTGGGATTGCTGGACTGTATGGAAGATTCTACCTGTAGTTATCTGAGAAATCTCCATATTGTTTTCCATGGTGGTTGTACTAATTTACAGTCCTACCAACAGTGCAATAGTGTTCCCTTCTCTCCACACCCTCACCAGCATTTGTTATTCACTGTCCTTTTGATTATAGCCAGTCTAACTGGGGTGAGGTGGTATCTCAATGTAGTTTTAATTTGCATTTCCCTAATGACTAGTGATGTTGAGCATTTTTTCACGTACCTGTTGGCCATTTGTATGTCTTCCTTTGAAAAATGTCTATTCAGCTCCTTTGCCCAGTTTTTACTTGGGTTATTTGTTTTTTAACTGTATAATTGCTTGAGTTCCTTGTATATTATGGATATTAATCCCTTGTCGGATGCACAGTTAGCAAAAATTTTCTCCCTCTCTATAGGTTGTTCTTTCACTCTGTTGATTGTTTCTTTTGCTGTGCAGAAGCTTTTTAGTTTGATATAATCCCATTGGTTTATTTTTTCTTTTGCTGCTTGTGCTTTCAGGCTCATGTTCATAAAGTCTGGTGCCCAGACCTAGTTGCTGAAATGTTTCACCTATATTTTCCCTTAGTAATTTTATAGTTTCAGGTCTTTTACTTGAGTTTTTATCCATTTTGAGTTTATTTTAGTGTATGGTGAGGGGTGCATATCTAGTTTCATTCTTCCGCATATGGATATCCAGTTTTCCCAGCACCACTTGTTGAACTGGCAGTCTTTTCCCCAATGTAGATTTTTGTTGCCTTTGTCCAACATCAGATGGCTGTAAGCCTGAGGGGTGATTTCTGAGTTCTCAATTCTATTCCACTGGTCTGAATGTTAATTTTTACATCAGTAGTATGCTGTTTTGGTTACAATAGCTTTGTAGTATAATTTGAAGTCATGTAGTGTTATACCTCCAGCTTTATTTTTTTTTTGCTCAGAATTGCTTTGGCTATTCAGGGACTTTTGTTGTTCCATACGAAAGGTAAGATTGCTTTCTCCATTTCTGTGAAGAATGTCATTAGTATTCTGATGGGGATTGCATTGAATCTGTAGATTGCTTTGGGTAGTATAGACATTTTCACAATGTTAATTCTTCCAATCTAAGAGCATGGAATATCTTTCCATCTTTTTGTGTCTTCTTTAATTTCTTTCAGAAGTGGTTTGTAGTTGGTCTTTCACCTCCTTGGTAAAATTGATCCCTAGCTATTTTATTATTTTCATGACAATTGTAAATGGGCTTACTTTCTTTATTTCTCTTTTTGTTAGTTCATTATTTGAGTATATAAATTCAACCAATTTGGGGGCATTTATTTTGTATCCTGCAATGTTACTGAAGTTATTAACCAGCTCTAGGAGTTTTTTGATAAGGTCTTTAGGTTTTTCTATATATAGTATCATGTCATCTGCAAATAGAAAAAGTTTGACTTTATCTTTTCCAATCTGGATTCCCTATATTTTTTTCTCTTGCCTGATTGCTCTGGCTAGTACCTCCAGTATTATTTATAATAAAAGTGGTAAGAGTGAGCATCCTTATCTTGTTCCTGTCCTTAAGGGAAAGGCCCTCAGTTTTTCCCCATTCAGAATGATACTGGCGGTGGTCTTGTCATAAATGGCTTTTATTGTGTTGAGATATTTTCCTTCTATACCTAATTTGCTCAAAATCTTTATCAGGAAGGGATATTGAATTTTGTCAAATGACCTTTCAGCATCTATTGAGATAATCATATGGTCTTTGTCCTTGAGTTTGTTGATGTGATGTATAACATTTATTGACTTTCATATGTTGAACTATCTTTGCATACCTGGGATGAATCCCACTTGATCATAGTGTATAATTTTTTTAACGTGTTGCTGTATTCTGATTGCTAATATTTTGTTGAGGATTTTTTCATCTAGGTTCATCAAGGATTCTGGCCTGTAATTTTCTTTTTTTGTTGTGTCTTTATCTGGTTTTGGTATCAGAGTTATGTTGGCCTCACAGAATGAGTTTGGGAGAGTAGCTTCTGTTTCAATTGTTTGGAATAGTTTGAGGAGAATTGGTATTAACTCCTCTTTAAAAGTTTGATAGAATTCAGCTGTAAAGCCATCCAGACCTGGACTTTTCTTTGTTGGAAGATTGCTAATCACCACTCCAATCTCCTTGCTTGTTATTGGTCTGTTCAGGTTTTCTATCTCTTCTTGGTTCAGTCTGGTAGTTTATATGTGTCCAGAAACTTATCACATATCTTCCAGATTTTCATATTTGTTGTCATACAGTTGTTTGTAATAGTCTCTAATGATTCTTTGTATTTCTGTGTTATCAGTTGTAATGTCTCCTTTTTCATTTCTGATTTTTGTTATTTGGGTCTTCTTTCTTCTTTTTTTGTTTACCTAGATAATGGTTTGTGTATTTTATTTATCTTCCTGAAAAAACACTTTTTGTTTTGTTGATATTTTCTATTGTTTTTTGGTTCTCTTATTTCATTTAGTTCTGCTCTAATCTTAATTATTTCATTTTGTCTACTACCTTATGGTTTGGATTGTTGTTGTTTTCAAGTTCTTTGGGACATAGTGTTAGGTCATTTATTTGAAGTCTTTCTGTTCTTTGGATGTAAGCTTTTATTGCAATAAATATGCCTCAGTACTGCTTTTGTAGTATCCCACAAGTTTTCGTATGATATATCTTTATTTTCATTATTTTCTAGAAATTTTTTGATTTCCTGTTTAATTTCTTCTTGGGCCCTTATGTCAATCAGGAGCCTATTATTTAGTTTCCATGTATTTGTATAGTTTTCAGAGTTTTGCTTATTACTAATTCCAATTTTAGTCCATTGTGGTCTGAAAAGCTACTTGGAATGATTTCAATTTTTAAATTTGCTGAGACTAGATTTGTGATCTAATATGTGGTCTATCCTGGAGAATGTTCCATGAGCTGATGAGAAGAAAGTATATTCTTTAGTTGTTGGGTGAAATGTTCTGTATATATCTGCCAGGTCCAGTTGGTCTAAGGTGTAGATTAAATCCTGTGTCTTTTTGTTGACTTGTTGCCTGGAAGATCTGTCCCACACTGAGAAAGGGGTGTTCAGATCACCCACTATTAATGTATTAGGGTCTAATTTTTTCTTTAGGTCTAAGAGCATTTGCTTTATATATCTAGGTGCTCAAGTATTGGGTGCATAAATATTTATGATTGTTATGTCTTCTAGCTGGATAGATCCTTTTATCATTATGTAGTGGCCTTCTTTGTCTCTTTTTATGTTTTTTGGTTAAAGTCGATTTTGTCCGATATAAGAATGGCTACTCCTGCTCGTTTGGGGTTTCCATTTGCATGGTATATCTTTTTCCATCCCTTCATTTGTAGTGTGTGTGTGTGTGTGTCTACAGGTGAGGTGGGTCTCTTGATGACAGCATATACTTGGGTCTAGCTTTTTAATACAATAAGTCAGTCTGTGTCTTTTGAATGGGGAGTTTAGTCCATTCACATTTAGGGTAGTTATTGACAAGTGCTGCTTAATTCTTGTCATTTAATTGCTTCTTGTTTAGATGGTTTAAATATCTTTTGATCATTATTTCCTCTTTTTTTTTCTCTTCTTCAATGTTAGTTGGAAATTTAAGGTGGGATGCTTTAGCTTCTTTCTCTTTCTTGCTAGCATTTTTGTTTTAACAGTGGGTTTTGCTCTTTCTTGTATATTTGTGATAGTGGTCACCATTATTCAGACTCCAGATGAATGACTCCCTTGAGAATTTCTTACAGGGCTGATGGTGTAGTGGTGAACTCTCACAACTTTTGTTTGTCTGGGAAATATACTGTTTCTCCCTCATTTCTGAAGGAGAGTTTTGCTGGGTAAAGAATTCTTGTCTGGCAGGTTTTTTTTTTATTTTTATTTTTTTACTGTGTTGAATATATCATTACACTTTCTTTTGGCCTGTAGGGTTTTGGTTGAAAAGTCTGCTGTTAGTTTGATGGGGGTTCCCCTACAAGTGACCTGATGCTTTTCTCTTACTGCTTGTAGAATTCTCTCTTTGTCTTTGAGCTTTGCAAATTTAACTATAATGTATCCTGGGGGGAAATCTTTTTGGATTGAATCTGTTTGGGGACCTTTGAGCTTCCTGGATCCAAAGGTCTGTATCTTTCCCTACACTTGGGAAGTTTTCCATTACTATTTCCTTGCATAGGTTTTCAATACCTTTTCCTTTCTCCTCCTCTTTTGGAATACCCAAAATTTGGATGTTAGAGTGCTTGAGGTTGTCTGCTGTCTCTCTTAGATTTTCCTCATTATTTTTAATCCTTTTTTCCTTTTTTTGACTGCCCGAGTTATTTCAAAAAGACCATCTTCAAGATCTGAAATTCTTTCTTCTGCTTGCTCTACCCTTCTGCTCAAGCTCTCAGTTGTGTTTTTTAATTCATTCAGTGAACCTTTCATTTCTAGAAGTTCTGCTAAACTCTTTTTTAAGGTATTAATCTCTTTGTAGACTTCCTCCTTCATATTCGGCATATTTTTTCTTGTTTCATTGTATTCTCTAATTTATTCTTCCTTTATTTCTTCAATTTTTCTTAAGATCATTACTCAGAATTCTTTCAGACATTTCAAGGATTCCCTGTTCCATGGAGTCTGACATTGGAGCATTACTGTATTATTTCAGTGGTGTCATTTCTTCTTGTTTATTTGTAGTTCTAGTATTTTTTCATTGCCATTTGGTCATTTGGTAGAAGGTTTGCTTCTTCTATTACACTGAGGTTGGCTGTGGAGTGGCCCTGGTTGCTACTGTGGTGGTGAATTGTCTTTGCTTGACAGTAGGTGTGGTGGTGGTTATGTTAAACCACATTGGGTCCTGTTTCAGAATCTGTGGTCATAGAATGAGCTCCCAGAGCCACGTGGATCTGCTGGGCTCACCTTGGTGGTCAGGTTGTGGGGGCTGGTGCTCCCCTCTGGGTACAAAGAGGGGGTAGGGGGACTAAACTATAAGTTATTAAAAATTTCTCGGCTAACATTTTATAATTGAATTACTATAGAATTGAAAGTTCCTTAAATAAAAACGCTAATGGCATGGACATATATAGACTACAAATTTTAACAGCACAGACCTTACAGATCATCTGACCATACCCTCTTATTAAGAGATGAAGAAACTGTGGCAGTGAGAGAAAAGCATAGCTTTTCATCATCTGGTTGGCTGGGAATGGAACACAAGTTCAAAGTGCTTGTGAAGACTGATTAAATTTAAGATTTATTTCCATAGAAATTCATACAAATTTTGATAATATTATTATTTGCATAAGAGCTTATTTTCTTGTCTCCATTTCCAACCCCCTCACTTTACATGCCAGTGGAGACGCATTTTCCTGGTAGAAGTACAGAAATAACCCTTTCTCCCTCTTCACTTTTTGCTAACATTAAATAAAAATTTAGAAAGGCTTATCAGAATACAAATGGCTGAGCATCTTGGGGCCCCATCCAGGGGCCCAGGGCATGGAGCCAGGGAACGGACACCCTGCCCACAACCAGGGCACCGCCAGCAACTTGGGGCCCCATCCAGGGGCCCAGGGGATGGATCTGGGGACTAGACCACCTGCCCACAACCAGGCATACTGCCAGCACCTCGGGGCCCTGCCCAGGAGCCCGGGGCATTGAGCCAGGGACCAAATCCCTCCCACAACCAGGCACACCACCAGTGCCAAGGAGCATGCCAAAAACATCACCTCCATGTGGGTGGCCCATGACAGCCACCACAGTAACCATGGCTACCGCAAAAGTGGCTAAACATCACAACCACCACGCAGATGGTCTGCCAGCAACTGGAGTGCATTAACACAAGGAGAGTCACCAGCAGACTCCAAAGAAAAGAATAGGATGTCTCTCTCCACAAAGCCCATTCCAGAGAGACAGAAGAAGCATCTGCTCTATGATAATATTGGGGGACCTGAACACACCTTTCAGCATTGGACAGATCATCTAGGTATTACATCAAGAGAGTAACCAATACTGTTTCAGAGGGAGAGAAGTAATCTAGGGTTATCAGTGGTGGGAGGGGGTAGGGAGAGGCAGATAGAGAGAGATTGGACAAGGGGCATAAAGATTAAGTACAATTTGTAACAATATAAATACTAGTAATACTGATTTGATCAACAGATGTCTACATTGAATCCCAAAAATATGTATAATCCATTATGATTCAATAAAATAAAAAAAGAATATAAATGGCTGAAACATAACTGTGAGCTGTGATTTTTGTGTGCCTCATAGTATCTAATAAAATTCTTTGCATATAATTTTTTTGAGAAATATCAAGATGTACACAATTTGAGTATTTAAAATTTTTATTGACTTTAACAACAATTTTATAATTTGATTTAGTTCTGAGTTTCCACACACACACACACAAAGGTGGTCTTCAAAAAGTTCATGGAAAGATTTGTATTCTCTTTTAATTTTCTTTTTCCATAAACCTTTTGAAGTTCTCTTGTGTGTTGTGTATGCATGTGATGCCTATGTGTATTACCCTTAAAACTGTTAAAATTTTATAATTTTTTTAGTTGAGTTTATTTATTTTATATGCTTCCTTCTAAGTACATAGTATTCTTTTAGAAGACTGTATAATTTCAATTGATTTAATTGAACTCCTAATGAAGAGGAACAAGAGTTAACTGATGGAAACTTAAAAATATTAAATGCAATAGTTTAAGAGGGAAGAATGGAGCTGATATTTGTGAATTGGGTAAAAATGCAGCCCCCACATTAAGCTATATCTCATTTAATTGAGACAAGATGTGCTCTCTGTTTACACAGGAGGAAATTGAGGATGAGAGACGTATATCTCCCAGAATTAGTAACTGAGGCTGTTAGAATTTAAACTGGTTGCATTTAAGAGGCAAACAACCAACTAAAATACTCAGATATAATTTAGGTTAAATACAGCTAGGAATAAACTAAAAGACTATGTGTCTGTAAGCTTATTTACTTACATTCCAACATAGATATTCTTATTATTTTTACAGTAACATTTTCAGTGACTAGTATTTTCCAAGTGTCTTCATAGGAAAATCAAAGACATACCTCATTAAGTGTTTTATCATAGGTCATAATTATGTTATCACATCATCTATAAGCACAAATTCAGTAGTTTAATCATATATTTTCATATAATGCATATTAGTATATTAGTCAAATATAAAGGAGAAATGCCTTTCTTAAAAAAAATTTAAAATAGGCTATTTGAACTCCACAAATTTTCATGGTATTTGGGATAAAAGTTGGTATCCAGACTGTTGTTTAATATTTGATTATTAATTGTGTCAGCAGAATCCTTGAAATGATTTACAGCATCAAGTTTAGTCAGAGATCACGAATGCTATTAATTCTGTCCATTACCATATGTTCTTAATCAGTCATTTCAGATGAGAGTCTGAGAAATGTTACCACATGTCCCTGCCCCAGTTCTCCCCCCCCCTTTTTTTTTTTTTAACATTTCTTGCATAAAATAAAGTGCAAGGATTTTTGAGGACTGGAGAATTCAGTATTTCCTGGTTATGCCATTTTTGTCTTGATAATTACCAGTCTGTCGTCCTTAATACCTTTGATGTCCCTGCAAATTAAATCAATGACGAAAGAAAAACAGGGCTAATTTTAGCAGTTCCCTTCCTGTTGCTATGCTCTGGCCTTTCCAACAAAGAATAAATAACATGTACATTTGCTTCTTCATAGCCTTGTTATATGGGGAAATTAAGGCACAAGATGTGAATACTTAAGTACAAATTGTAAAAGGATTTCCAGCCTTATTCTACCATTTAAAAAATATGTTCTTCATATAAGCTTTAGCTCCAAAATAAAATATTATATTTTGGATTAAGTTGTGTCCCTAGGCATGAGATGAAATGAACAGACTGCATGGACAGTTCGAGGTTTGGGTATTTTTCATAATTGAAGCAGACTGCTATACAGTGATTTTACTTGGTGACAGGAAGTAATCATAAATGAACTGTGCCAAAGGTATATACAGGCGAAATTATGTTTCTATTTACCTATATTGTATATTAATATCTCAACTAATTTGTGATTTATTGTCTTTCTTGTATTAACTCATGATCTGGCAATCCACCTGGGAGCATGTTTCATGTAGACATTAATAGTAAAAGCACAATTTCAAGGAATTTGTTCTATGGATACCACCAGGGAAACAAAAATTCAAGTGCAATATAAAATCAATCATTGTTTACAATAGCAAAAAATAACTGGAAATAACCAGAATTTCATCAAAGGCCAGAAAAATAAATTATGGAATAACTATATTATAGAACAGGAAAAAGTATACCTGTACATTTTGAATGTAAAGATGTCCACATATACTCAGACACACACACATACATATACAACAAAGATATATAAACACTCTATACATAAATATATATACACTATATATAAATATATACACTATATATACACACACAAGAACGCACATGTGCTTCTTTATATATTTATAAATGTTTGTCTATTCAAGGAATATTTCTGGAAGGATATGCAGGAAACCATTAGCAATGTTTACCTTTGGAAGTGGTGTTGAGGGTAGAGCTTAGAATGAAAAAGTGTGTGAAATAGCTAGAAGGAGATGAACTTTTCATTTTGTATGTCTCTGCAGTGTTTGATTATGGTTTGTACCATTAGTAGAAGCTATCTCTACAATTAAAGCGAATCAAAACAGAAAAAGGAAATGAAAATAGAACATCAACTAGCAAAATACAGTAAAGATATCACAAGATTTAAAATTCTCACTGTCAATCTTTCTTAAAGTAGACATGACCCTGCTGTCTTAAGGAAGTGGGAAATGATTTCATTGATTCCTCTGAGTAATCTTAACATGAAAAGCAACAAAAGGATAACTCAATATTCTGAAAACGGAATTTCTGAGTTAATTGCTTTAAAAAAATAAACAAAATAATCTGTTACTATATTCCCACCTTGCACTGCATGACTTCCCTGTCAAAGAAAGGGGAAGCTTGTAGAAATAGAGTCAAGGCCATCAGTTACAGAGACTGCTATGAGCCACACATGTACTTTAATAAAGAGGATAGAGGTTGTCCAGGTTGTTAAGGCTTTGCAGCTAGTTAATGTCAGTCTTACTCAAAAGTCAGCCCTCTCCTTCCAATATATCTAGCTGACTATCTTTTGTGGAAAAAAAAATGGTGTAAATTATATTGGAAAGGCAGAGTATTCAACATACTTTGAAATCCATGAAATTTTAGCCACAACTTATTAGCTTAACAACTAATATGGGTAAATAGGTCTAGAGCTTGCAATCTGTGTCAGGCACTATTTCAAGCTCTGAGGTACTATTCATTACAACCGGATTTTTAAGATAGAAAAACCTAGGCTCAGAGAAATTATGTAACTTGTTTACCAATAAAATTTTCTCTACCTACTCTAAAATATAATCCTATAGTATTAAATGTATTAAAAATATAGTATTAAAAGTATATGATGTAAAAGTAAAATAACTTTTCAAGATAAAGTCATTTAAATGCATTTATTCTAAGATCAAAGATATTATGCAGATCAAAATAAACATTAATAATTCTGACATTCTTAGCCCACTGATTAAAAATTAATGATTAACTTATTGTTCATTATAGCTATGGACACACTTTCGTAGTATCAAAATCCCTCTTATACTTCTAAAAAATATAAAGTAGAATAATTAAAGTGTTGATATTACTTCAATTTTTTCAACTTAATTCAACTAAGAGGATTAGACTAACAGTAGTGTAACTTTCTACATAACATTTTAAAAATGAATTCTAGTAAAATAAAGGTAAGATTTTAGCAGACAGTCTTTTTTTATTGTAACATGGCTGTACACATCTGTGGGGTGCAGAGTTGAATATCAAACCATGTGCAATGTGTGATGCTCAAATCAGGATAATTAGTACATTAACCATTACACAATGTATACACTTTTTGTGGCCTTTTACCAATTCCTCCCTTATCCCCGTCCTGCTCTGCCTTTCCCACTTCTGGTAACCTCAGTTCTGTTCTCTCCTTTTGAAAGTTCAACACATTATTGTGATTGTTGTATCTTTCTCATTTTTTAAAATTTATTTGTTTATTTTTTTAGCTCCCACTTATGAGTGAGCAGACAGTATTTTATAAATGGGAAATTGTAGTAAAGTGACAACCTCTCACCGCAAAGTAACTCATTAGAAGTAACCTACCTAGAATTCAGAAGTTATTGAATTTTTCCCTTGTGGTCACACCACAAACCATGAAAAATGTGTGGTATACCATCTGAAATACATTAAACTTCATTGGAACTTTAAGTAGTTTTCCTAAGCCATTAGCTATACAGAAATCTATTTAATTTACTAAATGTGACTCAGCCACATCATATTTACTTATGGCTCAAAGAAGACATGTAGAATATACCAATTGCCATTAAATTGGGTGAAAACTTATATGCCATCTTGTCTAACACTCCCCCAAAGCAGGAAATCTGTCTAAAACATGTTTGAAAGTTGGTCACTTCCCTTTGTTTGAATATATTTTAGTAATTGGATTTACTCTACTTTTAGAAATAGCCTTTTAAACTTTGACAGTGTTATTGCTTATGAAAGTTCTTAACCTGAATCAAAATTTTCTTCCCAAATTTTTGACCCATTTGCTCTGACTTTACTAAATGGAGCTACATAGTCTACTCTTTCTTTCCTGCAGCAGCCTTTCCAGTACAGTATTTGTAGAGAGCTACCACATCTCCCTAAATTCTTTCCAGGTTAGTTATCTCCAGCTGCTTGTAGGTTTCTTATAGGATTGTTTTCCCAATTCTCATTGGATGGTTAATGTTTCTACTGAAACATGACCCATAAAAGCAGTTACTGTGTCCCAAGGTAGTCTGAACACTGTAGATCACAATGTAACCATGGCTGCCTCCATACATTTATCAATGCAAATTAGGTTTGTATTTTTGCAGATACTGTAGTTGCTATTTTTAAGCATTCTTAATGCAGACAGCCGGTTGTTGCAGCTGTCCTTTCAGCTCTGTGTTATCTGCATATCTGATAAGCAGTTTTCTGTGTTTTCATCCAAGTCATTAATTGAAAACTCTGAAGAGGTCAGGGACATGGATAAAGACCTTCAGCACACCACTTGCAACCTCAGCCCAGGCAAATAGATAACAACACACATAGGGCACATATTAAAAAGTTCAACTTAGATAAACTCCTAAAAAAATTTGCAACCTGAAAATCTAGCAAATGTTATTTTAATTTCAGCATATTTTTTATGTTGTATGGGGAGTTGGGGAACACCATAAATTTTTCATGATTAGAATTGCTCAAAGAGCTATAAACCAATAATTCTATGAGTTAGGAATTATTATCTCCAATGCAGATTTAGAAAGAAACTTTGGAGAGAGTCAGTAACTTGATTAAGCTGCAAAGATAGTGGCAGAGCCAAATTTCAAACCTAGCTCCAGGGCTCCACCAGCTCCAACTAGTTCTATAAACTACATGGTTCAGCTCTTTTCTCCTTCAGCCCTCACCACTACCATTTCCTACCTGGGAAAATATCCCTTCCTTGGGCATGTATGGTATTCCCTCATCTTCTTTCAGCTTTTCAATATCACCATTTCAATATTACTATATAATAAAGTCCCACATCCTTCTTATTCAACAAGAAAAAAGAATATGCAAGGACCTGAACGTATCTACTTACATAAAACAGTTCACATGCATACTCAGAAACACATATGAAACTATTTCTATCACATGAAAGATGTAACAATACCATTATGTAGAACACATTATCCGACGAGATCGGGCGCGTTCAGGGTGGTATGGCCGTAGACTAGAACACATTATCAAAGGCAGCATTTTAGTTGAGCTATTTAATTAGTGACAGTAATACCATTGGTGGTCCAACTCTCACTTTAGACTCTTTCTCAAGCAAATCAGCATTAAGATAAAAGAGAGAATTTGGGATTTTAGTCAGAAAGGAGAATTCAGATCTCTCCCCTAACATTTACTAGTTCCTCAGGAGAGGCTGCTAGGTCTCTTCTGGTCTTACTCTACACTTTCTCCCCAAGTGATTGCTTCCAAAGCAATGGCACCATATTCCAAACACTAAGTCAATAATTTCCTAATGCATTTCTATATCATAGGCCTCTCTTAGCCTTAGCCCTGTGTATTCTGTATCCCACTTCCCTCAAAGTTCTCACTGGAGGCCTCACAAGTACTTCACATTCAGCATGTCCCAAACTAAACTCACCGTTTTCCCCCCATTCTCCAATGATCATAATTTCGGTCCATAGCACCACTGTCTACCAATGCCAGAAACTTGAGAAACACCCTGGGTTCCACCTACAGGAACCATTCCTCACAACCAATCTCTATATTCTGTAGTTCTACTTTTTAAAAAAATTACAAAGCTGTACACTTCCCTTTGCTTCTACTGATACCTCCCTAGTTCTTACTACCACATTCCCCCCCCATCCTGATGTAGCCAAAGCTACTTAATTGGCTCCCCATCCACTCTTTCCTATCTTCAATTCACTACAAACAGGGAGATCTTTCTAAAACCCAAATCTTATCATGTCACTCTCTTGCTTAAAATAATTCTACTACTTCCCCTAGAAAAAAGATCAAATTCCTTACTGTGTCTTAGAGGGCCCACACTGTGAGCCTCAGCTTGTAGTGTTTTTCTTACATTTATATCCTGGGGGTGCAGTAATGGATATATGGAATTGCTTCCATTTCAGTCTAAAGAGCATCGGATACTAAGACCACTCCATCCAGATTCATTGGGGGATAAAAGGGGACAGGCAGAGGGAAGGAGGCACCAACCTGAATGAGCATCCAGCTGAACTGGCAAAGATACAGGTAATGTGTGACAGCACCCATGGCTGAGCAGCTCTCCTCAGCAAGCTGGGGACTTGCATACGCCGACACCAGAAACAAAATCTGTAAGAAACAGATACTTCTATTTTGAAATCATGCTAAAATCAATGAAGAATATTAAGAGAACAGACTGCTTTCTTTTCTGAATCTTTGATTCAATGATTAAAAGGGAAAATAAGTTGATTTGTTAGCCGAACTGATGTAACTAAGAATCATTCTAAAAATGGCAATATGTGGATTTGTATATTTCTAAGAAATGATGAATGATATGTAATTATGCTACATGTTGCTCTAGGCTCTCAAGATGAAATTCTCAAAGTAAACCTTGTTCTTAACATTGATAAACAAAATCCCATGAAATACATTTATTTTAGCTAAGTGAAAACACCATTCCTTGTATAAGTCAAAGCTAATGGGAGAGAAAACAAAGAGACAAAATCTCTGATTTTGCCATCTGCAGCCTCTTGTCAAGAAGTAACAAATATAACAAAAGAGACTTAAAGTAAGTTTAAAATTTCAAATCCTATGATTGTCCTAATCTTTGGATTTTTATTTCAACTGCCCTCAAGGTTCTGTTGAAAAGTCACCTTCAACATGAGGCTCTCTTGACCCTACTATTTAAAATTGCACCCTCCTTTCTTCCCTCCTTCCCACACAAGTGATTCTCCTGACTTTACTTCTCTTTCTTTTTATAAACAGCACCTAACACCTTCTAACATACTCTGTGATTTGCTTATTTATTGTTTTTTTGGTTATCGTTAGTTTCACCCACTAGAATGTACTCTCTATGAAGGCAGGACCTTTGACTGCTTTCCTCGCCAAGCTATCCCGAGCACCTAACTCAGTGTCCGTCACATGGTAGGTGATCAATACATACTGTTTGAACAAATAAGCAAACTGAAACACTCTTTGTGATTTCTATGAATCATTTTATATCTTCTCCAATGTATGATTACTGTGTCGAATTTTGTAATGAAAAGTGTAGATGGCAAGCGAAAATTTGGAGCAGTATTATTACCCTATAACCTCTCAAACAATAAACTCTTTCCTCCTAAAGGACAAGGATCAGGTTTTTTTTATATTTTCAGAGGCTACTACTGTGCCTGGAATATAGAGGTGATCGATCAATGTTAAAAGAAAGAATGAATGACTGATTCTAAAATGACAGATGGGTGTTGTAATGAGAAAATTACCTGGCTTATGCCTCAAAACTCCTCAACTTTTTAAAAGGAAATATAAATGTCTGTGATGCTGTTTGAATTTCTTTTAAAAAATGAATAATGTACTCAAAAAGAAGTCAGAGCAAAGGGACAGAGTGTAGTTTTAATTTTCAAGTAAAATATACCCCTTCCCAATCTTACCGCCCCAATGTATCCATCAATTTCCCTCAAAGATTTCTGCCCAAGGGTGTTGTTCTTAGGGCAGCATCACAGTGGTGAATTTGTCAGGATCTGCAGCAATGCCTTGCATGCTCCCCAAAATCTCTATTTCATAGTTAAAGACTCACTTTAACCTGCTTCCTTATTCAACTGCATAAGCTAATTAATAATAGATTAACATTATATTATATTATATTATTAATTACTGATTAATATTAATAACTAATTGTAAATTAACAAATTTATAATAATTTATCTCATACCATGCTGAAGTGACTCCTCCTTCTTATAAAATATTTGAGTACCTCCTGACATGACTTTTAGGCTATGGACAGCAAACAAGTCACTTTCCCCTTCTGGACCTAATTTCCTCATCAGTAGCAGGAAGTTGGAAAAGATAAACTCCTTCCTACTCCAAGATTCCAGGATTATTTTTAAAATGAGAAGCATTTGTGATTCAACTTTCTGTTTAGCCCTAGATTTGAAGCATTTGTAATATACACTATTAAAAAGGATGAGTGCCAACATTTAAAGTAGAAACTAGAAATTTCTGTTTCATTACTTCCTAACAATCCAGTACAAATGAGTTCCCTAAAAAAAAAAAAGTCAACAAATAGTTCCCTGAAAAAAAAAGTCAACAAATTTACCTTTCCAGAACACACCACAGAATAGCTTTCAGATTATTAGACCTTTTTTTTTCTTTTAAAGAAATGTATTTTATTTGTTTCAAGTCCACACAGCAAGGCGAGTTGGACTACCTAGGTGGTGCTGGTTGGAACAAAGAAAACTCTGGTCTATAATTAAGACATTGAGGAGTCTGCACGCATAGGCCAAAAACCTCACCCTATTTGTAACACATGATGAATAAATGCTGTTTGAAGAAATATTTAAAGTGCTTGGGAAAAGCTGGTCCCTTCAGTGTATGGAACATTTCCCTGAAACCTTCTTTGCAGATAATTAACACAACAAAACCCATCCCTTGTAGAGGTGAACCTTGACCCAAGTTTGGGCCAATTACTGGGTCTCCTTAAATGTGCATCTCTGGTGCTGTAATCCTAGGCACAGGATAGAGCTAACTCTTCTCTTTGCCAAGGGAATGTGGGGATGGGGTCTCCCACCAGATGCCAGGGCTTTACCCAGGAAGAGGATGGTTCCAGCAGAGGTGGCTATGAGTCTCAGCCTCTCACTCACACCCAGTGTAAAATCAGTGCTGTGTTTGCAGTGAAAAGAGCCCTCGAAGGACAGCTTCCTGCTATTCCTTGCAACAGGACATCTCACTTGACTTGCAAGAAAGTGACAAGGTTCCTAGGCAAGATCATGTTCTGGATGGGGGGCTAGAAGCTGAGAACAGCAGGCCTTAGCCTCGGGGAGTGTGCCTTCACACTTTCCAAGTACACCCCCCTTCTTTCTACTCTGTTGGGGCTGCTCTGTTCCTTCCAGGAGTCAGATATCTCTTACTTTCAAGGCACTGGAAAGTTCCATCCCATTCCAAGATGTGTGGGAGGGTAGTTCCCAGTCTCATGACAAGGCCTCTGCCTCACGAACAGAAGTTCATCCAAAATGAACTTGTTCCATGACTTAATTTGGTAGATTTATGTTTGTCTGTCAAGTTAACTTACGAAGGGGTTACCTGGATTTGTCAGTTACCAACAGGGTCACTGCCTTAGACTAGACTCATTTCCCTGGATCTCCCACTGCCCCCTGAGACCAAGCCCCCTCTGGCAGGACTCACATCAGTTCTACCTTGAGACGGTTCTGCTCTGACCTCATTCCCAGCAGGCTGGCCTCATGAGGCGAGCTGGCCCTTGACAGCCATGGTCAGTGCCATGTTAAGGGAAATGCTAGCATCAGGCAGCTTCCCAAGGTGGCCAACAAACAAACTGTGGTCTGTGGGATGAGTTGGGCAGGGCGCTGGTCACCCCTCTAAACCTGTGGCTCATTCCCGGCCTCTCCCAGTCAAATGGCTAAAGGAAAGGAGCCTCAGGGTGTTGGGGAGAGAACAAGACTGGAGTATCCCTTCTGAGAAAGATGGAATCACACCCTGTGGTTTTGGGTGGAGACTAACCAGCTTCCTAAGCAATACATTGGGACTCCTTGCCCTGTGTGCTGGGTACATGTCCTTTCTGCACACAAAATCCACCTGTGCACAGGCTTTGGGTAGGCACAATTCTTTGTCCATCCTTCCCTTTCTGCACCTCCCTAACCCCCGATTCCTCAGAACTCAAGGTAAGACTCCTTTACCGTCAATGCATGAGTAACAGGCCATGCTCTACCTGTCAGCCTGGGTGCAGCTCGGCCCAGCCTCCATGCCCACAAGTGCCACAGTCATCTCTGCTCTCTCAGAGAGAGGGTTCACTCCCAGTCTTTGCCCAACATGAGCACTCACTCCTGCCTCCCTAAACACCTCTCCCTCACTTGTCTGGGATCCTCCGTCAGGAGCTCTCTGGAGACTCCCAGTCAGGTCCCCAAGGGCCTCCTTAGGAGAGGGCTGCACCTCTATCATGAACAAACCTCCTCGACCAACTCAGAAAGCTCCCATCCTAGGAGCAAAGTAGAAGTCCAGAAATGACAAGCACCCAGCAAGTTATCAGAAGCCTGGAGCTATGCCTGTCCCTCCTGGAATCTCGGAAGGCCACATGTCCTGTGAGAAGCCACTGGCAATCCCCAATCTCAGGGTTGCCCTCCCAAAGACAGTGAGGCGATGGAACACTGGTCCAAGGCGCAGAGTGACTAGATGGACCTGGTGACCAGCAGGGTGCAGGAAGGGCAGAGTGACTAATAAAGCCCAGGGGCCAGGCTGCAGTGGGGCTTGTGGGCCTGGGGCCCAGCCTAATTTATGCCTTGCAGTTCTGCCTCAGACTTGGCCTGGGTGAGGGTCTGGAGAATGCTTTGGGCCCACAGTCCTACTTCTTCTAGATGGGGTTCAAGTGGCCCATGTTGAGGGGGAGGAAGAGGCTGCACTCTGTCCCAGCATGGTTCTCCACCAGGGCCTCCAGACTGGGGAACTGGTGGCAGGTGCTCCACACAGTAACAGGTGGCTCTGGAAGACCTGGTGGGGCATCATGCTGCACTGTGTCAGCACCGATAGGCACCATACCACTGGCACCAGTTCAGGCCACAGTAGAAAAGCCCTGAGCATGTCTCTCCACAGCAGGGCAAGGGCACGGGGCCTGGAGATGCCAGCAAAGGCCGAGATATTCTCTGTCAGGCTGCCCTCACTCTCCACCAGGCACGAGGGAGGCCACACCTCCCACGTCACAGGAAACGCCTCCCCAGCCAACAGCTGCAGCTGAGTCTGGCAGGTGCATCTTGGTAGACCCCTGAGCAGATCACCTTGCTAGGAATGGTCTTCTTGTGCACCAGCGTGGGTGAGCCAAAGGGATTTCCCAGGCAGGCATGGCAGGTGCCCCACTGCCTTAGGCTCTGGCAGCTCCTTCCCACTGCTACCTGACCCCTCTGCTGGCAGCTGTCGGATGGAGACCAGTGTTTCGATGTTTTGTGAGAGCTGATCATGGCCGAAGGGCTCCCACACCAGGCCAGGGGGACCCCCAAGGCTGGACAGTGGCTTCAGAGGCATGTCCCCTGCAGGCCTCAGGCAGGACTTTGGCTGTGCCCTCTCCTCAGTGTGCTGCAAGAGGTAAGCAAGCTGGAAGGAGAGGCAGAGTAGCAGGTATGGGATCTGGACCTCTGCAGGCTGGCTGCCCACAGAGCCTCGGCAGGTTTTGGGTGATGAAGGCAAACTAGCAGTTGGCTGGACACCAGGTGGAGTAGAGGAAGCACCTCAGGGTGTGGGCCACCAGGTGCACCTTATCCTCCCTGCTGTGGATCTTCAGACCCTGAAGGATGAATTCCAGGATGATGGCCCAGTGTCGGGGACAGTACTTCAGTCATACTCTCTCTTGTGTGTTTGGGTCATTCACAGGGAAGGAGCCCATGTACTGCTGCCAGGCAAACTTGGTGATGCACCTGAGCAGGCCCACGCTGGAGGCCCTCTGGCCCCATGCCCCAGCCCTCTGCATGGCCCCCAGGGTGTCCAGCCTCAAGCTTCATGGGAGAAAGGCGCGGCCAATGCAACTCAAGTCTGGACCTCTCAGCTCCCACCCACGACCCCAGCGCAGCATATCCCGTCCCCCAGAGCTTATTTTAAAAACATGTTTAGATTTTCCTAGACTTCAGCTTAACTTCTGCTTAACCTCTGAATTGTAACAAATTAGAGGTCATAAATTTAACTTTCCTAAATTCCACAAATATTTATTGAACACCTATGTACTAAACACTAAAACTATGCCCAAAAAGACCTCAGAAGCATAGAGCTGCATCATTCCATTAAAAAAAAAAAACCATTTTAACATTTTACAGGATTTTATGTTCTTTCTTTTTACAAAGTGGGATCTATTTTCATAAAGTCTTTATAAATGTACCTACAATAAAGTCAAGCCTCTTTATTTAATTCTGAAATATGGATTGTGTTAAAGTTTATCTGGTAGTTTTGTTCTAATCAACTTAAGCAGTTTGCTATGTAAAACAACAGTGCAATCCAAATTGTAATTGAACATGTTTAGTTTCAGGCATTCTATGAAACTACTTATAAATAATATGCTAATTTAAATCTTATTTTTTTTCAACATTTTTTCTTTTAAACAATTCAATTGGTACAGGTTATTAAAACTGTGTATTCTTTCAGAATATAGTTTTAACACTCAAAATTCCATCCTTAAGGTATGACTTCTTCATATTTTATTATATGCTGATCTTCTTTTCTAAATTATAAGAAGACCAGTTTTGCAAATCTACTTTTGTAAATCATGAACATTGTTCCAGAATATTCTCTGGACTATGAGAACTACTTCTGTCTGTATAGGAGGAGGTAGTCAGCAAGAGAAGGTTGAGCTGTCACAATGCACATTGCTAAAACAAAGGTGAACTAAAATACTTAGAGAACCAGGTATTACATGTGAGCAGGTTTACCCAAAATTAAATTTAAATTAAAATAGAAATGAAATAAAGTAAAATAAAATAAATAAAATCTCCTAGCATATTTAGATCACACATCTTTAAGGCTACATAACCTAAGAATAGATGGCGTGTTACCATTGTTCTTATACTCAAACACACAGAGATGATCAGAAAAAAGGTTATTTTCACAGCCGGCTCTCTGAGAGCATTAACCTGAACACCATAATAGAAAAGGGTATTCCTAGGGCAGCATCAGTATGGTGAATTTGTCAGGATCTGCAGCGGGGACATGCATGCTCCCAAAATCTCTATTTCACAGCAAAAGACTCACCTTAACCAGTTTCCTTAGTCACCTGCATAAGACCCCAATAATAAAGTAATAATTTATTATTAATAATTAATAATAAACCAACAATTCATTATTAATAATAAACCAACAATTTATTATTACTTCATAATAATTATTAACTGTAAACTAATACATTTACAGTAATGTTGTAAATACCATGTTGTATTGACTCATACCATGTGACTCTTCCTTCTTGGAAATTACTTATTTGACTAGAGGAATTTTTCTAAGGTTCTCAGTCATTCACACATTGATTTATTCAGTAAGTGCCTGAGGACCCACTATCTACAAAGCATTGTGCTAGGCAAGATGAAGACTGTGATGGCAGAAAAATACTGTGTGCCAGCATGCTGCTACATGCCTTCCCTTGTTTTGTTTTCTGTGTGTAACTCACATGTTAATGATGTGAACTCATTTTTGTTTTTATCCCAATTTAATAAATAATGAAAGAGAATCTGATAGGGTAATTAACACATTTAAAGGTCATTATACAAGGGTTGAAGTTAAATCAGGATTCAAACTCTGATGTTCTGATTTGTAAGCAGAGCATTTTTTCTAGAACACCAAGCCGCTGCCTGCAAAGCTAAATCAAGCATGAGTCCTGTCTCAAAGTGCTGAAATTCTGGTTAACTGTTTCTCAATCCTTTTTAATCCATTGGCCCATCCCAGGTTCATAATAGCAATAGAATATAATGCCAATAGCAAATATAATACTATTCTTAATTCCATATTGATATAACATATATACATCTTAACTAAAGAAAAAAGAAAAATACGTTTTCCTAAAAAGAGTATCTGATATATTCTCTTTTATAAATGACATAACATTCCCTGCTGCTTCTGGTTGATTAGAGCTCTACTGTGCCAGCCAATGAAGAAAATGTAGAGTAAATACACCCCCCCCCACTTTAAGTATATAGCATGTGTCTCTGCTTACTGCAAAATAATAACTAATGATAAATATTGGTTTTCTTATAAACCTCAATTCTCAGTACTCCTTATTATATACTCCCTCTACCTTACTTTACTATGGACACTCTCACTCCTCTACTTATTATTATTCAACTTATTCTTGAAATGACCTTCTCTCTGCTCTCCAAAACCTTATCTTATCCAAAACCTACTCATTTTTTACAGGACAAGTCAAATTCCACCTGTTTATTCTGATCATGGTAGATTGCTAGTCTTTCCTATTTTTTAAAGTGGGGATATCATTTGTTACTTGTGACTTATAATGAGCCAAATGTTGTCCTTTCCAATAGGAAAGTTCCTAAGGGTGAATCCAGATACACACACGATGCAATAAAATGTGGCAAGTGTTATGAAAGGATAAAGAATAAAATACCAGAGGAATGCAGAGTTGAGAGTGATCAGTTCTGTTTGTGGGAGCAAAGAAGTACTCAGAGAGGAAACATAGGTTCTACCTGCTACATCTTTTCATACTGAGCTTGTCTTCCACAAGACCCTTCATACACCAAACATTCTGCTCCGACTGCATTTATTGCTATTCTGTAAACATGTTTCATCATCTCTTAAATCTTGCCTCTGTTCTTCCTCTTCCTTTTATCTAGAATTTCTCTTTCTTATCTTCCTAGGTTGAAATCACGTCTACTTTCAAGGCATAGTTGTTGAAATGTTAACTCTGCCATGAATACATGGCCATTTCTTTCACCCATAAACAAACTTTTTCTCTTCTGAATTTTTAAAATAGGAGTTTATTAAGGTAAGGGTTGGTTTTCCCATAAACCTCAATTTTCCCAATTCTTAGAAAAACTTGGTCTTAAATGTCTTAGAAAACTGTATTTATAAAAGGAGAAAATTTTGGACACAGACTTGCACATGCATGGAAGAAAGAACTACATGAAGACAAAGGGACATGATGGCCATTTGAAAGCCAAGGAAAGAGAAGTTGACCCTGCAGACTCCTTGAATCTAGCATCCAGAACTGTAAGAAAACTAAATTTCTGTTATGTAAGCCATCTAGTCTGTGATATTTTGTCATGGCAGCCCTAGCAAACTAATATAAGTATAATGTTAGTTATATGTTTTTTGTAGATGCCCTTTTTCAGGTTGAGAAAGTTCATTTTTATTCCCACTTTGTTGGGAATTTTTCTGGGATAAATATTGAATTTTGTCAAATACTCTTTCTCTATTGAGATTATCAAAAATATTTTTCTATTTCAGTTTTTTAATATGGTAAATTAGATTGATTTTTGAATGCTAAATCAACCATGCATTATGGGGATAGCTGCCACTTTGTTGTGATGTATTATCCTTTTGATTTGCTGAAATTGTGTCAAGAATGTTTGCATCTATGTTTATGAGGGCCATTAGCTGGTAGTATACCAGTTAATATGTATCATAAGAATATGACAATAGTATATTTTAATATTCTCTCTCTTGACCTCTGTGCTATTATTGGCATACATTTTACTTTTACATGTTATCAACCTCACACTACATTGCTATTATCCTTGTTTCAATACTTATCTTTAAAACAGATTTAGATAATAAGAAAAATTTCCTATCTATTTACCCACTTATTTATCTTTATCTGGTGCTTTTCATATGTTTGTACAGATTCATAGGACCATCTGGTATCATTCCTCCCCTGCCTGGAACTTTCTTAAACATTTCTTGTAGAGCAGTTCTGCTGGTGATAATTCCTTTGAGCTTTTGTATATTTGAAAATATCTTCATCTAACTTTCATTGTCAAAGATATTTTGGTGCACAGGTTTTTTTTTTTTTTTTCTTTCAGTACTTAAACATGTTGCTATACTGTCTCCTCATTTACATCATTTCTGACAAGCAATCTCTGTAATTCTTATCTTTCTTCCTCTGCATGGAATGTTTTTATTTTTGTTGCTTTTAAGATTTTCTCTTTATCACTGGTTTTGAGCAGTTTGATCATGACGTGCATTGGCGTAGTTTCTTCATGCTGCTTCTGCTTGTGGTTCACTAAGCTTCTTGGATTTGTACATGTGCAGTTTCGACGGATTTGGAAATTTTTAAGTCATTATTTTTTAAAATACTTTTTTCCATCCACATTCTCTTTTACCTGTTTGGGGACCTCAGTTACACACATATTAAACCCTTAATTTTTTTTCTCACAGCTCACTGGTGCTCTGTTGATTTATTTTGATTCTCTTTTCTTTTTTTCATTTTGGATTGTTGATATTGCTATGTTTTCACATTCATTAATCTTTTCTCCCACTATTTCTAATCGGACGTTAACCCCATCCAAAATATTTTTCACCTCACATATTGTAATTTTCATTTCTGAAAGTTTGATTTAGTTCATTATTAATATCTTTTGTGTTTCTATTTAACTTGTGAACACACAGAATTCATCTATAATTGTTTTAAATGCCTCCTTGTCTGTCAATTCTAACTTCTGTTTAAGTTCAGTATCATTTATTGATTTATCTCCTAATTATGAGTCATATTTTCCTGCTTTTTGCTATGTCTTACAATTTTTTTTGTTATGTCTTCTTCCCCCCCCTTTTTTTGTGTATTTATTTATTTTTAGCTCCCACCAATAAGTGAGACCATGTGATATTTCTCTTTCTATGCCTGACTTGTTTCACTTAATATAATTCTCTCAAGGTCCATCCATGTTGTTGCAAATGGCAGTATTTCATTCGTTTTTATAGCTGAGTAGTATTCCATTGTGTAGATGTACCACATTTTCTGTATCCACTCATCTGATGATGGGCATTTGGGCTGGTTCCAACTCTTGGCTATTGTAAAGAGTGCTGCGATGAACATTGGGAACAGGTATACCTTCAACTTGATGATTTCCATTCCTCTGGGTATATTCCCAACAGTGGGATAGCTGGGTCGTATGGTAGATCTATCTGCAATTGTTTGAGGAACCTCCATACCATTTTCCATAGAGGCTGCACCATTTTGCAGTCCCACCAACAATGTATGAGAGTTCCTTTTTCTCCGCAACCTCGTCAGCATTTATCATTCAGTCTTTTGGATATTAGCCATCTTAACTGGGGTGAGATGGTATCTCAGTGTGGTTTTGATTTGCATTTCCCGAATGCTGAGTGATGTTGAGCATTTTTTCATGTCTGTTGGCCATTCGTATATCTTCCTTTGAGAAATGCCTATTTAGCTCTTTTGCCCATTTTACAATTTTTGATTGAATATCATTGAGATTTTTACCTCTTTGGATATTTGTATTCCCAGACATATTTTTGAGTTTTGTCCTGGGATACACTTGGAAGCTGTTTGGTTTTTTCAATTCTTGCTGTTAAGATTTGTTAGGCAGGACTATTGTGCTCAGTCTGAGGCTAATAATTCCCCATGACACTGAAGCAAGACACTTCTGTGTACTCTACCCAATTACTTGTGAATCTTGACGTTTTTCATTCTAACCATTGTGGATAAGTCCTACTCTTGGCCCTGTGTAAGCACCTGGCACTGTTCCTTCTTATCCTTTTGGGTGATTCCTTCTTCAGCCTTGGGTAGTTTCCACACACAAAGGCTAATCAGTACTCAGCTGAATACTAGGGACCCTCTGCTGATCTCCAGAGTTCTCTCATTCTCTCTCTGTGCAGTTCTCTCTTTTCCAGTGCCCTGTCCTGCAAACTCTAGCCACCTTGGTTTCCCCAGACTCTCATCTTGTCTCCTCAATTTTGTGAGTCTTCTGGTCTCCACCTAGATTCCTCCTCATTGTGCCACAACCTGGAATATCTTATAAGGAAGTATTCCAGGGCAATTGTGAAGCTCATCTTGCTTATTTCCCCTACCTTAGGGATCACTAACTTTCATTGCCTGATGTCTACTGTCCTATATTTCCCCCCCTTTTTTTTGTTTGTTTCAAGTTAGAAGGTAAATCTGGTCTCTTGTATTCCCTCTAGGCTTGAAGCAGAAATGTAGTAGGTATTTAATACACTGTGGATCCTGTTATTATTCTACATTTTTCTTTAATTGAAATATTTAACATTATCATGGTGCTCCATTTTCAGCAAAAAGCACTCAAATCTAAATGATCTATATACTCATTAATTATCTTGTGAATTTTTGTAGCTAACATTTTTTTAAACCACTTGGCTTCTCTTGATCTCAAAAAGTTTTCTCCTCTCTTTTTTCAAAGTTAGCTGATAAGTAAGTTATTTTAAATATTAGTTTCAATGATAAAAGCAAGTTATTTTAAGTTAAAAAAAATCACAAAATGTTGAGCTCTAAATTATCTTTGCTACTTGTAAATCATTTATGTCTGCAATATCTCTTTCAGCAGAAAATTGTGTGCAACTTTAATCTGACACTAAAGAGGAGAGACCTTTGCATGCTGCTGATTCATGGGCCAATGTCACATTGCCAATGACCATGATATTCACAAGCATAATGACATTTCCATGGCATAACGCATTCTTTGGTGACAGACACCCTTTTGTTTAACTTTTTTTATCAGCATTTTTTCTGTGCAACTTTTAAAACTGTTTGAGGAAATGTTAAAAACTATCTGAAGACCTTTCACAAAATATTAAACATAAAACATCAATAGAACTTAGTGGTAATCTTTAACTTCCTATGTAATAGGGTAGAAGCCAGAAATGGAAAAGTAATTTTAAGTAAAGGCTACCAATTTTCCTCTGCTTAACTATGCTCAGTAGAGATTGCTTGGAGTATGTTCCTATAAACAAAGCACTTGGAATAATGCCATACTTAATTTCTTGTATCTTTTCCTCATTGCCTTGTGATCACATAGCATGTTTACTACTATTTTTTTTTTTTTTTTTTTTTTTTTGGGCTAGCAACTTTTTCACTAGTGTTTCTACTCTATCCCTTAAGAGAATATTTAAGTGTCAGGAATATTCTGTCACTACCAAATCTTAACTTTCCCTATTACTGATAACATCTTAGTTAACATTATAGCTATTTCCACTGATTTCACATAGCTATTCATTTTTTCCCACATTGGCTGAAGACATTAAATATTCTTGGCTAGCCAGCCTATGGTCAGGGAATGTAAAATCTATCATGCTCACTTTCATAGCTTTCTTTTTCTTTCTTTCCTTCTTTTTTCTTTCTCTTTCTCTTTTTCTGTCTCAAACAAATCCCAACTTCCTATATTTTATACTTTGGATATTATATAAAATGTATGGAATCAGAGGGAAAGACCCTTGAATGTTAAACTAAATATGCTTCTGAATGTCTTAGGTGTTGTAGGGAGGTGTTTGATGCAGTGCAGTAGTTATTGGCAACCACTAAATGGCAGAAACTCATTTGAACAGATTTTTACAATTATTATTTTTTAATAGCTGCCATGGTGAAAAATACAGTACAAAAATAAATCAACATATTTAAAGTCCTCAAGTGGCGCATTCTGTACATGTCCTGTCCTTAGTGTATCCTTGTCCCTGCTGCTGAAAATAATATAGGGTACAGATCTCCTGTGCATGCTAAATATTACCGTTAGATAATTAAGCATGTTACTTGTTTTCTTACCACATATAACAGTTAAAATATTCAGGGTCTTCAAAAAGTTCATGGAACGTTTCATACGATCTTTTTATTCTATTTTTTCATGAACCTTGAAGAACCCTCATACAAATTTCTGTGGATTGATTGAATTGTGTCCTCCCAGAGCTCATATATAAGAAGCATAATTCCCACTGTAACCGCTAAGGGTGGGAAATCCTATTATGGTAACTGAAAGGTGGAGCCTTGAAGAGGTGATTAGATTGTAGGACCATGCCATAGTGAATGGATTAAAAATGGTAGCCATAGGTGTGGTTCTGAGGGCTTTAAAGGAAGAGAACATCAGAGGTTAGTCTCTCTCTTCTCCACCATTTTGCAATGTGATACCCTTCTGTCACTGTTGCCACCACCGATGTCTTCATCAGATGTGTTCCCCAGACTTTGGCCTTCCCAACCTCAGAAACTGTAAGCAATAAATTTCATTTTCTTACAAATTACCCAGTTCCATGTATTTTGTTATGAGCAACAGAAGTGGACTAATACACAAATATATGCCATAAGAAAGTCAGTACTTATAATTCACAGCCAGAGGCAGGTGGGGATTGGGAATGGTCTCTTACACACAGTCAGATTAAGGCATTTGTTTTAGTATATGGCTTAAAATAAGTCAATCAATTGAATGTCTTTATCATTAAAAACAAAACAACAATCACAGCTTGTCTATACATACCTTAGTTTTCTTCATAGCTCATCTTTGGTAAAGAATAATGTTTGGAATATCTGCCACCCACAGATAAAAACATTTAAAAAGTCCATTTTGAAGAAGACAACAGTTGCTTTACCAAAAAAACGAAAAAGCAAACCAAAAAAATAATGTCTAGTCCTCACTACAGAATTTTTATAGATGTATTTTATTATGGTTTTATTTCTTTTCTTTTCTTTAAAAGGTCATTTTCTCCCTGAGAAAAAGATCTTTATGAGTCATTCATTAGCACCAAGACTAGTCTTTTTCATCTGGTACATAGCCAAAGAAGTACTAACTTATTTTTATCAGTAATAATAACAATAATAATTACCATTTAATGAATGGTTATTATGTGCCAGGTACTGTGCTAAATACCCTATATACGTTACTTCATTTTATCCCTCAATAACCTATGCAATTTAGAGATCACTGACTCCGTTTAATAGAGAAGAAAACTGAGGCTTAAAAAGAGTAAATAAATTTGCCAAGCTCACAGACCTAAGATATGATAGACCTTAAGTCAAGTCTGTTGACTCCAAAGTTTATGCTCCTAGCCACTTAACAATACTTAAAACCACTTAGAATGATGTTAGCATGTACTCTAAAAATCACTAAGGCCACATACATCCTGTGTGTATAGGAGGTTCTCTAGAAGTGCATTAAATCCTTTCATTTGAAGGAATGATAACAAGTGCAAAAGTTAGCTGAAATATCAAGTCAACATATCAAGATCATTTGAATATTACAAAGGTTGAACTAAATGTTTACATGTAGACATATTTTGAAAGTTACATATCTTGTTTTTGATGACTGAGTTTAGTAATTATGTGGAAATAAAAAGATCCCTGTCTCTGGAGTGGACATAATTAAATTCTTCACATAGACAGAGTACACTGAGGTATGCATTCCACTACTTTCCTGATGGAACTGGGCCATTATTTAAAAAACTCACATTACAGACTATTTTGTTGTGTTATTTTTGAATGACTGACTTAGAATAAACCATGCTCATTTTTCCATTTCATTTCGGCAGTAAGTATATGACCAGAATCTGGTATATAAGCAACACAATCCAGACTGCTAAAGTAACTTCAAAATTGTTCATCAAGTTTATTTGAAATATATAGTTGGGAATTGCCATTTTTGCCTCGTAAGTTATTGGTTGAAAATATTCTGACTCAATTTCTCATGGAATTCCTTGGACTTAAAATAAGCATGAATATAAGCTGAAAAGAATTTCATTGGGTAAAACTTAAGAGAAACTGGGCAATTTTAATAAAATTCTATACAAATCTATGATAGCATTCTTTAACTCAAAGGCCTAAACCTACTGTGCAAACTTCCAAAGTTTACACTTCCACTGCCTGACAATATAAAAGAAATCAATGTGTTCTCTGTAAGTGGAGTGATATTAGGTGTTTCTTATAAATAAAAAAAAAATCGTTATTCCTTAACACTTAACATCAAGTGCATGATTGTTTGTTTCTAATTACTGAGTTTTTATTATGCCCATATTTTTATTATAAAGTAGAATTCCCAACTATTGTATCCATGTAGAGTTGACAGAGAATGCAACATCAAAGACTAATTTTATTGCACAATTGCTTTTGTTACAATACTTTGCCAACTACAAAACTGTTATAGTGAGCTATAAAAAAATAAAATATAGGGGAAATGTATCTGAATATAAAAGGAATTTTTTCATTCCTTCATTCAATCACTCATTGGTTCATCAGTCAACAAACATTTCTGTGTGCCTGTCACATACCTGATTCCAAAGCTCCTGTGGACTGAATCTGTATCCCCCAAAGTCATTGTATTAGAAACTTAACCCCACTGTGACAGTGTTAAGAGGGTGGAAAATCCTATTATGGCAATTGAAAGGTAGGGCCTTGAAGAAGTGATTTGATTGTGAGTATCATGCCCCAGTAAATGGAATAATAAGTTGATGGTCATGGGCATGGTTTGAGGGCTTCAAAAGGAGAGTTCACGAGGAGCTATCTCTCTCTCTCCTCCGCCATTCTGCCTTGTGAGACCCCCTGTCACTGTCACCAACAACAGAGCCTTCACCAGATGTGTTTCCTGTACTTTGGACTTCCCAGCCTCCAAAACTGTAAGCAATAAATATTGTTTCTTTACAAATTACCCAGTTCCAGATATTTTGTTATAAGCAACAGAAATACTAGAGCCAAGCTTCTGTTATTTTTAAATCACATTCTGTTTCAGGTTGAAGGTTATTTTGAGAAAGCCTATGGGAGTAAATAAATGATAAAAGACCAAATATATGCAGGTCTTTTTGTTTTGGGACAGCAGGCAAGAAACACAGACAATAAAAAATACAGGTCTTTGTAACATAAACTAGGGCAATCCATTGTTTCCAGAGAGAAAATAAGGAAAATATTATGATTTTGAATTGGGAAGAAATGTGTCTGAGTCAGTTTGGGCTGCAATAACAAATATAACATGGACTGGGTGGCTTAAACAACAAACATTTATTTCTTACAGTGTGGAGGCTGGGAAGTCCAAGATCAAAGTGCTGGCCAATCCAGCAGCTGGTGAGCACCCGCTTCATGGTTTGCAGATTGCTGTCTTCTTGTGTTCTCACATGGCACAGAGCAGAGAGAGAAAGCAAGCTCTGTCATGCCTTGTCTTATAAGGGCGCAAATCTCATTCATGAAGGCTCTACCCTCATGGCCTAATTATCTCCCAAACAAAGACTTCACCTTCAAATGCCACCAAACTGGGGATTACACTTCAACATATAAATTTTGGAGGGATATTTAGGTCATAGCAAAGTGGAAACATAGAGCAGCCAGTGTGTGGCATGAATTAACTCTAATTATGCTACTTTTTTTTTTATTTTTATTTTTATTTTTTTTATTTTTTTTATTTTATTTTATTTTTTTTTTTTAATTTTTATTTTTTAAATTTTATTTTGTCGATATACATTGTAGCTGATTATTGCTTCCCATCCCCAAAACCTCCCTCCCTTCTCCCTCCCCCCCTCCCCCCCGACAATGTCCTTTCTGTTTGCTTGTTGTATCAACTTCAAATAATTGTGGTTGTTATATCTTCTTCCCCCCCCCCCCCCGGTTTGTGTGTGTGTGTGTATGTGTGTGTGTGAATTTATATATTAATTTTTAGCTCCCTCCAATAAGTGAGAACATGTGGTATTTCTCTTTCTGTGCCTGACTTGTTTCACTTAATATAATTCTCTCAAGGTCCATCCATGTTGTTGCAAATGGCAGTATTTCATTCGTTTTTATAGCTGAGTAGTATTCCATTGTGTAGATGTACCACATTTTCCGTATCCACTCATCTGATGATGGGCATTTGGGCTGGTTCCAACTCTTGGCTATTGTAAAGAGTGCTGCGATGAACATTGGGGAACAGGTATACCTTCGACTTGATGATTTCCATTCCTCTGGGTATATTCCCAACAGTGGGATGGCTGGGTCGTATGGTAGATCTATTTGCAATTGTTTAAGGAACCTCCATACCATTTTCCATAGAGGCTGCACCATTTTGCAGTCCCACCAACAATGTTTGAGAGTTCCTTTTTCTCCGCAGCCTCGCCAGCATTTATCGTTCACAGTCTTTTGGATTTTAGCCATCCTAACTGGGGTTAGATGGTATCTCAATGTGGTTTTGATTTGCATTTCCCGGATGCTGAGTGATGTTGAGCATTTTTTCATATGTCTGTTGGCCATTTGGATATCTTCCTTAGAGAAATGCCTACTTAGCTCTTTTGCCCATTTTTTAATTGGGTTGCTTGTTTTCTTCTTGTAAAGTTGTTTGAGTTCCTTATATATTCTGGATATTAATCCTTTGTCAGATGTATATTTTGCAAATATTTTCTCCCACTCTGTTGGTTGTCTTTTAACTCTTTTAATTGTTTCTTTTGCTGTGCAGAAGCTTTTTAGTTTGATATAATCCCATTTGTTTATTTTTCCTTTGGTTGCCCGTGCTTTTGGGGTCGTATTCATGAAGTCTGTGCCCAGTCCTATTTCCTGAAGTGTTTCTCCTATGTTTTCTTTAAGAAGTTTTATTGTCTCAGGGTGTATATTTAAATCCTTAATCCATTTTGAGTTGATTTTAGTATACGGTGAGAGGTATGGATCTAGTTTCATTCTCCTGCATATCGATATCCAGTTATCCCAGCACCACTTGCTGAAGAGGCAGTCCCTTCCCCAGTGGATAGGCTTGGTGCCTTTGTCAAAGATCAGATGGCAGTAAGTGTGTGGGTTGATTTCTGGATTCTCTATTCTATTCCATTGGTCAGTGTGTCTGTTTTTATGCCAGTACCATACTGTTTTGGTTATTATAGCTTTGTAGTATAGCTTAAAGTCAGGTAGTGTTATGCCTCCAGCTTTATTTTTTTTGCTGAACATTGCTTTGGCTATTCGTGGTCTTTTATTGTTCCATATAAATGTCTGAATAGTTTTTTCCATTTCTGAGAAAAATGTCTTTGGAATTTTGATGGGGATTGCATTGAATTTGTATATCACTTTGGGTAGTATGGACATTTTCACTATGTTGATTCTTCCAATCCAAGAGCATGGAATATCTTTCCATCTTCTTGTATCCTCTCTAATTTCTCTCAGCAGTGGTTTGTAGTTCTCATTATAGAGATTTTTCACATCCTTGGTTAACTCAATTCCTAAGTATTTTATTTTTTTGGTGGCTATTGTAAATGGGCAGGCTTTCTTGATTTCTCCTTCTGCATGTTCACTATTGGAGAAAAGAAATGCTACTGATTTTTGTGTGTTGATTTTGTATCCTGCTACTGTGCTGAAATCATTTATCAATTCCAACAGTTTTTTTGTAGAGGTTTTAGGCTGTCCGATATATAGGATCATGTCATCTGCAAACAGGGACAGTTTGACTTCATCTTTTCCAATCTGGATGCCCTTTATTTCCTTCTCTTCTCTGATTGCTCTGGCTAGTACTTCCAACACTATGTTGAATAGAAGTGGTGAGAGTGGGCATCCTTGTCTAGTGCCTGTTCTTAAAGGAAAAGCTTTCAGCTTTTCCCCATTCAGGATGATATTGGCAGTGGGTTTGGCATATATGGCTTTAATTATGTTGAGATACTTTCCCTCTATACCTAACTTATAGAGGGTCTTTGTCATGAATGAGTGCTGAACTTTATCAAATGCTTTTTCAGCATCTATAGAGATGATCATATGGTCCTTGTGTTTGAGTTTATTAATATGGTGTATCACATTTATTGATTTGCGTATGTTGAACCAACCTTGCATCCCTGGGATGAATCCCACTTGATCGTGATGAATAATTTTTCGTATGTGTTGCTGTATTCTGTTTGCTAGTATTTTAGTGAGGATTTTTGCATCTATATTCATCAAGGATATCGGCCTGTAGTTTTCTTTTTTGGTTATATCTTTACCTGGTTTTGGTATCAGGATGATGTTTGCTTCATAGAATGAGTTTGGAAGATTTGCGTCCGTTTCAATCTTTTGGAATAGTTTGTAAAGAATCGGTGTCAATTCCTCTTTGAATGTTTGGTAAAATTCTGCTGTGAATCCATCTGGTCCTGGGCTTTTCTTTGTTGGGAGCCTTCTGATAACAGCTTCAATCTCCTTTATTGTTATTGGTCTGTTCAAATTTTCTACGTCTTCACGGTTCAGTTTTGGGAGCTTGTGTGTGTCCAGAAATTTATCCATTTCCTCCAGATTTTCAAATTTGTTGGCGTATAGTTGTTTATAGTAGTCTCGAATGATTCCTTGTATTTCAGATGAATCAGTTGTAATATCGCCTTTTTCATTTCTAATTTTTGTTATTTGAGTCTTCTCTCTTCTTTTTTTTGTTAGCCATGCTAATGGTTTGTCAATTTTATTTATCTTTTCAAAAAACCAACTTTTTGATTCATTGATCTTTTGAATTGTTTTTTGGTTTTCAATTTCATTCAGTTCTGCTCTGATCTTAATGATTTCTTTCCGTCTGCTAACTTTAGGATTGGATTGTTCTTGTTTTTCTAGTTCTTTAAGGTGAAGTGTTAGGTTGTTCACTTGCCATCTTTCCATTCTTCTGAAGTGAGCATTTAATGCAATAAATTTTCCCCTCAATACTGCTTTTGCAGTATCCCACAGGTTTTGGTATGATGTATCATTGTTTTCATTAGTTTCAATAAACTTTTTGATTTCCTGCTTGATTTCTTCTTGGACCCATATGTCATTAAGTAGAATGCTGTTTAATTTCCATGTGTTTGTATAGTTTCCAAAGTTTTGTTTGTTATTAATTTCTAGTTTTAATCCATTGTGGTCTGAGAAGATACATGGGATAATTCCAATTTTTTTGAATTTACTGAGACTTGATTTGTGACCTAATATGTGATCTATCCTGGAGAATGATCCATGTGCTGATGAGAAGAATGAATATTCTGAGGTTGTTGGGTGGAATGTTCTGTAGATATCTGCCAATTCCAATTGGTCTAGAGTCTTGTTTAGATCTTGTGTTTCTCTACTGATTCTTTGCCTAGATGATCTGTCTAATATTGACAGTGGAGTGTTCAGGTCCCCTGCTATTATGGTATTAGTGTCTATTTCCTTCTTTAGGTCTAATAGAGTTTGTTTTATAAATCTGGCTGCTCCAACATTGGGTGCGTACATATTTATGATTGTTATGTCTTCTTGATGGATCAGTCCTTTTATCATTAAGTAGTGTCCCTCATTGTCTCTTTTTATGGTTTTTAGTTTAAAGTCTATTTTGTCAGATATAAGAATAGCCACTCCAGCTCGTTTTTCTTTTCTGTTTGCATGGTAAATCTTTTTCCATCCTTTCACTCTTAGTCTGTGTGAATCTTTATGGGTGAGGTGGGTCTCTTGTAGGCAGCATATAGTTGGGTCCTGCTTTTTGATCCAGTCAGCCAGTCTGTGTCTTTTAATTGGGGAATTTAAGCCTTTAACATTAAGAGTTGTTATTGAAAGGTGTTGATTTATTCCTAGCATTTTATTGGTTGTTTGGTTGTCTTAGGTGTCTTTTGTTCCTTGCTTTCTGATTTACTGTTTGGTTTCTTTGTTTGTTGGTTCCTTAGGTTGTAGATAGTGTTTTTGTTAGCTTGTTTTCTCTTCATGAATGCCATTTTTATTGTACTAGCGGGTTTAGATTTTTCTTAGGTTTTTATGGCAGTGGTAGTTATTTTTCAGGAACCAAACCCAGTACTCCCTTGAGGATTTCTTGTAAGGGTGGTCTTGTGGTAGTGAACTCCCGCAGTTTTTGTTTGTCTGAGAAATATACTATTTGCCCCTCATTTCGGAAGGATAGCCTTGCAGGGTAGAGTATTCTTGGCTGGCAATCTTTGTCTTTTAGTATTTTGAAAATATCATCCCATTCCTTTCTAGCTTTTAGGGTTTGTGATGAAAAGTCTGATGTTAACCTGATTGGGGCTCCCTTATAGGTGATTTGACGCTTCTCTCTGGCAGCTTTTAAGATTCTCTCTTTGTCTCTGAGTTTTGCCAATTTGACTATGACATGTCTTGGAGAAGGCCTTTTTGGGTTGAATACATTTGGAGATCGTTGAGCTTCCTGGATCTGAAGATCTGTGATTTTTCCTATACCTGGGAAGTTTTCTGCCACTATTTTGTTGAATATGTTTTCAATGGAATCTCCATTTTCCTCCCCTTCTGGAATACCCATGACTCGGATATTTGAGCGCTTGAGGTTGTCTGATATCTCTCTCAGATTTTCTTCCAGGTCCTTGATTCTTTTTTCTTTCTTTTTGTCTGCTTGTGTTATTTCAAACAGCCCATCTTCAAGTTCAGAGGTTCTCTCTTCAACTTCGACAAGCCTGCTGGTTAAACTCTCCATTGTGTTTTTTATTTCACTGAATAACTTCTTCAGTTCAGCAAGTTCTGCTACATTTTTTTTCAGGACATTGATTTCCTTGTATATTTCCTCTTTCAGATCCTGTATACTTTTCCTCATTTCATCATGATGTCTAGCTGAGTTTTCTTGTATCTCATTCAGTTTCCTTAGAATTATCACTCGAAATTCCTTGTCAGTTATTTCAAGGGCTTCTTGTTCTATAGGATCTAGAGTATGAGATTTATTAACTTTTGGTGGTGTACTTTCTTGATTTTTTGTATTTCTGGTGTCTTTTTTTTGGTGTTTATTCATTTTGGCAGGGGGTTTCACAGTCCACTGGTTTGAGACTAATGACTAACTAGGATGTTGCTGTGGTTGCCAATTTGGTATGGCTCCCGCCGTGACTGCTCAGTTGGCCTCTAGTGTCTTGTGTGTGTGGTTGCCTCGGGTCTTGGGCTTCTCCGGGGAGCCACCTTTCTGGTCAGCTTGGACTCTGCTGGGCTGGTGGATCACGCACCACAGGGTGTGTGATCTCTGTTGAGCTTTCACTTTCTGTACAGGACTTCTCCCCGTTCCGTGTGCTCTGGCCCAGGCTGTTAGATTGTGCAGTGGCGACCCCACCGGGTGTGTGGTTTCTGTCGAGTCTCCGCCTCCCTGGCCGCACGTCTCCCCCCTCTGTGCACACTGTGCTGGGCTGGGGTGTGTCTTCTGCACCCCTCGTCTATCAGCTGGGCCTTCAAGACCCTGCTCAGCACCGCCTCGCCCAGGAAGTCTACCAGGTTTCTGCTAGGCACAGACGACCGGTCTCTCTGGGTGCCTTTGTAGCACTGTGTAGATCTTTCTCGGGTCTTGTTCACCTTTGTATCCCCCCGGTATAAACCGAGTCTAGTGCCCGCCTGCAGCCTGCCCTCCGGCAGGTTCTAGCGGACCTGGGAACTCTCCTACCACACTATTCCCAACCAGAAATTCGTTAGGCTTTTTTCCAAACTGGTGGTCGCAGAGATGGTATCTGCCTCCCAGTAACAGGAAGTTTACCGGGCCGGAGTCCAGGGTGTGGTGGAGTGACAGTCGGCCCGCCTGTATTTCCTAGCCCTCCCAACACTGGTCGGGATGCCCCACACCCCCAGCCCCGCCAGAGAACCGCGGAGGGAGTGGGAGAGGAGGCTGGCCCGCAGGGTCCGGAAAGCCCCGCGCCAGGCCAAGCAAATGGGCTCAGTGATGGCCGATCAGGGCGGAGCTGCCCGCACCTGGGAAAATGGAGGCAGCACTGGGGCAGTGAGGGGCCTGGTGGTGCAGGCGGGAGCCGGGTGGGCAACCACCCCCCGAACAGAGCTGTGCCAGGGATCACTCACAGTGCTGTGCCAGGTCGGGCGCTCGCTCTGTCTCTGGTTTGTTGCCTTCCGTGTTCTCGGCGCTGCCGCCTCGGGCTGTTCAGTCGCGGCGCCGCTCGGGCGCTCCCAGGAATCTTCTTTAATGCCGGCCTGAAACCTCGAATCCTGAATAGGGCAGCTGGCCGCCTTCAGTGCGGCCCCAGCCTCCGGGATCCTGGCTGCATCCACAGCAGCCCTGGCGCCGTGTTCCCTGTTTCAAGACTCGCTTTTGCAGCTAAGAATCAGTTCTTTTCCTGCTCCACACTTCAAAGCTGTTGCCGGTAAATGAGGCAGCCTCTCCTGCCGGGGGCAAAGTGGCGTTGAGCCCCCACGACCGGCCAGCAGCAGCAGTCCTCCCTTAAGAGATGGCCAGAGGAAGGTCCACAAGTTTCCCGGCTGCCTGAGGCCCAGTGGCCACCTTTTCCACCTCAGCTACTCCGCGCCAGCCACCGCAGCCGCCGCCATCTTGAAACTCTAATTATGCTACTTTTTATGCCAGAAAACTGGCATATCATATATGAAAATATAAAAATCACTGCTAAATCTTACACTTTGGCCTAAATTGAATTATTCTAAAAATATAAACTATCAAAGAAAATTGAACATATGAACAATATCTCAATTGTTTATAATTTTTAGACTTTGAAGTGCATCATTTTTACGGTTTGGGCAAGTATGAGAGAGAAGGATGAAAATGTTGAAAGGCAGTTATATTCCTCATAAACTGTCTTTTTTAATATAAGTCTTTAGGATTTTGGTCACATTTTAATGTATAATGTTCAGTTTGTACTTCTGTCCTGGTTTGATAACATGGCTTGCCTGAAAAGAGACAATTACTAACTCATCAGCTCTGCCTTTTCATCTCTTTTAACTATTAAAAAAAAGTAAATTAGTCTCTGGTACTTTCTCATCTATAATAGAAGTATATTCTGCTAATCCACATAGATCCAACATTAATTGAGCACATATATACAAGTCAAGGCATTGGGCAAGTTATTTTAAGGTAAACTAAATTTTTACCCCCTCTCCCATCCACAAGCTTTTTATCTTTACAAATAGAATAGTAAAAAAATTTAAAAGAGAGACTAGGAAAAGAAGCCCTATTTTTTACTTAGGGTTTTACACAATATGAGGGTATCTAATATATTCTGTTATTATTTAAAAGCTTAACACATAGTTACCCTAATATTTATTTAAATATAGAAAGTACTTCTTAATTATTATTGGTAATTATTTGATTAGTCTATTGGTATAGTTAAAATTAAATGACTGCAAGGGTACTTCAAAAAGTTCATGGAAAGATTCGTATGATCTTTCAATTCTATTTTTCTACAAACTTTTCGAAGTACCCTTATAAAGCAGAAAATTGATTCACAATTAGTAAAATGAAACACATGTCTATAGGTCTTTCAAGAAAAAGTTTTTATCTTTTTCTATAAATTTTTAAGAAATAAATTTCCCACGGTCATCACCATACTTTTTCTCTCTATTCTTTGCACCATTTCTCCTTTATGAATTATGCAAGAAAATTATAACAATTATTACAAAGAAACGGCACACATTAGTTTCTTGCCATTGATTTGCATGAGAGTATAACAGCAATTTATCCATTGTCTGAAAAAAATTAATATAGCTTTATGTACCGCATAATTTATATTCTTAAAAATAGTGCCAATTCCATGTAACTTGGATTTCATAAATTCTCAGCTCAGATTGTAAGCACTTTGAAGGCAGTAATCACGTCTTATTTACTGATGTATCACTAACACTTAACACTCTGGCAAAGATCTAGTGAAAATTCAATAAATAGCTGTTGAAAAAAACGTGTTGTACGCAGGATACCAACTCCTTTGGAAATGTTTACAAATCTGTGATTTAGAATTTAAGTTTGACTTGGAGACCTATTCATTTTATTGCTAGCATCATTATAAGTTATTTGCTTTAACAATATATTATTACCCATGTAGCAATTACTCATAGCCCTGGCTTCTGATAAAACAGAAATTGCATTAACTTGAGTGAAATGCTAATTTTTATAAGGGAACAGTGTCAAGAATAAAATAAAATTTTAGTCCCTAGGCTTTATTTGACATAAGTAATGATCCGATTTAAAACTTCAGATTGCAAGGAAATGATTATAATCATACTGTCTATTTTCAAGGATCCACAATAATTACAGAAATCTTATTCATTCTTTCCTCAATAAAACAAGAGGCACAGGTGTCTTAATAATACAGAATTCTGACTTTCCCCCAACTCAGTATTGAAAAACTAGCTTTCTCATTATCTCTCTATAATTCAATTACACTGGTTCTTACCTAGTAGGCAGAAACTATCTACCACTGAGGAGTTCTATAGAAGACATTAAAGAGGAGAAGAAATGTTTCCTACTTGGGAAGAGTGGACCATTTAGATGCATACATGAGCAGATGCCCTATCAAGGCATGGGTCATGCCAGGTTCTCTCTCTCCTACTGTTTTTATGTTTTAACCATAAACTTTATAAAATGATTATTGCTTGGTCCGCAAACTGGGAATGAGGATATAAAAGAAGAGTGAGGCTTATCTCTGTTGATGTTCAGAATATAAAATATTCAACATTGGTTGTTTTTTCAATTAGCCATATCATCCATAGGAAGAAAGTAACGGAATGTTACTCATAAACTGACTATTTATGATTCTGTGAATTGATCAGAGATACATACTTAAGCATAACTACTCCCTACAACACTCCAAACTGAAATTTTGTTCCTCTGTATCTAAAATACTCCCGATATCCCAGTGTCTGAGCGGCACTCAACGGCTCAAGTTACCCAGGTCCTTAACTCCTTTTTTTTTTTTCTTCATCCTGTGCAATTAGCTGTCAAATTTTATCAGCTATACTTTTTAAATACTGCTTGAATATATCAATCCTTCCCCCTTTTCAACTGTTACCTCTCACCTGGACTACTTCCTCTTCACAGGGAACAAACAATGTGGTGTAATTATTTTAATATACGGAAATATATACACACTTAGGGATATATACTAATATACCTTAAAGGTAGGAATAATAATAAAATATTCATTTTGATCCAGTATATAAACACGGTTTAAAATAATACATGTAACTTTTTAATCTAGTCACTACCACATTTTTCACTGAAATGACTACCACACTTTTAAATCACCAGTTCTCCTACATTCAGAAACATACCCCTGTTAAGATGCTGATAGGGATCGTGGACTAACCGCTGTACAAAGTACATGTTCAGCAATGCATTATTCTGTAAATGATGAATGAAACTTCAGTAAAGACATCACTCCTTTGTCAAAGAAGCTAAACTTCAGAGTATTGTGTACTCTACTGAGTCACTTCCAGTCTGTGGAACACAATCCATTTTTAAATGAGATGGCTGGGCTGAATGAAAGGTAATGTACCTTACCTTAACAGCTCTAAAATTCTAGGATTGTTTTTTTGTTTTTTTTTTTTGCTTTCTTCTTGCTTATCATTCAAATGCATCTCAGAATACTTAGGTGAGACTCTAACCAAATCCAAGCATTATGTGCAAGGGCACCCTGTTATGCAGAGAGCCTCTAGAGAGTTTCCCAGGAAACAGGAAAAGCAATGTTCCCTCTTCTTTTTTTTCCCAACCTGTGCTCATGATCACATCTCTCTTCTGATAACCTATTCTGGGACTCCGCTCTCCCATTTATTACTTTTACCATCTATGTCTATAATGCTTCTTTTTAATTTCCCATTCATTTAAAATTTAATTTTTATATTCATAAAAAGGAATATATGCACATGGTTTTTAAGATCAAATAGTTTTGTAAGGTGATAACAGGTTGCTAAAGCCCTCCATGCAGTTGTCATCTGAGATTTCCCTTTACAATCATCTTAAGACTTTCTTTTGTGCCTCTTCTATGCTTTCCACATCCATGTTTCTTGGATTCCATATCTTTCCCTATTTCCTCTCATTCTTTTAGTTAAGCATATCTCTTTCAGCTGTCTGAAATAGAGTACATGGAGGTAATCTTTTGAGGCACTGCATGACTGAAAATATTTTAGTTTTTTTGCCAATTGAATGGTAGTTTAGCAGGGAAAAGAATTCTGGGATAGAAATAATTTATGGTCAGAATCTTGAAGTCATTATTTTGTTGCCCTCCAGTATCGCTGTTAAGAAGTCAGACACTATTTTGATTTCTGGTATGTGACTTTTGGGGGGGTGGGAGAGCTCCTCCAGAAACTCAGATCTTTTTATTCATCATGTTCTGGAATGTCATGATAATTATGTGTCTTGTGTTAGGCAATTATGTTTTAGCTGATGTCTAAGACAGTGGTGGGCGGACGGGAGGAACACCCAAAATGGCTGCCGAGAGTTCCAGGCCCCTACAACAGCACGTTGTCCGAGAATCACAAAAAAAACCCTCCCCCTTCTTCCTCACCACCATGTCCCCTTCCTGCCAGCACGAATCTAACCTTAAACCCCGCTCGCTTCCCTCCCCTTCCTTCTTAGCCAATAGGAACAGTCCAGCTCAGATATAAAAGTATAAAAAACCTGGATATAAAAGGCCCACCCCGACTCTGGCTGCTGCTGCTCCCACTTCCGAGAGGGCAGCCCGCTTGTTCACTTTGCCTGCCTAGCACACTTTGGTTGAGTCCCTGTCTCCTGGTGTGTTTTATTTTTGTGCTTAGGCCGGGGCTTTTCCTTTCACCTTGTTTTGTTTTGTTTTCTAAGCATATGAAGGGCTTTTTTGAGTCATATTCTTCAATTCTGGGAAATTTTATTTATTATTTCTTTGATAATTTCCTCCTTTCTATTTTCTCTTTTCTTACTCTCTCCATCACCTAGATCATTTGATATTATCCACATGTTGGCTTTCCTGGCATGATTCTTTCATTTTTAAATATATCTTCTATTTTATTTACTATCTCCTGGTTCCTCATCCATCACCCTAGGATATCTAAGAAAAATGCTCACATTTTATTGTTTAAACTGCAGTCAAACATATATGCAGTAGGATTCACTAATCTTACATTACAGTTCAAGCTTTACATACGTATAGATCCATGCAAACATGACCAAGATCAATATATAGAACATTTACACCTTATATAGTTTATTTGTCGCCCTTCCCAGTCAATACCCTACAGCTTAAAGTTATCACCATATACATACTCATCCTTGTATCATCATCAGCTAGTTTTGCCTATTCTTGAACTTCTTATAAATGGAACCATGTCGTATGTGTTCTCTTAGCAAATATCTGTGCGATTCATCCATGTTGTTGCATGTAGCAATATTTTACTCTTTTTATTGTTGTGTAGTATTCCATTGAATGAATATACAAAAATGTATCTACTCTACTTCTGATAGACATCTGGGTTGTTTGCCACAATAAATATTTCATATACTTATCTTCTATGGGACACTTCCCGTGGGTATATATGTAAGAATGAAATTGAGGGGTCATCGGATAGCATGTGTTTATATATTTAGCAGATATTCCCACGGAAATATTTTGTATTATCTGTTGTTTGTTTTTTTTAAATTTTAATCATTCTGGTTGGTGAATAGTTGTATATCATTGTGGTTCACTTTCATTTTTAATCCAAGTTCCATGGTCATCAAAGGCCAAATGCCGAGATTACTTTTTAGTCCTCGTTCTACTTGTCCTGTTTGATATTTTATACTGTAGAGCATGTTCTCCTTCTTTATACGTGCTTGCTCCTAGCTCACTTCCTTATACAACATAAAGATTTCAGGCTTTGGAATCAAAAAGTCCTGGATTCAAATGCTAATACCATCAGTAACTAACAGAATGATGTTGGGGAAGTTAACTTTCGGAACTTAAGTATCTACAGGTTTAAAATCAAGCTAATTATATCTACTTTGTAGGGCTGAAAGACTAAGTTATAAAACATTTAGTTTTATCTCAAACTCTTCTACTCAGCACCTCTATGGGAGAACATGAGTGTCTGATTCTTCCTGGGAAGTCTGGGGCTATATCCTCACCAAAGGCTTCTTTTGTGTGCATTGTATCTCACCGTGAATCTTTAAAAATTTATGTGAATTTTACTTGTTGTTCAATATCATCATGTTTAGTTAAATTAAACTACATATTAATTTTATGATGTTGTAAAATAACATCAGTGACTGACGATGCAGGAAGATAGGACATTTTGGTTCTCATTCACCCTGGAAAATTGTCCTCTGTGCCTAGGGGATAAGTACATCTTTGACAAGAATCAACTACATAAACTTGTAGGCAGAGTACCTGTACTCATGACCTTCCTCACCCTATTTCAGGACCTACCTTATTTTCCTCCTACCTCTCTTAAATACCTGTATTAGTGTTCTAGACCTCCTTCCGCGTATCTTTTATATCCCCATTTTCATCTACCAATACTCTGATGCCACTTAAATCTGTATTCTAGCTCCAACTTCTCTGCTGAGAATCACATCAACATTTTTAATAATCCACTCATAAATATAACCACACAGATACTGCAAAATCATTATGTCCAAATCTCAATTCATTGTCTTCTCTCCTACCAAAGTTCTACCTGTCCATCTCTGCTAATGGAGTGACTTTAACAATGTAATTCTAAATCCTTACCGTGGTCTTCCAATGCCCTGTATGAACTTTGCCCTATCTACTCTGTAACCTCATTGTCTATACTACTCTGCCCATTACTCACTTTGCTGCAGCACTTCAGACTCTTTTCAGTTCCTTGACCCAACCAAGCCCTTTTTTGTTTTAGGTCCTTGGCATGTCATTCCCTTTTTCCAGGATATTCTTCTTCTGGATGGTTCTTGTCCACTTTATATGTTTCAGTTCAAATGTCATCTCCTCAGGGGGACCACCCCCGACCAGTACCCTCCAACTGAAGTCTCTCACCAGGGCCTGAGTGTTTGTCAAGCCCATTCCATCGAGCATTCCTTAGAGACACCGGGTCCCAGCCAGCTCTACAGGCCTGCCCTGCACCACAACCACTTGGACTGGGAAGATGGGAAGTAAGTGGGCATGGTTGACACCTTGCTCCAATCCCGCCCCGCTAGTCCCTGGGGCTCAACCTTCCTCTCTCTCTCACCTAGAGTGATCAATTTAGAATACTAAAGAAAAAGAAAAAAAAAAAAAAGGAAAAAAATCTATCTTTGGAATAGGAACAATTCATCAGAAAGTGCCCTGTACTTCCTGCTTTTTATCCTCAGTATTTAAACAGAGCCTGGATCTAAATACAGGTGTTGAATTGACCCGTAGGAATCTGAGTTTTAATCAACACTGTATACCATGACTGTGTTGGTGATATTTCTAGCAAGACAAAAACTGTTTATGAGCCAGCTTTTATGCTCACCAATAGAAATAGCCTAAATTTTTTTCCCTGAAATAATCAGTTGGCTTTTCTTTCTTTTTTAAATTGAAACAATTGATTGTACATATCTATGGGTTACAGCATTGAATATCAATACCTGGGTGCAATATGTGATGCTCAAATCAGAATAATTAGTATATTCAACATTGCACAATGTGATCATTTTTGTGGCCCTTACCAATTTCTCACTAAGCCACCTCCACCTCTCCCTTTCCCACTTCTAGTGGACTCAATTCTGTTCTCTCCTTTTGAAAGTTCAATAAACTATTGTGGTTGTTCTTCATTCATTCATTCATTCATTCATTCATTATAGCTCTCACTTAAGAGTAAGGACATGTGGTATTTCCCTTTCTGTGCCTGATTTATTTCATTCAACACAATTTTCTCTAAGTTCATCCATCTTACAGCAAATGGCAGATTTTCATTCTTTTTTACAGCAGACTAGTATTCCATCGTATATATATATATATAACACATTTTCCTCATCCAGGTGTCCATCAAAGGACGTTTAGGTTTGTTCCAACTCTCAGCTATTGTAAATAGAGCTGTGATAAACAGGGGAGTGCAGGTGTCCCTTCCACATGATGAATCAAAAATGAAAAAGGAGACATCACAACAATTCCTAAAAAATATTAATATAGTCAGTTGTTTAGCATTTTGACCACAGAGTCATCTTTCCTTTTTAATTTTAAGTGCTTAAGAATCTCTTTTTTAAAAATAAACAATCTCAGATTTAATGCATACAAAATCATAATTTAATTCAAAAGACTGCCCATTTTCTCACTAGTAGAATTAAATGGAGTTTTTTTCCTGACAGCACTTAAAGGCTCCAAAGAACTTGCTTTAGAAACATAGTGCTGTTAAAAGTGTCAAAACTGATGACAAATTTCCAACAGTTTGTCAATGCAGTAATTCAAACTGATAAATAAACTTCTAGTAGAAATAATTGTCCTACATTTTCTTAAATTAAAAAGAAATGAGTTATAATATACACCAATGGAAAAAATACTGTTTGAAATAAAAATATCTTTCTGGGCATCAGTCATTCTGAACACAAAAGTGAAAACTACTTGAAGTATATTTAGATTTGGGGCCCAGTTTTAATAATATCTAGTGTGTTTACTATATAACCAAGAATGAGTGTTTGCTACACTTAAAACAGTCAGAATATCTGAATTGTTTTTCTCTTTTATAATTCTCTTTTCAACATCAGGCAAACTAATTGTATTTCAAAGTCATGTGTTTCTTTTTTTCTCTTTTCTTCAAGTAGAACCTAAATGAAAGATACAGTGTAATCGTAACTTTAAAAAATACATCTTTTACATGCCAATGCCAGCTGCACTGATTCACAGACCAACTTGGGTCACTGAGCATCTAGAGAAGATCAAATCACATATTAGTAGAACTGAAATATGCCTTGAAGACAGCAATTCCAACCCCATCATTTCACCAGTGAATAAAACTAGCCCAGAAGAAGAAAAGATTATTAACTCAACAAATAAATAATTTTTGATTAGCTTCTAGGTATCAAAAATTACACAGGCATTGAGTATATAGATATGAATAAAACAGATTTGAAGCTTCCATGTTAGAAGGAGAAACCAATAAATAAATATATAACTACAAAAATGGTAAATATAATGAAGAAGTAAATTAAATAGCAGGCTTATACTGGGTAGAATAACGTCTCCCCAAAATTCATGTCCACTTTGAACCTCAGAAGTTGACTTTATTTGGAAATAGAGTCTGCAGACATCATTAGTTGAGATGAGGTTATACCAGATTAGGGTGGGCTCTAAGTTCAATGACTGATGTTCTCATAAAAAGGCCATGGGAAGAGACAGACACACACAGGGAAGAAGGCCGTGTGACAACAGAGGCAGAGATTGGAGTGTTGTAGCTTTATGTTAAGGAATGCTAAAGATTGCCTGCAACCACTAGGAAGAGCCAAGGGAAGATTTTTCTCTAGAGCGTGTAGAGAGAGGATGACTCTGGAAACACCTTGAATTTGGACATCAGCCACCCGGTGTGTGGTAATTTGTTACAGTAACCCCAGGAAACTGATATAGGCTCCACTTTGGATGAGATGATCATGGAAGGCCTCTCTGAGGAAGTAACAGTTCAGTTGTGATCTTAAGGACAAGAAAGCGGCAGTCAGGTAAATGTGAGGAGAGAGGTTTTGCAGACCAAGGGAACACATGCCACAGCCCCATGATGAAAGAGTTTGGTAGGGTTCAAGAAAACATGTGATTTGTCCAAGGTTATGAGGCCAAGAAGTAGCAGAACTGGGACTTGATTCCAAGTCTTCTGATTGTAAGGCCAGGAGTTAAAGCTTTTCCCACTACATCCCAGATCTCAGGAGATCCTTAAGGACCAACCAGCCCCCCCGCCCTCCGCCACTGTTCAGTTTTCTAAAGTGAAGTGTGGCTAGAGGCATGCAGTGCAGATATTGCTGAAAACATTTTTATGAGAGACAGGAGAAAGCTAGCGTTAAAGAGCCACAATCTGGCCTTCTAGCTAAAGAACCCCAAAGAAATATACAAGGACCAGTTTAACCAGTCGCCAAGTCTTGCTGACTATTTAATATCTCCCCAGCCTCTATTTGAAGAAGAGACAGAAATGGCTTCCTGGTGTCTTTTCCATTCAAAATCACCTATAGACAAAGATTGTGACAACCTTCCTAAAATATTCCTTATATGTTTGGCCTGACTGAAATGCACCAGAGCTCACTTTTCCTACACAATTGTGGCTGTAGTGTCATTGGCTGAAATCAGCCTCCAGAGAGGTTTATCTGCTTAGTGCTTTAAAAGTCCAGATATTTCACACAATAGTTCAGATATTCCATTTCTCCTGAAAAATTATAAGTCCTTGCCATAGAGAATGAATAGTTGGAGCTGAATAATGGCTTCTTCTTAGAAAGGGCATGTTTTCACCACTTAGCACCACTCCTGCTAGTCCCTAGAGCCTCACTTAAATAGCTTATCTGGCCTCTTATATGCATTTGGGGTTGTGAGCCCTGACCTACAATGATTAATGTTAAAATGTTCAACCTGACCCCACTCTGTACACTCAAACTTCTCATTAGTCTGAATCTCAGAATCCAGTATTAAACCCGAGAAACACCTCAATCTTCCATAAATATTACACATTATACATTCTCATCTCTCCTTTTTGCCAATTCTATCTTTCCCTCCAGAAAACAACTCAAGTTACAGCCTTTTACTCAAGTACACATGACCCACTATTTTTTCAGAACTAACTCCTTATCATATCTGCTACTTAGTTTTCTTAATTGAATACCACCTGCCATTGTTGGTTAACTGTTCAGTACCCATGTTTAGCCAATGATTAAAGGACTGTCATAAACTTCTTTGCTGTCATCTTCTTCGCACTTAGGACCTACAATACACATAATTAGTGTTCATAAAATGTTCGGCCAATAAATGGTGTCAAAGATTCATCGCCAAAGAAAGTTTGCTAGTTAATAATTCTAATTATTCACTTTTGAATTAGATTAGATAGGCTTTTTACTTCATCCTCTTACTTCTGGACAATTTCTTACTCAATGGGTATCAAAGAGCGGAGAAAATAAAGGAGGGTGTGGTTTTCTTGTGACTTGCTTTAATATAAGCCTTCCTGAGAAGAAAGATTGAAATCAACAGCTAAAATAAGATTATTAGATTATCCAGGCTCTCTGTTACCACAATTACCACAAAAAATTTAAAATCAATTGCATCATCACATTTTGACTTCCCAAGTCATTACAATATTATGAGTTAATCCTGGATGGCTTCTACTAAATAAAATGTCAAGATGAAATACTAACTTAGCTATGGGTTTTATTTTATACACACCTGAATTTAGACTACCCTTGTTCTGGATGTGAGTTTGCCCGAAAGTTGCAGAATCTTTAAATTCCTAAGGACATCTGCACAGCAGAGTGTTTGGGTTTGACATTTCTCCACATTTTGTCTACCATTCCTGTATTTTCAGTTGGGGAATTGGGTTGGCAGTGACTGCTAGAGTGGAAACCATCTAGCAGATTTCAAGTAGCTTTGGATTGCTTCCTAGTAATAGTAAAACCCAAAATTAATGAGAGAGAACTGATTTAAGAATGACGAGTTTGAAACATAACAGAAGCCCTACAACCACTCTCTTTCTCACTCAATTTAACTCATTTCTGAAGGTCATTCTCACCTTTAAAAACGGCTATCTGTGTTGTAAATTTTCATAAGACTCATCATATATCAACCAATTGCATGTCCTTCTCTTAAGAAAATCTTTGGTGACTTCGTTATCTCTTTGTAGATTTAGAGCAAACGGAGTTCCTTTATGTACATTCTACAATATTGTAATTAGACATCATTTTGAAGTAAAGTTTTATTGCTTTTAATGGTGATATGTGCTTAGAATATTTAAAAGAAGTATTTTTATTTGGAATGATCTTTTTAGGAATTCTCTAGAAGCAGGTTTTGTTTTTATTTTTTCTTAGGAAATATCCAAAACTAAGGATGCTATTTTACCAATATCCACATCCTATTCTAAAGGGGAGGGGAGAAATCCCAGGGGGGGAAATGCAGAAAGCTCTGCTGCAGCACAAACAGCTATTTCTGTGCCTCCTTCATAGAAGAATGAGAAGTTTGTGAGAACATTAGGCCCATAACTACGCATTCAAATGACAGTCTCCAAATGGCCTTTACAGAGAACCTTTGAAATGAGCATTTGCTGAATGCAATTCCCTGTCTGAGTGCTCCTCCTTTCTGCTGGTCCCACCTCTCCTCTCGCTGTCATTGCTAACTAGTGCCGGTTCAAACTGGCTGGCTCCAGTCTTTGCAGCATCCTTCCTCTCTTTCTCTGGGCTTTTGTTTGAGTTAGAATACAGCATGGCTTTTTGCTTCCCTGCAGCTTGTGCAATTAATGCACAAACTGAAAAACATCACAGCATATTATTTAATAACCTATTAATAACCTAGCTATCTGAAAAGACAATATTAATCTAAAGCAAATGTGGCTGCAAGTTTACTATTTATTATCATATATGTTTGTATTTCATCTATTCTCCTAGTTCTGGTAGGAGAATTTATCCCTTAGCTATGTAAGTCATTCTGTAGAATTGTTCTGTTTGCTGTTTATGAAGTCCCACAGAAATATTTATAAAAAGACTTTGAAAAGAACCCAAGAAAAGTTCATTCAAATACCCTAGCTTTTTCTGTTTTTCCACTGGACAGACAGGAAGAGTAAACAGAACAGTCTTGAATCATCCAACAAAAGGAAAACTGGAGTTTGTCACTGATACCCTGTCATTATTTTAAGCAGTACACTGGTTTTAGAATTGATTTAAGGACTAAATAAGTTTCTTTTGTCACAATACCTGTGGGGAAAAAATATTCCAAAGCAGTTTTTGTTTTCCAAATAAGCATATGTTATTACCAAAACTCAAAGGAAATAAGAGCAATTTAAAGCATAGAAATGTTACATTCTGATGAAATAAAAATTAACATTATTTACTCACAACAAACAGCTGCCACCCTGTATTACCTGCAGTTTGCCTTCTTGTGTTGAAGACTAAAATGACAACAGCCTGTTGTGAGTTGAATTCTGGCCTCTGGCTTCTGTATTTCTAGGCCTGCATTGTGTGTGTGTGTGGTGTGTGTGTGTGGGGTGTGTGTGTGTGTGTGTGTGTGTGTGTGTGTGGTGTGTGTGTGTGTGTGTGTGTGTGCGTGTGTCGGGGTTCTGTATTTCTAGGCCTGCATTGTGTGTGTGTGTGGTGTGTGTGTGTGTGGTGTGTGTGTGTGTGTGTGTGTGTGTGTGTGTCGGGGTTCTGTATTTCTAGGCCTGCATTGTGTGTGTGTGGGGTGTGTGTGTGTGGGGTGGGTGTGTGTGTGTGTGTGTGTGTGTGTGTGTGTGTGTGTGTTGGGGAAGGGAGAAGAGGAACTCAGGAAAGATGAAGGCAATGGGATAGGGTAGGTGGCTCTTTTTCAGTTAAGCCATCAGAACCCTCTGATATGCTAACACACACTCCACAAATCTAATAGGATCTACGATATTAAACCAACTGAGAAATGAACTTAGCCTAACAGCAGGTGTCACACACTGGAAAGTGAACTTCTGCCTATGTTTTGTTTGGCCAGTACAGTGTTTTTAATAATTTGAAATGTGAACACCCTTAGGCAGGGCATGTACTTCTCATGTTCCCACTGTCACCACTCTCCACTGCCTTACACTTGTTTTTAGTTATAATTTATGGTGTGACTGGCCCTTGAAGACCTTTGCGTTTGTGACTCCCACTCCAGAGCCTTTGCTGAGCCCTATGATCCAAAATCTCTTCTGTTACATCCTAAAGCCTGCTTCCAAGCTCTGACACGTGTCTCTCTCTCTATTTTAGGAATTCTGACTTAGAAGCAAATTTACTGTGGCAATAGGCATGGCAGTGTGTACAAAATACCAGTCTATCTGCACCCAGTGGATATTTACAATTAAACAGAACATTGTACTGAAATTCAGCCAACTCACCTGTGTTTTGTCCCTCTGCCAGTAATGAGCAAACGTGGAATAAGCAACATCATCAAAATCATGGATGACTCATAAATTCAGAGTAAATGCCAACTACACCCTGCTTTTTAACTTATCTTAGATTCTCGGAGAAAACTAGAAAATGACACAGATAATGCATTCTCTCATTATAAAGGAGTTTGAACACTGAGTGTGCGTTCATATGCCAAAAAAATAAAAGCAACTCATATTTTGATATTTTGGATAAGACAGAATCAGATATATATATCCAAATCCTTAAAAGACAGTGGAGGGTGGGGGAAGGGTTAGAGTCAGCCTATTTACATTCCTTTCCTGAACAACTGCAGTTCTTTTGCTGTTCTGCTGTCTGCAATAAATGCCAGGAGCTATTTACAGGAACAGTTCTTAAGGAGAAAACAAGTAGACGTCATTTTACAGGCTTAAGAAAAATAAGAACACCAAGTTATCTGCTTGGGAAACATGTTGTCTGAACTGGGTGAAGAGGTGAGGTGCGGTGAGAACAACATCATCTCCTGCTTGTATGGAGAACTCGAAAATGGCATCAGCTATGAAGGAAATTGTACAATTTCTCTTAAACTTTCCGGGAAACGATTATCATCTGCTTTTCATGAAGACACACAGAAATTATCTATCTTACAGGGCTTTTGTAAGGATCACATGAGATTAGAATGAGAAAGTACTTAAAACCCGGAAATCACTAAATTATTGCTATTTTAAAATCAAGTAATAGGAAATGCAATTCTTCCACCTGTAGAGTGCCTAACTTTCCACTGAAAAGTTGTTTATAAATTCTAAATATTATTCCCAGGTGAACAAAAGAGATATTTTTCTCTGAATTATTATTATTTTTTCCACATTTACTTTCATAGTACTTTATGTCCCTGTCATTTAGAGCTTTTATTTGCAATAACATTAATCCACAATATCTCCACAAAGCAGGAGAAGTTCAAATTGTATGGAAAGTAAGCAGTGAGTCTAGAATGGAATGCACATTTCCTGACCTTTAGTTTAAGTTCCATCTGTTAGGCACTGGTATTTGAATAATGAACTCAAATTAACCTAATCGACATTGCTCAAAAATTCATTAATCACAGCAGCAGATCAGAACAAAATGATTAAGTCAATGAAAACTAATACCCTAAAACTGCTTTTAAGAGTCATTCTTCACACAGCTACCTAATTAATGAGAGTAACTCCAATCTACATTTTGTACCTAATTAAAAATAGGTCCCTTCTTTGACTACTCTGTTTTAAAATGTAATTCTGAGGTTTAACATGACGGTTTTCTTTCATTGCCTTGGTTTCACTTTATTTTCCAAGCTGGAAGACTTGAAAATGTTTTCTAAAACTGGCACCTTTGATTTATAGACAAATAATATAGATTATCAATCTTCTCCTGGATTTATTTTAAGTCCATACTATAGCATTAGAATAACTGATAATCTACTAGTGTAGATTTACTATATAAAATAGAGAGAGGAAAAACACAAGCATATACACATTTGGTTAGTATTTTTTGTGGCAATTTCCAGGTATGTGACAAAAAGAATAAAAGTGAGTTCCTCTGGATACAGTTCCTGGAATGAAAGATAATAAAAATGGATCCTAGAATCACTACTGTAATTCTCCTACTGATACTATGCATAATAAACAATTCCCAAATTATAAATTTCTTCAGTATTTCAGTGAATAATAAAAATCCTATCTGATTAAAGCTATTATTAGCAATAAGCTGAAATGTAGGACCTGTAGGGTGATGATTTTATGTGACTGGTCGGCTGTCGAATATCAGTGCACAGAATAGTGCCTGGCATACAGTAGGTACTCAATGAAATATCTGTTGAATGAAAAGGCTTGGGGAATTAAGGAGAGGTTCTGGCTGAGGGAGCAAAGTCATATCCAGGGCAGATCATAGGAAGCTTTCATAGAAGTATTCAGTGAGGAAGGCTTCAATAAACTAATATCTCTTTTGACACTGAAACATTACCAGATTCACTGTTACCTTTTCCCTCCAAGAAGTATACTCTTCAATATTTATGGTAGTGTATAGCATCAAGAAATAAATTACAAGTCAAAGCTAAACAGCTCTAAAATTGAGGCACTATAAATAAGAACTTCTTTCAAGTTAATCAAAGTGAATTTTTCAGAGCAATAAGTACCACAACTGGGATAAATGTAAGGGAAAAAAAAGTTGCTTTTATCCTAATTGACATTAAAAAGAATGACAACTCCAATAAAATTATTTTTATTTCCCCTTCTTGCTCAACCAAACTGTTTGGGACTTCTAGTTCAAGATGCACAATGGGTTCACACAGGAAAGTCCACTTTAAATATATATCAATGATGGATTTTTTTTCTTTTTTTTTAAATAGGGTTGTGAAGTAAAAATGACAACCAGGTTCAAATACAATCAAACATTTTTGTGAACCACATGGAACAAAAGTCAAGACAATGGGCAGGTCCAAATAAAAGACAATCAATAAAATCAACAATTTGAACATAAATGCATTCCAAATTAAATTAATTTCATGACAAATATTAAAAGAGTGAATTAATGTTGTTAACAATGGCCAGATATTAATGAAGACAAAAATATCAATAAAAAGAATGAGCCTATAAAATACACACAGTCATAGTGAAATAATATTAGATAACCATGAAAAAACCAAACTGAATTAATTAAAAATATAATTACTAAAATTAAAAGATGCAATAAATGGGATAACTTTAGATGGGGATCCAAGAGAGAATTAAAGAGTAGTAAATATTGAGGAACTCACTCAGAATACTGCACAGAATGATAAGCCTAAAAATTATGATAGAATATTTATGACATAGGACAGTACCCCAACAAATCCTTCAGTAAAAAAGAGAATGAAGGAAATAGTAAAAGTATATAAAGAGTACTTGCTGAGAATTTTCCAGAATTAAAGAAAAACATAAGTCATTAGGTTCAAAGAGCATTCAAGGTACTAAGTATAATAAATAAGGATAATAGAATATATAAGGATAAATTTAAACCTAGACACACTGTAATGAAACTGGTGAACCTTAAAAACTACCAAAGGGGGAAAATTATCTACATTAGAATGATAGTTAGGCTGACAATAAACTTCTCACTAGCTACAATACATGGCAAGAAACAATGAAGTGATATTTTCAAAGTGCTGGGGAAATATAATTATTAACCTAGAATTTTGTACCCAGCCAAACTATTATGCAAGATTGAGGGCAAAATAAAGGCATTTTAGACATACAAAAACTAAGATAGCTGGCACCAACATACTCACCAAAAGACCCAGTAAATTAGTTTCTTCTGGAGAAAAAAAAATTAAACCTAGAATGAGGGCTTAATATACAAGAAACAATGGTAAACATACTAAGAAACTATGTACATCAATGCCTTTATAGATTTACTGAAAAAATAATGAAATTTTGCTCAAAAAATCTATAAACATAAAAAGAAAAATCATTTAATCCTTGTATAATAAATAACATTTTATTTTACAATTAAATATATATGTTAACTTTTATGAGTAAACATTAATACAATCCACAATTTCCAAACTATCATAGAAAAATAAGAGCTAACAGCAGTAGCCACAGTCACCATGCAGATAACCCACCAGACACTTGACTGCACTGACACAAGGAGAGTCACTAGTGGAGAACTGAAAAAGGAGAAGACATCTCTCTCCTCAAAGCCTACTCCAGGGTAACAGAAGAAACACTGATCTACCAGATGACCAGACATCAATGCAGAGATACTAGAAATATCAAAACCCAAGAAAATATGATACAACCAACAATATACAGTAATTCTCAAATGCCAGACCCTATCAAGCAGGAAATCCTTGAAATGACTGAAAAGGAATTCAGAGTAACAATATTAAGGAAACTCACTGAGATATGTGAAGACTCAGATGGTATCATGGAATGAGAAAAAGAAAAATTCAGGATGTGAAGGAAGAAATTTACAAAGAGATTAAACACCTTTAAAAACAATGTAGCAGAACTCGTGGAACTGAAAGATTCACTCAAAATAAAAACACAACTGATAGCTTAAGCAGCAGGCTAGAACAAGCAGATAAAAGAATTTCTAATCTTGAAGATAGTCTTTTAGAAATAATGCAGTAGAAAAAAACTGCCAGCCAAGAATACTATACCCAGCAAGGCTATCCTTCAGAAACAAGGGAAAAACAGGGTATTTTCCAGACAAACAAAAACTGTGGGAGGTCACCACCACATGACCAGCCCTCTAAGGAATCCTCAAGGAAGTTCTGCATTTGGAATCTGAAAAATGATAATCACCACTATTAATACACAGAAAGAACAAAACACACTGGTAGAACAAAACACAAACAAGAAAGAGAAAGAAACTAAATCATACCACCACAAAAAACTACAATGACAACATAATGCTCCTGCTTTATTTCTGATTTTAGTAATTTTAGTCTTCTTTTTTTCTTGGTCAATCTAGATAAAGGTTTGCAAATTTTGTTGATCTTTTTAAAGAATCAAAAAAATATTCTAGGAAAAAACTACTTGAATAACTAAATTTTTTGCATAAGTTTTTTAGTTTCTGAGTTACATATATTCTTTTACCTGGTTATTAGAACCTCTTGTGTTAAAACAGCCTTATTTAAAAAATTGTCCTCTAGTCCCTCTATCAGAGGCAGAAAAGACAGTTTCCTGGTTTTAATAAATCTGATAATGGTAGGTAGAAAGAAAATAATTGGCTAAAATGATACTTTTAGATAATCTATGAATTTCTATTGTTTCCTCTGACTACTGTATCTAGAAAACAAATTGATAACTTAAAAAAAGAAAAAGAAAAATAAGAGGCTAAAGAAAACATTACCAATTCAACAGAACACAGTGGAGGAAAATGAAGAAAAGAGAAAATATGATAAACAGAAAACACAAAATAATATAGAAGTCCATCTAATAGAACACATCACAATAAATGTCCACAGATTAAACTCACTTATTAAGAAATAGAGAGAGTACCTGACTTAACAAAACAAAAGGCAAAACCCATATCAAACTGTACCTTGCTTACAAAAGTCACATGTAAAACAAAAACACAGCAAAGTTGAAAATAAAGTATGAAAAAAGATATGTCATACAAATATACTAAAAACAGCAACAAAAGACTATCTTAGCAATAAGAATATCAGACAAAATATAATTTTTTAAAAAAGCATTAAAAAGACATCAAAGGATACTCTATAAGAAAAAAAATCTACAAAAAGTATATGAAAAAATACTAATGTAACCTTAAAACATATTTCGCAAAACCTTACAGAATTAAAAGGAGATAATGACAGGCTTGTTGGCTAGCTCACTTGGTTAGAGTTGGTTCTGATAGCACCAAGGTCAAGGGTTCAGTACCTCATACTGGTGAGCAGCAAAAAAAAAAAAAAAAAAAAAAGAGATAATGACGAATACACAATCAAAACAGATTTGAAACACCTCTATTAGATTCTCACAGATCAAGGAGATAAAACATATAGACGGACATGAATGGTCTGAACAAACAATAAGTTTGAGAAATTAACAGGAAATATATACAAAAATTGACTACGTACTAGCTTCTCCCTAAAATTTCAACAAATATTTTTTTAAATGATGTCAGGTTCACTACATTTTGGCCCAATACTATTAAATTAGAAATCAACAATAAAAAAGTAGTAAAAACAAAAACATATGTTAAAAATAGATAAATGCACCCCTAAATTAATTCAAAATATTAAAATAGAAATTACTAAATGTTTAAAACTAAATGACAATGAAAGTACTAGATAAAAAATTTATTGGGAAGCAGCTACAGTAATACTTAAAAGTAAATTTACAGACTAAATTGAACTTACCAAACAAAACTAAAAATAACAGAGATAAAAATTTAATTCCAAAGCTAAATAAAGATAAAAAGTAAACATATCATAGAAGAAAATAAATAATACATAATAAATAAAATATTTACAAGAAAAATGTAAAGACAACCAACAAAACCATAAACTTGTTCTTTGAAAATATCAATAAAATAGATAAACCTTGGTAAAAGCTGATCAAGAAAAAAAGCACAAATAAAAAAAGGAAAGAGTTTTTCCCTGATACAATTCATATAATTTAAAAAAATTATAAACACAAAACCTTTTATTTTAACAAATTTGAAAGTTATATATGTAGATGTGTTTTTAGATGTGTGTCTGTGTGTTGGGTGTGTGTAGGTGAGAGAGAGAGAAAGAACACTACAATTGATGCTAGAAATACAGAGGAAATAAAAAACTAGAATAATCCAGTAATAACTAACTAAATTGGATCCATGATCCATAATATCTCGGTCCAGAAAAAATCAAAGAGGTTCACAAAGTCTAGGGTACACAAGAATCACCTTGTAAATTTATTACAAATGCAGATTGTCAGGCTTCATCATGGGAGATTTTAATTCAAAAATTCTGGAACAACTTTACTTTTAACAAGCATTCCAGGAAATTCTGATTGAGTTTCACACTCTGAGAAACACTGCTTTGAGTTACAAGACATTTGAACATGCATCTATAAAAGCTCAGTGCATCTTCCTAATTGTGGTGAACACATATCATAGGTGTGTGTATAGGGGTAAAGGTATAAATTCTGTTACAGCAACAGACTTAATAACTAAACAATAACAACAAAAGCCACTATTTAAAGAAAATCACATGCCTATTTTCTTTCCTGTTGAACATATATACCATGAATTTCTTTAAGTTTTGAGAGCATAATCACTCTCTCCTGTTGCTATAGGAGCAAAACCTACCCCAATAGGTTACAGTTATTCCTCTCAGCCAGCTGAGGGCCCAGGAGGTGCAGAAGTTGGGAGTGGGTGTTTGTAGTAGGGAGATACAAAGTTCCAGAAGTACATACCCCTACCTACGAGCAGCCCATTACTACCAAACATTATCATTTTCTATATTTTTCATGACATAAAAAAGGCCAAAAAGCAAAACTACAGAGTATGTGAAATCACTAATTTCTGATTTGACAAGAATCAGAGCTGAAAAATCTAATTTCTGGTAGGAGGGCCTTGAACCGTATTGACAGGATAGGAAAGCTTTCTTGTCTAGGCGGATATACTTAACGTTTTCACTCGTTCAGCATTGACTGCTCTACAATATAACTGGTACCATCATAAATGCCAGATTAAAACAAAATAGTTACAGATTGAATGTTTGTGTCCCCCTCCCCAACATCCCTCTCCACTCCACACCCCCTGCAAATTCATATGTTGAAGCCCTAACCCCCCAATCTGATAGTACAGAGCCTTTGGGAAGTAATTAGGGTTAGATGAAGTCATAAGGGTGCAGCCCTCATGAGGGGACTAGTGATCTTATTAGAAGACACACCAGAGACCTGTCTCTCTCTCCCTCCCCCTACACATGTGTGCACAAAGAAGAGGTCAGGTGAGCAAACAGCAAGATGATGGCCTCCTCCGAGCCAAGAGAAGAGGCCACAGAGTGAACCTCCTTTGCCGGTGCCCTGATTTTGTACTGCCCAGCCTCCAGAACTGTGAGAAACAAATGTCTGTTGTTGATGCCACCCAATCTGTGGTATTTTGTTATGAAAGCCTAAGCAGACGAAGACAGAAACACAACACAACAAAACCAAAAAGCCCCATAGAAGTAGTGGTCCCTATGATCTCAAAGACGTAACAACTGAAAATCTCGAGCAACAATTCAGAAAATGATCCATACATGGTCATAAGAGTCAAAATAGAGGTCACGTACAAAATGCCCAAGGAGTGCCCACGAGGAACGTTTATCTCCTGTGAAGTGAGGGATCAGGAGCCGTGGGCAGGTTGCTAAAAGCAACTGTTAAACGAGATGGGTCTGAAAGGACAAATAGGGTTTTATCAGACTTAAAAGGATATGTGGCAGAATAATGTTCTGAAATAACCAAGGTTTTCTCTCCTCTGAATTTCTTTGTCCTCTCTAAGCCCCACCCACCCATTCAAGCAAAACCTAGATTGAACAACATCAATGGCCCAGGGAGGGCAGAATGGAGATAACTAAGAGATCAAAGTTCTGGAAGAATACTGAACAAGGACAAAACTCCCCCCCCCTTAGACCAGAACAGATCTATGGACATGTAGGGTGGGAAGCGGAGAGATCAAAAGGAAGCAGAGAGAGTGAAGAAATGAGGAGAGACTATGCTGACTCCTAGGGAGAAGAACAGACAAAACCCCACACTGGTTTGGGGCTCTGAGGTCAGTGAGAACCCATGGCTGCTTTTTTGGGTATAGTTGCTGGAGTAGAAAAAAGCTATAACCTCTGTCGAGGCAGTTGTGTCTGAGACAAGTCCCCTGTCTTCCTCCCCCAGATGTCTTACTATTGCAAGAGTCCCCAAGAACCAAAGTGCAGCTACAGGAAAAGGCAAGGGAGAGCAGAACTGCCGGATTGTTTCCATCACGCAGCAGAATGGGGCTCAATTCAGCTATGACCAAATAAAGTTATATTCCTCGCTTATCTGTGTGTGGAACTAGAGTCTCACCCTCTACAAGAAAAGGGACATTTCAAGCAGAAGAAATCTAAATAAAACACAAGAGGATTAGAGGGCAGGGTATTTTCAGGAAGCAGCAAGGAGAGGCTGAATAGTGAAGGCTTTCAAATACCAAATTTGAAAGTCCTGACTTTAAGTCAAAGTTGCAGGGAACCATCACAGGTTTGTGAATTGGGTAAGGTGTGCAGGCAAAGAAACATACTCAGAACTGTGTTGAGAAAGATAATTAATGTGGAAAATGTATTTAACAGAGAAGACAGGAGACTGAGAAAATAGTTAAGTAGAATGACCCTTGCCATAATCAAAGTCATGATTTTGATTGGGTGAAATATGTATTTTACACACACACATACACACACATGATCCCCTTAAAGATGATCTTTTGGATGAATCAGCTCCACAAAGCCTCGGCCAAATGGACCCAGAATGTTCTGTCATTTAATCCTCAAAACAAGTTGATACATGTGTCACATTATCCCCACATTAAGATGAGGAAACAACCTCAACAAAGTTAAGGAACTTCCTCAAGTTTATGCAGAAACATTGTCTCCTGCCTAGATAATCACAAAACTAGTTTACTCTTCCTACTTTCATCCCAACCCCACACAATCTAGATTCAACTCAGAAGTTAGAGAGATCCTCTGAAAAGTTAATTCTAATCAGCGCACTCTTCTGCACAAAGGTCACCAATGATTCCCATTTCATTTGGAGGAAAATCCTACTAGGTCCTCACACATGTCACTGACTTCATCTCCCATCACCTTCCTTCACTTTCCAGACCCAATCCCTCTTAGGGTTCCTAGAACAAACCTCAGGACTGCACTTGCTTCTCCCTTTACCTGGAATATTCACCCCCAGTTATCTATGCATGGCTTTCTTCCTTGTTTCCTTCAGATCTCTGCTCAAATAATGCCTTCTCAGAGAGACTTTCTTCAGCTTCCCTATATAAAATAGCTCTGCTTCTACAACTCTTTATCCTTTTACAGCAGCATGACCCTTTTTCATTGCACATAATTCTAACCTGGTGTGCACACTTGCCCCACCACAACTACCACAAAATATAAACACCGTGAGTAAAGGGATTTTGTCTGTATGTTCACTGCTATAAACCAAATATAGACCAGAGCTTGACACAGTAAGCACTTAATAAGTGAATGAGTTGATGAAACTGGGCCTCAAACTAATATAAAAATTTGAAAAATTATGCTTTTAAAGTGAATTAACCAACTTCAATTTGAAGCACATGTATGTATTTCTGGCATCACTGATTACTTTAATTTTATATGTATAATTATATACGTGGGGCCTGCATATCAGTATGTAACCAGCAACAATGAGACTGACTGTCACATGCCACTAAGTGTCCTCTTTGTCATTGCCATCTGTGTGTTTGTATGTATGTATATGTATGTATATTTGTGTGTACACACACACACACACACACACACACACACACACACAGCAATCCTACAGTCTCTGATAACTTTTTAAATGTGAAAGCTCTTCCTGACACAAATCACAGTTTGCTCTTTGTAATACTGCATGCATTCTGTTGTGACTTAATTGCTCACAGCTGAGATATATAGAAGGCTATACATGTTTTCACATATGAGAAAAAATACTGGGGAGAGAATGAGTGTTTTAAAGTTAATAATAGAACTTTCAGTGAACATTTGATATCAAACAAATTGTGTTTTCCTAACAAATTTCCTAGTCATCCCTCTGCACCAAATAGTACCTAGAAAAATAGGCACCAATCAAAACATTTGGAAATTATTTTTGTTTATTTGATTTTCAATTACAAAAAAAAAGTCCATCTTCACTAGCAAATACAGGCTTAGTGCAAAAACTTTTAGTTTAGAAACAAAAACAGAGAAGGTGAATAAATGCCTGCAAGTGTTTATTGGAGGAAGTGTCCTGGGAGCCGTGGATAAGACAGCTTGGAAAGAGTGCCTCCTAGTGGGTAGACTTAAAGTAGAAGTGATGAGATGGAAAAGTACCTTTTATATGAAAACGAAATAGGATATTTGGGAAATCATACCACTAACAAAAAAAAATTAACAACCTTGCAAACTCATTTCCTAGCAAGTCACCACTTCCTTGAATTCTCTCACCTGCTGAAATGATTGCATACGGATTTATCCATGAGGAAAATAAGCTAATCTGTCCTGCAATGCTTGAAAAATCCCTTCTAGCAAGTGGAAAATTTTTAACAATTTATGTGTGGAAGGAAAATAAAAGAACATGAGGTAAAAATCTAAAGCTAGAGTTCTTCATGGTTCTCCCTGTTGTTTCAACTTTGCGCCTCTGCTCCTACAGACCACTTATTTTAGGACCACTAAATATTCAATTCAGTTTTAAGATTTCAGGTGTTCTAATTTATATATGCAGCAAATTGACATTAATTTTTCTGAGTCAATGTATTGCAAAGGATTTTGAAGCATCTATCTGTCCTTAGAGAGTGATTTCATTTCTGTCCATCAGCTAGGAAACATGCCTTATTATGGACTAAGTGAAGTAGAAATGAACAATTATTAAAATATTTCTCTTAAAAAATGTGCTGTCAATTTTAATTTCATGTTTGTTGAGTCATACTCTACTTTCTGTACTTCCATTTAATCATTTATACAAAATTTGGCATAATAACAAAGAGTTTTTTTCTTACAATTTGTGATTTTAAAAGATTTGCTGATTTCTAAGTGGAACTGAACTTTCAGGAAAGCAAACATTTTACCTAATGAAATTTACCAGTTTGGGAATCAGTAGGAGAATTAAACTAAGAAAAGAAATTTTATTTATAGAACTATTTAAATGGATAAGTGACTGTAAGTGACTAATATTTTGGATAATCGATGCCCTCCATATCACCCCTCTGCTGTAAATCTTCACTGTGTCCCTATCCATGGTAAAATTACAAGCTTCCGTAGTACCTGGCCCTTGATGATTTAGCTCATGCTTCCCAGTCCAGCCTCAGCTCCCCAATTTTGCTTTACACTCTGTTCATCTTAAACTGCTGCTTGATTCTCTGTCCATCCACACATGACATACAGAATTCTGCCAGAGCTGCCTGCTTTTACCAATGTTACTTGCTCTACCTGGACACACTTCCAGCTCTACCCATCCTCTCTCTCTTTACCTATCAAAAGTCTACAAATCCTTCAGTACTCAGTGTGGGTGTCATCGATTCCAAGTCACCTTAGGATGAACAAAGTGGCCCCCTTTTCTGAACTGTCACAGCACAAGTTCATAAGTTTTATCTTAGCACTGACACTCTGTATTAAAATGTTCTATTTAGGTTTGCCCTTCTCAAATTCAGGAACTGTTCATCCCTAGTTCCCAGCACAGCGGATCCTCTGCAAATGCTTTTTGAGTTGAATAGTGTATATTATGCAGTTCCTGACATGGTGAGAGAGATTCCTTTAGAACACAGGTAAAATTCTTGTTACTGAACTAAAAATCACAATATTTCCTCATTTCCATTAAATGCAGTCATTTATAATAGTGCAAGACCAAGTTGATTAGGGCAATAAAAATTATCATGTAAACAAAGGAGATGTATAGTTCCCACTCAGCAGTTTGGACTTTTGTAAATATAGAAATAATTTTCTAATATTTAAAAATTAAAATTTTGGCTAACACCAACATTTGGTCCCTTTTTATATGTTTTTTAAAAAACCCTTAAACATCAGACACAAAATAGTACTATTTCATTGACAACAATTCATACATTGAATACTGAGTTATGAAAATACATGTACAAAATCACCAGGACAATGAAAAAGCATTACCAGTTGGTCATTATGAATTTTAGAAGATTGTGTAGGAATGTTCCTGACCAATTAAGTCCACAATAAAAACATTTTTAAAAGTTGGCATTTTCATTTTCTATATCTGTTTGTTTTTTATTCAAAGTTTGCCAAAAGAACTCATGACATGCCTCTGGCAACATATTCATTTTGTTAGACCAGTACTGAAAGTAAATATTGGCACTGGTGCTTCTAAGGAGAAAGCTGAACATCTGACCCTACAGCTCAGGAAGCTGCTGCAGCAGGAATCGCACCATGATCTGTCTTTAAAATAGAAAGGTTAAGAAATGAGTTTCTTTACCAAAAGTTTTCCAGACAAGCCATAGTAAAGAAAAAAGAAACAAACAAAAGAAGATCTTAATAGGTCAAGCTATTCAAATTGAAAACCAACACTCATGACTGAAATTAATGCATATTTTAAATATAGATTGGCCTCCTTAGATTTGTCTGTCATAAAGCAGAATATGGATGAACAAAAAAACTAAAATATAAACAAATACAAGCCTTCCTTAAAAATGATTTCTTAGTGTTTTTGCAGTTCTAAGTTATCAATCTACTTTCCTTAACATTGTACAGAAAAAAAATACATATATATATATATATATTAGTCACAACTTAAATATACTCAATGCAGTATAATCCATATCGGAACAACTGACGATCAAAAGATATTTAGAGAAGATGTACCTAATCTAAACAGCAACATAAAAAGAACAGTGCTAACAATACCTTATAACTTCCTAGCTATTTTATATATTTTTTTCTGTTATATACATATAAATTTTAGATTTGTATTTTAGCATATGTTTAAATTTTAGGGTATATTTATATCTTTACATATTCTTTTATAAAACAGTTTCTTTTAAATTGATTTCATGGGAAATCCCTAACTTGTGATGAAATTTTATAGTGTATATTAAAAATTACAGCAAGTTGCTATCATTTTATTATCATAAAATGTTTCATAAACATTTGTTTATGAAAATATCCTTTTAGCTAATGGCTCCTTGACAGGCATAACAAAAAATTATGATCATAAACTGCAATTAATTCTATTTAATTAATGTGCCACATGCATGTAATGCTTACAAGTTTAAAAGGATGTGGTTTGGAAGGTACAAACCTGCTTCTCTTTCTCATGGAGATAAAAAATTTGGGTGGTTTAGTGATGAAAATATGATTCCAAGCATGATTTCTTATATGACCATTTATGCCCAGAAAAGACAAGACAAAATACAAACCAGGTTACTCAGTATAAATGTACTGAGAGCTACTATGCAGCAGATGCTACTTGAAAGGTTTTGAGGACTCCAGATTGAACAGATTGAGTTCTTTCATGAAGAACTTAAGGTCTACAAGAGACAATGCGTCAAGAACCAAATATCGTTTATGTGATAAATGCTATTTCTAAAACCTGAGCACCAGCAGCGTCAGATCACATGGGAACTAGTTACAAATACAGGTGCTGATTCAGTAGGTCGGGCTGGGCCCAGTATTCTGCATTTCTAACAAGCTTCTAAGGGATGCTAGTGCTGCTGGCCTGCAGACCATGTTCTGAGTAGTAAAGGTTTAAATACATGGTAACACAGGTGTGTAGCAGCAATCAACTCCACTTCAGTGAAAGATTATCTAGGGAAGATTATCTAGGAAAGCCACTGACAGGAGATAACTATTGTATAGGAAAAAGGGAGAAAGAGCTCTTTAGACACAAAAAACTTCTCCAAAAATAAAGACACACATCTATGAAAATACACAACATAGTAAAGTGACAGTGAGCTGGTAAATGTGTTCAAAGTACAGACTATATGGAATGAGTGTACAGAATACAGAAAGGGCCCCGACAGGAGACAAGGTCAGAGAAATAACCTGAGGCCAGGTTGTGACTATTCTGTACATCTGTCACATGTCATAGAGTTTATCCCATAAACATTTTAGAGACCCCAGAGATATACTGAACTTTTTTATTTTCCTAAAGGTAAATGACAGAACACCAATGTTTTAAGAAGATGTTTCTGACATTAGCACAGAGAAGAGATTGAAAGTAGATGTAACTGGGCAAAAGCCTATTTAAAATAGTTTAAGCAAGAGATGTTGACTACAGCAGTGACAGTTGAGGTAAAAAAAAGGAAAGGTCCTAAAAGACATTTATGAAGCTACAGTGGCACAGAATTGGGACTGTCCACCAAAGTCTATTCTCCTGTGCTTTTGTGGTGTAGAGTTACAGCTGCGGGTGGCTGTCAACTTAGGGACTGTGTTTCTTGAACCTCTTTCATCCAGCAGAATGTGAATGGAAGTGATCTGCACAACTTAGATCTTGCTTAAGAGTCCATTTTTGAGCCTAGACTTGCACTGTCTCATCTCCCACTGGCTGAAAGGGCGACCTTGGAAGTCATATGTTCAAACTGGAAGAGCTGTTGTAGTCTGAGTCATTAAAGTGCTATGTGGAGTAGAGCTGCCCAGTGACCTGGGGCACCACTCACCTCAGCCTCTTGCAGGAGAAAAAAACAAACAAAACTACACAAGACAAAACTTCACTAGTTTGAGTCTTACTTATGATGTATGTGTGTTATTACATGTCTTGTGTTAGTAGCTTAATTCAGTAGCTTAACTGAGTGATTTAAGTAGTTGTGAAGGGTAAAGGACTCTGGGGGTTTCAGAATGACTAAATTCAAAGGCACAGACCACAGAATTGATGGTGTGTGTTATCTGAGTTAAAGAAAAAGCAGAAAAAACTGCAGGTCTGGGGAGAAGATGACGAACTCACATTTTGAAGGAAGTTTTTGGTACGTGCAGGGTATATTGCTGGAGATATTCAATAGGTGTTTAGACAAACAGGCCTAGACTTCAGGAGAATAGGAAAGCTTTGTAGAAGCCACGTGAGGCAGGGAACACATAGGAAGAGGCTGTGCAGTAAGAAGAGAAGGCTGTCAACTATGGGACCCAGGGGAACAAAAAAGAGAAAAACAAATAAAATGGGGGATGATTTCATAAAACAGCATCAAATGAAAAAACAAAAATCAGTACTAAAGAACACGTGCATGGTGATATCATTTATATAAAGGTTAAAAACATACAAAAATATGATATATGACATATTACCTAGGGGTATACACATATATAGTAAAAATATTTTTATATGTATGGAAATTATAAATATCTAATTATGGATAATGGTTACATTTCTGGTTGGGCATCAAGGAACATAAAATCGAGGCAGAACACCCAAGGAACTTGAACACTGTGGATAGTGTTTTATTTATTAAACCGGGAGGGGGCACAGGAGTGCTCACTTTTTAAATAGTTTACATGGTTTCATAATAAAATTGTAAAACTAATTAAAATGTCAAAAAGAAAGAGTTTCACAAAGTAAGACATGGTAAACAATATCAAAGGAAAATCAGAAATGAAAAATGACAATTAGAATGGGCAGGTAGCAGTTTATTAATGACATTTATAAGAGGAATTTTATAAGTCCAGAAGAACTTAGGTTTGACTTTTTAAAAAATACTGACTGTGTAAAATTCCACATGTACATCCCAAACATTATATTATTTCTGTTGGGCTTTCCACTTTCTAAGAAATTATCTAATAGCTTTATAATGGGGAAAAATAAATAAATTTTGTATTCAGTAGTAATTAGAGAAAACGATACTAATAAAATTAAAACTGATTTAATTCATTCAATAAAATACATGTTTCTTGATTGGCTTAATTCATTATTAAAAACAACTATTAAATGTTAATCATTCCCTTCGACATATTAAAAATAACTCTTTAATTAGAGTGTGGTGCTATAATACCAAGGCTAAGGGTTTGGACCCCCGTACCTGCCAGCCACAAAAAAACCAAAAGCAACAAATTAAAAAAAAAAAAAAAACAACCTCTTCAATCTAGTAAATTTATATAAATAATGAAAAGTAAAAACTGGCTCTGAAGAGAAAAAAGATATTTTTTTATTTAAGAAGCCAAAAAGCCATTTCAAAGGGCTATTTGCTATAGTCTGAATGTTTGTGTCCCTCTCCCCGCAAAGGTTAAAACCCTAACCACCACGGTGATGATACTAGGAGGTGGAGCCTTTGGGATGTGATTAGTTCATGAGGGATCCTCCTTCAAGAATGGGATTAGTGCCCTGATGAATGAAGCCTGACAGAACTCCCTGCCTCTTCAGCCACGTGAGGACAGAGTGAAAAGCCATTTATAAACCATGAAGCGGCCCCTCACCAGACAGGGAATCTCCCAGAACTTTGATCTAGGACTTCACAACCTCCAGACCTATGAGAAATAAATGTTTGTTGTTTATAAGCCACACAGTCTATGGCATTTTGTTATAGCAGCCCAAACAGACTAAGACAGTATTGCAAAATATTCCTCTTTCAAAATATCTTTTCTAGCTATTCTAGGAGTAAAAAAACTTGATGAGATCTCAAGCTATTTTCTGTATGTCCACTAATGGAACTAAACTCAAAGTTTAAACTAAACCTCACCTAAATCAGAGACAAATACATTAAATAAGTGTGGTACACTTTTAGCAAGAAAAGAGATTACTTCGAGAAAGAACTTTTTCTTCAAGCTCTAGTTGTTTTTCCTCTCAAATAAAATAATAATCACTACAAGATTCCAGTAAAAAAAAGAAAGTGAATTAACTCGAATTTGTAGTAACATAACTTTTTTTATGTATCAATTACACCTCCCAACGCCATTATCTCTTACCAACTTAATTTTGAAATCTCCAATCCCATCTAAATACTATCTCTGTTGTCATTAGAATAAATTGCTATTATGATTGGGCAAGACTTTCTCTTTCACCTATTGTTTGGGAATGAGTACAGATACGGGCAAAAAGGAAATGATTAGACCGGATGAGTTCTATGGTCCATTATGATTCTGTGGTTCTCAATGGGGGTGACAGAAATAATGCTATTAGTAGCTGGAAAATACTAAAAACTAGAAAAAGATATTTGGATTTGATATCTGAGGTTGTGGGTAGTTTACAATGCTTTATGTGTAGCCAGAAAATCAGGGGATGATCTTTAGCAGTCAAATTAAAAAAAAAAAAAAAGCTTTTAGAGGAATATAACCCAAACTCTATGTATGAAACAATGGACTTTCTGATAGCTTTAAAAGATAAATATGAAATTTTGTGGACCTTGCAGGCTGTTTTCTGAAAGCCCTGTGCTGCTATAGCCAAAAAGATTAAGCGAAGGCCTGTGTATTGGATCCCACCCAGAAAGAAAAAGTTCTTATACTATAAAAAGTCAATGTACAATAATACCTGGACTCAATAAATAAAATGATTAAGGGAATGGAAGAGGTACTGCAATCATTACCTGATGAAGTCAGGCCTTAAGATTCAAGAGGAGGGCCAACCCCGTGGTGCACTCGGGAGAGTGCGGGGCTGGGAGCGCAGCGACACTCCCGCCACGGGTTCGGATCCTATATAGGAATGGCCAGTGCACTCACTGGCTGAGTGCCGGTCATGAAAAAGACAAAAAAAAAAAAAAAAAAAAAAAAAGATTCAAGAGTAAAGACCTGAGAGGATATAGGATCAAAGTCTACAAAGTCACAAATATGGATAGGGTTAACAAACAGAAACTAAGAACTCAAGGGCATCCATAAAGTCTTAAGAATCTACTTCAAAATAAATAATACTTATTATTTTTTTGAATCAAAGATGACAAACTTTTGGAGAAGCTTATATTATAGCACAGATAAAGTGGTTATGGAAAAAAACATGTCTCTAGAACTGAATGGAATCCAACAATAAGGAGCAGTGACTATGTTGGGAAATATGTCTTGTTTCCTAACACTAACAAAATGGCTTGGAACTGGTACATTTAGACACATATATATCCTAATATCCCTATTAGAGAAAGACAAACTAGGTAGGGCAGTCTAGGGGTATAACCAGGGCCAGATTGATGAAGTGCCTGTGTTATGAACACCGTGAATTCCTAAACTAAGGATAGACACAAAGTCTTTGAGAAAGATCCCTGTGGCTGGTGTATATTTATTCCGTTAAGAAGTAAAGAGGGGGAAGACATGACTGTAGTAGTATTAGAATCAGAAATATAAAAGAATGGTTTCAATCATCATTGGGAAATAAAAAATACCAAAGATGAGAGCCCACCATATGGCATACACTGTATAAAATATATACCGATATCTCATTTAATCTCCAAAAACAATCCTACAAATATGTAATTATTACATACATTCTAAAGACCGAAAAACCGAGGCACAGAAACATTAAGGAATTTAGTATCCAAAGATACAAAAATATTAACTAGTGGGGCTGAATCTCAAACTCAGATATATCTACATTCAAAATCTAAACTCATCCCACTAATCTTTACTCACTACCTCTCATATCAAAGTTGGTGACTCAAGGATATAGAAGACGCAATAGATAAAATCATTGAAAATACCCTGAAGATTGAAACCTCGTGACGTGATTGTCTGGAAATAGATATTTAGATCCTTTCTCTTTGGATCGGGGCTTTCATTTAGTCTAGCAGATGTGGCCTGTCATAAAACCACTGCAGGCTTCCTGAAAGTCAAGAAAGGCTTCCTGTGGGATCATTTAAACCAGAGCTGGTCCAAAATTCTGGGAATACCTCCTACAAAAATTAGCACCTGCACAGCCAACAGATTGGACTGATCCAGCTTTCTAAACTGATCAGAAGTGTGAGAGCCAAACAAAGTCTACTCAGATGTTCCATCACAGGAGTTGGAAGGATGGACTCTGGGATCTGATATTCCTCAAATTCCAGATTCTGTTCTTCTATTTTTGTAAAAGGAGCATCTGTTAAGTGCTTGTCATGCTGAGTACTTTGTCTGCCTTATTTTATATAATCTTTATCAATAATAGCTCTGAGGGAGATGTATGTCACTACTCCACTTTTCAGATGAGGAAACTGAGCTTGCAGGGGATAAATACCTAATTCAAGGAATTAAATAACATAAGGCAGATAAAGTACTCAGCGTGATAAGCACTTAACAAATGCTCCTTTTACAAAAATGATAATGATGATGACGACACAAATGACAGAGGAGGAGAAGGAGGGAGAGAAGAAGAGAGCAATTCAAAAACTCAGAGAGAATGCTCTGAACATGTGGATTTCTTGGTATTTGTTAGCCGATAGCCTGCTTTCTGAGTGGTTGCATGCTTTCTACGGTCATGAGATAGTAACACAAAATGAGACTCTCTGGCTAGTTTACACTTTTAAGGAGAGAAATTGGTTCTCTCAATGACAGAGGAAACATTTCATCAGCAGTTTGCCAGATTCAAAACTGTATATAAACTTTAAGGATATGAAGCAGGTTACACCAGTTGACTTTGTTTTGATTCACTAAGGTTTTGTTTGCTTATTTTGAGAATTTCAACTGCTAGCACATGGTTGGCATAAGCCATAGTAGTTAATTTTTACCCAGTCTTGTTTGCAGTAGGTAATTTACATTTTTAAAATTTTTGTTGGTAATGATTAAAAAAGTCACTTTTAAATTAGAATAACCTACTTGGATCTGATTTTAGACACAGCACTATACTCATCTGCCTACTTCCAGGGAATTACCCATGGTTCCATTTATAAATGTAGCTATTTGCAGCATTTTTTCCCTCTTCTCACTTTTGGAGTACTGAAAATAAAGAAGATTTAAAATGTGTTTAGTAAATGACAATTCCCAATTCCAGGAAAGTTGTGGTGAAACAAGCACTCACTGCTGACACTACTGTGATTGCTACATCCTTTATGAAAGCAATGTGGCAACTAAAACAGCAAGGTTTATTCACTCTCTTAGATTTGGTCTGGAAATGATTCAACAGAAATCAAATGATACTGCACCATTGTTTTCTACTGACTTACAAATGAAATATTTAACATTATATAAAGGATTAAATTATATAATACACAAATACACAGACATTTTAATGAAAAATTTGTAGACTATGTAATGAAGAATTAAAATATTTGCTATACAATGGGGAAAGGACAGCCTCTTCAATACATGGTGCTGGGAAACCGGATATCCACAGGTAGAAGATTGAAATTAGGCCCCTCTCTCCCACCATACACAAAAATCAACTCAAAATGGATCAAAGACCTAAATTTAAGACCCAAAACTATGAAGCTACTAGAAGAAAACATAGGGGAAACACTACAGGAAATGCGAGTGGGCAGCGCTTTTTTAAGTGAGACTGTAAGTCACAGGCAACTAAAGCAAAAATGCATAAATGGGACTACATCAAACTAAAAAGCTTCTGAACAGCAAAAGACACTGTCAATAAAGTGAAGAGACAATCTCCAGAATGGGTCAAAGTGATTCCCAACCACACGTCAGACAAGAGGCTAATATCTAGAATCTATAAGAAACTCAAACTCAACAGCAAAAAAATAAATAACAAATAATAGACATTTCTCAGAAGAAGACATACAAATGGCCAATAGGCAGATGAAAAATGCTCAAAATCACTAATCATCAGGGAAATGCAAATTAAAATCACAATGAGATATTATCTGACTCCAGCTAGAATGGCTGTTATCGACAAGACAAAAAATAACAAATGCTGGCGAGGATGCAGAGAGATAGGAACGCTTCTACATCGCTGGTGGGAATGTAAATTGATGCAGCCACTGTGGAAAACAGTATGGAGGTTCCTCAAAGAACTAAAAACAGATCTACCTGATGACCCAGCTATCCTTTACTAGGTATATACCCAAAGGAATAAAATCAATACATCAATAAGAAATGTGTACTCCCATGTTCACTGCAGCATTATTCACAATAGCCAAGAGATGGAGTCAACCTAAATGTCCATCAGTAGATGAATGGATAAAAAAACTGTGGTATATATACACAATGGAATACTACTCAGCTACAAAAAAATAAAAAGATACCCTATCATTTGCAGCAATATGGATGAGACAGGAAACCATCATGTTAAGCGAAGTAAGTCAGACACAAAAATACAAATACTACATGATATCACTCATATATGAAATTTAAAAAGTGGTTATCATAGAGTGTAGAATAATGATTACCAAAAGCCAGGGGTGGGATGGGGTGAAGGAAGGATGAGGAAAAGTAGTTGACTAATGGGTGCAGAACTACGCTATCTACCGTACGTGAATCATTGTGTAGTATATGCATTGAAACAATACACTGTACCCCACAAATATGTACAAGTAAATGTTAAACAATATTTGCTATACAACTAAGTAAAACACAATATATAAATTAAATATAAACTAATATGTACACTGTGGTTGAAACTATATAAAACAATGGTTCTTCTTCAGGGGTGTACATGAAATTACTGGCAGAACTTCCTAAAAATTCAAAGGCCTAGGCCTACTATAAAAAAGTCCTAATCAATTGATCTAGAACTGTCCCTCCATATTGATGGTGGAAAATAAATAAATAAATACACAAAAAATGGGGGGGTGGGGTGGGGGGGGAGGGAAGAAGACACAACAATTACAATTCCTTGAAGTCGATACAACAAGCAAACAGAAAGGACATTGTTGGGAAGGAGGGGGGAGTGGGAAGAGGGAGGGAGGTTTCGGTAATGGGCCACAGTAATCAACCATATTGTATATTGACAAAATAAAAAATAAAAAAAATAAATAAATAAACATAAAATTAAGCATTGCAAACACTTTTTAAAAAAATTTAATTTCCTTCAGATTTTATTTATTTGGTAATGCTGTTACCAATCTAAAAATATCTTCATATGTTTAAATGCTATTAAATCACATTGTTATTAAAGTGCCATTTCAAATGAAATAAGCTTATATTAAATCCATGTTTTTTAAAAATTGCCATTGCCGTATTAAATATAATCCTTACTTCCAAATAACATACTGGAATGGGATTCTCAAAGGAATCTCATAAAAATATAATTAAGGCCAGATTGCAGCTACACTGAATACTCAGTGGGAAGCCAATGGCATCTCGAATCCAAATATCCCCTCCATCTCTCTCCAACTCCCCAAGCCCTGGTGCTAGCCCACACCCAAAGAAAACTTCCTGGAAATGATACGGAGAGGTCCATATTGTCTGCTCATAACATAAGCGAAAATCTGTCACCCCAGAATGAGAGAATCAAAAACTTTCAAGGACTTAAAAGTATGAACAAATAGTTCTGTTAAGAATGGCTAGAAGCCTTATCATTAGAGTCCAAATGTTTACACATGTGAGTTATGAAATGCTGAACTATTAAATATGTGCACATTTATGAGTAAAATCAACCAACATGCTCTTTTGAAGTTATTCATCTTGGTCCATTGTCTAAGGACAAAGCATGCCCACTTGGATAAGAGCAAAGCCTGTGATGCACAATCTGGACTCGTCCTCCCCAGAGCATCCGGAGAGGTGGGGGAGGGTCCTCCCAACACAGGCCAGCCAACAGCCCCCACTTGGAAGTACATCGATCACAGTGGCTAATTTTAGAACTCGATGTGTATTTTTTGTTCCCACCCCCTTTCTACCAATCCCACAAGTAATGTTAACTGTTACAGAATACTTTCTTGTTTCCAAAAGAGTTTGGCCTTTAGTCACAGTGGAAAAACAAACAAACAAGTTCATGGACCTCCTCATGCTCAGTTCACGTGACTACAACCCAGATTCCTGGCCAAAGGGCACAGAGATTAATAAATAATACTAAAGTCAGGAGATTAAACAGCCGCTGAATTCTTAAACCAAAATCCATAGTCACTCCACACAAAAATTCTCAAAATAATTATTTTAGAATCAAGGTCTTTTGAACCTGATTATTGATTATTTTTTATTTTTTACTTGCTTTTTAAAAATGATAAATAATGCCCTATAACAAATGATAATTAAAAACAAGTTATCCTAAACTACATCTGAATATACTACCTTTTCTAAGATTACTTTCAGAATGCTATTTGATTAGTAAGCATTTTCTAGGTAATAATTTTCATAAATTAATAATAATATTAGAAAGCTTGTTTGCAATGTTTTCTCAGCAAAACAATTGGAAGAAAACATAAAAATAAATAAATAAAACAAAAAATAAATTTAATAACAAAAAATAAATATAATAAATATAACAATAAATAAATAAAACAAAATATAAATTTATTCTGAAGATATTTGTTATGTTCTTTATAATTTTCCACAACTGTTAAATTTCTTAAGGTTGAAAAATTAAAAAATTACAAACATCACAACTCATCCAGTTTTGAGGGGAGCACATTGTCAGAGACTATAAAATCTCTTTCTTTGTAAATGTTCCAATAGTTACTTAGAGAATTAGTCTTGTAAGAGGTCTTGAAGGTAACCAAAACATATTCCACTATGATCGTATGACAACTGTTAATTAGAAAAGGATTCTTGAAAAACAGGCTGTTTTTGTCGTCGTTAATAAATAAACATAGCTGGTAGATTTAAAGGACTGTTTAAAGATTATTAACCACTTAACCCATAAACTTAATGAAAAGGATCTAGCACCTGCTGGTAAGTGAAAATCAATGAGAAATGGGGCAAGTATCTCTTTTATTAATGGTTATTAGATAAAATAATCATATTTTTAAATGTCTGACTTAACATAACTTTTAGTAATACACTTGTTGTATAGTTATGTTTTACTCAGCTTAATATTCAAACCCTCGATCTGGCATTAAGGACCAAGCAGTTAATCTTCACGTAATAGTTGTGTGACCTTAGACAAGTTAAATAAACTCTGAGTTTTATGTAAAGTTAGTTTTGTTGCTTTTAAATAGGGACAATAAGAGCACCTCACTCAAAGATTTCCTGCGAGGTTGAAATGAGGCGGTCTCCATGAAAGGCTGAGCACAGTGGCTGGCAAAAGTAAAGCCTCAATTAAGACTGGTGTTATTCAGCTAGACTTGGATCCATTATGATAGGCACCCTCACTTCTGTACACATCGAACCAAGGATTACATTTTCATTGTCAAAGTAACCATGCTAAGAAAGACATTAAATCTTTAAAATTCATGCCATGGTGACAAAACACTATAGCATAACATCCACCTGCAAAGATGTCTGATGCTGAGTCAAGAGAAAAGTATCATGTATCTATGAGCAATTAATAATAAATATTTTCAAATAAAATAAACACATACATCTTGAAAGTGCCTTTGGTTGGCTTGGTTTTCCCTGTGGACACTCACACGTAACTCATTTTAGACTAGCGTTTTATACAAAGGAGCCCATCCTTTGTGATTACAGTTAGAAAATCACTCTGCAACAGGAAGGGATGCATGAGTGGGATAAACAGTGCTCATGATTCCGAATGCAGGATACCTAGGTTTCCTCATCAAATTTAAATTTCCTGCAATCAAGAAAAAATAAAACTCAAAGACAGTTCTTTAAATTTTATTGTTTAATTTTATTATAATCTTCATATTATAAAGGGCATTTTACAATTCCATGTGTATATTAATCATTAAACTTAAAACTATTTTTACGCTACACCTTCTAAAAGTAAAACTCCTGTTAGAACGAATTGGTTAGACAATTTCTACCAAATCATAAAAATAAGACTTCTCACTAAGAAAATGGTAAATATTGATATAATAGGATAATCGGAGTAAAAAGTCTAGAAATTAAGGCTTACACTTTGGGCCAGGAGTGAAATTCATGAAAGTGTTGACTCTGATTTCTAGTGTGATTGCTGCTACTGTTAAGAGGTGACACTTTCATTTCGAATTTGGAATAGGATAAATGCTGAGCACTGCTTGCATCCGGCCCTCAGTTACAGATGGTCACTGAGAAGGGATTGGATATTCATTTCCATAGTCTATAATGCACATAATTTGCCTGGGATCCCACAAGCACAAACACAAACCCCTGGCTAAGTGTGGCACATCATTTATACACTGAGACTTTTAAAGGCCAGAAATACATGTGTATTTTATTAACACAGAGTAAAGGTTAAGAGAGGTTGACATGAGATAGTGGTTAAGGCATGGGTTTGGGGCTGAGCTACCTGCTAAGTGTCTTATTAGCAGGTAATAAGTGGCTTACTAGACATTTCACTTTAGGAAAGTTAAATTCTTCATGCCTCAACGTCTTCATCTGTAAAATGGCAATAATGCCTACCTACTCATCAGGTAGCTGTGAGGAGGATTAAATAAGTTTATGTACATATAAAGAGCATTGAGCAGTACTGATTAATAAACTATTAGTATGCATTTCTAATAATACAATCATGAATGCTCTAATTCTCTTCAGCAAATGTAGGAATAGTCCCCCTTTGACTTTAGGGTTTTCCTGAACAATTTTCTCATTTAATTCAATCTAGAAAATAGTTACTCAATACCTACAATGATCATCTAGTCTTGCTTTTCACGTGGCATATACCTGGAGGAGAATGAAAATATGTTTTAAATCCCAACATCAAAGTCCCAAATTTCTATTATAGAGAAATGTAGAAAATATAGGTTTGAGAAGTGGACTTAACCTTGAGCAAAAGATGATGCTGACAGGGGGTCAAAAAAAATGCTTGGTACAGTCATTTAAGTCAACTCAGATCCTCCTTTCCAGCTGCTTCTTGTCTTCCTCTCCCTTACCCCCTCCTTCATTATTAGGAGACTTGGTATCCACGTTGCAACAGGCTTTCTGCTTTCAACACCTGCCTTTTGAGAAGTTTCTTATCTCCTTAAGCACCCTTGTTAACAAGGTTCTTTCTTCCTAATAGTCATAATGACAATAACAACAGCTTTTATTTATAAAGTACTTACCATGTATATATTAGTCCATTTCTGTTGCTTATAACAAAATACCTGGAACTGGGTGATTTATAAGAAAACAAAGTTTATTGCTTACAATTTCAGAGGCTGGGAAGTCCACAGCACAGGGAACACATCTGGTGGTGGCAACAGTGACCCAGGGGTCTCACATGGCAGAAGAGGGCAGAGCAGAGAGAGAAAAACTCCCATGTGCTCTCTTTTTAAAGCCCTCAGAACCACACCCCTGACCACCATTATTAATCCATTCACTACAATCTAATCACCTCTTCAAGGCCCCACTTTTCAACTACCATAATAGGCTTTCCTACCCTTAACAGTTACAGTGGGGATTAAGTTTTGGGAGGACATTCAACCCAAGGTACTGAATCAGGCACCTTGTTAGGGAACTTATATGCTTTTTCAGATTTTATGCTCATAAAAAGTCCATGAGATTGACTGATTAAGACAATTGCCCACATCATGAAGCTTAGAACTGGCAAAGACAAGATTTGAATTAGGTAGTTGGATTGCAGACTCTGACCATTATACTGCTGCTCAATAGCAGACTTTGCAGCTGTTACCTTACGTCCTATGTAAAATCTGTCCTCGACATGAGCTACTGGAAGAAACTGTGGGATTGGGACAGTTTCCATTTTAATTAATTTCCTGGGAGGACAAGGGGAAAAAAAGCCTATGACATTGTTTTTGATTCCAGTAGCTTATAATCTTTTGGAGATGTAGGAAGATGAGATAGCAGAGGCCAAAAATAAATCCATAAATAAAGAAAGGAATAAATTTTAAGAAATAATTATGTTAAGTTTAAAGTTTAAAATTTCTTATTTTAAGTTTAACTGCAATAGTATTAAAACCCCTAATATAATGAAGTAAGTTTCAAGGTCAACTTTTGTGTGACTCATTTTATATGTCTTATATTAATAAAAATTACCATAGCTAAAATAAACTGTATTATTCTTCCCGGTACTCCATTATGTAAAACAATATTGTAGACCAATTTTTTGTTTTCCATAGAAAAAGTAAGAGAATTCATCTAAACCACACCTTTTAATGAACTTTGAATAAACAAAAGTAAATGATCATGAATTCAGTACGTGAGGTCTGGATGGGAGTGTTTGGATCAGGAAATACACTGGTGCTTCCTAATTTTACAGAATATGAAAGAGTTAAAAAACTAGATGCCTAGTTGCTTGTTTGAAAGGGCTGCAGTGTTGTTAATACCTAAAAGAACTGTTCTAAGTTAAAAATAGAATTCTCATTATGCTGCCTATCCCCTTTTCCTGAGAACTTCACTTAAAAATAGAGCCACCCCTATTTTACAGCCATAGTTACTTTCCTTGGTAAATGTGTTTAAGATGTTACAGTTCTCTTTTAAAACTCTTTCATTAGTTTTATTTGCAGAATAAACACAACTGAACTCTATTTTTCAATATTAAATAAGATATGGCCACTACTTAGTTAATATAAGAAACATCTCAAGCTAGGTTAATGTTATCCTTTTATTTTTGAATTGCAAAAATTCAACCATATAACCAAGATTGTAATAGGTGTATAGACGGGAACACTGATAAAAGAACATGCCATCACCGCTGTCAAAAAGATTTTTGCATGTACCACATTTGTTAGAAGCAACATTTCTGAAAGTCTGTATGAATAAATTCCCATAAAAAAAATTAGATTCCTCAGTTAGTAATCAGATTCTTGTTATTAAAGATAATAACAAAAATCATGAAGAATGTCTATGTATGTATCTCTCTTCCTCAAGAACTCAACATTTTATAAGTTGACGTAAATCCGTATTCAGTATATTCAGGAAGATAGTACATAATTTAATTTTCCAACAGAAGTGAATTCTTTCCTAAAATTTTTTTTGAGTTATGATTTCAAATGAGAACCTAAACATTCAATAAATAAATTATATTCTCTAATTGGCCTCTTTAGAATAAACTCCAGGAAATTCTAAATTCATCTTGTCAGTCCCAGATTGAAACCAGCCCCCACAAGGAGTACCTATGGTCTCCAAAAAATTTCAGTCAGATGACCACAGAATAAAACCCTAAAAACTTTTTGATCATGTACCCAAAATATGAATATTTATGTGTAAAATATACATTTATTCTCAGAGTTAAATATAATGTGTGTATATTTATATAAAAAACCAAACATGGGCAAAAGTGAATATTTTAAAGATTGAGCATAAAAATGAAATAAACATGATTCCAAATGACTGGTTCATCATGATAATACCATACTTACAGTATCTATCGTCTCAAAGTAAAATAAAAACTTAGGGTGAGGTCCTTCCTCAAAGATACTTGTACACATTCACCTTTCTAATAGTCTTCTTGAAATTTATCAGTTTTTTGTTGGTGGACTTGTGGTTACACCTGATTAAAATACCACTGATTTTTGCTTAAGTGTGGTTAAGGAAGAGCTCGTATTAACCATGTGATTGCATGCATCTACAGGTTCTTGGCAGGAATCCTCTAAAGGCACTTGATTATTTCATGAACGTTGTTTTGGTTAAAGCTAGAGACACAAGCTACAAATCTAGGCACACATAAACTGCAACACCTCAAATATGCTAAGAGTGAATAAATAAGCAAGGTCCCCCTGTCAACCGTTTCAGGGTGTGGAGTTTGTACTTCTCCCTCCAAAAACCTGTTACCAAACTTGATAGGTGACTATTTGGCATATGGAGTGACTTGGGTCAGTCAGTAATTTAAATACTTATATTTTAAATTTATTTTGTATTTTAAATATTTCTTTTTAAAATATCTGTACTTTAAATAAGTGTTTCCTTAAAAAAAATAAGATAGAAACCATTGAACCAGTCATTATAATTTCTTTCCACACCCCTATGGATCATCCTACTTTTGAGGTACAAACTCCCCACTTTGAAGATCACTGGCCTAAAAAATGAAATATAAATTTCAGCCTGTCCTGCAAGTCCTTTCACAGCCCAGCTTTATCCCATTTTCTTAGTATTCTTACAAGTATTTTTCGGTATTCCCATGCTGGGAAAATATACGAAAAATGGTCAGGGCCCCTCAGATATTCAGAATCTTGCCGAGCATTTGATGTAAACAGGCATATGCGCTCAGGTGGTTCCTTGGTTATCATCTAGTGTAATTGCGAATGTGCTCCCAGGTGTCCTGGGTTATAGACTTAAGTATAAGGATGAGTGGCTCTGATCCACAGTGCCTCTCATCTCTGGGATGCCCTCCCCCATGGGGGCCATGGGGAGGTCACTACCACTACTGCTGGAGGCTGCTGTTGCTAGTGCCCCAGGACACTCTGCAAGGCCACGGCCACTGCCACTGCCAGACCTGTAAGCTACTGAACCTGTAAGCTGCTGCTGCTGAAGAAGCTGAGGACTGAGCTCATGTCATCTGCCAACAGCTCCTGGAATCTTTCCCAATTATCTAGCATGGACCTGCGTGTGAGGGGTCTGGTGATCCAGCCTGGCATGTGAGGGGTTTGGGGAGTCTGAGCCCTAGCTCTGACAATATAAATGGAAACTTAGTATAACTAAAATAATGAAACATTTTGGCTTTAGTTATGACTTGCCTTACTTTACATCCCACAAATGAACCTTTCATAGCAAGTAAGCTGGTTGTTATGCTAGAACAAGAGGCTGGGCAGGAGACTGGGACTATAATATGCTCTGGTTGGAAATGTCATGTAAGCAAGAAGTCAGCACTAGAAAGATAACAAGCCAGCTATATACAGACAGGCCAAGGGTCTGAGTGAGAACAGCAAGTCAGGAACCTCAGCCAGGCAGAAATTAGAACATACAAGTCAGAGGAGTTCAGACACCAAAGGTAGAAGAGAAATCAAGCAGGCAGAGGAGAACCCCAAGGCATAAAAACAAGGCTTCAGGACTGGTAGAAAGGTCAAGGAGTCAGGAATCAGGAGATCCACTTTAGCTAGCACAGGGGGTGGTGAAAGGACAAGGAAACAGATGTGAGACCTAAGCAACAAAGCAATCTGATACTGCAGCAATTTTCTGTTATGGCCAGGAAGTTTCTTACACATTTCCTACTGGATCTTTTCCCAGAACTTGGCTAGTGTGACCCTGTGCAAGGTAGCAGGCAAACAGGGGTGTCTGGAGAAAAGGCAAAGTGAGGAGGAAGGACCAAAGAACTATTCCTTACTCTGAGGAACAAGGCTCTCCACAGCCCATACTTCCATCACTTTGCTCCCATCCTCCTGGAATATCCTCCTTTCCCATTCATTCTTCAAACCTCACTCACAACCCATCTCCTCCCTTAGTTCTCTTTAACAATCTCAACACACTGTTCTCTGAATTCCTGTCGCAATTATTTTATCCCCTGAACATTTTATCAAAAGTGTGTGCAGCCTTGCATTTTTTTCTTGTTTCATGTCTCAGTTTCCCCAAAGAGATTCTAAATACTTGAAGAGCTATGAATTCATGTTACACTTTGTTTTTTAATAGTCAATGCTTCTTAAGTGTTTCTGAATATTATGATATCACTTTTCACCCAGACAAATGCACAGAAGACATATACACGATATTTTGTATATAATTATAAGAGATTAGGTAATTTACCTTAGAATATTATAACAAAATTTTGCCATTGACCAAAGAAAAAATCAACAACAACAAAAGGCTATATGCCAAAATAAAATCGATATACATTTCTTCACTTGTGTAAAATATAAAGGATTAGAATAGGATTTAAAACATTGATTTAACAGGATTAAAACATTGATTACTATCTATCAATGGATGGATTACCGTAACACTTACTTATTAACTTATTAAAAAATTCCATAACGCCTACGAATATACCTAGCAGACACTGTGGTAAGTGCCAGACGAGGAGAAGGACACAGATGAATAAAGCGTCATCTCTACCTTAGAAAACCCTACAGAATATAAAATACTTCAGGACCACCTAGCCAAGTCCAGAAAGGCTGCCCACCCATTTGAGGTTGGGTATGAAGGATAAATAGTAATTCACTAGATATAGACAAGGGAGAAGTTGCCCCTGACAGCAGAATCCACAGGGGCAAAGATATGAGACACCTGGGGCGGGGGGGGGGGGGGGGGGGGGCAGGGAGGAGGGAGGTGTGAGAAAGGGACAGAAGGAAGGTGGGACTGAAGTGCAGCTTGGTGCCAAAGCATACACTGTGTTAAGGAGTTTAGACTTCATCTTGGAGGCACTGATGACCATGGCCAATTTTTAAGTAGTAACGTAGTAGTTTTTATCTGGATTGCTAGACAAAAATTAATATTTAATTCAAGTGATTAATTGCAGACTGTTACTAAGACAATATGTGAATCCTTTCAAAGTGATACATAATATTAGAGCTTATACTTTTGTTTCCAAAGTTAGCTATTCTGTTTCCTAAAAGTCATCTGATTTCCAAACTATCCTTGAGAATAATACAAAATACACATACCATTGGGTTGAAAAGAGAAATGTTGACAGTAGCACTATTTAATATATTAGCGATGCACATAATTAATATGCTGATTAGTTAAATTTAGACTATCCCCTAGTTATATTTTATAGTATCTTAACTTTGAAAAAGTTGACAATTAAGTCCTAGCTGTGCTATTTTCTGGGAATCAGGGACCACAAGCAAAAGTCATCTGCTGAGAGGCTTGGCAGGTCTAGACGTACATTTCCAAACAATTTGAGAGTATAAAATACTTCTATTATTATTCAAGTTATTTGTGTTCCCACAGATCACGAGTCTACCAATTCTGCCCTAATATGGCCATTGTAAAGTTGATTACATTGTATAATATTGAATATACTGATTATCCTGATTTGAGCATTACATATTGCACACAGATATTGATATTCAGTGCTATACCCCAAAGACATGTACAGTTTTTGGTTTTTCAATAAAAAAACCAAAAACTGTAACATAAATAAATAAATAAATAAATAAATAAATAAATAATCTTTCTTTCATAGAGGTCACCAAAGACCTCATTGTTCCCAAATCTTATGGTCACTTCTTCCTTGAACTTCTTACCATTACTTTTGTTCCTTTCTGCAATATTTTCTTTTTTTGGTTTCTATGACACCTCTCTCTCCATAGTTCCTTGCTCTTCACTAGCCACTCTTCTCAGTTGCCTTTGCTTGTTCTTCATCACCTGCACAATTCTAAATATAGGAGGTCCTCATTACACTGCCCAGAGTCGAGCCTTTTCACTCCATCTCTCCCCATCCCTTCTCTGGTCCCTTCTCTTCTCTAGCTATACTCCCTCTACACTTACATCACCCAAACCCACTATTTAAAAGCCAACTATATTGATAAACCCTAAAGGAGAATTCTTAATCTTCACCCCAAACTCTATTCCTTACCCAGCCTTATCCATCTTAGTTTAATAGCATCCAAATCAACTCAGTTCCTCAAGCTAAAAACCTAACAAAGGAATACTCCTTGCCATCAACAAATCAGCACATTCTACTGATTCTACCACCAAAATATAACCTTAACTTATCCACTTCTCATTTTGACCACAGTGACTATTATCTCTGTTTCACAAACTCCTATGATTGCCTCCTACTGGTTTCTTTGCTTTCACCCATATCTCCTAAAATCTGTTCTCCACACAATAACTACAGTGATCTTTTAAAAATGAAAATTAAGTCATATCATTCACCAGCTTAAAAACCCTCCAAAGACTTCCAGTTTAGCTCATATTTATATAAGCACAGAAACATAAAAAGAAAAGAGAGAAGAAATATAAAACTTACATAAACGGAGGAATAGGATTAAATCATGCAAAATGAATTTTTTAAGTAAAGGACTATTTTTTTCATTTTTGCTTCATTTTTCAACTCCTTCTTCTCCCTCGACAGCTTTCCCCAAATTCTACCTCCAAATAACCCATATTGACAGCATAGTATCTTTTCTTATTTTCCTCCTTGCCTACATTAGCAGTATGGAAAAACAAGACATAGAGACAGATGTCTGTCAATATTTTACCAAAATGGGCTCATTATACACAGTTTTATAAAACTTGTTTCCTTTTTCTCAGCAATTACTCACAGAAATTCTTCCAAGTCAATGAAGAGGTCTAATGTATTCTTTTCAATGACCTCAAGTTATTCTTTAGTATGGATGGAGCATGTTTTCAATCCTTCTCCTATTTAAAGTCATTTACTTTGTATTCAGGTTTTGACTAATATACTCAACATTGAACAAAAATCTTCTACCTCCATCCTTATATTTATTTACATTTGACAGATTTCTAGACTAAGATTTCTGAATCAAATGAGAATTTTAATTTTAATAAATGTTGCCAGCTTTCCAAAAAAGAGGAACAATGGAAAACCAAGAGAGAAAACAAACTCTGATCTGCTTGCCTGTTAGTTTAAGGTACATTCTACTTTTTTATATAAAATACATCTGACAAATGGTCTATAGTCCATAGTATGTGCCAAAGAAAATATCACTATTCCAAAAATAACAGTAAAAGTTATTCATGTAAAAGATAATACGGTTATTATTTAAACTTGTAGAAAACTAGCCTAATTGTCCCATTTTAAAGAGATAAACATTGCTCAATATTTAAAAAAAAATAAACTTTGGTGTGTACTATAAAACAAAGAAAAGGAATTTATCTCCATCTGAAATCATGCATGATATTATAATTTCATAAAAATATTTTGGAGTAATGACTTTCAAATGAATACAGGAAGAATGATACTAAAAGGAATGAAGATTAGGAAATACACTGTAGCGCATAACCCTGTAGTGGGGAAGGGAACAGTCTCTTATGATCTAATAGGATTTTTCCATTCTTAACTTGGTTAATCTTAGACACAAAGCAAATAAATCATTCTTGGTTTCTAAAAGTCCACGGTGATACTCAAAGGAAATTAATTCCCTCTGACACACATGGTTCATAAAAACATATTATTGAAGTCAACTCAATGAAAATTCTAGATTTATTACTACAATAAGGTGTCAATTTTTCTGAAATAAGGAATTTTCCATCCTTTTCCAAATAGTTTCTAACAAGAAAGAGACTTTCAAGTGTTGGGAAATATACTGAGCATCTGGCAGAAAGGCAAAGGTGTGATGTTGGCCTAATGGAGAGCTCGGTAAACTCAGTGTGGTCAAGAGGCCAGCACCTGAAAACCGAAAGCACAGTGCTTCCTTCTGAAAAATCTAGGTGTTTTAAAACATACTGTCTCATCACTTTAAATGTGAGGAAAAGAGCCTGATCACTGATGAAAATGTGATTAAAATTATTATTAAATACAGCCACTACACTGGAATCAAAATATCACATTTAAAAATATATTTACTTATAACTTAATTGCACAAGTAAGGTAGCAACTGCCCTCTAAGTGCTAAAATCAAAAATAGGCACTTACACATACAAATATATATCAAAACATGAAATTGAGACTTACAGAGTAAATATAGGAATGGAAATGGAGGCATTAGTATTTCTCAAATAAAAGGTGATGCACTGTGACAAGGAAGTGACATATGTAACTGGGCTGAGGACAGAATAGCTAAGGAAATCCTTCCTTCCAACGAATAAACAATGTAGAAATAGTCTGGTCTTTGGTCAATGAGAGGAGTTTGATGAAAGAGCAAGAATTTCACAATCTGTTAGAAAGTTCACAAAACACGTATAATGTGTAAGCTTCCAGAGATGGGTGGTAACAGAAAAGAGAGGAATGAGAAGCAACTGAATAATGGAGAATGGTTCAAAGTTAATTTATTAAAGATAGAAATAACTTGGGTAATTGATATATCAAGGAAAAGGAATTAGTAAAGATTGAATGACTCAAACCAGAGGTCTTCGTAGACCCCTCTCTTTCTGTTACATATAATATCCAATCCAGGAGCAAATCTGTTAGCTTTACCTTTAAAATACAGTATGAACCTAAAACCTCTTCCCCCCTACTGCTAATCCCCTAGTTCAAACCACCACCATCTCTCACACGGACTCCTGCAAAGGCCTCTTAATTGTTATCTCTGCTTCCACTATCCCCAGGGTCCACTATTCACTACACTCTATCCTCTGCCCAGCAGCCAAAATTTTATAATGACACCTGGAATAAAACACAAACTGTTTATCATAAGCTACTAGATCTTACGTTATCTGGACTCCATTTCTCTATCTAAATTCCTCTTCTTCCATTCTCTGCCCTGTTTTCTCCAATCTAGCTGTACTGGATTTCCTGCTGGTTGACAAAGCAAAATCCTAGTTGGCTGCTATTTCATGCAACACTAAGACCTGGCCTTGTATAGACACTGTTTAATCCCATGTCTTCTCTTAACTAGGAGAATTTGCTATTGAATTGAATTATGGAAATCTACATTTGGGAATAACAGTGATTCACCTGATTATAGAACTATCAAAGCAGTACAATATAGGTATTTTCAAATTTGTCTTTAAGACAATAACAGCAAGCATTTGCTACTCTATGGACAGTTAGATACACAGAGACAGCCTATAGCTATAGGTAAATACGTTCCTTCTGAAGCATGATGTATTTATCAACACTGCATGTGTGAAGAAAAAGTAGGAGAGAAATGTAGGAAGAGACACAGAGAGAATGTGTTATAGGTGCTAAAATGTGCCAAATGTATCATGTGGAGCTGTGGTAAGTGGAGGAGAAAGGTCTCAAGTCTGAATCCCAAGATGTAAGCAACAGAGACCTCAAAGTCAGTAGGGATCCCATGGGCACAAATGATTGTCACATATACCCTTACCACCATGCCCAGGGAGTGCAGCTGAGCGAGAAAGATACAGATTCTCAGCATCTTTGTGTTCTTTTTTAACATGTATCACAGAATGCACTCTCCCCCCCCCCAAAAAAAATAAAAATAAAAACAAAAAACATGATGATATGAGATGGTAACACTTCCAGGATAGATCACAGAATCTGATTCGTGAAATTGCTGGGATGGTGCATATTTTTAATAAGGCAGAAACTGACATCACCTGAACACAATTACATACCAAAGTATTGATTCCTATGCTTTATTTCATTAAAACAATCTATTTTATATTTTCATATATACAAGCATACTTCAAAAAGTTCATGGAAAAATGCATTAAAGGATAATACAAATCTTTCCATGAGCTTTTCGTAGACCCCTTGTATATGTCCCAGCCAGACTGTGGATTAAATTCTCTTTTGGGAGCAAGCAAAGGAGCCTAAATACTAATTTAAAAAAATTATTTGCATCCTAAACACCTGAAAATAAGTGAATTGCTAAAATGCACATTAATTATAAATCAGAGGTTAATAATTACGTAAGTCACCTGAGCCAAAGTTGAATGGGTTCACAGTTATTTCTAAGGGAAGGGCTCTTGAGTGCAGAGGTTTAGAGACAATGGAGGTGATTTGAATCTTGGGATATCATATTACACAAGAAAGGCAGCTGAATTTCCCAACTTTGGTCCAGATACACCTGAGTGTATTCACTTCTCATTTACATTGCTTTGAAGTTGGCCTCAGACACCTCCCTAACCAAGTAAGGTCAGGACTAAGATGAATCCAACTGCCTTGAAATGCTCCACATTTATGAAAACTTACAAATTAACCTGGTGGAGGGCTTAAGCTGTGTCTCTGTCCTATTTAAACCTCTATGAAACCAATTGACAACCATGTTTTTGACTTGGGCCTAGTGGCCAGAGAGAAGCCTGACTGTAAATCACAAGAGTCTCTGATCTGGGGAAAATCTAATGCCCTAGTCACAAAATGACTGAACTTTACAAACCTGAGATCACATCTCCTGAGGAAAAAGGCAGTACAATCTTTAAGAATGGAGGAGACTTATTGAGGGAGAAATTAACCTCTGCATTTAGAAATAAAATTCTATAGGATAAAAAATAGTGCTAGTCAAGGAGAAAAAAACCTGAAAAAAAATATGCTAAAAAATTAACAAGGATTTATTCTGGGTGGTAGTAATGTAGAAATATGGAAGACTGTTATTTTATTCTTTGTATTTTTGTGGGGGAGAGGGGCATATTTTAATTTCTTTTAAAATAAAGTGTTGCTGGTTAGAAATCTATGACTTTATCTCTTTGCTTCCAATTATTCTTCTCCTTTTAAGACAAAGATTACTAACTCAAATGCCTATAAAGCCCAGGCAGGTAGTATAAGTGAATGAGGAATTAGGTCAAACTACCAAGCACACTCCCATATCAAGAGGCAGATATACCTTAGTGCAAGCATACAGCTGCTGCAAAGAAATACAGGTAGCAGTGTTGCCAGATTTCAAATTTTTTCAACACTGGAAATTTGGATTTTTGGTGAAATTATCTGATTTTTAAATCACGTCAAATAATTTAAATTAAAACAAACAAAAAAAACCAACAAAACAAAGCAAAGTCTGGGAGGTACCAAACAAAATGTAAGGAATTTTCAAGAGTGATTTTGCCCATGAAGAACAAGGCACATATTTGTTTATTTATTTTGCTATATAAGCCCATATGCATATTAATTGTCAAGAAGCACAAATCTAAATCAAAGAAAAGGAAAATAATTGTCTATATGCAGAAGCCTGGGCATCCAAACAATGCCTTTTAGAAAATGATTAAATCCCTATGTAAATGGAAGATGGGTAGAAAATTCTAAAGTACTACTTTCTGCTAGTAAAATTTATTGTATTCTATTCATTATTATGTCTGTATTACATGTTAACAGATTAAGCAAGATACTGGAGTGACATCTAAAACGGGGTCTAGGTGGTACATAAGTTTACTAAAATAGTAAATGAAATAAGTATGTTTCTTTCTTATGCTGTGTATCCGACATGAAATTTGTGGTGAGAAAAAGGAAAAAGGCTAGGCTAAACAAAGAAAGGAAACCAAAGGGGATATTTAGAACAAATCCTAGTAAGAATTCTCTCTCCTGAAGAACTGGAGGCAAGGGCTGTCATCACAGGTGGACAAGAGACAAGACTGATAAGGCCCATCAGGCAGTGGAGGGTTAGCTGGCCAAAACTCCACCACGCTCTGATGGGAGAAGTTTACTCTTGTTATCAGAGTGTGCAGGTAAGGTGGAACAGACTGGGTTATGGCGAGTGGGAAGAATGGAGAGCGAGACTGTGGAAGGTATACAAACCCATGTGCACATTAACGTTCTGTTTATCTAGGCAAGCAAGGCCTAGAGAAAACCTAAAACTCCATTCAAACAAAGGAGAAAAATAAAAAGTGTCTGAAGGATAAATATTAGTGGTACAAAGAAAGAGGGGTGGGATGAGGCAGAGAGGAGAGGAAAGTCCAGAGTCTTTTTTAAAATAGGTGCTGAGGTCAAAGCCAGCACAGTCAGACCCTGGGAAATAGGCTGGTATGCAGGCTCTGGTACAGGATGAGGCAGACTAACAACAGATTTTCAGATTTGGCCAAGCTTTTCCAACTTTCTTGCTTTTGGCCAGGTAGGATGTTTACCGATCAAGGGCCAGATAGGGTAGAGAACATAACCCCAGAGAGGTATGTGTTCCCCAGTGATATGTTCCCTAAGTAGACTGGAGGCCAGAAATACTGTATTGGGGCCAAGCAGTGTATCTTCCTTACAGGTGTTCAAAGCTGTGATTCACCTGCAAGTGAGTTGTCTATCTGATATATTTCGGCTAAAAGCAAGCATCAGGAAGTTCAACTGTTTCAATCACTCTGCCAAAAATGAATGATCATGAAACCAATTAAAGAAAGAATTGAAAAAATATGTTTTTGCAGAAGCTAATTAATTTTTTCTACGTCATCATGTATTGCCCTTGGACTTTATGTTTACATGAAAAAGACAGACAGCAGCAGAGTCTGTTTTAATCTTTAACCATAACTGATTCCAAGAATCAGTTCCTCCTATTCAGTTACTTTCAACCAGTTTCCAGCATTTAAACCTATTCAAGCATGCTTGAAAATCAAAGATGATGAAAATGCTCACCTACAAAATAAAGCTGGAGGCATAACACTACCTGACTTTAAGCTATACTACAAAGCTATAATAACCAAAACAGTATGGTACTGGCATAAAAACAGACACACTGACCAATGGAATAGAATAGAGAATCCAGAAATCAACCCACACACTTACTGTCAGCTGATCTTTGACAAAGGCACCAAGCCTATTCAGTGGCGAAGGGACTGCCTCTTCAGCAAATGGTGCTGGGACAACTGGATATCCATATGCAGGAGAATGAAACTAGATCCATACCTCTCGCCGTATACTAAAATCAACTCAAAATGGATTAAGGATTTAAATATACACCCTGAAACAATAAAACTTCTTAAAGAAAACATAGGAGAAACACTTCAGGAAATAGGACTGGGCACAGACTTCATGAATATGACCCCAAAAGCACGGGCAACCAAAGGAAAAATAAACAAATGGGATTATATCAAACTAAAAAGCTTCTGCACAGCAAAAGAAACAATTAAAAGAGTTAAAAGACAACCAACAGAGTGGGAGAAAATATTTGCAAAATATACATCTGACAAAGGATTAATATCCAGAATATATAAGGAACTCAAACAACTGTACAAGAAGAAAACAAGCAACCCAAATAAAAAATGGGCAAAAGAGCTAAGTAGGCATTTCTCTAAGGAAGATATACAAATGGCCAACAGACATATGAAAAAATGCTCAACATCACTCAGCATCCGGGAAATGCAAATCAAAACCACATTGAGATACCATCTAACCCCAGTTAGGATGGCTAAAATCCAAAAGACTATGAACGATAAATGCTGGCGAGGCTGCGGAGAAAAAGGAACTCTCATACAGTGTTGTGGGACTGCAAAATGGTGCAGCCTCTATGGAAAATGGTATGGAGGTTCCTCAAACAATTGCAGATAGATCTACCATACGACCCAGCTATCCCAATGTTGGGAATATACCCAGAGGAATGGAAATCATCAAGTCGAAGGTATACCTGTTTCCCAATGTTTATCGCAGCACTCTTTACAATAGCCAAGAGTTGGAACCAGCCCAAATGCCCATCATCGGATGAGTGGATACGGAAAATGTGGTACATCTACACAATGGAATACTACTCAGCTATAAAAACGAATGAAATACTGCCATTTGCAACAACATGGATGGACCTTGAGAGAATTATATTAAGTGAAACAAGTCAGGCACAGAAAGAGAAATACCACATGTTCTCACTTATTGGTGGGAGCTAAAAATTAATATATAAATTCACACACACACACACACACACAAACGGGGGGGGGGGAAGAAGATATAATAACCACAATTATTTGAAGTTGATACGACAAGCAAACAGAAAGGACATTGTTGGGGGGGAGGGGGGGAGGGAGAAAGGAGGGAGGTTTTGGTGATGGGGAGCAATAATCAGCCACAATGTATATCTGTATATCGACAAAATAAAATTTAAAAAAATAAATAAATTAAAAAAAAAAAATGCTCACCTACATTAAGCTGTGAAACTTTTTGTTCAGAAGGAAAGTATTTCAGTATAACATATCCCAATGATCACATTTACCATAAAAGTGAGGGCAGATGGGCTGGCTGATTAGTTCAGTTGGTTAAAGCACAGCCTTGTAATATCAAGTTCATGGGTTTAGATCCCCGAACCAGCCAGCCACCCCCTCCCCCACAAAAAGAAAGTGAGGGCGCAGTAATGACTCAAGACTGACTAAGGAAATTAAGACTTGAAACCTGCCAGTTTATCAAGCTTTAAAAAATGTCTGTGACCAATATGACATGTAGGAGCTGAACTAAAATATGTTAACAACTTAAGGCTTATGAATTTCTAAGATCTTGGTTGTTAAGCTCCCTGTTATAGTGCCCCTCTCTGGCTGGAGATATCAGCAAATTGAAAGTTACTTCAACTCTTAAGTAGCCAAAATAATGACATTCTCATCAGTTAGTCCTGAAATTTGCTGAAAAAGAGGCAGATATTCTAGGTATTTACTAAACTGAGAAAAAGAGAAATGTTAAATTTTAAAGATATGCTTTGCCAAGACCCTACCCACCTCCTGACCACATTTTCTAAGACTCCCCATCTCATTCAATAAGGTCCAGCTACACTGTACATTCCATGGCTCAAACATGCCAAGCTTTTCCTAGTCTCTGGGCCTCTGTACTTCCTGTTTTCTCTGCCTTGAATGTTCTTCCCCCAGATTTCTGCATTTCCTCTGTTTACACATCACCTCCAAAGTGATGTCTTCTCTGAACCCGCATCCCTCCAAGCACTCTCTAATTGACTCTCACTATTACACTTACCAATATGTAAAGTGCATTTACTTATCCTTTTGTACCTGTCTCAAATGCTAAGGTATTTACTTTCAGAGAGTAGAGACCTCAGCCTGTTTATCATATGGTTGCCTGGCCTATATTCGAAACTCAATAAATACTAATTAATTTAATGAATGATTAAAATTGATCTAATAAGAGCATTTCAACTTGAGAACCAGACTTAGGAATAAAAGCATTGTTCCTTAATATTGACACTCCTTATTTAATCAAAATTTACCTTGAAGAAGTTACTGTGCTATCTTGCGGAGTCAATGAGTGACTGCTGCACTTTTAACAAGGTCATGAAATAGCAAGTAAAGAGTTATTTTGGGAGCAGAATAGTCAAAATTTATTAATCTGCTCAGTTTTTTCAGCTAGCAAATACAGCCCCCCACCCCCACAACTCACTAAGCAAAGGCAAGCTAATATACCTCCTCATTTTATGTGCTTCTCTGGTTTTCGGTGCAGTTAAAATTACATCAAACTATGCAAGTAGTTCTAATATTTTATAAAATATAAAGAAAAGCAGAAGATGAGAAAGTGGGATATAGGTATGAAAACAGTAATGAAATTAAATAAAGACCTGTGAGTTAGAAGGAGGTTTGAGAATGATGAAAACCTTTGCCAAAACTTAAGTTTTAGAACTTTGGGAAAAGCATGTGCTATAGGGTGGGACACAATAATTTTACTGCCAGATTTTTTGATGCTGTGCTCAATTTAGTTTTCATTGTTTGCATTTGAGGGCTTATTTTGAGTCCCACACTCTATTACCATTAATGTGAGGACATCTATTAATATTTTGAGTCTTTATAAGAGTTCAGCTTTATAAGCTGTAATTTAGTTTTAGATGATCTTTTAAAAGCATGCTGAATGTCTGAGTGGGATTTATTTTCACACCAAATCCTCCTCTTTATGTCTACCCATTCCAGTTACTAAAGCAACATTAATTTAAAAAATATATTTATACCTAAAATATTGGAGATATATTGAACAGAGTAAATAATATAATAATATTCAAAATAAAAACTTTTTGCTACTACAGGGCTTGATAAAAATAAATATTGAATTAATTGATCTTTATTAATTTCATGTTTATTATTAATCCTTATGAAAAATCCTTATGAGTAAATAACATCCAGATTCTTTTATAACATGCTGAAGGTTTAACCAATAACAATGGTTCTTTTTTGTTCTGAGGCTCCTAAGCACTTAAATATACACTTAAAAGTAAGCTCAGAGGGATGAGATCTACCAGATTTAACAAAAAAGTTCTTAAAATATAGAGTGCATTTAAAGAAAATTCATCATTATTTTCAACAGAAAGGTGTTAATAAATACGTGCTGTTAAAAATTATTCAATAAGTTGTAAAACTATTGTGTATAATCAGCCCATAAATTATGGGCAAATGGATCCACTGGTAAAGTAGATTTTATGGGCTGTTTACACAAGCCTTTTAAAACTGTTGAGCAGATTAACTTTACATAGGCAAACAAATTGTGGTAGCCGGCCTTCAAGACAGCCCTCAACGATCCTCCCCAGTACACTCCTGTGTAGTCCCCTCCCGTGGTGGACCAGGGTTGTTCTGGGTGACCAGTAGAATATGGGAGAAGAAATGGTATGTAACCTCCAAGACTAAGTTATCAAATAAAATGTGGCTTCCATTTTGGTCATGCTCATTCTCTCTCTTGTGGCATTCACTTTGGGGAAAGCTTGATACAATGTTGGACAGTGTTATAATAAGGCCAAAGGGTGAGAATCTGAGGCCTTCTGACAGTAGGGCCAGTAAGAAACTAGGGCCTTTGGCAAACGGTCACATGAGCAAGCCATCTTGGAAACAGAATTTCTAGCCCCAGTCAAGCATTCAGGTAACTGCAGCCTTCCCTGATAGAGTGGCTACAACCTCCTGAGACAGCTGGGCCAAAACCACATGGCTACACCACTTCTGGATTCCCCATTCAGAAATTTTTTTGAGATAATAAATGTTTGTTGTTTGAACTGCCAAGTTTTGGTATAATTTGTTATGTAGCAATAGGTAACTAATACACACATCCTCTTGCAACCCTCCTGTCCCTGCTATCCCACCTTGGCCAGAGCCAAGGTTAATTGGGTAAGTTTTGATTGAAGATTGTGGTTAGAAATAAGGTGTGTTTTGGACATTTCTCAAGGACATGAATGAGAATAACAGAATAGTTTAGAATTAATATACCACTTTTTTATAAACTGGATTCAAATTTGCCTCTGCAGTATAAATGAATATACTTAATAAGCAAAAAAAAAAAAAAAAAATATATATATATATATAAAATTTTAGAAAATACAAACTTATATTTTGTGACAAAAAGCAGATCACTGGTTGACAGGATATGGGGGGAGTTGGGGTGAAGAATTACAAAGGGGTAAGAGAAGACTTTTGGGGGTGATAGGTATGTTCGTTACCTTAATCATACTGATGATTTTTATAGGTATATAATATGTCAAAACTTATCAAATTGTACACTTTAAATGTGTATACCTTGTTTTTCCATTATACTTCAATAAAGCTATTTTTAAAAATCTGACTACTGCACCCACAATTTACCTAATTTTCAAATTGCCACAGTTTTCAAGTTCCCAGGACTGCATGATGTTACACTTTGTTACTTTGGTATCTGGGAAATTAAGAGACCAATATTTTTATCATATATTATTCTATCCTTATGTCACTAAAACAGTCTCAAAAACCTATCATAACACTCTATTGGAAAATGTGAATTAAAGAGTACTAGAACAGTCAAACAGAAAAATCTCAAAACAATAAAAGTTTATTATATCAAACGTGTTAAAAAATATGGAGAAAAACTGATTTCACATTCATATGGAGCCTTGTAAGACTCTTGAGAGAGGTGAGCATTTCAAAGCAAAGGGAGTGGACAGACCTATGACCAATGATTTTTCAAGTCTGTAAAAGATTCTATGACAATTCCCTCCCCAAAAAACTAGAAACTAGAGTTCTAGTAATCTTTTTCAGAAAAATTCACTCTTTAGCTTTTACATCCTAATGCATAAAATTTAAGTTGCATTTTCTACTCTGAACGCATAACTTCTCAATATAGACTAAACAAAAATTACCTAGAGGAGGTCATTACAGATGTAATTTTCCCATGTTAGAATGAAGTTTCCATATTAATCACATTAATAAATTATTACAAATATATCACTGCTTGCCCAACTTTAATACTACATGTATACACAGATAATGATAGCAGGCGGGTTTATGACATTTGCTCTTCTACATTGCTAATCTTTTTAAATATTATTTAAAACAGAAATTGGCTGCCAGCAACAGAAGCCAGCCCCAAGCCTGCGGGATCTTGGGAGATGGGGGCCATGGGCCCTAGCCCCACCCCCACAGCTGCCACCACTGCAGGCTCTGCCACTGCACACCCAGGCCAGCAATGGAAGCCAGCCAGACACCCAGGGTGTCCTGGGAGATGGGGGCCACAGGCCCTTTCCCTGCCCCCACCGCCTCCACCACATATCCAGGCCATCTCAGGAGCCACTTCGATGCCTGGGATTCTGAGAGAAGGGGGTTGGGACAAGCCAACCCCAGTCCAAAATCAGATCCTGGAAGATACTTATTAACCATGTGGAATATTCATGGGGTACAAAGCTGATTGTCACTACTCATGACCAAGATTTGTTGGCCACACCCATACTGGCAGCATGTCCATTACCAGAAATTGTGATTATACCCCATGTCCCCCACCCCATTACCCTCAACCTCCCTCCTCATCCGCCTTACCCCCACTCTGCTTTGTATTCCTCGGTATGTTCTCTCCCTCTGCAAGTCTAGTGCACCACTGTGGTCTTTCTTTTCTTCCATCTTTCTCTCTTGGTCCCACTTATGAGTTAGCACATGTGGTATTTATCCCTCTGTGCTTTGCTTATTTCACTCAACATGAGTTTCTCCAGGTTCATCCATATTGTTGCAAATTATGGCAGAGTAGTATTCCATGGTGTGTGTGTGTATATATATATATATATATATACACCACATTTTCCTTATCCAATTATTAATATCCATAATATACAAGGAACTCAAGCAATTCCACAGTGAAAAAAACAAACAATCCAATTAAAATGTCCATCGGTGGACATTTAGGTTGGTTCCATATCCTGGCTATTGTGAACAGAGCTGTGATAAACATGGGAGTGCAGGTATCCCTTCCACATGATGATTTCCATTCCTTTGGGTATATACACAGAAGTGGGATTGCTGGATCATATGGAAGATCTATCTGTAGTTGTTTGAGAAACCTCCATACTGTTCTCCATAGTGGGTGTACTAATTTACAGTCCCACCAACAGTGTAGGAGCATTCCCTTCTTTCCACATCCTCACCAGCATTTGTTTTTCTTTAGTTCATTAGCCTTTTTGATTATAGCCAGTCTAACTGGGATGAGGAGTTATCTCAATGTCGTTTTAATTTGCATTTCCTTGATGACTAGTAATATTGAGCATTTTATCATGTACCTGTTGCCATTTGTATGTCTTCCTTTATGAACATGAGCCCGAAAGCACAAACAACAAAAGAAAAAATAAACAAATGGACTATATCAAACTAAAAAGCTTCTGCACAGCAATGGAAACAATCAACAGAGTGGGAGAAAATTGTTGCTAACTATGCATCTGACAAGGGATTAATATCCATAATATACAAGGAATTCAAGCAATTACACAGTAAAACAACAATCCAATTAAAAAATGGGCAAAGGATCAACAGCTTGGGCCAGAGCACATGGAACAGGGAGAAGTCCTGCAAAGGAAGTGAGAGCTCAACAGAGATCACACACCCTGTGGTATGTGATCCACCAGCCCAGCAGAGTCCAAGCTGACCAGAAAGGTGGCTCCCCGGAGAAGCCCAAGACCCGAGGCAACCACACACAGAAGGCACTAGAGGCCAACTGAGCAGTCACGGAGGGAGCCATACCAAATTGGCAACCACAGCAACATCCTAGTTAGTCATTAGTCTCAAACCGGTGGACTGTGAAACCCCCTGCCACAATGAATAAACATCAAAAAAAAGATACCAGAAATACAAAAAATCAAGAAAGTACACCACCAAAAGTTAATAAATCTCAAACTCTAGATCCCATAGAACAAGAAGCCCTTGAAATGACTGACAAGGAATTTTGAGTGATAATTCTAAGGAAACTGAATGAGAGACAAGAAAACACAGCTAGACATCACGATGAAATGAGGAAAAGTATACAGGATCTGAAAGAGGAAATGTACAAGGAAATCAATGTCCTGAAAAAAAATGTAGCAGAACTTGCTGAACTGAAGAAGTTATTCAGTGAAATAAAAAACACAATGGACAGTTTAACCAGCAGGCTTGTCGAAGTTGAAGAGAGAACCTCTGAACTTGAAGATGGGCTGTTTGAAATAACACAAGCAGACAAAAAGAAAGAAAAAAGAATCAAGGACATTGAAGAAAATCTGAGAGATATCAGACAACCTTAAGTGCTCAACTATCCGAGTCATGGGTATTCCAGAAGGGGAGGAAAATGGAGATTCCATTGAAAACATATTCAAAAAAATAGTGGCAGAAAACGTCCCAGGTATAGGAAAAATCACAGATCTTCAGATCCAGGAAGCTCCATGATCACCAAATGTATTCAACCCAAAAAGGCCTTCTCCAAGACATGTCATACTCAAATTGCAAAACTCAGGGACAAAGAGAGAATCTTAAAAGCTGCAAGAGAGAAGTGTTAAATCACCTATAAGGGAGCCCCAATCAGGCTAACATCAGACTTTTCATCACAAACCCTAACAGTTAAAAAGGAATGGGATGATATTTTCAAAATACTAAAAGACAAAGATTGCCAGCTAAGAATACTCTACCCTGCAAGGCTATCCTTCCGAAATGAAGGGCAAATAGTATATTTCTCAGAGAAACAAAAACTGCGGGAGTTCACTACCACACGACCACCCTTACAAGAAATCCTCAAGGGAATACTGGGTTTGGTTCCTGAAAAAAAACTACCACTGCCATAAAAACAAAAGAAAAATCAATACCCACTAGTATAATAAAAATGGCATTCATGAAGAGAAAACAAGCAAACAAAAATGCTATCTACAACCTAAGGAACCAACAAACAAAGAAACCAAACAGTAAATCAGAAAGCAAGGAACAAAAGACACCTAAGACAACCAAACAACCAATAAAATGCTAGGAATAAATCAACACCTTTCAATAACAACTCTTAATGTTAAAGGCTTAAATTCCCCAATTAAAAGACACAGACTGGCTGACTGGATCAAAAAGCAGGACCCAACTATATGCTGCCTACAAGAGACCCACCTCACCCATAAAGATTCACACAGACTAAGAGTGAAAGGATGGAAAAAGATTTACCATGCAAACAGAAAAGAAAAACGAGCTGGAGTGGCTATTCTTATATCTGACAAAATAGACTTTAAACTAAAAACCATAAAAAGAGACAATGAGGGACACTACTTAATGATAAAAGGACTGATCCATCAAGAAGACATAACAATCATAAATATGTACGCACCCAATGTTGGAGCAGCCAGATTTATAAAACAAACTCTATTAGACCTAAAGAAGGAAATAGACACTAATACCATAATAGCAGGGGACCTGAACACTCCACTGTCAATATTAGACAGATCATCTAGGCAAAGAATCAGTAGAGAAACACAAGATCTAAACAAGACTCTAGACCAATTGGAATTGGCAGATATCTACAGAACATTCCACCCAACAACCTCAGAATATTCATTCTTCTCAGCAGCACATGGATCATTCTCCAGGATAGATCACATATTAGGTCACAAATCAAGTCTCAATAAATTCAAAAAAATTGGAATTATCCCATGTATCTTCTCAGACCACAATGGATTAAAACTAGAAATTAATAACAAATGAAACTCTGGAAACTATACAAACACATGGAAATTGAACAGCATTCTACTTAATGACATATGGGTCCAAGAAGAAATCAAGCAGGAAATCAAAAAATTTATTGAAACTAATGAAAACAATGATACATCATATCAAAACCTGTGGGATACTGCAAAAGCAGTATTAAGGGGGAAATTTATTGCATTAAACGCTCACTTCAGAAGAATGGAAAGAAAGCAATTAAACAACCTAACACTTCACCTTAAAGAACTAGAAAAACAAGAACAATCCAAACCTAAAGTTAGCAGACGGAAAGAAATCATTAAGATCAGAGCAGAACTGAATGAAATTGAAAACCAAAAAACAATTCAAAAGATCAATGAATCAAAAAGTTGGTTTTTTGAAAAGATAAATAAAATTGACAAACCATTAGCATGGCTAACAAAAATAGAAGAGAGAAGACTCAAATAACAAAAATTAGAAATGAAAAAGGCGATATTACAACTGATTCATCTGAAATACAAGGAATCATTCGAGACTACTATAAACAACTATATGCCAACAAATTTGAAAATCTGGAGGAAATGGATAAATTTCTGGACACACACAAGCTCCCAATACTGAACCATGAAGACGTAGAAAATTTGAACAGACCAATAACAATAAAGGAGATTGAAGCTGTTATCAGAAGGCTCCCAACAAAGAAAAGCCCAGGACCAGATGGATTCACAGCAGAATTTTACCAAACATTCAAAGAGGAATTGACACCGATTCTTTACAAACTATTCCAAAAGATTGAAACAAACAGAAATCTCCCAAAATCATTCTATGAAGCAAACATCATCCTGATACCAAAACCAGGTAAAGATATAACCAAAAAAGAAAACTACAGGCCGATATCCTTGATGAATATAGATGCAAAAATCCTCACTAAAATACTAGCAAAAAGATTACAGCAACACATACGAAAAATTATTCATCACGATCAAGTGGGATTCATCCCAGGGATGCAAGGTTGGTTCAACATACGCAAATCAATAAATGTGATACACCATATTAATAAACTCAAACACAAGGACCATATGATCATCTCTATAGATGCTGAAAAAGCATTTGATAAAGTTCAGCACTCATTCATGACAAAGACCCTCTATAAGTTAAGTATACAGGGAAAGTATCTCAACATAATTAAAGCCATATATGCCAAACCCACTGCCAATATCATCCTGAATGGGGAAAAGCTGAAAGCTTTTCCTTTAAGAACAGGCACTAGACAAGGATGCCCACTCTCACCACTCCTATTTAACATAGTGTTGGAAGTACTAGCCAGAGCAATCAGAGAAGAGAAGGAAATAAAGGGCATCCAGATTGGAAAAGAGGAAGTCAAACTGTCCCTGTTTGCAGATGACATGATCCTATATATCGAACAGCCTAAAACCTCTACAAAAAAACTGTTGGAATTGATAAATGATTTCAGCACAGTAGCAGGATACAAAATCAACACACAAAAATCAGTAGCATTTCTTTTCTCCAATAGTGAACATGCAGAACGAGAAATCAAGAAAGCCTGCCCATTTACAATAGCCACCAAAAAAATAAAATACTTAGGTATTGAGTTAACCAAGGAGGTGAAAAATCTCTATAATGAGAACTACAAACCACTGCTGAGAGAAATTAGAGAGGATATAAGAAGAGGGATAGATATCCCATGCTCTTGGATTGGAAGAATCAACATAGTGAAAATGTCCATACTACCCAAAGTGATATACAAATTCAATGCAATCCCCATCAAAATTCCAAAGACATTGTTCTCAGAAATGGAAAAAACTATCCAGTCATTTATATGGAACAATAAAAGACCACGCATAGCCAAAGCAATGCTGAGCAAAAAAAATAAAGCTGGAGGCATAACACTACCTGACTTTAAGCTAGACTACAAAGCTATAATAACCAAAACAGTATGGTACTGGCATAAAAACAGACACACTGACCAATGGAATAGAACAGAGAATCCAGAAATCAACCCACACACTTACTGCCATCTGATCTTTGACAAAGGCACCAAGCCTATTCACTGGGGAAGGGACTGCCTCTTCAGCAAATGGTGCTGGGATAACTGGATATCCATATGCAGGAGAATGAAACTAGATCCATACCTCTCACCGTATACTAAAATCAACTCAAAATGGATTAAGGATTTAAATATACACCCTGAAACAATAAAACTTCTTAAAGAAAACATAGGAGAAACACTTCAGGAAATAGGATTGGACACAGACTTCATGAATACGACCCCAAAAGCACGGGCAACCAAAGGAAAAATAAACAAATGGGATTATATCAAACTAAAAAGCTTCTGCACAGCAAAAGAAACAATTAACAGAGTTAAAAGACAACCAACAGAGTGGGAGAAAATATTTGCAAAATATACATCTGACAAAGGATTAATATCCAGAATATATAAGGAACTCAAACAACTTTACAAGAAGAAAACAAGCAACCCAATTAAAAAATGGACAAAAGAGCTAAGTAGGCATTTCTCTAAGGAAGATATACAAATAGCCAACAGACATATGAAAAAATGCTCAACATCACTCAGCATCCGGGAAATGCAAATCAAAACCACACTGAGATACCACCTAACCGCAGTTAGGATGGCTAAAATCCAAAAGACCCTGAACGATAAATGCTGGCGAGGTTGTGGAGAAAAAGGAACTCTCATACAGTGTTGGTGGGACTGCAGAATGCTGCAGCCTCTATGGAAAATGGTATGGAGGTTCCTCAAACAATTGCAGATAGATCTACCATACGACCCAGCAATCCCACTGTTGGGAATATACCCAGAGGAATGGAAATCATCAAGTCGAAGGTATACCTGTTTCCCAATGTTTATCGCAGCCCTCTTTACAATAGCCAAGAGTTGGAACCAGCCCAAATGTCCATCATCGGATGAGTGGATATGGAAAACGTGGTACATCTACACAATGGAATACTACTCAGCTATAAAAACGAATGAAATACTGCCATTTGCAACAACATGGATGGACCTCGAGAGAATTATATTAAGTGAAACAAGTCAGGCACAGAAAGAGAAATACCACATGTTCTCACTTATTGGTGGGAGCTAAAAATTAATATATAAATTCACACACACACACACACACACACACACACACACACGAAAACGGGGGGGGAAGAAGATATAACAACCACAATTACTTGAAGTTGATACGACAAGCAAACAGAAAGGACACTGTTGGGGGGGAGGGGGGGAGGGAGAAGGGAGGGAGGTTTTGGTGATGGGGAGCAATAATCAGCCACAATGTATATCGACAAAATAAAATTTTAAAAAAAAACAGCAAAGGAGCTGAATAACCACGTGTATTTCTTTGGATGTGTGACTTACCTGTTAATCTCCACCAAATTTCTGCTCAGATTTTTCTAATTCATTTTTAAGAGTTATTTTTGCAATGAGGACATTTATCTTTGTGTTTTTAAAAAGAAAAGTAGAGGATAGAATAACGGTTACCAGAGGCTGGGACGAGTGGGGGTGGAGGGGAAGATAAGGGGTGAACTAAAGGGGACAAAGCTATGCTGTCTATCCTAAGTGAATCACTGCACAAGATATGCATGTATTGAAACAACACACTGTACCCCACAAAAATAAATATAATTGAATTTAATAAAAAATAAAAAAATAAAACAGACATCATTCTAAAAGTGAGAATAAAAGCAGTTTTATACCATATCCAAGTAAAATTTTATTGATATAATTAGTTTTAGTAACGTATTTAGCAAAACATTTAAAATACAATATCCTACAGGTTATTGTATTGTTTTATTATCATACCATAATCATCTTGTATTGTCAGACAAGTGGAGAATTTTCTCCTTTCTGCTCCTCTTCCTCTCCAAATATTTTTCCATGTTTTTTTTGTGTAAATTGGATATTATTATTTTAATTTTACCATTTATACTTTTGTAATTAAGATTTTACTATGAGTATTTTGTTTTCTTACAGTAACATGCACATAGTAATTTTCTTAATCGATGATATTTAGAAAATTGATATCACTTCTCTGTTATTCACCAGAAGTTTATTTCATATAAAAGGCTATTTTAAGATATTATCTTTCAATTTTTGTTACACAACAGGGTATATCTACTCTGTACATGCATCTATTGCTAACTACTCTTGAAATGCTAAGAAAACCAATGCAAAAAAAAAGTGAGAAATGTACAAATTATGTTTAATAAAAAAATAAGTTTAAATCCTGGTTTGGTGATAAAGCCTAATTTTATTTCTTTATTTAAAAATTACAAAATATTGAAAATATAATGAAAAGGACAAAATAATATAAGATGTAAGCAGCTACTCACCTATATTTAATCAATGAAAAAATTTCCAAATTTTCCTTCATATAAAAGACAGAGAATAACAAATGCTGGCAAGGATGTGGAACTCTTCTACACTGTTGGTGGGACTGCAAATTAGTACATTATGGAAAACAGTATGGATGTTTCTCAAACAACTACAGATAAAACTACCATATGATCCAGCAATCCTACTTCTGGGTATATACCCAAAGGAATGGAAATCCTCATGTCGAAGGGATACCTGCACTCCCTTGTTTATCATAGCTCTATTTACAACAGCCAAGAGTTGGAATCAACCATTTAGGTCCAACCAACCATTTAAGTCCATTGCCCAATGACTGGATAAGGAAAATGTGGTATATATATATGCAATGGAATACTACTCAGCCATAAAAAAGGATGAAGTTTTGCCATTCACAGTAACATGGATGAGCTTGGAGAAAACAATGTTAAGAGAAATAAGCCAGGCACAGAAAGAGAAATACTGTATGTCTTTATTCATTAGTGGGAGGGAGGGAGGGAGGGAGGAAGGAAACAACATTCACAATAATTCATGGAACTTTCAAAAGGAGAGAATAGAACTGTGGTCACCAGCAGAGGTGGGAAAGGGGGAGGGAGAGGGGGCTTAGCAAGAACTTGGGAGAGGACCACAAAAAACGATTACACTGTGTAATGTTGACCATACTAATTATTCTGATTCAAACATCACATACTGCACACAAGTATTGATAATCAATGCTGTACCCCACAGATACGTACAATCTATTATGTTTCAATAAAAAAAGTTTCCAAATTTTCTTCAAATTTTTGTTGTTTAAAGAAATAAAGTGTTACAGATACAGCGAAGCCTTATTCTCCCATTCCATTCCTGCCCCTTCCTCCTAGAGGTAAAAAGTGAGTTTCCTTATATTTTAATTTCACACACTTATATCAAGAATTACATACTTTGTTTTGAGCAAAATATGTTAATTGAAAATTCCCACAAGGCCAATCAAAAAAGGATTTTCAACTTCACTTTTTATCATGGGATGCCAACTGAAATAACAGAGGGATTTCTTGTTACCCATCATATTGAAAAAATATTAAAAGTCTGATAACACAAAGTGTTGGTGAAGATGAGGATAAACAGGAATTTATATATTGCTGGTGGAAGTATAAGTTGGTACAATGTCTTTAGAGAACAATTTCACAATTTTAAAGTAAAGCTGAAGATATTTCTATACTATGCCCCAGAAACTACCCTTCTAGCTATTCACCCATGAAAAAGTGTCACAGTTATGACATGCAAAAGGGTCGTGTTATTAAACGTAATAGTTAACACTTGTATAGTGCCTCTTATGTGACAGATACTTTTTGAAGCCCTTCAAATGTTTTTACTCTATTATCCTCATAATATGCCTACCTCATAGGAAACATACCCCATGTTACATCTGGGTAAGCTGAGGCATGGAGGTTTATGTCTTGCCAAAGTCTCATAACTAGTACTGGTAGAATTACAAACCCAAGTAATCCAGTTCTAGAGTCCACACTGTTAACAACTATGCTGTATGGTTCACTGAAGCACTGTGAGTAAGAACAGAGGGTGGAAGTCATCAAGAGTCCATCAAGAGGGAAGGAATAAACACATGGCAGTGCAGTCATATGGAGCAGAATAGCACAGCCTTTCAAATGCATAAAACAGGCTTGCACGCAGCAGCATATATACATTTCAGAAAGCTAACATGCAGTGAAATAGCAAGTTGCAAAAATATTTGCACTGTATGATACCTAATGTCACTTATATGATTTATTTCCAAAAGCTAAAATTGCTAAAGTAATTTTAGGCTATATTAATAAAAATATAGAATCAAGAGCAAAAAAAGGGATCCTTTTATTTTCCTCTCGAAGTCAAGGATTGATAACACCTAAAATAGCTTAGCAATACTGTGAACTGAAAGACTGATCATGTAGACTGGGTTTAGGAATGAGCAGCTGGAATGGTGAAGTGTTTTGTGGTACAGAACATTTGTGCAAAGTCTCTCCAATGATAGAATAAATCTGCTTATGTGCAAGAAAGGCAAACAGTCTTCTTCATATACATTAGATACAGTTTTCTTAAGTACACAGAATGGCATTAATACCAAATTTTGCACAAAAAAAATGTTCACAGAAAACTATACAATAATTTAAAAATCTGGCTATTATTTACATGACCAAAAAAGGGTGAACAGATAATCAAGAAATAAAATTGAATAGCTTTTAAACTGTATTGTCTTAGATAATAGGTCTACCAAGGAATCTCCCTGATACTGAATAGACTATCAACAAAAAAGTACTCCAAAAACATGTACGTAAGGAGATATTCTAGTACCGGCAGCAATGATCTGTACAAAATAACAGCATTGAGCTCTTCCTCACTCCTCACATGGGCCTTCTCTGTCAAGGGGAGGCCTGTCAGGAGACCACAATGCTGATGTCAGTATCTAGACAATGAGCCTTCACAGAGTAGGATTAATTACTCTTTATGGAAAATCAGTTAATCTAAAAAAAGGTCTCTGTTGAAAAAAGAGAAATCTAATAAAGACAAATCTTTGAAAGTTCATGAGGTTAAACTGAGCACTGATACATATGGCTAAGTTAGTTTTCATGGAAACCTCACGGACAAATAAGAGGGGGTATGTCAAATGTTAATTATTCTTAATCTTAGCTGTTGAAAAAATGCTTTAGGTTTGGGTGTGGTAACTCCTTCTGAAATACTTGTTGGCACTCCAGTGTAGACCTTGCTATAATTTCTATCCAACATTGGACACACCTTTTTCAAAAGAGAAATGATTCATGGGAGCCACAATCCAAGATGTGATATTCAGCATTTAACTTGCTAATGGTACCCCAGACATACCCACAGCTTCTACTATGAGAAAACGAGCAGATGAAGCATTAAACACTATAGCTTCTATATTTCACTGGAATCAGTTTTGTGAGATCTTAGTAAAACACAGTGAATGGAGTGTCAGATAAGGTAATGAGGAAAAGGCCAAAGAAGGGCTGTGAAAAGTGTGTCAACATCAATAAATGTTGCTCAATATTTGCTCCACTTAACCAAAATAAACCAAGCACAGAAGGTGAAAAAGGCTAGATAAGAAAGGAGAAAACAAAGGCAACTGATGTAAAAGCTGACTATGCAAATCTGTAGTACAATGATAAAAACACCAAGTGATACATGATATCCAACATCAAACACTTTATGATATACTACAATTATGAAATACTACAATGAACCAAAGACAATTAGAATCACTTCTTCCACCAAAGTCCATAAATATTTATGCATGTTTTAATATCATTCTAATTTTTGCCAAGAATATGTCATTTTTTAAACACTTTTACTGGCCACAAGAGATTGATATTTTATATTTGATTTAGTCACTCATTTTTTCAAAACAATTTTATGAATACCTATGATTTTATGTCCTAATGATGGCAAATGTAAGAAAAGCTTCATTTTGACTCTTTATGAGCTCACAGTGAAGTAATGAGGCAGAAATCTGTTTAACAAGGAAATTATGGTATCATAGAGTTATATGGGGGTCAGTTTTCATTTGAAGTTCATTCTTCCTTCTAGAGGGAAAAAATGACCTAATGTTACCTAGTTCCACTCGTCAACATAAAGGTGATGCAGATCTCATGCACTGAAGTTTGATAATGCATTGACACTTTCATGCATACAGTATATGATTCTAACAGACCCCAAGGAGAGGACAATACTCAAAATGGTGAAATTTTTGTCACAAAGATCAAGAATTAAAGAGTACTTTTTAGTTTTATTTGTTTTTATAACCTCCCTCAAGTCAGAGCATATAGAGAAATACCTATGTAATCTCTGCATCTAAGGTAAACCCTGTGTTGTTCTTTTTCTACATAAAATAAAATAGTTACTGTGTCTGCAATGCCGATTTTTTTTTTTTAAATTTGTGGTACAAAAATCCTACTGTGAATTGTGCAACTAAAGGAAGAAAGTGTTGGCTTGTTAATATTGTTACATATTTATACATAATCTATAGAAAAGCATGATAGAGGAAGGATGGGATAAAGTGGAGTGGAATTATCATAACCCATGCTAGGTTTTAGTTTTTAGGTTCACACTTTCAATATCAAATTAGTTATTTTTAAAATCTCACCCAAATTCTATTTCCTGTCTAATACTTCTTGGCCCTACATCAAAGACAGACTAACAAAACCTAAACCTTAGTTAATTTATTTAATAAATATGCATTCAGTGCTTATTATCAGCCAGACACTGTGGCAGGCTATAAGTATACAGCAAGGAGGAAAACAGGCACAGTTCCTGTCCTCATGGAGTGTATAATCTCATGAGGGAAAGAGAAATGAATAAACAACCACAACATGCTGACTACTGTAGAGGACAGGGAAAAGAACTGAGGGAATAATGTGTGCTGGGAGGAGGGAGGATTAAATAGATAAAATAGAATGACGAGGAAAGCTTCCTAAGAAGGTGACATTTAACTTGATCCTGGAAGTGAGAGAAGGAATCTGCAACATCAAGAGCCAAGGATTAGAGAAAAGTGCACTCAGGTAGAGGCCACCACACTCACAAAGGTTGCAAGGCAGGTCCGGGACCTTCAGAGAATGAAAGTGAGACCAGTATGGCTGGAGCACTGTGAGCAAGGGCAGAGTGCTGGGGTGTGTGTACACTGGAAAGACCAATAGGAGCTGGCCATGCACCATCTTGCCAGGCATATTAAGATGTTGAATTGAATTTGAAGAGCAGTGGGAAACCATTAAAGGGTTTCAACAGAAGACATGTGTGACATTTTCTAAAGAAGACAGAACAAATTGGTCGGGAAAAGAGGTGAAGCAGGTAGACTGATTAGAAGTCTATTTCAGTAGTCACTAAGATGTGATAGGTTGGACAAAGGTGGTAGATGGATTTAGAACAAAGTTGATGAAGTCAGGACATAATTCAGAGGAAGAATCAACAGAACTTGCTAGTAGACTAAAGTTTTGCTGGTAGACTGCATATACACAGAGGAAGGAATAAATAACACTTGAGAAACTCCATGAATTATGGCCCCAATAATTGAGATATGGAAGACTGGGGGAGGAATGGGTTTTGAGGGGATGTTAAACATTTTGTTTGGACATGGTAAGTTTGACATACCTGTGAGACATTCAAGAGGAGCTATCAAGAAACTACGAAGTGCACAAGACCAGAGGTTCAAAGAGTGTCTTGCAGTTGATATGAATCTGCAAGTCACGAAGCATACAAAAATAGTTAAAGCTTAAAGCTATGGCTAATGATGAGATCACTTATGAAAAGAGTATAGAGTAATATTTCTAAAATTTTAGTATGCAGAAAAATTTCCTGGGGAGATTCTGATTCAATAGGGTAGGGGTGGAGGCTCTGAATCTGCGTTTTTATTAAATTGTCCAGGCAAGTCTTACCCCAATACCATTTTGTTAAATACTGCTATGGAGACAGAAAATAAGTGAGCTCAATAGCAAACTGACAAACTCTAGCAGTTGGTAGACGGCCAGAAAAGGAGGAGTTTGAGGAGCTGAAGCCAGAGACCAATCAGGAGAGAGTGATCTATGCAATCTGAATCATCTTCAAAGGGAAAATAAAAGGTACCTGAATATTAGGTATTACTAGCAAGAATCTGGTCAGAGTTTCTTTCAGCAAGTTCCTATAAAACAGTGCCAACAGCAGGCCTCCAGAACAATAAGTCGGTGTGAGTGTTCAATGTTCAATAAATTTGTGTGTTGTCACTATAAGAAAAACATACGGATAATAACAGCAACAGAAGTGTTGGTGCCTTCTAAGTACAACTACTTATACTGCTAGACTAAAATCATGAGACGCAGGACTAGTAACGGGAGTAGTACTGACAACACTGGAGTTAATGAGATCTTGATCAACCCACTTCAGTATTACTGAGGGTGGGGACTGAGTAACACGCCAACTTTTCTCCCTCATGTTATATACAGCTAGCCTCAAGACCCTAATATTTAGTCACTCCTTAAAGCAATAGGCTAACAAAAGCAGGACCAGACAAATTATGAGGCAGATTCATTTCTTTTTTCTCTAACCTTATATTCTGATACCAACACCTTTCCAGCACTCCATGTCTCCACACTATTCTAACTTCTTACAACAGTCCCCATTCAGTTCCGACCTTGTCAGACAAATCAAGCTTCAGAACTCTCTTCCATCTCCTCTCAAAACTTGTCACATTTCACCGAGGCTTATGTAATAACCATTTGATACATACAATCTTTATATGCTGATGGGTTTGTTATCTTCCACATACCTGCATTTTAACAGGAATTGCTGTAGAGACAAACTTTAATTTGAAGGAGCTAAGCCAATGTTGGAGCATTCCTGTAGCATTATGGAGAAGACATACTAAGTATGGAGAAGATAATTTTGGGGGGGAGAGGGGAGGCAGCTAGCTGATATGGGGATCTGAATCCATGACCTTGGTGTTACAAGGCTGGGCTCTAACCGACTGAGCTAACTGGCCAGTCTTGGAAAAGATCATTTTAACAGTCCTTACATTGCTATTTCACCTGGAAAGTCCCAACAGACTGTTTAAGAAGTCTTTTACCTGGGAGTTTATCACCTGGGAGCAAACAAATCCTTAGAAAGACTGCCAAGAGATTAACTGCTTCAGAAAGCTGATTTTATGCTATGTGCCTGTCGAAGGAAATCTGAACAACAAGTATATCTATGAGTCTGCCTTGTGAAAAATCTACAGATAGCCAACGATTTTTTTCACCAAACAAAGCTGGAAGAAGACCTTCAATGAAGGGTTGCAAATTAAAGATCATCACATATGAGGCTATTAACATAAATGTACAGAGCAGCTGGATATAAAACAACATGGGGTCAGGAGGTCCATGGCAAGCTTTCAAATTCAATTTTGGGGAAATACTGTGAGCCCAAACATGCCACACCTGTGGATCAAACTCAACCCATACCACCTTAGTGCTTCTGCACCAAATTGACCATGCCACTGTAGAACAAAAATTAGTATAGGACTAAGTTGCTCTGATTGCCAAGGAAATAAAAGGAAATTACATTTAGAATTTTCAACTGCTCTGAATTGCCTGGAGTAAAGAAGAATTTACTGCAACACAAAATGTTCAGTGCTTAAAGAAAGGACAGACTCAGGCAAATGGGAACTATTGGTCACCTTAAATCAAGACAATTATTTGTCTGTGCTTTGGACTAGGGGAACAAAACATAATGACTATGTGAAGTCTAGTTTTAACAAAAAGTGATAATTGGTAGTTTGTTTTGAGAAAAACATTCAGGCAGGACATAAGTAAGAAGGCAGAATCATTACCAAGATATTCTCCAAAGAGTAACTAGAGTAATACGGCAATTAATTGTCATAGGCACCTAGCATACACCACTAGTATCTTTTCAACATCTCACACAAAAATGATAGTGTAAAAATGTATTAGCAGTTCTTGAAGAGGACTCAGAGGCAACTTAATAACCCAGTTGTGTTGAAACCAACATCCTAAAGTCAAAGGAGATAATTGTTCTGTAATTTAAAAACAACTGGATACACTTCATAAAGTGTGCAGGAAAAAAAAAATGATGAAAAGAACAGATTGGTTGTCTAGAGTAGTGGTTCTCAACTGGGGGTGATTTTGGCCCCCAGGAGACATCTGGCAATGTCTGAAGTCATTTTTAGTTTTCGCAACTAGGGGTGACTGGCACTTACAGGGCAGAGGCCAGGGATGCTGCTAAGCATCCTACAGTGTACAGGACAGTTCCCCACAACAAATTATCTGGCCCAAAATCTCAATAGTGCAGGGTCGAGAAACCCTAACCTAGGGCCACAAAACCTTTATAAAAACCATTTGGTTAACACCAGTGAGGTTACAGTGCATGAAAGTAATTCAGTTCTATGAGTGTGATTCCTAGGTTGACAAGGGACCAAAAAAAGAGACAAGGAGGGGAGCAATAAAGAATAAGGAATGCTAAAGATGATGCATGAAATAAGGGCTACATACAAGGAAGAGAAGGGGACTCACCTGTCACACCACCACCTTTCAGCTCATTATGACAGCCCCTACCCCAACTATCAACACCAGCAGAAGCCCTGTAACTTTCTCCATTCAGGAATGCAGAGTTCTAGTTATGAAAATTCGCCTCCCCATGCTACAGCCCCACGAGTGGACAGATGAAGTGCACATGGACATCTCTCTTTTTTTTTATTGGAACATAATTGATTATACATATTTGTTGGGTACAGAGTTGACTATCGCACTTGTGCACAATATGTGACAATCAAATCAGGACAGTTAGCATGATCATCATTACACAACATACTCATTCTTCATGCACATAGACATATCTCACAGCCACCAAATGTGGGATAAGAATGATGGCCTTGAAGTGAAGAGTTAAGAAATAGGGTGTGGAAGGTGAAATGCTGAAGAAGTTAAAAAAAAAAAAAAAGTAGTAGTAATTAAAAGGAGGTATATTCTGCACATATGCAAATACATTTGAGGGTTGGAAAGAAAACTGTCATTGTACCAGTCTTGCTCCCAGTTACATTCAGAAGCTGTGAAAGGGAGATATGTATCACAGGAATGACCAGGTTGTAAAGGGATCATTATTTAAAATGAAAATGTTCAAAGTACTAACTAGTGGTCTAAAGACTAGCATTTTCCGCATGCTTCAATAGTAGATTTTATACCTACTAAAATAACTGGAGGAAGAGAAAATAATAGATGGCTATTTAAGAATCAATGCATATTTGCTGCCTCTTAAGCACAGAATCCTCTTCAATGGCCTGAAATACCATGCAGCTATTCTGGAAGACAGAAGCAAGATATGGCCTTCCTTCTGGTTCCTAAAAATGAACATGCAATTTTTAGCATAATGTCTCTATCATAAAAGATCTGCTATATGGTTTATCAAAAAATATATTAGAAAGCATGACAGTTCTTCATAATCAAATCTTTGGGCAAGCAATATCAATTCAGAGATAATTGAGGCTAACAGTTTTATAGACACATTCACTAAGATTACGTTCAAAGCCTAAACTTTCAAGGTGGAGACTGAATTTTCTTCTTATTGCACTACTCTTTTGATAGAAATATTACTACCAAAAAAATCTATCTGAATTTAAAAATCCTTAGTGACTAACAACATAGTAGATAATATGGTCATAGACCTAAAATGAGGGTTTTAAATTCAACACTATTTTAAGGACATTAATATAATTTTTGAAATTTTGAAATTGCAATACATTCGTGTTAAAACCATTTATTAGTTATATCCTTATTACATATAAACTTATTGATTTATAATTTCTTAAACATATCTGTCTATCTTTGGAGGTTGTCTCTCATCTTCCATGAGATCCATATGCCTAAGTTCCCTTGGAAAAGGAAAAGACATCCATTTTCCAGATGTGCAATGCAGACACAGTGAACACTTAATCATGTTTAAGCAGGTAAGTAATGAGTGCACTCAAAGGCCTGTCAGGGCACAGGTGAAGTTTCTCCATCCAGAATAATAGCTTTCTTGACATCTTTAAATGGGAAATATCACAGAGAAGAGTATTTAAAAGTCTATAATACAAAACATGTAGGCATATGTGTAGTGAAAAAGATAGGCTTTACAATGATCTGGATGTAGATTATATTTACAGCTTCATCAGTTACTAGGCAGGAGACTGTGGGCAAGTTTGTCTATACATCTGTAAAATGAGTATTAAAAAGGTAAAATACCTGGTTCTTAACAAAGTATATTTCCTTCCCTCCAAAGAGAATGATAAAGATACGAAAGAAAAAAAAGCATTGAAAAACTCCGTGAAAACTACTATCAGAAAGGAGAAAAGTCTTTTAAAAAAAAATCATACTAAAGCAAAATATCAAATTCAATCTTAAAAGCTATAACCTTGTTTGAAGGTAAGTATATTAATGTAAGAGGTGATCTCTTTACATCTGCAAGGAAATCTGCAATTTTTCGCCATACATAAAATTTAGAAGTCTTTCCATTGGCTTTGTCCTTAGTATAAAAGTTTGTGTATTTACAAAAGTTAAAGATGAAAATGTCTCACATTTTATACTTGTTGCCTCTTCGTTCCAATCTCTAACCTTTTTTTCATGTTTATTTTCCAAAATTTACAATAATACTGCAGGGAAAGCAGGGAACTAGCATAAATTGTGAGCATCCCTTACACAATGCACCCAATCTTTATCCTTTGCTGCCACTGCCCAAAGTCCACCTCACTTGAGTTATTCAATAGGATGAATTTTATGGAAAAATACAAGATTTAAAAAAACAACCTTTCTAAGACTTTTAATGAAGGTTTGCGATCAGAGAAGCCTATTAAATGGTAGCACATTTAATGGGTACTTAAATAATATTATTACCAGCCAAATAATTAGGCCCCTTTACCGCAAAAAATGTCAAACTAATAGGTCATAATTTCCGGCAGCACTGGTTACAGGTGCTTTGGTCTTAGATGTTTTTATTCTTCCCCTTTAACTTGATTAAGCCAGAAATAATGAGCAAATGAGAACCCTTCCTGGAATGTATCATTTAATTTCTTTTCAAAAATTGCACAGGTGTAATCCAGCAGTTTCTTGGCAATGAACTGAGGTAGGATCCAAGAAATACAAAATATTCCATCAATTATCAACTAAGGATGAGAAGCACAGTGAAGCTCCTCGCATTGGTATTCACCATCATGGCCTGGTTTTGTTAAAATGTAGCCCAAAATATTACCTAGCTATAAAGAAAAGGACGCATCACTGAGCAGACAGAGGTCAAGTTTCCCCAAAGAGTGAAAACAAAGTGTGTCACAATACTAAGGGTACCAGACAGAACCATTGGGCCAGTAGAGCTGTCACTGATCAGGGATGGACTGAACAGAAAATGTCATTGCTAAAATCTGTCCACTTTTCAGCACAAGCTTACTTATAAGAACAAGAGACTGATAAGGACTGAGAAGCTTAAGATTACTAACATATCTTGACATATTAACAATATTCTCCAGAAAACAGACATACTGGGATGACGGCTGCTGCTGTTATGAGTTAAACTGTGCAAGTTAGTAATTCCATAATGCTCAGAGAAGCTGAGCTGACAGGTGGTTCCAGGATAGATCTTCTGATCATGTCACTTCTCTGACAGAAACCTTCTAAAGCCTAGAAAGTAAAGCCCCAACTTCTAAATCAAGCTTTCATAGTCTCCCATAAGCTGATCTGACTCTGTCTTTTCAAGTTTTCCTCCAACATTTGCATTCAAAGATGATCCATATCAGTTACAAAGTCCTATTCTGGGTTATTTTTAAACATGTTCTGCACTTTCCTAAACCCAAGGTATGTCAACTGATGATGTTTTCTTTACCCAAAATCCTCCTCCCCACTGTCAGGCACCTTCCAACTTTGATTGCTCAAATTCCATCTGTATGATTAAACCCTTCAGTCATTTCCAGGAAACAGTAGATGTGCTATATGATACACATTCATATACATATGGTATATACATACACATATGCACATTTATACATGCACGTATGTTTGCAGTTTAGTAATTAAAAGAGAACCAGACACACATGGGTTCAAATCTTAGTCCTGCATCATAGTTGTGGGATCTTGGGCAGATTTAATTACATTCTGTGAGACTCAACTATAAAATGAAAATGATAATGCCTACAGATAGCACTATTGTGAGAATAAAACTAAGTAGCATACTTAAAGTCTCTGACATGTAACAAGGGCCCAAAAAGAATATTATTAACAATACCATTACCTCTATGACAATTACATAAGGAAAATAAAAGAATATGAGGAAAAACCTAAAACTGACTTCTTAAAATAATTTACTTTAATTGAATTAAAATTTAAAATTAAATCTATGCCACTTACCATTTGGGAAAATGAAAGGGTAAGATCAAACAAATCAAAGCAACACAATTAAGAAGAAAACTGAACTTTTGAGAAACTCAGAAGGAAGCAGGAAAAGACCATTCTTCCCTTGATGAGAATTGGTGCTTCACATAATCACAATAATTTTATATCACACATTTTAAAAGAAAAAAAATTTAAACCTAAACTAACAAAATATTGTAACTGTTTTACCTCTGTAACGTCAAACCTTCTTTGTTTTTGTGAATGAATACTGCTTGTTCTTTTCTTTTCAAATCTCCTTTCAAGTTTATAGCTTACCTTGTTTACTGATACTTCACTGTTTTCAAAATGTGCACATAGATCACTTTTTAAATGTATATGATTACTTGGTTTACTTGTGAGTATAAGAACCTTTTCTCCTATGTATCTCAAAAGAATTTCTGGAAAGATGGTGTTAGGTGGGAATCTTGGGTTCCACTCCTACTTAGTGAACCATGGTAGGGACATTAGACTCATCACACAGCTTTTGCTAGTTTATGGTCTCCTCCCAGCCTTCTGCATGCAGACTGGGAGAGCAGGAACAAAAGCCTTGTTTGAAACATGTCTGAGGGTCTGTGACCTTATTTCCACAACACCCCTCCCAAGCCATTCTCCACTTAAAAGCTGAAGTAGGCTTATCCTAGCAAGAGAATTACTCACATGTAGCTGCTCAATGGTTTCTCTTCCCATTTGTTCTAGTCTATCCACAGAAGGAGATTTAACAACCCAATATGGTTAGAGTCTTTACCCTCAAGTAAATAATAATCTGGAAGTGGGAAGAAATGTGTAACAATAAAAAATGTGTACAGCTACATCTCACTATGTACCTATTTCACAGGTGCCTGTGTGCTCTTGTTTTATGTCTGTATAAACCTCTCCAGCACTCCTTAGATTATAATCTTCTTGAGGACACGGTCATGGGTACATTGGGGTTTGTTAGTCAGTTTATTTGTTTAATCTCACATGGAAGTTATAAATAATTGTGAACATAAGAGGTATTTTTCTAAAGTACGTCTTTGGCTTTTCATAATTACCCACAAAGAAGTGATAAGACGCTGCTATTTAGAATGAGATCCTAACTAACATTTAGGACTAGATGCTAAGAATTCTTAGGAATCACAAATTTACCAAAACAGCATTCCAATGGTGTCCTAAACAGCCCTCTTTAGACTTCTAATTCCATGTTAAACTTAAGTGGTAAACAATCTTTTCTTCAAGTTGTTTCCTGTCTCATGGCCACCACTGACGCAGACATCAGCTGGAAGAGAGGTCTCCAAGGATCTGGTGGTGTGTGTTATACGCAACTTGGCAGACACTTGTAAACTCCAAAGGGAGTAAATCAAATATCAGTGACCGATTGTGAAGCTGAATTGCTTCCTCTTTTCCAGTTTCTCACAAACCTGTTTGAATTCAGTTTCCCCTCTCCCTAACAGCAGCCACTTCTGACGGAAGTCTATTCTCTCAGATTGGATTCTATTTAGGAAAAATTGCTTATATTGTTTTTCTCAAGCCTATTAATAACTTTGAAAAGAGTTACACAGGCTAAACTTTTCCTGTGGTATGTTCACTAAATTTTTCTATGGTCTGAATTCTATCTTTACCTCAAGAATATGAATTCAATAGTAAGTTAACGGAGGGTTATATCATGGAAAATACACACAAGAAATATTTCCTACAGTTATACAGTTGAAGTGTTTTACAATCTCATTGTATTTTTTTTTAAATTTTGCCACCCAAGAGCTTACATAAAGGGCATATAAAAAGTAGTGTTGAACTAATATTTTTATATAAATTTAAATATTGCAACAGATAAAGCTATATTGATTTATGCCTTTATGGGTCGTTAACATATGATTGCAGTAGATTTGCATCTGAAGTGACATGAAAACATACACTTTATGCCTGATTAGCTTTTTCCTATTTCTTCATTTGAACTAATAAAGGGTTCATGGGGCTGTAAATGTGTAACAAACAGCAGTTACACATTTGTTGTGAGGAATTAGTGTTTAAAATATGAAATAATTTTTCATCTCAATACATAATGAATGGCTCAATTTTTAGGAGGCATTACCTCAGTGTATCAATAAACAACAACAACAACAACAAAACTAAAAAACTAAAACCCTACTAACACCTCACAGAACAGAAACTTCTGATTTTTCCATGAACGATTTTATAGAACTGAATATATCAGCCTCTTCAGATTACATCAGTAACACATTTCTAAGAAAAATGCTTGTGAGACACAGAAAGTATCTGTGGAACCCAAATTCTTATCCTAAGGAAACTTCTAAGAGATTCTCATTTTCTGTTATTTCCTTAAACATCAGATCCTATCTGGACACTATTCTGCATCTCTTCCAGGTCTCCTTTCCACAACATCAACCCATAACCAGTTGAACCACCCCTGAATCCTCACAAACTCAATACATCATAATTCAAGCTGGAATTTTTGCATCACTAATCCTGCCAGACACAGCTCATTCCTCTGCCTTTACTGGTGTCTGTATGTTCATTATACCTAGATTCTACCTGGTGAAGACTTTTCATCTTTCAAGATAGCTTCAGCATTCTCATCTTTATGAAGATTTTCCTGACCCCACTCATCCTGAATAGAATTAATGACTCCTTTTATTTTGTTGTTCCCAGTGCATGCTAGACAGACTGCTATCATATACCACTCTATTGTACTCATCTATTTACTTGTTTATCGCCTTCCTAGTAGACTATAAACTGCTTGAGGGTCTAAACTATGTCCTGTGTCTTTAGTTCTGCAGTTCGTAGCACAGAACCTGACACTAAATATTGGAGAATGGGAATAGTGAGTGACTGTTTCATGCATGAGGTAAATTTAAATTGTGCTTCCACAAAAATTTCAGAGAATATCCTCTTCCTTTTGTTACTTAGAGAATAAACAGATTTTTCTGCTGCTCTGATTAAGACTCAAACAGGAGGTGGCAGGCAGACTTGCTTGCCCTCATCCGACTTTTCCACATTCACACAATTCACACAAGAGTCTTCAATAATTAACCCTGACAAATGTTTTCAAAAGAGCAATTCCTAATCCTTAGACAGGAAGGTTGCTCAAGTGTGGATTGTTTGTATGATATAAGGGCATTTTTTAACATGGTCTCATGAGTACCTAGTGAGTTAACAGTAATGATGACCATAACCTGAGTTAAAACACCGGCAATCCAGCTATTCTGACTTCCTGGGGTTAATCTCTTCGCCTCCTGCAGTGGATGTACCTCTGTGGAGTAAAGAAACTGTGTTAGCAAGTGCCTGCATGCCTGTATTTATATAATTGTAAATGCTTATATTGCTCTTCTAAAATAAATATTTATTGAACACTTCTCTACGCGGACTCAAAGTAGCAAAGAAAATTAATCAACACTTTCACTTTATATCTAAAAATGTCTGAGGTACAAAACAGTACTCCTTAAATGCAAAGATTTTAATTAAGAAAAAATTGGGGGGGACATAGTGGGGATTTGTGATTGTTATATCTCATTAACCCATCATTGTTTTCAAAACACCCGGCATTGTAATAAATCCTTTCAGCTACTCATAGGTTAAAAAGGCATTTCGAGTACGGTATCAGATAAAATAAATTCAGAAACTAAAATTGGATCCATCACAATTATAAACATGATCTTAACATGACAGGATTGCTCATCATGTCTAGACATATCACAGTATGTTAGGGTATTTCACCTCAGCTCCAATTCCGATATACTACAAATATGACAACCTTGTTTTGTATATCTTTATGTTAATGGTCCATAGTAATTACTTTGGCACTATAGACATTTGTTCATTAACTATTAGAATTAGCATATAACAGAGGCTGTGGGAGCAGCAAGGGTTTTCTTGAAGTTCCCAATCAGAAATTAAAAAGCAAAATGTGTAACATGAGAAAAAGTTATGAAGTACAATTAGGATCTACATAGACATATAAAGAGTTAAATGGGCTTTGATGGCTGGCTTGGGATCTTAACATCTCTTTATAACTATTGTTTCTGGAAAAAAAATAATTCTGAATTGAACACATTTAGATTATAAGCCAAGATTTATAAATACAATTTGTTATAAGGTGTAGATCACTGCAACATTACATTTAAAAATATGAATAATCTCTTTTTAAAGATGTTGTTTTGCTTTTCTAAGGAACTGAGAATAAAGTGCTTATTTTCCATGCAAAAATGGTGTAGGTTAGTTTCAGACTGCCAAATAATGTTCTTTAGGAGCAAGCCTACAATTTCCTTTAACCTCATGTTTTTCTCCTTTACTTCACTGGTTTTTATTGAAATCTAGTATGTGCTGAAAAGCTTTTTATGGGTGCTAGAAATACAGCAATGAATAAGACAGGCAACTCCTGATCTTATGGAGTTGACAGCTGAGGAGGTGGGAAATAAAGAGGGGGGAAGGAAACAGAACACAGTATATGAATAAGAAAATTCAGACATTGATATATGATACGAATTAGTACAACAGTGATGCAACATTGTGGAGTAGGGGGGCTATCAGGGAGACTGATCTCAGGTGGTAACGGATGAACTGAGTGTGAATGAAGGTTGTATGATGCAAATATAAATGAGCAAAACACTGGGACAGAAACTTCCATTTAGGTATTAACTAGACACAAGACCTAGGACAAGAAAGAACTGGGTACTTTTAAGGAACTGGGTCCACTGGTGCTGGTGCTGGGTAAGTAGGGTAGGTGGTAGAAGATGAAATCAGAAAAGAGGCAGAGACTGATGCTAGTTGGGTGGAAGTCAGAAGTCAAGAGGAGGTCACTGAAGAATGTTAGGTGGAAGAATGATTTGAGTCAATTTAGTCTTTAAGAGAACCACTCTGGTTGTTGAGAGAACAGATTATAATCAAAACCACTTTGAGATATCATCTCACCCTAGTTAGACTGGCTATTATCAAGAAGACAGAGGTTAACAAATGCTGGCGAGGATACCAAGAAAGGGAAACCGTTCTGCACTATTGTTGGGACTGTATATTAGTGCAGCCATTATGGAAAACAGTATGGAGGCTCCTTAAACAACTACAGATAGAACTGCCATATGATCCAGGAATCCCACTACTGGCTGTATATCCAAAGGAATGGAAATCACCATGTCAAAGGGACACCTGCACACCCACATTTACTGCAGCTCTATTTACAATAGCCAAACTATGGAACCAATCTAAATGTCCATCAATGAATGACTGGATAAAGAAAATGTGATATATATACACAATGGAATACTACTCAGCCATAAAAAAGAATGGAATTCTGCCATTTGCAGCAACATGGATGAGCCTGGGGAAAACTATGTCAAGTGAAACAACCCAGGTAGAGAAAGAGAAATACTACATGTCCTCACTCACAAATAGAAGCTGAATTCATAAATAAACAAATAAACAATAAAGAGAGAGAGAGAAAGAAAGAAACAATAGTCACAGAAATATGTTGAACTTTCACAAGGAGAACAGAACTGTGGTTACTAAAGGTGGAAAGGGGGAGGAGGAGAGAGTGGGGGGGTGGTTATTACTGAGAAATTTATGAGAAATTGGTTAATGGACACAAAGAATCATTACATATTGTAATGATGAATAAGTTTACTATCCTGATTTGACCGTCATACATTGCACACAACAACTGATAGTCAAATATGTATAATCAATCGTGCTTCAATAAAAAATAAATAGGAGATAAAAAAAAGAAAGGGGCCAGAGTAAAACAATGGGGAATAGTTTGAAGGCTATTATACAAGAAAGGAGGCTTAAATGAGTGTGATATCAGTGAAGACTGAGAGAAGGGAACACAACTGGGATATACTCTGGATGCAGAGAGAAAAAATGTATTTGACTCCCAAATATGGTTAACTTTCTTATTATTTATTTTAAAAAAGAAAAACCATACTAAGAAAGTTTTAAAATATGCGAAATTTATTTGTACTCAGAGATTGGCTGTCATTCAACTTTGATTTCTTTATTCTAGAGGTGAGAGAATAAATGAGGGAGGGTTGGAGCTTAGAGGTAAGCTCTGGGGTTGCTGTAGAATTTCTGTTTCCACACCAAACCCTGTAGAATCACTTGCACATGCCATCATCTGCAGATAAAATTTGGCCACAAAACCCACTTGGTTGTTGATATGTGACATATAAATGTTTTGGTTTGGCAATAACATTCACCCTTACAACTAAGACTTAGTGCCTGAAACCACGTCCCTCCCCATCCCTGGCAGAACACTAAGTATACGTCCCTGGCAGATGGTATCTAATTGGGGCTCTGCCAGATGAGCGGTTCTAAACTGCACAAAGCTAACAAGCCTATAAGAAAGGCTCCTTGATTTATATGACTATTGTTATTTTGGTCTTCTATCTTTTGGCACAGTATGATATAAAAAAGCATAGTCTCTTCCCTCAGGAACTTCACACTCTGCTAGGCAGATAAAGCTCAGGAGATACAACTTCCTTGGGCTTGTATAAATGTAAATCTGAAAACAAACTTTGTAAGGGCTACTCATTGAAAAGCCTCACAAAGGAAGCATGAATTCAGAGAGTGAAAAGGGATATTGAAGAGCAGTCTACTAGCAGGATTAGTATAGTAGTAGAGTGAATGCAAAAACTGTCTGCAAGAAGAGCACACTACAGCGCTCCACGGAAGTGGGGGGAAGCACCCCTGGCTCTGAGCTCTCCTCTGCAGAAGGGTGATGACAGAGTTGTGGGCATGGGCTGTGGAGCTGATAGACCTACTGGATGTGGGACCTGGGCAAGTAACATAACCTTTTAGTGTTTCAGGCTTCTCACATGCAATGCAGAGACAATAATAATAATACTGCTTACCTCAAAGAGTGTTGTAAAATTACATGGAATTATACATATCAAGGGCTTACCATACTGAACGTTTCATAAAATAAATGTCTCTGTATTTTGAAATATATGCCTATTTCAAATTTCAAATGTATATACACACACAAACACACCATACATATATATATTTTTAAAAATAGGCATGCATATTTTATATATCCAATTTTTAACGTTCTAACAATTCAACATAAGCCATAAGGATACACTTAGAAAATACTCAGATTGAGAAAAAAACACCTCATTTGAAATATATAAACAAAGCAAAATTACTGATAGTGTCTACTATACATAAAGTAGACCAAAAGAAAAGCCTTTGTGGGACAGTACAGTGAGAGGTGTGGTAACAAGCTCGACTGAGCCCACTACTTAAAAAGGGTAGGGCTGAAAAATTGTCACCTCCCTTGCAGTTGATTTAAGAAAACCTCAAGAACAGAAAACCAGGCTGGGGTTCCCCAAGAGGCATCCAGTGTGATCAACTCAGCAGAAGCAAAGGCCTCTGCACGTCGTGTGACAGCAGCAATCATCCCGGCTCTCTCCCTTTAGTTCTCCTTCCTCAGGCCTTGTGTTTCATGCTTTTGAACACGGTCTATTACCTATCTTCTTAAGAACTCTGCAAGGCCTAATATTTTTCCAATGATTTTTTCCAGTGTAGCTCAGGGATGTTACCCCATTTGTCCTTCTAATTCCAAAACTGAAAATCTTCTCCGGCACTTCGTATTTGTTACTTAAAGTTCTTTAGAGCTATCATTAAATATTCGTAAAAACAATTCCTCTCATACACTGATTTTCCCTAGTTAGAGACATCAAAGGAAGTCTTTTAAAAGTCAAGGATACTTTATGTTTCTGAGGCTGTAATAGAAGATTCCAAACTGGTATTTTCTGGTAAAGTCTGGATTTGCCTCACAAATTTTCCTAGTAACAAAAGCCATTTTGCAAACATGATAATGTCACTGTAGCCTCATTCAGAATATTACTCACTCTTTCTGTTGCTTTGCTACTTCAGTGCTTGGGAAAGTCTGAATTTCCCAGTAGTGTGACCATGATACTATTTTTGTATCTTCAGCGTCCACTTATTTTCAATTTAGTGAGAACAGTCTATTTGAGCTGAGTTTTAAAAGCTTGCTGAGGGAAAAAAAGCTATATTTATTATTAAAAGACTTTAAGAAAAACAAATTTGATATATTAAGGAAAATGTATACTCAAATAAGAAGAAAGCAAAAATAAAATACATTATTTTTTTCTGGAATTCAATAATCAATATTCAAATTTCACTCCATTTTGAATACCAAAATAACCTTAATCATCCAAAGCACATACTTGTGAATAGCATAATATTAATATTTTTGGTTGCAGAAGGGATTATAAAATTATTTGATAATCAATAATTTGTTTCATGATTGGTTTCAAGTTTACATGAGGTTCAGTAACAATAACAAAAATGTGAGGCCATCACAGAAATTTGGATTTAAGAAAGGGGAAAAAAAAAAAAAGCTCAAACTAGAGCTCTAATCTTCTCCTAGATGTAACATGATTAGGTTAGGCACACTAGCATGAAGTCAGCTGCCTAAGACATAAAAAATTTCAAGGCAATTAAAACATAAATATAAAAACATGAACCAAAGAGAAATTTATTAATTCCTACTGCCTTTTCGTTGAACTGCCATAGGAAGTTCTCTTTCAAGAAAAGAAAATACTAGTGGACGGGGATGGGCTGGGGGACCCACCCCTTTGGATCAGAGCCACCAGTTGTCCCCTCTTCCTGTGCCCTGACTGCCTTCTTTCATTGCCCGACTTCTCCTAGGTGTGGTCTGAGAACCTCTTCCATCTTCTCTCTGCCCATTTACTCTTTAATCTTTTCTAATTTTCATCATTCCTCTCCAAAGTTTCCAGGGACCTTGTTCTCTCCAAACGAAGTTGAGGACTAATCTCCCACTGATGCTCAATTCTTCCATTTGAAATCTTTTTTCCTTCCTTGGCTTCAAAAACTTCAACTATGTTTTCATTCTCTTCTAATGATTCTTCTCATTTCGCAGAGCACAGTGTTTGAATACATGGGTTTTGGAGCCAGACACACTTGGCTTAGTTAAAAATCCTTCTTCCCTTAATATCTTACCTGTGAGGGTTAGGGCAAGTAACTGAATCTTAGTCTCATTTACTCCATCTGTAAAATAGGGATCATAACAGCACTTACCTTGTCTGGTTGTCCTAAGGAGTAAATAAGGCAATACATGTAAATCACTTACTTCAGTGCCGTAAAGACAGACCCTTAATGACATTAGCTATGTGTATTCCATATTCGCAGGTCTGTATACAACCTGTCTCAGGGAACCTATTTATAGTGTCAAGACATCCACATTTATGCAGATAACATCTAAATCACTACCTCAAATGTGAAAACTGCACATATCCCTCTCCAGCTATTAAACCTTTCAGTATTTCCTATGTTAGTCAAATGAAACCACCAGTTACACAGTCATCATAAAATCTTCTACCTCCTTTAGTGATAGAGTAAATTTCATTAATTCCTCATTTATGAGACAGCATGGCATAGTGGGGAAAAGCAAGGACTGGAGGCTGGCTGTGTTCAAATACCAGTTCTGCCACTTACCACTAAGTGACCTTGGGCAAGTAATTAAACTCTTTATACCACAATTTTCTCATCTGTAAAATAGGAATAATATATTAGTTCCTACCTCATAATCCATACCTCATATAATATTTAGTAAGTATTATATTAATGTTTATTAAATAAAATAAAATTTACAGTGTGGCCTTTTTATTGACTTAAAGAGAGGAGACATGAAAGTACAAAACCTTCATAAAGCAAAACAGGACATTTTTAAAAGCTCTTATTCCTTCCTTTGAATTCTCATTGCCATTACCACTGCCCAAGCTCACAACCCATTATAGCCATACAAAGCTGAAGACACAGTTAAATACTTTGGAAAGTTCTGTAAAAATAAATAAAAGGCTTACATACGCAATACCATTAAGGTGGGGGAGGGGCACTCACAAGCTCTTTTTTAGAAAAGAAAGAACTTGGGGAAAAGGAATTGGCTATACCTTCTATCTAGTAGTTTATTTTATGTCCAAAACAAGCCCGAGAAGTTCTGCAAAGTGTAAAATGCTATGAATAGTACATGAGTTTGTTTGTCTAAGGGCTTTTTCCTTAGCCCTAGAAAAAAAAAAGAAAAGAAAAGAAAGAAAAAAAAACAAAAGGAAGCAGTAGCAGAAGTCTTTCCTTAAAGAGGAAATGATAAATGTTTGTAAGTAGTTTTAAAGGCAATGACATTTTATATTAAAGTGAAATTTTAATTAATGTGATTTCTTAAATTAAAAAATTTGAAGAGTAAGGATAATAGGTTGATAGTATGGGCTTAGTAATAATAATAATAATAATAATAATAATAATAATAATAATAATAATAATGACAGCAACAGCAGCAGCAGCAGCAACCAGATATGCTCTTAGAAAATGAAATCGCTAATCTAATCTCTTAACAAGCAAGATCTGGAAACAAATCCCAGACTTACTGATTCAGTATCTGAATTTTAACAAGATACCTACACTGAAGTTTAGGAAACGCTTTCTGGATCCATTTACATCTTCACTAACATATGATCTCAAATATTGTACTGAATAGTGGCCCTCTGTCTTCTCAAGCTCTCAGTCTTCAAAGCGAGATCCAATTTTGATCCTTGCACTTAAACTCTCAAATACTTTTTTTTCAGTAATAAAAGTAGAAATCACAATGGATACTCTGGTTAATAAGTAATTAATCAAACCTTCCAACTAAGGAAAATCTGTTCTAATGAATATTTTCCAATCTCTATGTTGCTCTACTTCAAATGTTAAAAATATGCTTGCTAGATACTTATCTTCAGGCCCTGTATTAGTCTGTTTCTGTTGCTTATAACAAAATACCTGGAACTAGGTAATTTATAAAGAAAATGAAATTTATTGCTTACAGTTTCTGAGGACAGGAAGCCCAAAGTCTGTCTGGTGGTGGTGACAGTGACAGTGAGACCCCCAGGGGTCTCACACTGCAAGATGGTGGAAGCAGAGAGAGCAGAGAGAAAGACAGACTCTCCTCTCTCTCTTCTTTTAAAGCCCTCAGAACCATGATCCTGAGCCACCATTTTTAATCCATTCACTACAGGTTAGTTCCACAATCCCCACCTTTCAATGACCATAATAGGTTTTCCCACCCTCTTAACAGTCACAGCAGAGACCAAGCATCTAATACATAAAACTCAGGGGACACAATTCAAGCTTCCATGAGTTTTGAGGGGACATAATTCAGCCCACTACAGGGCCTAATCACACAATGACTTTCTTGAGTCAGCAGTCTCAACAAAATAGTGCAAGCTGCTGGTAAAGAAACCAGGTCCTGCAGTACACAGACAGGAACCAGAATTTGGGGGTCACACACACTTCTGGCTTCAGTCACACACAGTCCCTGATTCTCAAAGATTCTCAAAGATGCTATCTATATACGCAAATCTAGAATGACATAGACTCAAGATTAAAGCAGAATCTTTTAGCAGGGGTGTCTGACCGGGATCCTCCCCGGGAAACAAGACATTGCAAAATGATACCCTAAGATGTTGCAGAGTGAAAACTTGGACAAAAGACACTGACAGCCCAAGTTTTTCTAAATTCCAGAGAAAAGTCCTCTGAATTATAAGGTAATTCTCTTCTCCTTCTTGAGGAGAAGGTCTATGTAGCTAAAACACCTGCACACCCAGTAACTACTAAAAACTTAAATTTAAACATTTCAAGTTCTCAAATATTCATGCTATCATCTGAATTCAGACAATATATAGGCTTGCTGGTAATTGTAATCATATTTACATACAATTTTTTCTAGACAAATTTGCTATTCAGTTTCAGAAAATATGTGTAAGCCATACAATCAAACAAAAAACAGAGATAAAAACAAATATTTCCCCCTTGTTAAGTATTACTAATCAGAGTAAATGCAATTCTAGCTAATCATGATGTTTTCTGTGAGAAACTTTCTGTTCTTTTTCTAGACTTTGAGAACTAATTTCCCTGATAGAACCCCTGGAACAGAGAACCCTGAACTGCAAACTTGTCCTTTGTCCTAGTTGTTTACCGTCCTTATCAGTGCACACATGGGTTGGCAATGTGATTCCTAGATAAAAATGCCAAAGATATAATTAGATGTTTTTCCCAGAAATATTTCCCAATGCCATGAAAATTTGTTTGCTGTTTTTCACATCATACTTGAAGTGAATGGTCCCACAACATCTTGCTATTTAATCATTTTCTTTTAGATAAGCGAGAAAAATTAACTTGGCATTGAAGAAAAATGCATACTTTTTGATAAACTACTGAAAATACAGACCTTATCTTAAAACTTCTGTGACATTTCAACAAATACATTTTTCTGTATCAATAAAACACTGCTTAATGTTTATCACAACATAAAAATAATAATGAAAATAATGTTATGTACCTGAATTTACATATAAATGATAAGAAGTAGAAAGATACATTCAAAGCCAGTGATGTGTAACTATCTTATGGTACTTTACTAATGCATTTAGTTCAATTCTGAATAAAAGGATTAAAAAAAAGGTAAGAAACCACAAATATGCGTTAGCTATATTGCACATGAACACTCTCCAGCCCAGTCAAAAAGTGCTATAATACTATAAAAGCATCTCAAGTTTTGTACTCAATTTCATCATTGCTCAAGAGATAGACAACCAGTTTTGCAGGGGGAAAAAAATATTCTACTGCCACCTGCTGGTACTTTAAAGTCAATGACTCTCAAAGGTGCTAGAATGACAAATTCCAGATTAAAGCAGAATATTTTGACTTTTAAAGCAGGAATAATCTTTGGATTCTCATCTGTCTTCTTCCAGTTATGGATATACATGTAATAAAGTATAAAATAAACCATGAACATAATACTAATATATTATTTCTACCACTAGAGACGTAGAGGCAGACAAGCACATTTCCCTGACTGCCTGATTCACAGACTTTTATGCCACATTGCTCCAAAAGGAAGTAAAGGACTGTCACATTTCCATTCTTTCCTTCCCCACAAAACCTATTCTACTTAGTCCTAGGTCAACAACAAAGATGTAAAACCAAGTGGTCTTGGCAAAGCTATCTACAGGGTATGCACAACTTAAACATTCTAGGTCAGTTATATTATTTTTGAAGACTTCTCTAGAGTAAATTTAAACTCTAAGGATGTCAACATAATATTGATGAAGGATTCCAAATGAAAGATGTAAGGCTGGAATTGTACAACCCCCCATTGGCAATATTCTGTAACTGGAGCTAGAAACATCACTTTAAAATTTTGAAAAGGTGGTGGCCCAAGTTCCTGCAGTCACCTTCATAACAATTTCAAAAAGCCTTAATTAAAAGCTTCTAAGGGAAATAATTATTCTCAAGTTAGAAGGTATTTTTAGAACCAAAGTAGATAGGTAAACCATTTTGAGAAAATAGTATTTTCTATCAATAATGTACCAATTCTTCCTGCCAAAAAATGAGCTATGGAAATAATTTTTTAGTTATTTCATGTCACAAGTCACATATTATATAATTTTTCATGCCACATTGCTTCATCTATTCTAAAAATATACGGACAAACACAGATTTGACTAGCCATTGCCTCCAAAATCAATGTTAAATACAATATGAAAGCAATGCAAAATATATAAATCCTGGGTCTTTCACACTGTTAGACAAGAGCAAATTTGCCTGCTAGGACACTGAAGAGTTGTCTGTAATTTTACAGTGCTATAATTAAGTCTGGTACAAATTCCGCTGCCAAAAAATCACCAGAGTGGGTGGTGAATACAGCCAAGTAAACTCTAATTATGGAAGGCGGGTTTTCTAACATCGTACATATGAGAAGCAAAGGCAAGATCAGACAGCTACAATAGGCTACAAATGCAATGTTAATAGCCTTGACAAGTTCAATGTAAGCCCCCTTTTGGTAACAGATGCTACTACCCATAGCTCCTAGGTATTTTAAAATCACCATCTGGGACCCTCTGCTTGGAACCCAGCACTTAATTGTTCCCTGAAAAACAGAGTTCAGAAATTTACATGTCATTTTCACTCTTGAGACAAAAACAGTCAACAGAATTCCAATGTCTTAGATAATTTTCCATTTTATATTTCAGCTCCTCCACTAATGTTATTTTTTAAAGTTCTGTTCAGAGTTTAATAAAATGCACTTAAAAAACAGTGTGCAAAGTGTATATGTACAGCACAATAAATTCACACAAATTGAATAAATACACCATATAACTAGCACTCAATCAAGAAACAGAGCATTGTCTGCATTCCAGAAGCACCCACCATTCGGAAAAGGGGGACTTTTTATTTTATAAAATAACATTAAAGAGTTATCTCAATAAGAACATTATATAGAGTATTCTCACTGTCTGGATCCATAATTTTAGCCTTAAAGTAGAAGTGTTTATGCTTTTTTCCCCTTTGCCTGTACGAATGTCTATGTCCTTCTTTCTCCTTATCAACAAAATGCATGAACTTTCACTCATTTGAGTCCCAGCTTAAATATCACCTCTTCTGTGAAGACTTTGTTGAACTTCACAAAAAAATGAATTAAGTCCTCATCTATATTCACAGAGTAGTTTGCAAATAGTCTATGTTCATACATGACACTGAATTATAGTTACTTATATGTACATATACTTTTCTAGACTGTGAGCACTTCATGGATAGAAAAGGCATTTAATTTCATCATTTCATCTGCCTTCTGTGCCTAAAACGGTGCTTTAAACTGTATGCTTTAAATTGTGTGCTAATGAATGATTTGAAGTTTTTCATACAATTTCCTCTGTCACAGCCAACTGAATAATTTTTCAAAAGGGAATTTTCTCAAAATTGAGGTGGGAAAGAGGAAGGGGAAGGGGGGTAAGGGAGAAATGGAGAAAGGGACACAATAAATGATTACATTGAATAATGCTGAATATATTAATTATCCTGATGTTAGCATCACATATTGTACACAGGTATTGATATTTAACTCTGTACCCCACAGATACGTACAATCAACTATGTTTCAATAAAAATAAATAAAATAGATCTATGAAAAAAAATGATGTTCTACAAACTATGTCATTCATAGTAAATGAAACTATATACATTATCCAGATATTTTAAAGTGTACATTATCTTAATGTCTTCCATATAAAGAAATTATAACATAGTACATTTTATTCAAATAGGTTAAATAAAATATTTCCTTTTAATATATTTATAAATTAGTAACATATTTAGCACATATTAATTAATATAGGATGCTTTGTGATAAGAAGCTATTTTCTTGCAAGTGTTGATATTAAGGTTCTTCTCTGTAGAAAAAAGGTCACAAAATACGTCTTTTAGGCCTGACACGCTCTCATTTCCTTATACCGCTCTCCTTCCCGCATCCTCCTCCATTGCAAAGCTAAACAAATTGATTTCAATTAAGGTGAGGTTAAACTTTACTTAAACATTCAGTTCAAGGATCAAAGAAGAATAAACATGAACATCTCATGGTAAATCAGAAATGCCAGAGCTCTCCTACCTGGGTCCCTAAGCTGGCTGCCATCATGTGAGTCAGAAGTTTAGCTGCAAACATGGAGTACCTGGCACAGAAGATGTGGGAAAGAACAGCCAGGCAAAGACCTGTAGAAACAAAAAGTCCAGGTGTGGTTTTATAATCCATGAAGAAACAAACAGTATCATAGCAAAAATTACTGGGACAGTTAAGGCAGGCCTGTCACCTGCCTATACTGCATAGCTCAATACCTCTGGGAAAGATTCCATTGCAATTTCAATCTATTCCATTTTGCATGACATATAAAACCTTCACACTTATCAATTAAGCCCAAAGGATAACCTTAACTTTCAAATGTCAACATGCTCACTCCCCAGCTAAAGAGAAATCACACATGAAATAGATTAATAGTTTTATCACAAATTTGTGTTTTCTTTTTTTAAATTTTATTTATTTTTATTAAGATATTCATTGTTACAAATCATACTTATTTTTTATGTCCCTTATTAATCCCCCATTCCTCTTCCCTTTCTCCCTCCCCCTCTACCCTTTAATAACCATAGATTTTTTTTCTCTCCATCTGATAGATTAACTGTTCTCTGTTGGTCTGTTGCCTAGATGATCTGTCTAGTACTGAGGTATTGAGACAGGTGTGATCAAGTCCTCCCCTATTACTGTAAATCAGATGCTTCTTCTATTACTCTGGAGTGTGCTTTGTGGAAAGAGAGGACCTCTTTTTTTTTTTTTTTTTTTTTTTTTTTTTTTGGTCTCTGCTAGTGCCTCTCCTTGTGTCAATGCAGTTGAGAGTCTGGCATGCCACCTGCACGGTAGCTGTGACTGCTGCTATAGAGACCAGCTGCTTTTGCAGCAGCCATGGCAATTGCAGTGGCTCGTGTGGGCTACCCGCATGAAAATGGTGTTTTTGGTGTGCTCTTTATCCGGCTGTGGCTGGGTTTGGCTTCCCCCAGCTCCATACCTCAGGACCTTGGTGGGGTCCATGGGAGAACTTAGTTTCCAATATTTACATTAGAAAGAATGTTTTCTATGTTTATTATTTAAGAAAGAATCAAATTCCAGTCTAATATCCTGAGAATAGGTGACTAGGCTAAATAGAGATATTCAGAGAGGAGAATAGGATTTTCAGGCATAAAACTGTGGATGGAAATACCAAAACTCAGGTTTGGTAATTACTCCTTTTATCTATTAGGAGTAGTTACGTATTCACAACAGTGGTAATTATGAATTTAAAAGGCTTTCACTACTGGGTGTGCTAAAACCAGAAAGAAAATGTGTTCTTTTCCTCCACAATGACTTTTAACCTAAACATCTAAATTTCTAAAAGGTGTGAAGAAAATTATTCTTATTATCTTTAATTCTACTTGAATTCATCTATTTGCACTACTTTGAAGGGACGGTTAGAATCTCAGCACCAGTCCACAGATCTTTTATTTTTTAGTACTAGATTTTAAAGGTAGAGTATATACATATTTTTAAAATTTTTAAATTGAAATGTGCTGCATATGGTAACCCATTTGCTTTTTCACTTAAGCTTTATGCTCCCCTCAACAGGGTAATTTTGTCTAATAATAAGTGAAACATAACATCAATTGTCATGTGCATTCTGCCTTGCCATGTACTTTGCATGCATTACCTCACTTAATTTTATCAGTGCCTCCTTGACAAACAGGAGTCAGTGCACTCATTTAACATTTTGTTTTCTTCCATTATCTGTTCTGAAGACATGGAATAAACTTTTAGAGTATACCACTTGTCGGCATAAGTGTACTGGGCATCTGCAAAAAGACCCACATGCCTCTCATAACTTTCTCTTGGGAAAAGAATTCAATTCTATTTTTACATTTTTAATAAGGTAGATAAAGCTTCACCACAGGAAAAGAGGCTTTGCATTCGTTTAGGCTTTCGGCCTAGACATTTGGCCAAGAAATCTGGAGCAATCCAGTTTTAGGAAGGCTGCCATGGGGTGTTCTGAGACAGGTGTGCAGGTTGGTGGCTGCCTCCAAAATCCACCCACACAGGTACACAGTGTATCTTCAGAAACTGCAGAGTAATGCCTGATATCGCACATATTGGAGCCAATGCTCAGAACTCACTAAAGTACACTTTGTATTCCCCAGGATGATCAAAGCCAGCTGAAATTCAAGGTTTAAGTTGAGTGTGTAAATGTGTGTGTGTGTAATACAAGGACTTAAAAACTGGGGTTTGCAATTTTTTTCATTGTTAGCCACATGATCACAAACGTGCTTTACTGTAGTCGATTGTGGTACATGATAACAATGAGAGGCAAGGGGGTTAGTGTTGGGCAAGGGAGAAATGCACGAGTCAACTGTTTTTTTCTAGTTCAGAAGAAGAGCTTACTCATAGCCTTTCCCCTTAACTTGGTAATTCCCCATTATACTCCTGTTTCATGATATAAACTTAGCACAATTACACCTGACCAGCTCAGAAATATTTAATTAATTATATTAAGCTTCAATTAAAATGCTAGCATGACACCTGACGGTCATTCAGGATCCAAAGCCAGTGACAGGAAAATGGACTAGATTCTACTAGCTTATAACTAGAATGTATCATGGTTGTCTAGATGCATTTTTTATTTAGGGCAGGAGAATGTTGCTAACAACCTCAAGCAGGCTGTGCCCTCGCCTAGGGAAACTCACCTGGCTTTGGACAGGATATTGAATACCTAAGATTTAAAGATACACTTACTTCGGTTACCAGGTTTCTAAAACACCCTATACTAAATATTTATCTTTTATTTTCTTATCTGAAATTGAATAGCTGTATTTAGCATATATGCTTTAAATTTACAAGTTAGTCTTTTAAGAAAATTGTAGAATTTTTTGGATTTAAATTCCTAAATATAAATATGCAAATCACAAAGCACAAAATGTTATAACTATAAATAGAATGAGTTTCTTTAAAAATTAAAATATAACAATTCCAGGTATTACTTAAACATGTACTCTAAGCAGTTTTTAAAAACTGATTTCTTGGCAATTATGCAGACAAAACAAGCAGATAATGAATAATTTTCCTTTACTTTTCCCTAGCACTATGGAGATTATAGATTCAGTTGGAAAAGAACACTTAATTAATTCACTGACCCAAATGACATTTCTAAATGATTCAAAAGTGAGAAAAAAGGTAAATTACCCTTAATAAAATGATAACATTGATAATGTTTGCTTTAGATAATAAAACCTCTAAAGAACAACTGGATTATTTTGCCATTATTACGCACAACTAAAGACTTTCTTATCTGTCAATACAATATTAGAATGTATGCATATAAACATATATGATGTTGTATATGAATTTGTATATCTAGTAAACATCTCTATTGTTTGGCATCGTTTAAGAATGGGGCATACTTTTTAAATAACTAAAGTTTACTCCTTCTCAAGACAAATATTAGTACATTTTCCCATGAAATTTTCCTTAAAATATTAATAAATTATGTATCTATCATCTGTCTATCTCTGCCTTCTCTACAGATAAACCCAAACAAAATAAAATTATCATTATTTAATTATTAAGTCAGCTATTAGATTTTTTCTTTTTTTATTAAAACATAACTGATTGTACATATCTATTTGGGGATACAGCATTGAATATCAATACCTGTGTGTAATATGTGATGCTCAAATCAGGATAATTAGCATATTCAACCTTATGCATTGTAATCATTTTTTGTGGTCCTTTACCAATTTCTCACTAACCCCCCCTCTCCCTCTCCTTTTTCCACCTCTGGTGGCCTCAGTTCTGTTCTCTCCTTTCGAAAGTTCAATGAATTATTGTGATTGCATCTTTCTTTCTTCCTTTGTTTATTTATTTATTTTTTAGCTCCCACTTATGAGTGAGGATCAGCTGTTAGATTTTTAGCTTAGTTTTTTTTTTTTTTTTTGTGGCTATTTTCTCACCTAATGCTAGCTGTAATGGTCACTTTTTCTTTTTTTTTTTTTTTTGTCTTTTTCGTGACCGGCTCAGCCAGTGAGTGCACTGGCCATTCCTATATAGGATCCGAACCCGCGGCGGGAGCGTCGCAGCACTCCCAGCGCAGCACTCTCCCGAGTGCGCCACGGGCTCGGCCCTAATGGTCACTTTTTCTGCTCTTTGTTGCTCATCTCTATTGAGTCCCAAGTTCCTGCAACTCTCCTGTCAGCAAAATGCCTTTTGGTTACTGCTACTAAAAAGTTAAGGGCAGGAAAAGAAAATAGCCAACCCCAAAAAGATTTCTGGGACAAACAAAAGTCAGTATGAAGTGCCTTCAAGTACACAAGTTCTGTGTATTAGGAGAGAGGAATTATTCCAGAGGGATGATGTCGCCAGGAGACCAGCCTCCAGATAACCAGGGTGTTAAACCTGCACTGTTCAATACAATAGTCATCAGTTAGATGTGGCTATTTAAATTTAAATCCTCATTAATTAAAATGAAGTAGAATTAAAAATTCAGTTTTTCAGCTGAATCAGCCATATTTCAAGGGCTCAAGAACCACCTGTGGCTAGTGGTGACCATATTGGACAGTGCAAAACATTTCCATCATCACAGAGAGCTCTATTGGAGAGTGCTATGTTAAACTATCCTGAGTGAAAGCAAGAAAGAGTATGTCATAATTCAGAAGAATTTTCACTAGAAATGGCTAAAATGATATGGTTTGGCACTTGAAAGTATGAACTTGACACATAGCCAAAAATAGATCTCATTATTGGAAGATATCAGATCAACACTGTATATTCATTTATTTATACATTTAACAAATAGCTATTAAAACTACTGTATGTTAAGGACTGTGCTGGGGCAGTGTTCAAAAAGATACTTGCTGCTCTCCCTGTAATTGTCTCTCTCTATTTCTATCTGTATCTTCTCCCAAACAGAGACTGGTTTACAAAAGATCACAGAATACAATTCTGGTCCAAAAAGATGTGAGGAGAAACATTTTAAGTGGCTTCCGGGAAAGTTCTCATTGCCCTTAAAACAGGACCCAGATAAATCCTTTTTCCTTGGCAAGCCTTGACATTGTTGATGTGGTACGTAGTGCTGCTGCAACCAAAGCAAGACCATGGAGAGAAGAGGCTGAGTGGAAATAAAATCTTTGAGGACGGCATCACAGAAAAATGAAAAGCAGGACTCCTGATGAAACCATTAAGGTGCTGAATTAATCAATCTGGGAATTAAATCCACTTTTATAAGATATCTTTGAGTTGTCTTCTGTTACTTGCAGCCAAATTCATCCTAAGCAATACACCTACATGTACATAATCTAGAGAAATCCTTTATGCAATGTCAGAATTAAAACTAAGCACTCTGACTTTTTTTAATATCATCCACAGTTATCTCTTCAAATTGCTTTTTTTTAAAAAAAATCCTAAGCATTTTCCCCCCTATTCTTCTTGTGAATAACTCCCCATTTGATAGTCAGAAAGAAGCTGCTTTATATACTTCCTCCATAATCATAATGGCAATCTTAGGACAATGATTACGGTGAATATGAACTTGATGTTTTTGGAAGAACCTGACACAAAATTTTAGAAAATATCTCTTATTTTGAAAAATAATTTTGAAATGAATGGGTGGCATCTGGCAAAGTTATTTTTCTTTCTGCTAAAACTACCAGAATCTCATCTTGTACAATATAAAGGCACAATCGGAATATTCTTGCAGTTTAATAAATACTGAACAAAAGTATAATCATGCTTCAAAGGACTTTGGGTTGTGTTAATTTACTTAACCTGTAAGCCTTATTATTTAGCAATTTATAAACAATTATTTATAGTTACTTACTGTAAAATTGATATTGTGTTGGCATTTATACACTTAGTAATCCATAAAAAGTAAAAGAAACTGTTAGCTATTTAAAAGGGAAAGCTTTAGTTTGACTAATGCGTAAAAGGATTTCTCCACCATCAGAGAACAAAAAAGAAGTGAAAGAAACGTGAAGTGTGTGGACCCGCTCTAATTTCAGTTTACAACCATCCAAGATTGGACACTCACCTACCAGTGTATCCAACTGGATCTAGTTCATTTACTGACATCAAAAACAATATGGAATATGGAATGTTACAGGGTCTCACTGAGATTATGGTATAAACTATAGGATTTGTCCAATCCACTAGTCTATCTTTGATAATACACTATCAAGAGTTATGGAAAAGCACAGACTTCTTTGACATTATCCTCCAATTAGTAATGTGTACCTCAAACCATGCTGAAGTTCCTTAATAAAGTATAAAATCATGGCATTATCACCTAAAGTTATATTTCTCCAAAGTCATTTTTGTGCTGAGTTCCACAATGCCACATTCTAATGCACACAGAAGTGTTTTACTTGCTCTCTCTTTCTATCTTTTTAACAACAAGTAATGGAATGATCTTAGTTTAATTTTCTGGCACTGGGTCCACTGGTTTACAATTTTAAGTCACAGGTATATACCCTCTTCTTTCATCTTTCTAAGCTGAGGCTTACTAAACTTTTTGGCCTCTATGCCCTTTTCACACACTTGGACCATTATGGTTGTTTTTCTCCAGTACAGTAAACACAACTGCAAACTAGAATTGATACAGTACATTGTGATCTACTCTGATTTTTTAAAAAGGTTAAATTCCTGTCTAGTTGTATGTTACCACACATCGTAAAAAGAGCTAGTTAAATGCTATCAAATTCAGATGGATATTCAGTGTGGCCTGACCTAAATTATAGAAGATTTATGTAAGATACATAAAATTCTTTTTTCTGGTTCTTTGGAGTGCATCAGAGGGATGGGCATTCATCCTCCCCTGAAGCTGAAACTGAGGGACAAAGGCAGAACTTTATGTCTCCTTATTGACAGAATCCACAATTACTTACAAGGGTACTTCAAGAAGTTCATGGAAAGATTTGTATTCTCTTTTAATTCTGTTTTTCCATGAACTTTTTGAAGTACCTTCATAACAATATGTCATGAACAGAGGGGAAAAACCCAATAATTTCAAATATGACCTGAAGTCAAAAGTAATAAAAGCAGATACTGACACTTAGGTGTTGGTTCTTGAATACATGAGCAAATCTATGCAGCCTTTTCTGGAGTAAGTTGCAAAGAAGAAATGTTTATTAATGATTCTCTCAGGAAATACCTTATAATTCTTCTAGTTTTCTATAACATTAGAATAACATTCTTTCTTTAGTTTTAAAAATTCTTTGATGTTCAGTGTTTGAAACAGGCAAAGAATTTTTGTGGGTCATAGAAGCACTTGAATTTATGTCTCTAAGGAAACATGTAAAATGACATCTAGATTTTATTTCAACATTGTACCCTTGGGTTTTATTTCAAAATTCTATAAAATTTCTTTGCTCTTCAAATATATTAGCATTAAAGTAAAATAGAATATCTACATCTGATTTTGAAACCATTTGGACCTAGAAGAATCAAATGTCATCCTTTATGAAAGATATTATTAAAAATAAGAAATTATTAATTTTTGCTATTGAATCTAAGTTAGGTTCAGAATGAACATAAATTAAGAAGAATTTATAACTACATAAAATGAAATTATATTTAAAAGATTTCAGCAATCAGAACAAGGAGCAGTAATTAATTACTTGATTCTATCTGCAGAAAAACTTGCTAAGAGATAAAGACTATTAGGAAAACTGTTTGCACACCAAATAAAAAAGACATGCATTCAATGATAATCACATTTATGAAGAAAACATCATTAAAGCAGAATATCAGAAATGTCTGAATTTGTATACTTACTACCCTGTTACATAGACGCAATTTATATTCATATTTTATGGCTAGGAAAACTGAGGTATAGAGAAAGTTTGTACTTTGCTCCAGGTCCCACAGCTACCTGATGGCAGAACCAGGATTTGAACCCAGGCAGTTTGGGGGTCCAGAGTTTGTTTTTAACTACTGCCCTACACCCAGTTCTCTATATAGCATACTGTTCACAGAAACAGCTGTGGAACTGTAAACGGCAACTTAGGGCACAGAATGGGTGGAAGTGGGGGACAGAATATAGTCTAAGGAATTCTCAGACTGCCAGTCATATCATTAATACAGCAAATGAGAATGATTCTATAGTTAAGCTGTAGGTGAATAGTTCGGCAGACATTAACACAATTCAAGTTCCTATTATTTCCAGAAATGGAGCCTAGATGTGGAATGTGAAAGATAATTTTATTTTTTAATACAGTAGTTGGCATACTTAGAGCTCCTAAGTTGTAGAATACAAATCAACCCATGGGGTAAGTTTTTTTTTTTAATTAATGATAATATGAAATTCTTTGAATGTACTATCTCACACAATGCTGACATTCTAACTGCAGGATTTGCCCTCTGAACCACAGCCCTGTACACTGTAGTCTTTCCTTTCCTATTATCTAGCTTTTATCGCACATTGTATTATATATTCCTTATGAGTTGAAACTATGTATTATTCTTTACTGTATTCTCAGTACAGAATTGGCCCTCCATAATGTCTGTGTGTGAACTCATGAATAAGACAATGGGAAAGTTTATTTTCTCCTAGTGTTGATGCATTACAGTATGTTTGCATCTTACATTTATAAAAGGACTATGGAAAAACAGACATGTTCTCATTCTCATAAATATTTTAAATTATTGACTGAAAAATGTTGCCACTGACCTGAGATACATATAAATCCAGAAGAGAAAAAGGCTTCATTGTATGAAGACAAGTTGTCAGTCTGGGCGTAGACAGCATACACAGACATGTGTGAACAGGCACATTCCACATAGTCTGAAGCGTCCTCAACCACTCTGCAAAACTGACTGTCAGACAACCAGCTAGGGCAAAAACACGACAGTCACTATTACTCTTTCATCAATAGGTGTTGAGATAGCTTTTAAAACTAAAAAACAACTTGCTGAACTTAAGTGTTCTTTATTAAAGGTTTAAGAAGACCACATTTTCAAGAAGAAACACTGGAGAGAACATCTTCTTCAGGACATGACACAACAGATCCCACAAAAAACCTTAAGAAGCAGTCTAAATACGAACCAAACCTGCCAAGGCATTCCCGGTACCAAAGAAGCTGGTCCTCTCAACAGAGTAGTATCAGCCCCTACCTAACCCAAAGTAAATGTACCCGAGGCTTTCAATGGAAGACATTCTTCTCTATCATTCAAAAATCTCCAAAGATCAACACAGCCATGATACATGTAGTGTTCACCCTTCCTCACTTTTTCATAAGTCCTTGTATTTTGAACCACATAAATCACCTGCATGCTTTTCTCAGATTCCTTCCTTATCTTTTTTCTACTTTGGAGCCACTTATATTACACATATGTGTTCCAAAGTTCTTTCAAGTGTTTCCTTCTATGAAGTCTGGCTAATTCAGCTCAAAAACTTTGTCATGATTACAGCAAACACAGTCACATGTCAAGCCTTCTGAGCATTCCTCAGTGACTATGACTGAGCCTCTTCCCTTTTAGTGCCCCTCGATTCCTTTACTTTCCTAAAGACATAAAACTTCCTAACCAAAACTACAGATTCAAGCTTGAAACATCCATTACTAATTATACATTGAGGATTACAGAGCATCTATGCACTAGATTTAAGATCTGTCATTGGGCATTAAGAATTCCAATTGAAAATTTTTTTCATGGAGAAAGAAAGACTAGCCAGAATTTTGGTGTTTTGGAGGACAGTTGGTTACCTAACTAAGCTATTAAACCTATTTAGAATTTTAGTTTGTGCAGCTGAAATTCAGTAATGAACATAATCTAGTGACTGACATGGACCCTAGAGGCCAGCACTGCCTTACCCTGCAGCACTGATTGAGCTCCAAATGAGAGTAAGTGCTCAGAAACTTTAGGCCAAGGAGATTAAAGGAAAGAATCACTCTCCTTCCCATTCCTATGCATGGCTTTAACCCCAAAATGTGCTCCAAGCCATTTGTGGACTACAACTGTAAATCCCTGCTGATACCTATAAACATGCAGCATCAGTTCCACAACCATAAGCCCAGATGGAAGGGGTAAAAAAGGAGTTTCCTTTCCTGCCCAACAAATTAACCAATAACTTTGGGAAGGTTATCTGAACTGAGTAGAACTCAAGCTACAACCCAAAAAAGTAGTAATAATGAAGTTAATAATATGCCACACACATATTTAAATTGATTGGCTGCATTTGTCATCTGAACAATGCTAGATTTTCTATGCTGCTTGGTCCTATTTATTGCAGAGGTAATTCTCCAGTCTAAAGTCTCACCGGAGACCACCATCTATGTTCAGTACAAAAAAAATAAGGCCCTGTGGTGCTTGAATGGGGAAGGACAAAACTCTGATTTTAAACAATTATTAATAAGTACCTTGCAGCAGCCTGATTCCATAGGAGACACAGAGAAGTCTGAGGAACAATTCTAGGCTCAACAGCATAAATCCTGTAGAGAACCTCATTGTTATTAGTCAGGAGTTGCGAACTCTGACCTTTCACACTCAAAGATAACACCTATAATGTCAAAAGGAACAGGAAATTTAATGACATTTTTCCAATTGGCATTATGACTGAGTCTCCCACTCTGAACTTGACTTCATTTTTCTAGTGAATGTAGTCACTTGTTTCCTTCCATTATTAATAGTTAGCTGACTTATGAATGAAGGATATCTGCCTGGCTTTCCTCTGTGCACATTCTCCTTCCACGTCAGTCACTCAGCAATTTTCAGCTGACAACACCCACTTTGACTACAAGTGGCTGACTTCATCAAGACGAGGTATATAATAGGACACTATGCTAGCGAAAGCTATATTTTTTCACTTTCTCCACTTTTACATATATTTTACTCAATATAACATGAAGGAAATATTTCCAACTATTTTGAAAGCAAACTGAAAATAGCTCCTAAAGATGAAACACGCTTCATATTAGTTCACCCTGTATAGCACTGACCAAAAATCTTATCAAACAAATGCATCTGGAGGGGGTCTGCTAAGGAAAAACCAGATTCTAAACACATAATTTTTTAAATGATAAATTACCTTATTTTTCAGGGCAGGAAGACTGTTTCCAGTTATAAACCACTGCTGGCTGCTATACTCTGTAAACTGGACTAATTTACATGTATTTTTCCCAGCCATCATTTCTGCATCTGGGACATCCAATAACCTCTCTGGAATCCGAATATAATCACCTTCCTTTCCTTCGAACTTATGCCCATTGATCTGCTGAGGATACCAGTGAAGAGCCAATATTGACAAATATGGGCAATTGTCAAGGATGGTTTTGCTTCTACAACAGAAAAGCAAAGGTTTGTTAAAATGGCATGTGCTTGCATACATATTTCCTCTTATATTTGTTAAAATGCACTACAATGGAACTCTGTTCTTTACGTATAACAATGACACTACCAATCCAAAATTATTTGATAGCATATGCCTTCAGTTCTTTTATGGTTAACTGTTGTGACATTTTTGCACAGAACTTTCTGCATCCCCTTACCTGTTCCTCCTTGTAACCTAAAACACGGGTTTTTGAAAGCTGTTCTATGGATATCAAAATACGGGCCGAGCCCGTGGCGCACTTGGTAGAGTGCTGTGCTGGGAGAGCGGCGACGCTCCCGCCGCGGGTTCGGATCCCATATAGGACTGACCGGTGCACTCACTGGCTGAGTGCCGGTCACGAAAAAACGACAAAAAAAAAAAATAAATTAATTAATTTAAAAAAATAATAATAATCTATGGCTATAAAATGCACTTTTCTGTGTTAGTCACATCAGCATTGGTGGAATATGGTTGAGGAAAGGGTGTCCCCCACTAAACTGAAACCCTCTGCTTTGTTTAAGAGTATCATAAACTGTATGTATCTAGAGCCTTGTTTTCATCAAGAGTTTACGTCACGCTTTTCTAACCCATCAGAGCATTGCTAATATAACCATTTGACTGGTTAAAAAACAAACAAACAAACAAAAAAAAACCCAGCCCTGTACAGTGATTGTTATTCATTTAACAATTGTTTTGAAGATCTCCTAGGTATAATGTCATGCACTCTGTGAAATTGCTTCCAAAACTGCATGTGTTGAAATCACTTGGAAGCCTGTTTTCAAGTACAGAGTTCTACATTACACCCAAGACTCAATAAATCAGAATCCTTACTCAGGGAGGGGGTTCTAGAATTTGTATTTGCAACCAGTACTCCAGAGAATCTGATGCAACCTATTCGTGGACTGACACATCATGTTTGCAAATAATGAGGATATACAAAGATAAATCAGATCTGAAACTGGCCTGTAAAAGTTTAGAGAATATTGGTATATTAGAGAAAGATTTACACATTAAATATCCAATGTTATATGTACCACAACAAATGTGGAGTTATGTATAATTAGGTCATGGATCTAAATGATACCTTGTCAAGACCCCCAAATGGAGCAGATAATTTTAAATGGAAGATGTAAGGAAAAAAGGAAAGGGTAGGGGTTAACTTTTTCCCCTAGTTATACACCTTCCCTACAAAAAAATATTTTCCATGACTTTAACCACCTTATTTCAATTGGTGCCTTCATATATCTATCTTTAATCCACTCATTCATACAGGGATCTGGGTCCCTATGTCCAAGCCTCCTATTGAAACACCTCAATTTGTGTGGGCCACACATACTTCCACAACAGTGTGTCAAAAACTCATCTCTTAATCTCCCCATCCAGCTTTCCATATCTTCACAGGTGCCTAAATCTGCCACTGAAGATCCCCTGACCAAGCACAAGGTGGCTGAGACCAGTGAACCTCAGCCACATGGATGCACTCCCCCTTTCCCATTCCCCCACTGGGAATCTATTGAGATTCAGTCCAGTTAGTGCCACCATGAACTCCACTATATTGGCAAACTAAGTGCAATACTACATGCAGTGACTCTAACCAAACTTGACACCAGTGTGCCAAATTTCTGGCCCCTCTTACTTATCAATAACTACACTCTCCCTGATACCTTAACCTCCTACATCTATGCCCTTCAAATGTACTCACCTTGATCAATCCCACAATCTGCTTTATACCTAGGCTAAAGAGAGAAGGGAACCCACACATTAGCATGTAGTTTAGCATTACTACAAATCCACGCTGACCAACCTCAGTGAGCCCTTCAATGCCACTTGCCATGGTTTTTACTTGGCTTCCAATTGATTGTTCTAGACTCCATTATTCTCCTCAATATCCTTGCTCTATTCTCAAATCCTTCACTCTCAGGAGATGTCCCTGCTATTGCTTAAGGCAATGTATAAATAATGATCAACATCTTTAAAGTTTCCTGAGTAAAAAAACTAGTTTTGATCTCTTATAATCTATGTTCAGTTTGTCACTATCATGTTAATTCTACCACCTAATTATTTTCAAGGTACCACTCTCCTAGGCCTCTGCCTAATTTTAGCCCTCATCTTCTCTTGCCTTATCCCCATGTAGTCTTCCTATTCCTTGCTTTGCCCTATTCTTTAACCTTTACACTCTTCTCAACATAATGTCTCTAAAATCCTGTCTGATTTCTTATCTCTCTCTCCCACACAGACATACACATACACACACACCCTACCTAGCTTACTCTATGTTCAACCTGTAAAAAAATGATCTCTCTACAAACACATCATGCTATTTCTTGCCTGACTGCTATTGCACACAATGTTTTCTCTTCCTGCACAACTCAAAATGAAAGGCAAGTCTACTTAGAAAAAGTGCATGGCAGAAAACATATTAATTCCTTTATTCATTTTCTTCACTCATTATACCATAACCATTGAGAATCTACCATGTGGCAGACACTGTGGCCCTATAAATACTTTAGGCAACGAGACAGAAAAGGCCACTCTTTTTTTTGCATTTTATACTCTTTTGAGTTTTTGCTTGGCCTTTGAGAGCACAGATATGGGACTCAACATTCACAGCAGGGAAAATGGTTCACTTCTAAGACAACCTCAATGTCCTGGTGATCTTGCAGAAATATGGAAAAACAAGTGGAGAAGAATGGGGTTATGGGAATGCAAAGCTATAAACTATTTGATTTCATTGAACAACACAGTTGAACATAGTTCGAAAGGAGAAGAGCAATGGCAGATATTTCTTGACTATACACATAAACACACACATACACTGTGGTCAGTCTCAGTGCAAACTTATTTCACCCAAATAAACGATCCATTTCACAGGTTTCTGAAGACATTTATAAAAGGCACTAAGGAGCTGAACTCCTAACCATTGGTCTCAGATGGATGTTTCGGAGCAGTGCTGAGGACTGGAGAAGGGGCTTCCTGAATGGGCATGGGAGGCTTTTCTGATACTTTGCTGATTTGCCTCATTAAGAAAACCTCAATCCCGAGGACTCACAGATCAGGGTTAAAGGAAGAGTACAAGGTAAGGGAATGTTGGTTCTGTACCTTAACCTCAAGTCACACCCTGGCACTGATCTGGAACAAAAGTCTGGAGCACTCTGGAGCCATAAGGCTTTAGGGGATGGTTTTTTTTACAAAGCTGGTGATTACAATCTCTTCTGACAACATGGTGTGGTGGCCAGCATGGCTTATGGAGTCAAGTAGGCCTGAGATTTGAGTGCAAGCTTCACCATGGACGAATTGCGTGGCTCTTGGTAAGCTGTGTGCCTCTCCCACCACCTCACTGAGACTTAATCCCCACTGTAACTGTTGTGGAGGGTGAGAAATCCTATTATGGTAATTGAAAGGTGGGGCCTTGAAGAGGTGATTAGATTGTAGGACCATGCCGGAGTGAATGGATTAATAATGGTGGTCAGGGGAGTGGTTCTGAGGGCTTTAAAAGGAAAACACATGAAGACTTTTTCTCTCTCTGCTTCTGCCATCTCGCAAGATAATATCCTATGTAGCTGAAGCCACCACCAAGGAAGTCCTTCATAAGACATGTTCCATGGACTTTGGACTTCCCAGCCTCAGAAACTGTAAGCAATAAATTACATTTTCCTACAAATTACCCAGTTCCATGTATTTTGTTATAAGCAACAGAAATGGACAAATACACTGTGTAAGGTCCCTAGCCTCAGTTTCCACCTCTGAAAATAAGAATAACAAAAACCTTAACTCTAATCCTGTATAGCTACTTAAAATGATCTTTTGTAAGAATAAAATAATGTAGGTACAATTTGTAGCAAGGATTAGGTTGAACCATATGAAATTTTCAATATTATGCTGTTTTTACCTACAAAAGATGTGATTCATATTGTTCAATTAAATACAATGTCAGGATTATAGCAGAAGTACAGTTAATATAATTTATACTATTATTATTGTTGTTATTTTATATCTTGTTCTCTCTTGTAATCCTTTTATATATGGATTGACTACCTCTTTGGATTTCATGTGTATTTTCATCAAAGAACTAAACAAAAGTTTTACATATCCAACTGATTTCTTAATTAACCTGTAGAGCTCATGTAGAGCCCCATAAAGATATAATTTAAATTATCATAGAAGATTTTTTTAAATGTAGTCCTCAAACTGTCTTTGAATTTCATGTGACTTAATGAACACTGATGACAGCAGTGAATAATAAAATCTACGGAGATTTTTATAAACACTTTTAACCATACACGTCCCATTAAATAATGGTCATATAACAGTCATTGCTTTTTAGATAACATACATTTCTGTGAGAATTGGGAGGAGTCTCAATTTCCAACCATGTTCTATTATTAGCCATTTTTATGTTAAATGGAAATAAAACACTTTTTGGTCTTTGTACTACAATGAACCAATTCATCTTATGAATATAATTTATGATACCGTGGCATCTGAAGTAATAAAACTAATCATAAGTTAATAATGAACATGAGCCACATTTTATTTTTTCCTTTTCCTCTTGCTGGCTTTCTGCCATGAAATAACAACACTGAGAGCCATCTCCAATGGATGAAACAATCACAACTCCAGGGAGAAGCACAATTAATAGCACATCAAAGCACTCCTAAAAGGTTCCAACCACCTTCTTATTTTTCTTGATGTAGCTGCTATGTTTTCTTCAAATAATTAACTTCATTTACCCAATAAGTACAATGCATCAACCACATAATTCTTAGTTACATCATCTGAATGTCAATTTGCATTACAAATGGCATTGTAAACAGTGAAGAAATATACATAAGGTATTACTAATATATTAAAAGACACTTACTTTTCACCAGGAGAGCCACAGGTAATACCAGTCAGCAGAGAAAACGCAAAATTCTCAGTCACTTCAGTAAAGTGGCTGAATCCCCTAGTGTCCTTGCGCTTTGGGTTAACAAGAGCACAAAGAATCTCATAGAAAAGAGTTCGGCTTTCAATACTGAAAGCTTGATTTTTTCCTTCAGAAGTTATCTGGAAAAAAAATCCAAGTATAAAAATATGTATTCAAAAATAAATTTCTTAAATGATATAAATGCATATATAACATGTGTTCTTTGTTTACAGTTATTAACATTAACAAAATAAGGAAAAGCCTATGAAGAATTTAACAGAAATTGGTATCAAAATTATATTTCAAATATATCCATTTGCACTTTATAAGTAATTATTTATAAAGAAAAGGCATAATCACCAAAATATTTTCTATTTATCATTAGATAAAGCCCCAAATGGTTGCATGGATCTTTAATTTTAACTATAATAATTAACTTCATGAGTTATAATTAATTCCACTTTTCCGTCTATCCCAAGGATTCTTATTCTTTTGACCAACAAATAAGGAAATAAATACCTCAAGAATACTTGTTTCTAATAGGAGCAAGGTTATTCTTAATTATCTGTTTTACAATGAGGAGAAGCCACTATAAATCACTAAATTCCTAAAGCACCGAATGAGAAAATCTTTTCTAACCAAGAACATTCCAGAGCTCCTGGCACTGTTGCCTATTTCAGTAAGTATATTTCTTATTTGAAAGGACTGGCTTATGTGTTGTTTGACAGACAAGGAGAGAAAGAGAAAAAATCACCTTCATGATTTTTCCTAGCCAGAATGATCAGAACAGCATCTTTATTGTCTGACTAAGCTTGGGTGTGAAGCCATTGACTTCTTATTTCATTACATTCTAATATACCTGATAAGTCTCTATTCTTCAAATTCCAAAAGTCATCACTTTCTCAATGATTCATACACTGTACCCCGCCCTCCAACATGCATTATCACTTTCTTTGTAACCTGCTCGTACCATTATTAATGAACTTATGACAACCTTGAAAGTATTTTCTGCTGATTCTACTAAATGAGCGCATTGAGGAAGTGACTTGTGTTCCCCATATTTTTTTTATAACTTTGTAATCTAATACAGTTCCAAGCTCATAACAGAACTGAAGACCTGAATTTATAATTGTAGCCATCTCAAAGATAATTAGGAAGAATGGAGAATAATCCACAAAGAAAATATAACAAAAGGTACAGAATAAAAATTTAACAGTGCAAATATTACAAATGGAGACAGAGAACAGCCCACAGGATACTGAAACAAACTGAATATAAGTGGAAAATAAGCTCAAGAAAATCTTCCAGAACTCAGAGAAAAGATAACAGACAAGTAGGACAAATTTTAGGACAAATCCCCAAGGTACAAGCATATAAAAGAGCAGATAGGATTAAACAAACAAACAAATCACACAGTTCTTTAATAAGCAAAAGAAATATTCATGTCTAAAAATGCAGAGATTGCTGTTTACCAGAGAAAATTAGGAAAACAGACAACACCAGATGCATCTGGGTGATTTTAAAAATATTATTTCAAAAGTGAAAAAGAAACATACCATAAACCAGACAGAAAAAAGTTACTAACAGAGAAATAAAAATTCAGTTTAACATCAGACTTTTCTGAAAATAAAATGTTAGAAGCCAGCAATGCAACATGTGCAGAAATTTCAGAATTAAAGGCTGTGATCCAAGAATTCTAGAGCTGCCCAAACGTTCATTCATATCCAAGAGAAACAGAAAGTTTTTCTAAGTAAAGCACACAAAACTAAAACAAAAAGGCCATTTCTGTCACAGACTGTATGGGCACTTAGTAGTTCTCAGCACTTTATATTAACTTCTCTAATCTTCACAACAATCCTGTGAAGAAGATTTTGTTTTCAGATAAGGAAACTGAGGCAGAAAGAGGATGACAAACCTGTCCTAGGGCACAGGATTGGTGACTGGCCAAGCCTAGGAGGTACTGCGGCTAGTCACCCTGCACCGAATCACAACATCTCTCGCTTGTCTAAAAATAACAGCACACGTTGACTCAGCTCACAGACAAGTGAGCCAGAATTGGTGCGAGCATGAAATAAAAAACCAGCCAGTACAATATAGCATTGTCTAAAGCATTGTTAGTATGATTATAAAAGAAATGAAACATAAAAAGTAATCTTGAAGTATAGGATATATAATACTAAAAAGTATATAAGAAATATTGTGTTTTGTGGCTTTAAAAGACCATTGTACATAAACAAACAAAGAACTCCCAAAATTATCAAAATTGGCTTACAAACAAGTAGAAGACCTGATTCAACCATGGCAAAAATTAAAAAGCTGTAAGGATAGAAAACAAAAATGTAGACCCTCGGAGATGGGAGATGGTCTGTCAAACTTCCACAGAACAAATCATCCCTGTGCTCTCTCAAGTGTTCCAGAACACAAAATTAGAGGCAACACCTCCTGACTCAGGCTTTGCAAGCTTCACTAACCAGGAAACTGAAACCTGAAGAAATTAAAAGTTAGCCTATCAAATCCAGCAGGGTCTTAAAAAACTGATGTTATTAAGGCAGCAGATGGCTTTTAGAATAAAATCGATTGCACCATGCCTGGGAAAATCAGGGCATAGAATATTATGTCATAGCAAAAATTTGCCTGAATCCCACAGCTGGATTTTATCCAAAATATCTTTCCAGTAAGCCATGTAAAGGTGTTGTTCTTTTTGGTAAAACATTTGCATCATCTGAGCATAAGTAAGTAGTCACCTCTACTGTGTATATAATGTCTAAGATTTATTGAAATCTTGCTAACAATAAATATATCATATAGAGTAAATTAGAATATAATCCATTGAGTAGATTAGAATTTAGAATCTGAGGGAAATAAAACTTTCAAATATGAAACAATTTCACTTAAAATACAAAATCTTATAGAATGAAGTTCTATCCAGTACTTGGAAGTTCTAATATGTACTATTGAATTTGAGGTTATTTTAGAATGTATAATAATTTCATATGGTATGTATGAATGAATGACTGCCAGATAAAGTACAGGTGATCCTATTTTAATTTTAAATAAACAAACAATAACTTTTTGGCATAAGTATGTTCCCAATAAGTATGTGCAATATACCTATACTAAAAAAATGTATTTGTTGTTTATCTGAAACTCAAACTTAACTGGGCATCCGTTATTTTTATTTGCTAAATTTTGTAATCTTATCTACATTTTCAGTGTTTGTTTCATTACTCTCCATTTCATTATTGTAACTAAGTCTAAAACGTGAAATATTTATATATTTTGGGATATATTTCATGGATACCTCAGAATTTTTATGGATACACCAGAATTTATTTAATCAGGCCCCTCTTCATGGCTATTACTTTTTCCAATTTTTGTTATTATTATAATTAGTGCTGAAAAAAATATTCTCGTCACACATGTATTTGCACAAATGTTCCCCACACCTGTTAGCTGTCTTTTGACCTTGCTTGTGGTATACACAAAGAGAAATTTCATTTGAACTGTCATGTGTTCAAGTTTATCAATCATTTGTTTGATGCTGTAGAAAGAACTTGTCCACTCCAACTTTACATATTAAAAGTGATTCATCCACATTTTCTGCTACTTTCACAGGTTCAGTTTTACAATGAAATTTTTGATATGTCTAGAATTTATTTCAGACTAGGGTTTCAGACAGGGATCAACTCTATTTTGCTTTCTAATGGTTAAGTCAGCTGTTTCAACACCATTTACTGAATAATAATTTTGTACCCATTGACTTCAAATGTCACCTTTTTCAAATACAAAATTTTCGTATGTGCTTGGGTTTATTTCCGCACTTTCTGTTCTGTTCCATCCAACTGAATGTCTAGTACCAGTGCCACCCTATTTTAATCACTGTAACTTCACAGTATATTTCAAATATATTTTCATATCTGGTGGAATGAGACCCCTCATTTTTCTTCTTCTTCAGAAAATTTCTGTCCATTCTCACATGTTCACTCTTCAGGTGAACGTTAGCATCATTTTGTCAACGTAAAAAAGACTCCAAGATAACTTATTGGTATTTTGATAGGGATTACATTGCATTTATAGGTTAATAGAAGGAGGTTGACTCTGTAGTATTGAATCTTTCTATTGAAGAACAAGGTAAAATTTTGTATTTATTCAAGTCTTTTATGTTACTCAGTAGTACTAATATACATATAAAAATGGTATTTGAGATACAATATACCATAATATTAAAAAAGAAAAATTACTGACAACCTGATTTGAAAATAATCAGAGCTCAGAAGGCTTCAGCGGTAACAAAATGCTCATCATTTTCTTTTAAGAATTCCAATGATATTCTACTTGATTTTATAATATTTTTATAACATTTAAAATATATTTTATTTCTTCAATTATTCTCAGGTTATTTATTTCATGTAAATTATTTTTTTCTTTTTAATTTAATTTAATTTTGTCAATATACAATGTGGTTGATTACTGTGGCCCATTACCGAAACCTCCCTCCCACCTCCCACTCCCCCGTCCCTCCCAAAACCTCATATCTGTTCGCTTGTCGTATCAACTTCAAGGAATTGTAATTGTTTTGTCTTCTTCCCTCCCCCACCCCAGTTTATTTGTGTATTTATTTATGTATTTTTAACTCCCACAAATAAATGAGAACATGTAATATTTTGCTTTCTCTGCCTAACTCATTTCACTTAACATAATTCTCTCTAGGTCCATCCATGTTGTTGCAAATGGCAGTATTTCATTCTTTTTTATAGCTGGGTAGTATTCCATTGTGTAGATATACCACATTTTCCGTATCCACTCATCTGATGATGGACATTTGGGCTGGTTCCAGCTCTTAGCTACTGTGAAGAGTGCTGCAATAAACATTGGAAAACAGGTATACCTTCGACTTGATGATTTCCATTCCTCTGGATATATTCTCAGAGTGGGATAGCTGATTCATATGCTAGATCTATCTGCAATTGTTTGAGGAACCTCCATACCGTTTTCCATAGAGGCTGCACCATTTTGTAGACCAGCAACGGATGAGAGTTCCTTTTTCTCCACAACCTCGCCAGCATTTATCATTCACAGTCTCTTGGATATTAGCCATCTTAACTGGAGTGAGATGGTATCTCAGTGTGGTTTTGATTTGCATTTCCCGAATGCTGAGTGATGTTGAGCAATTTTTCATGTGTCTGTTGGCCATTCGTATATCTTCCTTTGAGAAATGCCTATGTCGCTCTTTTTGCCCATTTTTAAATTGGGTTACTTGTTTTTTTGTTGTAAAGTTGTTTCAGTTCCTTGTATATTCTGGATATTAATCCTTTGTCAGATGTATATTTTGCAAATATCTTCTCCCACTCTGTTGGTTGTCTTTTAACTCTGTTAATTGTTTCTTTTGCTGTGCAGAAGCTTTTTAGTTTGATATAATCCCATTTGTTTATTTTTCCTTTGGTTGCCCGTGCTTTTGGGGTCGTATTCATAAACTCTGTGCTGAGTTCTACTTCCTGAAGTGTTTCTTCTATGTTTTCTTTAAGAAGTTTTATTGTTTTGGGGTGTATATTTAATTCCTTAATCCATTTTGAATTGATTTTAGTATATGGTGAAAAGTATGCACCTAGTTTCATTCTCCTGCATATGGATATCCAGTTATCCAAGCACCATTTGCTGAAGAGGCAGTCTCTTCCCCAGCATATAGGCTTGGTGCCTTTGTCAAAAATCAGATGGCAGTAAGTGTGTGGATTGATTTCTGGATTCTCTATTCTATTCCATTGATCAGTGTGTCTGTTTTTATGCCAGCACCATGCTGTTTTGATTATTATAGCTTTGTAGTATAGTTTAAAGTCAGGTAGTATTAGGCCTCCAGCTTTATTTTATTTATTTATTTTTTGCTCAGAATTGCTTTGGCTATGCGTGGTCTTTTGTTATTCCATATAAATGCCTGGATAGCTTTTTCCATTTCTGAGAAAAATGTCTTTGGAATTCTGATGGGGATTGCATTGAATTTGTATATTACTTTGGATAGTATGGACATTTTCACTATGTTGATTTTTCCAATCCAAGAGCATGAGATATCTTTCCACCTTCTTGTGAGCTCTTTAATTTCTCTCAGCAGTGGTTTGTAGTTCTCATTATAGAGATTTTTCACATCCTTGGTTAACTCAATTCCTAAGTATTTTATTTTTTTGGTGGCTATTGTAAATGGGCAAGCTTTCTCAATTTCTCTTTCTGCATTTTCACTATTGGAGAATAGAAATGCTACTGATTTTTGTGTGTTGATTTTGTATCCTGCAAATTTGCTGAAATCATTTATCAACTCCAAGAGTTTTTTTTGTAGAGGCTTTAGGTTGTTCAATATATAGGATCTGTTTTTTTTTTTTTTTCTTTTTTTTTTTTGTATTTTTCGTGACCGGTACTCAGCCAGTGAGTGCACCGGCCAGTCTCATGTAGGATCGGAACCCACGGCGGGAGCGTCGCCACGCTCCCAGCGCCGCACTCTCCCGAGTGCGCCACAGAGACCGTGGCAGAATGAGTTTGGGAGAACTGCCTCTGTTTCAATCTTTTGGAATAATTTGTAGAGAGTTGGTGTCAATTTTTCTTTGAATGTTTGGTAGAATTCTGCTGTGAATCCATCTGGTCCTGGCCTTTTCTTTTTTGGGAGCCTTCTGATAACAGCTTCAATCTTTTTTATTGTTACTGGTCTGTTCAGATTTTCTACATCATCTTGGCTCAGTTTTGGTAGTTTTTGTGTGTCCTTGTATTTTGGAGGTATCAGTTGTTATATCACCTTTTTCATTTCTAATTTGTTATTGGGTCTCCTCTCTTCTTTTTTTAGTTAGCCATGATAACGGTTTGTCAATTTTATTTATCTTTTCAAAAACCAACTTTTTGATTCATTAAGTTCAGCTCTGATTTTAATGATTTCTTTCCATCTTCTAACTTTGGGTTTGGTGTTCTTGTTTTTCTAGTTCTTTAAGGTGAAGTATTAGGTTGTTCACTTGCCATCTTTCCTGGAGAATGATCCATGTGCTGAGGAGAAGAATGAATATTCTCAGGTTGTTGGATGGAATGTTCTGTAGATATCTGCCATGTCCAATTGGTCTAGAGTGTTGTTTAGATCTTGTGTTTCTATGCTGATTCTTTGCCAAGATGATCTGTCCAATATTGACAGTGGGGTGTTCAGGTCCCCTGCTATTATGGTATTAGTGTCTATTTCCTTCTTTAGGTCTAATAGAGTTTGCTTTATAAATCTGGCTGCTCTGACATTGGGTGCATATATATTTATGATTGTTATGTCTTCTTGATGGATCACTCCTTTTATCATTATGTAGTGGCCTTCATTATCTCTTTTTATGGTTTTTAGTCTAAAGAATATTTTATCAGATATAAGAATAGCTACTCCAGCTGGTTTTTCATTTATGTTTGCATGGTAAATCTTTTTCCATCCTTTCACTCTTAGTCTATGTGGGTCTTTATAAGCGAGGTGGGTCTCTTGAAGGTGGCATATAGTTGGGTCCTCCTTTTTAATCCAGTCAGCCAGTCTGTGTCTTTTGATTGGGGAATTTAATCCTTTTACATTAAAAGTTGTTATTGAAAAGTGTTGATTTACTCCTAGCATTTTATTGATTTTTGTTTGGTTGTCTTAGGTGTCTTTTGTTCCTTTCTTTCTGAATTACTGTTTGTCTTCTGTATTTGTTGGTTTTTTGGGTTGTAGATAACTTTTTTTTTCTCTTCATTGTTGGCATTTTTATTTTACTAGTGGGTTTTGATTTTTCTTGGGTTTTTATGGCAGTGGTAGTTATTTTTCAGTTACTAAACCTAGTACTCCCTTGAGAATTTCTTGTAAGGGTGGTTGTGTGGTACTGAAAATCTGCAGTTTTTGTTTGTCTGAGAAATATACTGTTTCCCCTTCATTTTGGAAGGATAGCCTTGCAGGGTAGAGTATTCTTGGCTGGCAATCTTTGTCTTTTAGTATTTTGAATATATCATCCCGTTTCTTTCTGGCTTTCAGGGTTTGTGATGAAAAGTCTGATGTTAGTCTGATGGGGGCTACTTATAGGTGATTTGATGCTTCTCTCTTGCAGCTTTTAAGATTCTCTCTTTGTCTTTGAGTTTTGCCAATCTGAGTATAACATGACTTGGAGAAGACCTTTTTGGGTTGAATACAGTTGGGGATCTTTGAGCTTTCTGAATCTGAAGATCTGTGATTTTTCCTATACCTGGGAAGTTTTCTGCCACTATTTTGTTGAATATGTTTTCAATGCAATCTCCTTTTTCCTCCCCTTCTGGAATACCCATGACTCGAATATTTGAGTGCTTTAGGTTGTCTGATATCTCTCTTAGATTTTCTTCAATGTTTTAATTCTTTTTTCTTTTTCTTTGTCTGCCTGTGTTATTTCAAACAGCCCATCTTCAAGGTCAGAAGTTCTCTCTTCTGCTTCTGCAAGCTTGCAGGTTAAACTCTCTGTTGTGTTTTTTATTTCACTGAATGAATTCTTCAGTACAGCAAGCTCTGCTACATTCTTTTTCAGGGCATTGATTTCCTTGTACTTTTCTTCTTTCAGGTCCTGTATACTTTTCCTCATTTCATCATGTTGTCTAGCTGAGTTTTCTTGTATCTCATTTAGTTTCCTTTGAATTATCACTCGAAATTCCTTGTCAGACATTTCATGGTCTTCTTGTTCTATAGCATCCAAAGCTTAAGAGTTATTAGCCTTTGGTGGTGTACTTTCTTGATTTTTCATATTTCTGGTATCTTTCCTTTAATGTTTAGTCATTGTGGCAAGGGATTTCATGGTCCACTGGTTTGACACTACTGTCTGGCTAGGATCCTGCCGGGGCTACCAATTTGGCACACCTCCCTCAGTGTCTGCTCGGTCACATGCTGTAACATGCTTGGTAACGTGGTCGCCTCGGGTCTTGGGCCTCTCCAGGGAGGCACCTCTCTGGTTGGCATGCACTTGGCCAGGCTGAGGATGGGGTCTGGCAGTAGCAAGGCCTTCCTGCTAGGTCATGCACTGGTGCCACAAGGCACGTGGTCTCCATGTGACATTTTCCCATAAGAGCTATGTTCATAATCCAGTTTCATTATTCATGACAAAACTAACAAAAAATAATCAACATATATGACTTGGTAACTTTACTGAATTAAGTGTTGATTCTCGACCAATAATATACATCTCTCTTATACAGTGTACTGAGGAAAAAAAGTAGCAGAATTTTCTTATTTCTTCTTTAAATTATATGAAATGAGGTTCTCTTTTCTACCCTAAAATGTAGCTACTATACATTCTTTCCCTCTTCTTGGCCATAATCAACTATCTATTGTCCTATGCCATTTTATTATTAAAAATTTAAGTAACACTATTTCCTGGAATGGGTTCTTCTCGCTATGATTTTCTCAGCCTAAAGTAGCAATTGATTCTCTTTACAAGCTGTTTGGCATAGTCTCCTCTTCTTACCTATGTACTTTATAATTTTATTTTCTACCCTTCAAGTATTGTATTTTAAGAGATACCATAGGAAGTAAAATACACTTGATAATCTAAAACCCCATAGTAAACATTTTAATTGTTTAAAGGTCACCATGTAAGAAATACAGTATTTATAAATTCATATGTATGTACTCAAAAGTTTTTATACTTACATATAAACATGCTGATAAGAAATAACTTGATAAAAATATCTAAAATAGCCCCCTGCAGAAGTCTTTTCCTTTAGTAATAATTCTTTTCAGGTATTTTTTTCATTTATATTCCTAGGATCTTCCATTTTCATTTAATTCCATCATTTGCAGAAGTGTAAATAAATAAATAGGCTTCAAATAAAACTTGGTTGGTCCAAGGCCATCTTAAATTGTATGTCTGAAATAATCTCGTGTGAAAGTTTTCAGTGCTCAGGAGGAGCAGAGAACAAACAAAGGGCAAAACCTCCCATTCTTCAGCATTTAAACTGAAAGGACTACATAGATAATCTAGTCCAAGTTTTTTTTTTTTTATGGACTAAAAAAAAACTGAGGTTCAAACACCAAAGATAATTGGCCAGTTTCTGGAGAATCACAAAGAGCCTGTAGCTTCCAAAATCTTGTTCCTCTTTTCAGGCCCTGGGCTGTCCTTACTGCTGCAATGGGTAACTCATCAGTCCCCAAGTTTAAGACTGAGGTTTCCAAACAGATGTCAGTCACATCCAAACCATTCTTATGTTCAGAAATTTATCTTTATCATAATTACATGAGAACTGACATTATAACAAAATGTGACTTTTGTTTCATTTTGGTTTTTTTAATTCAGGAAACTTTACCCAACTAAGTGCTTACATTTGCAAGGACTTCTTACCTTTTCTATTAAGTGCATCACAGCACTAAGTTGTTCCTCTGTGTTCTCTGTGGCCACTTTCATGTTGATGTTGTGCAGCACTCTGTTGAGAATGTCATTATCCAGGGGCTGGTGTAGCTGATCTGCAAGCCCCCAAACGGCCTGCGAATCCGCATCAGAGACAAGAGTGATGTTGGCAGTCCCGTACATGTTATCAATTCTGGCACCACCTTTTGGGTCAAAAAGCACAATCTGGAAGCGTTTAGGAAATGGATTTAAAGACCCTGTCTCTGGTGTTAGGATGACATCCACTATGGTGTTTCTCTGTCCGGGTTCAAAGACCAATGTGCCTTCAGTTCTCACAAAATCCTTCCCAGAAATAGCTGGAGATATCAGAGTACGACCAATTGTTTCAGCACTTCTCAATTCCTGAAAAATTAAACAATACCATTAAAGTGAATTTGTATACCCCTGATCTTGTCCTAAACAAATTCGTATTTCTTAAACAAATTCTATTTCTCTTAACAAACTGATGAGCAACAATAACTGTAGTAAAACATGCAGTTTTATACTTTTTCTAGTCTTCTAAGATAAATTAGAGAGATAAATACACATAAGTGTTGAGGTTAGGAAAGACAGATGGCTAAGAATAGATCGAAGAAGAGAATTAGCAAAAAATGTCACTACTGCCTCACAGAATTTCTCCAGTTGTGAACACACTAAAATTTTTGCTTTAAATAACACATGCTGCAAAATATAAATATGGAGGAAAAGAAAGAATATTTACATTTTTATTCTCACCTAGAAATTTTTTTGGAAAGCAGGGTGGGGAGAGTAGAGAGGAGGTACAGGGGAGGAAGTAGGCAGAAGAAGAGATTAACCTCGTTTACCTGTAGGTATGGGAATATCCTAAGGAATAAGGTCCTGGATGTATGTACCTCTGATTTTCTTCCAATTATGCTTACTAAAAAGTTTTTTGGAAAAAGTTTTTTTTGGAAAGTGAAACATGAACACTTAGCCAAGGAAGAATCAAAGGAATGTTCATTTATTTACTACTGAGCCAACAACTATTAAACTCCCAGCAGACACCAGGTGGCATATTGTGGATGCAGATGTGAGTAGCAGAATGCCTGCACTCATGGAACCTACCACTCTAGCAGAGGATATAGATAGTACAAGGACTATGAAACCAGTGATATATTTTTACATGAAGATGAGTTCCGTGAAGAAAAATAAGACTAAAAAAGGGAATGCAGTGTGACGGTAAATGTATTATTTTAGATAAGGCTGGTCATGGAAGTTCTTGATATGATATTTGAACAGAGGCCTGAGTGAAGTAACGGAACAGGTGACATGAGGATCTCAGGGGACATGTTCTAGGCCAAGGAAACAGCACTTACAAAGGCCATGAGGTGAGAGGAAGAATCAGAAGGCCAGTGTGACTGGATGAAGGAAGAGAGTGCTGGAAGCTGGCATGAGAGAGGTAAATAGGGGTCAGATGAAGTAGGTCCATTATTTTAGATGTGACAGGAAAACACTGGAGGATTTAAGCAGGAGAGTGACACGTTCTATTTAAAATTTTCATGAGTGTTCTGCTTCTTGTGCATCCTAGGCTACAGCAAGACCAAGCACGGAAGCAGGGAGAAACGACAGGAGGGTTTTGCATTAGTTTATACAAGAAACAGTGGTAGCTTGGACTAGGGTAAGATGAGTAGAAGCAGAAGACTCTGACTGGGAGTATATGTAGAGTCAGTAGGACTTTCTGATGAATTCGATGTTGGGTGGAAGGAAGAGGAGAATTGAGGCTAACTCCTGGCTGTTTGCCTGGATGAATGGGTAATTGGATGAATGGTGAAAAACTGGGAAAAATATTGTTAAGGGATAAATCAATAGTTATTTATTAAACATATTAAGTCTGAGATGCCTCTTAGACATTCAAGTGAATAGGTCAAGTAAGAGCACTCAGATACATGAGTCTGGATCAGAGGAGATAAAGAGGCTATTGATAAAAATTTGGGAGCCTTCAGTTTACAGATGATACTGTTAAGTAATGGGTCTGGATGGTCTACCCTAGAGAGTGAGGCTTGGTGGACTCCAACATTTATTGGCTGGGAAGATCAATATAAGCAACAGGAAAGAGCTCCCAGTGAGGTAGGAGCAGAAATGTGTGGTATTCCAGAAGCCCAAAGGAGAAGAGCATGCTTCACAAAGAAGGAAGGATCAGTATGTCAAAAATGAAAAATCAATGAAGATAACGGATTTTCAAGAGCATTTACTGTGGTAATGCTTTAAAAAGGTAACAAAAGGCCTTACTGAAGAAAAAGTTCAAAAATCTATTGGCTTTAGAATAGGTACATTAAAGTATCCATTGGAATACTATATAACAGTGGAAGTGAAAGAATTAGAACTACACACATCAGCAAGGGTATTTAGCAAACATATCACTGGACAAGACAAGTACACCACAGAACAATACAATTGAAATAATCCCATTAGCATAATTTCCAGAACAGGTAAACTCAAATAACATATGGAAGGTGGTAAAACTATAATTAAAAGTGAGGAAATAAACATAAAAGTTAGCACAGAGGTTATCTGTAAGATGGGGAGAGTCAAGGAAAAAGCAAGATGGCATCAGAGAAGGGTTCATGGAGGCTAGTTTTAAAATCCTGGTAAAGTTGGATTTCAACTAGGTGGTGGTGATTTGATTACTATGCACTGCACATACACATTTTGTCCACTGTTTTCTGGTAAGATTTATTTCATAAGTCAAACATTTAAAGAAAGCAAAACAATCAAATTCTTCTTATGTTTATAAAATGTGTATAATAAACTCAAACAAGAATCACTGTGCTATTTTAAAGTGACAATGAAAATCAATATAGAAATACTGTAGTCTGGGAATAGAATAGGCAATGTGAGAATAAGGAGGAAAAACCTGTTCTTATACTTGTGTGCGTGCTTTGAGCTAATACCCACATATATAAATGAAAGTATTTTGGAAGAGGTTTTCAAATTTGTTTTAGCTATAGGCTTATTTAATTGAAGGATAACTAGAATAGGTGATGTTTTCATTATCTTGAATGATAAGGACCAGAAATTTCTTTTTAACTTTATATCACAAACACTTAGATAAAACAGAATTTATGCTAAGAATATATAGTGTTTATACACATGGGAATGCTGGCCTACCAAAGAGTATGTATGCTATAGTGACTGTTTTAACTACATCAATCTATTTAAAGGAAAAGGAAAATCAATATCATCGCAACAGGATAGCAAGTTGGTCCATAATTATTTCATCATCTTTGCCAGCTATTGGAAAAGATAAATTATATGTCTTTGCCTTCTAGTCGTACGCCTGGCATTCAGAGAGAGAACAATGCAGAGGCAATGAAGCAACAGCAAAATAAAATAATAACAGAGCTGAAACTTTTATTTCTAATTTTTTAAATTAAGCTTTTTATTTTGAGGTAAGTACAGATTCACATGCAGTTATAACAAACAATAAAGAGAGATTTGCTGCACCCTTTACCCAATATCCCTTATTGGTAACATCCTGCATAACTATAATCTAGTATCACAACCAGGATACTGACATTAATGCAGTCAAGATACAGAACATTTTTATCACTTTGAGAATCCTTCACATTGACTTCTACAGCTGCACTCGCTTCCCCTTACCCCACCCCCATAATTTCTGGCAACCACCAATCTCTTCTTAATTTCTATAATTTTGTAATTTTAAGAATATTATATAAGTGGAATTATATAACCTTTTGTTTGTTAAGAATTAAGGTTAATTTACTGAAATCAAGCAGCTGAAAGTGCATCTTTTCATATATTTTGGGATTGTTTTTTTCCTGTTGGCATGATTATCTGGAGATAACTCTAGCTTGTTATGTGCATCAATAGTTTGTCCCTTATTATTCCTGAATAGTGTTCCATGGCATAGATTAAGGCCTACAGTTGTTTAAACATTCACCCACAGAAGGACATCTGGATTGTTTCTGGTTTGGGGCTACTATGAATAAGCTGCTATAAACACACGGTACAGGTTTTTGTGTGAACGTAAATTTTCACTGCTCTGGAATAAATGTGTGGGAGTACAATTGCTGGGTCATACGTTAGTTTATGTTTAGCTGTTTAAGAAACTAGCAAACTGTTCTCCAAAGTGGCTGTATCATTTTACATTCCCATCAGCAACGAATAAGAGATCCAGTCTCTCAGAATCCTTGCCAACATTTAGTATTATCACTGATTTTACTTTAGCAATTCTGATAGGTTAATAGTGATATATCATTGTGGTTTCAGTTTGCATTTTGCTAATAGCTAATGATGTTGAACATCTTTTTATGTGCTTACTAGTCATCTGTGCAAACTCTTTGATGAAATGCATTGCTATATCTTTTGTCCATTTTTGTTTACTGTGGGGTTTTTTTTGGTTTTTTTTGTTTTTTTCCTTCCTGATGTTCCAAAGTTCCTTCTTATTATTCCCTTTCTGTGTAGAGTACTTTCTTTAGCCATTCTTTTAGGGCAGGTCTATGGGCACAAATTCTTACTTTTTCTTTCATCTGAGAATTTCTTCACTTCCCCTTCATTTCTGAAGGATACCTTCCCCGGATATAGAACTCAGGGTTGATGGTTCTTTTCGTTCAGGACTTGAAAAATGTTGCATCACTGCCTCTTGGGCTCCATGGTTTCTGATGAGAAATCTGCTGTCATCCTAATTGTTTTTGCCCTATCAATAAGACACTTTCCTCTCTTGGCTCCTTCAATATCTTTGTCTTTAATTTTTTGAAGTTTGACTGTGATATCTCTTAGTGGGGATTTCCTTAGGTTTATCTTGTTTGGGTATTGCTCAGCATCTTGAATATATAAGTTTATATCTTCTGCCAAATTTGGAAAATTTTCAGCCATTATTCTTCAAGTACTTTTTCATCCCTGACCTCTTTCTCCTTTCTTTCAGGACTCCAATAACACAATGTCAGATCGTTTGTAATAGTCACATAGGTCCCTGAGGCTCTGTTCATTCTTTTTTCAATCTAGTTTCTTTCTATTTAGATTGGGTAATCAATTGGTATTGTTTTTCTTCAAGATCACTGATTCTTTCCTTTGTTCCCTTCATTCTGATGCTGAGTCTATTTATTCAGTTTATTTTGGTTATTATATTTTTTAGCTTTAAAATTTCCATTTGCCCTTCTCTATGTCTTCTATTTTGTTTGCTGAAATATCCTATTTCTTTGTTGAGACTTTTTATTTTTCTGATTTGTTTCAGGAATGTTTGTAACTGCTTACTGAAGCATTTTTACGATGGCTACATCAGAATTTTGCCAGATAATTCTAATATCTGTCATCTTTTCATCAGCATCTGTTTATTGTCCTTTTTCATTACATTTTTGATTTTTCTTGTTCTCAGTACAATGAATGATTTTTGATTGAAACCCAGACATTTTGAGTGTTATCTTATGAGACTCTGGAGAGCATTTAAACCGTCTGTTTTAGCTGGCTTTTGACACTGCTGTGGCTGAGGAAGAAAAGGTACCACCTGATTACTTTCAGCTGGAGGTAGAAGTCTGGTTTCCCCACTTGGCCTCTATTGATACTTGAGGGGGAGACAGAGAGATTCGTCATTACTGCTGTTGAGAGGGGGTGGGAGTTCACATTCCACACTAGGCCTTCATTGATACCTCCCTAGCTAAGAAGGGTACTACTACTCCCCCAGTGGTCTCCATTGACACCATGTAGAAACTGGGTGACCTTTTTACTCCTAGACAGTGTTGGAAACCCTGACTCTCCACTAGGTACCTGTGACACTACACCAGTAGAGAGGCTGAGGCCTCTGGCAAGGGTAGAAATCTAGGATCCCCATTCAGTCTTTGCTAATGTGGATAGAGGTGGGGTCAGGTTTTTCTACATTGTTTGGCTGGAGTACAGCAGTTATTATCTAAAAGTTTTCTGTCTTGCTAGGCTGCCCCTTTTCTGTTCCTTTTGCTCAAGAGAGCAGGCTTTTGTGGGAGAGCTTTTCTGGTCCCCATTAGTGTTTCTGTTTGCCAATTTCTTCAGCTTCAAGTCTGTGATATGAGGCAAAAAGAAGATTCTGAGAACTCACCACTATATCATTCCTTGAGTCCCCGGGTCCCTAGCTAGACTGCTATCTTCTCTCCACCTTTCAGAGTCTTCTGATGTTGTTTTATATATAATGTCCAGGGTCTTTAGCTGTACTTAACAGGGAAAGATACATCTACTCCATCTTCCCAGGAAGAAAAGTTCCCTATTCCTAGTAAATTTTTCAGATTCCATTCTTCACTTCCATTATGTTAGTTAAAATAGCACAGCCATGAATACTCCTTACTAAGTCTATAGTATGTGTGTTAGAACAAATAGAGTGTGTGTTTGTGGGTGTATACACAAAGTTAATGAAAAGATTCATATTATCTTTGAATTCTATTTTTCCACAAACTTTTATAAGTACCCTCTTGTATATATGTATACATATATATATACACACACACATATATATATATGTACAGAGAGAGAGAGAGAGATTTGGCAAAAACTGGAGACTGAAGGAAGTCAATGGTTTAGTTCTATTCCATGTCTGAAGGCCTGAGAACCAGGACAGTCAATGGTGTAGTTCCGGTCTAAGGCCAGCAGGCTTGAGACTCAGAAAAAGCCAACGTTTCAGCTCAAGTCCAAAGGCAGGAAAAAGCCAGTGTTCCAATTCAAGGGCTGTCAGGCAGGAAGAATTATCTCTTACTCAAGGGATGGTCAGCGTTTTTGCTCTATTCAGGCCTTCAATTGATTGGATAAAGCTCCCTCATAATGGGAGGGAAATCTGCTCTATTCAGTCTAAATTCATCCAAAAACCCTGACAGAAACACCCAGAACAATGTTTGACCAAATATATAGGTGGTCCAGTCAAGTTTACACATAAAATTAACCATCAAAGTAGGGAAAACTGGAAATGCATAAAAATATATTGCTCCATAAATAAGGGTCTTTATGACTTACATGCTAGTGGCAGCATGTGTTTTGCAAATAATCACTTATGAAGAGTCTAGAAAAAACATAAATGAGTGTGGCAGAGATGCTGGCACTCAGATTCTTCTTTTGAATTCCCCACTTCTTCAATTCCCCACTCGTCTGAGTATATGAACTGGTTTAAAATGTGACTCAACTAAATGTTATCGTCTCTCCTTCCTCTCCAGTCCCCCTTCTCTATAAGTAGTGAGCATATGGCCATATATATTTCATGTGTGAAGAAGAAGAATAAAGCATAAATTTTTTCTCGTTTCTCTTCCTATCTGAAACACTCTAAACAAAAATACTAAAATCTCCCCATTATGAATCAAAATACTTCTCTTTGTGTTCATACAACTTTAAGGCCATTTAGAAAGCAGTTTATTTCTACGGTCTCACAAAATAGAGAATTTTGTCTTCCTGTTCACTGAGCTGTGGACTTTGTCATAAGGATAAGTCTCTCTGCCTGTCAAGCTTCCAGGACAGCATATTACCCATAGCTCTAGACCTAACCTCCCATCCTTGACTCCCACAATGGCTACAAAATAGTACAATACATTGTTGTATTTTAGACACAGAATGTTCTGCTTGTTTGACCCACCCAATAGTGACACTAAACAGGACTTTTAATAAAACTGTAACCTTGAGGCCTAAAGAGTCACCAGGTTTAGAATTTTGAAACAGGGAAATGGCAGCACTGTCCAGAATGGTAGTTTTCAAACCATGGGTTACCTGGAGTTACATGGGTCAAGGAGGGGAAGAAAAAAGGGCTAAAGTAAGCAAGCTCCAATCCCCATGTCATGCTTCATTCAAGCAGAGTGGGTACACATTTTTACTTTATTACATTAGAGTTCTGCTGCTAAATTAAAGTGAAAGATCATGCTGCAAAGGTATATGGGTTGTCTGGGCCAAGCCCAGGATCTGGTCACTTAAGTGTTATGTAGCATGATTCTTCTGAGTCCCCGGATACTCACCTGCTCTGTCTTTAACCTGATGTCACCTAATAAGATGGATCTGAAAAAGTGGCGATGAGGCCTCGTGAATTTACAGATTTAAATAAATATAATGATCAGTTAGTGTCTGAGGTTCTAAACAAGAAAATTTTCAAGTTCGGACATAAACCATAACGAGACCCTTACTTTTTGCTTGCGATCTTATGTAGTTACATTTTGAAGAAATTTTAATGCTCTAGAGATTTGAGAACAGATTCATGTAAGATACTTTGCATTGTATAATCAGATTTATCAAAAGAAAGAAAAATAGAAAAGTCTATCATTTTATTTTATTTATTTTATTTTTTAATTTTTTTTCTCGTTCCTTTTTTCTCATTTTTTTTTTTTTAATTTTATTTTGTCGATATACATTGTGGCTGATTATTGCTCCCCATCACCAAAACCTCCCTCCCTTCTCCCTCCCCCCTCCCCCCCAACAATGTCCTTTCTGTTAAAAGTCTATCATTTTAAAACAACATCTGTTGTTGATGAGTGAAAAACAGAACTGTTTTAAAAATAAAGTTTAAAATAATAAATAAAATGTGAATTAAGATGGTATCCTCAAAAAATAATGTATCAATTGTTCTGTTTCATTACACTTACTGCAGTTAAAGAAGAAAACCTTAATGTGTATGAATATATACATACACACACACACACACACACACACACACACAAATATATATATATATATATTACATTCTTACCTGGGTACTAAAATTAACAGACATCATTAGTCCTGTCCCAGAATTTCTGGCCACCTGTAAACTGATTAAAGTGGCCTTTTTATGTGCCACTGCTAGCCGAGAACCCACGGAAAAATACATGAGGCTTTGAGGTTCATCACTCTGTAAGATTTTAATCCGTGCAAATCTAGCACTATTGTTTATTGCTGCTCCAGCAGTTACTTCATACAATTCCACAAAAAAAAGTATTTCAATTTGACGTATCTGACAAAGAGAAAAAGGAAAAGAAAAAAAAAAGACTATTACTAATACATATCTCTTTTTAGATATTCTGATATTAAGAAATGGTATAATTCATACACATAAATTACAGAAATAAATATACATCCAGAGATACATTGCATAGAAGAATTAAATTCTTATGTTAGATTACCATGAGATTCATTTTTTGATCTTTCTTTAAAAATACATTTACTTACTTTGCATGAGCTTTTCACTGGAAAATCAATGTCAGAAGACATTGTATATATACTACAATAAGCAAAAGAATAAATAAAATGTACTCATATAATGAAATTTAATAAAGTAGTTAAAAGAAATGAACTAGTTCAATACTTTTCAACACAGATGGATCTCAAAAAATGACAATGAGTGAAAATACCAAGTTGCATAATGGCACATACACCATAATACCATAAATGTAAAGTTGAAAATTAAACACAGCTTCCTACATGTTCTTAATGAATACATATTTATGTAAAGATGTTATAACAAACCATACCATGACAGCAGTTGCCTTAGGTGGAGGGGTCAGGTGCAGAAAAGGGCAGGATGTGGAGCTGGAGAATAATACTGGGGGTGGGGAAAAAGGGAGTTTCAACTTTGTAAAGTTTTATTTTTATTTCTTTTACTTTTAAAGGGTTTTAAATAAATATGACCAAATATTGATAATAATGAATCCTGCAATTTTACGTATATTTCAAATTTTCCCAAAATTCAGTATTAAATAAATCTAAATTTAGTCTGCTGGTTATAGTTTGCTCATGTTTTACTTGGTTCTTTCTTAACAATTTATAATGACTTATTTTCTAAAGCCTGAATTCAATTTTACAACATATTATCAATCACCTGTTTTTACTAATGATTCACTCTTACACAATAATCTAAAAATGTTAGCAGTGTTGTTAGCTTCTTGGCATAACCCAAAGAAGCTGAACTGATGCATTTTTCAACTGCATGAGTTTTGTCATTGTCTAATTTGATATAATGCATCATTTTTATCTATCAGCAAAGGGTTTATTCATTATTTGTTTTGTGATATTTTTAATAATAATCATAGTCATGAAACAATACAACAAACCCTTCAGTATTATCCAAGAATAAGTCATATCTTAGTCACACAATAAATAAACTTAATCTCCTTTTGTTGTGTGAAGAAATATGTCTAGCTTTCCTATGGCACACTTCATTCGTTATTTCTGCTGATCAACTGTCATTAAATATTGAAATATGGAAATAACTGTACTATTCCTACTTTTGGGAAACTACATTTGGCAAATACAATTAAGCAAAGCACTCAGAAAGTATGGGTAACTATATCCAAGAGCTATTATCCCCTATCGGCCAAGTGAGCTTGAATTCACAATAGTTTCTTTTAACTAAGGATTTTAGCATATTACATTCCAAATGAGACTCATCTTTATTTTCCAGTACAATATTTTTTTTCATTTCTATGATGATTAGATTACTTACAACCACTTAACAGTAATAAGAATATGTCTAATCTAAGAACAAAACCATCTAAATTGAGCTATATAAAAACGGGTACCTACACATAATCAGACTAGAGACAAAAGGAATCTTCGAGTCTTAATGAAGAACTAGTCTATTCAAGCAATATTCCTCAAGTCTACTGGGAAACAAAGACTCACATATCAGATCTGAACTTCTAGCCTCCTAAACATGACTGGAGACCTCACAAGAAGAACCCATTCCATGTGTAACTGCCAGCAGTTTCCTTTTCTAGTTAGGTCAGAAGCACTCCAAGATGATCTTTAGCCCCAAGTATAAAATGATTTTTCTTGGGCCCATAACTGCTCAGAAGCAAAAAACCAAAGTAATAATGAAACATATTTTACTTAAATATGTTTAAAATTTTTTTAATGTTTAAACACTCTTTAATTGAAACAGATTTTCTGGGTTCAGACCATACTTCCTAAGTTAATCATTACTTTATACATTTTGGTAATATGTAATCATAACATAAATCACTGGGGAAATGGACTGAAATTCAAGAGATGGGTTCTAATCTCAGCTCAGTAATTGAGTAGGCAAGTTACTTAAATTCTTCATAACTTGAAAATGAAAGTATTGAATAACTGTAGAGATTATAATTAGAGATAGGACAGAGTAGAAAAATTTTAAGTTGATGGTCAAGAGACTGGACCGAATTGAGACACCATCATTAATCAGTGATATAATTCTGTGGATGAGTTTGTCATGTTTGCAATATTTGTAAACCTCCTATGACTCTTGTTGATGTAGCTACTATTTAAGTCACTGAATTTCCAAAGGCTCCATTCCCATCTATTCTGAATAACAGCAGTACTTGCCATCTCTTATCAAGGGCCAACTCCTTTCCAAGAAGTGTGCTAGAGTCTCTCATTCATTATTTTAATTAATCTGCCTCATAGCCCTATTATTAACCCCATTAAACCTGGAAGTCTCAGGAAAACTAAACATATTGTCCAATGTCAGAAGAGCTAATATTTGAACCATACTCTCCCATCATCAGAGCCCAAACTCTTAACCACATAATGCCTCCCTAAATAAGTTCAATATAATTGAAGTCCTTCCTTTGACAAAAAAATGAAGAAGATGGTTCTTAGGTCAAAAGTCTAGGAATAATTGTGTTGCTCTGCTAGAACCTCCAAATAATTTCTCAAAGCCCACTACAAAAATGGCTGCAGAACCTGTCTTGTTTACATTGCTCGTTAACAGTTTATCAGACACAAAAAGAAGAATTTGAACTAGATGAGTAGTGTGTCATCTTCTAGTCATAAAACAAAATGCGTATTAGAAGTTCATAGCACTTTTTTAAAAAATATTTTTTTTCTTTTTCATAAGAAACATATCTTCTTCCTCTTCCTTCCTTTTAAATTTCCTCTTACTGAAACTAGAATGTATATTACCATTACCTATACCTGCCTTTTAACTGCTAGGAAGACAATGAAGGCAAAATGCTTTGAAAATTAGCTGCTTCTGAGGATGTGGCAGAAAACTCAACTCTGATCTGATCTTAATGTAAGGTCAGTGCTGCAAAATTTAAAAGAACAAATCACTCTGGGCAAAACAGACAGTATTGAAAAAAATTAACCTGGAAAGCATAAATTTAAGAAACATATTGATTTAACAAGGGAAGTCAGAAAATGGATCTCAATAAGATGACCAGTACTTCTCATCTGAAATAGCCTGGGACAAGAAATAAGACCGTTGGTGCTAAGACAAAACAAGGAGGAAGTGGTGATAACCAAGGGCATGTAACCTTAGGTAATCTAAGACAAGTTTTCTTTCTCTTTTGGAACCAGTAAAATTATTAAAATCCGAAGAAGATATGTATTACTGTAACCTTGGATCAGTATAACAATTAAGGTAATTCTAAGAAGGTGAAAAAACAAGTACAGAAAAAAATGAAAAATAGTTAAACGTACAGAATTGTTATTTTAGAATGGGTTTAGGTATAGGTATATGTTTTTAAGCAATTCTATTTGTGCATGCTTTCTCTGCTGTTTAAAGTGCTTGGTATGTACAAAGAATCCATTATACTTTTGAACATTCATAACTTGGTGACTAGATTTTGAATTAAATATTTGAATTTAATAAATAAGCAGCAAAGAACAAATATTACTGAGTGCTCTTTGGGGATTAAAGTAACACATAATAATCATTTAAGAAAAGCTACACATGATTATTAAATGCCCCATAAAGCTCTGTTAGGTCATCAGTGACCAACACCATTTGAATAATGCTAATTGGAGAGAAGGGGGAATGCCTGTCTCCTAATGTAGTGGATTGAATTATGTCCCCCCAAAACTCATTGAAGCTTGAATTGTATCCCCCATATTTTATGTATTAGAAACTTAGTCCCCACTGTGACTGTTAAGAGGGTGGGAAATCCTATTATGGTAGTTGAAAGGTGGAACCTTGAAGAGGTGATTGGATTGTAGGACCATGCAGTAGTGAATGGATTAAAAATGGTGGTCAGGGGCATGGTTTGAGGGCTTTAAGAAAAGACAGAGGAGAGTCTTTCACTCTCTCTGCTCCCTCTGCTTCCACCATCTTACAATGTTAGACTCCTGGGTCACTGTCGCCACCACCAGATGGACATTGGACTTCCTTGCCTCAGAAACTGTAAGTATAGATTTCATTTTCTTTATAAATTATCCAGTTCCATGTAGTTTATTATAAGCAACAAAACAGACTACTATACCTAGTGCCATGTCAATGTGAACCAATAGAAATTTATCCAAAGACTCACCAAGCATGGCCTCTGTGCCTCTTTCATAGATCAAAACTGAACTCCCTAACTATATAGTAATAAAGAATGAAAGAACTTCCAAGTTTCTGGATATGATAAAAGCAAAACACTAAACATTCAGTGTAACTAAACTGGCTGAAAATGACTGAAGGGATCATTCATACAATGAGAAGCTGAGTCAGGAGAAATCTTGGAAATAGCAAGAAACAAAAAAGGAAAAAAATAATAAGCTTATTTACAAGAATTTAGTCTAAAGACTGCTGCTGTACAGCAAAGAGATTTAGACATTACGGCTGGGCAAGACACAAAGAATCTCCACATAAATAATATGTAAATTTAAATAAAGTGGCTCTTAAATTATTAGTTCTAAAGAAATATAATCAGGAGTTGACAACATTGTGCCTCATTTCCTCTTACCTTCTCTGGTTTGAGTTCAACAGTGATAAAGCATTTTGTTTTACCAGCTGCACAGGTCGTGGCTCCTGTCACAGACAGGAGCTCATCCACTAGGTTTACCCCATCTTTCTGGAGCACAGAGGTTGTTTTGTCAAGTGTGACTCGCCAAAAGACCTTGACATCTTCAAAGGCCCTGTGAATAAAGCAAATGCATGCATATGCATGACAGAGTGTGTTATCGCTATGCCCAACTGTACCTCTGCATCTAAAGTACAGCACTTACTCTACCACTGATAATACTGAAAATGACTAATTCTCCTCATTACAGACAAGAAAATAAAGGTTCAGAGCTGGCCCCGTGGCTCACTCAGGAGAGTGTGCCACTGGTAGTGCCAAGGCCGCGGGTTCAGATCCTATATGGGGATGGTTGGTGCGCTCACTGGCTGAGCGTAGTGCAGACCACACTCTGCCAGGGGCTGCAATCCCCTTACCGGTCAAAAAAAGAAAATAAAGGTTCAGGGTTTATACAGTATTCTTTGACTACATTCTATTCAATAATGAGTAAGTATTGACTGAACCACTTGAATCAGGAATGTGAAAATAAATAAAACTTTTCTGCCTACTGAGGTCCAAAAATGTAAATAAAAATTATAGAGAACTTCTCTCTTCAAGTAAATGTTTCTTATTTGTCTTTTACCAAGAATTTTTCTAAAGGAAAAACACTACTGCTAAAAATGATTGTTATTGTAAGGGCAAAAGGCGACCTACATTTTCACAGAATATTTAGGTCAAAAATGTAATTTTATATATATACATTTAAAAATATGCAATATATATATGTTTATATATATTTATATGTATACCACGTGCATGTGTACATCCCAAGTGTATATATGTGATGAGCATTCAAAAGATGTTACTACACAGTATTAAGTTGCAAGAAAAATTTTGGTATTCCAAGTCTCCCTCACAGTAAAATAGTTGTATTGTGGAGTGATCAGAGAATATTAAATATGATGGAGTGATGATTTACATAATCTAACATGTGTATGGTATTTTATGAAGTACAAAACATTCAAGGTAGCCCTAAGTTATGATCATGAACCAAGTATGTTAAATCACAGGTTAAGAACCAAAGCATCGGAACACTGACATACTAAATTCCACACTACCTTCTTCTATCAACATTTCATTCTGCTTCTATCATTGCATGAATTCAAATTAGATGCTGAATAGACACACGGGATGTTACACCATACACACACACACACACACACACACACACACACACACACACGAGTACTTTAAAAAAATTGTAGAAAAATAAAATTAAAAGATAATATGAATTTTTCCATAACTTTTGGAAGTCCCCTCGTAGGGAAGATGTAACATCCTGTGTATCTGTACTACCGCTAATGGTTAATACTGTAAAAATAAAGGGCAAAAGATGACCTACCTATATATACGTACCTGTTTGGCTGTCTTGTGACAATAAGATGCAGTCTTCTCATATCAGCTCCTTTCCCCAGTTCTAGTCCACTCTGGGACTCTTCACTGAATCCTATGATGCCATTTTGAAGATCACTCCCTGAAAAGAAAATTGGAGGTCTCTGACATATTTAATTTAAAAGATCTCCCAGGTTTCACTAATCTTGCCAGTTCAGATGGCATAAAAGTGAAATAACATTTACAAGTAAGTTGGGGGGAGCTAAAATTTCTAAAGATCATTACTAAAAATAGACTAAAAAAATGATAACATCAATAAGGCTAACAGTTTGAGAGTGGACTCCAGAAGAAAGAAAACAGCAAATCCTACTCCCCACACTGACACACATGTACTCATCTCCCTCTGATGAGACCCTACTTTACATTTGATAGTACTTGACATTTTATGTGTTTATCTGTTTAAAGTCTGTATATCCCCACAGGATATAAGTTTGACCACAGCAACAACTGTTTTATTTACTACTGTATCTCCAGTACTGAGAACAGCATCCAGGACATAGTAAGTGTTTCATAAATATTTGTAAAATAAATAAACTCTATTTAACTGATTTACCTTCTTATAAGAAGGTTGAGCAAAAAGGTTGCCCCAGAACAAAACAGAATTATTAAGAAACTCCTGAACATCTCTGAGAATCAGAAACTCTCCTGAACAACACTTGAGGTTACAGAAACCATCACATTAAAAAAATATGTTTAAACTGGAACAAACCTAGAGCTCATTCTACACTGAAAAGTCACTTCAAATCCCAGACAGCAATAAGCTAACATCTCAGAGTAGAGAAATACCAGTGTACAGTTCCTGCTGCTTTCTATTTCTCAGTGGCCCAGTTTTGCAAAGTGATCCCAGAGGCAATGACCTTAAAGCAGTCTGCCTCAAAAACCACCTGTACACATCATCCTGAAACCTTATTCCTGAGGTTCCAAGGAAATCAACTTCTAAAGTTAGGTAGGAGGTTGGACTAAGGAAACCGAAAACCACTTAACTGCCCTGATGGGGGAAAGCTACTAGTCATCAGCCCCAGGCCTGTTTCCCAGGTCTGAAGTGTAAGTAAATGTGAAGCCCATTTATTAGGAACATGCACGTGACGGACTAATTTGTTTTAGTGTCACGTGTGCTTTGTCTCAACTAAACTGCCGAACCTCATCCTCACCAATTAATCACCACAATTACTTCTTAATGTGGCATCAGAATTTGAGGTAGACTTTTTCTCATCAGCAGCAAGTGTTTTCTTGTCACCTTGGGTGGTGATTTGATCTCTCCCAGTAGATTATAAGCTTCTCACAAGGAGAAACATCATTTTCTTTTCCAAGGAAAAAACAACTGGCATGGTTCTAATGAAAATAGTACTTCACAGAGCACACCATCATCTCTCTTGGGTGTACAGGGTCCTGCCCATGACCCCAGTGATCTTACCCAGAGTTGACCACTCCAGCTGAGGAGTTGTGGAGTGATCCAGCATTCCTATTGGTAGAATAGGGTCTCACCCATGACCGCAATGACCTTGCCCAGAGTGGCCCACTCCAACAGTGGTACTGCAGAGCAACCCAGCATCTCTCTTGAGGGTGCATGGCCCCACCCATGACTACAGAGACATTACCCAGTGCAGCCCACTTCAATGGTAAAGCTGCAGAGCACCCTGTGTCTCTCTTGGGAATCCAGGGCCCTATTCATGGCATAGGGAACTTTGTCCAAAGTGGGTCAGTCCAGCTGAGGAGCTACAGAGCATCCCAGCATCATTCTTGGGGGCACAGGGTCCTGCCCATGGAACCAGTGACCTTACTCAGTGTTGCCGCCTTCAGCTGAGCAGCTGCAGAGTGCCCTAGCACCTCTTTTGGGGTAGTAGAGCCCAGCCCAAAGCCCTAGTGACCCCATCTAGAGTCGTCCACTTCCTCCTGAGGAGCTCCTGAAAACTTCATTGTCTCCTTCAAAGTTCAATGTCCTGTCTGTAACCTGAGAAATCCCACCCAGCATTGCCCACTTAAGCTGAGGAGCTACAGAGCACCCCAATGCCTCTATCAGAGGCACAGGATCCTGGCTGGGGCATCAGTGAGCCTGCCTGGGTCTTGCACTCCAGCTGAGGAGCTGCAGAGCACTGCAATGTTTTTCTCAAGAACTCAAGATCTTGTCCATAACCCCTATGACACACCCATTGTCACTCATTCTGGCAAAGAGCTGTTGCCCCTAGCCTAGGCCACAGAGGCACTCACAGACAACTCCAATATTGAATACAGTCAAAGAAATCACACAAATACTACACTACTGTGCTCACCAGGAATCAAACTGAAAACACTCTACCCAACTGGTACTGTACAACATATCTACAGGAAAGAGTCTCTCCCTTCAAAATCTACTCAAGAGTACTGGAAGAAGAAACTCTTCCAACCAGATGCCCAGACATCAATGTAGGGATACAAGAAACATGAAAAAACAAGGAACCATGACATCCCCAAAGGAATACAATAATTCTCTAGTACAAGAACCCATAGAAAAGGAAATCAATGAAATGCCTGAAAAGAAATTCCAAATAATATTAATATGAAGGAAATTCAATGAGGCACAAGAAAATACAAAGAGACAACATTATGAAATGAGAAAAAAAATTCAGGATCTGAAGGACAAATTCAATTAAGAGAGAAATACCATTAAAAAAAACCAAGCAGAAATCTTAGATCTGAAGAATTCATTAAATGAAATAAAAAAAAAAAAATACAACTGAGGTCTTAAACAACAGGCCAGATCAAGCAGAAGAAAGAATTTCTGAGGATGAAGACAGGCTTTTTGAGATAACGCAGACCAAAAAAGAAAGAAAAAGATTTTTAAAAATGAAGAAATCCAGTGAGATCTAAGGGATAACTTTAAGCATACAAACATCTGTATTATGGGTGTTCTGGAAGCGAAGAGAAAGGAAAAGGAACTGAAAACTTATTTAATGAAATAATAACTAAAAATTTCCCAACTATTGGAGAGATACGGACTTCCAGATCCAAGAAGCTGAAAGATCTCCAAACAGATTTAACCAAAATGGTCCTCTCAGAGACACACTGTAGTCAAATTTTCAAAAGTAAAAGATAAAGAAAGAAACCTAAAAACAGTAAGAGAAAAGCATCTAGTCGCCTATAAGGGAATCCCCATCACTCACAGTAGATTTCTCAGCAGAAACCTTATAGGCCAGGAGAGAGTGGGATTATATATTCAAAGCACTGAAAGAAAAAAAACCAAAAAACAAAAAAACTGCCAGGCAAGAACACTATACCCACCAAAGCTATCATTCAGAAATGGAGAAATTTTGTCTTTCCCAGACAAACAAAACTATGGGAATTCACCACCACAAGACCAGCTCTACAAAAAATCTTTAAGGGAGTCCTGCATCCAGAAGCAAGAAAATGATAATTACCGTCATGGTCATATTCAAATAACTGTAATAAAATATCTGTGTCATGGAATGGGGGAAGAGAACGTTGACTGCTGAACTTATTTTTAATAGAATCATATAGATGGCATTAAGCCAATGTGAGTAATATCAGTAAATAACTTATAGAATAAATCAGAATTTACAATACTCATAATAAGCAATAGGAATAAGAATAAGTGATATTAATTCTAACTGATGTGAATTTGTAGGGCAACAAATGGAATGATGCTAGGTATAAAAGAAAGTCAAACAATTGCAAAATTATGACTGGATTGTAACTGAATGGCTAAAATAAAATAAAAACTCTAGGAAGCATCAAATCCTAAAAGTAGGTTTTGAGATCTATTGCACAGTGTGGTAAATGTAATTAGTGAAAGAATACTGTACATATCAAAATTGCTGAAAAAGTAAATTTCAAACATTCTCATCACAAAAAAATGTTAAGTATTTGAGGTGATAAACATGTTACCTAGCTTGATTTAATTATTCCACATAGTATTCATAAATTGCAACAACACTCTGTACCCCATAAATTTATACAAAATATACAATTTGTTGTCAATTAACAATAAAATTTTTTAAAAATTATGAGATGGCTTTGTCATTACTCTAATTAGTGTAAAGTACTGACAAGCTGATCTATTTTACTTAAAGAAATATAGCTTGACTTCAGAGGTAAATTGAAAATTATCACCAAAAGATTATATAAGATGCATGAGGAACACAAAAAATAATTGAATATTAAGCTATTGCAAAACATATACCCAACAGTACAATGTTATATGAAATGTATTAGGTCAAAAGCAGAACAAAAGGAAATAGTTTTAATCTACTTCACAACAGATACAAAGAATTTCCTGATAATGAGATCTCTGACTTCAGGTGGATTATTGAAAGTGGTTGGTAAATCTAGAATGAGGTTTCAAAAAAGGATAGGCAATCATGTGTTTTCATGATGAAATTAAGTATTTTCTAGAAGAAGAATATGGACTTGAATATTTTTCTTATACTGTGAAAGTACAGATTTATAGATTGTGTAACTGGCTCTGATCTAAGTGATATTTACTGTCCATTAAATTGTAGCTTGGCACCTCAGAGCAACAACATGAGTTCATGTCATGGGTCCATGCTATAGTAAAACATTGTTTTAATGAATTACTATGAGTGACAAATAACCCTCTTAAATCAAATTTAAGATCAACATCACAAATCATCAGGGAAATGCAAATTAAAACCACAAGGAGATATCATCTTATGCCAGTTAGAGTGGCTGTTATCAAAAAAGACAAAATCAACACGTATCAGTGAGGCTGCAGAAGGGGAATTCTCCTACATTGCTGGTGGGAATGTAAATTGGTACAGCCATTGTGGAAAACAGCATGGAGGGTTCCTCAGAGGACCAGAAATTGAACTAGTTTATGACCCAGCAATCCCACTACTGGGCATATACCAAAAGGAAATGAAATCAATATATCGAAGAGACACCTGCACTCCCATGTTCACTGCAATACTATTCACAAGAGCCAAGAGATGGCGCAACCTAAATGCCCATCAGTGGATGAATGGATTAAAAAAAAAATACTGTGGTATGTATACACAATGGAATACCACTCGGCTACTAAAAAAAGGACATCCTGTCATTTACAGCAACACGGATGGAACTAAAGACCATCATGTTAAGCGAAGTAAGGCAGGCACAGAAAGACAAATGCCACATAATCTCACCCATATATGGAATAAAAAAAAAAAAAGCTGTTCTCATAGAAGTAGAGCAGAATAATAGTTATCAGAGGCCAACATGGAAGGGAAGACAAGGATGAGGTGAAGTGGCGGATTAACACGTACAAAGGCATGTTATCTACCCTAAGTCAATCAATGTACAGTATATGCATGTATTGAAACACAATGTACCCCACAAACATGTACAAATAAAGTCTTTTTTGCAAGCAATAATGTTTTATTTCTATGGCTAGGTATAAGGGAAAACTTAGAATTACAGAAGGTCATAGATTGAGAAGACTTTTCATTTATTTTTTTCCTGTTCCCTTTTTAATTCTTTTTTTATTGAAATATAATTGATTGTGCATATCTGTGGGGCACACCCGTGTGCGATATGTGGTGCTCAAATCAGGATAATCAGTATATTCAACATTACACAATGTTGACCTTATCACAAATTCTGTAGCAAAAAAGTACATTTTTATCTCCATCACTTCAAAGATATACCTGTAATAATGACCATGGCAAAGGCTGCAAACCCAGTCTCATCCTTTCCCTTCACAATCTGGGCTCCCCCTTGAGGGTCTGCGAGAAACACGTAGAAGAATTCCTGCCCCTCAGGCTCATCATCATCCAAAATGGGAACTGATACTTTACATTCTCTTTCTCCATCTAGAAATGTAAGGATAACGGTTTGTTCTTCGAAGTCTTCTTCTTCAACAGCCCATGTTAGGTTGGAAATTCCGAACATATCATAAAAGGGCAGTGCATTTGGTTCCTTGTGAGCACATCTTTCACCGAAAGTTCTAACAGTTACGCTGACGTTGCCAGTAAGCCCAGCAGTTCTTAGGATAAGAACCTCGGCTGTACTGAACGTGCCATTCTGCACGTCCTCTTCAACGTACACAATGGGCGGCCCAAGACTAAAGATTCCATGAATGGAAACACTGGAAGTTACAGTGGCCACATCAGGCTTCTCAGGCACGGCAGATGTCCCATAAATGGTGACAAGTTTCTCAGGGATAGCAGATAGACCAGTTGCCTCAGTAACAACAGCAACCATTTCAGTTGCCTGTGGAATGGCAGTTGTCTCACTTGTGACAGGATGTGTGGTGAAGTCAGTTTCTACAGGAATGAGAGCTGTGTCAACTGCTACAGCCACAGCTATTGTAGGGAAAGAAACATCCATTCCTGCCAGGTCATCATTATCCAATATTGTGATCACTGCAACACTGAAATCTACATTCAGGCGTGGTCTCCAGCTTGCATCAAACTTTTGTAATCCCCTAATTTCTACTGAAGTAAGATTAATGTAAAAAATTTCTTCTTTTTCAGTAAGTTGATCATTAACAATGGTTATTTCAAAATCAACCTCGGCTTGGAACTTTTGAAAAAACAGTTCCCCATTCTGAATAGGCTCAAAGTCTTCTAGTGGCATGGCGCTTCCTGCAGTTGTCTGATAGGAAACTTTAATAAGATCGCTGTGGAACCCAAACAGTCTTTGTACATGTAAACTGATCATCTGTGCATCCTCTGACACCATGATATTTCTTGAACTAGGGGAAAATTGGAAGACTCCCATTGGTTCAATTTCAGCCATGGTGAAACCTGATCTGGAAAAAAAAAATTTAACCATGAAAGAATTGATGAAAAATAGGACTACAACTGTAGAGATTCATCTTTCACATATTTAAGATGCTGCTCATGAAGGCAACATCTTAAAAATGACATGCCCTTCCAAATTCCATAAAACCCTACTTACTTACTGATGAACATACCAGAACACAATAAATGTAAGAACAGGAGCTGCAATAGTGGAGACAGGACCTAACAAGTCTGAGCTAAATGAAGAGCTCATGGGTCTCTGGTCTGTTTCTGTGTCATCCCAGAGCAGCTGTCTGAGGGATCTGAAACATCAGACACTCTCTTAATGATCCAAGGGGACAAAAACCTCTGTAATGCTCTAGAAATCCACTGGCTTTTTTATCTACCAAAAAGAAATAGTTACTGGTACTAGGAGCAAAATATTTGCTTCCTCCAGCTGCGAATAATAGGACTATTCTCTCACACAAATGTTGCTAAAACTTTACATATGAATTGGAAGAAACATCCATGATTGAACAATCTATCCTTAGCTTTTTCCCTATAGATTTTGTTGTCAATTAATAGTTATATCAGAGGTTACAACTGATGGCCTGTCAGCCTAATTCTACTCGCAGACATGTTTTCTTTTGCTAATGGTGTTTTTTAAAATATAAATTTGAATGCCTGTAGGGAAGATACTCCAGGTCCTATCACTCCCTATTGCCAAGCACCTATCATTCAGCACTTAAAACAGTGGTTAAAAGTGGTTAAACAGTGGTTAAAAGTGGTTAAACAGTGGTTAAAAGTGGTTAAAATCAGACAGTAGCCAGACAGGCTGGGTTCAAATCTTGACCTCAACAGGTATTAACTGTGTGATGCTGGGTTCATTATGTAATCTATCTATGACTTACTTTCTTTATCTATAAAATGGGACAAATAATAGGACCTACCACACATAGTTGGGAAGAGTAAATGTGTGTGGGGGGGGCGTGTATGTGTGTCTTATAACAATGCTGGCCTAGAGTAAGCACTATAAAACCATTAGCTATTATTGTTATTATTAAAGACGTTTGAATTTGTGACCCTGAAATATGTTCTCTGGACAAACATTTTTTAAAAGGCACATGTATAATCTAAAGCCATATTTGATTCCACCAATGGACATCCCCCACACATGAACCAGTATACACACATACTTGAACACACATTGGCTTTGCTCACAGATTTTCCTCATTTTCAAATAAAGAAAGCTGAAGAACAGAAATATCAAGTAACTATCCCAAAGTCATACAGTGAATAGGTGGCAGAGCCGGGACTAAATCAGTAAGTCTGGCTCTCAGGTGGTCTGCCCTCTGTTGTTCTGGTCAAGCCCCTTCCAGGTATGAGAAAAGTAAGCTGCTTTTGTCTGAGACATATTTATCTGCAAATATACTGTGTTTCTCATAAACAGTCATTATAGATAAATAGAAAAATTAAATTAAATTAAACTCAAATGAGCCACTGGTTTAAGCAAGTAACATTATTACTCTACTACCTTTCTCTTACTCTTAATCACTGAGGAAATTTATTTTCAACTGCTTCTCAGAAGACAGCTCCCTTTAAACATAGGTGAATTTGCTCTCATGGATCTTACTGAAGACGCTTCTAGCCCAGGCCACTATTCTCAAGTTAGAGGTCATGATGAGCTCTCGTCAAGGCAGGCAGTGGGTAGTGACTCTACTGGAAGCCAGCCTCCCTCCATGTATCTTTGGCATGGAGGCCATGTGTTGATCCCTGCTAAAACTGGTTTTACATCTACTTGGAGTAGAGTGATCTTTGTGTCTTCTTCTGTTTTGGCTGATTAATTCCAGATTATTCCTCAGAGAACTTCTTGGTTGAGAATTAGCCTGGTCTTACCTAAGCTGAGCTCCACCAGGGGCGCTGCTCTGCACTCCTGCAAGGTGAATGACAAAGGCCTCTGGCCGACCAGGGCTGGGGAACGTCTGCAGCTCAAATCCTTTCCTTTGTTCACCATGGGAAAATGTAAGGCTCCCTGAGAGGAAACATGCAAAGGCAGGGTATCGTTAATAGTTCTTAAACAGGGATTTCAACTCTTAAAAATGTAGCAAAATATATTCTTTTTCCAAAATTTGATTACAGTTCACAAAAGGTAAAACATTTTTAAAAAAGGAAAGGAGAGGAGGGAGGGAGAGGGAAATAAACTTATAGTAAGCTTCCTGGAGCACAGAGACCTTGCATTCAGTCCCTGTCTACTCTTCTCATTTATCTCTTCTTCATTCCTGGCTCAACTATGCAATCCATTAGTGGAAAGAGAGTGATGTCAGGCAAACTTTGATGTGTATTTGGTGTTAGGCTTTGGTTTGAATTCTGGCCCCAGCATATTTTTAGAGATACATATTAAAGTAGTTTTGATGAAATATAACATATATTTTACTTTAAGTTACTTTAGAAAAATGTCACAAATATGGTGGAATGTAACAACCATGAAATTATTGTACTTTTCATTATGTTTGAGAATGTATTATAAGAGCTCAAAAAACTAAACAAACCTGTTTGAAGATATGGATCAATCATTTAAGAACTCTTGTGTTTTAGTTTAACCAAGCTATTATAAATTCAGTAAGGATTTTAAAGATTAATTTTATATGTAAGTACAAAGTTACATACATGCCCATAAAGAACAATATTTCTACACATAAATCTGTTTGTACCTAATAAGTGGTTACTAATACAAAAGGAAAAAAAAAACACTACATTATATGAAGCTCTGTATATCACCCAAAGTGACAGAAGAAGTGGGAGAGCAAATGATAAGGGTATCTGCACAAAAAAAGGCTAGAAAATAGACACAAAGGATAATTAACTATCTTTAACATAGGAGACATGCAAAATGGGAAAACAAAGAGGAATTCGTGTTTGAAACATTAGGTCAGGGGCAGCCAGCCAGTGGCTAAAGAAACCCGAGTATCCAAGTCAGTTCTAATGCCATGGTGTCTCTCAATCAAGCATCTAAATTCACTCTATTTACTGAGGTTCCTGTTGGAATAAAAGCTGGCATGACAACTTTGTCATTGCCAGTGTCCCTAGCGCTAACCCTCATGTTCTAAAGCACGTCACAGTTTTCATTCCTTCTTATCTCTCAGTGATGCCAAGACCTTGAGAAAATGAAAGTCACTCCATCCCCACTACGAGACTGAAGATCTCAGTCCATATGCCGAATTCAGAAAATTTATTACTAAAGGTAAATGGCATTTGCATGGTGACCAGCAGGACACTGCAAAGAAAGGAGGAGGAATCTTAGAGATTCTGAGCCCAGTGGAGAGTCCTTTATAAACTGTCATCATGTGAATTTGCAATAAGCTTTCTATAAAACAGTAGAGGTCAAAGCATCTAACATTTACATCTCACTAACTCTCAAAGAGCTAATGATATAATCTTAAAAATAAAGTATTTGAAGAAACAGCTTCCCTACTGTTAGAATTATTCACATGAACATGTAAATGGATACAAAATTATGTTTTTTTATTATTTCTATGGGCCAAATTAGGTTTTTAGAATTACTTTTAAGAAACTCCTAATATATGGACAGAGTAGTCTACTTAGTGACTACTCTTCTGAGGTGAGGTACAAAGTTTTTAATTTGACTAAAAAAGTTTCTCTCCTTCTCAGCAAGCAGCCTGCACAAGCCTGATCACTTAAATATGGGAGCACTGTCTAGAAAACTAACAGTGTCGTGTCTAGAGTAAGGATGACCCAAGAAAATTAGTGGCCAATTAAATACTTCCACGATCTGCAGGGCTGATCTTAGAAAAACTACAACTCACCCAGAGTTGGGGTCATGTTGCCAACAACAACGAATTCGGGGATTTCTAACCCAGGAGCATATCCAGCAGTCCACGCAACTGAGAGAGAGCCGTATGTGCCTCTCCTGGAAATCATAACTTGGCTTGTGCCAGCAGCGATGTCTGTGAGTTGAAATGCCGTGGATTCAAATCCAACCTGAGGAAAAAACATTTCTTTTATTTCTCTCTAAAGTTTGCTGTTTTCTGAAGAGTGAGCTAAATGTCAACTTCCCTTTTGTTTATACAATATATTTCCTTGTCTTACAATATATTCAATTAAAGAGAAACACAACGAACAACATCTCAGATTTGAAACTTTATTCTACTTTATACTTCTGATTATAGTTTATAGAGTTTTCCTTTATTTAAATTAAAATGCAATCCTTTGAAGAAATAACACCCCCCAAATATAACTGTAATTATGGTTAAATGAAAGCAAAATATTTAAAATGGAATTTTAATATGACATGTTCACGAGTTTTTCCAGAACCTGATTTGTTTAGAGCTGAAATTTGATTTTTTTCTAAGATATGATGATACATTCCCTCATTTATAAAAAGAGCACAATGGACTAGACCTTGTATTAAAGCTCTTTTCAGTTCTTTGATTCAATTGATAACTTTTTCTGAGGAACAGAAAGCTTGAAAGATTTTTTAAAAATAATAGTCTCTTTCACACGCATCGAATAAGATCTTGTTTTAAGGGCTTCCTTCCCAGGGTACGTGATTTATAGATGAGATTCCTGGCTTCACATTGTGATTGGAACAACTCAGTTTACTTCCTTTGGTCTTAATAGCTATAAATTTGAGATACTATTTGGTCCATAGTTATATAATAAGACTCATTCTCCCTTTTTAGGTTGGAGTGGAGAATAGCAGAAAAACGTGAGAGGGTGCTACAGGATAGATTCTGAAGCATTAGAGGAGAAAAAACAAATTTAATCTGACACCAGCCTAGATTCTCTATTACAATGAGGCCTTGTTTAGCAACTGCCAAAGGCTTTGTGTGAGATCATGCTTGCTACCTGACTAGAGAGCTGTTTGAAAATGTCACACACACATGCGCACGCACACATAAATACACACACACACACCCATACAAATACTGGTACAGCTGAATAAAGAGAGTACACCAAAGACATGAATATACCATGACTGGCCTGAACCGTGCCCTCTAGGGTGATACAGTGTTGTTACAATATGCATGGACTAGGAGCAGGAAATATTTTACTACTCTGAATAAATTGTTTTGTTGAAAAGAATCTTTTTTTTTATAACAACCCGTGAAGAAAAAGAAGACCACAAAACTTCAAATCATTAATAAATTCTATTCCCTCATTAACTCTTGAACAGGAAGTGGTGAAGAAAGAAAACTATTTCTCTCAGTTATTTTTAATGTTGGTGGATTCCACTTCAGGGTTTAAAGCAAATTCATGCCCCGTGGAGAGTATGCCCAGGAGGGAGTAGCTGAAGGGCATCCCTTAGAGTCCAGAGACCACATCTGCCCATATTCCTACCAATTCATCTGCACAGATTCCACGTCAGCATCTTGGGCCAGGCTTGCCTTAGTCACTTGCGCTCCCTCCTGAATGAGTAGCATGCAATTACATCTCAAAAGTCTTCAAAAATACACACATTACCACAGCCATAGTCAATAGCCCTGTCTTTTTCTTATATTGACAGAATCAGCCTAAAAGGAAAGTAAAGCGTTCAAGTTGCTCTTTGTTCTCATGTGAATTTCTGAACTGATTGGAAAATGATCTCTCCTACAATAAACTCAGACAGAAGACTCAGACGCCCAGTCACAATCATGTCACAGGATTTGATCACTAGCATTTACCTACGTCAGCACAAACTTGCCACAGCAAACCAAGCCTGAATACTGAAGATAAACATTCACAATGTTAGTAAATGAAAAAAAGTCTAAAATGTTAATTAAAATTTCATTCTAATTTTAATTCCTTAGCATAAAACACCTCAGTATTAAATATTCAATATCAAAAAGACCTGGAAATGTTGACTTTTAGGTGACTATTATTTTCAAAATTCTATACCTTACATTCAAATTCTAAAAGATAAGCACTTTCTAAAACTTCAAAAAGGAAACATATTTTTCTAGCTAATGTTGAAAATTGACAAACTATTTTTATGTAATGTCTCCATTATGTCTACTTTGATATTCACAGGATTACCTAGATTTAGGAAAATAGTTCATCTTAACAGGTACGAAAATATGCTATCTATCCTAAGTGAATCATTGTGTGGAATATGCATATGTTGAAACAACACACTGTATCCCACAAAAATGTACAAGAAAATGTTAAAATTTAAAAAGAAAGAAAAAAAAATTCTATATCTAAGAATTTAGTCCTGCCCTCTAGTGGTTCGCTGGGAGTACCGCACCCAGGGCCAATTACCTTAGAATTGGCAGCTTTCTCAGGGACAGGAAGGACAGCAGATTTTGCTTCCTGGAGAATTCTTGGCATCCCATAGAAACGTCCACCAACAAGCATCACAGTCACCAGTTGCAAGGTGAAATTAGAGCCCAGTGATAGGAAGACCTTTAAACAAACAGTATCAATGATTTTTTTAGTAGTAAGAAATACTCTTAAGAGAAAAATACTGACGTTTGACCTGAACAATTAGCATACTGCCTGAGGCTCCTTTAGTACCAAACAGTTTCACCAATATATGCTCTTACTCCCTCTTCATAAAACAAACCACCAGTATTTAGAGTGTGGGGTGAGGAAGGTATAAAAATACTCTACAACTTTTGCAAATTTTCCATGTATGCCCAAATGTCCTCAAGAACAATAGGAATCACCCTGGTATTCATGATGGAATCATGTGTACGGAGAATGAAGACAGAACTGGAGAACAGTGTCAGCTCTTAAAACCCGGGTGTAGTGGTTTGAATTATGTCCCCCAAAACTCACTGAAGCTTGAATTGTGTCCCCCAAGTTATATGTATTAGAAACAGCTTGAGGACTTGGGGACCCAACTCCCACACCAGCATGCAGAGGAAGCCAAACCTGGAGTCAACTTTGGCTTTGAGATTCTGCAGCTTTGAGATTTAATGCCTGCCCTGCTGGGCTTCAGACTTGATTGGGACCTGTTACCCCTTTCTTTTGGCCTATTTCTCCCTTTTGGAATGGGAATATGTACCCTATGTTTATCCCACCAGTGTATCTTGGAAGTAGATAACTTGTTTTTAATTCACAGATGGGACTTTGAACTTTGGACTTTGGAGTTGAAACAAGTTAAGACTTTGGGGATGAAATGAATATATTTGTATATGAAAAGGAGACATGAGTTTTGGGTGGCCAGGGGTGGAATATAGTGGATTGAATTATGTTCCTCAAAACTCACTGAAGCTTGAATTGTGTCCCCCAAGTTATATGTATTAGAAACTTGGTCCCCATTGTGACTGTTAAGAAGGTGGGAAATCCTATTATGATAATTGAAAGGTGGGGCCTTGAAGAGGTAATTGGATTTTAGGACCATGCAGTAGTGAATGGACTAAAAATGGTGGTCAGGGGAGTGGTTCTGAGGGCTTTAAAAGAAGAGAGAAGAGAGTCTGTCTGTGGAGTACACATAAAGCAAATGTATTCCACAGGGCCTGGTTTTCCAAAGCCCTGCAGTTTCAGGTTTAGCCTAACTTCTTAAAAGTACATATAAAATATTGACAAAAGACAGGAAATTTTCCCCAGGCTAAAGTCTCTGCTGTAAGATTAAGAATTGTAACACAGGAAGGTTGCTAGCTCAAGGACAGACAAGCTACTGATTGATATGTAAAGATACTGTGAAATTGCTATAGGGAGAGAGAATGTTGGCTAAGATCTAGCTTATGTTGGTGGATCTACTTAACCTCTTGCAAATTGCATTACGGAATGTCACCTTTCTTGAATGTTACCTTTACTGAATGTTACCAGCCTATATTGTTAAACTATAACCCCACCTATATTCTCTTCCTGTAACTTCCTGGTCTGCAGAATAAATGCAGGAAGAGAACCCCAATTCATGGTTAATTTCCCAAAGGAAGGAATGCCTCTCTCTTGAGGGTTCTGGGAGATTAAACCCTTCAGGGTCTCTCACTGCTCAGAAGAGATGGGCTTTGAGTAATCCTTTTTGCAGCTCCATCGCCCAGGGGAAGAGAGTTGATAAACCTGTGGGAAGGAAAGCAACATCTGTCTCTCTCTCTTTCTGCTCTCTCTGCTTCCACCATCTTGCAATGTGAGACCTCTGGGTCACTGTCACCACCACCAGATGGACTTTGGACTTCTCAGCCTCAGAAACTGTAAGCAATTGATTTCATTTTCTTTATAAATCACCCAGTTTCAACTATTTCATTATAAGCAACAAAAACGGACTAATACAATGAGAAAACTTATTTTCCTCTTCTTCACTGAGTAATAACTAATAACTCTAATTAAATTTACTCAAATGGATTATGATTTAAGTGTACTGATTATGTGAATATTTTGAATAAATAAAAATTGCTAACACCATGTATTACATTACCAATTTTCAAAATTTTAGAATCAAATGAAATAGAGAAAATCCCAAATTCACAAATTGGTGTTAAAATAAAAGTTATTTTTGAGACTTACAACACAGTTCCCCATAGAAACATAGTTATTGGTAATGATTAACCCCCAAGTTATTTCATAATCCGCAATATTCCTAAAAACTCTGTACATCTTTATTGAATGTAAAAGCAACCATTTCTATGGGGTCTCTTCTTTTAAATATAATGCACTTAAACATATACCACACACTAGAATGTGCACAATATATATGATAGTAGTTTCAAATGTTCAATATGAGGTGCCAGATGTTTTATTCTTTCAAAATGATATTTACTGAACATGAATCATAAGTCAAGTGCTAAGAAACAAATAAATCATAGCAGCATAACTTCAATCGTGTACATTCACGTCTCCTATGAGTGTGCCCCTTCCCCATACAGGTCACTGGCTGGGCAGCAAATGATTTTTTATCCCTATTTCCTAGAGAATGAAGGGCCAGCTATCAGCTCCTCTGCTCATGGGCCCATCCAGTACACACAGACTCGTGGGATGTGCCAGATCCCAAAGATGCACTAATTAAGCATTAAAGTCAAACATGAGTAATAGTGGATTGGAGAAAAAGCTGGTTTACCTATGGAAGAAAGGTGATTAGATTAATTTGAAAAGAAATTTGAAAGCTTTTAGGAGTTGATCATGTTTTCCAGTATGCCCTTCATTTCCTTGATCCAGGACTGCCTCACCAATACTATTTTATATATTTCCCATCATTCTTGATGGTATCTGGGCACAAATAGAAAAAATATTTATGGTCCCATAATATTCTGGGCACATCTCCAACACTGCTTATCCACATGCTTTCATAATTAGCTGTTGATGGGCCTTCTCTTGCACTAGACAGGAACAACAGGACCACAGGAATGGTGGCTCAGTCATCCTTATATCTGCTGGGCTTCACAATGATTGGCACATAAAGTACTTAATGAATGACCCAACCACAAATGTAAAGTTTCTTTTGCATTCTGACTTAATCTCTTTTAAATGTAGACTTGGTCCTTTAGTTTGCCAATGATTCTTACTGCAGGAGGGTGGAGCAGAGAGAACTGTATGTAAACTCTTGTAACTAATATCTCAAACTTCAAAGAGCAATGTGTTATATCCACAGAGGGAGGCAAAAAGGGGCCCATTCAAAAAATCCTACCCTTGGTTTATGCTCATGTCACACCTTGCCCCCAAACAGTTACCTTGGAAGACTAAATCACCAATACCTAATCTATGTGCAGTCTTACACCACACATCCTGGAATGTGAGAGAGAGAAGGAACCTATGCAATTCAGAATAGGTTAATGAAAGATGTTAAAGTAAGCAAAAAAGAGAATGCTTTTATGTATGCATGAGCTAGTAAACTTATTGTTACTTTTTATTAAAAATAGATAGAAATCCAAAAAATAAGTAAAATAGATTCAAAGAAGATATTACAATATTCACAGATAGTAACTGAAATATGATATTAGTAAATCTAAATAGCTTTATAAACTATACCACTAAACTTTCAAAGCAAAATGAAAAGAGTTCTACTATCCTTCAAAATATTCTCAGTACCAGAAGTTACAATCTAAGTAGCTAGGCAGATCAAGGGTCCTAGTCCAGGAAATACATAATCACATATTTTGGTTTTCCTATACATAGTCTGAGAGCAATTTCATACTACACACATTGCTTAGCAACTAGTCTTCTCTGTGGCAAGTCTTATTGTCAGATGAAATCTTACTATAAAATGATACAAAGCTATTCCTAGAAAAGTTAAAAGAATTCCCCCTAGTGTTCATTAGCAGATTATAACTTGAATATGTTCAGAATGTTATGCTATGAATGAACAGGGAAATGTTTTAAGTCTCATAATTTAAGCATACAGTATTTTTTAAATTAACCTAATTTATAAATGAGACTTAATACAATGATATTCTGGTTAACTGTATACACCTCTCATTTTCACAGCTTTGCTCTCTTTATTCCAGTATTGAAGATTTGGGGATATAGTAAATGAAGGTTAGAAATTGATATAACAGGGCCTTGACATTGAGTCAGTTTCCCAAAGTACTACAGAAATGTAGGAATAACTATGAAACCCATGTCCACTAAGAAGCCTCCATTTTTCTCCTCTGTTAAACACCAACAAAAGTAAAGACCTAGGTGCACAAAAAATCAAAAGTCTGCATACACAGTGAGTATGAATTAGACTAACAAGCTCTTTGCTTATTCTGGATGATAGCTTCCTTTCTGTTGGTCATAAGTTTATACGAAACTTAGATGAAACAAATAGGAAACTGCTTCATTTTTCTCCTGTTAGTGTTTTGTGGGATTTCTTTCCGCTACTCTTTGAAAATGTTGTGGGTAGATCTCGAAGCTCTGTCACTTTCAGGAATGTAAAAGACCAAACCCACTTAAAGTAAAATTTCAGCCTCACATTCCATTAAAGTTTCCCTGTTTATCCCAGTTCTTGCTTGATCCATGGCTCTGGCTCTGCAGTGGGAAAGAGCTCTTCCAATCCCTCCTGGGACCTATCCACAAATCTTCTGGCACTTCCAGGACTGGTGTGGGGGTGGGGGGAAGCTGCTTTAAGGCAAAATGACAGAGTCTTGCCTTGCTGCTTTAGTCCTTTCTTAGCTAACACAGACTGACCACCACAACTCTATGACAGTAGCACCCAAATGCTCGAGCTTTCCCAGAATCAATATGAGTGTTCCTCAAAGGCTTCAGAATTCTACTCTTCACCGTTCCTCGACAGAGACAATATAGGAGGGTACTTCAAAAAGTTCACGGAAAAACAGTATTGAAAGATAATACGGGACCGAGCCCGTGGCGCACTCGGTAGCGTGCAGCGCTGGGAGCGCGGCAACGCTCCCACCGCGGGTTCGGATCCCATATGGGAATGACCGGTGCGCTCACTGGCTGAGTGCCGGTCACGAAAACGACAAGGAAAAAAAAAAGAAAGAAAGAAAGATAATACGAATCTTCCCATGAACTTTTTGAAGTACCTCGTACACTCCTGATGGCCTTTTTGATTCTCTCCTAGCTTCACAATGCACACCGCAGGTTTTTTTTTTTTTTTTTTCCAGGATGACTCCAATCTAGCTACCTTCTGGGCATCCTTTCTTAACCATGAGATAATTAATCCCCAATGCCAAAATGCATCCAGTGTATAAAATAAGTTAATGTCTCTCCTATGCATAGACAATAACAAAGAAATCCCACAAAACACTCACAGGAGAAAAATGAAACAGTACCATTCTTGGGAAGATTAAGAAAAATAGTCACTCAAATCACTTCCTATGATTCAGATTGAGAAAGATTGCTGGAGTATCAACTTGACCCACTGGAAACACATGCATTCTTATCATTTTCATCCTAAATGTTGGCAGAGCAGTCTGCTACCCTCTCTCCTCTTTATCATTACAAAAAATCATAGCCAATTTCCTGTGTTCCAAATTTTCAAGGACAGAAGCAGGTACTAGTCTCTATTTACATAGCCCCAGGGAGCACAAACCAGTCTCTCTCTCACTGCACTACCCTCCAGTAGGAGCACAAGGAAGCCTACAAATTTCTCCCCTTCAAGAAGCATCTGTGTGTGTGTGTGTGTGTGTGTGTGTGTGTGTGTGTGTATGTGTGCGTACAGCACTTGAATACGTCCTACAACTTCGTAAGTACTAATACGCTTCTGCGACTATCTAGACAAAAATATATTATCTCCAAATAGCAATATACTTATTCATTTATAATCTGCAAATGCAGGATTCAATAATTATTGTTCATTTTCTAAGGCATTTTTCATGGTTGCATTTAAATATCTGAGTAAGACTTTAAACTGATCATGAGGTAAACAAGGGCTCTCATGAGAGGGTTTTACTGGACTAGCCAGGAAACTGAAGAAACGCCACGAACCTGATGGTTAATTGGCACCGTGCCCACTACATATCTGGCACCATCTTTGACTACTAGCTGCTTCTCTGCATCTTCAGTAACAATCGGCTGTTCGTTATGATGAGACGATATTCTACATCCAACAGCCACATCTCCAAATGTTCCAGCAAGCCGGGTTATATTAATTTGGATAGATCTAATAAGGTTATACGCGATAAGTATTGACTGGTGATCTGAATACAGGGCAAATACTCCATGTGCATCATCATTCGCAGAAACAGAGAACCACGTAGTGCATTTTTCCGAATCCAGTTCTGCTCCTCCCTCTACAGAAACAAGCTGAATCACATAATCTTCTTCTGTCTCAGGTATATCATCTGGTAGCAAATGAACAGCAAAGCTGGCTTCACTCTCTCCATCAGCAAAGGAGAAAAATCCATTTGTGGAAAAAAAGTCTCCAGTAATATCAAACTCACTACTTAATTCCCAGTAAACCTAAAAAAAAAAAAATCCCAAAAAAACAACCACAAAGTTATATAATTCAATATATTGAACCAAAATCCTTTAAGTTATATTTTCCTCTGCAATGTACAAAGAGAAATTTTAATTGTGCATCATTACATTTAAAGCCAAACTCTCCAAGTATATGTTAGTTTGGAAAGTAAATTAAGTTTTTCAGGCTGTTGTACACAATTTGCATGACAAGATTACTAAATCTCATTATTTCCCCTGCTTCTAACATAATAGCATAATTTAAAGAGACAAAGGAAAGAAAGTTAACTTTAAAATGCCAGTTCCATAAATACATTCTTCACTAGTGAAACATACACAATATTTGAGGGTAAAAAGTAGATAATTTAACAATTCACATGAGAATTTGTTTTTGTTTTTAATAAAAAGGGAACAGCTGTAAGATATCAAGAATTTATCATTATTTTCCAAAAACTGTTGGCTTCCAAACTGAAGACGTACCAGGTAATCTCCAATACAGGAAAAGAGGTAAGTTTATAGAGAAATTCCACAAAATATATTTTTCTAACAAGCGAATGACCTTGATCTGTTAGATGGGGACTCATAAGGGCATCCCCAATCATTCTAGATCAATAATCACACAAGGGCAACATATTAAAAAATAGTTGTTAAATGGAAAAATTCTATTGAGAAACAAAGCCCTGAAGAACATTTTAAGCAATTTACAAAAATCAGTGAGAGGCTTAAGTAGGAAAGTCTTCGTGTTATAACAAACAACAAAATACAGAATAGTTCAGTCCTTCATGAGCAAGTGTGAAGAAGATTTTTCTGTACTAGCTGTAACTACATTTAATTTAGAGAGATAGCTAGAGGTCGATGCTGGCTGACGAGCTCGGCTGTGCTTAAATGAAGCCTTTCAGTATCTCTGAAAACTCATGGAACTTCAGTTTCTCAAAACTGTAGTTAAACCAGAACTTGCAGTTTCTCTGTCCCTCTTCACCGTAGTTGTTAGACAAATTGGCACTCTACTTACAAAAATCAAAATGAAAAATAATACCGTAATCTCTCCAGAGGTGCCCTTAACTCTTTTGACAAAGAAAATAATGATCAGGGGCCCTTCCAAAGCCGGTGGCTCCAAATAGGTTTTCTTGGATAAAGACTCAGGAGCAAACTGAACAACTCCATTTGGGTCACCAAACTTTTGTATCTAAAATATATAAACAGAGAGCAGAGTAAACACATAGAACAACTATGGATGAAATTACACTGTCCAATGTACTGATACACAGATAAGCTGAGGAAATGAAAGAAACAGAAATGACACTTGAGTATAATCCACTTGGCTACCTGATTTTTTAAAAACTTCTTTATTACACTGACTGTTGTCTAAACAAGTAGATTCTTATTCCCCAAGGATAATGGGAATAAGTATCCAGAAAACTCCACTTTGTAGCATCCCAAAAGGATAGGATAAAGGATTTTGCTTTCTTCATCTCACATTTGCTACATTTAGCCAATTAATTTCAGCTAATTTCTTTCTACTAGCGATGGCATAATGTGGAGAGAAGCAAAAAAGCCCTATGATGGTGAATTATATGCGTCAACTTGGCAAGGTTAAGGTGCCCAGTTGTTTGGTCAAACACTAGTCTACATGTTGCTGTGAAGGTATTTTGTAGATGTGATTAACATTTACAATCAGGTGACTCTAAGGAGATCATCCTCAATAATGTAGGTGGGCCTCATCCAAGCAACCGATGACCTTAAAAGCAAAAACTGAGGTTTCCTGGATTCCAGGAATTCTCCACGCTGTAATTTAGGAATTCTGCTTGAGTTTCAAGGCTACTGACCTGCCCTTCAACTCTTTTCTGAGTTTCCTGCCTGCCAGCCTATTCTGTGGATTTTGGATTTGACAGCTCCCACAATCATGTGAACCAATTCCTTAAAGTGTTTCTCTCTTCTCTTTCTCCTTCTGTGTGCGTGTGAGTGTGCGTGTGTGTGTGTGTGTGTGTGTGTGTGTGTGTGTGTATTCTATTGGTTCCATTTCTCTGGAAAACTTAACTGATATTTACCCCAAATGTGAGTATTTTGCAAACTTAAGAAAAAAAAAGTATCGTGTCTCTTCATTGTTTTCAGTAGCCCCTGATGAACTGGGTGGTTCATATCAAATACACTAAATTCAGGGCTGATCCACCACCACGTCATTGTGCTAACTGAACAAGTACCATTATTCCTTCAAACAATCTGACTTACAACTAGTTTATAATTTTTATGCACTTTAATTACAAAGATATCTAATGTTTAGGATGATAGAACAAATACCTCCTCTCTAAAATTGCCGAATACTCCAAAAACACCAAATTTTCTCAAGGGCTATGAAATAAGTATTTTTCACTATATTAAATTTTTTTTAATTGCCAATAATCAGCCAATTTTACATAATGAACTAACATAAAAACCAGAAAGTTTGACCTATCAGAATTATTATGACTTCATTTGGTTTTATAATTTTCAGTTCATCATAAGCATGTAGAGTTTCTAAAAATGTAAATGGATTTTCTGATAAATCCATTAAATTCAAAATTTTGTGGGAAAAATAAAGTGAGACTTACTGTTAATGTAACATCTTTAGCTCTGGAGTCTAATTTAGCTTCTCCTTTCACAAGTTTAAGTTTAATAACAAAAGTCTCTTCAACTTCAATTTCTTCATGAGGATAGATTGTCAGAATTATGGTTCTCACTCCACCTTCCCCCTCTCCAAAATAGAAGGACCCGTTCACTGGGCTCGCAACGTCTCTGTTCTCTGGTGGTAAGGCTTCCTGAGAATTGGGTCCTACTATCTCCCAGTTCACCTGCAGAATGTTTTTGTTTTTTGGTTTTTAATAGAGATAATCAGTTTTAAGCAAAGAATTACTGTAGGATATACAGTATTAGAAAAAATATACGTATATATGACAACTATAGAATATCTCCAGCAAATTCCTGTTTCATCAACTCATATATTTGTTAAAAATAATAACATTTGCAAATAACTACATATCTATAGAATATCAGTTTTCATGGATAACATTATCTAACAAGAGAAGAAAAACAATACCTAATCATTTATCAGCGCCACAGGATAACAAAAATATAAATATATTTCATACGTATAAGAGAAATTAAAACATTTTAAAAATATAAGAGTACAATACTGTCCTGCTGCAAATCAAAACCTATATGAATAAGACAATAAAACAATGTGAAAAGTCTGCTGGGTGTGCAATCTCTTCTAAATACTGGTTCCAGGACCATCGATACCAAAATCCTGGGATACTCAAAATGGTATAATATTTGCATATAACCTACACACATCTTCCTGTATACTTTAAATCATCTCTAGATCACTTACAATACCTAATACAATGTAAATGCTATGTAAATAGTTGTTATACTGCATTGTTTAGGAAATAATGATAAGAAAAAAAGTCTGTACGTGTTTAGTACAGACACGATTTCTTTTCCAAGTAGTTTTGATTTGCAGTTGATTGAATCCATGAGTATGGAACCCACAGATAGGGAAGGTTGAGTTTATATTTAATTTCCTAGCATAAAATGAACAGGAATCTTCACAAGATTTTACAAGAAACAAATTTTTGTTATAAAAACGTACTCTTTAAGTTTGTATAATTTAAATTTGTATGCTTTTCGTATCATCTATAACCTCTCAAATGAACATAGCCAAACAGAACTCTTGACTTTGCCCAAAGCTTCTGCATCTCCCTGCACAGCACTACAATCTGTCCAGCCGCTCAAACTACAATTCTAGCAGGTATCCTTGATTTCTCTCTTTCCCTCAGACTCCATTTCCAGCCCAGTGAATTTTTCCTCCAAAACATATTCAACATCTATTTACTTCTCACCATCTCTTTCTCCTCCAGTCTTGTTTGAGTCACCATCAGTTCTGACTTGGACACTAAAGAGCAACAGCTCCTAACCATCCTTTCTGCTTCTACGCCACCCCACCAGCTTCCTGACAATCCATTTTCTTCACAGCAGTCAGCAGTGAGCTGCTGTAAATGGCAATCCGGTGACATTATTCCCCTGCTTAAAACTCTCTAATGGCATCCTATTTGCACTTAGAATAAAATCTTTAACCTGGCACACGAAGTTCTATGTGATCAAACACCTTTTGAGCCCTCTGCTAGCTTGTCTGTTATCCCCTCACCTCCAAGGCCCCACCACAGGGGCCTCTCCAGCCCTCAAACGTGCCAGGTGTGCCTCTGCAGGAGTACGATTCCTTCTGCCCAAATGCTCACCCCTCCAACAATGACATGTCCACTTCTTTGTCATTACCCAGCTTTCAGCTTAAATATCACACCCTCACCACCCAATCAAAAGAGCCAGCAGGTCACTCCCAATTGTGTCTCCCTTTTACAAGCAGAACCATTATTGTTATCAGATAATTTTCTTTTTACTTATTTGTTTACTGTTCAACTCTGCTTACTAAAATGAAAAGTCTATGAGAACAGAGATGAGGTCTTCCTAGTTTACCAGTATGTTCTCAGTACCTAGAACAGGGTCTGGTACATAGAAAGCACTCAACAAATATTTATTGAATTGCTGAATTTTACCAGAATCATTCACGTAATTTCTAACTTGCTCTCAAGAGTTCCCTGAAAACAGCTGTTGCCTCACACATTTTTATGCACTTCATTGAACTCAGAAGCTACTTTCCACTTACAAAGTAATTAATAAATATTACTCATTGATTATGAACAAATAAATGAATATATTGCAGAATAAGAAAATCTAACACCATACTCGGTCTATCAAAAATTGTTTTTAAAACCACGGGAAGAATAACTCTACCTGAATCTCTCCCAAGAGTCCTCCAGTCCGCTCCAGCATCAAGGATAAAATCATTGTAGAATTGGGGTTAGGAACAGAAATTTTGCTTTGATTGAGAAATCTTACAACGCCAAAGGGAGAGTCACTCTTGGCAATCGTGATTCTGCTCACTAGGTGGCGCCCAAGGACCGCTCCACCAGTAGCTCCAGTGAGCAGAATTTCAATCGGCTCCTCAAATTCGCTGCATAGCAAGAAGGAGCAATTCTGTGAGTCTAAACATATTAAAGTGCTTGTAAAATCCAAATAACTAGTCATTTTCCAAATTGGTCATACATATTCAAGGCACAGTAGTCACAAACCAAGTGTAAGGAGAGGGTGCTCAGCTAAAAGCATGAATGATCAACATCAATATTACATAACCTAGGACAGTTATTAGACTTTCCTCCCCTCCTTTTAATTGCTTAATGTATTAAGTAACTGAATTGAAGGATGTTTCCACATTCTGATTAGAATTTTTATGTCTAGAGGAACATAAATTGTTTCCTCTATTTGAAACAAAGTGACATATACAACCACAGTGGTCTCCCAACTCTTCTTTCCCTAGCCGCAGGACCCCCAAAAGTCATCTGTTGTTTCTCAATGGGCACATGTATTATCTAAAATTTTATTATGAGTGAAAAACATATGTAAGGGATAGAACGCAATATTCACGCTTTACGTAAGCTACGTTATTCCCTATGTTACTGACCTTTCATCGTCATTGATGATGGAGACATTTATAAAACTTAAGTTCTGCCCATGCTGAAAGGTGACTGAACTGCCATGCAGTATATAATCCACACCTCCAGGAACAGCAGAGGAGCTCTGAGAGATGAAGTCAGCTGTCACATGGCCGTAAGTTCCACTCAGTCTCACCACCGGGATCATGACCATCCCAATATCTTCCTCCACTGCAATGGGAATCTAGAATTAACTGGTATGCCAGACAAAGCAACTAATTTTTATAAGATTCAGCCAAATTAAACCAACTAAATATAATGGTATGATGTAAGCACTCAATTTTTCCATAGATCATGTATCACTTTAAAAAAATGATTAGGGAAAATTTCATAATTCATTTTTTTTAGAAAGAATATAGCTTACCAGATGTTGAAAGTTATAGTAAGCAGTAAAAGTTAGAATTTAAATAACTTATTCAGTCATTAGAGTAGACATTCTTCCTCTGTGTGAGTGAGAGCATACAAATAAATGACCCTTGTTTTCTAAGACAATGCTAGATGAACACCAAAAACACTTAAAATAGTGTACTCAAAGGAAACCATTCTGGATTGCTTCTACACACTTACTTGAAATATAAATAATATAAATAAATGAGGTTTATGCTATTTTTATTTATCATATAAATTTTCTAAAGTCCAAATATAAATACAATATTACATTTTCAGCTCCTATGAAATCTACTTGTGAATCCGAAAATGCATCCACATTGTTAGATTTCAACTTAAAAATTCTTTTCAAAAATACCTTTATTTCTTCTTAAGCTATGCTAATGTCTGCATATTAAAATATCATTTAATAGAATGCACATTAGCTATGGCTAAATAATACTGAACTTACATTATAATTATAAATATCCATTGCCCCAAATTCGCCAAAGACAGTGAATCAAACAGAAATCAGTGAACAGAGAAAAAAAAATTCAAATTCCCATTTATTTCTTAATGCAAAAATGCAACCTTATTTTTACTAGCTGTAGACTGAAGTTCACAAAATAGTAATGTCTTCCATGACTTATTCATGAAGTCATCATAAACCAACTCCTAAAGCAATTTTTGGTGAATTTTTTAAATGGCTACCGATGGAGTGTGGGTGTGTTGTCCCCTCCAAAAGTCATGTGGAAATTTGATCTCCAATGTGGCAGTGTTGGAAACTGATTGAGTCATGGGGGCGGATCCCTCATGAATGGATTAATGCTCTCCCTGGGGGAGGAGGGGTAGTGAGTGAGTTCTGGTTCTATTAGTTCCCACGAGAGCTTGTTGTATATAGGACCCTGACACCTCCTCTCTCTCTCTCTTGCTTCCTCTCACCATGTGATCTGCTTGTATCTGCCAGCTGCCTGCTGTTTTTCCACCATGAGTAGAAGCAGCCTGAGGCCTGTGCCAGATGCAGCTGTCCCAGAATCATAAGCCAAATAAACCTCTTTCCTTTATAAATTACCCAGTCTCAGGTATGTCTGTCATAGCAACACAAAACGGACTAAAACAGCTACATAATCAAAAAATTTTGATAGATGCAATTAAGTCAGTAAATCAATTGCAGCATCAAGGTAACATATTTATTTTTAAAGTTATATGCATATTCTGCCTTTGAATAAAATCATTTTCTAGTAAGGCAACCCATCTGTCTCTACCGAGGAGAGAATATAGCCATATATTCTGTACTTTGCTTCTACAGGAGGGGAGAACTGGCAATATTAGGCAAGCTGCAATCAGAAACTGTTTTGAGAAAGTAAGATCAAGGATCCATATACTACCTGCATCTGCAGTCCAGTAAAATATTCATTTCAAAGGTGATTAGTCATTAGAAAGTGAATATTCACTAATTTCTAATCACATAGGAAGTTAAATATTGCATAAATTAGAAAGGTTTTCATAAAAATGTTTGAAACAAACATTTTAATAATCCTAAAGTTATACATAATTTTTCTAGGTTGCCTCATTCCTAACCATTTAGCTTTGCCATACACAGTAAGGTTCAAGACTACCCAAAGGCAACTGAAAATATATTTTAGGGTAATTAAATAAATAAAAATATAAAATAAATATTTGAAAAATAAATATAAATATGTACATACACATACACTCAACCAAGAAAATTTATACATGGAAATTCAAACTGAGTGTCATGTTCAGATATTTTGTAATTCAAAAAGATGTGGTAAACTTACTTACTTACAAGGAAGCTGACAGAACCTACCTTCGAAGGCAGTATACTTTGGGTCAAATTCAATGATGCCCTCCGCATTATCATTTTTCATTATTATGATCTGAACAATGGAGATGTTTTCTATTTCAGGAGGTTGATCTATCTGAAGTCCATTTTCTCTGATGGTAAAATCATACCCTCTTGCAAAGTCATAAAAAGTAAAAATAAAAATACAACAACAAAAAAATAAAATAAATAAATAATTACTTAGCATGAATTAAAAGGTCCTCTTAGCTCCTATTACTTAATCCTAGTTAAGTATTGTGATACTTTTAAAGATCCTCAACACTAAGATACTCTTTTTTTTCTGAAACATTTTAAAACAGACTTCTGTGCGGCTCCCAGTTATTGCTGCCTGCGTGAAACCAAAACTAACATAAAGTTACTAAACTTGGAAAATGGGAAGATAATAAACTATTAGGAAATTGGGAAGAAGCTGTCATAAAACAAACCTTTGGGCAGAGTCTGCTCAAACTTAGTAAACCATCTGGGCTAAAGATTTACAGTGTTAGGGTAAGAGGATTACTTTAAAGAAATAATGATGTCATCCCACAAATCAAATTTCATGATAGCTATCAAGATTCAAGAAAATATTTTAATTTCTGTGGAAACCAATTAAAATCGATGCCACTATTCTTTAATACAGATGGTACTTTATTGGTGTAATGACATATTTCTACAAAAGAAGATTCTTTTTTAGATGGATATTGTTCACATCAAACAAAAGTTTTGACTTCCGGGAGTTTGTTACCTTAATTCCTGAAGCTAAAAAATGGCACTAAACCATTTTAGCTCTTCCTTCAACTCCCAGATTTTATTTACCTGGTACTTAAGCTTATCTCATATTGAAAGTTTAAAAGCTGGATAATAAGATTATATATAAGGTAAAATTAGAAAACAGGATTAAAATATTAAATGATAAGAATAACTGTAGTAGTCTGAAATGGGTTGTAGGTTAGCTTAGTATCATAACTGAATACCAAAGCAGTGTGTTTTCTAGCAACTAGGCAAAAAGGGAAACACACTGGATTATACTACTGCTGTGGATTGATTGAATTGTGTCCCCCAAAGTTCATATACTAGAAGCTTAATTCCCACTGTAACTGTTGAGCGTGGGAAATCCTAATATGGTCATTGAAAGGTGGACCCTTGAAGAGGTGATTAGATTGTAGGACCATGCCATAGTGAGTGGATTAAAAATGGTGGTCAAGGGTGTGGTTCTGAGGACTTTAAAAGAAGAGCACATGAGAGGTTACTCTCTCTCTGCTCTGCCATTTTCTGCCATGGGAGACCTCAGCATTGCTGTAAAGCCACCACCAAAGAAGACCCCCACCAGATGTGTTCCCTGGACTTTAGACTTCCCAGCCTTTAAAACTGTAAGGAATACATTTCATTCTCTTACAAAATACCCAGTTCCATATATTTTGTTATAAGTAACAAAAATGGACTAATACAACTCCTTTCATTTTCAGATCGAAGAAAGCATAGAAATTTCTCTGGAAGGAAAAACTCTTTTCTCCAGAATTTAACTTAAGTAGAAACTGCTTTTTTTAAGGGTAGCAGAGAAGGCAAAATCTCCAAACCCTAGTTAATCAATAACACAAATACTTTCTCACACTTAATGAGCAACATTTACGAAATTGCACTTATTTAATTAAAACAGTCAGTGACCAGCTTGAATTTTAACAATTTAATATACATACAAATTCATTCTAATCACCAAATACAGAATCATTTTTGGGAAATTTAAGATTTGAAGTGTATGTGAGTCCACAATATTTTTTCCCAGATGGGATGATATACACTCTACCTGAATCAATGAGTGAAATATTTTTGCTTAAAAAAGTTTTTAAAGCATGGTATTTATATAACAAATGCAAAAAAATATTTTAATGCATAAGAAAAATTTCTTCCTTTAAGACTTCTATAAATACAAACATTATTCTAGCTGAAGGTCCCACCTTCCCGGGTTCTGTGTAAGCTATCCATGCAGAGGTGCTTGTAGGGCTGCTTAACCTGTGAGCTCTCAACCTGTGGATATTTAAGCATGCTAAAGGTGTTTTCTGGCCTTGTCAATCAAGTCTGCCCCACTAAATCGGGAAATGAAAAGGACTCATTATGGTTCATTCTCAATCTTCACTGAAAACATGTTACGCGTTAATGGCCAGCCACCTTTGACTCAATTTCTCCCCACTTTAAAACTGCTACTGGGCAAGCATCTACTCATTCACCCACAGAGAAGACAATACCGCTTTCAGATATACCAAGGAAAATGTCCCTTGCTTCACTCCTTTCACAAGTATGGAAATATAGGGAAGCAAATTCTGCTATCCCAGCTGACCTCTGACTTGGGAAGCGCTTAGGCTACTTCCTCACCAAATTACTAGAAGCCCATATCATGTCCAATTCCCTGGCCAGCCACAGCGCATTCACACAACAGAAACATGTACTTTCAAGTTTATGGGAAAAAATATACACATTTTAGAAAATCGCAAAAAATAACAGTCTTTGCCACAATTTCCATTCTATGTCCTGTTCTAATGTCACACAACCTGAGAAAGTGCAGGGAAAGACCTGTTTAACAGCTCAGTAGTAGTCTCCACACTACATTTTTTTACTCTTTCATTCCCTTTCTTTTTCTTCTTTTTTCTAATTTCCTTTTTTCTTTTACCTTCCCTGGAGTTCCACCTTTGTAATTGCTAGAGAAAATTCCTCAGGGCCTTCAGGATGGTCATCATCAAGGATTTCAACATGCAGACTTTTCACCAGCTCCCTTGCTGCAAAGAGAAGCTCCCCTGCTGCAGGAACAAAATCCAAGCCTGCTGCTGCTGTCCCACTCACTGTCTCGTAGAAGAGTCGTACGAGGCCAAAATATCCCCCCGAACGAATGATTGTGATGTTAACCTATGCGAAAAGCATCCTCTTATTTGATTTGAATGTTTAATCTACCAGACAATATTGTCTCTAATTAAATATTCTATTTATCAGGATTATGTTAAAATGATAAATAAATTTATAAAATTATATAAATTCTATGTTAAAATAATGATGTTAGGAGCAAATTAATTAGTTTGTGAAAAACTCTGGAATAGGAACAAGGAAATACATTTCAAAGATTATTCACAATATCAAAAACAAAAGTGATATGAAAATTGTAAGCACTTCACACTATACCTTCTGTGCTTCTTCTGACACTCGAAGTTGCCCATGTGTAAAGGCAAATCGGCCATAGGGGGAGTCACTGGCCACCATCGTGATGTTGGCGGTGCTGCTGGATTCACTCAGTTTTCCTCCCTCGCTGATTTCAGTGAGCTGAAACTCATAGAAATTCTTTTCCTCAGGAATGTCATCATTCAAAGCCTAGAGAAAGACAAAAAGAGCCATTAACAGTGGAATCTATAAAATTTAAATAAAAACACCTATCAGGTAAATAACAACAAACTCTGTAATATTAACCTCCTTCCCAACTCCCACCCATAAGCACACACACACACACACACACACACACACACACACACACAAACACACAGAGCAAAGAGTGTAATAGAAACTAGAAACGTTGATACCTGTATCACTACAATGGCTGCAGACTGCCCATCACGCATTGTCACTCTTCCTGATGTTTCAGCAAATTCCCCCACAGCAGGAGGGAATATCTTCCAGAAAACTGTGACCTCCCCCGATATCACTGGGCCACGAACAAGGCTACGACAATAAACAAATGTAAATTCAACACATTTTCACTGAAGATGCTTTTCCTAAATCTTTGCTGTGTCTTTCAACAGTAACAATTTTCACTTATTGTAAGAACATTATGCTTTTGAATAACCTTATCTATCAACTATAAACCAAAAGAAACTGTTTTAATTCCAGTATGGTAACATCCGAAGTATGTTAAATCTATCTTGACAAGAATACTGGCAAAAATCAAACACTGAAGGTGAAAGGTTTAAAGGAATAAAAGGAAGTATTTATAGACTCTCACCACACAAGGTACAAAATATGAATAGCCTAACAGTTGTCTAAAGAACAGTAAACACTTAACACAGGCACATAATAATAGAAAAGGATAAAGTATTACCTTTGAGCAACATCAAAAGCACGAAGTATGAAGTCAAATCCAGCTACTTCATTAAGAGTTGCTGTCCCAGTCTTCATGAGAAAATTTGGGAAAAACAAACTTGCCTATGATTACACTACTTTAGTTGTATGGTAGGCCCTGATTTTAGAACACTTAGAGTCAAAATGTTTGCTCTTGATAATTTTCTAAGGAATGATTTTGTAGCTTAGACACACCAGCTTACAGAGATGAAGTTATTCTCTTACAGCACATGTTTAGTGACAGAATGGGGTGAAAGCATAGATCTTCTGATCTCAACTCTGTGTGCTTTCCTTGAACCAAGTCATGCAAATCACCAAAAAGTCAGAAACCTCCTCGTGACCGAACTTCAAGATAGGTCAGGATACATTTTCAATTTCTGCCGAATGTTTGTTCTATTTTCCACAGGATGTTACCAATATATAAAATGACAATGCTTGAAGACTATGTATGTATTAAGAGTGACATATTTAATGCTGATTATTTAAATAAAACTTCATAACCCCCATGGAGGCAAATAAAAATTATGAAGCCCTTACCTGATGATAGCAGTACCATTATACTTGTTGGAGGGTTCCCCAATGAGGATGTGCCTACATGATGGCGCTATCCCAACCTCTGATGCTCCTTTGTCTCCTCGAATGATTATTGATGCGCTACCTGAATTGAAGATGATATATGCTGCTTTGTAGCAAACACATGCATGCACTTAGCATATGCCTAGCAACGTTCCAAGTGCTTCACATATACTAACCTAGTTAATTAACCCTGTTAATCGTCGTGACAGCTATAAAAGTTAGGCACTAATATTCTCATTTTACCTATGAGGACACTGAAGCACACTGAAGACACAGAGGCAAATAACTTGCTCAAGATCACAGTTTAGTGAAGCACTAATTTCACCATCACCGCCATGATAAGCAAGTGCTACTCTACCATTTGCATTAATTCACTTCTACAGTAACCATTCTGCAGCTCTCTACAATTGGCTATGTGGCTATGTCAACTGACTACGTGGCAAAAGCAAGAATTCTTGAGGGCACTTTTTTCCTTTTAATTTTCTGATTCTAACATTTAATAATAAGCATTTACAATACTGTGTCAAATATTTCTATGAAAATGAAAATAAAAACTGTTATCAAGTAGTTTGAGTATCTATATGATAATTTAGCAGTAACTAGAAAAAACTGTTTCCAAAAGTATACATTTGGGTTTCATAAAACAAAGAGCTGGATTATTGTACTCTCACTTTCTCTGGCAATGATTTGATGAAACCAAGAGTGGTTAGTCATATGCTAATAAGTCAGTTAGACAGAAATATGTTAAAAAATTTTTTATATTGATAGACTATTTACCCTGAGCCACTGATATATTTTTATTCATATATCTAGTTAGCCTACGTGACATTAACCGTGTCATTTTAAGGTGATGTAGACAACTGAGCCAATTTAAGACTTATGGAATAATATGGAGCTATAATATGACTTCTCGACAGGCTTGTTGGAAAGTAGATAAAAATGCGAAAGAATAAATATCCTAAGTATATACTGTGATACTCTGTACAATTTTGAGATTTGCCTTGGAGACAAAAATCTGCTTTTAGCCACAGGCCCTTGCACAGGATGGATTTCTTGATGGCAAAAAAAGACATGGATGAGAATACTTCAAAAAGTTCATGGAAAAATGGAATTGAAAGGTAATATAAATCTTTCCATGAACTTCTTGAAGTGCCTTCATAACAATAACCAATATGATGGTTATTGCTTACAACACAAAAAACCCATCATTAATTTCTTCTCTGCAGATCCAAGAAACAAATCATCATATGAACCATATGCAAATGAGAATTATGATGCCTATTTTTGAAGTGTCAAAATATCTGAGTAACTACTTTAAGATAAAAATAGGTATAGGAAGGCTATAATACCAAACATACGTTAAGTTTTAAAATAATATTTTATTACAAAAGTAATATAAGATCATTGTAATGCAAATCAAAACCATATTGAGATGTCATCTCACCCCAGTGAGACTGGCTATCAGAAAGACAGAGGATAACAAATGCTGGTGAGGATATGGAGAGAGGGGAACCCTCCGACACTGCTGGACTGTAAAATGGTGCAGCCATTACAGAAAATGGAGATTCCTCAAACAACTACCATATGACCTAGCAATCCCACTATATATACACCCAAAGGAATGGAAATCATCTTGTCAAAGGGACACCTGTACTCCCATGTTTATTTCAGCTCTACTTACAATTGTAAATATTTTAGAAAATATAGGCAATCAAAAACCACAATTAACATTTCAAGTAAACAATTCCAAACTTATGTGAGACATGCACATGACAAAAATGGAATTACACTGAGCATGTTGTTATGAAGCCTGTTCTATTAACATAACAATTATCCATGTAATTAAGTGTTCTTAATTTTTAATGTAATTAGGGGTTTTTCTGCTACATCATTTTGAATGGTTGTATTTGAATGGAATAGTATTCTGTTACATTAGTATTCTGCTGTTGGACCATTTAGAACCCTTTCATATCATTTTTTATAAAAATTGCTACAATGAACATCTTTAGTTTAAAAAAATCACACAGCTAAGCACTATGAAATCATCGACTTATGACTTTACCAACATTGTGTATTATAATTTCAATTTCAAAATTCTTTACTTGTAATATAGGTCAAAAATGATACCTTTATGTTTTAGTAAATAATTTAGGGATTAGAAAACCGAACATTGCTTATTTTTGTAACTACTGATTATTTGGTTATATTTTTTCTGAGGATCTAATTTCCAAAAAAGTGAATTTCTCTTACCTTTTACTGGAGATATTTCTACCTCATCAATTGATATCAGCTGAATGGTGAAACGCCTGTCTTCCTCCAACACAGTGTCTTGAAGTGTGTGTAATGCAATGATCTTCTGGGACTCAGTCTACAGCAAATGAGAGAGACAATAAATTTTCCAGATTGACTAAAAAGAAATTTTGGGTGTTTTTATTAGCAGAACAATGTTTATGTCCAGAAATATTTTTAAAGCATGTTCTTTTTGTTGCCTAGAATTGCAGGTTGTATCTAGAAAGAATTACTATATAAAAATCAGCTCTGACTATAAATCCTATTTAGGTTCTTAACAGGGAGAACAGAAAAAAAATTCAACTCAACTCCTAAACTAACTGAAAATTCGCAGCCATTCAAAGTCTAATTCATTGAAGAGAGCTAAATAGGCATACCATGATGTAAACAGACAAGGTCACAGGTTTAATATTCCTAAGGGACAGTTAGTTCCATTCAAAGCAAGAAAAGAAAGCTATGAATGATCTTGTAATCAACAGTCCTGAAATGCCTGTCATCGTTTATCATCACTGCACATCCAACTCATGGCATGTTTTGCCAGTGCTAAGTTAGCAGCAGAACCTTCCTAACAAAACTACCTGTAGGTAGCAATAAAGGGGTCTAATTCATAATTAAATTTAGTTTTCCATCCAGGAATCTGATATTTTGCAAACACATTTCAATTTTCTTTTACCTTCACTTTTAAGATTTTGTTTTTCTTTGTTTTCATATAGGTCCAACTTGTTTCTGGCTAAATGTATTCTTAGTTATTTTATACTTTTTCCCCCATTGTGAATTTTTTCTCATTACTGCTAAATCATGGGAATCAAGATTGTCCCTAATCTATTTAAACATGGACTTTTTTTTCTTTGAAATTTAGAATAGTTATTCCCATTCTGCAGAAGAGCAGTGCACAGCAGCAGTTTGGGAAATGCCGCAATAGGCTACCTCAGGAAAAAAAATATATAAATTGTTTCCTAGTTTTTGAAGTTCAAAGCCCCTAATTTTTTAATCAAACAATGTGGAAAAGGAGTTAGGCTTCACTATATTAAGTTGAGGTAGCAAACTGCTATTTCATTATTTTTTTTCTAAGTTACAGCTATTTTATAAAGCACTTTCTAAGTGTCAGGAAGTTGGTTAGCCTCTTCACAAACATTATTTCACGTGCTCCTCAGAGCCCTTGCTCAAGTTAACCATTATTATCCTCATTTCGCAAGCAGGAAACCAAATGTGAAAGAAATTAATCAATTTTCCTAAAGTCACATGGTATGAAATGGTGGGGTGAAGACTTGAATTAAGGTCTAGCTAGCTATAAAATCTGTATCCTTTTTACTTTTCAGTGGCTATTTCCAGCATCACAAGAGAATCAAGACTGGAAAAAAAGGAAAGTAAATGAAAATGATATAAATATAGGTGATAGAAGAAGTCTGCTATAGCGTATAAACAGTCCAGAAAGGGAAACTAGAGAGAATGAAACACTAAGCAAAAAATGTTAATCACAGAGAGATAAGAAGTGTCAGAACTACAGAAAAACTTGGTGAAACAGAGGGATCGTGAAGAAACCTAATAGTATCAAATACCGAGGGGAATCTATGCAACAGAAAATATGCAACCAATTTTTTAATGTAGTGGATTTTGGCTAGTATGTTAAATAAATGTTTAAGATAAATTGTAAAGTAAAAAGAGCAAGGGTTTTTTCAAGATGGCGGTGGCTGTGGCGGTTGGCGCGGAGTAGCTGAGGTGGAAAAGGCGGCCACTGGGCCTCAGGCAGCCGGGAAACTTGAGGACCTTCCTCTTGCCATCTCTTAAGGGAGGACCGCAGCTGCTGGCCGGTCGTGGGGGGTGACTGCCACTTTGCCCTCGGCAGGAGAGGCTGCCTCATTTACCGGCAACAGCTTTGAAGTATGGAGCAGGAAAAGAACTGTTTCTTAGCTGCAAAAGCGAGTCTCTAAACAGGGAACACGGCGCCAGGGCTGCTGTGGATGCAGACAGGATCCCAGAGGCCGGGGCCGCGCTGAAGGCGGCCAGCTGCACTATTCAGGATTCGAGGTTTCAGGCCAGCATAAAAGAAGATTCCTGGGAGCGCCTGAGCCGCGCCGCGGGACCGACTGAACAGCCTGAGGCAGCAGCGGCCGAGAACGGGAAAGGCGACAAACCAGAGGCAGAGAGTGAGCGCCTGACCTGGCACAGCCCTGTGAGTGACCCCCGGCCCAGCCCTGCTCGGGGGGCTGACGCCCACCCAGCTTCCGCTTGCATCACCAGGTCACTCACCGCCCCGGGACTGCCTCCATTTTCCCAGGTGCTGGCAGCTCCAGCCTGGCTCCGCTCGGCTCTTCACTGAGCCTTCCTACTTGCTTGGCCCGGCGTGGGGCTTCCTGGGGCCTGCGGGCCGGCCTCCCCTCCCACTCCCTCTGAGATTCTCTGGTGGGGCTGGTGGCATGGGGCGTCCCCGGCCAGTGTCGGGAGGGCAAGGAAGTACAGGCTGGGCCGACTGTCACTCCACCACACCCTGTCACAGATATGTCTCAAACTATTAATGTAGTCGTTCTTGCATATATCCTTTCCTTTATTTTTTCTCTCCCCAAAGACCATTTTACCTCTCCCAGCCTACACTGAAAACTCAGCAAACTTTCTAAGAAATTACTGAGCTAAGAGAAAGACAAGAAAGGGAAGGAATAATAGTGAGTACACTTGGGGTCAACACCTGTAGAAGGGATGGGACGGAGGCAGGAATGGGTAGAGGGAAAAGGTCAAAGTGGGAAGGAGAAAGATAACGTTTATTCATTTATTCATAAAATATTAAGGGAAAGAGTGGAAGGGGATCCTAGAGTAAGCTTCTCTTGAGCATGGCCCTACCCTAGATCTCTGTGTTGGATGCTCTGATGTCCACTAAGATCCCCTTCAGCAAAGAATTCATTACCCCATTTGTAGGGAGTGTTTCCAGCTCTCATCTGTCAGGCTCCTCTGGAAACTGCCTCGTTTGAGAAAAGTCCCCTCCTGCAGGGTCAGATCCTCTTTCTGGCATGGTCCACATCCCATGACTGCTCAGCACAGAATATAAAGCTCACCCTTGCTTCAAATCAGGACAGCTGTGAAGAGTTAGTCCCTCTTCAGAACAAACTGTAGCGTCAGTTTAAGACTGTATCACAGCTTGCCTTCACCCCATCCCAATCATGCTTCTTTCACTTACACAGTGTTGATCCCAAAAGCACTCCCTAAAAAGCCTCCTGACACTAATCTACATTCCAAAATCTTCTTCCCAGGGAAGGCAAAGCCCCACTAATTTATCACTTGCAGACCATTCATTTCTGTAAACAGAGTATGGAGCTATCCTGTGTGCAGATAGAAAAAGGAAGAAAGAACTTCAACCTATTACCAAGGTAGGACTGAACAAAACTACTGTGAGAATTTTCCTATAAGTGGGGCACTGTTGACCCTGCAGTCACTGTAACATTTTGAGGCAGTCCAGGAAACTATTACACAGTAAATCTTGGTACAATCTGGGATGTATGTGAGGTCTAATAGCTCCTGCAGACTAGTATCTCTATTGCCAATGTGAGCACTAAGTTGCTATGAGGATGCTTTGTGGGAACAGAGATCCACCTGTGCAGAACTGCTGGAAGAGATACCACTAGCCTTGATCAGGATTGGGAGAAGACTGCAGATATCATCAAAACCAAATCAGAACCCATGGAGACATGGGTACTTCAGACCTGGATATACAACAGTGAAGCTGAACATGAAATGCACTTGTACATGAAATATACCAAGTTGGTGACCAAACAACCAGATGGAAATGGTTGACTCTGTAGACAAACATCCTGATTCTATCCTCTGAAAAAGGATAGCCTTACTTGTTGGGGGAAAATATCAGACATAAACAAATACAACATTTACAAATGCTTTATAGGACTTTGGAAAGAGGAGTTATTCCCAGTGGTGGTAGGAACCAATTACATGCACAAAGAGATCTTGGACCTGTCTATTGTCACCTTCACTTGTCATCACTATGGGAGGCGGGAACACAAGGAGACGGACTGTAATGTGCTTTCCATTCTTAAATTATTTATTTTGATTAAGTTTTTTGATTGGCTGAAATAACACCTCAATCATTTTTTCAAAGTGTACATGGTTGTTAAAAATTATGAGTCTTTGTAAATGTGAGATTGTCTTTCTGTTATTATGGTATGCAATATTTTGATTCAGTATAAAGTTCTAAACAATCAGAAAGCATGTTTAACAGGAAAAATTGACCATACTCAGTGACTAAATACATGCAAGTATTACAGGAAGGGGAGAGCTGGAGGTGGCACTCAGATGTCTGACTGGTTGATGGGCTTTGCCTTTAATCAAGAGAAGAAATGTGAGAGAAGGGGCAGTTTTGTGGTGGGATGGAGGCAGGGTTCAGATATCTAGGGATTTCTATGCTTGCGTGTGTGTGTGTGTGTGTGTGTGTGTGTGTACGTGCACATGTGATTTTTTTTCTCACAATGCATATGGATTTCAAAAAAAGTTCCAGATATACTGACTACTATCATATGAAATCATAAGTAATACCATGCAAAAGAAAATCAAAGACAAATTAGAGAAAGATTGTACAGGAGTCCTAATGCTGACTATACCTCATTAAAATAAAGCGTCCCATTCAAAGGACTAAGATTATCTTTAGCCTTCTCATCTACAGTCCACCAAAGTTGCACAGCTCCTTTTCCTCCTGGGGACCGGACAACTGTCAATGTCACATATGAATCAGGGTCATCAGACAAAAGGGATTCATCAACCATTACCTGAAAGAGAGAAAATCCAGTGAGGGAGGAAAAAAAGAGCAGGAGAAACAAACAGAATCTTATTTCTGTTTACAATGACTACAGTTTTTGAATTTAGAACTTATTCATGGCATATTACAATCACGTGACAGAAAAAAGTTTCACCAAACCCCATTTCCTTTTTTCCTAGACACTCAACTACTTGACATTTCCTCTTCTCTCTTGCAATTAGGTGGACCAAGTGACTGAATTTTGGCCAAAAGAATATAAGTGGAAGTGATACATGCTGCTGACACTCTAGCCATAAACTTACATACAACCTCCCACAGTCTCTCTTTTCCCGTTTCCCAGAGAATAGAGTGGATAGAGTCACAGATGGAAGGAGTCTTATGCTTGAGTTGCCAGTTGGAGAAGAGGTGTCCATAAGAGCCACCCAACTAGAAATACTGATGGAGTACTCTTGCATGGAGGAAGAAATAAACACTAATAAGTAATAACACAAAGAAACTGAGATTCGGGGGTTCTTTGTTACAGCAGTCAGACTCCTACACAAAACAGACCTCAACTGTCCTCTGAATTAAATGCATTTTACCAACTTTAGTGAGTTCAAGTTTAAAAGAGGTTTTATTAGCCTGATACAAAGAAAGAAGGAGATACAATATGTTAATTTACCAGTACTATTTACTTTTGCCACAAGTCCTAATAAAGAGACCTGGTTCAAGGTAAATTAAATCTATTGACTTTGTTAAGCAAAGTCCAGATTGAAACTATAATATCCATCTGTTATGTAAATACAAAATATAACAATGCTTTCCCTTTCAAAATAGATGGAAGCTTAACAAACATACGATGCAATCAATCTTGTTTTGTCTTGTTTTCATGAGATTTTTCATTGGTACCAAGAGCAGAGATTTGTGGCCAATAAATCTGAGCTTCTATTATGTGTGTTTTTGCATATACTTTATCTTATTTAAGCCTCAAGTCTTTGAAATTCGAAGGCCAGATATAAATATACATTTGGAGATGAGGAGCCTGGAACCTAATTCAGATATTTTGACTCCATGCCCAGTGCTGTTCATACCACTCCTCAGAAACCAGAGATATTTAATAAGAAATAAAAAAAAAAAAAGAAAAAAGAAAATCCATTATAAATAAACTCCATTTATATGGGGTCTTCAAAAAGTTCATGGAGAGACTCATTATCTTTTAATTCTATTTTTCCACAAACTTTTTGAAGTACCCTCATATATGTCTTTTTTGATTCCATAGATGGAACATGTTGGTTTAGGTTTCACAAGCAGATTTCCATGGGTCTCTGCTATTGCCAGTGCTTTGCTATACTTAACACAACAACCTTGTGAGCAACTTATTAATTTTGACAGATTTAAGCTAATGATATTTTTTTCAATGTTCTTCAGTTCTGAATCTAGTCTGTGTCACCAACTGATATGAACAGAATGTTCGTTGTTTGCACAATACTGTATATCTTAGGCAGATATTAAAAGATAAATTCCACATTATCAAGAGACATATGCAGTAAGAAATATAGGATATACAGAAAGCAGCCACCAAGGGCTGAGCAACAAGCTACCACTAATACTAGCAACAAGAAAAAGAGCAATTGACACCGACTGAGTGCACAGCCAGGCATAAGTGCCTTACATATATCAACTCATTTATTCCTCATAACAAGGATTATGAGGAATAACACAATGGGGGTTGGGTAACCTAAATCTTATCTTTAGACTCTAAGACAAATTGGAAATTTGAGGCTATTACAATAAGATATTATTTCCCACACCAAATGTGCTTAAACTAGTTTTAGAGCACTAAAGTTTATGACAGCAGTTAAGATAAAATGAATAAACAAAAATTATTTATGAATAGTAATGTAACTCTTCATTTTCCCTAATAGTAAGAAGAGATTTTAAGCATATTGTCCAATGCCTAAATCCAAAAATGTGAAGATAAAAGCAAAAATATCACTATAAGTTTTCATCAGTTGAAAATCTGAACACTGAACCTGATCTTTTAATCTAAACTCAGAAGCTAATAGAAAGTTTATGAAAAATAAATTACATGTTCATGTGTACTAAAATATTTCTTTGCATATACACAAAGAAAGACTGGATGGAAATACAACAAAATATTAATGATGTCTATCTGAGGGTACTAACGTGGATACTTTTACTCTTCTCTTTACACTTTTGTCCCAGACTTTATGTTGCCTGGAAGATATTCACTGCTACTCTATAGCCAATCCACCACTCTTTACAAATACTTATTTCTGCTTATTTCTTTCCCTAGGAAGAAAAAGAGTCTCATTGGGCTATAACAAAAGTGTGTTCTGTCCTTCTATGTTTCCCATTTTCTTATTGACATTCAATGACCAAATCATTAAGCAATTATTAGCTTATATTTAAATTTTGGAGCATATAGGAAGCCCAGTCCTGACAGGAAAGTTGTAGGTCGAGCCTTGCATCCGCAGGACAGTAAAGACAATGGGCATTACAGCAACTGGTTTATAATGAGAAATAATCTATAGTAAATTACTGATTACCCGTAAGTAAGGGGTAATAAGTGACTAAATAAAGGGAATGACAACATATGGAGCCAGAAAAGTTGCTAAGTATATGGAAATTATCCAAATATTTTTATAATTATTTCATTTTGAAATTTCCCTTGAAAGGTAAAGTTATAATAATTATGACATAATCATCATGTAATAATAATTATAATAGGGCTTGCAGTGCTTCATATTTAAGATGTGGAGATAATTGAGTATTAGTCATCAAACCTGGCTGCACAAATATTTAATTCTCATAATTGATTAAGCTTGTTTTTTCTCCTTCAGTGATTGGACCAATAATAATTAGGCTCCCTCCTTCAGATCTTGAAAGAAAACACCCAATTTGAAGATAGAAGGAAGAAATACAGAGAAACACATGATCTGGGGGTGCCTGTGGTATATTATTCAATATAAGTCACAACAGAGTACAAGAACAATGGGTAACACAAATCTCTCACAAGCTAAGGCCATTCTGGGATGCAACACCCAGACCCATGACAGAATCCTGCTTTGTGACCAGGATGGTGGCCTGGCAGTAGGGCAGGCAGGGAAGAGAAGGTCTGGACAGAAAGTAATCTTGGTCTACTATGCCTACTACATAGAAATATGTTCCCATTTTGTAACTTTCATTAATATCAAACTATGTGCATAGGATGCAGGATTGCCCCCTACTTCAACAGCCAATTCAAAAAAGCCTTGAGAAGAGACTCATGAATAAAGGGTAATGAAGAGTTTCAAAACAAAAATAAAAAATACCGTTGTAGGAAAAATTATATGAAAAATGAGCCTGAGGCAAGCCACTCCCCTGATGTATTAAACTTACAGTCTTTTCTTCAAATCCAAATACTCCAAATGGAGAATCATTTTGTGGAATAACAACAGTTACCACAGCATCATCACCAAGTCTGCCACCTCCAGCCACACTGATTAAGGAAAGACTGAATGTCTCCACGAGTTCAAATTCAGCATCATCAACTATGGTGATTTTTATTATTGCAGTAACCTATGAATGAAAGGAAGGGAAGAAGTGCAGGAGAAAAAGAGGAAGAAAGGAAGGGAGGGAGAGAGGGAGGGAGGGAAAGGGGAAGGAAATAATGTAATAACGATTTTTGTTCATATATAAAATTTTTAGTTGAAACTTAGAAACACAGTACGATAGAAAAAAGTAGTTTCTTTGTCCTGTAACATATCTTCAAAGTCACAAATATTTATAATATTTCAAAGTAAAAATTTTACAAAGTCTATTGTTTTCAAAATAAGAAAAATTTTATATGTAATAAAATATAGTATTGTTTACAGATACAAAAAGCAATGAATCCTTATTCTTGAACAAAATTTTTTAAATGTCATGCAGGCACTAACAACCATTGCACAAACATAAAATGCAGAATGCTTGGTATTAATATTACATGATATAAAATGGAACCAAAAAAATTATCATTGCCTTCTGCAATTAAAATAAACCCCATTGGTTTCAAATACTGTTCTCATAATGTAGGTGAAACAGAAGACAGGAAGAAAACCCCAATTTGCTGTTGTTAGATGTCTATAATCAAGATTTAGTTTATTTGTCTGGGTCTATGTTAAAAGTTTTTATAGACATAAATAAACTTGATCCAGCTTTGTGATTTCAGTCTTAGTCATAAAAATATCCCAGCTGTATCTCCATATTTAAAAATCTTTTTCTGTATCGCAGAGGGAAATTCCAGTACTTTGACACAGGCATTTACCAGAAAATGAAGTTTTTTCTAAAACCTTTAATCTAACAACATGGAAAAGCAAGAAACCTGGACATTACACTCAGATAGGCAGAAACCTGAATAAAATCAAATGCTAAAATGGAAGCTTATTAAAAATGTTTGCACCTCAAATCTGTACTACAGAATATAAAATACCTCCCCTAAAGGATGTAAATTTTAGGAATAATTATGATCCTAAGGATGATGGTAAAATGATGGGCCTTCAACTTCATTTACAGAATAAACTTCTGATAATATAACTAAAGTAAGAAAGATGTTTCAATGATATATCAATTTATTTGTTTATACTTTCAACATAAAAATCTCATTTACTTGCATTCTCCTCCTTTTAGTATGAAATGTTTCAAAGTTCTAAATGTTTAAAGAACTCATGATCTGAAAAATATTAACAATAATAGGGCTTTATGTGTAGGAAAATCTAGATCTATAAGCTTAGTTTTTAGCAACATTTACTGCCTCTTCAGGGGAAAGTAATAAGTCGGTGTATATTACGTAAATTCTGGTAAAAAAACAGGCTACCTGTAGATAAATACTACTATTTGAAGTTACTAACATTCTCATGGTTGGTCACATGCCTTTTCCAGTTACTGACTTAAAATCTCACGAAAACATCTTATTCTTACATGTTACAAAATGCCCAGTTTAGAAAACTTATAACTCTTGGGGAATATTCTGCAACGTTTAAGATTCATTGGCCTAAATCTGGAATGTTATCTTTCAATTTTTTCAAGTTTTAACTATTTTGTTCCTTTTTTATTACTTTAGTCTTTTTTTAAATTATAAAGTTTATGGGGAGCAATAATCAGCCAAAATGTATATCGACAAAATAAAATTTAAAAAAAAAAAAAAGAAAAAAAAAATAATAAAATAAAATAAAATGCAAAAAAATAAAAAATAAAAAATAAATAAATTATAAAGTTTTGAATGTTACGTAAAAGGAGTGTACACTTTTAGTGCAAATTCTAAATAAATAAATATTTGTATTTACAAGCACAAAGAAATAAATGGAACGAAAGAAACTGAAGTTCATAGGAATAATCTAGTTCATCAGTTTTTTATACATTGTTAGGCACCACTAATTCAATTATTACCTTGTTTTACAACTTCTTTTTAATTAGAATCAAGTAGGAATGTTCAGAAAAGGGTGAGATTCTTGCTTCTTAACATTCTCTTTCTGTGCCCTTTAATAAATTCTACATTAATTAATAATATTTGTTTGACTTAACATGAAAACATTTATAGAATACATTTAACAATTACTAATGCCCATTCATTTGGTGGATGCCTATAAAATGTTTGAAGTACAATCAAAAAATGTTAATATGTTCGTGACTAGCATACTTGTCCATCTGCAAATTCAAGAATCCCATGAGATGGCTTGAAGTCTTCCAGGCCAGCACTGTCTGGTGTTGCTTTCCAACTAACATTTACTGCCCCGAAGCTTCCAGCCAGCCGGACTACAGGAACTTGAAGAACGTTCAAGGGTGGAGGTACCTCATAGACAGTAATCACTCCACCATCATCCTTTAAGGAAAGAACGTAAGTTGAAAGGCAAGACAAAAATGGTAGTTCTCATAAGTCATCACTTTCTAAATTTATCATTTCTACTTATATTTCTTATACTTCACCCTGCAACGTAGAAGTTAAGAGTTGGATATAAGTATGCATAATAGGTCTTCAGAACTCTTACATTTAAATTTAGTAAAAATAAACTTGTTTAATCGTTTGGTCTAACTCAAAGAGAACTAAAAATTAGCTTATAAGACAAATTTGGTTACTTTTCTATTTATAAATATCTACAATTAAAGCCAATTATTTTGCAGAAAATACATTATAAAACAGTGGCCAAATCAGCAGGGATAAGCTTCTATATTTCTATAAATATGCAAAAGTTCATCTCACTCTAGTAAAATGAAAGTTAAAAATTCCTCTGGGATCATCATTTTCTTCAATCATTATCTCAGCTATTTCCATTCCAGGCCTCCACACACTTAGCTGTCCTGCAGAGAAGTCAGAGTTCACCACGTTCACGTCTGTGATAGTGACAATAAATCCTTCCTCCAACTCAGGAGCATCATCCTGGGGGGTGAGGGAAAGAGAAAGAGGTGGCGTTTTATTTCTTAAAAGACATTTAATTTGCATTGGAAACTTGATATTTTTCAGTAAGGAACAACTGACTTTGTCTACAGGAATGGACATCTCTATCACATAAAAATTTCCTTGTTTTATTTTAGCACATTCCCACCGATAACTGCAGGATCTATGGGATAAAGCTTATAGGTGATGGTTCAATAGAACCCTCATACTCATTAGCAAATGAAATAATTTTTAAAAGTCTATCCAACAGTTTTGACCATATACTATTGAATATGTGTTACATATATAGTATCTCAAAAGAAATTTAGAGGAAACTGGAAAATGCTACATATATGAGGGTTCTTCCAAACATTCATGGAAAAATAGAATTAAAAGATAATATGAATCTTTCCATGAACTTTTTGAAGTACCTTAAGATTTAAAAATGAAAGCTCTAGAATTGTAAATCTAGATATAATTTTATATTTTACTTAATTTTTTAAATTATTTGATTTTTTGAATAGGTAATAAAAAATTTCAAAATATAAAAAGAATACATATTGAAAAGAAATCTGCTTTCTACACATCCCATGTCTTTCCCAGACTGTTCTTTCCGGAAGACACTATTTCCTAACACTGCTAATATCACTATTAGTAACACTAATATTATTACATAGTATGTATTTAATAATATTTTATAGTATATAATATATAATGTTAAATATTATGTTATATACAATATATAAACACAATATTTGATAATTTTTTTTTTTTTTTTTTTGTCTTTTTCGTGACCGGCACTCAGCCAGTGAGTGCACCGGCCATTCCTATATAGGATCCGAACCCGCAGCGGGAGCGTTGCTGCGCTCCCGGTGCCGCACTCTCCCGAGTGCGCCACGGGCTCGGCCCGATAATTTTTTATATAATATTATTAACAATAATAATACCACTATTACCACTTTCAGTTTCTTATGCATCCAGATATATTCACATATTCTTTCCCTCTTTCCCTCTCTCTCTCCCTCCCTCACTCTCTCTCCTCTCTCTCTCTCTAGATATAAAGATATGGATATAAAGACATAGAGAGCTAAAACCAGACCTAAACCATCTGAATAGTAATCTTGATTCAAGTAATCTTATCATGAAATGAAAATACTGTCCTAACAAACCAAAAAATAAAAATAACCAGATTGGCTTGGGCATTTCATTCATTTAGTTATTAGTTTAAAACAACTACCCAGCCAACATAATAGTGGATCCAATTAGATCATAATCATTCCAAATTCAATGCTTCAAAGTTAATTCAAATGATATTCCAGCTCAAAAATAAATATAAACAATTAATGTCTTTGTCATTTTCACCAGCCAGTTATAAACTATTTATTCATTAGTAAATATGAGGGGTCTTCAAAAAGTTCATAAAAGGATTCATATTATCTTTTAATTCAATTTTTCCACAAAACTTTTAAAGTACCTTGTTATTTAGATAGGTGGAAAAATTGGATTTCTCACATTTTCATGTTTGAAAGCATCCTTTTAAAAAAGACTTTTACCTATAAGAGCATCAAGATTTTACCTTTAAGAACATTTTCCTTTATTTTACATCACTTTCACTGCAGCCTAGACTCACCGGCAAAATGGCAACTTTGGCATGAGCTTCTTTTATGTTTTCTTTCATTATTATTATTGTCTCTTGCAGTACATAATCTTCATTCTCAGTAGCTTGATTAGTGATGTGCAGTGAGAAATTGGGTTTAGCTCTCAAGTGAATGGCTATATCCCCAAGTAGTCCTTTATCTCGAACAATTTGTAACTGAAGAATGGTGATATTCTCTGTGAGATAAACATGCCTTAAGTAAATAAGCATTTCTATTTGCTGTCAGTGCCGTTCCAAGCACTTAAGTGGAATGCTCTGCACTATCTCTTTTAGACAGTCAAGGAAATAGAGGTAAAACAAAGATGATGTATCCTCCCAAGGATTTCTCTATGCTTTGTCTCCTTTGTCCCCGAAGTTGTGCTGAGAATCACCATCCACTCCTAGCATCATATCCCAGCTCTATCCCCTCACTTCTCATTCTCTAAAGCACCCTCCTATGTTGCCATGTCACCCACTTTAACAGAAATTGCTGAGAATCTCAGGGTAGTGCATACATGCAGGCTGAGCAGAAGTGCTAATTAAAAATGCTCCGAAGATTCTTTGAAAATGAAAAATTAAACACACAAAGTTATAATGCAATGAATAATTAGAAGAACAGTTTTGTTGTTATAGTGAGGCACCTACCGCGAGGCTCAAAGGATTCCATAGCACCTATTTTTTTATTTCATTTCTTACATTTTTAAAAAATTTAATTTGTCATATGAAATGAGAAACAATATCTGTCAATCTCCCCCACTGGCCTGTCAGTTCCTGATAACCAAGTATTGTGTCTCTGTTTCCAGAACACACAACATAATTCTTGGCACTTACTAGGTGCTTCACAGACGTTTGTTGAATAAAAAAGTGAAAAGATCATTTTATTGTAAGTCTATTGTTTCTGCTCCCATACATATAAATATATAAAGGCCCAGGAGTATAACTACATGTTATTTTCTTCAATCAATTATTTAAATAAAAGGTACTTGAAAGCTGGATGTCCATATTATTATCTGAAAATTTGATAACTTTCATATAGTATATTATAAATACATATAAATTTTATATGACCTAAGTCAAATGACCTTTATCTACAAAAATATATTTATCCAACAGCCAATATGAATAGTTATTTAGGTGAAGATTTCAGCACTCAAAAAAAATAAAGAATGACTACAGCACATTTCGCAGGAAAAAATATTCCAATTACTGTTTGGGGTTAAACAATTAATAAGTGAGTACCATGTTCATTTCACTGTGTTGCTCACTGTTGCTGTAACTATTGAAAATCTGTAGAGAAGAAATCTTTGCAAAGAAAGAAACAAATGAAGGGTGAAATAGAAAAAGTAAAATAAAAACCAGTCCCCTCTACTGCAATGACTTACTAAAATATTAACATTTATATCACGGTAGTTAAGTCTTTAAAAAGTAGAATTTAAAGGTAAACAAAAAACAAAAAGGAATGAGTATGACCTGTCAAACTAAAAAAGTCATATGAAAAGAGAAATTTACATTCCTTGTAAATATTAAAATTAAGTTATCCAATAAAACTTCTCACTGGAATCTGAAAAAAATTAAACAGGATTTACCGTTAGGCTCTGCTACTCTGATAAAGAGAGACTCAGCATGCCAGCCCACCAAGCCATAAGGCGAGTCATTGGGCAGAGTAGTTATCACAGACTTGTTTCTTTTCTGATCAATAGTGGCACCTTTAGATGGGTCCTCAACCCCTTCTGTGGTAATACGGGTGAGTGCTACAATCACAACCTCTGATAACTCTGGTATATCGTCGGCAAGAACAGTCAGAGTGATTGTAGACAGTGCCTGGCCTTCAGTAAACGAAATCTAAAATTTCAAAGAAAGTAGATTTTATTTATTTTGTAATTATCACTGTGCAGTAAGAATGTCAAAAAGCTTGATTTTCTTTTGATATGATCACAACTTAAATAACAAGAAATATTTAAGCAACATAATATGATTGTACAAATAAACCAAATCCCTTTCATATTAAAAGTGGAAGCTTGTTAGGAAAAAGTAAAAAGTAAACCATTTCTAAAACTTAAGGTAATAAAACATGTAGTCAAATTGTCATATCCTGCAGCCTAAAGTCCATTATAGTGCAGAGTACATAGCCTTTCTGGGAATCTAAGTCCTAGATATGATATTCAAAGACCTGTAGAAATAAAAGAAATTGGCATACTAGTTTTAAATGTTTTCTCTATAAAACTTTTGCCTATTTCTTTTGGCTAGACTCTGAACAGATGTATCATTTAACAATGAATCAACCAAATTTGAGGTAGTGAAAGAAAAAATCACAGCATTTCTCTCTTCTTCTCCTGTCTCCATTCTCTAAAGAGCCAGATTTGCTAAAAGGCAGGTGAAGTCCTTGCTGATTGGGCTCTGTCTGCTTCTGGATTGTCATTTCCCATTGTTCCCCACCTCATACTCTATTCTCCAGCAATGTAGACTATTTACAATTATTCAAACTAGCATTCCAGGCCGATGCCTCTACCTTTGCTGACACTCAGCTCTCCAGCTAGAGAAGGAACTGAAGGATACAAACTCAAGAGTTTTACTAACAAAATCAGGAGTCAGAAAATTACTGCTTGCCAGCCAAATGCTTTTTTTGTAAATGAAGTTTTATTGGAACATAGCCAAGGTCATCCTATTACATATCTTCTATCATGACTATTGTGCTAAAGGCAAAGTAGTTGTGAAAAAGACCACACTCTCTGGCCCTTTATCGAAGAAAACTTACTGACCTCTGAATAAAATAATTAATTCTTTCAAAATATAGCATACATTTAAGATACTATTATGCATTTCAATTAGAAATAAATTTAATCTTGTTTACACAAGAAATCTCAATTGGGGAATTATATTACAATTCAAAACATACAGAACCTGAGTGATACAATTTATAGTTTTGGCAGCTTGCATAAGGTAAATATTCAATGCAACAGAATGTTCTATAACATTCTTAATAAACTAAAGCTTCAATCACCTTTCAAATGATGCAGAACCCAGAAATGCTGAACCATGATATATATACCTGTCCCTTTTTGAGAAAGTCCCATGAGAGTTCCTTTAAAAGAAATCTTCTGAGAAGCATTTGGGCAAAATAAATAGATTAATCTATGAAATCCAAGGCAGGCCAAGGAAACAATCCATCTTACAACTAAAAACTAAAGGCTCCCTGAACTCTCTCTTTGTCAGTCATCTACTTCTTTGGCCCACCCTGATTCCATTCTTGAACCTGAGCCCAATTTTTTACTATCCTCCAGTTATCCTGTGCCCAGATCCCTTCTGGGGCTGATGCACCATCCCCAGGCTTCTGGACACAACAGTTTCTGTGTTATTGGCAATAGCCCTCAGCTGCAGCAAACGGTCTCCTGCAAGGTTATGCCACACCCAGAGTCCTTGAAGTCAAGGACTGCTAAAATGAGGATAAAATGGCTCAGCCCCAAAATGGGAGCCCCTCTGAAGGAACAGCTCAGCTCCAGAACTCACCCATAGGATAGACCTCAGTTGCAAATGCCTGTGGATCAGCTTCTCCCTCTGCACATTCTTGCCTTCCTTTCTTTCTTATAGATGTACCTCTCTAATAAAACTTCTGCCCACAGCTCTCAATCTCAAACTCTATTTAGAGGATACCCAGCCTACTACTATGATCTTTTTCATAAGTCTAGTATTTCACACAGACTTGTTCCCTATTTACTGCTTTCATTTTACATAAATATTGAAATCGTGATTCCATCTCCAGTTTGATTAGTTTTAACTTTCTGACAATGTAATATACCTTCAGTTTGGCCAACCAATGTACCTCAAAAGGGATGACTTTTTTACAGGTAAATTTGGTTTTATAGGAAAAAAGAACAATAACCAGAACAGTAAAACTAACCTTAAATTGTATCCCTCTCTATGTTGATTAGTAGGAATCCAGTGCTGACATGGTCAAACACAAGCACTTCATCCACAAGCAGGGTTTGATCCCAAACCTCAATAGCAACCATAATTAAAAGTGTCTCCTATAATCGTTTAAATTACATACCACTCCTGAGGTAGGAAATATATCACTAATACTTCCTTCAGCTTCCCACGCTACAGTTACGTGACCATATGTTCCTTTTAAGCGCTCAACATTCAAGGTTACTAGGCTATCTTGCTCCATTTCTTCCACTTGCTTATTTAATGAATTCTGGAAAACATAGAGAGAGTCACAAGGGGTTACTGAAAATTACAGAAGCAAACTTTCCTTTATATCCTATTGTTATATATTCACAAACTTCACAGTACTAAACAACATGATATAGTAAGTGCAAAACAGCAGTTATAAAACAGTAATATGAGATGACCATGATTTTATTTTAAAACACACATTTGAATGAGTAAAAGACTAAGCTAAAGTAAATTAAAATGTTAATATGTAATGTTTAGAGTATTATTTTTACTTTTGTCCTCCTGTTTCTATACTTTTCAAATTTTGCTCAGTGAACACATATTACTTTTTTACTCAGAAAGCATTTACTTTTTAAAAAGTAGTATTCACAGCAGTAGAAAGTGGGTAGAGTGGAAAGGATATAGTCAGAAGAGCAGGGAAATCTTTTTCCCCTATGTAACCTCTGACAATCCCTCTAGGTCTTTGTTTCCTATTTATAAAATAAGAGTTTCACCTACATGGTCTCCAATGTCCTGTCCAAGTGCAATGATGTCATGAGAATTAGGGCACTCTTTCTGATCAATTGCAGATGTCCTTTATTCTTAAATTCATACCCTCTTAAATGTTTCTGTAGGCTGTCTTATTTCCACTGATGGTGTTTCACTCTTAGTTCATGGTGTTTACAACTGTTTTTCCTGCCAGAAATACCTTTTCCTTTATGTTAGAATTCCTTACTTTCTTCTCACTTATGCTTCCTAGCCTCTTTCCTTTGTTCCAAACTGATTTCTACTTCTGTGTGATTATGACATTCTTCACCAAAATCATGCAACATCTCTTGCCAGCCATTTAATGAAATTTTCCTCAAAATGAACACTTCAAAGAATGCCTTCTTACAATATCCCTGGTTTCTCCATAGGCAATAAAGCAAAAATATAAAGCATAAAGTTGTTGGGTTTTTTTTTAATCTTTCCAGTGAGATTTTTCTTTCCTTTTTACTAGGGTAATCTGAAAATAGACACCACCATTAATTTCTTAAAGCTTATGAAAGCTTCTATTTAGAATGCTGATTTGAGTAGACATCCTATCCTATAGCAATATTTCAAACAGCATTTTAACATATTGTTACAGGTGTTGCATAGTAATAAAATCTTGCTCAAGGCAATCAAACACTCCTGAAGAAAATGCCTTGACTTTAAAATACGCATATAATTTACTCACATAAGACAATGCCTTTTAAAAAAGAAGTCCTTTTCTGGCTCCATGCTCTTCATTAATGAGGGTCAGTAAAATGAAGACTTAATGCAGACAGAAAATATACAAGAAATTCTCATTATCTATTAAATCTCTTGGAATGAGGTTGTCCAGACACAAGAGATATGCATTGAGGAATTCTACTGAATGGATTGAAGGAACACTGGATACTATTTTATTGGCAAGGATTAAACCACAGTGATTTTATGTTTCTAGAATAATTTTGAAACAAGCTTCATAAAGAGAAATCTACCATTCTTACACAGCTGAGGAACAGAATGTGCGCTCCATCTGCAGCAAGGCTTAAAGGTGAGAATATGAAACCTAGTGGCAGAGCATGTTGGTTCTGTCCCCAGGAACCCCAACTCTGCCCTACACACGTGCATGAGGTCCTGAGAAGGCCATGTGAGTGCTCTGTTTCCTCCCCTGCATAATGACAAGCTCATACTACTGTGTGCCAAGCACTTTTCTGGTGCAGGGATAAAGCTGTGAACAAAACAAACAGTATCCAGGCTCTCCAATTTTAGTAAGAAGAAACCAACAAACTGATAACAGAAATATTAGGCAATTATAAATGCCACGAAAAGAAAAGTCAGGGTAAGGGGCTGGCCAGTTAATCCACTCAGTAGAGCATGGTGCTGATAACACCAAGGTCAAGGATTCACATCCCGGCCAGCTCCCTCCCCCGCTCAGAAAGGGCAGAGGCTATAACTATACAGAGTGATGATGGAGAAAGAATCAGGGAAGACCTCTCTGGTACGATGTCACTTCAGCAGAACACCTGGTAGGAACAGGGGTCCTATCTTTATTTCTAACCCTCCCCTCCCCTACCCCCAACAATTCATGTATTAGAGCTGCACCACCCTACACAGTAGTTACTGGCCACATGTGGCTACTGAGCATGTGAAATGTAGCAGGCTGTAAGTGTAAAATGCACACCAGAGTTTGAAGACAAAATATGAAAAAAAAACATAAAATATTTCAATAATTTTATGTTCATTGTATGTTGAAATGATAATATTTAAGATATACTGGATTAAATAAAATAAAATAAAACATTAAGACCAATTTGACCTGCTTCTTTCTACTTTTTCTTAATGTGGCTACTAGAAAATTTAAAACTACATGTGGCTCACATTATAAAATTATATGTGGCTCACATTACATTTCTATTGGGTTGAAGGCTAGGCCAGACTGGACAACGGGGTGATCTGACACCTGCATGCAATTGACTGAGAACATTGGCATGCCCAAAACTCCTCATCTTATCCCCCAGACCTGCTCCTCTTGTCATCATCCATATCTCAGTAAATGGCAAATTCATGCTTCCCATAGTTCTGTCACTTACTGCTGTATTACTGCAATTGTTTCCTAACTGGTCTATTTCTGTCATTTACACTCTATTCTCAATACTAAGGTCAGAGTGCTCCTTTTAAAATGTGAGTAAGATCATGTTGCTCTTCTGCCCCAGCCTCTCCAAAGGCTTCCCATTTCCCTGAGAGGCCAAATTCATCACAATGCTAAGGAGCTGTGCAGGAAAGTGTTAACATAGTGGGCCTGACTCCTATCCTTAAAAAGGCCTGCTTGCAAGGTTGGCCCTAGGCTGGTGTCTGGGAACTTGGATTTCAGGAGTTTTCCCCCAATTCCCAGAACTGGTACATGGCTTCTAGTGCCTAAACTATTTGTACAAACAATTTGTGCAAATTGTATGCTGAACATCTGGTTTATGCTGAACATCTGCTTTCTTTCTGGGCATCCAGAATTCTGGTATGTGCTAGGCAGAGGGTGCCTATGTAATCAGCCCCCAATTAAAACCCTGGGCACTGAGTCTCTAGTGAGCTTCCTAGGTTGGCAACATTTCACAGGTGTTGTGACAAAAAAACTCACTGCAAGGTGAGTTAAGTGTGTCCTGTGTGACTCCACTGGGAGAGGACTTTTGGACACTTGCACCTGGTTTCCTCTGGACTCCACCCCATGAGCTTTTTCTCTTCCATGATTTTGTTTTGTATTGTTTGCAGTAATCAATCGTAGCCATGAGTATGACTACATTGTGAGTCCTGTGAGTCCTTCTAATGAATCATGGAAACTCTGGGTGGTCATGGGGATCCACAACACAGGGCCCAGGCTCTCCACCTCTCGAACCTCATCTCCCTCTCGTGCACTGACTTCAGCCATAGCAGCTCCCTTCTTGCTACAGATGGGCAAGGCCTCACTGCACGGCCTCTGCCCTTGCTGAGGAGTTCCTCTGCCTCAAACGTTCTGCACAAAACTCACTCCCTTATGCCCTGCAGGCCCTTGTCACTCTGTCACTTATTCCATGCAGCCCTCCCTGGATCATCCTGTTTTCCCTGTGTACAACTTTCCATCTGCCTTCACTGCTAATATTTCCTTATAACACTTACCACCATCAGATATAGCACTTATTTTCTTATGTCTTTGTTTATTGCCTGTCTCCTCTTGCTCCCTCTAGAGTTTGAGGAACATGAAAATAGAGAATTTTACTGTTACACTTTCTGACATATCTCTAGCATCTGAAAAAGTATCCCAAACAGAGTAGGTGCTTGTTAAATGTCTGCTTCATGAATGAATGAATGAATGAATGAATGAATGAATGAATGAATGAATGAATATGCCTGTTACCCAGTTATGGCCAATAAGACATAAGGCGTTTTCTAGAGGCTTTTGGGAAATTTATTCCTTACTCTGAGAGTCTCATAAAGTATCACTCTCCTCAACTGGACATGAACAAGAAAGCAGTAGCCCTAACCATAGCATCAGCTTTTGAACAATCGAATGAAGGATCAGCTTTGTGTTGGAAAATGGAGAGATGGAAAAAATCTAAGCCATGGTGACAAAGTAGAGTTCTCAACCAACCCTGAAGCCCACCTTCTCTGTGGACATATTCTTAGTGTCTAAGCCAATATGTGTTAGGTTTTCCTTACGTAAAGAATATTTCAGACGTAAATGTGAGTCCTTTTGCTCACTGTTAAAGGAATACGAAGTCTGGGCATGGGATTGGACCAGGGAGAATTTGCATGGCTCTCTTTCCTCAAGAAAAAGCATCTACGTTAGTACAGTACATGTATCTCTCTCTTCCCCCTATCCCCACCTCTCTCATTCAATCTCTCCCCCCGCCCCCACAGAAATAACAAAGGCATAATAGTCCTCAGGAACAGTGCAAATAGAGAGCCAAACTCTGGGGCCAAGACCAACTGGTAACATTTCAAATGCAATCCTATAAAAAGAATCGGTACCAAAAAAAAAAAAAAAAAAGATTAGGACAAGTTGACTCAGATAGTCCAGTATGTAAGACTATAAATTGTAAGCTGTCAGTAGAATCCACCTTAGAATGTAGAATAGGAGGTGAATCAGGGAAAACGAAAGAGAGGCTTAAGATGCTCAATGTTTGACTCACTGAGTGCTGATAATAGGCAATATATAAATAGAAAGATAAATCATTTTGACTTTTAAGTGTGGGATCTTTGGTATCATTACCTGAGCAAATGCAACAACTCCATAGGCATCATCATTAGATAGAATGGTTATTTTTACATAACCACCACTACCAATCTCTGCTCCTCCTTTGGGATTTTTCAGCTGTACTTTGAAGGATTCTTCTTCCTCTGGAACTGTATCATCAAGGATATTTATTGCGATTATAGCTTCTCTGTCACCAGGTTCAAATATCAGTTCACCTGAACTAGCATAAGAAGTATACATAAAATAGGTCAACTTCAAAAAATTTAAGATAAAGGTTTGGAAAAATTGCAACATTTCATAAATAAATTTTAATCCAAAATATTCATATAATATTGGTTAACTTGGTCAAATAGACATTAGAAATATAGATAATACCAAAATACTGGCTTATAAATAGCTCTTATATTTTGTACATTTTTTCAGTCACAAAACAAAGACTTAGAAATTAGATGTGATACAAAATTATGGTAAGCATAAAGACACTTGGCATAAAGTTGGACCTACCTAGGAATAAAGTCAGATGAGCTGGAGATGTAGGCCAGCTCATATATATGTGAGTAAATAGCTCCCACTAGAGCAATTAAATTCTTGCTTGAATTAAGAGACTTTACTGTAATAGAAGCTGCATCATAAGCAGAAGGTGCTTCCAGAACAAAAGAGAATTGATTCAGTTCCGAATTCCAACAGTAAAGAGCAGACACATCTTGGCCAATAAGAAGTATGTGGGCTGCAGGAAGGACAGAAAAGGCAGCTATAGTAAAATGTAGATTGTCACCTCACACACTCCCTGCATCGGGAGCAAAAACCTTTCCAACTCTCAAAGTTCTATGTTATTTTCTGAGGTAACTAACTAGGATTCAATTTCTGAAATAACAATGTAATAATTTTTAAGTGTTGTGGAATGATCAAACCAGCCTGACGATGTACCCAAACCTATTTAATAAAAAAGAAATCACTGGCTGGTAAAACCTAAACGCATTTTAGACTCTTTTTCATTTGTCTCAATATTTATTTGTTGGCTAGCATAGTAGGATATTTTTAAAAGTAAAAAATACCCATAATCCCACTACTAAATGTTTTATTTTTGTATTTTCTTTTTCAGTCACCTTTCACACAAATTCATAAATGACAGTAGTGGGACGGGGGATGAGGAGAGATTGGGTAAGTGGCATAAAGCACAATTTTAATTTGTAATAATAACATGCTAATAATATTGATTTGATCAATACATGTTGTACACAGGTGATGGTAGTCAATATTATACCCCCCAAAATATGTATAATCAATCATGCTTCAATTAAAAAAAATGATAATAATAAATAAATGGAAACCATTTTGACCAAGAATAGAAAAAAATAAAATAAAAAAATAAACTTTCCCAACTTTCCCAAAAATACAAACATAACTGACATAATTGACAGAGTTATAAATAGTAAATACAAAAAAATTCTTAATTAACAATCTTATACTATATTTACATAGTATAAAGTGTTATACACTTTTATATGTTGCTATACAGTATTCAAGTTTATAATTTTAGTGCAAAATAATCTATAGGGTTGATCTTCAAACTATATCTAATAATTTCCCTACATTTGGATATTTATTGTTGCTTTACGTATAATTTTTCATATTAGGTAGTGAGTATTTTTCATGTGAATTATTTTCATTTGATAAATTTTTTAAGATAGTTAATTAGGCCAAAGGATATGAACACATTTATGATTCTAGGAATATATTCTGCCAATGTTTTTTGAAACGTGGTCAAGAAACCGTACTTTTAATAGTTCAAAGCAATGGCACATATTTGTATCTACAGAAGTTAGGAAGTGCTGCAGATTGGATGTCCCTCCTGCAAGCCCACTGAGACTTAATCCACACTGTGACTGTGTTAAGAGGGTGGGAAATCCTATTTTGGTAATTGAAAGGTAGAGCCTTGAAGAGGTGATTAGATTGTGAGGACCATGCCCTAGTGAATGCATTAATCCATTAATGGTTTAATGGTGGTCATGGGTGTGGTTCTGATGGCTGTAAAGGAACAACATGTGAGAAGCTCTCTCTGTCTCTGCTCCACCATTCTCACTACATGACACCCTGTGGTGCTGTGAAGAATCACCACCCAAGAACAAGGCCCTCACCAGACGTGTTCCCTGGACTTTGGACTTCCCAGCCTCCAAAGCTGCAAGCAATTAATAGTTTCTTTACAAATTACCCAGTTTTAGGTATTTCTGCCATAAGCAACAGAAACAGACTAATACAGGAAGGAAGGGGCTTACTATGATGTATATAATACTAGACAATCTTCAAACTTAAAACTGGGGGAAAAATGAGAAACATAGGTTAGTTCCACTACTTAGAGAAACACTTTGTAACATAAAGATATCAAATAAAACTGATTTGGCACATAGATATTATAAGATTGATATTAGCACATGTAACCAAAAAGCATGAATCGCTCTTAAAATTTTAGCCCTCAGGTTATAATGGGAAACCCTATATCCTTACTCTTATATATCAAGAACTATTGATCATGTTTATTTATAGTAATTAAAGTACTATTGCAGTTTACTAAATGTTGTATAAAAGGTAAAGATCATCAATAAAAATGCTACTAATACATTTGCATTTTTAAATGGACATATATTTTCATAAAGCTTTGTAAAACTAGAGACACTCAGTAAAGAATAAACTCAGATGGATCTCAACACCCTTCAACTTTAGTTGATTCTACAGTCTCAACCAACATCATAGTGTTCTGAACACCACTGATCATGTGTCTTAACTTTCAGAGGTATACCCCACTCACTTCTTCTCAATCTGATTTATATGAATAGGAAGCAAATACATAATTAGACATTCACAGTAGAAAATGTTGGGAGCCGAAAGGTGCATATATGTATGCAGAAAGGTTTTTTTCTTTTTCAAAAATTAACATTTGTACTTTTTGAGATCATGAAATTGGGCCAGAGAATTCATAAAGGAAAAAAACACTAACTAATTATTCTGGTGAACCAAATTTTAACCAGTACCAATTATAGAATTCTCTTCTATAGAGCAAAACTATAAAAAATAAACAAACTAAACTATCTCAAAGGAAGGCAAGAGAATGAGATTATTTAAGGAGTGAGTAGAGATAAAGAGATGTTCCAAATATTCCAAACATTTGTAGATCTGGGAATATAAGAATGAACGAGCAAGAGACAGAGTGGCCAGGGAGGTTTACATGGAAAGTGTTGTCCTCAGGAGAGAACTGAGTCCCAGAGCAAGGAGATGGAGGGAAGATTCTGAGAAAAGTTTGAGATACAGTGAATCTGTTCCACAGGGCATTTGCAAGGATGGAGGAAGGGTTTGAGAGGATGGACAAGGTGACCGCTGGGCATATGGTCTAGAAATTAGGGCTCGTATAGTCTACGGGATGCACAGACCATATGGGATAGGAGTCTCTTTATCCACGGCTGTCCTGGACTTCTTATGGTGACTAAACAGGAATGAAGAGAGTGATGGTTTAATCCAAATGATTTCAAAAGGTGACAATGTTCAGAGATGGTAGTTTGGGGGAAACTGAGAGTTTGGAGGAATAGAGACAGAGGGATAAGTATCTTTCCAGCAGCATACAGAGCTTTGAGGGTTCAATGAGATGAGAAAGTAAAGGGCTAGACCAGGATGTGGGACATAAGAAAAATTCAGCAAGTGTTAGCTATAGATTTCCATGTTATCTTACTCATTTGCCCATACACACTCCTTTCCACAAGGCTTGGCTGGAGACCCCCTTCTCTCACTCTTTGCCTCATTAACTCCTGCTCAACCTATAGTTGTCAATTAAATGATTCTTCCTTAGGAAAGCTTTCTGTGCATCTCTTAGACCAGTTCAAGTTCTCTCCATTTTGTATTTGAAAGTACTTCATTCCATTCTTTCATGGCAGTTAACTGTTTATAGCTAGGAACTTATTTGTGTGATTGTATATAATGTCTCTCTTTCACGCTAAATGTTAAACTTCTTCAGGGCAGGGACTGTACGTGACTTTGTTTACATTTATTTCCCCATACTGTGCTTGGCACATAACTGGCACTTAGAAATATCTATTAACTAGTAAAGGAGAGAAGGGATAAGGGGAAGGTAAGGTTATACGTCCTTGCAGTCTCAGTCATATTCTTTCTTCTTCGTCCATTTAAAAAATTCAGTCACTCCTCAATAATCTCTGTCAAGTCATTAACCAGAATAAATATATGATCCTCATAGTTATGGCTCCAATCTAATACTTTCAATAAAATATTTGACACATTCAAAATAAGAAAGTCCTTGAACATTATTTAATGCATAATTGCAGCTTTCAAGCAATCTATAATAAGTCATTCTAAATAATTATCTACAATCTTTTCATAATTCTACAACCGCAAGTCACAGAAACAAAAGAAATAAAGAGACCTCACAATGGGTCCCTTAATAAGTCTCTGGCAGAATTTTTCACAAATTCTTTTAGAAAGTATGCCTATTATATATATTTTTTAATCTTTAAAGAGAATTCTATAACTTAAATTAATGGGCCACTCAGGCAGCACTCATCACCCTTAAAAACATTAATTAGGCAACTATTTTGAATAATAATAAGTAACTCAAGTAGATATAGTCAGTCGACTTGAAAACTTGAGGTATAAGAAAAGCAAAAATAACAAAGGCACAAAATTAAAGAACAAGTAGACAAAAACTAAAGAAAAACATGATGAAAGGTACATAGTTTACTGAGTAAATCACTTGTTGAGTGAATGATAAGAAAGTTGCTCAGGTTGTACATCACAGGATAACATCACAAGTTTATGACCCATCAGAGTGTTGACAATGTAAAGAGAAGTTATTTAAGGAGAAATTTGTAAAACAGAGGCAGGCACGGAACTACAATGGCCAAGTGTAGATAGTGTGCAGGCCAGAAAGTGATGTAATAATCCAGATCAGGAATGGCCAGGGATGTGGTATGGACATTCCAGAGGGATGAAAAGGAAGGAGCAGGAAACAGGTAAACAAAGTACAACGAGATAAGCCATCTATAAAAAATGAGAGGTAAATAGAGTGATGTCAGCAACATGGTGGAATAGGCATTCTCCAGCTCCACTACTCTCACAGAAAACCAACTAGAAACTATCCACAGATAAGAATATTTTCATGAATATTCCAGAACTTGGTAGGGAAGCCGGGACACTCCCTTGGACTGCAGAACTGAGAACAGCTGCATGAGAAGGGTAAGAGTAATAGTTTCACTTTGACCACACTGCCCCTCCCCCAGGCAGCACAGCTTTGCATACTGAGGAGTCCCTGGGATGCATGGCTTTTACAGAGAAAGGAGACAGTTGGAGGCAGTCAGCTTCCCCACCATTCTGGGACCCTTCTCCTGCCTTGCCCCATGGGAAACATTGGTGGTGGGCTAGACCACCTGGGGTGAATTAGAAACAAAAATCAGGTTGGGGTTCACAGCAACAAGTGCAGGAATCATGGAGGTGGCTCTTCATTCTGGCAAGTGGAGGCACACCAGCAGAGAGGTCAGACAACAGCACTGCTCTGCAGGAAGCACAGTCAACAGGTCTCCCAGGCTCAAATCCCTGGCTCACTTCCCCACCCAGCCCGGGTGCTCTCCTTGAAACCTCCCCAGGCTGGGAGATAGTGGCATGTCTGCAGTTATCCATGGAGGGAGTATCTAGCTCTGCCCAAGCCCAGCAACTGAACTGAATCTCAGCCAAGCCCTGGTGCACTCATTAACCCTTACATAGGTTGGAAGGCATGGACAGGTCACTGACTATCCAGGGAGGGAGCAAACGGCCCTGCCCAAATTCAGCTGCATAATGTCAACCCAGCCAATTCCTGAAACTCTCTTTAAGCCCTTGCCAGGCCAGGAGGCAACAGCAGGTCAGCAAGTATTTGCTGAGGAAAGCACCTGACCCTGCCCAAACACAGCAACAGAGAGGCTACTTCATCAAGCCTCAGTGCTATGCTTAAAGCTACCTTAGGAAGAAAGGCAAGCCCATTTACATGATTATTCATGGAGCATAGCTTATGGCTCTGACCACACTGAGGGGTCAAGTAGAGATTCCAGAGACCCCACCCAGCCCTGAGGGCCAGCACATGGCCCTACCCAACTACAGATCCCAAACTCCAATACTAGCAAGCCAGAGAAGACAATCTATAACACTGCCTGGTCAGAGGCAATTGCAGATCCCAGCCAACAACTCTGCCTTACTGCAGAATCCAGCCAGTGGTCTCACTGAACCTCACAGCACAGCCAGTAGTTCCACTCAACACCAGAGCACAGGTAACAACCCAGCCCAATTACAGAACATATCAGCAAGATCTACCTGTCTGGGGTCACTACCAACTGGCCCAACCAGAATCCCAGGCTAGATGAAAAGTGAAGATCTAATACCACCAAAAAACACCAGCAAAGGCTGGAAAGGGTGGCTGTTTCCTCAAATGTGCAGGCATGAACACAAACAAATAAAAAATCAGGAAAATACACCAGCACCAAGATAAATTAACAATAAATCCTGAAGAAATGGAGGTCTGTGAAACTGCAGACAAAGAATTCAGAATAATCCTCTTAAAGAAGTTCAGGAAGGTACAAGAAAATACAGATAGAAAATTTAATAAAATTTGGAAAACAATTCATGAACAAAATGAGAAGTACAACAAAGAAATAGAAACAATAAAAAGAGTAGAAATGCTAAAGATATAGAATACAATAGCTGAATTAAAATATTCAGTATAAAGCTTCAACAGCTGACTTGACTAAGCAGTAGAAAGAAAATCAGTGAACTTGAAGATAGGATAATTGAAATTATCTAGTCAGAGTAATGAAAAGAAAAAAAAGAATTAAAAAGAATGAATTAGGCCTACAAGAATTATGGAACACCATTAGGAGAACTAACATACTGGTAATAGGAGTTCCTGAAGGAGAAAGGAAAGGGCCCAGAAAACGTATTTCAGGAGATAATGGTTAAAAATTTCCCATATCTGGGGAATGGTAATAACATCCAAGTACAGAAAGTTCAGTAGTCTCTAATCAAATTCAACCCAAAGAGAAGTTCTCCAAGACAAATCATAATCAAATTATCAAAAATCAAAGACAAATAAAGAATACTAAAAGTTTAGTAGCAAGGGCTAAGATACATATCATATTCAAGGGAATCCCAACACAGCTGTCAGCAGATTTCTCGGAGGAAATATAGCAAGCCAATAGAGAGTGGGATAATACATGGATACTCCAAACAGTTCATGGAAAAATAGAATTAAAAGATAACACAAATCCTTCCATGAACTTTTTGAAGTACCCTTATATATTCAAAGTGCTGAAGGAAGCAACCAAGAAACTTCACCCTGGAAAGCTGTCCTTCAGAAATTAGGGAGAAATAAAACTTTCCCAGAAAAACCAAAGCTGAGGGAGTTAATCACCACTTGGTGTGCTCTATAGGAATTGCTAAAAAGAGTTCTTTAAGTTGAAACAAAAGGTTGCTAACATAACATAAAACATACAAAAGCAAATATCTCAATGATATAAGTAATATATGGTCATATTTAAAATACTCTAATACTGTAAAGGTGATGTGTAAAGTTATTTTATCTGTACTGTGAAGGTAAAAAAACAAAATTATTAAAAACACCTGTAGTTAGAATAAATAGGTAGAAAAGGCAAATTACATAAAAGATCAATTTTTATATCAAAATTATAAAAGGGAGGAAGGCAGTGAAAATGTAGAGTTTGTGTTTGTAATTAAAGTTAAATTGTTATCAGCTTAAAATAGCCTATTTTAAGTACAAGATGGTTTATATAGGCCTCCTGATAACCACAAAATAAAAACCTACAGCAGATACACAAAATATAAAAAGAAAAGATTCAAAGCAGACCACCACAGAAAACCATCAAACCACAAAGAAATACAGCAAGAGAGGAAGAAAGAAACAAAGGATCAAGAAAACAAATTACAAAATGGCAGCAGCAAGTTCTTACTTATAAATAATTACCTTGAATGAAAATGGATTAAATTCTCCAATCAAAAGACCACAGTGGCTGAATGGATAAAAAAGTAAAATCCAACCATACGCTGCCTACAAAAGGCTCTCTTTACTGGTTAGGACACACAAGACTGAAAGTGCAGGGATGCAAAAAGATATTCCACACAAGTGGAAACCAAAAGAGAGCAGGGGTATCTATACTTATATCAGATAAAACAAAATTGATGTAGAAAATCTATAAAAAGAGACAAATAAGGCCATTATATAATGACAAAGGGATCAATTCATCAAGAGGACATAATTGTAAATATATATGCACCCAACCTGATAGCACCTAAATACATGAAGGAATCTCTAAATGATCTGAAGGAAAAAATAGACTGCGATACAATAATAGGGTGGGACTTCATACCCCACTTTCAATAATAAACAGATGTCCTAGTCAGCAAATGAATAAGGTAGCACTAAACTTGAATTACACTTTAGACCAAATAGACCTAACAGATATATACAGAACATTCCACCAAACAGCAACTGAATACAAGAGCTCTCCTTCTCAAGAGAACATGAAACATTCTCCAAGATAAATTGTATGGTAGGCCACAAAATATGTCTTAAATTTAAAAGAACTGAAATCGTGTGAAGTGTTTTTTGCAATCACAGTGGCATAAAACTACAAATCAATAACATGAGAAATCTTGAAAATTGAAAAATATATGAAAATTAAACAACATGCTCCTAAACATCCAATGGGTCACAGAAGAAACCAAATAGAAAATTTTAAAATACTTTGAGACAGACACAACATACCAAAACTTACAGGATTCAGCAAAAGCAGTTCAAACCGGTAAATTTAGAGCAATAAATATCTATGTCAAAAAAGATCTCAAATAAATAATCTTATACCTCATGAAACTAGAAAAAAAAGAACAAACTAAGCCCAAAGTAAGCAGAAGGAAGGAAATAACAAAGACCAGGGCAGAAATAAACAAAATACACTAGAAAAACAATGGAGTACTATCCAGCCTTTAAAAAGCACAAAATTTTCACATTTTGGACAACATGGGTGAATCTAGAGAACATTATGCTAAGCGAAATAAGCCAGGCACAGAAAGACAAATACTACATGTTCTCACTTATTTATATGAGGAATCTTTAAAAAGTTGAATTCTTAGAAGAAGAGAGTAGAATGATGGTTACCAGAGACTACAGGGGCAGGAGAGTTAGGGAATGAGGAGTTGCTGGTCAAAGGGTATGAAGTTTTAGCTAAACAGGTGGGATAAGTCCTGATGAGATCTACTGCACAGCAGTGCAACTGTAGTAAAAATTATTGTATATTTCAAAATAACTAAGAGAGTAAATTTCAAATATATTACTGCAAAAAATGTTAATAAGTAGGGTGACAGATATATTCATTAGCTTTATTTAATCATTTCACATTGTATACATATATCAAAACATATTGTACTCCATAAATGTAATCAATTATGATTTGTTAATTAAAAATAATATTAATTTAAAAATTAGAGGTAAATAGCCTCTAATTCCTGGTCTACGGTTGAGGCAACTTAAGGTGACAGTGCCTGAATTTCACAATGTCTGATAGAGAAAGCAGCAGTTGGGCAACTAGGAAAGCAGTTGCAAAAAATAAACTTCTGTATTTGTGCTAAATCCTCTAGTTATTCCAATATCATTTACGTTGTACATTTTAACTTTCTTGAGTTCAACTATCCACACACATCAATGTCTTATACATACTTTCATATTTTAAAAATACTTTTTTCTCAAGACAAAAGAAATATATTGTATTCTCTTTATTCTTCACTAATATTTTCCTCCATATTTTAGTCATTCTGATTAATCTCAAGCTCAATGACCATTTTGAAAGTATCAATCATTTTGAAATTCAAGGACTTCTGGAAAAATTATTGTAAAGATCATGATTTTACACTCCTATTAAAATACCCAATGACGTTACATCTAATGCAAAAAAATTAAAATAATGCTGGCTTTCCACACTGCCTTTAGCATTAGTTAGGAGTTGAAAAATCCTTACCTATTCCTGAGGCTGGTGTGAAGGAGTGGATCCTGCTAACAGTAGCAAAATCCAGGGATTGAAAATACCTGAAAGAAGGCTGTCCTGTCTCCCAGATGAAAATGTCAACTGAATTCTGATCTCCTACGATAATAAAATAAAAGTCAAATCTGAAGATAAAAGTTGCAGGAAAAAAATGACAAAATTGCAGCAAACTACATTAAAATATTAAATTTAATTTAGAAAATAAATTTCCTCAGAATTAATTTAGTTTAACAAAAATATCACTGAGTAGGAGACACTTCCAAAATCCTTTTTGCATTTACCACATGAAGTGAATATATGGTTAGCCATTAATCTTGATCTGATGTTAAAAAAAAGAACAGCAACAAAAATTCCAGCATTCCTACAAAACAGAATATTTATCTTAAAATTCCATTGAGCAGAGGGAAGCATATTCATATTCAGAAAGTATTCTGAAACATTATTATCAAAATTTGCTAAACATTATTTATTAATAGTATAAATTATCCATGGCACCCTAAGTATACTCCTATTAAAAGTTACCTGTTTGTGCTTTAGATATAAAATATTCACAGATCTTTTCATAGATCTTTCTGCTCTACCTACCCACCCCCAATTTTATTTTAATGTAACTTTAAAGTAGTGGTTCAGAATACCACAAGATTATGAGCATAATGCTTAAATTTTTTCCCATAATCCATTTATAATTGAGAGTTAATACTTATTGTCCATCAAGAAACATTCTATGGATTAGCTAAAAAAATAACCAGAGTATTTTTTTTTTCTTTTCTTTTTTGTGACTGGTAAGGGGATCGCAACCCTTGGCTTGGTGTCATCCGCACCGCGCTCAGCCAGTGAGCGCACCGGCCATCCCTATATAGGATCCGAACCCAGGGCGGGAGCGCCACTGCGCTCCCAGCGCCGCACTCTCCTGAGTGAGCCACGGGGTCGGCCCTAACAAGAGTATTTTTATAAAGAACATACTATATGAATGCTAGATGATTTTCATAATATCTATATATGCATTAAAAACACTATTATTATCTTCTCACCTGTTAAGATATTCTTGGCAAAAATTAAGTAAATATCATTGCCTGAAGACAAAGCCTCAATCTGTGTTGTTCCACTGATTGGCACTTCTTGATAGTTAATAAACCCACTGCCAGACCATCTGAATAAAAGGGAATTTAGTCTTGCATTAGCCTGGGAAATGGCTAAGAACACAGAGCCTCCTCTGTTGAACACGGCCATGGTCAGCACACCTCGAACAGGGAGTTTTTGATGCAACACAAAGCTTCCTCCATTCCATCTGAAGACCTGTAGGAAATGTTCAAATACACAACCCTTTATGGCTAGGAATTTAGCACTGCTGAGAATTTAATCATTATCATATGTTTATTCTCCTGGACCCTTTTATTTACTTAGAAGGATACTTTCATAAATGAGAAAATACCAAAACTAAAGCTCTCCTGCTTCTCTCTCCCTCTTTTTATCTGTGTGTGCCCATGTACACACATGTATGTGTATGTGCATGCATGAGCACACACACACAGAATGAAAGAAAAAGAAGTTATCTGAAGAGAAATCGATAACTTCTTTTGATCTATCAAAAGGGCAGGAGTCAGTGATAGCAGGGAAAGGGAAAAGCCAAAGACAGGGAAGAATTAATTTAAATATGAAAAATGGAGAAACTTTCTTTTGCTGCAATATCATTACCAACTGCTCAAGCAATAGAATATGGAGAAACACCTAAACCTTTTTTGTCCCCGTGGTAGAAATGCATACAAGTTTACAGGATAAGTATTTATATATTTAAAATTTTTTAAAAATTCAGAATCTGCCTGGTTTCTCCTACAACCTGGCCAATTTCACAAAGAATTATATTATTCAGTCAACAGTTAAGAACTCTGAGCCAGGCATTATGCTAGGAGCCATGGATATGATATAGTGGTCTCTCCCTTTATGCACGTTATTAACTATTAGGAAAAGGTAAACAATAAACATAGTAATTGAATAAATGAAGATTATAAATTGAGGTAAGTGCTGAAGATGAAAATTAGGATGCTGTGATAGAGAATTATGGATGCATTAGGGAAATCTTAATGACACGACAAAGAAGGAATGACATGACAAAGTTTCAAATGCAGAAAAAGTTTACCATGTTCTGAATGATGACCAGTCTAGTGGGAAGGAAGGTGCTAGTGCTGGGAGAATGAGAATAAGACTGGAGAGGTAAGATCATGAGGAACCTTTCGTTAGGAGGACCACACAATTTGTCACCCAAATACGGATCCTTCAGAGAGTAAAAGAGGCAATACTAATAATTATACCAGGACAACAGGCCTAATCCAGTACTGTCGTAGACAAATTGGGAAAATGGTTATTCTATGTATAATCCATACAAAATAATTTAGAATTTATTCTAAATATAACTGGAAATCATTGAATAGTTTCAAAATGAGGAGTAACATGAGTTGATTAATATTTTTAAAAGATTACTCCAGCTACTCAGTGGAGAATGGATCTGAGGTCAGAGAAGGAGTTCAGAGACTAGCTAAGCGGCTACGCTACTAGTGTGGATGAGAAATGACGGGGACCTGGATGAAGAAGGGAGGAGTAGAGACGGAAAGAAATGTCTGTACCCAAAATGTTATTGGGATGCACAATCAAAAACACTAATGATAAATTAGATGTGAAAGAATAAAAAGGAGTAATCAAGCAAGGTATATCCCAGGATTCTCTCTTCAGCATTATGAGTTTGCTGCTTCCTGAGACGAAAGCAACACTGAAGCAACAAGTTTCACAGGGAAAATGAAAAGTTCAGTTTGGATCCGTTAAATATTATATACCTAAAATGTATTTAAGTGGACATGTCAACAGACAGTTGGATATGAAAGTCTGGAATAAGGAGGAAAGGCTACCATATAATTTGAAAGATAATAGCCTGTAGCTGATGTTTAAAGCCATAAGACTGAAAAAAATTGCCCAGAGTGAGTAAAGAGAATGAATAAAGAAATTTGAATTAAAACTCAATTCTAGAAAACTCCAAGATATCTAAGTTCGGAAAAGGGAGGAGGAATTGGCAACGCAAAGCTTCAGCTTCCTGAGAAAAATGAGAGAAGCGGGGGGAGAGGGAGAGAGAGAGAGAAGGAAAATCTGTGTGCTGTGTGGTATCTTAGAAACCACAAGAGAAAAGATGGTTTAAATCTGAGGATGAGGTTACTGTCACATGCTGATGGGAAGTAATGTACGATGACAGAAAACATCCACTGGATTGTCATCGGTGAGCATGAGGAATTAAAGACAAAACAAGTCGATAATTCTTTCAAGATGTCTTACTAGAAAGGGGAGAGAAGAAATGAAACAAACACTTCAGGGGATGAGATCAAGGGAAGAATTTCTTTTTAAGCTGGGCGATATCTGCTGGCTGTAATAATCCAACAGAGAGAAAAGATGCCAGTGATAGAGGGAATAACTAAATCTTATGCAGGCAAGAGGGGCACCTATGTCAGAGGCCTGGCTTTTCTAGAAGCAACACTTCCTCCATCAGAGCAGGAGAAAGAAACAAGACTTGGTTTCAAGTAGGTTTTTGAATTTGGTGTTGGGAAGATGAGTAATCTCTTCTGGTAACTTTCATTTCAAAAAAGGTGTTAGCTGATAATGAGATGAAAAGCATGTACGGAAATTTGATTAATAAAAAAACATCAAATAAGCATTACTGAGATTACAAAAGCTAGCTTACTAGACAAATGTGGAATTTCTGGGATGATACTGAGTGCTCATTTTGGCAACGTTGATCAAGAATTTTTAGAGATACCATCTGCTACTGTGATTTTTCTCCATAACGTTTTCCAACTCAATTAAATTCTAATCAAATGTTCATGTTTATTATTGCATTTGCTTTGGCTCTTGAAGACAAGAAAATATTCATAATTCTGTTGTTAAAAACTTAATGGTGACTAATCAATATTTATATTCTACTTGATTACCACAATCAAATTATGTCTTTCTTTTATACTAAACCTACAGGTGCCATCTTTGATGAACTTCAATTAAGTACTAAAAAGAAAAGAAATAAAAACTTCATTTTAAAAGAATCAAACCTGAGTTAATTCAGAATCGTCTCTTTGACTTGCAACAATTAAATAATCTTGACTGTCTGAAGTAAAATATGTTACTTGAGAACTTTCTGAAATAATGATTGTTTGTACCTGCAAGGAAAACAGAAAAGTGTGAATAAAACTTTAAAGGAGACTTTAAGGTATCACAGATAGCAATAGTATGAGTTAATATTTGAGGTTCAAGGCTTGAAAAATCATTCTGATCCTTAGGTATGCATACCTAAGCATCATTTCAAGAAAGACGAAAATATCCCTAGATTAAGATACTTTGCTAAAATGTGAATCAGCTTGCGAAAAGTCCTTTTTCATATGAACATAGAACATACATTATCTTCCATTTTGATCAATCTCACAAGTCAGAATTTTTTAAAGTAAAAGCAATTTATGAAAAAAATGAAGATTTTTTTTTTACCAGGAATAATTTGAATCCAGATGTGAATGTATACACACTATTAACAGAAGGCTTTTCTTCATTTCTTTCTTCATGGGTAATCACAAAGTATGGGAAAAGACCAATATTAAAGGCCTCACAAGTTTTAGGATTTTCTATATTTAAATTCTAGGAAATGAGGAATAAGAATAACAATAATTCATGATGCATCCAAAATTTACCTGTACATTTTATTTTGTAGACTGTAAAGTAAAAAAAGTATATTTACCTCAACTGGAATAAAAACCCCTTGCCATCGGTAAACAGTAAAAGATGATTTTCTTAACATTATACCATATATTGAATATTCCCAAGTAAAGAAACACCAGCCAGAAGCTGATTCATCCAAAAAACTTTGAAATATGGAAAACACAACATCCATTCCTCCTGGAAAACATAAATCTTGATTTACTAGTGTGTAATCCCTTCCAAACTTTTCTATTCTAATTTATTGTTTAAACAGTGAGACTAGAGAGTTTGTTACCGGAAGTGAAGCTCCTTCCGTGGGGGGTGGGTGGGTGTGTGTGTGTGTGTGTGTGTGTGTGTGTGTGTGTGTGTGTGTGTGTGTACGCACATGTGCATGTGAGAAAGACAGACAAGCTACAGAACTTGAAAAAAAAAAAATAACAATTTACAAAAACAGGAAAAATTGTTACTACTCCACTCTATACCCACACAAATTTTTCCAAGGTGTATTTAAAAATAAATACTAAAAGTTTATTTTAAAGAGAAATATGCTGAACATGATTTTTATCAACTTTCATAAAGATGATGAAAATACAACTGAAAATTTTAAAATAATAAATACCCTTTACAGACACATGCTAAATGCTAGATTTTAAAAACTGACATTATTTATTTGAAATTCTGCCCATTTTATATATTTTAAGAATGCCACATTGTATATGGATAAATTTTTTAAAATAAATAAACAAAATAAAATAAAATAAAATAAGTTACACTTTTAAATGGACTGCTAGACAGCAGCTGGAAGAACCAAAAAAAAAAAAAGAATGCCAATGCAGACTCACATACTTGTAATGGCTGTCAAGGTTTTATCAAACTGCTAAAACTGGTAGATATCCTAAAATTCGGTACTATAAAAAAAAAAAAAAGACAACAAAAAAACACTATCTAAGGAGGAAACCTATTAAAATCTTCTCTGATCTATTAACGTGACTGTTTCCCAAAGAAAGTAAGTTCGCTTTAGCTAATGGTGCAAACATGATGCAGCAAGAACAAATATCAAGGTTGAAACCTAGGCTTCTCATCAGTGATTGATCATTTTTAGATTACCAGTTCAAAAAGGCATAATGTCAATGCCTTATATGTAATATCCATTAGCAATTTCCTTTCCTAAAACCTTAATATTTTAAATTCCTGTTTTGCCACCTTTTAAAGGTACATCATAGCATTATCATTAAGAGTCCTGAATAGTCCTGGCACATGGACAAATCCTTCCCTACAATAATTTAAAAAGACAGTGAATGAAGAATAAGCAATGACTGCTGACATTTAAGAATGTCCTACCTATCTCATCAGTACTTCCAAAAAACACTTGCAAGGCCCAAACAATAATGACAGAACTCTGAATTTAAACCACAATCTTTCTTTTTTGGATCTCATCCCTTCCTGCCTTGCAGGAAACCATACCACTATTAATTATCCCTTTTCTCTTCTAAATATTCAATCTTTACCTACCTACTAGGCCCTTTTCCATCAACAGTTAATCATGCTTGGTTCTCTCCAAACTAAACAAGCAAAAAATCCTCTGAATCCTGTACCACGTCACTACTTTCTCTAGGTCCTCCCTTCCCAGTCAAACTTCCTGAAATAGCTATATATATTTGAGGTCTCTATTCCTTCACCTCCATTCAAAATGTTATTCAGGGGCTGGCCGGTTAGCACAGCCTTATAACTCCAAGGTCATGGGTTCGAATCCCTGTACTGGCCAGCTACCAAAAAAAAAAAAAATTAAAAAACATTTTAAAAACCCAAAATGTTATTCAGTTCCCACACCTCTACACAAATAGCTCTTGCTATGGTCATTAATGCCTTCTACATTGCTAACTATAATAATGGTTATTTTTTAGGTTCTCATCTTACTGGACTTCTCACCAGAAGATGACAGTTTGCTTCTCTCTCCATATTTCTTTCTGCTGGTGTCTGCACCCTTGTATTTTCCTGGGTTTTTCATCAGGTCTCATAAGTCTCCTTTGCTAGGTCATTATCCTATCCCTAGTCATCCAATTAGAGCCTTCTCAGAGATCACTCTGGGTCCACTTCCCTTCTCTATAAACAGCCTCTCTTTTCAGACTGTTACATCAATTTCTTACAATTTACTTGCATTCCCAAGGTTATCTCTCCAGCACAGATCTTCCTTTAAGCCTACAGAAATTTCTTCTCAAATGTTAAGTCAAACTCAGAATGTGTTAAACCACATTTATTTTACTTCCCTCAACAAAATAACACCTATTCCTCTTTCAGAATTTCCTTTCTTGGTGAATGACCCTCTATCCAGCTGCACAAGCTAGAAACCAAGGAGTCATCCCTGGTCTCTCCCTCACCCTCATATCCAATCCATCACCTAATCCAAGTTACCATCATCTGGTTTCTTCTTACTTGTCTCCTTGTATCCTCTTCTCTTCTGCACCAACCCATTCTTTACACATCACTGTGAATACTACCTTCAAAATGCAAATGTGGTCATACCACACAACATATACACATGGTAGTTCTCCTCCAAGCCTAAATCACTCAAAGGCTTTCCAGTAACTCTAAGATAAAAACTGACGCCCATAAAATATTCTTTGTCTTATTCTGTCTAGCTGTCCAAGCTCAACACTACTCCTTATTTCTATGCCCACTGTCCACTCTTAAGTTCTGCACTTACGATATGTTTTTTGTTATCATAAGTGAAGTTTTCTGCCTTGACAGCTTCTCACTTTCATCTTGATTCCTCCAACCCAGTTCTTTTCATAATCAATCCTCACTCACCATTCAGTCTTAGTTCAAACATCAATACGCCTTGTAAGCACTCCCTATGCTCTTACAACACTGAGAACTTTCCCTTTAAAATATTTATTATAGTTTAAACCACACATTGATTTTTATATGTTTGATTTATTTCTGTCACTCTCTGAACTCTAAGCCCCATGAACTCAGTTATCATACCTAGAACATGAGAGGCACATAGTAAATACTTAAATAAAAGAATTAAATATCCATTCTCCATTTTCAACAGATCCATAAGACACAATTCATGAAAAAAATCTAAATGATTTACATGCAATATTTCTTGTTTATAGAATTTTGTTCTCATAAGAAACTAAACAAAAGAGAACAGAACTGTGGTTATTAGAGGTGGGAAAAGGGGAGGAGGACAGGAGTTAGCGATACATCAGTTAAGGGTCACAAAGTTTGATCACATTTTGTAAACATGAATATACTAATTATCCTAATTTGATCACCAGATTATTTACATATGTACTGATATTCAAATCTGTACCCTACAAATATATATAATCAATTACGTTTCAATAAAAAAGAAACTGGACATACTCATGCCAAAGGCTGTTTCAGATATTGTCTCCCACTGCACACTCACAGTTAAATCAATGCCATTAGTACGTGACACATTTAAATATACAGTCCTGTTGGCTTCTTCGATGTCTATAGAGGTGGCTCTATAAGAAACAGATTATGGAAAGCAGAAAAATATTATAATTTTTAAATATTTAAATACATATCACATTACTATCACATACTTAAAACACTTTCAAATTTACATAACCCAAGGTGAGACCCACAAATTTTATACATCAGGAAGAATAGACTTTGAGTTCAAAAATATTCATTAATGAAGTTTTTTTTTTTAAAAAGCACAATGCAACACTCTGATACGATGATCATAAGAAAATACTGAGAATCAGTAATTTCAGTAACCTCATTCTTAAGTTTCTTCACACATAAATCAAAAACATTTTACAGGATAAAAATGAGTCAAAAAATTCTTAGCATATTAATGAAACTATTAAAATATTTTTAAGATTAAAAAACAAATATTTGTCAGTTTCCAGAAGAAATTTTAAGACTACAATCATGTTAACATATGTTTGAAGTGTTATTCATTTTGTTTGATCAATTAAGTATATTTTATATTATTTCTTGCTTATTATTATTTCTAAAAACACAAAATAGTGCAAGGCTTTATCTGAAAGGGTATACTCTGAGAAAATAAGAACTATAGTAAAACCACTCATTATACAGCACATGTTTAGGTTTTTCATGCTCCCTGTTATGAGACAGCCTGTGGCCTCTCTGGATCTATCTTCTACAGTTCATTTTAAATGTCCCTTTAAAAATAATCAGAGATCAATTTCCTTCTGCATTTCTGTCCAAAAAAAATATTCCCTACTTTGCTTTGGAAGTGATAATTTCCTTATGAATAAACTATACCTATTTTCAACTGCAGAGATACTGAATAGCCCCAAAGGAGCCTGGTTTTGCAAAACTGTTATCAGGGTTTGAACGTGCACCCCTAGTCTAGCACCTCCAGTTGGATTAAACAAGGTGCAAACAAAATGCTCATCCATTTCTGGTTCCGTGTCTAATATGGCAGATATGTGTAGGGCCTGAAAACAAAATCAAAAGATAAAGTTACTAGAATATAGTATTTTTGCAACATACATATAGCGAAATTTACTAAACATTTTTGACAACAAAATAATATATTTTGGAAAATATCACCTCTTTTATTTAATACTGATCCCCATACCATGATGGTTACAATTGTTTCAAGTTACTACTTTTGGGATTTTCAACACTATGATATACTGCACTGAAGTTGCTAAAAAATAAATATCTAAGGCATTTAAAAATAGCATTGATTAAAATATTAAATTTATGTCTTCATTTTTGCTAACTTTCTATCCTATCCTGGCTACATAACTTCATTAATCTCATTCTAGTCTAACATTCACTATAAAAAAGGAAAAAAAGAAAAACAATTATAGTCATAGCAGGTACAAATTAGAAACAACCTAAATGTTCATGAGCGGGAGAATGGACAAACAAATATGGTCCATTAAACAGAATGCTACTCAGTGATAAAGAAAGAACCAACTATGCATGTGTGCAACCATACAGATCTCAAAAATTATGTCAAGTGAAAAAAGCCAGACACAAAAAATTACACACCATATGATTCTATTTACATGAAGCTCAAGAATCAACAAAAATGAGTCTTCAATGATAGAAATCAAAAGTAGTTTCCTCTGGAAAGGGCAAGGGGCAGAAGGGAGTCTTCAAGGTGACAGCAATGTTAAATATCTTAATCTGAATAGTGTTACATGTGTGTATACATATCTTTAAAGTCATTAAGCTATATACTTAAGATTTGTGTGTTTTATTGTGAAGTGTTTACACTTCAGAATAAAAACATGTGAAATGAAAGTAGTTATCTGGGTTAAAAAAAGTATTTAATCCAATTTGCTCTAACATTTAATTTGCCTAATGAACAGAAAAATCTTTAAATACACTATGAAAAAGAGTATTTTGAGAACAAAACCACATTAAAAAATAATATAAAATATACAAAAAATAAATAAAAATAAATTTAAGAGAAATTTTAAAAAGAAGAAAAAAGATGAATAAAGCAATGGCAAATTTATAAAATACTTCAAATCTGAATCTTTTTATATCCACCTTAAGATTTAATTGTGAATGCCCTTCAACAAACCAATCAAAGGTTTTATATTTCCCAGAACATGAAAAAAATTGGACATGAAAATGAATATGCATGCAAAAATGTGTTGAAGTTTACACAAACTGATTATTAAGAAAATTGTTTAATTATTGGATGAACTGCTTTAAATGAAACAGCTTTATATATATTATTTTAGACATAGTTTATATAGCAGGCTTGAAAAAAATGTCTAAAGCTAATGCAATTAGCTTTTAAAAAATAAAGTTTAACAGCAGAAATAGAAAATTATTAATAAATGGAAAAAGGTTTTGGAAGGTAAATTTCTATGTGCATAGATCACATTTATACGTAAGGTCAAACCCAGCATTTTTTCTCCAATAAGCTATTTCTGTTCTCAACAAGCAGTCTAAAGTAAGCAGTTACATTTTGTTCAACTAAAATGTGGCAAAAGGGAATGATTGGCTGGGGCTTAATGATTACAAATGGCTTGGAGTTTCTTCTAGTTTACAGTTTATAGACAACATAAAATGAAGTATACCACTTAAACATGCTTAAAATTTATAATACCAATATGTTTATTTTCTTTATCATTTGCATACTCTATCCTATTAATAGCAAATTTCTCCAGGTGCACTTTATACAGACCACATAACCCTACAGCACTTGTCATGCAGTAATCTAATTATGTTTTTACCTAGTACCTAAACTGGGAGTATTTTTTCTTCTTTCTAGGACCTACGGTGCTCCTCTAAGAAAAAATTATTTTGAGAATATTAAAGATAATCTTCCATTTTCATTAAAGTTTCATACTGTACCTTGAAATGAACACCTTCTTCTAAAACAACGTAGCCTTTGGAAGGAGTCAGATCTTTAGACTCTATTGAAGAATTCACTTCTGTCACAATGAACTGAACTGTCACAGTTCCAAACAGTCCTTGTGCTGGTTCTCGAACAATGTACAATATTGCAACACTCTCCTGTATGTAGAGAGCTGTTGGTTCTCTCAGGAAAAAGTGCTCACTGTTGTTAAATGACAGAACTCCAGGGCCATCGTCATTAGCAAGGACAGTAATTAAGGCTGTCAAAATAAAAATATTCAAGCCATAAATGAAAGTAGAATGGGTTATAAGTGCTGAAAAGAGTGTGGATTTTTTTTTTTTTTTTTCGTCTTTTTCGTGACCGGCACTCAGCCAGTGAGTGCACCGGCCATTCCTATATAGGATCCGAACCCGCGGCGGGAGCGTCGCTGCGCTCCCAGCGCCGCACTCTCCCGAGTGCGCCACGGGCTCGGCCCAAAAGAGTGTGGATTTTAATTGGAAACTAGGCTAAGTCTTTTTTTTTTTCTTTTTTGGAGAAAAATAAAGCTTTTATGTAGGAGTAGTAGTTGCAACCTGGGTTGCAGTCAGAGACTGCACCATCCAAGAGGGACAAGAGGACTTACAGTTATTAAAAAATTTATTTAAATTACATAAGTTGTTTGTCAGATTGTTTCATTGGTTGGTTGAACAAAGAATCTTTTATCATTAATAGAAGAGGAATTTACATCTGTGTGCAAGAAAAAGGTATAAAAACAGTATCCTATAGATTGTCAGTTTCCTAGTATTGTGCATTGTTGGATTGTAGATGTTTGAAAAGTAATTTGCTTTTCATAATTTCTTTATAGATTTAAATGTCCATTGACAGTACAACATGGAGTCAGCAGTCCAAAAGGAAGTCACTGATGTCAAGCCTGAAGTATTGCTAAGCTCACTTTTTCTGCTTTTCATCAAGGTATTCCTCCCAGGAGAGACCACCTGTGAGTGGGTTAGGTTCCTTCAGTATGAATATACACTTAGTTCTGCACTGGTTTCACCTTGTCCCTCAATGCCAGGGTGACAGCTTACATGTGCTTTTGGTCTACCATTGACCTCAAATGTGGCATCTTGAGAGCTAATTTTCAGGCTCATACTCACGCTTATTGTCTCAGGTGCCACAAGTCCCTTCTGGATATTTAGAAAAGGTTAAAGAAATCAGGGCCAACATCTGGCAAGAAGGTAGAGGAGGCACTCATTCCAATCATTGAGACAAACATTTAAATTTAAACAGAATAACCAAGAACAATAATACAGTAATTATGCCACTTATAAAAATCTGATTGAAAAACTTATTCCTTCTGGTAACCAACTAAGTCAGTCAAAAGATGGCTTATTTACTGATGACATTTGCTGTAGCCAATTTGCTTGAACTTTATTTTTATTGAGCTCAGTTCAACTACTTTAGTGGCAATTATCCAAGTACAACACAAGGTGTTAGCTATTATAGAAATGCCTCCTTGTTCTGCTAACAGATAATCTATAATAATTCTGTTACCTAGTATGATTTTGCTATTGAGTTTAGAGATCGTTGCTCAGTAGCAATCACTTTGGCAGTTGAATCAATTACATTTCCTAGACAAGACAATTCTAAAATTTTAAAGTCTATTTCTGTGAAAAATATCATTGGTATTTTGACAGGGATTGCATTGAATCTGTAGATTGCTTTGGGTAGTAAGGTCATTGTGACAAGATTAATTCTTTCAGTTCATGAACATGGAATGTCTTTCTATTTTTGTGTGTGTTCTCTTTAATTTTATTTATCAATGTTTTGTAGTTTACATTTTAGAAATCTTTTACCTCCTTGGTTAATTTTATTTATATGTATTTTATTTTATTGGTAGCAATTGTAAATGGGATTGTTTTCTTGATTTCTGTTATAGCTTGCTCATTGTTGGGGTATGGAAACTTTACTGATTACTGTATATTAATTTTGCATCCTGCAACTTTACTGAATTCATTTTTCAGTTCTAGGGGTTTTTTGGTGCAGTCTTCAGGTTTTTCTACATATAAGATCATATCATCGGCAAACAGTGCCAATCTGACTTCCTCCTTTCCAATTTGAATGTCCTGTATTTCTTTCTCTTGCCTAACTGCTTTGGCTAGAACTTTTAGTACTATATTTGTTGTTAATTTCTAATTTTATTCTATTGTGGTCTGAAAATATACTTGATATGATTTAAATCTTTTTTAAACTTGTTGAGACATAATTCGTGGCCTAACATGTGGTCTATCCTGGAGATTAATCCATGTGCTGATGAGAATAATGTGTATTCTGCAGTTGTTGGTTGAAATGTTTTGTAAATGTGTGTAAGGTTTGTTTTGTCTACAGTGCAATTTGAATCCAATGTTTCTTTGTTGATTTTTTGTCTACATCATGTGTCCAGTGCTGAGAAAGAAGTGTTGAAGTCCCCAACTACTGGGGTCTATCTTTCTCTTTAGATCCAATAATATTTGCTTGATATATATACATGGGTGTTCTGATGTTGGTGCATACATATTTACAATTTTTATATCCTACTGCTGAATTGTTCCCTTTATTATTATATAATGCCCTTCTGTGCCTCTTTTTATAGGCCAACTCTTTACCTAAGATGATTACTTTAAGATCACATTAAAAACAAGGGAAAATTTTTAAATTATTTAATAAAATTCCATATTCATTCATGATATAAAAATACTCAGTAATCTTGGAATAAAGGAAGCCTGATAAAGTGAAATCTCTAAGAAGCCCACAGCAAATATCAAACTTAATGTCCCACTAAAAACAGAAATAAGACAAGGATGCCTATCATCACTACTACTATTAAACACTGTCCTAGGGCTAACAGTCAGGTAACACACCAAAAATTAATGGAAAGGAAGAGTCAGAACTTTCACTATTTTCTAGACGACATGATTGTCTACTAAGAAAATGCAAGAGAAAAGATTATTAGAACTATAATCAGAGTTCAAAATATAAGCTGAGCAACCTTCAAAAATCAAGAGATTTCTATTTTTTACTGTTACTAATAATATTAATAACTGCAACAACTAATACTATTAAGAACTTACTAATTGGTTAACCTATATTAACACATTTATTTCTCATAGTAACCCAATGAGGTTAATTCTATTATTATGCCCATTTTACAGAACCTATGATTGAAGCACACATAGGCAGTTTGAAGAAATTCAAAAGCTAGGAAGTGGCAGGACTGGTGCACAAAGCCAGGAAGTCTGCTTCACAGCATACATTCTTAAAGACTGTTATAATATCTCTATCCATCAGCTATCACTATTTTTTAAATGTAACAGAAAAGGGACCTCATTCATAATAGCAGCAATATTTAAGAATTAACCTTACATAAAAACTGTAAGATTTACATGAAGAAAATCACAAACTTCTAATGTGACTATGTGCTGTTGTTGCCTCACTTATGACAAAGAAAATAGCACTGCTCTGGTTATTGACCCTAAAATGGAGCCATGAAGCCACCTCAGCTTCAGCTTCCGACACATCTTAGCTACCAACTTTCGAACTTTTGCTGACCTTTTGCCCTCATCCACATTACTTTTGCATTCAGCCAATCTCAGCAGCCAAGTTTCGGCCAACTACAGGCTGCCAACTACAGGCTGCCAACTGCCAACACCATGCCCAAATAAGGCAAAAGCAAGCTGTAACCAATCAGGTTGTTTCTGTATGTCACTTCCTTTTCTCTAGCTATAGATATGACCTGCACATGTGGTGTAGTAGAGCATTCTGAAGCTTTTTGGTCCAGACTGCTGCCTGATTATAGAATAATTTACTGAGTTCTCAAATAAATTCTGCTTTATATCTCAACCAGGTGATTATTTTACTTTGGTTGATACCTGTATCCCCTTGGCCCACTCTGGAGTCACCTGAAACATTTCCTTTTTGCCCAGTGGTCTCTCTCTACCTGACAACAGCATCAGCCCATGCAGAAGTCAGGCCAGAACAGGAGACTTAACACCAAGAGTGACCCTCAAAGGGATAGGAGCTGGTGAATGAACATTCTGACTTCTCCCTTCTCAATGGGACTGCCCTAAGCTTCATTCAATGCAGTGTCTAAGAAGGACCTGGCAAGACTGAGAACTAGTTGCTGTCAGCAGTACTGCTCATTAGTACATCTTCTATCAGCTTTCCTCTCTCTGTCTTGCCTCCTCATTTCTCATCATGCCTCCACAGATCACCTCTCAAATAAGCTACTTCCGTCCAAATCCTTGTCTCAGAGTTTGCTTTTGAGGGAACACAAACTAAGACAATGATATAAAAAAAATCTAAATTAATGAAGAGGCATATCATATTTCTAAATGAGAAAACTCAAAATTATAATGAGGTCAGGTCCATCCAAATTAATCTAAAATTTAAGTTCAACTCCAATCTTAATAGTTTTTTATAGAACTCAATTTGTTGATCCTAAAGCTCATATAGAAGAAAGCATTTAAAGAAATAGGTGAGAGATTTAAATAAATAAATAAAATTATTTGACCTAAAAAATAACAAGATGTACTTTAAAGCTATGATAGATAAAACAGTATGTTATTAGCAAATGAATAGGCCAATAGAACAGAATAAAGTCCAGGAAAAAGACAGGTAGATGATAGATAGATAGATGAAAGATGAATGAATGGAAGAAAGGATGGAAAGATAGACAGACAGACATGGATGGATGAAAGATGAAGGGACAGAAGGAAGCAAAAGACAGATAGACAGTCAGACAATTTCACATTGAAAATCAATGGCAAATGGATGTCCTATTTTCAATATGAAGTTCAGATAATGATTTATACATTTTAGGAGAAAAATAAAGTTGTATCCTTGCCTCACACACTACCAATGAATAAATTCCTTGTATGTTAAATAATTAAATGGAAATCAAAACTATGAAATATCAGAAAAATATAATAAAATATTTTATAGCATTTGGTTAGAAAAGGCCTATGTAAATAGAATTAAAGAGCATATCAGAAAATATTTGATATATTACATTTTTTAAAAATTTTATAATAAAAGCCACCATCACAAGCTTAAAAGATAAATGACAGCCTAGAAAAAATACCTGCAATGTTTAAGAAGCAAGAATTGCATTCAGAATGTACGAATACTCCTACAAACCAATAAAGGCACAAACCACAGAAGAGTGAACAAGGGATATAAAAAAATAAATTCACACACACAGAAACAAATAACCAGTGTCAAAATCACTAATAAACAGAAAAATGGAGAAAAATACACAATAATGTATTTTCCCTTCATTAGAATTGATAAAAAAAAAATTAAAGATAAAAAAATGCTGGTGAGGATGCGGAGAAACAGTAGACTTTGGAGTGCATGTCATATGGAAGGCTGCTGATGTGATGTTCTTTTCACTCAATACCCATTGTACTTAGATGATCTTAATGGCTTACATATACAAAAGTTTATATACAAGGATATTTACTGAAACTTTATGAAAGTTTGGAAATGATCAAAAGTTCAATTAATGCGGAATGGCTTAAGAAATTATCCACTATCAAAGAACTTATTGTTCTGAGGAATATTTAAATTTTTAAAAATAGAAAATTATAAGCATAAAGCAAACAACAGAGCCCACTAATCCTCCTTATGGTGGTGGACATGTAACCTACATAATTCCCATCAGAATTATATCAGGACGTTTTAGGTATGCTTAAATTTGAATACTATCTCTTTTTTGCTACGTGGAACACAGAGAATGACGCTGACCACTCTCTTGTGACAATAAGTAACATTAGTCACGCAATGAAGCCAATGTTCCAAAAGGCAAGAAGAGACAGAAAACAACAGGGTCTTTGGCATCATTCAGTTCTGGTCCCACCTCATCTAAAGCCATATGTCTCTGGACCCTCAAATGAACCAGTAAATTACCTTTGTTTAAATGCATTTGAATTGGGGTTTTTGTTGTTGATACATAAATGATTCTTAACCAACATATGGTATCCATTTCCACAAGCCTTTATATATGACCCACTATGCTCTACAAGAAAATTACTTCATCTCAAGCATATACTCATTTAATTGGAAACAATGGCCACAGCCTCAAAAATGTAAGTTTTCTAGGGACTTAGAAATATCAATTTATTTTATCAGTGTAGCAATAAAAGTAAAATTTGGGGTTCCTCAAAATTCCTGCATGGTTTTCACTACAAATCATATTTTTTCACATAAAGGCCAATAATTTAGGAATACAATGGTTAATTAAATTAAAAATCCCGAGGGGTTTCAAGATGGCGGCGGCTGCCGCGGGTGGCGCGGAGTAGCTGAGGTGGAAAAGGTGGCCACTGGGCCTCAGGCAGCCGGGAAACTTGTGGACCTTCCTCAGGCCATCTCTTAAGGGAGGACTGCTGCTGCTGGCCGGTCGTGGGGGCTCAACGCCACTTTGCCCCCGGCAGGAGAGGCTGCCTCACTTACAGGCAACAGCTTTGAAGTGTGGAGCAGGAAAAGAACTGATTCTTAGCTGCAAAAGCGAGTCTTGAAACAGGGAACACGGCGCCAGGGCTGCTGTGGATGCAGCCAGGATCCCGGAGGCTGGGGCCGCACTGAAGGCGGCCAGCTGCCCTATTCAGGATTCGAGGTTTCAGGCCGGCATTAAAGAAGATTCCTGGGAGCGCCCGAGCGGCGCCGCGACTGAACAGCCCGAGGCGGCAGCGCCGAGAACACGGAAGGCAACAAACCAGAGACAGAGCGAGCGCCCGATCTGGCACAGCACTGTGAGTGATCCCTGGCACAGCTCTGTTCGGGGGGTGGATGCCCACGCGGCTCCCGCCTGCACCACCAGGCCACTCACTGCCCCGGTGCTGCCTCCATTTTCCCAGGTGCGGGCAGCTCCGCCCTGCTCGGCCATCACTGAGCCCATTTGCTTGGCCTGGCGCGGGGCTTTCCGGACCCTGCGGGCCGGCCTCCTCTCCCACTCCCTCCGCGGTTCTCTGGCGGGGCTGGGGGTGTGGGGCGTCCCGACCAGTGTTGGGAGGGCTAGAAAGTACGGGCGGGCCGACTGTCACTCCACCACACCCTGGACTCCGGGCCCCGGTAAACTTCCTGTTACTGGGAGGCAGATAACATCTCTGCGACCACCAGTTTGGAAAAAAGCCTAACGAATTTCTGGTTGGGAATAGTGTGGTAGGAGAGTTCCCAGGTCCGCTTGAACCTGCCGGAGAGCAGGCTGCAGGCAGGCACTAGACTCGGTTTATACCGGGGGGATACAAAGGTGAACAAGACCCGAGAAAGATCTACACAGTGCTACAAAGGCACCCAGAGAGACCGGTTGTCTGTGCCTAGCAGAAACCTGATAGACTTCCTGGGCGAGGCGGTGCTGAGCAGGGTCTTGAAGGCCCAGCTGATAGACGAGGGGTGCAGAAGACACGCCCCAGCCCAGCACAGTGTGCACAGAGGGGGGAGACTCGACAGAAACCACACACCCGGTGGGGTCGCCACTGCACGATCTAACAGCCTGGGCCAGAGCACACGGAACGGGGAGAAGTCCTGTACAGAAAGTGAAAGCTCAACAGAGATCACACACCCTGTGGTACGTGATCCACCAGCCCAGCAGAGTACAAGCTGACCAGAAAGGTGGATCCCCGGAGAAGCCCAAGACCCGAGGCAACCACACACACAAGACACTAGAGGCCAACTGAGCAGTCACGGCGGGAGCCATACCAAATTAGCAACCACAGCAACATCCTAGTTAGTCATTAGTCTCAAACCGGTGGACTGTGAAACCCCCTGCCACAATGAATAAACACCAAAAAAAAGACACCAGAAATACAAAAAATCAAGAAAGTATACCACCAAAAGTTAATAAATCTCATACTCTAGATCCTATAGAACAAGAAGCCCTTGAAATAACTGACAAGGAATTTCGAGTGATAATTCTAAGGAAACTGAATGAGATACAAGAAAACTCAGCTAGACATCATGATGAAATGAGGAAAAGTATACAGGATCTGAAAGAGGAAATATACAAGGAAATCAATGTCCTGAAAAAAAATGTAGCAGAACTTGCTGAACTGAAGAAATTATTCAGCGAAATAAAAAACACAACGGAGAGTTTAACCAGCAGGCTTGTCGAAGTTGAAGAGAGAACCTCTGAACTTGAAGATGGGCTGTTTGAAATAACACAAGCAGACAAAAAGAAAGAAAAAAGAATCAAGGACATGGAAGAAAATCTGAGAGAGATATCAGACAACCTCAAGCGCTCAAATATCCGAGTCATGGGTATTCCAGAAGGGGAGGAAAATGGAGATTCCATTGAAAACATATTCAACAAAATAGTGGCAGAAAACTTCCCAGGTATAGGAAAAATCACAAATCTTCAGATCCAGGAAGCTCAACGATCTCCAAACGTATTCAACCCAAAAAGGCCTTCTCCAAGACATGTCATAGTCAAATTGGCAAAACTCAGAGACAAAGAGAGAATCTTAAAAGCTGCAAGAGAGAAGCGTCAAATCACCTATAAGGGAGCCCCAATCAGGTTAACATCAGACTTCTCATCACAAACCCTAAAAGCTAGAAAGGAATGGGATGATATTTTCAAAATACTAAAAGACAAAGATTGCCAGCCAAGAATACTCTACCCTGCAAGGCTATCCTTCCGAAATGAGGGGCAAATAGTATATTTCTCAGACAAACAAAAACTGCGGGAGTTCACTACCACAAGACCACCCTTACAAGAAATCCTCAAGGGAGTACTGGGTTTGGTTCCCGAAAAATAACTACCACTGCCATAAAAACCTAAGAAAAATCTAAACCCACTAGTACAATAAAAATGGCATTCATGAAGAGAAAACAAGCTAACAAAAACACTATCTACAACCTAAGGAACCAACAAACAAAGAAACCAAACAGTAAATCAGAAAGCAAGGAACAAAAGACACCTAAGACAACCAAACAACCAATAAAATGCTAGGAATAAATCAACACCTTTCAATAACAACTCTTAATGTTAAAGGCTTAAATTCCCCAATTAAAAGACACAGACTGGCTGACTGGATCAAAAAGCAGGACCCAACTATATGCTGCCTACAAGAGACCCACCTCACCCATAAAGATTCACACAGACTAAGAGTGAAAGGATGGAAAAAGATTTACCATGCAAACAGAAAAGAAAAACGAGCAGGAGTGGCTATTCTTATATCTGACAAAATAGACTTTAAACTAAAAACCATAAAAAGAGACAATGAGGGACACTACTTAATGATAAAAGGACTGATCCATCAAGAAGACATAACAATCATAAATATGTACGCACCCAATGTTGGAGCAGCCAGATTTATAAAACAAACTCTATTAGACCTAAAGAAGGAAATAGACACTAATACCATAATAGCAGGGGACCTGAACACTCCACTGTCAATATTAGACAGATCATCTAGGCAAAGAATCAGTAGAGAAACACAAGATCTAAACAAGACTCTAGACCAATTGGAATTGGCAGATATCTACAGAACATTCCACCCAACAACCTCAGAATATTCATTCTTCTCATCAGCACATGGATCATTCTCCAGGATAGATCACATATTAGGTCACAAATCAAGTCTCAATAAATTCAAAAAAATTGGAATTATCCCATGTATCTTCTCAGACCACAATGGATTAAAACTAGAAATTAATAACAAACAAAACTCTGGAAACTATGCAAACACATGGAAATTAAACAGCATTCTACTTAATGACATATGGGTCCAAGAAGAAATCAAGCAGGAAATCAAAAAGTTTATTGAAACTAATGAAAACAATGATACATCATACCAAAACCTGTGGGATACTGCAAAAGCAGTATTGAGGGGAAAATTTATTGCATTAAATGCTCACCTCAGAAGAATGGAAAGATGGCAAGTGAACAACCTAACACTTCACCTTAAAGAACTAGAAAAACAAGAACAATCCAATCCTAAAGTTAGCAGACGGAAAGAAATCATTAAGATCAGAGCAGAACTGAATGAAATTGAAAACCAAAAAACAATTCAAAAGATCAACGAATCAAAAAGTTGGTTTTTTGAAAAGATAAATAAAATTGACAAACCATTAGCATGGCTAACAAAAAAAAGAAGAGAGAAGACTCAAATAACAAAAATTAGAAATGAAAAAGGCGATATTACAACTGATTCATCTGAAATACAAGGAATCATTCGAGACTACTATAAACAACTATACGCCAACAAATTTGAAAATCTGGAGGAAATGGATAAATTTCTGGACACACACAAGCTCCCAAAACTGAACCGTGAAGACGTAGAAAATTTGAACAGACCAATAACAATAAAGGAGATTGAAGCTGTTATCAGAAGGCTCCCAACAAAGAAAAGCCCAGGACCAGATGGATTCACAGCAGAATTTTACCAAACATTCAAAGAGGAATTGACACCGATTCTTTACAAACTATTCCAAAAGATTGAAACGGACGCAAATCTCCCAAACTCATTCTATGAAGCAAACATCATCCTGATACCAAAACCAGGTAAAGATATAACCAAAAAAGAAAACTACAGGCCGATATCCTTGATGAATATAGATGCAAAAATCCTCACTAAAATACTAGCAAACAGAATACAGCAACACATACGAAAAATTATTCATCATGATCAAGTGGGATTCATCCCAGGGATGCAAGGTTGGTTCAACATACGCAAATCAATAAATGTGATACACCATATTAATAAACTCAAACACCAGGACCATATGATCATCTCTATAGATGCTGAAAAAGCATTTGATAAAGTTCAGCACTCATTCATGACAAAGACCCTCTATAAGTTAGGTATAGAGGGAAAGTATCTCAACATAATTAAAGCCATATATGACAAACCCACTGCCAATATCATCCTGAATGGGGAAAAGCTGAAAGCTTTTCCTTTAAGAACAGGCACTAGACAAGGATGCCCACTCTCACCACTCCTATTCAACATAGTGTTGGAAGTACTAGCCAGAGTAATCAGAGAAGAGAAGGAAATAAAGGGCATCCAGATTGGAAAAGATGAAGTCAAACTGTCCCTGTTTGCAGATGACATGATCCTATATATCGAACAGCCTAAAACCTCTACAAAAAAACTGTTGGAATTGATAAATGATTTCAGCACAGTAGCAGGATACAAAATCAACACACAAAAATCAGTAGCATTTCTTTTCTCCAATAGTGAACATGCAGAAGGAGAAATCAAGAAAGCCTGCCCATTTACAATAGCCACCAAAAAAATAAAATACTTAGGAATTGAGTTAACCAAGGAGGTGAAAAATCTCTATAATGAGAACTACAAACCACTGCTGAGAGAAATTAGAGAGGATACAAGAAGATGGAAAGATATTCCATGCTCTTGGATTGGAAGAATCAACATAGTGAAAATGTCCATACTACCCAAAGTGATATACAAATTCAATGCAATCCCCATCAAAATTCCAAAGACATTTTTCTCAGAAATGGAAAAAACTATTCAGACATTTATATGGAACAATAAAAGACCACGAATAGCCAAAGCAATGCTCAGCAAAAAAAATAAAGCTGGAGGCATAACACTACCTGACTTTAAGCTGTACTACAAAGCTATAATAACCAAAACAGTATGGTACTGGCATAAAAACAGACACACTGACCAATGGAATAGAATAGAGAATCCAGAAATCAACCCACACACTTACTGCCATCTGATCTTTGACAAAGGCACCAAGCCTATTCACTGGGGAAGGGACTGCCTCTTCAGCAAGTGGTGCTGGGATAACTGGATATCGATATGCAGGAGAATGAAACTAGATCCATACCTCTCACCGTATACTAAAATCAACTCAAAATGGATTAAGGATTTAAATATACACCCTGAGACAATAAAACTTCTTAAAGAAAACATAGGGGAAACACTTCAGGAAATAGGACTGGGCACAGACTTCATGAATACGACCCCAAAAGCACGGGCAACCAAAGGAAAAATAAACAAATGGGATTATATCAAACTAAAAAGCTTCTGCACAGCAAAAGAAACAATTAAAAGAGTTAAAAGACAACCAACAGAGTGGGAGAAAATATTTGCAAAATATACATCTGACAAAGGATTAATATCCAGAATATATAAGGAACTCAAACAACTTTACAAGAAGAAAACAAGCAACCCAATTAAAAAATGGGCAAAAGAGCTAAGTAGGCATTTCTCTAAGGAAGATATCCAAATGGCCAACAGACATATGAAAAAATGCTCAACATCACTCAGCATCCGGGAAATGCAAATCAAAACCACATTGAGATACCATCTAACCCCAGTTAGGATGGCTAAAATCCAAAAGACTATGAACGATAAATGCTGGCGAGGCTGCGGAGAAAAAGGAACTCTCATACATTGTTGGTGGGACTGCAAAATGGTGCAGCCTCTATGGAAAATGGTATGGAGGTTCCTTAAACAATTGCAAATAGATCTACCATACGACCCAGCCATCCCACTGTTGGGAATATACCCAGAGGAATGGAAATCATCAAGTCGAAGGTATACCTGTTCCCCAATGTTCATCGCAGCACTCTTTACAATAGCCAAGAGTTGGAACCAGCCCAAATGCCCATCATCAGATGAGTGGATACGGAAAATGTGGTACATCTACACAATGGAATACTACTCAGCTATAAAAACGAATGAAATACTGCCATTTGCAACAACATGGATGGACCTTGAGAGAATTATATTAAGTGAAACAAGTCAGGCACAGAAAGAGAAATACCACATGTTCTCACTTATTGGAGGGAGCTAAACATTAATATATAAATTCACACACACACATACAGACACACACACACAAATCGGGGGGGGGAGGGAAGAAGATATAACAACCACAATTACTTGAAGTTGATACAACAAGCAAACAGAAAGGACATTGTTGGGGGGGAGGGGGGGGAGGGAGAAGGTAGGGAGGTTTTGGTGATGGGGAGCATTAATCAGCTACAATGTATATCGACAAAATAAAATTTAAAAAAAATAAATAAATAAAGCCCTCAGAACCACAAAAAAAAAAAAAAAAAAAATTAAAAATCCCACAGAACACTCAACCACTAGCTAACACAGGAAGTCAAAAAGTCACCACTCAGTTCTCTAAAACCACTTGGTTAATCTATCATCAGGAAGAACTAAAGCGACTTTTTAAGAGCCCTTCCAACCCTAAAGTTCTATATGTTCATAAAATTTTCTCATTTGTCTCTTTTCTTGCCTTCTCTAAGCAGTCAGCACAATATCTAACAGTCAATGAAACAGAATGACTTTTAGTAACGATATCAAAATGTTCCAATCAAAAAATTATGGCTCTCATGATCTGTCTGACATCAACACACCTCAGCTCCATGTGGAAATACCACAGCAGTCAGACGACAGTAAAAAACTACCTTTGTCTGAATTGCTAAGCAGGAAACAAGAGCAAAACTCAAATTCCAAAGTGAAGACATCTACGAATTAAAACAATAACCAAAGAAATGATTTCATATTATCTTTTGTACTAAACTACTTTTTTTGTTTTTTACATACACACACAGATATACAAACACACAGGCTAGAAGCACTGATACACTGATACAGGAATTTCAAAATGCTGAACTTAAAATATTTTTCACTCTAAGCATAAAAAACCATCAAGCCTCACTAACCCCTTTACATCTGCTCTATCTATATTAGGGAAACCAGAATGAGGGAGAGGGAACTGTGTATAAGAAATTATCAATTACCTATTGTATTTTCCCCCAGCTCTAGTCCAGGAGAAGGATTTGTTAAAATCAGCTGAAATTTTTCATCTCTTTCCGGAATGTCATCATCAAGAATCATGATGTCAATGTTTTTATACCTTTCTCCATCAGCAAAATGAAGAATCTGGTCAAAAAGATAAAAGTAGACAGTATTATATTTAAATACATTCTTGAGTTTTTATAGAAAATTTGGAAAGAAATACAGTATAGTTGATAATGTGAAGAATAAGCTATTCTACAGGAAATTTTTTTCCTTATTTTTTGCATGATCACTTTTTATTTAAATTGACTATATTAAGTTAGAAAAGGAAAAGTCATGGGGGAAGAAAATAAACATTTGATTAAGGAATAAAAGGCATAAAGAGTCAAAGTAAAAAGCATTTTAAACATAGTGTTTCAGTAAGTTAAAACAAAGAAATGAATGTTAAAATTTTCAAGAAGCGAAGGAAACTCTCTGGGAAGGTCATCTAATAGTATAAATTCTTTAACACAACAGCTTGTGTTCTTTAGTATCAAATATTGTAATGAAATAGTTAATAAATACAGAATAATCTTTACAATAGTACTGAAAATTTAATTTACATTATTTACTAAAATAGTGAAAAGAACTATTCCATCATGTGGAAATCATCCCGAATTTACTGTGGATTATATAACAGATTATTAAGATTATTTATACAGGACCTAAATCACTGTAATTCTCAAAGAATAATAATTATAAAATAATTTGTGAAAGTCATCTGTGATAGATTTTGAGACCCACCATCGGTGTGAAGATGTAATCCAGCCCCAGTTGTGCTTCCAAATTCTGGGCATACACAAATAAGGCAACGTGGCCAAGAGCCTCTCTGCTTCTCTGGGCCACCAGGGCTAAACTTCCATGGGTTTCATTTACTTCAGTCCTATGACAAAGTAAAGAGCATACATTCATTTTGCCCTTATAAGCTTTTGTTTGGTACATAGTAAAAATCTGAAACTCAGAAATGGGCTCTCATGTAGACTTCAGCTTACCTGCTACGCTGCCATTCGATCACACCTCGGGCACCATCGTTGGCATCAATAATAATTTGTGCAGTCAAGCCTTCTGAATCTGAAAAAGCATAGAAACATATTTTGAAATAAATATAAGTGATTAAAAAGTACTGTTTAAAATAGAATTTAAACACAGTCCCTTTGAGATTATATAATTCCTAATGTATAGGTATCATTGACATTACTCAAAAGATGTTTAAGAAAGCAAAAACACAAATGCTTATAACATCTGAATAAGGACACTTTTTGCTAACAAGAGGCACTGATTTATAGAAATTTAATTACCTAAAAAGAGTATGAACTAATAAGCAACAGAGGTTATGGTTTTGTTTCTTTTATTTTAGTCAACTAAAAATATCTGGCACCTCTTTTCTACAATATCATCATTTCAGGAGGAAAGGGAAATAGGAACAGTTGGAAGGAGTAGAAAAGGCAAGAAAAGAGGAAAAAGAAATGGGAATAGAAAGGAGAGAAAGTGCAGAGAAAGATACAGGTGTGAAAAGGAGAAACAGAAAGACAGGGATATGATCAGAAGTTGAGAAAGGTGGTAAAGAATGGGGAAAAGGTTTGGTGGAAGAGCGACTAACGCTGAAGTAAACTTCTCTTATTCCATTTTATTTTGTATTCTGTCTACTAAGTTCAGAATGTTACCAATACCTACTATTTAGTCTTGAAATATTAACTAACCCTGTTATTGGGTTTTTTGTTGTGTTTTGTTTTGTTTTGTTTGCGGGGGGTGGGGAGGGGAGGTGTTTTTCTACTACTTTGTCCTTTACCTTTTAAATTTCAGAAGTGCTACCTTAGTCTAAGATACTTATGAGAGCTGCCTAGGCCGGGAAAGGGGTAGAGAGGATGTAATTCTCTCTAGAGCAAAAAGAACAACACTGTCGAGGAAAGAATATAAAATCAGGATTTGTGCCCATCAGAATAGAGGCTAAGAAGCAGAGATCCTAAAATCAGGCCATGCCATTGAAGCCCTGTGCTACCATTTCTTAGCTGTGTGATTTGGGGCATTTTACTTAACTTCTCTTGGCCTTGGTAAAATGGGAAGACGTAAGTAAAAATAGCACTAGCATACAAAACATTGAAACAAGGGAATTAGAAAGCACTCAACAAGTGTCAACTATTCAAATTAAGTCTAATGTAAGTATAAAAGAAATACGAAGTATTTTTTTAGTTTTCTTAGTGTGAATAATAACTATCTTGTAATGATACTTGATGTAAACAGTCTAGACATTGGAATCATCTATTTTTTTTGCAAGAGAATTGAAACTTTTCAGACTATATGTTAGAAACTGATTATTTCCTTTGTATATTTTCAAAGATATCACATTAAGCCTCAGAACTGAGTGAGGAATGCATGTTCCTCAGGTCACTGCTTGTAGCCCCCCTGCTCCTCCCCCAGATTAACTGCTGCTCTGTCCAGTACACCTTTTAACCAAGGGATGGGGATAGGCTACCCTCAGTGCTATCAACACCACCCCCTACTGGAACGTCACACCTACAAGCATCAGATAAAACTTCTCAGTGATGTCCAAACTGCAAACAGGAGTTTGTGTTTAAACACAGGAATACATCTTTTTAAAAGAATCTACATAATTTTGTGCTAAGGTTCAAGTTTTACCTTTCAGTCTGTAATGAATTAACTGAGTCTTTTCTAAAAGCATGAAAAGAAAGAGATAAAAGGTCAAAAAAGAAGCAGAGAACACAACAAACACAAAAACAAACAAAATTTCTGCTTAACCTAAAAGAAAATAAAATCACGTGGTAGTTTAGAGTGCTAATAAAAATAGCTGATTAAATTTTAAAAGAAAATTAAAGAAAAATGCCTTCCAAAGAACTAACTCTATTTCGAGGATTATGAGTTTGGTTATTAAATAATTATAAAAGATAAAAAGCATCACACAATAATTCTTAATGTCTTTACACTGTCCAATGTACAAAACTGCAATATATGATATTCTCTAAATTAAAAAAAAACTAAAACCCTATCATATTTACACACATAGCTGAGATTAACAAACATCACAATGATAACTTCTGATTTAAAAATGAATTCCTTTACTTCATTTGAAGTGAAAAAAAAGAAACAAAGAAACAAACCATCATACCTAGTCTGGGAGGAAATGAAGTTAATGGAGCCATTATAAGTTCAACATAAGTTAAATTCACCAGGAAATATTCTTCTAGCTCTGGCATATCATCCTACAAAAATTACACCCATTAAATTTCTTTAATTATGCTTTCAAAGTAACTACCCTTTATAAGCTGTATTTTAGATTATTTTACAAATATACATGCTTAAATAGTATGCAGAAAATATAAAAATGCAAATAGATAGTCAATAAGATTTAAATGAAAAAAACAAGGATAAAAGTATTAACCTTATACCTGGTTGTATAGGAATTTATTAGGTTGAACCATATGAAACCACTCAAATATTACAGCATTTTTAATTTAGACATATTATCTGTAAACTAATTATATAAATATACAAATCTAATTATTTTAAGTATAATATTAACAAAAGATTTTAAATTACCTTAATATCCAATGTTTAGAATGAGGAATAGAATGATACAATGAAAAAAAATACAGGCTTTGCAATCAAAGAGACCTAGTACAAAACTCTGTAATTTTAGGTAAGTGAATTAAATTTTAGAACCTCAATTCTATCCTCTTTATATGGTGGAAATAATAGCTAATTTGGGGGGAGGGGGATTGTAATAATGATTGAAAATCATGTGTTTGAATTGCCCGGCCTAGATAGAATGCTTTAAAGATGATAGCTATTTATTAGTCACTAGTCCGCATAATAGAAATGAAAACAAGGCAGGTGTCCAAAACATGAGGATTAGCAAAACCCGTGTCAGGAGTGATGAGCGAACCATCAATATTTGCATAGAAACTCAATATGTATACACACTCATATGTATATGTAATTTATTCACCAACGTACACTTTTCTCTTCATTTTACTTAATGGAGATATGTTTCCATGTGAAAAAGTAAGAAAATGATCCATGGTCTCTAGACTATCTTATGCAATATATGGACCAATTTGAGTTACAGAATCAGTGATGTAAAGGGACTGTCCCCACCAACCCCCATGCAAGAACTCTCCCTTTGCCACTCCCAGGGTGGTTTATTACTGTACGCAAAGGCCTGCAGTATTTTAATATAGTGCTACTCTGGGAGCAGAAAGGGCTGTAAAGAGCTAGGGAGAAAGAAAAGTAGAACTAAAAACCCCAAGTTCAAAAAGCTAGACTCCGTGGAGGAAAGAAGGGTGACTGTATCTTCTGCTTTAAAAATGAACATTTCTAAGGAATAATTAGATAATAATTAAATAACATATTAAGGAATATTAGATAGTATTCCATTTATTTATATTCAGTTACATTAAGAGATTATCATTTGAAAGATGACATACTTGCAAAATTATCCAATTTTGTGTTATATGGCACATACTGACATATATTATCTTTTATGTTAGAGTTCTCATAATATTATATTAGGTTATAATACCATGGTAATCAACAAAATAAGAGTTACTGACTTCAGATGATGGGTGGTTTATACTTCATACAATTTTGTAAAAATAAAAAGCCTCTGAGAGAATAAAATCTTTTTAAAATTAGAACCCCCCAAAAATAGTAATTGGGAAATATTTTTTCAAATGCAAAGTTCATTCTCTCTCTCTCTCTCCTCTCCCTTTTACCTCCCACCACCACATACCATCTCCTACCCACTCCATAAATACTATTTTAATAAACCTTTCAGAAATTTATTTAGGTACTTGAAACACTAAGTCCCAAATCAGCATGAGATTTCACAATATGAAAAATCATTTAAAATGCAATTTCAGTTGCCAAGAATTACTTTAAGCTTGACCATAATCACATTTTATGCTATCAGCTGCTAGTGAGTTTCCCACTATCTCTAACCAGTTTTGCCATCAAAGATTATGACCTACATGAATTTGCTGGGCCCATGAATTCTTTCGAGTAATCAAAACACTCCTTTGGAATTTCTTAGGCCAATACCATGTTAAAGGGGACTGCCCTAAAGAAATTCTCTTTATCATGAGATGTTTCTATAATAAAATATACAACAGCAGGTCAGCCTATCTAAACAAGAACAGAAATGCCTCTTAAAAACTCACTAAAAGAAATAAGCTGATTTAGCGGCACCAGCAGGGGGACCCAATCAGAAATGAATTCACCAAGTTTCTGAAGATTATAGTTGTAGAGTTTTCAAACCTTATATTAAAGGCAGAGTAATATTTTTTAAAAAATAGAACTAAAAACTATCAGGTAAACTCAGTCTCTATGAAATTTAATGTCTTAAAATACAAAGTTATTAGAAGTTTTTTAGTCATCGTACTATTTATAATGTTATAAATAGAATATTCCAACAATTTCTACTTTCTACTTGGTTACTTCAGGTTTAACCCAATAATAGTTTAACCCAATAATAGAGAAATAGCGTTAAGAGTTTTACCTCAAGTATAGTAATATTGATGGCTGCTGCTGTTTCGCCTTCTTCTAAAATCAGAAAGCCAACTACCGGGACAAAATCAGCTTTGGGCTCTGCTAGGTTTCCTTCCGTTTGGTTCTTCAGACTCAACATTCCAGGAACCGTGGCATATGTGACATTGATAGCTCCTAATGGAATTGGTTGCAAAAAGATTGTATAATTATTTAAACTTTTAAAATAATGTCTCTTTGTGAACTTTTTTTGTCTTTCCTCAAAGTACCTGTGGTAGCCTGTATTACAGTCCCAATTCCTCACTCGCTTCCTACATCCATGATCTTTACCACATGATGGCTGAGTGATGTCTCACTGTGGGCAAAGCATACTTCCCTGCCTCTAGACTTTGAAATTGCCTGTGTGACTTGTTTTGGCAAATAGTGCAAGGTAAAGATGATGATGTGCTAACTCTAAGCCTAGACCTCAGGGGGCCTTGCATGTCTCACTTGCTCTCTTGTGCCTCTGCTGGTCCCAGGAGAAGAAACAGACATACAGAGTAGAGCGGCCCCTGGCCAAGCCCAGCCTGGATGAGTGGACCCACAGCTAGGCGGTTACTATACGCTGCTGAGATCTGATGATTGTTTGTTACACAGCATTTCTGTGAAAACAGATAATTTTTTTAATCTTTCCAAAAATAAAGAAGTCATAAAGTCCTGTCCTGAATGAATAAATACTAATGTTTTTCCTGACCCTGATTTATTTTAGCAAAGGCTTTCATCCACACAAGTGAAATATTAAAAAGCCCAGAGTAACACAAACCTAGAGATCCGAATTCTCTGTTGATGTAAAGCTGAACTGTTATGTTAGCCTCTTGTACCAAAACAAATCTTGATGAAAGAGCAAAATTTAAAACTCCATGTGGTTCATCACTGGCCTCTACCGTCAGGACAGCTGCATAGCCTTGAGCATCAAGTAGAGCGATTCCTGCTGGAGGGACTCCTAAAACATCAGGGACCACGTCAAGAAATCTCACAGTGATTGGCATTCATTAACTTCTAAACACTTTAAAATATAATCTCACTCTTAAAAACACATTGAAGTAAACCAAAAGTGTTCTAGTTTGTTCACTTCTATAACAGAAATCCTCAGGTTGACAAATAGAGTCCACCTTCCATTTTTGTTCCAGACACCAAATCATGAATTCTTTAAAGTTGATATGCTATTGTCATTATTGGCAATATTGGTTATCTGAATTACAGAAATTCAATAAAAACTGAGGAAAAGTACCCAGATAATTTGTTCAAAAATTTGAATTGTCTGTGTAATTTGGCCAAAACCCAAATTGATCTGTTAATATAAAGCAAATTTCAGAAAACCCTACCTTTGGAAATGTATTTTATCCCATAAATAACTACATAACAAAACTTTTTACAACTTTTTTCTGAATCCATAAGAATAAGTATTCCCATACTGCACTAACGTTTTTTCAATCTAACATTTCTATGGGACAGACCATATTTAACACGTTTTCATTGGTATGCACCTAATTGTCAAATACAGAGATGGCAATTATTGTTTCTTTCTTTTCTGAAAAGAATATAACAGAAAAAATTTTAAATTGAATTCTAAATTACCTTGTGTTCTGACATCATACAGAATGACTTGGTATACTTCTTTCTCTTCAGGAATGTTGTCATCCAACAAATGCACAAATATCGTTTTATTCAATGACCCCTATGTCAAACAGAAAGAAATCCATCCCTCTATTGTTATTGAACACAAACTAACTCCTTCTTTTATTGGTCTTATATGTGCATCCAAATATATGAGAGAGAGAGAGGGAGAGAGAGAGAAAGAAAGGAAAAATAAGACAGAAAAAATAAGTTCTATCAGTGTAAAGCTGGGCTAGGAATCTATAATTAATAATAATTTACTGCACGTTGTCCAATGGCTGGAAGAGAGGAGAAAGAATGCCTTCATCACAAAGAAATGATTAAGTTTTGTAATGATGAATATGCTAATTACATTGATTTCATCATCACAGATTGTATACATGTACTGGTATTCAACTCTGTACCCTACAAATATGTATAATCAATATGTTTTAATTTAAAAAGGGGAAATAAAGGGAAAAATAAATAAATATGAAAAAACAAACACATATATACTCATTTAAACTGTGACTTAAAAAACAATTAAATAAAAATTATTGACTTGTTGAAAACCACACTTGGAAAGTAGATAGAGGTAGTAGTGGAAGATCTTAATTACTGAGCTAATTAATGTAAATATTATCCACGATTGAAAATTTCAGACAAGGCAATAAGTTGGGGAGATTTCTACAGCAGTGGAGAATAGGAAAAACTGGAGCTGTGAAAAGAATTCCACCGTCATCCAACATAGCACTCAAGGCAGAAGGTAAAAATATGGGCTTGGTTAATACTCAGTGGAAATGAAGAGAAAAAGAATTAAATACATCATCAAGGAGGATTCATACCATGTGGGTGTGGTAAAGAGGGAAAGATGACTAAAATATAGTGGTGCTAGTTTTCTACCCCATTTTCCTCAAAATACATTGTTTTATATAGATATTTGTCATAAAGCTTTTCTTTGTGGTATTACCTCAGGAAAGAATAGTTGTCCAGTAAAGTTAGCAAAATTGAGTTCTAGATTTTGCCCAATAATTTTCCAGTTAACAGTAACATTTCCTCGACCAGGAGCTGTTCTTATCACATGGAATTGCAAAATTTCTCCTGCAAGTAAAATGTACAGAGAGATAAATGCTCAATGGAAAATGAACATCACATTTGACCTCAACAGAACCCACGTCCCAAGCATGCAATTATTACAGCACCTTTTCCAAGAACACTACAAAGCTGTTCTGTTTTGAATTTTCTAGTCACTTTATACATGCTTATTGCTTATTTACACAGGGATCTCACTTCTAAATACTTCCATTTAGTAGAACTTTAGAAAATTCAGTATGTAAAAGTTACAAAAGCACATGCTAAAGTGGGAAACACAAACTTAAATACACTCCAAAACATGCACCAGAACACGAGTGTTCTGTAAATTAAAGAAAATGATAAAGTCTTTGTGGTCAAAACTAGTAATAACACAAGTAAATTCTTCCTTCACTTCTCAAAAGGACACAAATTTCTTACACTGGTGTGCAATGTGATTTTACACAATGCATGCATATAAATGCTTGCAAATACCTGAAAATCACATTTCTTTAGATTGTAACTTACATATACCATCAATGATTTTGTTTTATAAAAAGAAATACAAAGGAAAGGTGTCAAATCTGTACATCAACTTCTGTAACTTCATCAAAGTTACAGTTATCTTTCCTGGATAATTGAGATATTTTAGATTCTTTTCATTCCTGGCTTTTATTCCCACATAATACTTTGTAAAATTGAAGAAAATCACGAGAGTCATTTCTTTCAATTTGCTAAAAGTAGAAAGGAGGCTGCTAGAGAGTATGCTGATGGCCATGTGGCTTGCTGAAAATATGCTCAATGTACTAGTTATATGATGATGAACACAAGTTAGGGTATACTAATGAACTATATCACTAAAAAATTATTATTAGGAAATGATAAATAGAACAATGCTTAAAAGGCTTTAAAACAACACATCCTTATTCAAATTTTGTTGCACAGACATATAGTTGAAATCCATAAATATTCATTAAAAATGTCACTTTTTCTTAGTTATTAAAATAACTTTTACGTATATAAGTAAAATCTTCCAACACTTTTTAAACAAAGCAGAAATAAAACAATAATATATAAATACCTTTGTACATATTTTTAAACTACCACAATTTTTTTATTTCTAAAGATAATAAACCTAAACAAATATTTCCAATAGAAAGGTTCTTAAGTAAAAATATCATGGATTAATTAATTTAGAGACTATCTTAAAATAAATTTTTATACTAAATTTAAACATAAAATATTAGTACAATAAATTATTTTGGGAGACTGGCAAACATAAGAAGGCAAATGCATAAGAAAGAACTTCTTAAATACATTTCTAAGTGTTCCAATACAGAAAATATTTAGTCACCATTGCATTAGTAGACTATGTCTTGATTTTTTTTTAAACATATGGGAACTGCTAATTAGAAATCAGATTGTCCAAAGAGTAGGATATAACTGAAAAACTATGTACAATCAGCCATAATTGCTAGCACACTATTTAAAATTTTTATACTTATATAACTCATTATGAAATATAGACAGATTATGAAATCCTGGAGCCTATCTACTGTACAGCATACAGAATTTCTTATAAAGCAAGTTTGTATTGAAAAACAAGAGTTTATAACTGAAAAGCATAGAGGGCTCCTTGAAGTTATTAAGCTGTCTCACCAAACCTACAGTGTTTGGTGACACAAACAAAAAAGGTTTATAGAGTCACGGTTTTCAAATGTTTTAAAACCTCAAAACCTGGTAATTGTGGGACAAGAAAATTATGAAAGTTTGACCAAGTGCTACAAATACAAAGAGAACACTTGGCAAGAAAACAAAATGTAGGTCAGTAAAGATCCATGTCAAAAGAAAACCTATAGGGCTGGCACATTAGCTCAATTGGTTAGAGCATGGTACCATAACACCAAGGTCAAGGGTTCAAATCCCCATACTGGCCAGCCGCCAAAAAGAGAAAAAGAAAATCTATAATCATAATAACAAAAAAATTATGGTTGCAAGTTTATACATAGAGATTTGAGAATAAACACACCATTTTAAGGTGAAAATAAAAATGAATGCTGGGGACAGAAAAAAGTAAAAACTTCTGACAAACTTACTACATTTAAAAATACTTGAAGTCTAATACTACTTAACAAATATCATCTCTGAGAATTTTAACAAGTTACCATGGAAGCAGCTTGCAAGAAAATATTGCAAAAAACACAATTTGAACAATCACACACACACACACACACACACACACACACAGACACAGAGAAACACTTAAATAAAAGGTAAACAAAATATTTCTTAAACACATAATCTCATAAGCCTATTGCAAATTTATCATGTCAACAGCAAGAATAACGTGAAATATTTTTCTAAGCAATAATCAAAATGAAGGTATTAATTCTGCCTCTTCAGGGCAGATTCCCAGGAGCCAGATCCATTTAAAATGTCTCCTGGGAAAATGACTGGAAATACCAGAAGGCTACCTCCTACTTCGGTGAGAAGTCAAAGAACAGTTATGGGAAAAAGAAAACCTAAGAAACAAGTGCTTAGTCTTCTCAATTTAAGGAGAAGAACAGAAGGAAAGTCTTAGAGAGAGTATGTTCTAAAAAGCCTGAAGAGGGCCCTCACTTACCAAAGAGTCTGACTACATTACTGTAAGATCATCTTGACATGAAATCCACAAAGTCTACCAAAAGTTGGTGACGCATTTTAACTCTAAAGCAAATCTATTATAAAGTGTCTAGGCCTACTCTAATGCAGATAAAGAATATAAATAAACATACATTTTAATCCACTTATTCCTAAAACCAGCATTCTTCTCACAAAGATAAATATCAATTACAGTGTATATAAAAATAATAGAAAACACATTCTAATATAAATACACAATACACAGCATACATGTACCATCCAAATTGATTGCCCTCTACAATAAAAAGAAAATGGGTTAAAACAACTATAGAAATATTTTAAATGTGAAGCACAGACTCTTCGATATGAAGAGTTAAGGAAAACAGTGGTGTTTTTAATATACAATTCTGTAAATTTTTTTGATAGAGTCACATTTGTTGTTCAAATCTGTGTGTAAAAAAGATTCATGCTGTCTCTAAGAAAAGGAAAAGTTTTAAATTCAATGACATGGTGATTATGCTGCTGCTGAGTTGAGTGACTGAGTGAAACATCTAACAACAGATTTATAAAGAGCACATTTATACACCTTTTGCAACTACAGTAAAATCAATTGCCCCATATTTCTAAATTCTGTCCATCACATTTGAAAGACAATATTTACCACTGGGCATCTCTCCAATTGCTTTAGGACAAAACATAGAAATAGGACTCTACAGAATTCAATACATTGTTAAACACTAAGGCAATTCCTGCCCATGAATCAAAAATGCATTCTAGAGACAGAAGTTCAGAATAGTCCATGTTTTAAATCTAATCACACAAATGAAACTCCAACTCTAGGCCAAAAATACTGTTAACATTGTTAAAAGCTCACAAGGCATTTTTCTTTTTTTTTAACCTCATTTGTTATCTTTGAAGAATCGCCATGACATTTTCATTAATTCACTTTGGTAAACTCATTTTGATACACATTTTTCTATGTAATTTTCAAGGTAGTATAAAGAATACATACATGAAATATTGAATTCTTGAGGTTCAATATGCTATTGAAAAAATTGATTTAGACTCTAGGAAAAGGCTTAGGAATAAGGGGGAAGAAAAGTAAAAAAAGAATTTCCCCCCAATTTTTATTTAGAAAATGTAAAAAGATTTAGGAAATGCTCACGCAAGCAATAAAAGCAATTTGGTTTTCTATTTCCTGTACCAAACTCATGCTTATAGATTTATATACTAAGGTGGATTTTTAACCAACAACACACTTGGACCATTTGTTTTAATAACTAATTCTTTTTCTTCTTTGCATCTCCTGCAGATACTTAGTTGTTGGAAACTGAAGATACCACAATATATTTTTTAGGCGAAGTTAGTCCAGGCCAAAGAGAACATAGGTGCTAGTGTCTGCAGTTTCTCTAAGATGCTGTAGCACCCAGCAAGAGCATTTCTATTTCTTCTGAGCCCTCAAATCCACCACTACCACCACACCCAGACTCTCACAGGACATATTTTCACAACACTGGTTGTTTTACAGTTAAAAATCTCTTTAAATTGATCCTGGACATCCAAACTTTTTGGTAATCTTCAAAAAAATTCCATCACATTGCTGAAAAGCATATGCCCAGTCCAGTTCAAAGTCCTTCCTTAAATCTAATCTAACTTTTCTAGTCCCTAATCATAGTTAAGCCCTTCATACCACCAAAACTTTGATTCTCTTTTTCTACATTATTTTCCTTCCTCTATTTCTTCAACAAAACAAAAACAAATCCAATGCACTCTTCTTTAATCTGTTTTCTCCAATATTTCTCCTTTTCTTGTTCCCCTAGCCAATGAACAGTGATTCTTAAAATTTTATGCCATGAAGGACAATGGCTTTTTGTTTGTTTGTTTTCTTTTATTTGCCTTAACCCATCATAGATTGGCTGTTTTTGTAAAGTACAATAAAATGAACAACTAGCTAAGTTCAATAGCAAAAAGAACATGCATACAAAATACGAGCCCATAAATACTGCTTTTGGATATCAGAGCAAAGTGAAATTGTAATAAAAGTTTCTAATCTTTTTGCCCTTGTCACAGGCAAGCACTGTGGACGGGCACCCCCCTGAGGACCACACTTTCAGGAGCACTCCCCAAAGGCCTCCCAGTCATTCTGTCATCCTTACATATTTGCTTCCCATCCCCGATTCTCCTTTAAAATTCCTCTTCAGTTGCTACTGTTTTCTCTAGACCATTGGGAGTCTAATCCCATTTGTTGGCCAAGTAGATATGAGATACATTGATTACTTTCTTCTGGTAAGTGATGAAAACACTCTATTCCCACCTCTCTGGCCAAGCCTCCTCCCCTCTCAGGTATTTTTCCTTTTCCAGCACCTTACCCTGGTGTTCCACATGACTCCATCTTCAGTAATTTGCCTTTCTTTCTCTGTCCACAAAGACTGTATTCAATTTCCTGATTTTAACTATCATCTCCGAAAATTCAATTTCCATCTCTAAGCTGAGACAGCGTTGATTCCTCTCACTAATTTCCTTCTCTCACATAGACATTGCTACTCAGATTCATTATTCATCCAACTCAAACCACTTCAAATATTTACCAAGAGTTCCTGCATTGTCAGGTTCTGCAGCAGATACACATTCAAGCAAAACAACATCTTTCCTCACGAGGTACCGTGCAGCGTGGCTTTGCCACACGGCTAGGTTTAAACTCCACCATTGAATAGCTGTGGGCTATTTAGTCTCTCTCAAGTTCAGTTTCCTTCTGAGAAAATCTGATATATACTATTATACCTACTTAATAGGACTGCTGTTAAAATGAAGTGAATGGATGTAGAGTGTCTGGCACACAGAACACACTTCATAGATGCTGCTGTCATTATTAAGATTACTCCTGCAGAGACTTTTTACTTGTGTTATGTTACAAATACTTTTCTGATAGAAAAGAAAAGACTATTGGAAAATGGCTCAAACATTTGCATACACAAGAGGTCTTCAAAAAGTTCATAGAAAGGTTCATTTAATTTCTTTTTTCCATAAACTTTCTGCAGTACTCTCGTGTAAGTTAAAAAAACCTGCAAGTTGGGAGTACAGTAAGGGTAAAATTTCCAGCACAGCTACTAACTAGCTGTCTGATCTTGTCAAATCACTCAATCTCTGTGTCGCAGTTTTCTCATCTTTAAAATAGAGGCCCATATACATTGTCTATATCTTTTTCATTTCTTAACTCTTAAATTTTTTACATTCCAAACACAAACTATGTGGTAAAATACAGGCTATAAATAAATACCTCTCTTATCTCAAAACAGGCTTATTGAAAGACAAAAACACTACTATAATTTTTTAAACAAACAAAAATTAGTCTTTGTGTATAAAACCCTGCATATGATATAAAACATTAAGTAATGATTCAAGAAAACTATTGTTTTTCAAGAAAAAAAAGGGACATTTTATAAGGTTTTCTAGATTGGCACTTTGTTCATAAAAATACAAACATGATATAAAATCCAGGCTAAAATATTCACTGATTATAAACTATTATTTGTTCTTAACAGGGAGCCAATGTTTTACTGTTTAATATCAACAGCTACCATTGAGCACATACTGCACTTGCCAGGAACTAAATCGTACTTTACATTTATAAGCTCACTTAATCCTCACAAAGAAACCTATGAAGTGAGTAATATTTTCTGTCACTTAGATAAGAAAGCTGAGCATCCCAGGTTTGATTAACTTCCTTAAAATCACACTGGTAGGGGATGGCAAAGAAAACACAGTATCAATCTGCAAAGCTCCTAAATCGAGTTAAACAGTTCACTATACAGCCCTCTCCCAAATAAATTCTATGGATTAACACACATAGCTCAACAAAATAATAAAAGGGGGAAAAAAATCAGAAGCTGTAAAAGACTAGATGAAAAATTACATCCATGAAAATAGAATGACTGTGCTCAGCAGAAAAAGGAACCCACCTTCATGACCTATGACAGATCTGGAAGCAGTCTGAAGGCTAACAATTCCCGCTACATTGTCATTGGCCAAAATATTCACTCTCACAGTGTCGGAGCTGGGCAAAATTCTACTTCCACCTTCGGTGTACACCAAACTAACTATGATGCTTTCATCATCCTCTGGATCGGAATCATCCAAAATGGTTAATATGGCAATCTTTTTGGTTTCACCTATAAAAAAAGTAATAGGACAAAAACCAAAGTAACAAAATCACCAAACAGAAAACTCAGAAAAGCCCAAGATAACTTCTAATAAAATCTGTTAAGCAGAAATATGTGAGTGAATTATAATAGTTCAATATTATGAGCAATATTAGCACCACATAAGCACTTTTTTGTACATTAATCTGTATGTCCTTTCACATATAAATACACTGTAAAATTTATTAATGTGGACAGTTATGGAGAAGGACATTTTGAATTTTGGAAAAGTTAAAGGGTAAAATTATATCATGGCTTTACTTCCTGGTCTTTAGTCAAAAAAGATGACCTAGTTAGTAAAAGAGTTTTGGAAGCATCCTCTATTTAGAAATAGCTCCTGTTAGGACAGTGGAGTCTCATTTCATTCTGGCATTACTGTGAATAATCTTAAACAGGTATTCAGCCCAGTACCTCCATGAAAGACCGGGACCACTTAGGGAACGGTGGTTAAAATGGGGAACAAAAAAAGGAATGGCAAATTCTGAGCAAAAAGTCCAGCCTGAATGAGTTTTGGAGCAAGGAGATGAGATGACAGCATCAAGTATCAGTTACCAGGATGTAGTGCAATGAAGGAAGGAGGCAGAAAAGGAATGCAAAGAGATGAGTGATAGCCACAAGGGGGCACCACTGGATGTCCTAAACCCAACACTGCTTCTGCTGTTCAGCCTACGATGTCCCCTATTAAATTCATCCCCACTTTTTTGTAAAGAGGATATAGGGAAAGGAAAGAAAAGGCAGGAGAAAGGAGATTAAATGCATGTTCTCTCTCTCGTAGCCCTGGTGCTTTTCATCAATACAGCAGTGTCAAGACCGCCTCAAGAGAGCACACATTATCTGAGAATCTAGGTAAGCTATAAAATGAAGTCCATTTTGTGTGATGCTAAAATCACAATTCAAGGTGATAATAATTTGTATAATGCTATTGTTCTATATGATAACTTTCTTTGCAGTTACCAAAGCCACTGGAAAATCTAACCTTAAACTTCATCTTCACTCCCTCCTCATTACATTTTCACAATTCTCTTTGAAATAGAAAGGATACCAAATGCTAGCCGTCCCCCGCCCATTCCACCAAGTACATCATATTCCACTATTTCACTATTCCCCAAATCATTTACTAGGAAATAATCATTATATAAATGTTTTATACTATTTTTTTAATTTACTCTAAAATATAATGCTTATTAGATGTTTCAAAAAGTATACTACATATGTTCCATGACCCCTAATTAGTTTCCAAAAAACGTGTATGTATTAAAAAGTTAAACATATGCAACATATTGCTCTAAGATATGGAATTACGAATAATGTTTATTTCCTTCATTTTCCTGTATATTCTGAGGATTTTATGCATATACATTACTTTTTCAATCAGAAAAACATTTGGAATCTATAAATGCCCAAATCAGGATTTAAACAATGATCTCAGTAAAGATACCTTTCTCACACCAAAAGAAAACTATTTTAAACATATAAATGTCAGATGATTCAACCAGTCCTGAAAATGAATCTGTGAATCTCATCCTAATGCTAATTGCTGGCCATGTACTATATCATTTTATTGTTTATTAAAAATTACAATAATGATCCCACCAAAGTCTAAGAACAGTATTATACATTGATCTGTCAGTAGAATTAATTTAATGTAAATGCAGTCACCAAAGTGTATACTACTTTTACTTATTGATTATTTTCATTGAAGATTTATCCTTATTTGTTTAGTGCATATGAAAAAGCTTACCAATTCATACTCATTTTCCTAGCTACTACTACTTCTTACCCACATGTCAGGTTGCAGGTACATGTCTCATTCTTATAATTTCCCTTACAAAATTAGAACTTGCCATATAGTTGCCTCCATATTTCCTTAAAGGCACTGCTATCATACATAAAGGGATAAAACTCACACATTCCCTGAAATTTTTTTCTTTTTAATAATCTAAAAAGATACATGTATAGGGTCATGTCAGCCTACATATGTGATGTCAACCATTAACAAGCTAACTAACTTCTATTTTTTCCAAAGCCATACTACACTTTTACATATTTATAAGAATGTACACAGTAAGGAAAAATTCTTATAAACATTACCATAAAAATTGACTATGATGACTTTACCACTGGGAACTGAAATCCATTTAGAACCATCACTCACCTTCAGCAAAAGTCAGAATGTCTCCAGTACCTATGAAATCTAAGCCTTCAGTAGCCGTTCCGCCAACAACACGCCATTCCACTGTCACCTGACCTAAATTGCCCCCCGTCCTGTGGATCATCAGCTCCACTGAGGTTAGGGGCTGCTCCTGAACTTCAACAAATAAGCCATCTTCTGAGGCGTTGGGACTAATACTGTAGATCACAAACACACCAAAGGCATCACCATTTAGTGCTATGACAACTGTAGAAGTATTTGGCTGTCCTATGGTTGGCTGATTTTTAAAACTGGCTGTAATGTTCATAAGGTGAACTTCAAGGAGAGAAATTAGGAAACTCTCATCCACCTCTGGGAAATCATCAGGGAGAATAGAAACGGTGAGATTTGCAAATTCATCACCTTCCAGCATTACGGCCCACTGCCTTGTCACAGGCTCATAGTCACTACCAGCCACAGCCTGGTCACTAAAAAGAGACATAACCCTGGTCATGTTTTTCCTGTAGGTCCAGGAGTCTGAATTGTTGACAGTTGGGCTGATCCACGATGTCATCCAAAAGCACTGGGGACCCTCAGGAGCACTGAAAAATGAAAATGCTGAGCAAGCATGTTCACTGAGGCACAGAGCGGCACAGGTGTATTGGGGTCCCCCCACTGCAGAAACATTCACCCAAGTTCTCCAAAGCGGGTCAGGCACCCCTTGCATTGGTGATTCATAGTAGGACAGTAAATCTTGACCTTCCTCAATGGCGAGAGCCACTACATCAATATCAGAAGTACTGTAGAACAACAGCAGCTGGCCAAAGTGCCCTCCGCTAAAATGTGGAGTGACAATTAAAAGACAGGTTAAGCACTTGGAGTAATCTGTGGATTACCTATATAGAAGAGGAATGCTGATTGCTGTTTTCACTTTAAAAAAAAATGTTTGCAGCATTAGTACAAACACAACCATGTTTCTTAATTACATTTGTCTTTCAACATTTTGTTTCTCATGTGAGGAAACCTTGCTAGTTTTCAGTCAAACGATACTTATTTTTAACTAAGCTATGAAAATATCTTGCAAGGTATGCAAATTGCATCTATTTCAGAATTTCCAAACAAAACAAAATTACAAAATTAATTTTTCTTATTACCACATTTCATTGAAACAAAGTAACAGTGATAACAGCATGAATACATTTTGAGGAAATGTAATTACTTGCCACAAGGGCCCAAGACCCTATATTTTCTATTTCTGAAGGAGCAGAGTGAACACCAGGCTGCCTCACCAAAAAAATGAAAAAATGCAGAAAAAACAGATCTTGGAAATCAACCCTTATACAGCATCTGAGTGTTCTTTAATTTAGAAGCTGGTTATATATAAATTCCAATTCTAATTAGTCACAGATTAAAGCAATACATTTCTGGGGTTAGAAAGCTCAATGATATATTTATTTCACTAATAATAAGTGTGATACGATGGCTCTTCATAGTAATAGGCATAATTCAATCACACATTATAATAACCTATAAAACAATGTATAGTACAGAGAAACCATCAAACCTAACTCATTTAATTGTGCAAGGGATCCCTCCCCACCACCCACAACTCCCATTGCTCCCCATCTCATATACCTTCGCCTGACAGTTATGTTAGCACAGGAACTTCTTTCCAGAGGCTCTTGAACACGGTAAACCGACTGAACAAAGGCTACTGTACCATAAGGGTTATCATTGGCAGGAATAATAATATTTGCCACTCGATCTAACCCAATAGTACCTCCACCAGAGGCATCAGTTAGTTGCACTTGGATAACCTAAAAATACAGTGAAAACTTCCTTAACAGCATCCCAGTTCTGAAATTAGATTAAGAGTGACGTAGGGGGGGAAAATACATTAAACATATCCATACAAATACAAAAACAAAATGGAATGAAACATAAACTGACTCAAAACTCCTTACATTTACAAAACAGCATGTAACAGAATAATCCATCATCAATTTTTAATAATAGAATATTAATATTCAGTTATATAATCATGCAAATCAATTTTAAGATACCTGTTTACATCTATCATTTTAATAACGTGACTTTTATATCCTATACCTTTTTTTTATTTAGGGAAAATATTGTATATACATTATAATGGATAGTTAATCTATTATGTTTTATTTCCCACATTATCTTAAATGGAAATTCTCTGACAAAATTTAAAACAAAAAAACATTATAATACCACCTAAATTTAGAGAGAAGAAAAGTGCTTTATATATATATCACTAAATATATAATATTTTAGAAGAAAATAATGATACAATTAGGATTCAAAAGAAATTTTATGGACTTCTATAAAAATTTGATACTATTAAAGAACAAATGATATTAAAAGTAATTTTATGAGATACAGACTTTAATAATACTAGAATTTCATAAAATAAATTTCTTCAGCCAATATATGCTAGTGATAAATCAACTTTTTCACAGAAACTCTATTTTTGTCACCTTGCTTCTTTATCACAAAAAATAAATATTAGGAAGATGTATCTAGCATCAAATTTGTCATATAGTAAATTCTCCATATTAGTTAACGAATAAATGAATAAATAAGTGGAAAAACCACATTCTACACTTACTCTACACTTAATTAAGATTGACTGGCTCATACTCGAGCCAAAAGGGAGTAAGGATATAAATTAAGAGTTTATATGAAACAAATATAGTAAAAATTATGACTAAAAAATATTGGTACACATATTTAGCCAATTAACTAAAGTGTTGAAAAATACAATGTAATTGTACAAAAAAAATTTATACTAGTAAAATGAAATGTATACACTTTTTATTCCCAGAATGTTTCTGCTTTGGTTATATGTAAGGATAACATTAACACTAACACATTTTGAACACTCTTGCCAAAATAATTTATTTGACATCCTCTCCAAAATGTCACAACAGCCATCTGTTCTAGTCACTACAAGACAAGGTATGATTTACAGTGTCATTCTATACTAGCCATTCCTCTCACCTCTTCAATCTCCGGAACGTCGTCAGCCAGGACCTCTAACAACAAGGTTTGAATGGTTTCCCCAGGGGCAAAGGTCACATTACCTGAGACAACTCGCAGGTCGCCAGTAGCAAGCTGTCCATTAATGGTGGCAACCCACTGAACAGTAACATTGCCGAGTGTCCCAGAATTTCGAATTATTGGCAGGTTTACCTTCACTGAGTTAAACTCAGGTTCCTCTACAATAAGTTTAGTAATCTGAAAACCTGAAGGACAGACATAACAGAGTTAATTCCAAATACGAAACTGAGTCAACACAGAGCTAACCGAGTGCCATCCTAAAGTGAATCATTCTTCCCTCTAAGCAATCTAGGTAGCTACACCTCACAAAATCATGGCAACCTGCTGTGACATAGATTGGTCAGGCCTGCCAAAATTTCCAAATTATTTTTCATTGTGACAGAAGCAGAAATCATAAACTCAGATGGCCACAGAGGTCAGGTATATACAAGCCATGAGTGAAATAGGTCCCATGAGCTCTGTGGCTGCCTGCCCAGTACAGCCTGGTCCAGAGCGGCAGTTGCTACTTCGCTCCCATGACTGATGATATCCAGGAACGGGGGCTCGATGCTGCCAGATTTTCCTATTTATCAAGAGAGCCCAGAGATCCAGATTTTTGTGTAAATTTCTGTAAATTAAATTAACTTTTTCAAGAATTGCCTAAGACTTACAGAACACATCTAGGAGCCAAATCTGACACAAAAGTCAATAGTTTGTGACTTCCATGTATATACTAAGAAACTGATTTACTTTGCCTTTTTTAATAACCACTAACCACTGCCAGTGACCGTACATAGTTGTCCTGTATATCAGTAATAGCATGCTAAAAAAGAAAACATGATCAAATAAATTCAGAGTCTCTAAAAATAAAAAAAGAGGTTATTATCTAAAATCTATACAGACAAATAAAAGAGAGACACAAACTAGTCTGATTACCAAATAATCCATAGGGGTCATCAGAGGCCTCAATAATAATGATTGCCTCTGTTAAAGCCCCTAGTTTGGCTCCTCCTGTAGTTTCATTCAGCAGTTGCACGAGAAAAGATTCTTCCAGCTCAGGGTAAATGTCATTAAGGATATATATTGGCACAGCTTTACTGGTTTCCCCTTCTAGCAAGACCACATCTGATGAGGCTATGCTATAATCTTCACCTGCAAAGACAAAAAGTAAAATGCCAAGACTTAATCCAAAATATGATAATAAACATTCCATATACTAGGGAAACACTATTAGGTATCAAACTTTATAGCTATACTTGGAAAGAATATACTTCTTTGAAAATTGACTACATTTATTTTAAGCAAGAACATTTTTACCTCTCTCACTAGAAAAATGAATTTGATCATATCACAAAATAATGAAAACAACTTCCTAAGGGTGCTCAAGTCTATTCCTTTACTTTCAAAAAGGTGTGTACATAATTTGGTCTATTTATACATACATACTATACATATATACACAGAGAGAGAGATTCATTACCAAAAGATGGCCTCTTATCTACAAAACAAAGAAAAAATTTATATAACATTTTATTTAGAACAAAAAACAGAACTAGAATTCTAATCTCACTGGAAAGATAAAAATTATACTGCTGCACAGATACGGGCACGTTAGCATCACCAGTGATACAGCCGGAAGCAACAGATTTTCCTACAAAGTTGGATTAAAAGCTGGTTCTGAAATATTGCTCAGGGTGGCAAGATCTTTGTTTCTGGTCAAAGAGTGGGTGGGGAAAGCAGGGACACTATGGAGCCTGAAGGCTAATTTCTTAGAACACAAAGAAGGTAGGCCACCACCTACCCACATGTGAGGCTACCTAGAGGCATTCCTAGGGGACACCCAGCCCCAAATATGCACACACAAATACACACACACACACACACACACACACACACACACACACACACACACACACACACCACTTGGGTACTAGATGAGCCTCATTTATTGTCTTTTCAAACAAGTGTCATGCCCATATGACTTATTTTAAAAATTTAGTCATGGTATCCTGTCCATTCACACTCCTGTTCCTTTGAGAGCACACTAGAAAGATTCTAATTAAATAACTTTTAGGCAAATCTCCCCCTAGATGCTGGAAGTGCACTACCAAAGAAGACAGTCTCCTAATGTTCGTAATTGGCAATGAAATCATTTTGCTTATACATAAAACAGTTAAATCATTGCCTCTTTCATGATCTTCATAAATAAATAAGCAAGCAACATAAAGGGGTCCAGAGATAAGGCTGTTACCAAGCACTGAAATCATATGGCTCCTCATTTTTCCCTGCATTCCTCAGTAGTCATTTACACATGAATCCCTTTCAGAAAACGAAAAAGTTACACACACAGAAAGCCAATGTTTTCCTTAGTTTACTTTTCATAGGTTTGGGCATATTTTGAATTCATATACAATTCACATGCAATTTTGAACTCATATACAATAATATACATTTGGCTTTTGAATTCATATACAATTTGGCTGACATTTTAACAAATTCTACAAATTCAGTGTCATAAATATATGAGCTCTAGATTTGTGCCTTTAAAAAGATACAAGAATATTGCTGTTTTCTAGTTGATTTTTCTAATTACATCTTTAAGTGACATTGCTTGTATCAAGGATACAAGTGATATCCTTGTATCAAGGATACAAGTCTCTCTAAAACACTTCACTGCTCTTCAGATGTCTTTTCTTACCAGCTATTGCAGTTATTGGCACGGCTTTAAACTTCACAGAAACATCTGCAAATGCTCCTCCTGTTCTAGTCACATTGATAATGGGTCCAACATGATTCTCTGCCACTCGAACAATTGGAGCTGAGAGCTGAAGAGTTCCAAATGCATCATCATTGGCAAGGATAATTAGATGGGCAATAGTTTGTATCTTAGGCCCAAGGCGTGGAGAATTTGAAACTAAAAGGTAGAAGAAAAGCTAATATATCAAAATTCCAAGTGGCCAAAAGTCATCAAGAAGCTTCAGCAAGATTCCATCAGCCAAATGGGATCCTCATTTGGTGTTTTCTCTCTGCTATTTACATTAAAAAATATTTATTGATTACTATGTACCAGCATCAATTTGGACACCAGGGATACAAAAATTAATTAAGCAAAAATTACCTGCTCTCTTGTAGCTTACATTGTGGGGAGGTTTTTATTATAGAATACTTAGCAAAGAAACAGTTACCCACACGAATATTTTAATAAGTACTAGAAGTTTATCAAAAGGAACAAAATAACTAGAGTACAATTAATTTCATTTTACATGATACCACAACAGATAATGATGAAACCTACAGAATTATGCTCTTTTACTTAGTTCACCATCATGCCATTTAAAAGAAAAAAACAAAGCATTTGAATTATAGAATTGAGTAGGGAAGTAATTTAGTTCCTTGACCTCCAAGGCCAACTGCAAATCATCACACTGTAATTAAATTACTGCTTCTCTGCTTCATTGCCCTCCCTGAGAAGCCTGTTCCTCCCTGCGTAATCTTAGTTAATAGTCACTAACTACCTCGTTGCTGTGGTCGGAATGTTTGTGTCACCCAAAATTCACATGTTGAAATCCTAACCACCAAGGCGATGGTATTAGGAGGTGGAGCCTTTGGGAGGTGATTAGGTCACGGGCATGGAGCCCTCATAAATGGAATTAGTGCCCTTATAAAATAGGCCCAAGAGAGACCTCTTCCACCATGTGAGGACACAGCAAGAAGACACTATCTGGGAACCAGGAAGCAGGCCTCACCAGACAATGAATCTGCTGGGCCTTGATCTTTAACTTTCCAGCCCCAGAACTGTGGAAAGAAATTTCTGTTGTTTATAAGCTACCCAGCCTATGGTAGTTTGTTATAATAGCCCCAACGGACTTATACACTCATCCAGAAATCAGAGTCAGCCTCAGTGCAGCATCAGTGCTGCTGTAAGTGTGCTAATAAGTTTAAGGCTCCCTTCTTACTTCCTACTGATTTCAGAGAGAGCAAAACTTATTTTGAAGTCTTTTAGGGCCTTCCACAAATTCCCTCTGATTTATTTTACAGGGTCAATTCCAATCAGCATCCTTGCCAAAGCAATATAAAAAGTTACTTTTAGCACAAATAAAGTATAAACAATTTTGAGTTCATATTTAGAATACTCTCTAACAATTGTGGCATTTGAAAGTATGTGATTATGAATAAAATTAAACATTTTCAGACAATTTAACCTAAAAACTGGTAATAATACCATTTAATTTCAATGGGCCCAGACAATCCTAGGTTATATAGTAATTAAAATCATAAATTATGAATCAATATAATAAAATTAAACTCAACTAAATTAGCAAAGAATGGCAGTGACAGAGAATCATAGCAGCAGGTGACATTTTTTGAGTGTGGACTATTGGCCAGGCATCATCATTCTAAGTGCTTTTAGCATATTAAGTCATTTAATTCCCATATGCTCTCTACATTTTACAGATGAGGAATCAGGAGCACAAAGAAGTTGAGGAAGTTAGCTTAGGCACTAGTACCTGTCGGATACAATCAAGAGACTCCTATAACGGTATACCTAATCTCCTGCTCCCTTTCTACAATTCCTCACCAAATGAGGTATAAAACTGTAGATTACCTATGACTGTTCATCCTGCCCTATGCCTTTACCCAGGGGTGATAGTCTTCTCACATTGCTCTCCTTACTGGAGGAACACACTCAGAGAAGTAAAGGCCCTGCAAGGTACTACACTGATTTGGCCTATAAAAATTTGAGTCAATATCACAAAGATTTGCACTTCATTGTTCTTTTGTTATCTCATATCATAGCTTTATGCCTATTCTGAATTACCTTGAGTATGCTACCTGGTTCCAGCATAAAATACATGTTGATTATTTCTCCTGTCCTGCAGCACATAGATACTCTGCATATACAACTTTAATAATAATAATTGCTCACATTTATCAAATGTTTACCATGTGCCAAACACTGTATTAATTTTTTCACGTTATAATATTTAATCCTCATAATATTTCCATATTACAGATAAGTAAACTGTGGCTTAAATAGGTTATGTTCAGCAGCTTATTACTATACATTGAAACATAATTTATCTGACGTCAATACCCACAGCTCCTAGCCATCATTATAGGTGATAGCCCCTCCTGGTTTCATTTCTATCTCAATAAATCAGGAGTTCCCTGAAGACCAGGCTGTGATTTATAATTCTTACTTAAGACCAAATATTGGTTTTAATTTCTTTGCTATCATAACTAATCCTAAATCTTGCTTTAAAAATGTGGGGGGTATTCTGTGAGAATTTTTAACCTTGACTGTAACCTGAAGATTTAATATCAGCAAATGTCCTATAAAGTAAATTTTCTTCTATAACCCTGGACTACAATTATTTACATTGTGGGCAAGAAGGTTGCTCAACCTATATAGAATATTCATCTGGGTGTTACAGTAATGTGAAAAAACTTAGTTGTAAGAAGCCTTAAAAACATATGGCAGAACATAGTCAGCATGCAGATCTTGGAATCTTACATTTTAATCTATGTAATACAAGTATCCTAAAAGTTTACTTGTTTTCCTAAAATTAATATTAAATTAATATCACTGATCTTTATTCCCTTATTTGTTTCCTTATTCTAGGAAATAAGTAAGCTTATTTATAATAAGCTTCTTCTCTTTATTTAAAAACACCTTTCTAGAGCTGTATGTCTTCTTAAAAAGGTGTAACTAATGAACAGGTCTTAATACAATAGCTGCTTTCAGCTCCACCAAGCTCAAGTCCTGCTCCCTACCTGTACCCAGTCCACTCCCTCTACAAAGCCACTAGCCAAAGCCCCAAGGAGAGTAGTCACTACTTTCCAGCAGAAGCTGCTGCACCAGATCCTCTGCCCAAAGTCGGTCATTCCTCACTCCTCATTCTTATGTGCAATCACTATCCCCTTCCCCCACACAGTTGCCAGACCCACATGCTGCTTGCCAATACAAAGAGCTCAGGTTGGCTAGGGAATCCTCCAGAAGTGGATCAAAGTGAGACAGATCCTGGCTCTTGCTTCTAGATTGTCTTTGGACTCCCCAGATTGATTCTAGAATGTTTTTTTAGCTGTGACATATATACAATAATACTAAAGGTGAGTTTACATGGATTACATAGAAACTTCTAAAATTTAGTCTGGAGACATAACTGACTTTTAAAATGTGATTAATGTGACTTTCAAGAAAAAATATGTCTCACTTCCTTATATATGAAGTTTTGTAAGATGACGCTTTCATAGTTAGAACTTAGTATTTTTATAGAAATTTTTATTATACGCAATTCTAAATTTATTATTTTAGGATTCTTATCTCTAATAATAACAACAAACTAATGGGTACTTACTTGGGCGATTCTGTACTTTCTCTATTAAAGTAGAGTTGAGTAGTTCAATAAACACAGACTCTGACCTCTCTGGTTCATCATCATCCAAAATTGAAATAGCTATTGTTGCCTCACTCTGATTAGCTCTGAAAAGAGCAAATCCGGAAGCTGATACATAGTCTCTTCCTTGAGTTGCTCTGGCTAAATTAGGTGGAAAAGAAGGTGGTTTTTTCATATCATCTAGTGTTGCATATGAGACTATGACTTTTCCCAGGAGGCCTTTCAACCTTATTATTGACAATGTGATGTTCTGGGTTGCTTCCTCAACTTTAATAGGTCTATTCTTCTCAGAAAAGATGAATACCCCATAAGGATCATCACTAGCCAAGACTGTTAATGTGGCATTAGTGTGAACTCCCAAAGAACCACTGGAGACACTGAGAATTGACACAGAGAATGCCTTATCCAGTTCTGGATCTTCATCAGGCAATATTTCCACTGTGATGTTGGCACTCGTCTGCCCAATCTCAAATGTGATGTTGCCAGAGGTGAAGGCAAGATCACCGTCAGGATCAGAGTCTATGTTCCAATGCAAAGTCACTCGAGACAGAGCTCCATGACTTCTCACAACCTACAAAATATTTAATATAAAAGTATTAAAAGAGAGGTTGAAACAATGGACTGCAAGGTTTATAAATACAATAACAATAGCAGCATAATAGATTTCAGTTTTATTTTATACAATTTGTTCTCAAGACAATAAGATTATTGAAGACAGGGGTTATATACTACCCATCTTTGAAGAACCTCAGATTCTTACAAATGGAGGGTATTTAAAAAGTGATTGCTGCATGAAACTACAATTGATGGAAAATTTTTAGCTTCTAACTAAAGTATAGCTGTATCTTGTGCAGTGATACATATCAGTAATAATTCAAGTGTGATTAACTATTATATTTAGGCATACTCATGAAAATTTTACATTCACTGCAAGAATGATGTATATACTTCACTGTAAGAAATAGATGAATGATATTTTTCTGAAAAGTTAGTGTAAACTCATTCTTAAAACAAATCATATTTCCTTTTATCTTAAATATAATACAAAAAACAAACTCAGCAAAAAGTATATTTGACCCAAGGTATAATAAAATATATTTAAGAAGGAAGAAAAGCTTTTGTCAATAATAAGTTAAGAAGAATGGAAACCTTAAAAATGACTCCAAATAAGTCACGACCAGGAGTAATTTCATCTGTACTTAAAATACAAATGTTAACTCAAAATAAAATTAGAGACAGTAATTTTATAGAACTTGATCCTTTCCCTTAATTCTTTTTTGTTTCCTTCCTGAGTAATTAGTTATACTTTCGAAAGTTATTCCATTTATTCCACAATTTATTGAAGATCTGCCATAATAGTACAAAAGGATATGTTTGAATGATCTTTCTTCATTATTTGCATAAAATCTGAGGAAGCTGAGCAAGCTTCAAGCTTCTCTGAGTCACCGAACAATAAAATCTTTCTTAATTACTACTGGAACAAAGCAGCGTAGACACACACACAAACACATGCATACTCGCATCATATAAAGTTATTATTATTGCTGTTCACAAATGTTTTGGATGTTCTTTTCTTCTGAAGGACAGACAGGGTAGAATTGTATTCACCCACTGACATTAGGCATGACCATGCGACTTGCTTTAACCAATGAAATATAAGTGGAAATGATGTAAATCACTTCCAGAATGAAGCTGTAAGAGCCAGTATGCAGTTCTCCAAATCCACATCTTCCCCGCAACCCCTATGAATGTAAATGAGCCTGTTGAGATATAGCCTCTGTAATCTTTGGTTCTTAAAGTGATTGATGATCAGAGCCCCTTCCCAACTTAAGTTGAACATATATAAAAAACAAATCTTTGTTGTACTAAACCATTGAGATTTTGGAGATGTTTGTTACCATAGCCTATCTAAACTAATAGAAAAATCTATGTAAGATAAGTACTTGTAGTACAGCTCCATTACATTCCTTAAGGGTCAGGAATTCTCAGAACAATAAAATGAATCCATATGCAAAACTAAACACTAAGACAAATGCCAAGTCGCTATTCAATTAACAATTTGTAATGTCTGCCAAAAGGCTCATTCCCCTCCACCTACACAGAAAAAGAAAACATAAAACTTACTTTCATAATGCAGTAAAAGTCTTTAAAAGAACATAAAGTATCTAGGAACGAAGGGAAAAGGTACTCACATTTAATATAACAGTGCTGTGCCCATCTTCTGGTTCAGTTCCACTGACAAAGAGTGACTCAGGGTTAAATTCAAATACGCCATGAGCATGGTCAGAGGCAGCGATTGTCACTAGAATTTGGGAAGCCATCCCTAGACTGGCTGCATGAACAAGTTCCAACAAATGGCAAAAAAATGTTAATCAGTAATTTACAAACCAAAGGAAAAGCCAAGGAACAACTTTTTGAAAAGAGTCCTTCTATTCACTGAGTACATTCTAATTTGTTTTAGAAAGAAAGGCAGACACAAATGGTTGCCACACATATTCATGCTTTTATGACCTTTCTCTGCTTTGGCACCAATGTGATACACAAGTGCTGCATAAGCACTTGGAGATGAATAATGAAAACTTGTTTTTCTTTTTCTTCTGAATGAAAGAGAACATTCTTCCACACAGCGTTATGAAGAAGGTCTCCCACGACCTTTCCTGACCTTAAAAGAACATGAGCCAAAATGGCTCTTACCTTTACAAAACAGTAGTTTTTCCTATGATTTTAGTTAATCTGACTGAACAGATTCTTGGTGTCCAAAGTGTATTAATTCTACACCTATATTTTTTATCATAGTACTATATTACAGATCTATCTCTCCTGATCCCAAATAGTCCAATCCTGTAACTAAAAAGAGGTCATGATCTAAAGAAGAAAGTAATTTTTTTCATAAGAAGTAGGTTTAATTTTTACTCTGTATTGATATCTACAGACAAGAAAATGAACAATCCTAAAATAAAAAGAGGTTGCATGAGACATTAGTAGAAGTTAGAAAGGAGGAGGGTGGAAACATAAGTTCTGACAATAAAATATAAAACCTGACATTATGAAAAAAGAATATTTGAGGATTAGAAAGTGCTCTCCTCCAAAATCAAGTATTCTATTTTCTCCACATATGAAAAAATATTTGAGGTAAAAAGCTAACCCATGTTTGTATATGAATCTGCTTCAAAAGGCATCTCTTTTCACCATTCCCTTCATTAACTGGCAACTTATTCTCCCATTTATTTTCTTCCTAATTTCTTCTTCCCATTTGTTTTGACTAAATGCTACATATGAAACTTCCTTCACTGTTGGTGGGACTGCAAAATGGTGCAGCCTTTATGGAAAATGCTATGGAGGTCCCTCAAACAATTACAGAGAGATCTACCATATGACCCAGCCATCCCACTGCTGAGTGTATACCCAGAGGAATGGAAATCATCATGTTGAAGGGATACCTGTACTCCCTTGTTTATTGCAGCTCTATTTACAATAGCCAAGAGTTGGAACCGGCCTAAGTGCCCATCATCGGATGAGTGGATAAGGAAAATGTGGCATATCTACACAATGGAATATTAGTCTTGTTATAAAAAAAAAATGAAATGCTACCATTCACTGCAACATGGATGACTTAGAGAAAATTATATTAAGTGAAAGAGGCCAGGCACAGAAAGAGAAATACCACATGTTCTCACTTTTTTGTGGGAGCTAATAAAAATAAATAAATATATGAACAAATAACAAATAAATGGGCATGGGAGAAAAAAATAAGACACAACAGTCTCAACAATTCCTTGAACTTCTTAAGACAAGTGAACAGATATGACGTTGATGGGGGGGGGAAGAGGGAGAAGAAGGGGGTAAAGGAGAAATCGGTAAAGGAACATGAAAATCAACTACATTTTATATTGATATATTAAAAAAATCAAAAAATGAAAAATAAAAAAGCTCATAGTTCTTTTTGTTCACTGTAACACATTTAACATAAAATACAAATGTTCCATTTATATCTTTTTAGGTGTTCAAAGCTATGTAAAATGTTTTTCAACCATCATTTTTATAAATTGCATGCAAGCAAATTTTCTATCACAATTAGAATCAGGAAACTGCATTGGGTTCATACGAGGAGGAGAGTCTAGGCTTTGGAAGTAGACAGGGATTTGATTCTGACTTAATCCCTTTCTAGTTGGGTGACTATCACATGGAGAAAATAATGCTTCATAACGTTGCTCTGATAGCTAATGAGATAAAATATGTAAAGGTCCTACAATTAGCAGGTATCAATAAGTGGTTAGTATTGTTGTCTCTAAAAAGAGAAGTTAAAATTCAAAAACACATATAATAGTAAAGGACCTTGAAACAGCGGCTTACCACGTTTGTGAATAGCTGGAAGGAAGAATTCCATGTCCCCATCACCACTACCACTGCCATCAACCCTAAAGAGTTCAGCCACTTCACAAGGAGACACACAGAGACACAACCCACACAATATACATTGACACAATGAGAGAATAGAGAGCTCTTAAAACCAATCAAGCAAAGAGGAAAATGCAGTAATATCCACCCAGTGACATGCATTCTTCCACAGAAAAGAGATCATTTTAAATGGTTCAATTATAACATCAGTGAAGCTATCAAATTACCAAAATTCATTCACAGTTTCAGGAAATACTCCACTTAAATTGTAATTGGTATTTGTCATTTCCACCAATTTAACTATTTTATTTTTAAACTTGCAATTATTTACTTACAGCAATGTAAATTATTTTTTAGCATTATAAATATTTCAAAAATATTTATGTGTATATATAATCACATACTTATGCCTATATGCATGCGACAGTCACCTTTACCACTCAATTCAAAACCAAGGAACTGCATCTAACATTTCCCTCCATCCACACATCCAAACCCCCACTATATGTACCATTCTCAAACTTGATCACCCTCTTGCCATGGACATTATGGAAAGAGCCCTAGACAAGCAGTCTAGAAATTCTGCTTCATCCCTGGCCATGAGAGATACCAGCTGTAAAACCTTCAGCAAGTTACTAAGCCTCTTGGTATCTCAGCTTTCTCATCGGCAAAAGGTGCTGCTTCTTAGGAAAAATGCTACAATGATCAAATAAAATAATGCAAAATAAATAACATTGTAAATATATAAAGTACCTTGATGATATACAAGGATTATAACAAAGAGCAAGAGGTTATACTTTTGTTTCTAATACATCTTATACCCCAATCATATTTTACCAAATATTTGCAAACCAAGAAGACAGGAAAGGCAGTGATGATAGCAATGGAAAAGGAGAGTAAGAAAAGCAAAGCCACATCCATCCATGTGTGCTTCTACCAATACCCTTAACTGACATGTTAATATCTGCCCTGCTTTTCTGTTTTTCCCACGCAACAGAACTGGGATACACAAGGTGTGAAAATTTACAGCACCCAGAACCTGAAATATCTTAGAGACTTAAGAGGCAAAATGGGTTTCCAGCAAATATCCAGTACATGCTATCCAGAAGTCATAAGAAAGAGGTGTGAAGTTCAACACCATATACTCCTTCTACTTTGGCTAGCATAAGACATCTATTCAGGTTGTGGCTACCTTATGTAGAATCAGTTTTATAGACAAAACAGTATGGAATAAGAGGTGCATCCTTGACCCTCAAAAGAATTTAGGTCTACAAGCAGCTATTTCACATACCAGGTGCTTCCTAGATATGAGTCTAGGAGTGGAGGTCTTTGTTTAGATTTTTTTTTTTACTTCAATCTCAACTCACTGGGGGGAAAATCAGATTCTCTGCTACTATTGCTTACTAAGAAACTTCAAGATTGATTTTCAAATGAGTACTCATGCCCAATTAATATATAACAATGCATATTCTAGAGATATGGGGGAAAGTTTCTACATAAAATCACAGTTATTACTATGATCACACAAACATCACTAAAAGAATATTTGATATTGTTATTAATCAATATTAAGTAGTGGTCTCTAACATTTTCTCTATGACATAAATATTTTTAGCTTCAAGTAATACAAATGGCAACTTTTCAAATATTTTATAGTAACCTTTTTTATTAATGAAAGTCCTGTTATGAAAATAATGATTTGGAGATGTGAGCACTTGTCTCTGAAGGACAAGCAAAGCTGGTATTTTTACATGCCACCTGCCAAACAGGTCGTCTAGACTATTTTTACTGTTTTATGCATTCAACCAAGCTGTGACCCTGTTTAATCATTTCCCTGCTCCCAAACACTGTATTGGTCTCCTTTGCTGCCATCTGGGCTTTGGAATACGGAAAGACCCCACAGTACCACTTTATACAAAAAGACAACTTTAATATTTCTGTCCTACCCAATCTCTCCCTTTGGATGGCTTATATAATATGACATTCTTTACCAAAATGAAGAAGGTAATAATAATAATAATAATAATAATAATAAGATAGTAATACCAGATTTTATAATGAAAGAAACTATCATGATGAATACCATTATCAACTCTCAATTACTTATACTTGTAAAGGTAATACAGTGTATATTACATGTATTCTATAACACCCCAGTAGTAGCCGATAATCAAACGTGTTAATACTTCTGCAAAGAAACATATATCAATAGTCTATTTAAATGGTATAAATATCATAAATAGCCTCACTTCAATACGGATGAGTTTTTCCATGAAATGAGTTTTGACGCCAAAAGCCTTTGATAATCAGAGCTTTCTGAATAGCAGAATTGCGGATAAGGTATTGTTGACCTATTTTATTAATAATCATCTCATAATATATTATATAAAAGGACTAGTTTTTTTCTGTGTTATATCTGGAGATAGCTCTAACAGAGCTACTATGAAAATTGGGAAAGGACGAAAGGAAAGAGGTGATTTCAGGAGCACCCACTATGAATGACAAGTATAATTTGGTGATGCAGCACAATTGCACTATTCTATTCTAAAAGCACATCTACTTTAGGAAAGGATCAATGGATAACAAAAGGGGGAGAAATCAGAACAATAGGTGGTGTCCATATAACAAACAGGAATATTACTCAGAATGAACCAAACCTCACAGCAAAAGTATATCTAAATAAACTATGAGTTGGATATAAATTTATAAAACTATCACTCAATATTTATGTAGAGAGAAATACGAATTTTCTTTTTACCGGGAAAGAGACTACCAATCAGAAACTGCCTACCATAAATATTAAGCAATTGTTAACCTTCCGGCTGCTCTCTCCAAAAACTAGTGCATTTGAAAAAAGGGGAGGGGGCAGGTTAATTCAAAGGAATATACTTCCCTAACAGAATCTACTGTCACCTGGCAGGTAGATTAGCAAATATTTGATATTTGACATTTTTGAATCACCAGTCTTACCTCCTCCCTCCAAGTTTAACAACTCAACTTTAAAAGATTTTTCCAGTTCAGGTATAGAGTTATCAGTGATGTTGACAGAAATATATTTATATCTTTCTCCTGGCTGAAATTCTAATGTGCCAGTAACGCTCTGAAATAAAAATAAAATATTCATTAGATTATAATTATTCTGTATATGAATTTGCAAAATAAGAATGTTTCTTATGTCCCAAATTGCTATAAATACTGAAATAGAAGAACATAAGTAAATACAAAATTGGTAACACTTCAGTGGATATAAACAATATTCAACGTACATTTTAAATAAATATTCTTCAACTAAATAAAGGGATTTTTATTCTTCTTATTTGGATACCCAATGAAAAAGCAGTCAAGGAAAATGAAAAACCTTAGTGGGTAACATCCACAAATTTCCAAATAAATAATTCAGTGAGATACAAGGAATTCTCTTAACCAAGTATATGAGGGCACTTCGAAACATTCATGGAAACACAGAATTAAGAGATAATATGAATATTTCCATAAACTTTTTGAAGTAGACTTATATTTAAAACTATTGAAATTACATCAATAATTATAGGAGAAATTTAAATAGTGTATAATAATGGCATTTTCATTCTGAGAATCTCTCCAAGCAATAATATTCATAGTCCATTTGGTATTAATCTTTCTTGATTATGTATTTGCAGTTGCAGTTCATAACAAAAGATCTCCCTTCAGAAAAGTTCACATACTTAAGAAAAACAAAGAGCTATTCAAATCAAAGTCCTAAGGCTCTTTTTCTTCCATTATTTCATATAAACATTCTCCTCCCATGTTACGAGAATACATTTTAAAGTTGTTTACAGTTTTCTAGTGTTAGCTTGTGTGGGCAACCATATTTCATATTATGGAGCTATTAATGATCTAAAGATAAATTGAGAAACCCATGTACCAATTCACTTAATCACCCATTTATTCAGTTTTTCAATATTTATCAAGCACCTAGCATATTCGTAACACCATTTTAGATGCAAAAAGACCAAGACAAATCTTTGATTTCATGGAGAACATTCGAGAAGTGGTAAGTATTTAACAAAATAGTTCAAATAGAATAATAAGTGCCATAAAAGACATATAGTCAGCTCAAAGAGAATGTAATTAACTTTACCTAGAACTTGATAGTAGAGTATTTCTACAAGTCTTAACAAAAGAACTGACATTTGACTGTCTTAGAAACCGTCTTACTTGAACAATATCCTACACAATTGGCCACTTCTCTTCTGGAAATATGTCCTTCTCCAGTATTCCATGATATTGCACTCTCTTGGTTTTTTTACTAGATGTCTGGTTCATCCTTTCCAGCATTCTTTGCCAATTTTGACATTCCTTATGACCTTTAAAAATTGTTGTTCACAAGACTCTATCTAGACTTTCTGTCTAGAAAGCCTGTCATAGCCTAAGCTTTTAATACTATGTACATGTTCCCAACTCCCAACTTCCCACCTCTAACCTCTGATATCCAGACTTAAATCCTAAAACCTACGTTAAGTTTTTCTTATAATTTCTGCCAGAATCATAAATTCATGATCTTCCCTTAAAAACTGTGCCTTCTCCAATTCTCTCTGCAACACTATATTGTAGAGTAGCAGGTTGCTTGTGCCAGGAACTAGGGAGTCATTCTTGACGTTCTTTTCTGCTGTATCCTTCACACTAAACCATCCTCAAATCTGGCCATTTTAAGTCTTAAACATTTCCTGAGCCCACCTACTTCTTTTCATCTACATTGTCACCAGCCTCGTCCAAGATACTATCACCTCTTGAAATATCACATTCTCGACAGTTCAGTATAGTGATCTCTTATGAATGCATAACACTCTTCAATTACTTCTTCTCATTAAAAAAAAAAAAAAAAAAAAAAAAGCCAAAAACACAGTAGCCTGATCTGTAAGGCCTTGAATGACCCACTCCCTGCATACCTTATCGTTTCTCACCATACTCAGCTCTTCTCATTCCACAAACACTGGCCTTCTTTCACCTCCTCTTGACAAGCCTGTGCCTTCCCTACACTGAAGACTTTACTCACATCACTTTACCAGTCTCAAGTGGTTCTTCCCTCCTTCATCTACTTTTCTCCTCCTTAAGTTTCAGAGCTCAGCATAAATGTTACTTCCCCAAGGAAGCTCTCCTTTAATACAACAAAGACCTCTCTTCCAGATCACCAACCTTGAACACTTCTCACCACTGTAACGCAGTAATTAATTAGTTGTTTAACATCAGTCCAAATAGCTGGAATGTAAGCACCTGGATGGTGAGGATCACCTGCATCTTGGTATATGAGAATAAGGTCAAGAATAGTGATATCTGATATTCAATTTCAATGCACTAAAGCACCTTAATTTGCATAAATTTAATAGGCTGGAATGCCATCAGTGCTTATTTTCCTTGCTTAGTATGTTCCAGGTACAGGGCATGTCCCTTCCAATTCTTCGAGATAAGGATCATGTCCGCTTTACAAGTACAAACACAACTTTGAAAGGATTGAGTGATTTACCCGGTAGTCCTCAGGACTGAATGCTGTCAAGGACACTGTTCTAAATTTTGCAGTCACACTCCCCAGGAGTCCTTGTGCACGGACAACCAATAACCTGACTTCTCCATCTTCTTCCTGCACAGTGATATGTGGAACATTGCTTGCAGGCAGGGTCATTGCGTCCTCGGGCCGAGGAGGCAGCCCTGTGGAGAACTGCAGCAAGCCTGTGGAGACAGAGAGAACTGGGCATTCTTCCTCCAAATATCTGTGGAAGAATTTCTTATTCATTTGAAGCCATCTTACACAATTCTTTTGATCACCAAGCTAAAATTCTGAAAGCCTTCATATAGAAAAAAATTTAATGAAAATTTGATTATCACGCATTTGACAAGGAATATGTTCATAAGCTTTCAGAATGTGAAAAATTAAAAATGTTAATTTTCCTTGTCTTAAGGAAAGCTGTTTTTAATGCAAACATCAATAAAAGGAATACTGATAGGATTTTCAGATACATATTTTCAAACATTTACTCATATTTGGCTACAGTCACTAGACTTCATTCTGGAACTTACAGTAGAACAGGATTAATGGGATCCTAAAGGATTTGCAATACTTAAAAAAATATTAACTATAAAAACCAGAGTTGGAGAGCCTCTCAGGTTTCCTACTTGGACCTGTTAACAGATGTTCTTGCTTTTTTTCCATACAAGAAATATTACTTTTCAATAAAGAAAACATTTTCAATTTACTAGCTCAGACATCTATGACAATTCCTCAACTAAGAAAATTATCATTTTTCAGCATAAGACAAAAAGAAATTAATATAAATACACAGTAGTAACTTCACTTCTTGAAGCTTAATATAAATTATAAAATACTTCAATTACTTAGGTGTTAACATATCACAGTAGTAAAATTTTTAAAGAAATTTTGATAGCTATAGAAATATTTTATTTCATTTTAAATAATCCTGCAAAAACTTTCCAAAATATATTATTAAAGTTCAGAAATTGATCTTTATATTTTTTTTCATAAACAATGTCTCTCAAAATGGCAGCTTAGAAGTTAAAGAGCTTAGAAGTTAGAAGGTCTGAAGGAGTTCTACTTCAATCATTTGCAAAAAAAAGGCCTTAAGAAATTCTTAACAAAACCAAGTCTACCCAGAGAAGAGAGGATTATTCTTGCAAAAGGAGCGGGTTACCATATGGATGATCACTAGCTTTGATGGTGATGTCTGTGGTTTCCTTTTCAGGATCTATACTCGCACCACTGGTGGGAGTTGAACCTAGTTTCCCATCTCCAGGAGTTGCAGAAACCAATGTCACACGGAAATACTCATTAAGCTCAGGAATATCATCATCAAGAACGTGTATATTCAAGACCTATAAGTGTAAAAATCCAGAGGCACTAAGCAATGAGGCACGTAGAAATTACTTACCAGAAGAAAATTAAATAGCCACTTAAATTACATTTAATTGAAATTACTATTTAACATGAGTTATTTCACACAAACTTAAACATTTAAACATATATGCGTGTTTAATTTCTTAAACAATAATTGGTGCTGCTATGGTCTGAATGTTCATGTCCCCCCAAAATTCATCAAGCCTGACCCCTAAAATGATGCTATCATGCGGTGGGAACTTTGGGAGGTGATTAGGTCTTGAGGATGAAGCCCTCATGAATGGGATTAGTGCCTTCATAAAAGAGGTCTAGGGGAGCCTGTCCCCCCTTCTCCCACGTGAGTACACATTGAGAAGGCACCATATCTTATGAAGTACAGTGAACCCTTACCAGACACTGAATCTACAGGCCTTGATATTGGACTTCCTCACCTCCAGAACTGTTACCAATAAATTTCTGTTGTTTCTAAATTACTCCATCTAAGGTATTTTGTTATAGTATCCAAACAACCTAAAGCAAGTGCTGAGCAGTAACATTTTCTGTCTAAAAGTATCCTATTCATACTTAATATCATATCATATATGACACATTGATATATCAATGTAATATCATATTTCTTTATAATAAAGACCATGGTATTACCATCTTCAGGGTAGAGACTTCCCAATTAAGGCACTGCATGTGCTCTGACAGAACATGGTAAGGAAGTAAGAAAGGGAAACATACAGGTATCTAGTACCTTCCTGAGGAAAGCCTGGCATACTCAGTAGCAGTATTTTAGAAAGTAGAATCACAATGGGCCTTAAAGTCTGGCATAAGCATTAGTTCATAAAGAGTTATAAAAGGAGGTAGCAACAACTGAGCCATGCTTAAAATTACATCAAAATTTAAAGTGAAAAAATCATTCCTCCCGGTTGAAAAAACATGTTTTGACATATACAGGGTGCCGGGGTTAGATACGTTCCCAGTCCCTACGAAGCTCACAGTCTATTGTAGGAAAGAGATCTGTAGAAAAACATTTAAAATGCAATATAAAAATGTTACAAAAGAGTTGTGAAGAAAATAAAGTCATGAAAAAAGAAGTTAACACTACCTGGTAAAGGTTTTATGCCAGACATGTTTGAAACAAGTTCTAATGCAGTAGTTACAGTTGTAAATAACAATGGGGAAGCATGCTTCAAGCAAAAGACACAACTGGGACATTTACAACTGTCTTCCTAAGCAAACCGATTAACTCTTACTTCTTCCAAAAGAGAATATACATGAATCTACTCTATAAAATAATAATTTCCGTTAAATTTTTATTTTTATTTCATAATTGGTAAATTTTCCATGAGAAAATTTGGGTATGAAGTTTGTTTTGCCAAGTAGGAGCATTAAAAAATTACCATATACTCTTATTATCTGATAAAAGAAAGAATACATTAAATCCAAGAAAGAGGTGAAAAAGACAAAGCATCAGAATAAAGTGCAGTCCTATAAATGGAATAATTTTAGTGTTATGAAAACTTACTAGTCATCCTAATTTTCCTCATTTTACCAAAGTATAGTAAAACATTTATCGTGGACCTGTCTGCAGACTACTGCTTGAGGTAAGCTAATTTGTTTCCTTCTTCTCCCAAATTATAGAGATTTGATCACTCTTCCTTAGATTTAATTCTTTAAATCTTAAGAATATTTTAAAACATCCCTCAATTTTATCCTTCTTCATCCAACTAAGTCCTAAGTAACTCAAAACTTCTTCAAGGATTATTTATTATCTAAAAGCCTTAAATTAATTTACTATATATCCCTGGTGATCTACAAGCTATTTATATTTTCATGTAAAAAATTATACTGATATGAATATTACAACATGACCAATAAAAAGAGCATTAAAAATTCTGATATAGGAGGAAGCCTCATCCCAATTTTGCTTACAGGAATTGTCACTTATTTATGGAGCATTTATTCAGAAATGAGACTAAGGTTCATGAAAGGTTTTTAATGACACTGGAGGTCACTTGTACTTTTGGAACACAGAAAAACTTACCTAATTTCTCCCAATTTAATACAAATAAGATTATAGTTACAAGAATTTCTCATTGGCTGATTGGAAAGAGTACCGTTAAGAATTCTGTAGTTTTCCCATTGTATCAGTAATAACAAAAACCCCATAATGATATACCTTCAAGCTATACCATTTTTATTATATTGTGATTAAAGAACAAATAAAATGATAACAGATATTATTCAAAATATTATGCAAAATTAATTTTCCTTTTGCATAAAGAAATACAAAAATACTTTATACAATTATATGTACGTAATCTCCTAAATATTTCAAGTTGCTTAAATAGCAAGAAGCTGCCAAGAAGTTACAGAACAAACACATCAGGAAAAGCTTTCCAGGAGGCTTTCAAAGAAACAAAGAAGGAAGGGTTCACCTCTGATCTCTGCCAAGGAAGGAATGTGATAGTTCCACTGGCATTAGCAAAATCATCAACAAGGTAATTAATGCCATCAGATTCGATCTGTGAGATGGTGTAAAAAACATGCACATAATCCAGAGCTCCCCTGGTTCTCTCCACCACACACGAAATGATGGATCCCTCCTCTGCAATCTAAAATTGAATATAAATTATTTATAAGTACATACCAACTCAAGTCAGTGATAACATTACAGTGCTTTCATGAAATCCTTGTACTATGAAATCCTTTTACCAAATTCTATATCTTTCTACCTCTCAAAAAGAGATTAAGGGGGCCTCCGCATTCCCCCAGATACATTTTTGACTGCTAAGAAGTTACAGTCATTCATTTTCTCCCATTCTTTTATAGGGATAAATAAAGCAGAAAGAATTATAATTTCTTATCTGTACATGTAATTCATTCATTGATACCTCCTATGTGCCAGCCACAGTGCTACAGTTACAAAAGATTTTTTTTAAATGCACAGTCTTTTTTTTGCATAAGTTTAAGACTAACGAAGAAGACAAACTAATGATTTCATGATGAGTTCAGCACAGACTGACTAAATGGGAACAGTGGGGAGGGAAAAAGGGTGGAACATGACATCAGGGAGGACTTTCTAGGCATGAACATAAGAAGCAATGCAGTATATTTGGTGGACTCACTTTGGGGGTGGTACAAAATACCAAGCGGAGAGACCCTTGAGAAATACCTGGCGTGGGGACAACATTCAGGTCAAAGAGGGCCTTTTCATCATACTTGATAGCTTTTTGGTATTTCTGTCACATATACATATACATATGTACACATGTATATGTGTGTCTGTGTATTTTTCTCAAGTGAGAAATATTTTGATCTAAGCACTTTAAGATAATGCTTAGAAACTATATGGAGCAAGAAGTTGGAATATTTTCCAGGAAAAAGTCTTCTTACTCTAAAATTCTCAATTCCTCAATTCAATTTTGTATTAGCAAATATATAATCCCAACAAAAATAAAGAATAAAACTGGATAGAGATAAAAATACAAATCTTAATATACAGAATGTCATTCTGTATTTTTTCATATGAATCATAAACATTTCCGATAGGCATTAATAGGGCCATTTTGGTGCTGACATTAGGGCTGGGGAGAACAGATTTGGGATTTGTCTACAAACTGGCAGTAGTCAAAACAGTTATCAAAGAGCATGGGATCACTAGGAGGTGTTTCAGCAAATCTTCTGAGTTTCAGAGCAGCAGACCCCTAGTACTTTTATGGTAAACAGGACCAAGCAGACCTGGGACAATATTCTAACTCCTTTATCTGCCTGCTGGTCCACTGGGAGCAGAAGCTCAAAACAACCAAGCAGTAGTTCAGTGGAGTCCTAAGTGTGTCTCCTGATGGGTTGTTCTGCCCCCAGCACCACTGGCAGAACCAGAACTTCTAATCCAGTGGAGCCTAAAGCACAGAGGAAGGAAACAAATTTGGGCAGTGGGTCACTAAGAGTCATGCAGCTAGGGGGTCACTGTCACTTCTATCTCTTGCTTCCTGAACCTGCATGTTTCAGTTGTTGGGTACACAGAATCAGATATCAGCCACTGAATGCACATACTGCATCCTGAAAGACAACACTCCAACCCCACTTCAACCTTACAAGAAGCTGTCCCTGAGCTAGCACCTTGACTGAGTCTTTAACAAGCGATTCAATTGTTGTATTAGGACAGCTGCTTCAGGTAATGTGGTATATGGTAAGGACAATGAATCCTATGACTGTGTGCCCACTATCACACCTCTTTCACTAAAATGAGTCCCTTCAAGGCCATGGACGCAGGTTTCCATGTGGTTAAGGCAGGCATTCTTTAAGCCTTTGGAAGATGGTGCTGGCAGAGGTATTAAGAAAGTCAGTCTATTAGCTAAAGTAAGTATCAATTCCAGTTAAGCATGATTTTTTGCCCCCATCTGGAATGAAAAGGTCTGGTTGGGATCAATCTACCACTAAATGGTTCACTGGAAAGTGTTTAGCTTTGGTCTCTGCTGCTTGATCTTTGGACATTCAGCAGCAGCAGTTGCTAAATCAGTCTTGGTAAGAGGGAACTCACGCTGTCAGACCCATGCATAACTTTCCTCCCTGCCATCATGCTGCTAATGGCACTGTGGTAGCAGAAGTGAGTCTGGCCAATGTGCAAGGGTGCCTCATCCTGACTTCTGGTTGTTAAGAGCCTCTTGCAAAATTCCCCTTCAAACTTTGTGCTGACTCTCAATGATCTATTCACATGCCTATTCCCCAAAAGTCCTTGTCTCTCAGCTTGATTCCTTCGAAACCCTGACCAACCAGCTTCACCATTATCACTACTCAGGGTGCACGTACCTTCATACTTCAGGGCATTTCTCCCTCTACATAAGATGAATGGCTGAGTGAGCTGTTTAATGCTGTGCCCTCTGTCCTTCAGAGACATCCCTGAACAGGGCAGTTGAGAGGCAGCTACCCACTTTCAGCAAGTACCAACATACCAAGCCAAGCCATCTGTGAAGCAGGCTAAAGATTTTCCTCCTATATCACTTAGTCACAGATTTTGAGTAAAGATCAAAGAGTTTACTTTTAAATGTGTCCAGTTTGAAATGTCTATTAAATATCTAAGAGATGTGTCAGGTTGGCAGTAAGAGAAATGAGTCTGGAATTTCAGAGGGGCCAGGATGGACATCATAAATTTGGAAGTCATCAATATATTCTTGTAAATGGTATATAAGGCCATACACAAACAGTATGTAAATATATAATTACACAAATGGTATTAAAGACTAGTTGAAACAAGTGATGTAAATACAGATGAAGAGAAGAGGATCAAGTACATTCAATTCTGCTATAATGCTTGTTCTGAAATTATGGAACTGTTCCAATGAGATTGATATATGGGAGAACAATTTAAATACAACCTGAATTTTGCATTTGCTTATAAGTGTGATTTCATCCACAAGAAACACGGTGAACAGAAAAAAATGTACCCACCTGAAACAAGCCACATAGAAATATATACACTCTCAAACATCTGCCACCTACCTCAGCTCAACACACGTTACTAACCACACTTACCTGCATCTAGCACTACAACTTTGCCTTTGATTTTAGACAAACCTTCTTCCATGATTCACAATAACACACAAGCTGCAACCCTTTTGATGCCCACTTAAGTTTACTACATGTAAACTTCAGGACTTTTTCAAGGTAATATGCCATAATTATCATAGTATATAATTATTAGGCATCTAACTGTACAACGTTTTTTATTAGATCCCTATCTTTAAGTGTCACCGACCAAGTTTTTGAGCAGTGTTCACCTAATCCTTAAAATGCTCTCTCTCCCATAAATTCTGTTTTTCTTTATGCAATTTGGCATTGCATGATTTTTAGGAACCCATCCATCATGTTACGGCAGAACTGACTGTTATGAAGTTGGGGTCCTCCAACATTAAGAGGGTGAACACTAGAAAGGAAGCAGCAGAGACCCAGGAATGTGCATCAGCATTTTTATGCTAGCAAAATGGTACATGAGCACGTGTGGTGGAAAGAGTATGGCTTTAAGGTCAAACGGTCCTGAGCTTCCTCTACCACTAATCGAGCATTCTCAGCTTCTTCTTAATATGAGGATCATAATGTCTCATGGATTTGGGTGGAGATTAAACAAGTGCCTTTCATGATACCTAGTAATACATTAAGTGCTAAAAAATTTGTTATTCCTTCCCCTCAAAATATAGGCATATACATAATAAAAAATGCTATGTAAAACTACTCTACCACTTTATAAATAAATATACATGTATATATATTGAAAAAGCAAACTGATTCCTATGTATTTCAATTCCTAACACAATGAGAATTTGCTCCATTCTCCCACCCCAAATTTTAATCATAATGAATATAAGTTAAATTAATAGGTCATTAATCACAATATATAAATAGCCAACCCCTCCCTGTTCAGCAAGAGGCATATATTAAATAAATCCAAAGATACACCCAGGAATGTGTGATGGCAATTTTATAGACTTAAATTTTACCAAGTTAGTGAATATTACCATACAGCTTCCAGGACTGAGAGGAGCTTTGTGCTTGCAGGAGGCACATGGAGAATAGGTATCTAATTACACTTTCATTTAGCAAAACCTTCATCAAAATCAACAGCTTCCTGAATGTTTCAGTTTTAAAAAGCAAAAAACAAAAAAACAAAAAACCACATTATCCATAGCCAATAAAAGTGTGTGAACATATACACTATATCCAAATTTTATTGAAATTTTAGTGAATTAATACTTTATTTGATATAGTAAACTTTAGATAAAGTCGCAGTTACAGAAGAGTCTTCAAATGTCAGTGTCCACTATGCTTGGTAAAAATCCACCTATAGTACTTACGAATTTACAGAGAAAAGACATGATGCCTGAGATTTGCTTAAAAAATACTTCAGCCAAAAAATATAAAACAAGATTGGCAAACAGCTGATAATTATTGAAGCCAGGTGGTAAGTGCATTGGAATCCATTATTTTATCTTCTCTATTTTTGTGCACATATGAAGATTTTCATTTAAGGAGATTTTTTTAATCCTGCTTTTTGTTTCCCCCCTCCCCCAGCCATGGATTCTGAAATCAGGAATGAGGTCCTGAATCAGGAGTGATGTCCAGTAATATACATTAGGTATTTCTGACCAAGGTTATCCATGAATAATGCTTTGAAAAATACTGGACTACAAGATGTAATTGTTAATACAGAAGATAATTAAGACATAGAGAATAAATATCTAAAAGCTTTTTTTCTAATATTAAAATATTTATCTAATTTGCTTTAGAATCATGATACAAACATTTAGTCCAGTATATGAAGGGACATAACCTCCATAATAATCATCAAAACCATCCTCACTCAGTTTTTCACTAGAAACAAGGATACTCACTACTGTTTCCGATTTTAAATCAGGAATTTGCCAAATCTTCAGATCAGAAGAGTAGTAATAAAGGTAAACAGTAAGAAGAGTTTTTGTAATCTATTTTTCCAGAAAAACTAATGCAGTTCTGAGCCATGAATTGGCTTTCTCTATTGAAATAGAAGATTAAAGCTAAACAGTTACAAATCCAATTAATTTTTTATTTACTTTCATGCATGGGTGATGATCCGTGATATCAGATTATATCAATATCACTTATATCTAAAGGAATCTATTCACATAACATATGGCAGGCACTTAAAAACAAACACAGTCCAAATTGAGATAATATATTCTTATTTTCACAAAGATCTTCCCAAACTGTCTCTAAACTGATACTTAAGTCATGAGCTTATAAATATGAAACATAACCCAAGAATTGGTTATAAAAAATAAAAGAATGAAAATAGCAAGTTCTATGAATCACTATGAAAAACCATCTCATTAATTTATAATTACGTGGTATACAATTTTGTAGGACATACAAAAATAGTACTAAAATAAGATAGAAAATAACATAGAAAGTACACATAATAACAAAATAAAGGAAGGCAACTTGAGAATATGGTTACTAGGCAGTAGATCTAACAAAATCAGTCATCTGTTCAATACAGATCCCACTTAGAATCCAAAGCACTATTTGGCATGCCTCATCAGGGACATAAACTGCACACAGGTATAGTGATTCTTTCAATTATAATTTGTTAAGCACCTTCTATTTACCAAGACATGGTATATCTGGTTAGGAGGAAACAAATCATAAAACAATTACCATCTCTTTCAATATGCTAAGTAGCAGACTATGTCATGTTCTACATAATTACTTAATTAATGTTAATATTACTTTAGCATAGATGAATCTATGAAAAATGTAAAAGCACAACATAACTCAGAGAGAAGTATTTAAAGGATCTCTATTGCCTTCAGAAATCTTGAAGGTATAAGAAAAAAAGTTTAATGTCACTGCAACAACATAATGGAGAATAATCTACAGAAGCAACAGTGGTTTTTATTTCTGAAAATGAAGCAAGCAACCATAAAATTTAAACTCTGAAGATAATTCTAGGCATAGAGTAAGCCAGCAGTTCTCAAATGTTTTAGTTTCAGGACCTCTGAACAGTCATAAAAATTACTGAGAACCCCAAAGAGTTGGTTGTTTATGTCAGTGATGTCTGTTGATATTTGCCATACCACAAATGAAAAACGAATAATTTTAAATATTGATCAACAATTCATTTAAAAATAGCAATAATAAGCCCATTACATGCTAACAGTAGCAACATATTTTTATGGGAAGTAACCATATTTCCCAAAATTAAAAAATTTAGTGATATGGGGCACTGTTTTATATTTTTACAAGTCTCTAGAATGTCTGGCTTAATAGCAAACAACTGAATTCTCATATCTCCTTTTGCAATCAATTTGTCTAGTCCTATCTGTTATTTTGTTTGAAGCATATAAACAAAAGCCAGCTTCACAAAGACATGTAACTGTAAAAGAAAAAGAATTTGAATAGTCTTCTTAGATAATTGTGGGTATTCTTCCTCGACAAAATTTGACAAGTGGCAGTTTCTTAGAGTTTAGTTGCAATATGGAAGCATACCCTATTACATTAAAATCCATTGGTTTACCTTGAAACTTGAATCAATCTTTTACCAATGCATGATTTTGTAACAATATGCATTGGTTATTTGCAAAAACACTGGTTTACTAAGTTATACATATCTTCCAAATGTTGATACATTTCATTGTACAAAATAATCACACTGGTTACTATCACTATCAATCTTGTCTGAAAGTCTTTAAGTATTGGGAAACAGTCAAGCTCATTTTGGCAAATAAAACTATTCCAAAATTCAAATTTTCATTTGAAAGACTGAATTTTTACCATCAGCAAGAACTAATCATTGTTTTCCCTGCAATCACACTGGTTCACTCCATTAATTTTCATAAAACTGTCTGCAAAATACCCAAGTCCAAATAACCAAGACTTGTCAGTCATTTTTTTTCAATTAAAAATGTTGTTCCAAGAGCAGATCAGCTAGTTCAACTCACAACTCAAAATCTGCACAGGCACTTTTCTCCAAGACAACTGTCATGTTTTGGTAATGCAGCAGAAGTATTTTATTTGTGCTTCTCATTTTGTGATATGGAATATTAAAAAGACAGGTATTCAAGGGTTGAGATTTTATAAAATGGCTAGCTTTCACTACTTCATCAAAGGCATTCTTAAGTGAAATTAGCATTTTTTAATCTATGGGTATATGGTGGTGAATGATAACTGGTTCAGTTTGGTGCTACTACCTTGATTCATGCAAAAGTGCTAGCAACTAGTAGTTCTGGCCACCATTGTTTTTGCAGAGCAAATGTCAATAAAATGAAGACGACAAACAACATTTTATTATTTTTATAAAATTAGGTTTGACCTTGTAGACCCCTGAAAAGATCTCAGGAAACCCCAGGGATCCTTGAGCCACACTTTGAGAATGACTTCAGTAGGCAATCAATAAATATTGTTGTTGATGATAAAAATCTTTGAAAATTCCTGTCTTCAAATAACACCAAGATGAAAATAGAAGTTCTATGCTTCTATTCTTAACATTTTCAGGAATGAAAATTCTGTAATCTTCCCATCAATCAAATTTCAATGTTTAATTTTTTAGACTCAACAAATTTTCCTATATTAACCACCTATACATTTCCCTTTCCAATACAGATACATTCTATTTCTCTCCCACATAGGCTTAGAAAATAACCCATCATGTTTTCTTTTTCTTTCTAGCAGTTCTACTAGTTTAGGTGCTGTGGTCTATGTAGGGAAGTTCTCTCTTCTGTTACCAAAGGCTTGACTGGCCCTGTTCAAGTTCAGAGATTTCCAGGAAAAGAAAAAGTTGCATAACTAGGTGGAGCTTAACCAACACCAACCAAAATTTACCAATGGGACTTGTGAGACAAGCCAGCATTATGCAGTTTAACTGAATCTACATTTGCCTAATATCTGAACTTCTATGTATCTTCTCATGTCTTGGTATTAAAATACATTCATAAGTTCCAACAAAGGTTTATTGAGCACCTATTATGTTCCACTCTCAGTGCAGGGGATACAATAATAAACAATAAGACTTTATTACACTCAGTGCTCTTTCATTTTTGTGGTGGAGGGAAATAGCCAGTAAATAAGTAGACATAAATAGCAAAGGGAATTTGAGTGTGATCAAGGCTACAAAAAAAAATTAAAACTAGGTGAATGAATGGAGAGTGATAAGCTGGGAGAAGAGGCTCAATTGCTTTAAACAAGCAAGTCTTCACTGAGCAGGTGTCTTTGGAGCTAAACTTGAATGACTCAATATAAAGATCTGGAATAAAAGTGTTCCAAATACAGAGGCTAGCCATGAGATTGGAACTGAAACAATGCAAGGCAGACTGAAACATACTGACTAAAGGGGAGAACAACACAAGAGAAGGTCAGAGTCATGGGCAAGGGCCAGATCTTGAAGGGAACTGAAGGGAATCTGACTTCAGATGGCACCACAATGGTTCCCACAACTTGATGGAAGCCATCTGATGGCTGGCTATCTATTTAAAAGTATTATCATTATAGGTGAACACATTTCACGTCATAGATTTGTATGATGTTTGTCCTCCCTAGTCTAGATTATTCTATTTCTCATGTAAAAAGGACCATCATTTGAAGATTTCTTGTGATTGTCACCAAAGCAAGGAGCTAAAGAAGCAATGGACACTCTCGAGAGCCAGGCATCCCAATTTAAGCTACAACGACATCTATGACCTCAGTATTTTTTCAAGCTCTACCCATCCTTGTTTTTCTTAATCACATCAATCTACACATACTCACAACACCCTTCTAAACCTATCAGAATCAACTTGCAAAGGGAAAGATTCTCCTGTTCCTTGGCATCCTTGCATGGACACTGAGCTGGTGCTGTCACATACAACACCTGTGAAGTAGTTTTATGAGATCTCACATTACTGAACAGGAAACCAAGATGATTAAGAGTCTTTGAAAAGTTGGCAGGAACTGATAAGGACAGTAAAACAGCCAAATGAATTAAGTTGGCCAAGAAGGCTGATAAGAAAGGCAGTTACACCCAACAAGGAAGAATGTTGTAACTATTTAAGAATGTTCCACATGTGAAAAAAAAAAAAATTATTAATTTTCAATGACAATTATTCAAGCTTTCAATATATATTATTTCATTTACTTATATGGCATACAAAACAGTAGCCAAAAATAATTTACATGTAGAGGATAATTATGCATTCCTTAAAGTACATTAACTTTAAAGCTACTTACTAATGTTTTGTTTGCTCACTTGTTATTACTCCTATCAGTACATTAAGCTGATTCAAACTGTGAACTCATAAGAGCAAGGACCTAGTAATTTATATTTGCAAGCATCAGCTCTAGTATACTCCTGGACTTACAGTAAATGCTTGACCAATCTAACCAAATGAAAGAAAGCCCAGTTGCAAACAAATCAATCTACAATGAGCTTATTAACTCCAAAATTCTCCAGGCTCACTACTTACCTCTGGTATACAAGCTCCTGTGAAACCAAACAAGCCATTGGCATTATCACTTTTTTGTATTATTAATCGTGCTGTGGTATTTTCTGCAGAAATGCGAGCTCCTCCACATACAGAGACTAGTTTAAGAATGAACAGTTCTTCCCCTTCCTCTTCATTGTCATCTCTTGTGGAAACAATGAATGATTTGTTAGTTTCTCCCTGTCTAAACTCCAGATAGCCAGAAATGGGGTGTAAATCACTCTTTGCAGGCATAGCATGAAGTTCATAAATTTCTTCAAGGGTCAGTTTGCGCTCATAGGATCTCACATCTTGCATCAGACCTGTAAATCTGTCGTTGCCGTTCACCCCAGCCCCAATTCTCAGTATCCCAGGACCTGAAATTAGAGATGGGTTTAAATGCTACAATATCCACAAATTTCTTGCCTTAAATTACAAGTGTAATTCAAAGTAAAACAATTTTGTTGAAAGATATTTTTGGATAAGTAAAACTTTTACATAACTAGTATACAGTTAACCCTCCATATCTGTGGGGGATTGGTTTCAGGACCCAAGCAGACACCAAAATCCGCTGATGCTTAAGCCCCTTAGTTATCCCTCTGTGTCAGCAGATTATTGAAAATATAATATTTTCAATCTGCAGTTGGTTGTGGATCCATATGGATGTGGAACCCGCAGATACAGAGGACCAACTGTACAATCAAATAAAGTTTATCTTCCATTATAAGAAAAAATGAATCTGTAATCACTGGGATTTATGATATTTTGTAGTAAAGAAACTGGTAACTATCTTCAAATCAGATGATATCCTTAAAAGTAACTTCTATCAGTCTGTTGGATAACATTTCTGGAAAGAAAAATAACTAAATATGTGCATACATACACACACATATGTATGTGTGTACATATAGTTGGATAGGCATTTCTTCTATGACATTTTTTAATTTACTTGCATGTCTAAAAATAAAATGATTCAACTCAGTCACAAATTAAAACTTCAGTATTACTCTTTTTTGAGAACTTCAAGGCTTGATGTGTTAGAAACTCATCTTGAGTTAAAGAAAGTTATGAGAATTCAGCAAAAAAGTTTCTGTGGGCCAAATATATCTCTTTATCCGAACAACTAATGGAATGGATATAGAAAATAGAAGTACTTCTTCCCAGAAATGTCATATGCAAGTCTTAGAGACTTTTTAAAATAATAATAAGTAGCCCAACTATGTCACTGTATCTCATAACAACCCTTTTCAGGATTTCACCAGCTCTCATTCTTTGCTTGTTCCTTCTCTAATAACTCACTGAGATATTTATGTAAGACGAGAGCTTCGTGGTGTTTCTGGAAAATAGTACAAGTACCATTTCTTACCTATAGCCTCAATAAAGGCAGTTTTACAAGTCTCTACCCAAGGCTCTTTTAGGGTAGTTACAAGTGTCCTGCACATTATTACCATAAGTGTTCTCATCCTACTACAGCGGCTACTTTCCTGCCCAGCAAACTGGAACCACTCCTCCACTGGAGCTCCAGATTGGGTGGGAAATCCTATGATGTCTACGTTGAATTATCCGGCAACTGTAATGATATAAGTTCCCCTGATTCTCACAAAACCACATGTCCTGGGTCTTATCATCTAGGAAACTAACTAGAGTCAAAAATACACAAATGATCACATCTCCTTTGGTTTTGCTTCTATGATACACTGAAAGGAATACTTACCTAGGAGTTAAAGGCTTAGATTCAAATTTTGTATTCTCTGTTACTTGGCTGTGTGATGCTAGCTAATTTATTTACTGACTCTGACCTCAATTTTCTTATCTATAAAATATTTAACACACTGAATTATTGTAAAGTCCAAATTGGGCAATGTATGGAAAATGCCATATCAATGTAAAACACTATGCAAACTTGAGGCATTCTAAGCTCCTTGCTTCTATGACTAATTCTCTAGAACAAACATGATCATATTTCTCTAATTTTAGTGTTAACTACTTAAGTAGCAATGCTAAATCATTCAAAATAAAAGTTATAAAGACACCAATATGTCATAGTGGTTCCTTAAGAATAGAGGGAATGTGGTAACTCACTTTGCAGTTTAATACTATTCTATATTTCTCAGATTTCATGGAATACATTTGTATTACTTTGACAATAAAGGAGAAAATAGTAAAATATATATTGCTTGTATGTAAAACATTTTAACAGTACAAAATGTTCACAGTGCTTACCTCTGAATTGCAGTAGTATGAACAATTTTTATCTTTGTTTTATATGTGTACTTTAAATTTTTTCTATATTGACCATACAATTATTTCTCTAAAAATATACCTTTTTGAAAGCATAGATACCATTACAAACCTTCCAAAATGGTGAAAGTAAAGATAGAAAAAGCCAAATATTAATGAAGTGGAACTCTCATACACCAGAGGTGAGAATATAAATTGGTTCAACTATTTTGAAATAATGTTAGGCAGTATCTACTAAAACTGAATGTATTCACACACTCTGATTTGGCAATACCATCCCCAGGAATGCACCCAACAGAAATGCAGACAGCAGACATATGTTCATCAAAAAACCTGTATAAGAATATTCATAGAAGAACTATATGTAATAGCCAAAAATTGGAAACAATCCAAACAGAAATTTAAAGTAGCATGAATAAATTGTGCAACAGTTATACAATGGAATTCCATATAGTAACGTGTGTGAAATATCTGCAACAGGCAAAAATATAGATAAGCCTCATAAACAGTACTGAGCAAAAGAATCCAGACACTCAATAGTACATTCTACTCAATTCTATTTACATCAATTTAAAAATGGGAAAAGCTGATTGTAAGCTCATGAAAATACCAATAGCAGGTGGACAGAGTGGTGAGTTAGCTACTGGAAAAGAGTCAAAGGGGGCTTCTGGAATGCTCTGTCTCTTGATCTGGAGGCTGGTCACAAGGGTGCTGATACTGATTAATTTTAAGTTTAAGCAATTCATCTATCTGTACAGTTAACAATATGTACACTTTATATATTTTAGAATATAACATATACTATGTTCAATTAGTAACTTTTAAACATATATACACTTAAAAAATTTTCTTTACAAGTTACAAAACACAAAAATAATGTAAGTTCTTTGCAGTCAGCCAAACAGAGAAAAGAAACACCAGCTTTCGCTTCCCCAGTCTTTTCCATTCTCATTCTACAACCATTACCACCACCAAAGGAGTCAAGGTTAACAGATACATGTATGTATTCACACAGTTAGAAGGTGAATAACTTAACTCCACAGAGTGCTGTAAGCACATTCCTTAGGGTTGAAACTGGTAGATATGTGCATGTTGTTCCTTTTGCCCATCTCTTTTTCTGCTGGAAAAAAAAAATACAACCAAATATCTAATGCAGGAGGTTCAGAAGGAAAATACTCTATTAAGCTATAGCCATATAAGTTCTGCTCTAGCTTCTTCCTAAACATAAAACAGAATCAAATCACAGGATGGAGAGACTGGGAGGGAACCGGTGAGTATAATGGAGATAACCATGATTAAGGAAACAGCACATGATCCAGCTTAAAGACAACGAAGATTATCTCTTCAAAGCACTCCACAGAGTTCACCAATTTACCTCCTGATACTATAAAATCCACGATCATTTTTTTAAATGTGATTTTTCTCTCCTGAGTCCTTTTCAACTTTACATCCAGCACCCTCCACCTCCAGCAATAATGAACCAGGTACAATACACAGTTCCACATTTCTGTACCTTTGTTCATGCCTTTGCCTGAAATATCGTTCCCCATCCTTACTACTACTTGCAAGACAGGTAACTGTTCCTCCTTCATAGTTTCTTCTCTTTCTTCCTACAATGTATTATAGTGATCTGTTTGCACATTTCTCTCCTAGAGCCTATTCCAGGTTCCTCACCAGCAAAAAACTATGCCTGATTCATTTCTGCAACACTCAGCACAGAATTCATCATGGTCTTGGTAGTCACTTAACAAGCCAGGAACAGAAAGAGAAATACTGCATGTCCTCACTCATAAGTGGGAGCTAAAAAATAAACAAGTAAATAAAAAAAGGAAGAAAGATACACAATCACAATAATACACTGGACTTTCAAAAGGAGAGAATAGAACTGAGGTTACCAGAGGTGAGAAGGGGGGGGTGGGGAAGGGAGACTTAGCGAGAAATTGGTAAAGGGTCACAAAGAATGATTAAATTGTGTAATGATGACTATACTAATTATCCTGATTTGATCATCACATATTGCACAGAAGTATTGATATTCAACTCTGTATCTCACAAATACATATAATCAATTATGTTTCAAGAAAAAAGAAATAACCTGAGTTTCAAGATGGCGGCGGCTGCGGCGGCTGGCGCGGAGTAGCTGAGGTGGAAAAGGTGGCCACTGGGCCTCAGGCAGCCGGGAAACTTGTGGACCTTCCTCTGGCCATCTCTTAAGGGAGGACTGCTGCTGCTGGCCGGTCGTGGGGGCTCAACGCCACTTTGCCCCCGGCAGGAGAGGCTGCCTCATTTACAGGCAACAGCTTTGAAGTGTGGAGCAGGAAAAGAACTGATTCTTAGCTGCAAAAGTGAGTCTTGAAACAGGGAACACGGCGCCAGGGCTCCTGTGGATGCAGCCAGGATCCCGGAGGCTGGGGCCGCACTGAAGGCGGCCAGCTGCCCTATTCAGGATTCGAGGTTTCAGGCCGGCATTAAAGAAGATTCCTGGGAGCGCCCGAGCGGCGCCGCGACTGAACAGCCCGAGGCGGCAGCGCCGAGAACACGGAAGGCAACAAACCAGAGACAGAGCGAGCGCCCGACCTGGCACAGCACTGTGAGTGATCCCTGGCACAGCTCTGTTCGGGGGGTGGATGCCCACGCGGCTCCCGCCTGCACCACCAGGCCACTCACTGCCACGGTGCTGCCTCCATTTTCCCAGGTGCGGGCAGCTCCGCCCTGCTCGGCCATCACTGAGCCCATTTGCTTGGCCTGGCGCGGGGCTTTCCGGACCCTGCGGGCCGACCTCCTCTCCCACTCCCGCCGCGGTTCTCTGGCAGGGCTGGGGGTGTGGGGCATCCCGACCAGTTTTGGGAGGGCTAGGAAGTACGGGCGGGCCGACTGTCACTCCACCACACCCTGGACTCCGGCCCCGGTAAACTTCCTGTTACTGGGAGGCAGATACCATCTCTGCGACCACCAGTTTGGAAAAAAGCCTAACGAATTTCTGGTTGGGAATAGTGTGGTAGGAGAGTTCCCAGGTCCGCTTGAACCTGCCGGAGAGCAGGCTGCAGGCGGGCACTAGACTCGGTTTATACCGGGGGGATACAAAGGTGAACAAGACCCGAGAAAGATCTACACAGTGCTACAAAGGCACCCAGAGAGACCGGTCGTCTGTGCCTAGCAGAAACCTGGTAGACTTCCTGGGCGAGGCGGTGCTGAGCAGGGTCTTGAAGGTCCAGCTGATAGACGAGGGGTGCAGAAGACACGCCCCAGCCCAGCACAGTGTGCACAGAGGGGGGAGACGTGCGGCCAGGGAGGCGGAGACTCGACAGAAACCACACACCCGGTGGGGTCGCCACTGCACGATCTAACAGCCTGGGCCAGAGCACACAGAACGGGGAGAAGTCCTGTACAGAAAGTGAAAGCTCAACAGAGATCACACACCCTGTGGTACGTGATCCACCAGCCCAGCAGAGTACAAGCTGACCAGAAAGGTGGATCCCCGGAGAAGCCCAAGACCCGAGGCAACCACACACACAAGACACTAGAGGCCAACTGAGCAGTCACGGCGGGAGCCATACCAAATTGGCAACCACAGCAACATCCTATTTAGTCATTAGTCTTAAACCGGTGGACTGTGAAACCCCCTGCAACAATGAATAAACACCAAAAAAAAGACACCAGAAATACAAAAAATCAAGAAAGTACATCACCAAAAGTTAATAAATCTCATACTCTAGATCCTATAGAACAAGAAGCCCTTGAAATAACTGACAAGGAATTTCGAGTGATAATTCTAAGGAAACTGAATGAGATACAAGAAAACTCAGCTAGACATCATGATGAAATGAGGAAAAGTATACAGGATCTGAAAGAGGAAATATACAAGGAAATCAATGTCCTGAAAAAAAATGTAGCAGAACTTGCTGAAATGAAGAAGTTATTCAGCGAAATAAAAAACACAACGGAGAGTTTAACCAGCAGGCTTGTCGAAGTTGAAGAGAGAACCTCTGAACTTGAAGATGGGCTGTTTGAAATAACACAAGCAGACAAAAAGAAAGAAAAAAGAATCAAGGACATGGAAGAAAATCTGAGAGAGATATCAGACAACCTCAAGCGCTCAAATATCCGAGTCATGGGTATTCCAGAAGGGGAGGAAAATGGAGATTCCATTGAAAAAATATTCAAAAAATAGTGGCAGAAAACGTCCCAGGTATAGGAAAAATCACAGATCTTCAGATCCAGGAAGCTCAACGATCTCCAAACGTATTCAACCCAAAAAGGCCTTCTCCAAGACATGTCATAGTCAAATTGGCAAAACTCAGAGACAAAGAGAGAATCTTAAAAGCTGCAAGAGAGAAGCGTCAAATCACCTATAAGGGAGCCCCAATCAGGTTAACATCAGACTTTTCATCACAAACCCTAAAAGCTAGAAAGGAATGGGATGATATTTTCAAAATACTAAAAGACAAAGATTGCCAGCCAAGAATACTCTACCCTGCAAGGCTATCCTTCCGAAATGAGGGGCAAATAGTATATTTCTCAGACAAACAAAAACTGCGGGAGTTCACTACCACAAGACCACCCCTACAAGAAATCCTCAAGGGAGTACTGGGTTTGGTTCCTGAAAAATAACTACCACTGCCATAAAAACCTAAGAAAAATCTAAACCCGCTAGTACAATAAAAATGGCATTCATGAAGAGAAAACAAGCTAACAAAAACACTATCTACAACCTAAGGAACCAACAAACAAAGAAACCAAACAGTAAATCAGAAAGCAAGGAACAAAAGACACCTAAGACAACCAAACAACCAATAAAATGCTAGGAATAAATCAACACCTTTCAATAACAACTCTTAATGTTAAAGGCTTAAATTCCCCAATTAAAAGACACAGACTGGCTGACTGGATCAAAAAGCAGGACCCAACTATATGCTGCCTACAAGAGACCCACCTCACCCATAAAGATTCACACAGACTAAGAGTGAAAGGATGGAAAAAGATTTACCATGCAAACAGAAAAGAAAAACGAGCTGGAGTGGCTATTCTTATATCTGACAAAATAGACTTTAAACTAAAAACCATAAAAAGAGACAATGAGGGACACTACTTAATGATAAAAGGACTGATCCATCAAGAAGACATAACAATCATAAATATGTACGCACCCAATGTTGGAGCAGCCAGATTTATAAAACAAACTCTATTAGACCTAAAGAAGGAAATAGACACTAATACCATAATAGCAGGGGACCTGAACACTCCACTGTCAATATTAGACAGATCATCTAGGCAAAGAATCAGCAGAGAAACACAAGATCTAAACAAGACTCTAGACCAATTGGAATTGGCAGATATCTACAGAACATTCCACCCAACAACCTCAGAATATTCATTCTTCTCAGCAGCACATGGATCATTCTCCAGGATAGATCACATATTAGGTCACAAATCAAGTCTCAATAAATTCAAAAAAATTGCAATTATCCCATGTATCTTCTCAGACCACAATGGATTAAAACTAGAAATTAATAACAAACGAAACTCTGGAAACTATACAAACACATGGAAATTAAACAGCATTCTACTTAATGACATATGGGTCCAAGAAGAAATCAAGCAGGAAATCAAAAAGTTTATTGAAACTAATGAAAACAATGATACATCATACCAAAACCTGTGGGATACTGCAAAAGCAGTATTGAGGGGAAAATTTATTGCATTAAATGCTCACCTCAGAAGAATGGAAAGATGGCAAGTGAACAACCTAACACTTCACCTTAAAGAACTAGAAAAACAAGAACAATCCAATCCTAAAGTTAGCAGACGGAAAGAAATCATTAAGATCAGAGCAGAACTGAATGAAATTGAAAACCAAAAAACAATTCAAAAGATCAACGAATCAAAAAGTTGGTTTTTTGAAAAGATAAATAAAATTGACAAACCATTAGCATGGCTAACAAAAAAAAGAAGAGAGAAGACTCAAATAACAAAAATTAGAAATGAAAAAGGCGATATTACAACTGATTCATCTGAAATACAAGGAATCATTCGAGACTACTATAAACAACTATACGCCAACAAATTTGAAAATCTGGAGGAAATGGATACATTTCTGGACACACACAAGCTCCCAAAACTGAACCGTGAAGACGTAGAAAATTTGAACAGACCAATAACAATAAAGGAGATTGAAGCTGTTATCAGAAGGCTCCCAACAAAGAAAAGCCCAGGACCAGATGGATTCACAGCAGAATTTTACCAAACATTCAAAGAGGAATTGACACCGATTCTTTACAAACTATTCCAAAAGATTGAAATGGACGCAAATCTCCCAAACTCATTCTATGAAGCAAACATCATCCTGATACCAAAACCAGGTAAAGATATAACCAAAAAAGAAAACTACAGGCCGATATCCTTGATGAATATAGATGCAAAAATCCTCACTAAAATACTAGCAAACAGAATACAGCAACACATACGAAAAATTATTCATCACGATCAAGTGGGATTCATCCCAGGGATGCAAGGTTGGTTCAACATACGCAAATCAATAAATGTGATACACCATATTAATAAACTCAAACACAAGGACCATATGATCATCTCTATAGATGCTGAAAAAGCATTTGATAAAGTTCAGCACTCATTCATGACAAAGACCCTCTATAAGTTAGGTATAGAGGGAAAGTATCTCAACATAATTAAAGCCATATATGCCAAACCCACTGCCAATATCATCCTGAATGGGGAAAAGCTGAAAGCTTTTCCTTTAAGAACAGGCACTAGACAAGGATGCCCACTCTCACCACTCCTATTCAACATAGTGTTGGAAGTACTAGCCAGAGCAATCAGAGAAGAGAAGGAAATAAAGGGCATCCAGATTGGAAAAGATGAAGTCAAACTGTCCCTGTTTGCAGATGACATGATCCTATATATCGAACAGCCTAAAACCTCTACAAAAAAACTCTTGGAATTGATAAATGATTTCAGCACAGTAGCAGGATACAAAATCAACACACAAAAATCAGTAGCATTTCTTTTCTCCAATAGTGAACATGCAGAAGGAGAAATCAAGAAAGCCTGCCCATTTACAATAGCCACCAAAAAAATAAAATACTTAGGAATTGAGTTAACCAAGGAGGTGAAAAATCTCTATAATGAGAACTACAAACCACTGCTGAGAGAAATTAGAGAGGATACAAGAAGATGGAAAGATATTCCATGCTCTTGGATTGGAAGAATCAACATAGTGAAAATGTCCATACTACCCAAAGTGATATACAAATTCAATGCAATCCCCATCAAAATTCCAAAGACATTTTTCTCAGAAATGGACAAAACTATTCAGACATTTATATGGAACAATAAAAGACCACGAATAGCCAAAGCAATGCTCAGCAAAAAAAATAAAGCTGGAGGCATAACACTACCTGACTTTAAGCTATACTACAAAGCTATAATAACCAAAACAGTATGGTACTGGCATAAAAACAGACACACTGACCAATGGAATAGAATAGAGAATCCAGAAATCAACCCACACACTTACTGCCATCTGATCTTTGACAAAGGCACCAAGCCTATTCACTGGGGAAGGGACTGCCTCTTCAGCAAGTGGTGCTGGGATAACTGGATATCGATATGCAGGAGAATGAAACTAGATCCATACCTCTCACCGTATACTAAAATCAACTCAAAATGGATTAAGGATTTAAATATACACCCTGAGACCATAAAACTTCTTAAAGAAAACATAGGGGAAACACTTCAGGAAATAGGACTGGGCACAGACTTCATGAATACGACCCCAAAAGCACGGGCAACCAAAGGAAAAATAAACAAATGGGATTATATCAAACTAAAAAGCTTCTGCACAGCAAAAGAAACAATTAAAAAAGTTAAAAGACAACCAACAGAGTGGGAGAAAATATTTGCAAAATCTACATCTGACAAAGGATTAATATCCAGAATATATAAGGAACTCAAACAACTTTACAAGAAGAAAACAAGCAACCCAATTAAAAAATGGGCAAAAGAGCTAAGTAGGCATTTCTCTAAGGAAGATATCCAAATGGCCAACAGACATATGAAAAAATGCTCAACATCACTCAGCATCCGGGAAATGCAAATCAAAACCACATTGAGATACCATCTAACCCCAGTTAGGATGGCTAAAATCCAAAAGACTATGAACGATAAATGCTGGCGAGGCTGCGGAGAAAAAGGAACTCTCATACATTGTTGGTGGGACTGCAAAATGGTGCAGCCTCTATGGAAAATGGTATGGAGGTTCCTTAAACAATTGCAAATAGATCTACCATACGACCCAGCCATCCCACTGTTGGGAATATACCCAGAGGAATGGAAATCATCAAGTCGAAGGTATACCTGTTCCCCAATGTTCATCGCAGCACTCTTTACAATAGCCAAGAGTTGGAACCAGCCCAAATGCCCATCATCAGATGAGTGGATACGGAAAATGTGGTACATCTACATAATGGAATACTACTCAGCTATAAAAACGAATGAAATACTGCCATTTGCAACAACATGGATGGACCTCGAGAGAATTATATTAAGTGAAACAAGTCAGGCACAGAAAGAGAAATACCACATGTTCTCACTTATTGGAGGGAGCTAAAAATTAATATATAAATTCACACACACACATACACACACAAACCGGGGGGGGGGGGAGAAGATATAACAACCACAATTATTTGAAGTTGATACAACAAACAAACAGAAAGGACATTGTTGGGGGGGAGGGGAGGAGGGAGAAGGGAGGGAGGTTTTGGTGATGGGGAGCATTAATCAGCTACAATGTATATCGACAAAATAAAATTTAAAAAAAATAAAATAAAATAAATAAATAAATAAATAAATAAATAAAAGAAAGAAAAAAGAAATAACAAATAAACCAATACAAAAGTAGAGTTTTAAATACCTGTTAGCTTTTATAAAGATTCAAAATTTTAATTCAGAATTTTAGAAACTTCAAATTTTGATGTCCTAGTTGTGAAGATGACACTCACCATCAGTAATGGCTTCTCCTTTTAGACTCTTGATTCCTCTGGGCACTGCATTTCCATCCAGGTAGAATTCAATTATACCATCATCCAGGATAATTAGGAGATGAAGCCAAACACTTTCTTCTAAATATTTCATGACTGTTGTCTTGGCAATGTACGTAGCATTGGAACCCAAAGTTTTGTAATGAAGGGAAAGTGTCACATGAGATTCATTTGTTTGAATTTTTACCCCATAGTAGATGCTCGCATTACCATCATCCTTTGCTATAACAAATCCATTTGTATTGGCATTAGGCATTACCCAAGCTGAAAATGTAAATTTGGCAATTGTGTTCTTCCTGGAGGGATGGTATTTTGGATTAACAGTCCCAAACGCACCCTCTCGTCCACTGAAGTACAAAGCATCTGTTCCACTATGGTGACGCCGCATGTGTGGCTGTAAATGCACAGTGCTGGGGAAAATTCCAACCAGTAAAAAATCTGTCATTGGTGGCAAACCAGCAGTGAACTCACTGGACAGTATTTCCCAGCCTACTCGTACGTCACCAAAGACACCCTGTTGCCTCAAAATGGTGAAACTGGTAATATAGGACACATCATCTTCTGAGAGGACATCTTCTGCCACTTCTCTCTCTAAACACTCTGGATCCAAGATGAAAACTCCAAAGGGATCATCATTGAATGGAATCATTACTGTCACCTGGAGATTGGTTTCTGCTAGTTGGCCTCCAGGACCTGGGAACCCACCTGTAATAAGAAAATTTACAGTATGTGAGAAACCAGAATTTGAAGCACTTTCTAGTATAAGGTGAAGAAAAAGAAATTTAACAAACCAACTTCTGATAAAACAATTTACTCATTATCAATGAACAGTAGTTTCACCATAAGGCTCTCACCACATTTTTAGGGGCATGTTATCAAATAACATTGGTTCAGCATAATTTTATTAATAATCAGTCAAGCCTGAAAAGAGGATATAAACTAGACAGGTTTAATTCCTGTGCCTAAAACCAAAAGTGATGAGCAAATTGATTATTTAAATTATGGCACAAAGACCAAGCTTTAAGCAACCATGAAATCCATACTTCCTAACTTCTATTAATTTTTTTATTGGAGACAATATATTTGGTAAGGGAAAAATCTATTTACAAGTTTGAGGATGGATGTAAGCCTCCATCCATAAAACTGAACCAAGCTAAAGCCACAACATTAACTTTAAAAACACTTCTATCAAGTACACAATTTGGACATTTAAAATCATACAAGATAATACTTATTTCCTCATCAACTGCATTATCTATACAGCTCTAATTATTTAAGTATAAAATATAAATTTTGGTAGTAAAATAAGAGATGGAAAAACACAGCACCTGAAATGTTCACAAGCTTTAGAATATAAAATTCATTGAATTCAGGAATTTTATCTGGAAAAGCATGAAGAGTTACTGGTTTTGCTTCTTCTCCATCCATGAAGTTCACAGTCCCTGAAGTTTCATAGAACTGCTGTCCAGGCTGCAAAGCAGAATCATTCTGAAACAACTGCCAAGCTACAAAAACATTGCCAAAGTGTCCTCGGTGCCTCAAAATCCTATATAACGAATTAAAGAAAATTAATTTTCATGGAAAATTTATAAGTAGTGAATATAACTCTAATGAGACCTTTCTTTGTTATCTCAGAAACATACTTTTTCTACTTAACATCTTTAAATAAACCAAACAGTCAGTCCTACTGAGCAATCATGAAGAATCTCATGGAAAGAGAAGAATGGGGTAGAACTTTAAATAATAAAGAGCAGTCTTACAAGTCTTAGTCTTCAAAGTCCAAACTGAGAGATAACTCTAAGCCCAATCAAAAAATATTAAGATAATAACTAGCAAATGTTTTTCAAAAGCAAAGTATAGGCTAAGAGTAGTCATATCAACAAAAAGTTCCTGGAGACCTTGGGTACTTCAAGTTTCTCAGTTCTGACATAAAATGAAGTTGGGGTGAGGAGGGTGGAGAGAATAGTTTCTGCTAACCAGCTAAAGTGTTTATGGTTGTTGCTGTTGTTTTTGACTAGTGGGAACAGCATAAACAAAGTTTAGCATTCATTCAGACTACCAACCTTGAAATTATTCAATTCTTGAACAATTTTTTTAATTGTGAAAGATTAACAGTATTTCAAATTTCTTAGAGTTAATTATTTTATTTTATTTTATCCAGTTTTGAATTTGCTTTATTCAAATATACTTACCAAAATGTATTAGTCTTTCCTTCTTCTACAGCTTTGTCTATAGGCTCTAGAGAAAAAACTCCATTTGGGTCATCATTTGCTTCAATTATGACTGTAGCTATTCCATGTTGATAAACTACTGTATCACCTAAATTGAAAATGGAAAAGTCAAAGCAACAAAAAAAGTAGCTAACTTCCTATTTACTTTATATTTATAAATTAAGAAACAGTTTATAATTAAGTTCAAATTTTCAGCAAGAATTTCCTTACTAAAGATCACACAATAAATGCAAAATACTACTCTATTTCTCCAAAGATGCTCATATATGTGTGTACACACATGTACATATGTATATATACAAAGACAGAGAGGGAGAGAGAGTGATGCCTAAATACGTTTAATGTGAAACAGTTTTGTCTCTTCAAGAAAACATTTAGTTACAGTGGAGCAACTTTACTGAAAAACAAATAAGACCTTTTCTTCACAAGAGGAATATTGCTTCAATAGCTTAACTAGACACCAAAAATATAGTTTCTTATAATTTCAAGTTTTTGAAGTAGAGGATTTTATTTCATAACAAAAATGAAGAATTACCCCACAACATAACAATGCTCCTGTCCATGTTAATCAGAATCACTGGCTCAAGTGTTTCCCTTTCGATTTCTGTCTTCGGGCAACAGTTTGATCTGGTCTTACATAGAACAAAGCAGTCTGCGTGGTGCTGAATTTAATTCCTTTCTACACCAATTCTTCACTCAGCATGTTGGCACTGTTTTTGCCTGTTTATTAAGTCACTTCTTATCACCTTCCTGAGGTCCCTATCTCTTCTTCTGTACTCCAGCCATTTCCCATGTGAGCAAAAGTCCTTCCCATCTTCACTCATCTGACTAGAACCTAGTTCTGTTCTTCCAGGAGTTCTTCCTTAAATCCCCCCGTTAAGCTAAGTGACTCTCCGCTGTGTTCCCACAGCACTTTGCACTTTGTCAGTCTATCACAGCAACTCTCCTTGTATCAGTACACACACATACAATTTTACTGCAAGCTCCTTGGACAAATGATTCTTATTCAGTTCCATGCTCTAAGAAAACAGGTGCTCAGTAATTGGTGCATAGAATTTACTGCAGAACCGATGCAAATAAAACTTTCAAAATTAGATGAGGACAACACATACAACAAATATACAAATAAATTATGATTATATGTAACAAACCAGCACATCAGAAAACAATTTATATAAATATACAACTGTACTCAATCTCACTTGATAATTAGCCAATGAAGAGGGAAAAAAGACAAAAAAATAGAAAATCATTGTGTAGAAAATGCTGACAATAAAGAATAATAAAGGAAATATCATATCATAAAATCTAACAAAAATCAACAAAAATAATAAAGCCTAATTTTGGCAGGGTTCTGCTACCATGTGCATCTGTAATACAATACATCCCAGTTGGTACCAAAAATTCATTGTTTCTCTGCAAGATGAACTGACAATATTTAACAAGGGCTCTAAGGATGGCCATGTCCCTTGATCCATCATCAGGGTGTACACTGTGAATAATAACTATCAGGCACGAACACCCCTGCCAGCATAGCTAAAGTCATTACACTCTTGGATGCCACTATTTCTGGAAAAATGTTAAAAGACAAATGCAGAGGCAGTATGAGGTAAGACACACACCTCAGGCCAGTATCCCAGTCACATCTGTGTGCTCTCTCCTCCTGCCTTCTCTCTCTCTCTCCCTACATATATATCTCTCTCAAAATCAAATATATATTTGCCCAATGACACATTTTACAAAATAAACTAAGTAAACCTCTCTTTGAAAAGTTTTCACTTTCCACTCACTCTACAAGAACTTTAAGATGCTTTGATCCACTATTTAGCCATAGCGATTTTTTGTTCCTGGTGATAGTTTAACCCCAGTGACATTTTGACTGCAAAAATGTTTGAGACACAAAAATTTTCCCCACAATTCTACCAAATTTATGTCATCAAGAACTTATTCCTAAAGTAAATTCTATTAAGACAATGTCATTCCCTCATCACCTTTTTATATTTCACAGTAAATCTTTGTTTTCACCAAAATTATTTTTATCTGTAGCAATTCCTTTCATTTAAATTTTAGGATAATGACTGGATTCACCAAATGTTTTTGGTTGACATAAGATCTGACTAATTGTGGTTTTTGTAATTGTGGAAATTTTTTTGTGGCCATTATTCTACACAGCCAAATTTTTCCTCACAAGATTTCCTCACAAATTTTCCTCTCCATCACTTTGGGAGGGAGATGGCCCAGAGCAGACAGTGAGAACCCTAGTGGGGCAAGAAGGGCAGCCTCATTGTGGGAAGAGGATAACAGAAGCAGTGGGAACATGGTTACATACAGGTGAAATTGGTCAAATATGTCAATATATTAAAGATAATGGGAGATGAATTTCTCACTCTTGAAGAAGGAAATAACAAATACAGAAAGGGAGAAAACTAGAATGAACCCTGTGATGCTGGATAGGAATGAGATATTATTGTGAACTAATGGTTTTCAACATACATAACTAGATGCAGAACTACACATGTAAAAGTGTCAGTGTGCACAGATATACATACATACATACACACATATGTTCTCTGTCTCTGTACACTAAGAGAGCCTAGGAAAAGTAAAACCTCAACAACAATAAGCCACCTAGTGCCCAGATCCTGGTTACTAAATAATGTTCTTCACTAAAAGGAACCATGGCTTCTTGGAGACATGGCTGTTTTCATGGTTGTATTTTGGAAAAATACAAAATGAGCTTCAAACAGCCTGCTGTGCCAAGAACTAAGCAAATGCTCAAAGAATAGGAGAGACATGTCAAAAAGACAAAGTCATCCTAAATAGGTTACCACTGGTCAAATCTGGGACAATAAGACCATCAGAAGAAATAATGACAGCAAAATATAACCCACTGCATTAAGGAGAGATCATGAGTCCACACTGATAAATATATCAGTGAAAAACTGAAAGTTTTACAAGTAACAGGATATTTATATAGTTTCCAAGTACCTCCCCACAGAATACTTATTAATTACAATGAGAAAAAAGTACAGTAGAGAAGCTTCGCAGTCACAACCTTGATCATGGTCAAAGTGAATATCAGGATAAAGGGAATATCACAATAAATTTTGAAAAAATCAAAATTATGTGAAAACTGAAGGGATATGCTTAGAACACAGAATCACTTCTCTGAAATTCCTTCTAGGGATATAAAACCTGAATCTAATAATGAGGAAACATCAAACAAACCCCAGATGAGGGACATTCTACCTTGTAAACTATATTGTCAAGGTCATGAAAGTCAAGGAAAGACTGAGGAACTACTCCAGAATGAAGAGAATAAAGGGACATGACAATTAAATGCAATAATGCATGATTTGGGAAAGGGTCATTTTACTAGAAAGGACATTATTGGGACAACTCAGGAACTCTGAATGGGGTCTGAAGCAATGTTAACTTCCTGATTTTGATGGCTATATTTTAGTTATGTATAGGAGAATGTTCTAGATCATAGGAAACACACATTAATGTATTCAGAAGTAATAGGGCATCATGTCTTTAAGTTACTCTCAAAAGTTTCAGGGGAGGAAAAAAGCTATTTGTACTCTTAATAAAATAAATATCAAGAGAAGCTATCATTCTTCCAATTTTCTAAAGGTGGGGTCAAAACATTCTCAGGGCCCCAACAGAGGGATCAAAACACCCTGCTTCATTTTCTAGTACTGAGAAGAAAGAAAAGTCAAACTTTTCTCATTGCAGATTGTCATTCTTTTGGGCTATAGGTCCAGAGAATTATCAAACAGCCAGTTGGGGTCAGATGCCTACAGAACTAAGCTTCCCAACCAAATGTGCTAGCACCCTGCTCTGGGGAAAATGTGTCACAAGATACTGATCCCTTAAGTCACTGGGTGACTATGCAAGGCCTAAAGCAGCCATATTCCCAAGGCTCATTGTTTTTACATGTGTAAGATTTCTATTCCATATGTAATATCAGAATTTTCTATTTGTGCCATATGGTGAAAAAAAAGGTTAAAAATAATGCTGTAGAGTAAACCAGGTACATGAAGATTCAACACATATATCCTTCACCCCCAATACAGCTATGAAAACAAAAAAATTTTGCTCTTGAATAGTCACAGAAGATAGTTAATTACTACCTGGCACCACTACTGGACAGTAGTACTTAATGACATCTTAATAAAGCACTGAAACAACAGATCTGCCATAAATACATAATTTATTTACCTGTTGAATTAAAGAGGATTATATAAAAGGGTTCATCTGTTTCTGGGATACCATCTTCATTAACAAAAACAGATAAATTCTGCTCTCTATTTCCAACCTCAAAAACAAGCATTTCTCCTTTTTCAACAGGAACAAAGTCTCCCTCTCTTGCAGTAGCCTTCCCATCCATGGTAGCGTATTGGACAGTGCAGGTAAAATCAACAGATCCGTTTCTGAGAACTGTAAAGTTAGCAGCCTCACCTTCCTGAACCTTCACTACACGAGGTTCTGAAATATCCATAAAGAAGAAATATGTAAGCTTCTCTGATTCCATCTACATATTTTCAGACCACTTAATGTTTCTCCCAGCCCTCCACACGAAATGCCTTCTACTGTGTCTTTGCTTAAAGAATCAGCTCTGTTCCCAACCCCTACATGAGGCTCCTTCTGATTACCTAAACAGTCAATGGCCTTAATTCCTACAGAATCCATTGTCTTTGACACCCAATCTGTCAGTAAACTGCATACTGTTTAAAATCCTCTGCCTACTGCTTCAAATACCTCATTTCCAAGTGGAGGCTGTAAATTCCTTGAGAACAGACCCAGATATCTTATGTTTTATTTTTGCCACAGCAGTTACCAGAAAGCTGAGCATAAGATGAATTCATTAAGTACATATTAACTGAAGGTTAAGAATACAAATTTTAAAAATTCAAGAGGTTGAAGAGATTTCTGCATTGGTAAATTGACTTGACCTATATACAGCTTACAAAAAAGATTCAAGAAAGAATTAGGCATCAATAAAGTTCCGTAAATTAAAAGATGCCTCAGGTGGCAAAATTTAGTTCTAAAGAAAGCATTAAAGTGGCAAAAGTAGATCAACTTCAATTAATATGTCCATTACATATTAATTATTATAGCAAGCGGCCATCCATTAGGTACAATGCCCGGGCCCTGAACTGGCTAGACTGCACACTGGAAGAGAACACATAAAGGAGTATTCTTTTCTGCACAAAAATTCCATGGAATTTGAAAGGGGGAGATAAAGTTAATAAAACAGTACTTATTTTATTTTTCTTCTTGCCTCAGAAGATGTTTAAAAATATTTGTTAACACTACAAACAGAATGAATAACAATCATGGACTGAATCATGAAATCATATTTAAATAAGCATCAGCTGTGCTTTATTAAAAATGTTCAGCTGAAAAAATTTAAAATATATATATTCTGTTTAAGAAAGATGTAAACTCACTCACATAAGATAGCAATACCACCTGCAAAATAAATGGGATCATCATTTCTGGTAATCCTCAGAGTCGCTGTTGTTTTATTTCCCACTTTAGCTCCTCCAGTGGCATTAACTAGGACAATGGTAAATTCTTCCACTTCCTCTGGAATCTTTTGGAAAATGTTACATGCTTTAAGTCAGGTGATTAATACATGTAATTACATTATATATTTCTAAATTATTGCGTTTTTTTTAAAAAAAAGCTCTATTTATAGTACTAATGTTCATTTCCTTTTCTGAAGCAGACCTCCCTAAAGTATTCAAGTAAGACTCAGAACCCCCCCAAACTTATTTTAATGTGCATTCATCCAAACAGCCACTTTATTTTGAATGACTAAAATGTAATGGAAATATAGATATATTTTGCCTTACATAAGTTAAAAATAGATATACCACATAATTCATATTATTTCTGTAAAAAAATAAGAAACACGTTTATTAAAAAAATGAAACAGAAAAATAACCTTTTGACCTATTTAGAATAAAGTTCATAATAGTCGTTAAAGCTCAGCCAGCTCTCAAAGGCCTCTCACAAACCTTACTGAGCTTTCACCCAAGTGGATCATAAAGACCTCACTCCTGTGTCCTAACGAGATGAGATTCCCCACATCTCAGGTCTAAATGAATTCCCAGGTGGACACTGCTTCTCTTTCACATCATCCATGTGAGCTAGTCCTCTCCTCCCCCTAAAACAGAAAAGTTTTGGAATTTTGTCTCCTGAGAGATGGCCTGAAGAAAAGGGGAAAGACCTTCAGAGCTCCTCTCAGAAAGCGCAACTGCTCTCAGAAAGGTTCACTCCCATTGTTACTAAATTCTTTCTCTTTACTATCAGTAAGGAGAAACACCATGTTGGATCCGCAATCCATGTGGCCCAGCGTCCTGATTCTGAGAGTGCACCATAGCATAGCTGGTAGATGACCTTGTCTTCAAAGGGCCTAAGTACAAGCCAAGAGCTTAACCTCTCCCACAACCACAAATCCCTGACATTTAACACATGAACAGTGTTACTGACCATTGTCAGTGCTAAGAGATAAATTTAACGTGACATCAAGGGAACCAAAAAATAATATTGCTATAAATGGCTTATAGTCAGACATTGTCATACCAGAGTTCTCTATTACATACTTTCATCACAAAATATATTACCAGATGTTTAATTATTTAATAAAAAATAATAATTGGGCAACTACAACAAGTAAAGCAGAGTTATGTATGCAACTTGCTTTACCTCATCCGGAAGGGAGTAAATGGTGATGTTTTTTGAAAATTCCTGATCTTCAAAGAAAATAGTCCCTCGCACGGGGAACACATCTTGTGTAAAGTCTGGACTAACCACCCACGATACAGAAACATCACCAAAGTTGCCTCGATTTCTTATTACACCATAGACAGCTGTGAAAAACAAATATGTACAATATATGAATATATACCAAACAACTTTAAAATGATGAGTAAAGAAATTGCTCAAATAAACAAAAGTTAAAATAACACCTCTTTTTAATAAAAGCCAATTATTTGCTTGGCACAGCCTCCAAGTTACATATAAAAAAAATTAGCCTATTCCTCCCTCTGTAGGTATACAATTTATAAAACATATGGACTCAATCTTTTCTATCACAGGTTGGGATTTTAAAAGTCAGTCCGCATAGGAAACAGAATAGTGATTCTTAGGTACACCTACCATAAAGTTGTATAGGGATATCTGCTAAAGGCAGTTAGAGGAAGCTGCATACTCAGGAGCAATTTTCTCACCAGACAGACACGGTTCTAAAAATAAAATATTTCTCATTTCCTGTCACTGCAAAAGTGCCCTAGCAGTAACTCTCAGTTCTAAAGTTTTCCTGATTTGATTCAACTCATTCTTGAGTATTCAAGTTGCTCTGCATATGGTTAATTGAAATCAAAATATAACTGAAGTCATCGGTGTCATCACAATACTGTGTAAGAAATAAAAACAGTGATCCTGAATATGATTTTTGAAAAGACCAATTTCTGCACTATATGTAGTTTCTATGGCAAAATAGGCAACTGAAAATAACTAGTTAATAAAGAAATACACTAAAAATTGATTATATTTTCTTTTCAGTAAATAGAAATAGAATATTAGACAGAATAAATTACCTCTATATATATCATCTCCTTTGCTTTCATTTATCATCACAATCAGACCATCAGAAATAAATTCTATAATCCCATGAGGATCATCGTTTTTTAGAATTGTTATGTTGACAACTGTAGCACTTCCCAACTTGCTTTCCCATTCACCATGGCTGCTGAGGACCACCCAATAGTGTTCATCCAGCTAAAACGAACAAATTAAATTAGGACATTTTTACAGCAAATACAAAACATATATAGTCAAGAATATTAATACATTCAATTTTTCGAAACATACAACTCACTGAAAGGACAAAAGAGCCGATATTATTCCTAAAAAATTTTTAACATGCTCCTATCAAGTAAGAGAGATACCAGAGATAAGTATACATTGTCCAAAAAGAGCAAAAATAAACAATGATAATACTCTAAAATGGTAAGAAGATTAGACGTTATCATTGGTGATCTAGGCATTTAAACTAATAAGAGTAAATAAAGTTAATTTAAAAGCTACACATGCACTGTTGTATAAACATAATGAAACTACACCTAGTTCCAGTAGTATAAAACTTACATTTATTTCCTTTAAAAAAAAAAGTAATCTTACAGCAGAACCACATCATTAAAACTTCAGTCAATACAGGTCACATAAAATAAAGCTCAGCATAAATAAAGCTAAAAGATGAAAACTGATCACACACTGAAAGTCTTAGGTTGTCTGGTATTTCTTAATGTAGGACAAAAATACACTATTCTATTCTGAACAAGGTTTTTAAAGCTTGTTTTTATTTTTCCAAACATAAGTACTTCTCAATCCTTTCTTGCCCCCTTCCTTTCTATGTCTCCTTGCCAATGTTCAAAATGTTTATATTCATAATATGCCACATACAATCAACCTTCCACAAAAGCACAAGGGAAAAAATAGAATCCTTTACCTCTGGTATCCCATCCAATCTTGCTAGCAAGGTGATCACTATCTCCCTTTCCCCAGGCTTAAACTCTAACACTCCCGTATTTCCATAGAATTCGTTGCTATCTCTTGGTTCTACTCGGTAGTGTAGAAACTGCTTAACAAGAGCCCCCCTGGACCGGATGATGTGGAGCTCTACAGATTCTCCTTCCTTTAAAAAAAAAAAAATCCACAGAAGTTCAAATCTTTCAAGATCATTTTTCTGAAGGTATGAGCACAAATGGATTAAAGTTTCTTTCATACTTACCTCTATAACGTAGGGACCTTTGGAATCAGGAGAAAATTCAAAAACTCCCCCAGGATCATCATTTTCCAAAATAATTAAGTCACAGCTAGTATATCCAGATTTCAGCACTTGGTTTTCCACATTAGCCCTGGAGAGGTCAAAAGGAAAAAAGGTACCCACTACCTATAGTCTTCTGAATTTTGCAGGCTTCTAAGGCAATATTCACAACTCTTCCAGATAATGGGGAAAAAAAATTATTAGGAATTAGTAATTAAAGTGAATTTATGTTAACTAAAATCACTTAAGATCAAAACAGCTTTAGTCAGAACAGTTATGGAGAACTTCTATTTCTGAATTCATTATATGCTTTTTTTATTTGACTTAAACCAAACATGGTATATACATACCAAGAATACAATAATCATAGGTTATAAATGTTTTATTTATATAAAGTATCAAAATTTAGAGATTTGATTCCAACTTTAGAAAAACTTAATTTATAACATGTAGTAAGGAAATATATTTAAACAAAATCATATTTTAATTTTTACTTGCACTTGAATTTCTTTTAAAAAAACTCGTTACATAAGCTTATACTAGCTGAATAAGGATATGTAAAATTTGGATAACTGCATGGACTAAAGCAAGCTGCACTAATAAAAAATAAACACAATTATGATTAGATTTCAGGTATACTTTTGCTTTTAAATGCTTTTTATTCACCTCAGTTTTAACCTTGTGCCTTTTTTTTCTCTTGGTATAAAAGAAAATGTAGGACATATAAGAAAAAAAGGAATTGAATGGATCTGAGATGCATGACATGTTATAATAATTTCTAAATATATATCTCAAAAGAACATATTAAAATTTTTTTTAATTTCTGGTTTTATATTCAGTGTATAATTAGAATGATCAAAGGGACTTGCACTGAAGGCTTTTAGGGTTTAAAAGCCAGCAGGCTCTTAAGAATTCTCAATCCTGCAAGCTGCTCTAAACCTTTCCAAATGTCACTTGCTATTGAACCAATAAGTACTCATGATCCGACCTCAAAATCACAATGAAACCATGATTAATAAGTAGAAGTATACAGAAGACAGCTCACTGAATTAACATCCTTCCCTAGCTTTTGGAAATCTTACAATGAATACCAAGCATGCTAGTGGCCACAGAAAAGAGAGTTCAAATAATATGAATTATTTATTATATTGTTAATGCAATCACATGATTTTCATAGCAAATTTCTCATATTTCATTTATATCAATATCTTCAAAAATTAAAACTTCCTATGTTCACATGAGCTAGAAGATTTAAAAACTGGATCAGAATGTAAAATATAAAAATCCATTCTGAGCATTAAACAAATGAATTTTATTTTTAAACTGTCTTAAAATATTCTACCCTTATGTAAAATGCAAATTCTGAAAAGTTCTGCATACAACACTGAGATGTAGGCAGGAAATTGCTTAGACATACTGAGAAAACCAATGGAAAAGTTAATATTGTTGATTGCTAATTCTCCGTTAAACAAACTACAAGATTCATAAAAGATGCTGGGAAAGAATTTTACAAGTAAGGCACAATAATTGTTCTCTAGGTTATGAATAAACTATAAGAAAAGTTAAATTTTAAGTTCTTCAAAACATTGTTACACTAATTCTCAAACTTTTTATCAAGTATTTTAATGCATTTATAATTTAAAAGCCTTAGGACCAAAAAATAAAGCTCCGCTTATCATTAGAAAATGAAACTACACACAAAGCATGCATAGCCAAGTGGACAAGCGAAATTTCTCAAGACCTGTGATCATGCAGAAGAGCAGCCTCGTCCAATAAAATAACTTGCAAAGCAAAAAGTTGAATCACCAAAAACAAGGCATTATTTTGCACACTTACCCAAAATACACCACAAACCTTTCAGTTTCTACCCTGTCAACACAGAAAGAAGTGTGGGAGAGAGGAAAAAGAGGTGGGGGCACCATTTGCCAAAATCTCACTAATACTGCTAGAAACATAGAATGGCAGGATAAAAATAAGCTGAAGAAAGTCTTTCTTCTTTTTCCAAGAGCTAGTCATGTTCACTTTATGGGAACTCTGCCCACTGGATTCTTTGCTATTGACAAATGCTAGCAAGAGGTTCGGCGGTTCCCACTTATGGAATATGACCCCATGGGCAGCCAGCATGTCAGGACTCATTGAAGACATTCCTTTCCTGGCCTCCTCCAAGGCGTCATGCCTGCCAAGCACTGTACATGCTCAAAAACTGCAGCAGCTGAGCAAATTTCATTCAGCCCTACATATAATTACTTAGTAGCTTTAATTAGGTTTAGAAAAAAAATTAAAACCTCCATCCTCAGATCTAAAGCCAGTTGTTCTTTGAGTTAGAAAAAACAAAACCCCAAAAGCAGAGAAATTTATACTTTTAATCATTTGCATAGCAATATACTCAAGAAGCTATGTCATCATATCTTTTAATTATGACAAATATTACCTAAATACAACTTTGGATCAGAAAATTGAAACACTTTTCCAAATCCCCAATGTATTTCATTTTCAAACATCCTTGAATAAAGAAGCACATGTCAAAATGTACAGCCCTTATGCCTCATTTTTAAAGTCATATATACCATTTATAAATATGGGGTTATATATCACACATATCAAAAATACTCTGAAATAAACTGGCATAATAAAATTGTTTTCTAATTTGGAAAAAGCTAAACAATAGTATTTTTAACTAGTATAATATTGAAAGCACCATAAAATGTTTAGTACCAGAGCAACTTTTGCCCATATTTAGTTGAAATATAGAGAATTGGAATCTGAATTTGACATTAAGAGAAAATTGTAAACTGTACCATAATAAAGTATTAATTATTTTTTTGTTGCAATATTGTATTGTGACTCATTGTAATCACACCTATTAGCATTCATCCATTCTTTCACTTAAGTTTTGTTAAATATTTGTAAAAGTAAGAGGAAGGTTTTGATAAAATATGCTATTTTAAGTTGTACATTTTATTCTTACGTTTATTTAACCAAATATGTCTTTGAACACAAATGTAATTTGCTCATTCTCGTTCATGCACAATTGAGATAATGCAAGTACGCACTAGTTACTAATTGAATTAAAATATTTTAATATACATTTGAACTAAATTCTTTAATTTGAAAAGAACCAATAATTTCTGTAATTTTCTACCCTATAATTTGTACTTCCTTTTGTATTGTTTCCACCCATAGGAGAGAGAAAAAAAGTAAAAAAACAAACAAATAAAAACTTAAAAATTATATTTAATTTCAAATGTTTATATAACATTTTTTAAATGATTATTTTGAAAGAATATAAAGAATAGTCATAAATCTGTGGAGGTATAATTTAAATCGTTTCTTAAACATTTAGTTGAGAGCAGAAACTCTCAGCTGAGCTAACAAAATTTCTATGGATTGCTACAGCTTTGGTTAACAATCAATGTTAATTATTCTATAGTTGCTTTTTTTTTAAGAAAGATTGTCTACTGATTTAATAGGTTCTCAAACCTAATTTTAAAAAAAAGGACATAAGTAAAAAAAAAATAGTTTTTATCTCATTACATTTCACTGGTTTTTAATCAAATGAAATACCTTTCCTTAAGATTTAATCTAAAATATATATTAAAACCATAAGTCATTTGATTTTTGCTGTTGTTTTCGATGTTGTTTGCTGGTTTTTCTGTTGTTTTGTTTTACTTTTTATGTAAGAAAGGAAGCAAACATAATGTGGTTCAGAAAGCAAACAAAATGAACAGTGAACACTGAATAATTTGTTCTCCGTATTATATATTTCTCTTTCACATAAAAACAAAAAAAGCAACTACTCATCAGTTTTTTAAAATGTTTTTAGACAAATCACCTACAAGGAAAAACCTACAGGGGGCTGATAGTAAAATATAGAGAGGTCCAGGGATATAAAAATAAAATAATTTTCACTACTTCAGTCCTGAATAATATAGTACAAAATATCTCTTGAATTTATCTGTGAATTTCACTGTTTCTAAATGTGACTTGTGCAAAGCCTTCAAGTCACAGTAACCTTCTCTAATATGTATCAACTTTAACATAAAGAGACCTGTAGTAGATAAACTTGGTTTTGATCTTAAAAAATCATTAACATCAATTAAACACAGTATTTTTTCTTTCGTTTTTGAAAGGATTTTCTGAATTACTGAAAGAAAAAAAAAACGTCTTTGAAGTCGTCATATTTTCTTAATATAAAATACCCACTCAAAAATGCTAAGTAAATTCTTATTACTACTGAAAAGGTACACACCTTACAGTTGTGTAATTTTTGGTTGTCTGGAAAATTAGTATTATTTAATGCTTACATTCCATGTACAGAAGAGAATTTCATTATATGAAGATTAATGCTTTCTTTTTATTCACTCACAAAAACTCTAATCCTTAGCCCTGTTGAAAATGAAGCCAGCAGAGCTGTTTGCTTAACCTAACATTTTAGATTTGTTGCTGCCTATTTTTTTTAATATAGCAACATATTAGCTATGCTGCAGATTTATCTGACCTGCCATAAATTCTCTGTGTAATGCTTCTTCACAATGACTAGCAGAGTAAAAGTTCTCTAAAGGAGAATAATATTCATAGTCAAACCAGAGCTGTCAACAAATAACAGAAAAGTCTGAAGGCCCATATAACAATATTTACTTGATTTTTTTTTTTTACTTTATATGTAGAAAAGAATTAAAACAAAAATCAAAATTATTTAGAACTCTAATATATAACTGTTAGTAGACATTACCTATATGGGTTATTACCTGTCTAGAGAAAGTGTTACAGTTTCATTCATTTCCGGTATGTCATCACCTTTGAGAGTAATATTTATTGTTGTGTCACTTTGCCCAGATAAAAACAAAACAGAGCCATTAAAGGGACCTATATCATCCAGAGTAACTGCTTTTGAATTAAAGCCAGAGGGCTTCAAACTCCAATAGACAGTAGCCTGGCCATCAGTTCCATCCCGATGTAAGGGAATGTATACCTTATAAAAAGAAAAAACAGAACAATTTCTTCTAAAACATATGCTTACAAATTACATAAGTTTTGCAGTTAGTATGTGCACATATTATTATGTGAATATATATATTCTATACAGAGAAGTAAACTATTAAATAACATAAAAATAATTCAACAAGCTTTCTCTTTAAACATGAAAATAATTTCATACATAACTATTTTTCAGTTATAATTACATTATAACTGCTTATTTTTTTCTAATCAAATTTATCTCCAAAATTATTCTCACCCAAAAATGTGTCTAACCTAGGATTTGTCTTAGTAAAAAATACAAATATTTTAAAAGCCAAAGAATCATGAAAAACATAGAATACTGCTAAAGAATAAATTTCCATCACAGGTTCTCTGAAAAAATAATTAAATTAATATCAATATACTAACTGAAAAATAAAATTTTATGATTAAACCTGTAAAATTATATATTATGCAAATGCATCCTAAAGTGACAGGGGGCAAAATAAGGCATTGTTTCTAACCGTACAATAAATGCAGTAGAAATAAAATGGCATACTCATAACATAACTCTGGGTTCCCTTGGCTAGTTACTTAATCTCTCTGATCTCAATTTTCTTATGTGGAATGAAGCTAATGATTCTTTATTTTGCAAGTTTGTGGTGAAGATTAGAGATACTTTAAGTAAAGCATCTACGGCAGTGCCTCTCCATAGTACGAGCCAAATAAATGAAAGTTATTATAATAATTCTGAAACAAATTGTATTTGGTAGTTTTGTTCAAGTGCAGTACACTTTAAATACATATAATAAAAGGATCACTAAAAATCATGACTGAAGTTTTTTCAAACAAAGAACATAAATGAATACTTAATGGTAGATATGCTATTCTTCTTATGCTCCTAAAAGAGGTACCCTCTTTTTTCTTTGCCCTTTAACATAGCTCATCTTGAAAAAGACAAGATATGTTCACTACTAACCATTCTGCTGCTTTGGCTAGCAACAGTCAGAAACCAAGACTAGTGAGCAAAGTAAGATTCACAGGAAAGACAAAAAAAATTTACAGAGGTCTGGGACCCTAAATCACCCTGAGGGAGTGTGTATGCCCAGGCTGTATACAGGACAATGAGGACAAAGGGAAACTCCTAATTTTTCTGCTGTTCTCAAGAGGGGAAGAATGCAGATCCAAGGAGCCCAAAACTTTTCCTCAAAGCTAATTTCCCTCAAGGGAGAAATATGAAATGGCAAATTTATAGCTTTATAAGATAAACAAATAAAAGCAGTTCACTCTTTAAGAACAAACTAAATACTTTTTAGTTTTTAGAAGGAAGCAGCATATTAAGAAAAATATAAAAAACCAAAACCATCTTGAAAAATAAAGCTTTTCTGCCCATTTATAGAATCTAATAGACCAACCAAGGAAATTGTGGTCACCATATTTTGACATGAGGCTTTGATAACAAAAACAAGTCCCTTCATTCCCAATCTAAACTCCAAGCCAATTTAAATCAAATCTAAGCTTGAGGGACTTGGAGAGGATCTCAGGGACAGACTGTGGCTCAGAGAATGGTAAGGATGAAGGACAGAGCTACCCCTAGAAAATGAAGACTTGGGAAAAATTTAGCCAAGGTGGGGGTGGGGGGTGTTATGTATGTGAATATGCTTTTATGTGTGTGTGTATGTGCAAAAATTTACATATATATAAAAAATTCCTAAGATTCAGCATTCCACAATTTTACCACTATCAAGCACAGGACCCAAGGCAGCCACCTCAGTCCTACCCAAGGCAAGCACACAGAGTACTCAGAGATGGAGTTGGTCAAGAACACCTGTGGTACCATGACATAGCCATTACATAAAAATGTTTATGTTCTGGTATCACTGTGACAAATGTCATAGCATTACCTGAAAGCAGTCACATCAAAATATCCTACTCCTGCTATGAACAATTAATTCTAATTTTATTCTGCTGAATACAGCAAAAGATGATGGAAAAATCACACACTCATCACTTACTTACGTAAAATGACATACTGAAGGTTGGAGGTAAATAGTAAAGCTTCTTAAGATTTGTTAACTCTAAATGCTAAACCTACTTAAAAAAACAGCATCTGTACATTACCTCAAACTCATTAGGCCCCATTAATAAGAAAGAGCCTACTTACCACTTCAGCAGAAGAACCTTCTGGTTCATGCAAAATGATTGGTAGATTGCTAGTAAAGCCAATTTCTCCATTTGCAATGGCTGGAGTAACCAGTAAAGAAATATTTCTAATCTTCCCAAATCGGGGACTTACAGGTGGGATTGGGGGAATTATGTTCACCAACTCCACAGTTTCCAACTAAAATAAACAAAAACAATAAGAATTGATAGAACAGAAATTTTTAAATTAAAATAAATAAAGCCTTAATAGCAAGGGACACCAAAATATAAATATGGGTAAATGTCAGCAATAGTGTGGCAACTTCATTCTCCTCCTCCATCATTCACCATCCCTTTTCAATCTCCTGTACTGGCTTCTTGAGCTCTTTCTGTTCCTCAACTATTATTCCCCAAGATTCTTCCTAAACCCATTATCTTATAGTTTCATGCCCTCTTCTTAATAATCTCTGGATTTCTCCCTCAAATTCCAAATTGTTATAACCAATCACCACTGGACAGCACAAAAATATCACACAGTCACTTTACAGATAGAATGTCTAAAACAGAAATCGCTACCTCTACTCCATGCCCACTCACCACCACCATCACTAGCTCCGCCATCTGCTTTTTCCTCCTTGCCGCTGACATAAAACTGCCTTGGCCTGAAAGCCAAATATCAGAAATTGTCCACATCTCCTTCCTCTCTTCCACTGATCAATCCACTTCCAATCAATCACCCACTCCCCTTCTCTGCCAGACAAAACCCAGTATCAGAAGACCGTTTAGAACTCCAATTGTAACTCGATGCATCTTTACACTCGGAGAAATGGAATGCATGTACAACATATAGTGTTCCTATAATTAATTAAGATGACCACCAGAGTAACTTTTCATGGTGCTCTCCTCATTTAAAATGCCCTCCCTTCATCATCTCACAAGTCCAAAAGGTACCCACCCTTAAAGACAAGCTAAATTTCTCTCCTCTTTCATGAAGACTTCCTTGGATTCTCCAGTCTTTATTCTTCCTCTCTCTGAGCTTCTACTGTTACCCTCCTTGAACTTAGAACTTAATTATAAATTTCACAGATTGCTTGTTTCTCATCATTTTGTGTGTTCCGGACTGTCACTTCCCAACAGGCCTGTAGAGCTCTTGTGGGTCTGTGTCCTCCTCAGCACTTTCTTAATATCAGGAATCTTCAAAAAGTTCGTGGAAAGATTCGTATTATCTTTTAAATCCATTTTCCATGAACTTTTTGAAGTACTCTCATGTAAGACATAGTCCAAAAACTGCAGCAGCTTTGTGAATATTTGTTAGTTTATTCCTCCAACACAAACTGAGCTCTAAAGGAATCCTGATATATCACAAACCTTCAACATCTTAAATACTCATGTTCTAACTCTTCAAAATCCAGTTCATCGATCCACATGGTGTTCACTTGAGGAGTATAGAAATAGTAACCATTATAGTAAGCAAAACCATAGGGATTTTAAGTTAAAATACAGTTTTGAACTTAATGAAACATTATGTAACTCCCACTCTATAGAACCTTCTGTTAGGCTCTGTAGTGTTGAAATGATGCCTCTAAGTAACCACCAGCAGAGACATGGGATTTAAGTTGATTTCCCACAAGTGGACAGGACTGGAACTGATCTCCCACATAATTTCATACTTTGTAATGAACAATAAACACCTAAAATGGCAAAAGTAAATGCCTTTTTCCAATGTCACATGTTTTGCTTTGAAAATCTTATACAAGAGAAAGACATGAATAATTCCATATTTGGTAAATATTCACCTGAGTGAAAAAAAAAAAAGCAATTAGATTGACCAATTTTGTCAAGTATTGGTATATAGACTAAGCCAAGTAAAATAAAACGTGATTCTTTAGCATAGTGTTTTTACTTTGCAAGATAAATAAAATGTAAAGATAGTTAAATTCACTTAATTGTCATTCTTTCCAGAGAAAAGGAATACATGTACATGTACACATATATATGTATTTATCTTACAAAATAGCACAAAGAATAAATGAAATACAAATATTTGAATGGTATGTAAATATAAAGGCAGGCATTGCTTGGAGGCAAATATGTTTCTGAAATATGCTGGTTATGTGTGAATAAGCACAAATTTGTGAATGAAGACTCCCATTCCTGTATATTCACAGAGAGCTAAACTGATAATATCGTTTAAAACAAGGATAGAAACAGTATATTTTTACTCAAAACTTTTCAAAGAGAAAGGAAGAAAAGTCGTATCTTCCTTACATTTATCAAAATGTTATAGAATTAATTCTAGATATAATATTTTTGAAAAATATAAAGAAGATATAGAAGTCTGTGAAATGAACTGATAAAAAAGGAAATGCTAATTTTACATGGGCCTTTTCTGTCTGGTTTCCTTAAGCATCTGCTAAATCAAACTGCTCCATTCACTCATAAACACTCATTCTTTGCTTTCAGATAGTTTGAACTGGGACAGCACATTAGTAACCCATGCCTGCCAAAAGTTGTATCTCAGACTAATGTATTTAGCTGAGAGGGTTACTAAAGAATAAGGAGCTCATGTCTCAGATTCTCCTTTCTTTAGTTTCATTCAACTTTCCATGCAGAGTGTTATGGTTCCTATTCTTGAGTTGCTCATCCATTATGTACTATACAAACCACATGACCTTCTTATTCCAGCCAGCCTTACAGAGCCTACAGCTGTTCTGAACCTCAAGGAATTTTGTCAGTGACTAATAATGCCTTTTTCCTCCCTAAACAACTGTTAAATTAACTGTCTGCACCATAAAACCTTTGTTTTTTTTAACTGAATAGAGAGATACATTAAGAATTGAGTTTATAATTAGTGATGCAAACATCTTTCTAACCCAGGATCACCAAAAATCAGATATTACATCCTTATTCAAGTTCTTCCTTAGTTTTCAAGTGTCATAAAAGTAAATTCTGTTGTGTTCATAGAATACTGAAGCAAAATAGCTAGGATAATATCTGACTCACAGAAGTTTCTTAATAAAGATTTGTTTGCATGGGAATTATCTGCAGCTACTTTGATAGAGATATTGAATATTTTCAAGACATTAAAAGTTGAATATAGAGGTTACTGATATTAGCACAGAGACAGGGGTCTCTATCCACAGTAAAAACTTCTCTTGAGGCATCATGAGAAAAGAAATTAGAAAGCTAAAAATGGATACAGAAGAGTTCTCCATAACCCAAAGACAACATTTTTGCATTATAAATTCTCAAACTCCTATCATATCACTGCAACTACTCCAGGAATGCCAGGATGACCAGGCACCAAGAAAGCAATAGCAACTGTGTAAAATCCTTGCTTCATTCAATTTGTTTTAATAATTTGGTTCTCATGTGAGTCACAGCCTATACAGGATGACAGACAGAAGGGAGAACTGAATACTGATATATGAGGGAAAAAAACCCTTAAATATATATTAATGAGAATGTTCGGAATTCAGAGTACACCAACAACAAAGACAAATGAGAGCACTGACACCAAAAGCAAAACAAAACAAATAATCTCCATTAAATTCTGAAATGCTAGGCTGGCCCATGGCTCACTCGGGAGAGTGTGGTGCTGATAACACCAAGGCCACGGGTTCAGATCCCTATATAAGGGTGGCTGGTTAGCTCACTGGGTGAGTGTGGTGCTGACAACACCAAGTCAAGGGTTAAGATCCCTTTACCGGTCATCTTTAAAAAAAAAAAAAAAAAAAAAAAATCTGAAATGCCACTCAACAAGTTATATCCCAGAGACTTGAAATCTTCCAAGTTTGGGAAATGCTACGCTAAGTGTGAACTGGCAAAATTAGTATGCATTTCCACATTAACAGAATTGACTTTAAAAAGCAAACAAGTTTATGACATGTTTTTGGGTAAAGCCAAACAAAGTGTTTTCTTAATTTCTAAATATATCTCTAAATATGTTCTGGTGGCACCATTCTAGTTGTGTTAACTTCCTGCTCAACAGGGTACAGGTCATGGGCTTGGCTGTTTTCTGTTATTCATTTCACAGATCCAGATCCCCTGCCATCTGGCCAGTCAGCCATCTCACAAGACCATTCCACTAGCCACAGGAGGAAACAGACACAATTGTGAATAAAGCTGTCTTCTGCGTACCCATCATTCCAAGAAAAATTCAAGGGTCCTCCAGAGACAAGTTATCCTCATGACAGAAGCACACATCATATCAAAATTTCCCCACTTGGAGGAGACACAACAACAAAATAATAATAATAATGAAAATCAGGATTTCCTGCCACTAGTGATAAAGACTTTGGAGAAGATGGCAAAGGCCTCCTTCTGGGTAGGCATATTACAAAAAAGCATCCCCTGCATACTGACAAATCCTACAGCCCCATAACTGCTCAACCACAAGTCCATTGGCCAAGAGTGAGTCCTCATGAAATGCACAAACAGCACAAGCATGAGCGGTGGCTCAGCTAAAAAAAGGCAAGAGTCTTCAGAATGAAAAAGCTCACAACACACCAAGTGCTAACAAGGTGGGGCACAGTCCTGTGAAACTCAGAGCACCAAGGAGAAGCTGTAAAAAGCTTTCAGAGATAAAGAATAGGTTGCCTAAAACATAAATCATTTCCTACCCTTCAAATTTCTCATCAGCAACTGTGGAAGCTAAAAGACAATACCTTCCAAGTTCTGAAGAGACCTTATTTTATCTAGAGACCTCTACGAAGTTTAACTTGGTAGAGAGTATATATGAGTATATAAAATTTGAGTATGTAAAATTTCACATTTTCAGCTGCTAAAGATTCAAAAATTTGCCTTGCATGTACCCTTTCTGCATAAGTATTTGAAGATAGATACATACAACAAAACTAAAACATAATACAAGAACAGAAAGGCAAGAGATCAAAAAAATTCAGTTTAGTAAAAACTGTCCCAGACAAAACAAGTGTAGAAAGCAGTTAGTACAGATTAACTCAACATTCAACGTGTACGGTGAGACAGCTGGAAGATGCCAGTAGAGTGAAGGTGGCATATAGAAAGGAGACAATTAGAAACTCCAGAGAAAGCAACAATAAATCATGAAATGAAGTCTAGGCAAAAATATGAACAAATTCAGATGTGGCATGATTCAAAGAAATTAATGGAATACGACATTTCATTTGATATATACTTCGGTTGGCAAAATTTATGGTGACAGATTTTAACTTTTTTTAAATGATCCATTCATACTGCCTGATTCTGTATTAAATTTATTTACATAATCAAAATTTGATAAGCATCCTTCATTGCTTCCTAATTTTCTAAATCAACCAATACCAAAAGCATGGCAATGTAACAATAGTGCCTATAAGTAACAGCAGATATTTTAAACTTTGACCATAAAAATGTTTTGGTTAACAGAAGTTAAATAAAACAGATAAGATGGAAGGATATGTTATGAAGCCCTGATTTCTTATTAAATAGTTGAAAGTCCAGAGATTCTATAAACAGTTAATAGACAAAGAAATAGATTTTTGAGAATATCGCTTAAAAGTATCTACAAATTTTCTTCACATTGTTTTTTTATTTCTCAAATGCTTTCCCTCAGTATCCATTATAAAAAGCATATTTATTCTACAAACCCCGTTCCTGTGTCACATTTTTCCAAATCAACTCAAAAGAATGGTGAATCTCTCTCTTCTGCTCTCCTCAAAAGTTTGTAAGTTACTCCATGATTCATCCATTAGTCTGATTTGCATTTCATGTCCAGTATACTTTTAATATCACCTGATTAAAATACTAACTTCAGTAGAACCCTTGTATTATTTATGTTTATATACCTTAGGAGCAGACATAGTTTCTCTTTGTACTCCCTGAATAACTTTTAGTAACAAATAGTAGAATTCAAAATATAAATGAGGGCAAAGTAACAAGGGCAAGATAAGTTAGTGAACTCTCACATAGGTAAGTACACATACAGTTTAACCAAAATTGAGATTAATCATTAAAGTACCTGTACTAGGAAGTGGGCCCCATTTTGAAGGAATGCATCATTTCTTATTGGTAATTTTGTAGTGAGTTGGGTTTTAGATTCAGGAAAAATGAGGCTATTTTTCCTGGATATATTTAAGATGCCATCTTTTGCTCGCAAGGGGTCCACAGCTCCAGTGGGAATATAAAGTGCAGAATAAAGCATCCTCACATCTCCTTTAGTTCCTCCTAGTCTTTTAAAACTCAAGGACAAATATCGTTCTCCTGGGCTGCTTTCAATCTTCTGGTTTTCCATAGGAAAAAATGACATTACGCCATAAACATCATCACTATCCTGAATGTAGAACAAAAGCTGCAGATAAAGGAATAAAATATTAAAGTGCAGAATTCTCACCTGTGAGATTACCAAACTCTATATTTTCTCAGCTATTCTGATTTTCAATATTTATTTATACATCATGTCTAGAAATAAACACTTCTTATACACTGTAAAGTAAAGATGAGCAAAAAAATAGATTTGAAAACTTTCCTAAATCATAGTTTGTGAAATGTGTTAAAGAGTAAAATATTTCTTTTCAGAAGGGACAATGTTGAGCTAGAGAAACAACCATCATTTCCAAAGCCAGTATTCTTCCTGTCACATCAAACTAAACATAAATTTGGTTTTTCTGATGAAATTCTTTGCCTCTCCTACAGCACAAATATTCACAAGAGTAAAGCATAACAAGAGATCTACCTCCGCAGGTTCGCTCACTTCTGCACCTCCTCGTATGGTATGAGGCAGAAGTTGAAGTAGATAAGCTTCTGCCTCTTCTGGAAGATCATCATTAACAACAATGAGAGGAACTGATGCCAACATCTGCCCTTGGGCAAAATGAAGAACTCCAGAACTTGGTCTGATGTCTGCTGTCACAGGTGAGGGATCACTGCTGTTCCGTGTCAACACCCAGTTCACAGAAACATTCCCATGGGTGCCACCGTTTCTAACCACTGTAATTTCTTCAAATCTAAAGTTTTTTTAAAAAGAAATACATAGTCACATAATACAATCTATTTCCCTAGACAGGCTTTTCCAATATCAAGTTGGCCACCAGACACCGATAAAAGCAGAATCCATATCACAATGAATAATTGTTTTTAGTATAATGGAGTAGATATGTTGCTGTGTTGTAAGAAACTATCACAATATGTACTCATTGGCATAATTAAATCACACTCAAAATAAGAGTGAAACTGTGATAGAGAAAATGACAAATAATCTAACAGCTCAGCATTGTGTCCAAAACCACAAAAATTAAATTTTGGAATAATATATTAAAATAATTATAGAAACAAGTTTAAAATAAATCATACCTTGATACTGTATCTTCATCAATTATAATTGTCCTTTCAAACAAGATACTGCTGAACGAGAGGACTCCATAAGGTTTGTCATTTGCCTTAATGGTGACTTGTACCACAGAAGGGCCTATTAGCACAGCATCTCCCTGTAAGGTATCCTTTAGTAACACAATATGAAATGATTCAGCAATCTCTGGTATGGTGTCATCAATTATTTGAAATTTCAGGTGATATTCATGAATAAAAGGTGGAAAAACAATAGTTGTATTTGGCTGAAGATCAATAAAGTCTAAGTTTTGGTGGGCATGTGTTGTTGAATTCCCAGTTATAACAGCATAAATGATTGAAACTTCATATTCATCACATCCAATCAGGTTTCCATTGTTATCCTTTCCACGAACCACTGGAATTATGAGTATGTGGTCTTCCTCAGGAACCAAATAAACACTCTGAAGGAATCTCACAGGACTATCATTTTTCTTAATGATGATCTCAACTGAATTCCTTGAGGTGTTGATCTCAGCTCCTCCTTCTACACTTTTCAGTTGAATCAAAAATATTTCATCATTTTCTGGTACCTGTTAAAGGAACATAAACAGTGGTAAAACTTTAAAAACTAAAACATCTGCAAAGAAACCAAAGTGTAAAAAGTCACTATGTTTCAATACAATTACATAGAAATAAAAAAATCTTAACTGCAAGGAGCAAATAGAGAGACTCCTTTAGTCTCCATTTACAAAAATATTTTCCAAAGGTAGATAATATATTTTAGATAGGGAAGGAAAAGCTAATAAAGCAATGGTATGAACAGGTAATGAAGTATAGGTACAATGTCTTTCAACCTTGATCACTCTTTAGGTAGCTCTAAAGATTAAGTAGTCAAAATAGACATAAGTTTTTACCAGTTTTATTAGATTGATATAGATAGAAGTAGCATTCAAGGTCTAATAATATCGAAGAATCTGGAAAGTATATTAAACGTTACATAAAAATTGTTAGTTTTCAACCATGTGAATTATTCTTGCTTCTCTCTAAACGGTTTCTCATTCAAGAGCTGAACAAATGACACCAACCATATGATTTCCAAAACACACATCATGCCCCTGGAGAACAAGCTATAAGAATCACTAACAGGCAAAACGTTGACATCGTTAAAGTGCACAGAAATCCTGGGGTTACTCTCTACTATGCCATTCAGGCTTTTCATTCACCCTAAATTCTATTTTATGTATGAAAGTGACAAAAAATGCATCTTTTTACCTACATCAGTAGCAACATAAAAAGTAAAGCTATTTATCTCAAAAAATAAAATGTTATTGGTTGATGATCTTTTAAACTTATAATGAAAATGTATAGTTAATCATCCCCCAAATTATAGCCTTTCCCATGTTCTGGAATTTCAAAACAAAAAGTTTTTGTTGGCTGCCAGACCAGATGAACTAGGGTTATCAATGCTACTAAATATTTCATTTTTTCAAGATAAATACTCTTTCCTAATAATGTCTTCTAATGCATTTTTTTTTCTTCTCTTGAGGTTTCTTTAAAATTAGGTTTCAGAATTTTTGTAGGATGGTAGAGGGAGGGTTATAAATTCTCAGCTATTCTTTTTTTTTTTCTTTCTAGCAATGCTTAGATTATTTTACAAAAAGTCATGTTTTCTCTTGTTTAGCTCAAGGGACATCCGTGCACATATTGTTCAAATTCATTCTTTCCTTAGCAGTCACACTAGCTGTGCCATATACCTGAATCCTTGGTAGCTTTCAATGTGAAATTTATGAATGGGAACATTTAAAATATCCAGACAAAAGAATATCAACTGCAGTGGAATTTTTCTTTGCTTTTATATAAAATGTTTAAGTTAGGTAAGTAGTACTGTTCTTGTTCAAGATTGAAATCACTAACAAAAGTCAATCATCAGGGTGTACAAAATGCTTAAATTTTTGTATTACATGTGGTCGCCAGTTATATTCAGTTTCATCAGCTTTTATATGTAAAATTCAATGTGAATTAAGAAAGGTAAATATTAACAAGATTAAACAGACAGCTATTTATTGCTAAAGCATAATTGATCACAATATACTAACTTTACATGGGACTGTGTTCTAGAATAATTTCAAATACTGAGCACAATTTAATAATTGACATAAAGTTCTCTAATATGTCTGTTACAGAGTCCTTGCCCCATTTAAGTAATTAACATATCCCACCTCATCATCAAGTACTGTCAAGTTATAAATTACTGTGGCTCTGCCAGGGGGAAAGGTGACATTTCCTTTAACTGGACTCAAATCTTCTTCAGGGGGATTCGGGCCATCCTCTACCTACAAAGAAACACACAATATAATCAATAAATACAAAATATTTCACAAGATTGAGAAAGCATTATTATGATGTCAGGTGACAAAAATCTGAAGGTTACTTGAAGATATTTTGCAAGAATTGTACTAACCTATATGTAAGTCTACCCTTCTAATTAATAATAAGAGCCTATAATGTAATTATAGATCTTGACTATAATTACATAAAACTATGTGGTTTCTAAAAAGCTATTTTTCACAACCATTATATTAACCCCCTCCCCCAAACAAACTCTATAAATATTTCTTCTTGGGAGGAAGGGTATTCAAGATTAGCATATTCCCTCAAGTAATGGAATCAAATCCCAGTTCTGCCATTGACTGTGTGAACTTAGGCAAAGTATTAAACAACTCTGTGTGCATTTTCCTCGTCTTTATAACAAGCATAATAATTTCCACTTCACAGGCTGTATATGATGATACAATAAAATCATTTATTTTAAAAATTATTTATTGAATACTGTGTGCCTGACCTCTTTCAGGTACTAAGGATATAGCAGTGAACAGAGCAAATTCCCTTCCACATGGCCTTTACATTTAATAAAAGGGAACAAAGGATAAACAAATGTGTATGTGTCAGATGATGGTAAGTATTATGCAGAAAAAATTAAGATGAGCATGAGGCAGACAGAGTGCTGGGAGTTGCTATTTATATGCAGTGATAATCAGTGTAAAGCATTTACAACAGTATATGGCAATATGAGATGCTCCACAAATGCTACTCATAATTATTCAAACGAAACAAAAGCCTACAGATCCAATAAAATATTTAACTTTAGGCATTCATAGATAAATTGAAAACATTATAACCTGGATGCTTAATCCTTTCTATAGCCAATTATTTCCTAAGTTTTCCCATATTTGTTATCAGAAATATTTTTTAAAATGTATTACCTAAGTGCATATTCCTAAATACATAAAAACTTGCTCAAGACTTCCTGTGTAGAACTTGCAAGACTATTGCATATTTAGTTGGTCTTTACTATGTTTTTCATGCATACTGCATTATGCTATTTCATGTTCTTGTGTAATTAACATAATCACCATCTGACACAGATACCCATGAGCATAAACAAAACTCTTCTATGCTTCAACAGAATTATGTTACATAAATTCAGGAATTGACTTTATTGATTACAGTTAATAATTACGATAGAAACCAGTATCAGAACTTCCTAATCATGTTCTGGATCTTATAAAACACAAAAATTATCTGAAAATTTAAATGTGTGTCTCTTAGAAGAGCAATTTGGCAACACAACGGTGGGCACGTGGTCAGTAGGCAATAAAATAGAATGGTTACAGCTAGCACCTGAGAAAGGCACATCACCCATTGCCTGTCTTATTCATTGCACGTCTGTGATATCTATGGACCTCCAGGGCAGAGTGCAACTATTGTTAACACCACCCATTAAGTGTACTGAAAAAAATGGGGGAAGACTACACATTAAATAATTTTATATCAGCCCAAGTAACCCATGGGTATTTTTAAAATTTATATCCTTGAAAAGTGTGTTATAAAGTTCTATGAATTTTATAGACTTAACATTATTATTATTATTTTATTTTGTGGTTATCCCATACCTAAAATGTGTTATGTTTCACATAAGTATAGTATATGCAAGCAGCAAAAAAAAATTTATATTAACCATGAAATTTATTGGATAACAAAACAAAAGTATTTATCTTTATTTTTTTAAGTGTCAAGTTGATTATACAAAATATTTTGATTTTTAAAATTGTAGGCATCTGGCATAAACTCTAAAAAGTATTAGCATTTAAGTGTTTCAGAGTAAACTTACCTCCAAAGTCACAATGACCATTCCATAGGTTCCCTTTTCCCTGATGAGAATAAGAGGCACAGACTCATTTCTGCCCCTCAGCTCACTCACTGTGATTGAGGAAGACTATTGGGAAGAGCAAGGATAGACAATCAGACCTTGAGCAATCAGAAGTAGGAGGCAGTAAAGACTTTTACCTTAGAAATACTAAATCCACAGACAAATCAACCCACATTGTAATATAAGAATGTAGTATTTCCTAGCATCAATTAACAATAGCTAATAAAAATGCTGAAAATTTAATGATAACACTGTAAAGGGGACATAAAACCAGTCATGTATAAGATGTAGGTTCTTGTCCTGGTTCTACCATCAACAAACTGTTTTGCTGAGTAATCTGCAAGGTTATCTAGTTGAAAGAGGACAAACTCAAATGCTCACAGGGGACCTGGAGGTCACAGAAATGAGTTATGCCTCCAGAACAAGGTAGCAGCTCACTGGCGCCACTGCTCCCAACCACTCTTTCCTCCTCATCAGCCAGCCTGTCACTGAAAAGCAGATGACTGCTGATGACTTTCAGGACATGATCACTGCAGGAGAAGAAAGAGTGAGGACTCCAAATGTTGAACATAAGGTTTGGCTGGATGAAACTCAGGGCAGAAGAGGAGGGGGAAAGCAGCTAAACGTGCATCTGCTAGGTGGACTCTCAGGTGACACTAAGTCTCAGCAGGCCGGTCCATAAACAGGACTAAGAATGCCTGTCTCAAAGGGTTGTGATGAGGTTTGAACAAGGTAATTCATATAAAGTGCCTCTCCGAGTACCTGATGCAAACTGAGGGCTCAATAAATGTCGGCTATTATTATTACCATCATCAATGTCATCTTCATTACCAATATCATCATCATCAAGACTGGAGACCAAGTCCAGACTATTGAGCACCTGCTGTTAGTGCAACAATTACTTAGTTTAATTTTAAGAACATGGGGCAGGTGCCCAATCAAAGGCTGTCAGAGGCTGCCTGACAGCACTGAGACCCTACATGTCAGGGACTTGGGACCAATGCCTGAAACTAGAATGCATTCCCAGACGCTAAGGTGTAGAAGGTAAAAAAAAACACCAAAGCTTTAAACAAGTCAGTATGAGGTAGGGGGTGATAAGTTGGAAGTGAGTGCAAAGAGAAAGTAGTATTGATAGAAATTAAGCAGTTAAGGGAGACTGCTTCACAATAAATAATTTCCCAGCATTGAAATAGAAATAATTGATTGATTAAATTAGTGTTTATAAATGACAACATAATGGAGGTTACCAAATATTTACTAGATTGAGGGTAAACAAATACCCTTTTTAGTAAATATCTACTGCAACTATAAGGATGTTATTTATCTATAGACCACCTTGTCTCAAAGATAAGTTAAGGTACTAAGAAAATGACATACAATATTACCAAATGTAGTGTAGTGATCTAAATTGGAAAAGAAACAAAAAGCTGGTAAGTATAACATCATATCTCCTTAATGATAAATAGTAACATGATTCAAAAAGATCCCATATCAGGAAGGTTACTGTATTCAAAAACTTAGCGGCCAAATCCAATTGTATTGAAGATAAATTTTGTTTTATTTTAGAGCTGAAAACAATTTCTCTCAAGCACAGACCTGTCTTGTGTGTTTGTTTCTAAGTATAAAACCCTCTGAACATAGGAGAAGCACAGGAATTTACTGTTAGGAGAGAGAAAATAAACTGCTGAGCAAAATGGAGGGGAATGAGATGGAGTTTTAACCTTCAGAAAATATTAATGGGAAATTCTCAGGATGGGGATTTTGAAGAGCTGAAGAGCTCTTTTGAAGAACTGTATCTGCTATTCACTTTTAAGCTTACTATAGACTTTTTAGTATTTTTAAATACGCTTTCTCATCTCCTAGTCATTCCAAATTTTCAGAAGAGTCTGGATACAGAGAACGCTTCATTTAAGTGGCATTTGAGGAAATCAAGCAAAAGGCACTGGGTTACACATCTGAATTGGAGACCAGCGAAGGGAGGTAATAAATGAGTCAGCGGGCTCATCATCATAAAGAAATTAGGACAAGAGATGACCACAATCATATAAGCTTCCTCAATATACAAAAATCTTAGGTAGAACAAATTGGACAGCCTACAGAATGTGGAATAGAAATAGAGTTAGAACAAATTACACTTAAATATCAAAAAACAGGATGACACTAGGTAACATCATGAAAAATAATCAAAAAAATTCAATAAACTATTATCTAGCAACTACAAGAATCATCAAATTGCAACTATACCATATTAAATGAAATAATTCCAAATGCATTGTCATTTGATAATATTGTCACAGTAACAGTCCTTGGCCATCCAAGCTTCACATTTGCTGAAGGTTTCTAAAATAAAAGCCCAAAAATAAAATAATAAATTAAAAATTAGAAAAAAAAATCATTTCAATAGAATTTCTGTCTTTAAGTAATTATTCAGAATATGAGAGTACTTCAAAAAATTCATTGCTCAGTAAAACATATGCATTGAAATAACGAACTGTGCCCCACAAAAATAAATACAAATAAAATTGAAAAAAAACTAATAAATAAAAAGTTCATAGAAAAATGGAATTAAAATATAATATTAATCTTTCCATGAACTTTTTGAAGACCCCTTGTATAAATAAAAATACAAATATACATTTAATGCACAGATTAACAAAAGATTCACACTAGTCAACAAAAAATGTCCCAAACGAGAATTTTTCAAAAAAGTTTTGAAAACCATTAATATGTCTCTAAATAATATAAAAGTAGATTTATAAGTACTTGCTGGCTAGTAATACTATATTATAAAGTATATTATAATTACTACAGTGTCATTACTAATATAACAGAGAATTAAGTACACAGTATGAAATTCTACTCAAATGTGATTTTTTTCTTATGCTATAAAAGGTGCTGAAACAATAATTAGTTATTCTATAAATCATAAAGCCAAATTAAAGATAAAATAGTAAAGCAATTAGTCGTAAAAAAATGGACAGAGTTTTTGGCAACATTTCCATTGATATTCAACAGCAACATAAAGAAATATGAAAAAAAGGGTGATTTACAAAAGTAAAAACATTTCAAAAAAAAGTAAAGGCATTTCAAGTATCATTTTCAAAAAAAAATTAATCATATTGACAATTATTCTAAAAAAATTCTCAATGCCTTTCAGAAAAATTAACTAGAATAGTATTAGCAGTCATTGCCTCAACCTAACAGATCAAGCCAATAAAGCTCAATTAAATCTTAGGCTATCCAAGTATTTTCCCAAGGGTACTCTGACTTTATTCTTGTGCACAGGGACCTCACAGTTCCATGCCGGCTTTTTTGTATCTCTCTCCATTGAAATTAGAAGTCACGGTCATTCTTTGTGCATCTGGTAGTGGGGAATGGATACAAGAGAAAAGGGCCAAAGACAAGGTTTTCTGTAGCATCTGTCATGGCAATTCCTAAGTAAGCTGAATGAATCCAAAAACTAGCCGTAAAATCTAAACAAGATTGTCTGAGGAATAACCAGACTGTGGATAACTGAAGAGGCTGTCAATTCTGACTTCTATGAAAACCACCACCAATCACCTGAATTGGCTTATCTCTAGAAAAATAGATTTTTAAGTGTTGCAAGATTTTTATGAGTTTAAGGGGGGTTGAAGGACTCACTTGTAATGTTAAGTGAAATATAAAAGTTTCATCAGGCTCTGGTAAGTCATCATCACATACTGCTATGTACACTGTTCTATTTGTTTTCCCAGCAGGTATAAAAGCTGCAGCATATGTGTCAAAAAAGTCACCAGTGTCTTCTCCATACAGCTATCAAATGCAAAATATAACACAGTATTAGGACAAGTAAAACTGATGCTAATTAGAGCAATCAAGAGAAAAAGCACAAATCAATTGTCACTAATGTTTATAGATAAGATGTACAAAAACATCCAACATAAATATTTTAAAATCATTTCTAGAAAAAAGCATTACAAAAATAAATGATTCTATACAAAAACATTTGTTTATGCTGTGGAAGGAAAAGAAATAATTATGGTAAAAGTAATAATTATATACGAAAGTAATGATGTACATTTTTTTCTCTGCCTCTTGATTGATCTGGAGTGAACTACAGCAAACCTAACAAGACAAAATGTAGCTAAAAGTCTCAAAAGAAGAGATAAAAGTTGCCTGCCAAAAACTGTGTCAGGGAAATCAATTATTTTCCCTATCAATTTCAATGAAATGGCTCTTTCCAAAACTTTCAGCCTTAAGCTGTATTTATATTCTCCCACAACAACTCCAATAAAAGACTCAATTCTTTTGGCATTCCAAACTTCTTAGTCATTATAGGATTTCCTTATCTTTCTAAGATCTTATTCTGTAAAACCACCATTGCTAATAAGATTTTCAGGCGAGTAGTAATTATGAAATTATAAAGGAGCAATTTCTTACGAAATCCAAATGAGATTTGTTTCATCAAAAGCTCAAAATGAATAATTTAACTACTAGAAAAAAATATGATTTATTACAAATAAAACATGATGGACATGTAAAGGGAAATTTTAGTCAATTTCTAGTTCTTACTTATAAATACAAATTAAGTTTTAAATACTTGAGATATTCAAGTAAGTCATCAAGGGTGTTTGAACAATTGTACTCACTGTACTACAAAAAATGGCACAGTCTTTTACAATGTATTATCAAGAGCCAATAAAACAAACAGAAAAACACAGGATCCAACCTATGAAAAGATTTACCAAGCCAAAATATGAAAAAATCGACACGTATGTCAACAGTTTCACCAGAGTAACATTCACAATAGCAAAAATTAGAAGCAATCACAATAAAAAACAATTGAGGACAACAACATCAAGAAAAGTTGTGAAAAAAAAAAAAAGAAAAGTTGTGAAAATGACAGAGCAACCTGAAAAAATTATTAGGAGACAATCAAAAGTATATGAAAAAGATTATAAAATATAATATCTGAAGTAAAAATAAATTCAGTAAATATACATGTCATAAATTAAAGAAAAACTAAAAGCAACACATGAAATTATAACATTGGGTTAGTTTCATAGGTGGTTTTTCTTCTTTTTCTGTTTTTACAATGTTTCATAATGTGATAATTTAACCTATTTCTTAAAAATGTATTTTTGCAAACAAAAATTTCAAGTACTTTCTGCCTCAAATATGGCAATATCTTTAGTGGTTATATGATGTTACTTACTGGTTAAAAATAGGCACATACCCATCCATGCACACGGAATCCATTCAATTACTAAACTGTGTGCAAGGTAAATCAATAGTTTAACAAATTCTACCTAATTTCTACTTCATTAATATACTTAACTTCTCCCACAAAAAATCTCTCCAACATAATTAAGGTTTTTTTAATGCCATTCTTCTACTTTAAAATATTCCATATATTTTCTCTAGATAACTAAGTCTGAGCAGAGATAGCTACATTCCAAATTACCCCCCCAAAAAGTTCTCATTTTAAAATAAATATATGAACACTTTAAAATAATCAGTCTATGTCTTTAAAATACTATTGTCAAATGCACATGGCCACCTTACTCTATAAACTTGTAAGAAACATGAATAGTGTTATCTGCAAATCATAATGAAACTACTCAAAATTTCAAACAGAAAAAAAAGAAAGAAAGAAAAAGAAAAGAAAATCCTTGCCATTGAAACTGAGAAGTTTCATATCTATTTCAGTAAGAACAGAACAACAATTATATCTTACCGATACAATTGCAGTAACATTTGTTGGCTCTCCTATCCTTTCAATGACAAGACGAATAACTGTTGTGCTTGTTTCATTAACAACAAACTCTGTTTGTCCAGCAAACCTTATTTCTGTTTCTCCAAATACAAGAGGGATGAATAAAGCTGAAAGAAGATTTACTAATAAAGATGCAGAGGGCATCCCTACAGAAAAAAAGAAAAAAATGTATTCACAAAACATATCTAAAATATTTTCATTAGATTGTGCCACCTACAGATATAAACACAGGGTGAAGAGTTAGACATTAAACAACTAAGACATAAATACATCAAATACTAAGCCATCCAACTCAAATGTGTGATGCAAAGTCACAGTCTCTTCTTATGGTTCTCTCTTTACTATTAGTGACTACTTTTCAAAATAAAGTAATTTTAAATTTTTTATCAAGATTAAATTTTTAGAAACAAAATGCCAAGATAATAGTTATAAGTTAAACTTATTTGTTAAATGTAGTTTATTTAAAATTTAATTGACATCCACACTTTATTCTAAGAAAAACCTAAGCACTGACATGGAAATTCAATTAAAGTCCATTTTTCCCCAAATCAAACTGAAATACTAACCAAAACTAAAACAGCTGAAGCTAAAGCTTTAGCATTAAATTGATTTCTTGGTTGGTATCTACTTTATCCTTAAATTTGTCTTATTTGAGATTTTTAACTTAATTTTTAGTTATTGCAAGGAACTGCTAAGGCTTTCAAAAAAGGGATAAATTTCCAGAACTTACAGTTTTTCCACTTTACTAGCTAAAATACTAATACTTTTTAGAAAATGTCCACGTCTCTTTAAAACAAGAAAATTTGGCCAAGTGCATATTTCTTTCTTTTCCATAACTTCTATTGTTTCCTTCTTACCATAATGTGTGTGTTTATGAGTCATCAACATGTTTCTACTTTCAGCTCTGTGTGATTCACATGCTTTCAAAAGCAAAACAGCACATTGGCCTCTTGAAAGCAGTGCTGTTTTGTAATGTAGATATACCTCTAAAAATGTGAACAATTTATCTCACAGATCGTTAAGATTCCAATGGATCTATGTGATCAGTCACACGAACATAACAAGTTCATGTGTTTTAACGGAGAGTTGCATTATGCACTCTATGAGCCAAAATGCTCCCTATTCATCTTTATCTTGGCCAAGCAGTAATAAAATTTTCATGTATGGGGTATTTCCACACAGCTACACATGACTTTACATTTAGGAATCACCAAGTATGTGAATTCTTCATATATTTTAGGGCTTAAATGCAATTTTCTCAGTCAAGTAGATTCAAACAATGTCATCTTTGGTTGCTCAATGATGTTTCACATGCTTCTGATTGCAAAATCCATAGACAGAAATGCAGAGTTCAGATGGAGTCCAGAAAAGGGCTGCAAGCCAATAGGGACAGAGACTCTGGTGGGCTAGAACTTTTCTTGCACCTACCCCTTCCCTCCAAGCAAGCCTGCTCTGGGACTCAGGAACTTAGAAATAAAACAGTTCTCCTTCACCAGCTGCAAACTCTTCCCTAACTTCTAGTCCAGAAATATTCATGGGAAGAAAGGAAATGAAAAAGATAAGAGAAAGGGAATGAAAAAACGCAAAGAATGGGTAAGACAGGAAATTGGGAGCAGTTTTGATCTAAACCAAAGCCAACTGAAGATCTTTTGTGGAATTTTATGGCCAGAATGATTTAAAGAAATGAACCAGGGAGGATAAAGAGGATACAGAAAGCAGCAGTAAGAAGGTAGCAACCTGGGCCTTGGATGCAAAAGCAAAAGTTCAACTTTGTTCTACTGTGACTTCAAAAGAAAAAGACCTTGAACAGGTGTGATAGAACCCTGAGTTGAGTGAAGTAAGAAGACATCTGAAGTTCAAAGTGAGAAAGAGTGAAAGTGAGATTACAGCATGAGTGGAGAGAATCATGAACAAATGGGAACAGTTCTAAAAATCTGTCCTGCATAAGAGTTAACTCAGGCATTTGGTAAAATGCTAATTCTCACTTTTGGAAATTCTGATCCAGTGGGTCTAGTGTGGAGTCCAGGAGTCTGCATTTACAATCAGCCCTGTTGATCCTTGGGATACACTTTGAAAAACACTGTCCTAGAAAGTGAGGAATAGTGTGAGGAGTGTGTCCTAGAGGGGATATAAAAAAGGCCACATTTGTAGCTTTAAGTTAACTACTGAATTTTTCAGTGCTATATGTGTGAACTTACTACAGACTTCCTCGTATGTTTTTCCACATATTCTGACTTTGCATTTTAAGATTCCATGCATTCTAAAAGAAAATTGTAATGACCTGTAGAAAATAATCATAACACCACATGCTAATAGTATTGTTTATGTACCTTATACACATTGATGCATTTAATCCTCACAACTCTTCTATGAAGAAGGCGGGAATATCATTAACCTCATTTTATAGCTGAGGTAACTAAGGCACAGACAGGTTCGTTAATATATGCAGTGTTATTCAGCTAAGCGAGTGGCTAGGCAGGGTTTGAATCCAGGAGCCCACGTTCGGACTCTTCACCCAATAACCACACCATACTGCCTCTTACCTTTTACTCCTACAAATCACAGTTCTCCATCTTGAATAATATAATAGATCATTTATGCTACATGTTTCCAAGCATTCAAATATTTTAAACGCATGCACAATAACCAAAACTGCCATAAAACTGCATAATTATGTCTCCTAAAAGTCTGCACCTTATTATTCTAATAAACATTACACTTATTTAAATGATACTAGAGTTCTCTTGACTAATTCAAATATTTAACATCTTTTAATGTTAAAACCAATGAGTTCAAATGCTGCATTCTTACAGTTTCCCAGGCAATTAGAGCTCCAAAATCTTGTATTTAAGTCAGTAAATTCATTTTAAATTGGCCCACATCAGTGAGTTATGAGATTATGCAAAATGAACAAACAAGCATGATTGGAAATGCCTCAAATTCTGTGAAATCATTGATAATTGCATCTCCTTTCCTTTCATCTTTTCACACTGTAAGAAAAGCTGTTGGGGCAAAGCTTGCATACAATAGAAATTAAAAGATGAAAAAAACTTTGAAAATGAAGTTCCCATTATAAGACAAGCATAATTACACAAGTGCTGAGTAGTTTCTTTTTTAGAATAACTAGGTACGCTTTCCTTTACCATACTAAAAATCCAGTCTTTGGATTCCCTGTATTCTTTATTAAACTCAGAAGACTACATATTAGTAATTGACACAACACATAAATATTAAATCTATTTCAGGTCACTTTTTCTCTTAATAGAGTTTAAAAAATTTTACATTCCCCATCATACCGCTTGTTTTAAATTTCTTTATAAAATAAACTTTAAACAACGTTATGTTTAAAGATCATACTGTGCATAATTCATATGTCACAATTGTAAAAGAATAATTTTAGCATCACTGACAACCTTCCTCCTCTTTGTAATGCCACAATACTCCAATGTCAAATCCTCTCATTTCCAATTGTCTTCCATGTTTTCCTCACACCTTCCACTCTTGCTTGATATGATTCAAAGTAATTAAAACTATTCCTGCCAATAGATCTCTTATCTCTTAATGGACCTCTTCTCATGTTAAGACAATATGAGATTTGGGTTATTTTCTTGCTTCTTATTTCCTGAATTATACTCTGAAATTCCAATAGAGTCCTGATAACACACAAGTACAAAGTCTCTGGTTCTTGAATTCTAGTAATCATATTCAGTCCATCCAACAAGTCCCCTAATGCAGCAAAGTAAATTTCGAAATTAACATCTGGAATATATTAGAGTAGCTCTTACAATGCAAACTGGTTGTTTCTGAAAGAGCGGTTTATTGTTTGGAATAACGTTCGTATACTGAGTGGCTACCAAAACAGCCTGTGCTAATAATCACTGAGGACACAGAAATACTTAAGAGATGGTCCTTGGCTCCAAGATACTCACAGGGATGGACATATGATTCAGACCAGGCCAAGCAAAGGCAAGAGGACACAATTCTGAGATGTTGCTTAAGCACAGGGATGTAGATTCTCTCTACCAGTGGATTTGGGATCATGACGATGATTGGGGCCAGTTTTTCCTACATTCTGGAAATAAAGCCAATACAGCTGAAGACAGAGCCAAAAGTTAAAGAGGAGCCACATCTTAATAATCAGGCTTAAGTTCATGAATCCAGCTTTACCTTAGGTTGTTCAGTTACTGACAAATAAATTATATTTTTTGCTCTAGCTAGTTTGGGTTGGATTTTCTGTCACTTTCAACATCAGTATTTATGCACCAATTTCCCATCTGTAAAACTGCAATCTCATGTTAAGATATACCAAAGGGAAGCTCCTCTTTTCCCCATGCTAACATTCAGCAGTATTAGTCTTCTCTAAGCACTTGTGAAAGGACACCACACACACTATCTTTCCTGTACTCATGTAATTACTACCACCATCTATATTCACAGTCTAATATTTTCCCCTCACCTCACAACTGGCAATGACTAGTAAGGAAACTTAGGACAGTTAAACAAATCAAGGATGTCTTCAGAATAGAACACAACAGGACAGGAGCACACCACACTGACTCAGTGTCCTGAAAAAGTTAATGCCCTTCCAATTGTTACCAAGAAACCCCAATATCATGCTTCTTTAAATTAGTCTGGCATTAATTCCTTTCTATTGCTGTTTTTCAGGATGCCTCTTTTCTCCCTTTCAAAAATCCACTGGTATTTGCTCAACTTTATTCCTCACTTGGATTACTTAGCACATAAACACATTAAATGTCATAAAACAACATTCATCAACAGCAATGTGTCATAACAGCCATTAAATTCTAAATCCTGTTTATCTAGAATAGGACCTTCCTCCCATCTTACCTCATATTAATGAGTACCTTACGAAATATAACAAGTTCAGTATATTCTGAGTAAATGGGAATAGTCTATTTTAGGCCTCAATAACTCTGTAGAAGCAGAGTAGAATAAAAAACAGTGTAAAATAAATAAATGAGAGTCAGGACCCAATAGATAACAATGTAAAGGAAAGGCAAGAATTCAATTGATTTTGCAGTAATTAACTTCTATAAGAATCTTTCCTCAATTTGAAAGTTAATTATGTCTTTTAAGTTTCAGAATAAACAACTGTACAATATCATGAGTGATGGGACAAGGACCTGAAAAGACAAATACTATTAGTACAGAATTGAAAGGATGCATTGACCTTTCAGCTTCAACTTTTGCCTTGTCAGTGCCATAGCAAGCAGCTTCTCACGGTGTGACCACCAGGTAATTAATACTGAAAATATGATCCTAATGGAGCAAGGTTTTCAGGTTTAGAATTACTTGAATTCTATTACATTTTCTAAGGGGCATTCTAAAACTATAGTATTACTCCTGTGGAACAAGAGAAGTCTCGTCATTCATATCATCAATTATTCATCCTCTAAGAATTCTTAATCTGCACTATTTGTATTTGGCATATTCTGCAAAAAATTGACCTTTTCTTTCTTTCATACCAATACAGTATTTAAGTTTCCAATTTTTAAAAAAAACAAAATAATCTAATATTACAAATTGAGGAAATGCTAAATATTTTCTAAGATAAAAGAGGACAGTTTTCTATTGAGATTATAGGTAATGTTACTACCTTTCATTTTCTTATTGATTTAATTTCAAGTTTTAAGAATACATTTTATTTTACTCAACTTCGAATAACATATATGTGCACAGCACAATATTAAAAAGGAACAAGAAAGTAAACAGTGAAAAGTAACTCTCTCTCACAGAACCCCAACCAGCCATATGCCTCTCCTACCCATAGTCAATCATAGTTGTCGACTTCATCTGTATCTCAAGACTCAGACAAAATGTTCATGCTCGCATGTCTGAGGTGAAGACTGTCTCAAGAACTTTCTAAAATAAACTCTTAAGAAATTCTTTCTTTAGGACTGCAGAAATTCAGATAAAATGCTCTCAAAAGAACGCCTGCCTAGTAATGGCATCTCCACCAATTTCAGTTCTCCTACTAATTTTTTTCATTTACACTATCACTTTTTCAATAGCTAAGAATTTAATAGTATCTTGTTCTTTTTTCATTAACCCAATACTTTTTTATCTCTCAGAAAAGTACTGATTTTTTTTTAAGTTTTCTCTTTGTAGTCTCTGTTACCTCTAAATTATTTTGATATTTATTCTGGCATCTATCTTCTATATTAGATTTCTTCAGATATCTGGTAATTCTTGGTCATTTGCATATTCTTAAAAAGTAGGAAACAAAAATGACCAATGGATGCTTTGAACGTATGGATCTGAATATCTGCATGTGATTGAGAATAAGAGACCGAAATGCTAATTGGAAGTCCTGAGCTTGTGTGGGAGGGTGTAATTTGTCAACTTTGGGTGAAATATGTGAACCATTGGAAGGTCCTGATTTTAGTACTATTAGAGAGAACTTTACTCATAGGTTGATCAGGTTCCCCAAAGAAGAATCTTCCATTCTCCCATCTAGAAGGTACAGATATAATTACCAAGACTTCTGGGACCCAAAGGAAGGAAAAGTATTGGAGGCTCAGCATTGCCATCATATGGTGACTCAGTCCCCTGTTTTCTTTAGGGATCCTGACCCTCAAACATTCCTCACGTCACCAGTCAAGAGGTCATGCTTCACCTTTCCTGGAGAATAAACACCAGAGTTGGGAGTGGTGGGTGGGGAGGACTCTGCAGTAGGATGAGATGGATGATGATTCTAAAGATGCCCTGGAGCAGTTTTTCTCTCCATCTAGTTGCTCACCCACTTCACCAAAGTTATAGAGGTACCTGGTGCTACTAATTCCTGTGCTTTTCCTGGATTCTTCTATGCAAATCTGGCTATTTCTCAGCCTGCTACCTTAGATTTAAGCTTTCTTGGGTGTGCTAAGCCAATTACTACTCATCCATCTGCCTTCTACCTCCAAAACTGCATTACTATTGCTTCCTCTCCTCTTCCTTCTATCCTAGTGGGTTTATATATTAAAAAAACAAAACAAAACAAAAAATTTTTCTATAAAGTTTTAGGTAGACACAATGTTAAAGTTGTACATCTAAAGTTAGTATTTTTCCTAATTTTCTTACGTATTCAAGATCACTTTAAATCCTGTCTGCCATGGTTCTACAAAACATTTTGGAGCCTCTCATTAAGTGCTTCTTATACTCAGCACCGGAGAAATGCAAATCAAAACCACATTAAGACACCATCTCACCCCAGTTTGACTGGCTATCACCAAAAAGTCAGAGAACAACAAATGCTGGCAAGGATGTGAAGAAAGGGGAACCCTCCTACGCTGCTGGTGGGATTGTAAATTGGTGCAGCCATTATGGAAAATGGTATGGAGATTCCTTAAACTACTACAGATAGAACGGCCATAAAATCCAGCAATTCCACTGCTGGGCACATACCCAAAGGAATGGAAAGCCTCATGCCAGAGAGATACCTGCACCCCCATATTCACTGCAGCTCTATTTACAATAGTGAAGAGGTGGAACCAACCTAAATGTCCACCAGACATTTGAATAAGGAAAATGTGGCATATATACACAATGGAATATTACTCTGCCAGAAAAAAGAACGAAATATTGCCATTCGCAGCAACATGGATGAATTTAGAGAAAATCATATTAAGTGAAATAAGCCACGTGGGGCCGGCCACATGGCTCACTCGGGAGAGTGAGGTGCTGGTAGTGCTGAGGCCATGAGTTTGAATCCTATATAGGGATGGCTGGTGTGCTCGCTGGCTGAGCGTGGTGCGGATGTCAACAAGCCAAGGGTTGTGATCCGCTTACCAGTAAGAAAAAAAAAAAAAAAGAAATAAGCCACGTGCAGAAGAGAAATACCATATGTTCTCACTCGTAAGTGGAAGGTAAAATAATAAACATATAAATAAAAGAAAGATACAACATTCACAACAACACACTGAACTTTCAAAAGGACAACTAAGGTACTAGAAGCAAGAAGGAAGGGGGGAGGAAGGAATGGTTAAAGGGCCACGAGTAGCACTGACAGTGTATATTATAGAATATTATAATTATTCTGATTTGAGCATCACATATTGTTCATGAGTATTGATATTCAACTGCACCCTACAGATAGGCAAAATCAATGATGTCACAATAAAATAACTCAACTTTAAAAAGGGCTTCTTACAGTTTATTTTTATCACCTTCATATTTTCAATTAATTTTTTTACTCTTTCTCATACTTTTGCCTGATATCAATCATGAGAGGATCAGTAATAATCAGGGAGCACTGAACTGGAAGTCAGAAGAGCTGGGGTCTAATCCCACATTGGGTGATGAGTTTATTTGTGTTCAATATACTATTCCTTCCCCTTTTTTGTATGTTTGAAATTTTCTATAATAAAAATCTTCTATTAAAAAATCTTTAAAGGCTTCTAATTGCACTTAGAATAAAATACGAACTCTATACCATGAGCTACAAGACCTAGCATAAACAGGTCCTACCTTTTCTTTCTAGTACCTCTGCCCCCTCACTTGCTAAGCCACACTGGTCAAGCCCACTCCCATGTTTGTGCCACAGCTGGTTCCTCCCAAAGCCTAAGACTCTCTTCTCTCCTACCTTTCACATGACCCTTTCTCATCTTTTATGTTTTTGCTGAAATGTCACCTTTTCAGAATGACCTTCTGTCTGTAAAGAAGCTTATCCTCTGATATCCTTCTCTCAGCCTTTTGTTTCCTCCATTATACCTATCACAATTTGTATCTATTCTGTCTCTCTCCTTAGAGCAAAAACAGTTCAGAACAATGACCTTACTCATCTTGGACACCTGTGCATCCCTGGCACCTAGCATAGTCCATGGCATATAAGAGTCCCTCAAGACATGCTTATTTAATGAGGAAATGTGTGAAGGAATAAATTAACCCATCTTAGAGTAATGGAAAGGTAGGAAAAGTATGGAGTAGGGAAAAAACAACTGACTCTCTTCATTCTGCCTTGCCTTACTTAGTTCTGTCAGAGCCAAACACAGTTGTCTGTACTTTGTACTTTGATTCCAATGGCATGGGAATAGACATAAGGTTCACAAGTATTGATTACCTTAAGAAAAAGTATCTAAAACATGTATATAAGGCAAAAGTGTGTGGCAGATACTTTCAGTATCATACAAGACCCACCCAAGATTTAGAGAAATGTACTTTGTTCAATCAACAATTGTTTACTATTGGTAAAAGATCCCAGACTTAGTGAAGTTACATATAAATTTGGAAAATTTTGTCTGGTAAAGGCACAAGTAACTTTTGTCCAATGAAACAGATGATCCATGGGTTACAGCTTTAGTGCCTGGTAGGACATGAATCAGTTTTAAATCTAACCCAGAAATCTTAACCCTTCTTTACTAATTTTCTTTTAACTCATGTAACTGGGAATCTGATTCCTACGTTCTTTCCAATATATTTAAACTTGATATTTTCCATGAGACTGTGTATTCCCATTTGCATGAATCACCAAGAAACAGTTCACAAAAGCTTTTCAAGCTTCTTATATCTGGATTACATATACCACCAAGGAAACAGGAAGTACCTTGTACAGACGCTTCAATTGTAGAGTGATGTGGGGCTCTAAGAAGACACTTTTATGCTTTTTCTATCCCACTTTTGCAAAGCACAGAATGAAAGCTTCACTATTCTAAATCTTTCAAGGCAAATTCAGAGGCAATAAGTAAGTCAAGATTTGTTTATGTAGCTGATAAATCAGTATGTGACAGTGTTTCTGTCAAGGAGTAGTAGTAGGACATGCTTTATTGTTCCTCTGAAATATCAGGATCAAGTGTTTGGCTAAGATATCTTGAGTCACCATTAGACGGTGCCCTTCCATCTTCAAAACAATCAACAACAATTTCTCAAATTATGAAGAGAGATCTTAAGAACTTAAAAATAGATTTTTTTTTTGCCACCTATAACTCTTCACAAACAAATATAATCTTGTAATTCCACACAGATCTCAAAGACAAAAGCCACAAGAGCAATTTATTGCATTTAAGATCTCACTGAAAATAGCTCTAATGAGTTCTAGTCAAACAATATTTTCCCCCTGAGATTCAGTATTACCTAAAAAAGTAAAATATGATTTCTTTCAGACACTTTCTGTGAGTTTCTTTCTCTTTTGTGCCTACTTATTGAAAGTAGTCTGTTTTTACTAAGAAACTAGATACCTTTGTTTTCTATGAATTATTTGCAATGATGGCAGGTAAAGAGAAGAGTAAAAGGTGGAGGTTCATGTTATGAATCTAGAGGTTTCAACCCAGAGGCTTACAGGTGTGTTTTTTTAGTTCAAACTGTGTTTACAAAATGATACTAAAAGACCATTTTACCAATATTTAGATTTTGAAGATTTCATATTTTAGAAAATAGACTTCTAGATTATTTTGAAAAATTACTAGAACTAGCAAATCTGGGTCCCCATTTCGCCATGGCATTAAATGGATGGAGCTAAGCAGCAGCTGTTTTTTCAACAGAAAATTTGCTCTCCTGTACCCTCCCACCGTCTCCTCAGACTAGGGTCAACGAAGAAAGTAAAATATTTCTCTCATCCATGTCATTCAAAGGTAGAAAAGCAGACACAGCGTGTGCACACACACACACACTCACATACCACTTGTGGGCTGCCTCTCTGCAGTGTCCCAGAAATTTGACTTTATTGACAATGGGAAGCACTCCTGGCAGTGCCTAGGTGGGGATCCTATCACAGATGCCACGAAGCCTCTAGCGGGACACTGCAAGTGCCCCCTGGGATGGTGAGCCCTCAGACAACTCCAAAGCAGGAGGTAAACATCAGACCCAGAGTCAGCCTTGGGCTCTAATGCAGTCTCTGCCAACCTTCACACTGAAGGAAATGCAACAGAGCCTGTCAGGTACACCATTCGAGTGCCCTGCCAAATACCAGCTGGGCAATCTTGTACAGTCACTCAATCCCATGAGTCTACCTCCTCATCTGCAAAATGAAGTCATAAGACTACTGATTTAAAGGGTGATTTTCATCTTGGACTTACTTACCAAGTCCACAATTTTTCTGTTTTCTAACTCACCAATTTCTTCTTTAATCTTTTTCAATTCTCTACCCTGATTGGTCTATTGTTGTACTAATTATTAATTTTGTTTTACTTTTTTTTGGCTGGTACAGGGATCTGAACCCTTGACTTTGGTATTATCAGCACTATGCTCTAACCAAGTGAGCTAGCCCTAGTATTTTTTATTAAGATTCATAAATTGAAAAACAATAGTTTTCATTATTCTTTAGTCCCTAAAGATATGCTTTTGCTCCAAGTATAGATCTGGCTGCTTTCCAACCTATGGCTCCAAGGACCTTTTGGCTGGTTACCTAGCTCATAGACCTGTGTGTAAGGGGTCTGGTGACCCAGTCTGGTATGTGAGGGGTCTGGGGACCCAGCCTGGCATGTGAAGGGTTTGTGACACAGTCTGTGAATGGGCTTGAGGGGTCTGTGAGCTCCAGACCCAGCCCTCGCTCAACAATCAGCCCAGTTGGGAGGATTACTGGCAGGTAAAAGAGCCCGACAACTGGCTTGTCACCTAGCTATACAATTGGTGTCACGAACAGGATTAAGAGTGCTACAATTGGTGATGTCGACAGGATTCCAGACATTAGCCCCGGCGTAGCTTAGCAGTGTAGCTAGACAGGTACAAAGTTGACTTTCACTAGTTGTATACAATGTGTAAAGGTCAGATCAGGAGAAGTTAGCTTATTCATCATTACAATACAGTAGCATCTTGCAAGTGGCCACACTGGCTAAACATATGGTGTTCAAATGAATTAGGTAAAGCCCTGGAAGAACATTTATGGTCCAACTAAGTACTGTTATCCCTCTTTTTAATTTGTAAGGTATTTATGTGCCATGTCATCTATTGTCAATGCCAGGAGCCATTTTCCTAACAAGATACTTTTTAAATACTCAATCCCTTCAATTAACAATTTTCAAATTTTCCACAGGGCATCCATGATTACACAAATTTCTGTTAAAATAAGAGCCTTAGTTTGAAACCAAAATATCTGATCATGTTCTACTCTTTCCCCAACTTCTACAATCCTTCACGACTTTGAAACTTGTAAAAACTAAGCCTAGATTACAAACATTTCCATCCCAGGAAGTTTGACGACAATGACTTCATGGTATTAATTTATTTCTCCATCTGTTTCACACAAACTGAACTTGTGAAAAAATGAGTTCCATGTCATCTCAAGATACTACAATGTTTTGTCAATATACTTGTATCTCTAAGGGAAAATCTCTGAGATAGAGATTCTCTGGCTTCCAGATTATAGAGTGGTTTATAAATAAAAAGTATGACAACAAAGCCTAAGATCCGTTTTTGATGAATTTCTATAATGCTTGATAAGATTACAAAAGTAACTATCAGCTACAAATCTTCCAAATGCTAAGACACTCCCCACTGTATACATTAAAGATTGTCAAGAACCTTCTGGAAATGGTACAAACTTCTAGGTAAACTCATTTCAGACTGGTTTTTTACTGATAAAAATATTAACATCTATCAGGACATCAAAAAAATTCATGTCAAAGTATGAAAATTTTCCAGTTCACAAATTGCCTATCAACATAGCAAATCATTGAGAAGGGTCTGAGCCAAATAAAACATTCTGTAAAATCTTCTGATTCTTTATTTTAAATAAGGTGTTTGATTTAAATTCATCTTTACACAGAAGCATATGCCTAATAATATATTGACTTTACTCTTTCTGGCTTTCATAAACATGCTTTGTAAATATGTCTGTGCTTTTCTCATAGCAATCACTGCAACTCACCTTATTTTTTTTCTTTTCTTACCTCAAACTTCTACTTTTTTGGTGGAGTGGTCATGATCTACTTCCTCACATATCCCAAAATTAAATGTTTTTCTTCTTATCTTGCACTTAAAGAATATAGTTTTCTATTAAGTTTTATTAAGTGCTGTTTTAAATGCAGCCCAAACTCTGTTTCAGTACTATGCTGGGGATTGAGGGTATGACAGAGTTAGATTTGATTAAAATTTTCTTATGGTTGTGATGTAACAAAAACTATTAATTCCTTGGTATCCGTAGTATGTAGCAAGTATGCACTAGTCCACAACACCCGTGGTGCAAATGTCTCACTGCTCCATTATTTCTCCAAATTAAATCAAATTCTACTAAAGACACCATGCACTCTGCTGGCAGGAAATCCAGTTTCACTCTTGGGGCTCCCCTACTTATACGCTCCAAGAATTCCAGGGGCTTATGCATTCCTACAGGAGGTCTGGGTCTCCCAGACTACAGTGTTCCAGCCGCCACTGAGCTTCAGTACCTACTGTTCTGTCTGAAGTTCCCCTCCTCCATCTGTCCAGGCCTGCTGCTTCAGACTGTGGCCCTCATGCCCCAGCGGCTCCAGCTCCTGGCACAGGTCAGCATGATCCTTCAGAGGCAGGCCTCACTCCACTGCCTCTGCCACTTGTTTAGTGCTACCTTTAGCCCGCAGAGTCTCTCCAGCTACAGAGCTCAGTACCAAGTCTTTTCAAGAGCTTAGTCCTTTCGTTCATGAACACAAGTTAGAAAGAGCTTAAAGGAAACTTACGGTGTCATGTGGACAGTATTGATGTGCTGTGGCTGTGTCTAACATTCATTCATCATACAAAACATTAAAAAAAATACTTACTGAGTCTCCACTATCTTCCAGGCATTGTCTAAGGCCTGGGTACACAGCAGTAAACGTGAATAAAATCAAGATGCTTATATAGAATTCCACCTTGAGTGAGTTTTTTCCTAATCAAAGCAAAGGTAAATCTTATTTAGATCAGTTTTTACCTCTCCACTATACCTCCACATTGCTGTGTGAACAACTGCTGGAAAATGAACTGTACATCTTAATACATTTGAAATAAGAAGGTTTATTCTTCTTTGCTTTCATTACTGCATCAGAATCCCCATCAATACTAACTGTCCACCCTTAAACTTTTATAATAGATCAAACACTTAAGGGATTTTATTTCCCTTACCTCAAAATTCTCTCTTCCTCCATCTCCATAGACTGTCTCTAAAAATGGAACACCCATACATACTCCTTGCTAAGAACAATCCATCATCTATGCCTCTGATCTCATTCTTTCATGTTTCTTTAAGACTTTACTCCTATTAGTCTCTCTTCCTCTTCTCTTCTTCGTCTCTTTTCCCTCCCTCCTTCCCTTTCTCCTTCACTCTCCATCCACCACATGCACTTCTCACCTACAAAAAATTCCCCATCTTCAACCTCACTTCCTCTTCAAGCTTCCACCTCAACCCTCTCCTTTCATTCAATATCAGATTTAAACCTTTCCTCTGAGCACTGTCAGTCTTTCCTAGTCCCTATAAAAGTCTCCCAACTCTAACATATGCACTAACCAATATCCCCAGTGTGTTCTATGCAATGCTATGCCCACATTTTGATCAGATTAAAGAATTCTGTTAGAAAAACGTTTAGAAAATAAATTTGTATAGATACTAAATAACCCTCTTAAATACCCAAAATACTTCAAGCATATAGGGAGCTCTAAGAAAGCCTAAAAGAACAAATGTAACTTTATTTAATCCATCATTTCCAAAGTCTATAATGACCACAGAACTTTCCCCCATTGATACTTATTTACATCCTTTAGAACTAGACTCATATTGTCAGCTACCTAGACACTTCCGTTGAGTTATCTCAGTTTTACCAAACTATTCTGATTACAGTAGGCAATAATCCTTGTTACATAGAGCTCCAATCCTACTCATTGAGCTGGAGATTCACACTTTCAACTGACTGCTGTGTATCTCCAAACAGACATCCTACCAGTCCCTCAAACGTGTCTCAAACCAAAACTCACTGTTACATCTCCCAACCTACCCTCTGCCTCTGTCCCCTGCCTCTGCATCCCCATAGAAAAGATGAGTTGAGTATCCTTCTCTTACAAATCATCTATATTATTATTCCTTGGCCTATAACTACACATTTCATTCACTACACTTTGGCCTACTCAAGAAGGGAAGTCATGTTTTATTTACCTTTGCATCCTCCTCTTCCCTGAGCCTACTCTTGCTCCAAATCATTAATCAATACTTTTTATTATTATTATTAAAGAAGAACCACATCACACAGACTTCCAAATATTTGTTTTGAGTTCACACTGCCTAGGTTAAATTCAGGGTCAGTCCCTACCATCTGTGTTAGCTTGACAAGTGGCTTAGCATCTCTATATCTCAGTTGTATTTCCAAACCTGTTTTCTCATCCGAAAATATGGAATTAAATCACTTACCTCAAAGGGTAGTCATGAGGAGGACTATGTGAAATAATGTATGTAACACCCTTCATGTGATGCCTTACAGTAACCACTCAATAACCGTGTATTATTATTAAATCATCCAATTTACATTAGCAAAACCATAGTTTCAAGAAGTGGAACTTTTGGCTGAAAATATTATTAGCAACTAAAACAGGAATTCACTTTAAATATCCCTGATTAGTTGATTTCTCAATCATTTACAATTCCCTGATGACTAGTTAAGCATAAAGTCTTTAGCAGTTATGTCTTTCCTTTAGCAGATCTCTAGTTACTTCAGCTCTTAATATTGGTTTGCTTAACTCTTCTGTAATTCAAGGTGAACAATTTAGGTTGTCATTAATGTAGTAACACCAGTAGATAATTTTTGTGCAAATACGTATTTTTCAGAAATAACTTATCAGAACAATATGAAGTCATTAAAATATTTTATAAAAAATGTTTATAGACATGGGAAATGTTCAAGTGTAACAAATAGGATAAACACAATATTATACTATGACAGCATTTTTAATAAATAAAGAATAAACACAAGTGCCAGTTTTCTAGTAATAGTATTTAAATGAATCTATAACGTAACTGCTATGAGTCTATTATTACAGGAAATTAGAATAAAAGTGCATTATTCTACTTTCAAATTGGATGAGGCCACTTGTAATAGATGACAGATAGCCACAAATTCTTTGCTACTTCTCCTGTAAGATCCATGCACCATGCACAAATCCCACAGACTGGGACGGCTCACTTCACAAAGACCATGAGACTGAGACCGATGCAATTAAGCAAGAGGGACTTTATTCCAGCATGCTGGGGTCACTTTGTCTTCAGGACAGAAGCGACCCCGAAGTTACAATACAAGCAGCTTTTATACAGTTTTTCTGAACAGATCTTTGTGACAGAATGAGTTGTTGGTTACCTGTGGCGCCTTTAGATTTATGGGTAGACTTTAGCAGGCTGGTACCCTGATAGATTTGTGGCGCCTCTAGATTTATAGGTGGGCTTTAGCACGCTGGTACCCCGATAAGGAACAGCACATTTCTCAATCGTTTATCTTCCCTGGGGTCTGGCCAGGTGGCCTTTTGATACGGAACTAGTCAGTTCCTGGAACCGGGTGGGGGACATTCCCTCCCTTGGAATGTTTAGTATGCTCGAGCCTGACCTTTGTATGGCCTCTTAGAAGATGCTTTACTTAGGCATTTGTTACAAAACTGCACACATTAAAGTTATAATTTTTTTTTACTATTCTACTACAATTTTTTCTACGTCCCCTACAATTTTTCTATGCCCCCACACTCCTTTTCAAGGTGGAGTCTAATTTCTCTCCCCTTGAATCTCTGCTTTGGGAACTTGCTTAAACCAATAAAATGTAGCAGAAATGTGACATTTTGGGTGTTCAGAGTATAGATCATAAGAAGTTTTGATGCTTCAGTCCAGTCCTCTTGGAATGCTTGCCTTGGCAGAAGACAGCAGCAATATAAGAAATTTGACTACCAAGATCACGATGCTTTCAGGAAGACCAAGCTAGCCACATGGAGAGTCTACGTGGAAAGAGAGAAACCTGGACAACCTTCATCTATCCACATGTCATGTCCGGACATGACTTCACAATGCAGACATCAGACATGTGAGTAATTAAGCAGTCAAATGGCTTCAGCCTCAGCCGCTATCTGGCTGGACCTCTATGACAGACCCCAAGCAAGAACAGCACAGCTAAACCCTTCAAATACTAGAAATGTGAGAGATCATCATAAATTAATTTAAGCCACTAAATTTTGGGGGGGTTTATTATGCAGCAATAATAACCGAAACATCTCTGCTTCTGATCTTGTTGTTTTAATATACATTAATTCCTCAAATCAAATATAATACAAAGTGTCATTTTAATTATTATTACATGATTATTTAAAATAAGTTATAAAATATCATAGAGTACATTGTAAATGAATTTTATGATGCAATGTTAATCTAAAAATATTTTACATTGGAAACGGAAGTGAGCGGCGGGGCCGGCTGCTGGTGACCGCACTGAGAGGCTGTTCGCAGAGCAGGGTTGAAGATGAATGCCAGGGGACTTGGATCTCAGCTGAAGGACAGTATTCCAGTTACTGAACTTTCAGCAAGTGGACCTTTTGAAAGTCACGATCTTCTTCGGAAAGGTTTTTCTTGTGTGAAAAATGAACTTTTGCCCAGTCATCCTCTTGAATTATCAGAAAAAAATTTCCAGCTCAACCAAGATAAAATGAATTTTTCCACACTGAGAAACATCCAGGGTCTGTCTGCTCCACTAAAATTACAAATGGAATTCAAGGCAGTACAGCAGGTTCAGCGTCTTCCGTTTCTTTCAAGCTCAAACCTTTCACTGGATATTTTGAGGGGTAATGATGAGACTATTGGGTTTGAAGATATTCTTAATGATCCATCACAAAGTGAACTAATGGGAGAACCACACTTGATGGTGGAATATAAACTTGGTTTACTGTAATATAGTGTGCGGTTCATGAGTATGGAGGGACAGCATCTTGTTTATAGTGTCTTTTTACTATCATTTGATGTACTCAACATTAAAAGTACTGACACATGAAAAAAAAAATAAAAAATAATAAAAAAAAAATAAAAATATTTTACATTAAAATAAGTAATAAACATACACACACTTTTGTATACCAGTGAGTATACACACAGAAAAGTACTATAACAACAGTGGTCAACCTTTGGTAGTGAGATTTCAAGTGATTTTGGTGTTTGTGCTTTTCTGTTTTCTATAGTTTATACATTAAAAATATTTTACTTTGGTCCTTCCTGATGCTGTTTTTGAAAAGCAAAATACCAGAAATTACAACTCTGAACCTAAACCTTAAAATTAAGATTATTTATTTTTAAAATTTTTTAATAGTATATTCATCATTACATATTTATTCTTTATGCTCTTTATCCAATCTCTCCCCTTTCCCCTCCCCCTCCCTCCTTTCCCCCTTCTCCCTCTAATAACCATAGATTTGTTCCCTTCATCTGATAGATTAACTGTTCCTCTGCTGGTTTGTTGCCTAGATGATCTGTCCAGTACTGAGACAGGTGTGATCAAGTCCTCCCCTATAATCGTAAATCAGATGCTGCTTCTATTACTCTGGAGTGTGATTTGTGGAGAGACAGGACCTCTTCCTTCTTTTTTTTTTGGTCTCCGCTGATGCCTCTCCTTGTGTCAATGCAGTTGAGGGTCTGGCATGCCATCTGCACAGTGGCTATGACTACTGCTATAGAGACCAGTTACTTTTGCAGCAGCCATGGCAACTGTGGTGGCTAGCGTGGGCTACCCGCGTGAAAGTGGTGTTTTTGGTTGCTCTTTACCTGGTTGCGGCTGGTTTCGGCTTCCCCCAGCTCCACACTCAGGGCCCTGGCAGGGCCCCAGGGTGGTGGTGGCACCTTGCCTAGTTATGGCTGGGTTCAGCTTCCCCAAGCTCCATGCCTCATTCTAGGATGTTGTTGCAGAGGAGTTTGGGGGGGGGGGGGCGGGAGGAGAGGGAAGGGGGAAAGGAAATAGGGTGGGAAGAGAGGGAAGGAGGGGCCCACAGCTCCCCCTCATTCCAGCAGGGAGACAGCGGGCCTCCAGTGGCAGCTGGGTCATTGCTGGGCTGGTTGTGGATGGCGGGTGTGGGGGGAGGGCATGGCTGAGGGCCTCGGCTATTCAACACCTGAATTCTGGGTGTAATCCCCCAGAGCTAATTACAACCTAAGAATTACAATTAGAATTATAATTAGAATTAAATGAATGCATTCCCAACCCAAAACAAAACAGAGAATTGCTTGATATGTTTCATACCAAAGTGTTTTTTATAAAATAAAAAATGCAGAAATGTCATTTAATCAAAACAAGAATATCAAAATTAAAACAAATCTAGGATCATCTGTTGTACTTTTTCCAAGCTGATTTCTTCCTTATCTTCCAGTCTCTATTTTCTTTCTCAGTAGCAATATATTACTCGAGGAAAGAAGGCACAGTTTCCCTCCAGACACCTTCATTTCACACCCTTCTGTGAAATCCTTTGTACCTAAAACTTACCTCTGAAGGAAATGCACAAGTGAAAAGGAAGACTTTAATAGAATTCACTGTGTGCATCAACTATGATATCTTTCATCTCTCGACTTTGTCTTAGGAGCTATGGTGTCATAAATTGAAATATGCGGAGTCTTTTTCTAATAACGCAATGACTTCCTCAGACTTGCTTCTTTTATTATTTTGCCTTTGATCAATGTGTCCAGAACACTTTGAAGTTATACCACCCACTCTGCCCTGGCTTTCTATCATGGTAATTGTCCCTTCCTTGAATCCTAAAATTTAGGCTAATCAATTGGCTTTAAATAAAAAATCTCCATCATCTTTCTCTGTATTTCTTACAACTCATGAAAGACAATACTTTTTTTGTTTTTTATTCTTCTACTCTAAATTTTAATCTAATACTCTTAGAGAGCCAGAGTTCCATGTAAGTTTAGTAAAATCAGCCAAGAGTGTTGAGGTTCTAAGAAGGTAGTTAGGCTAAGAGTGAAAGTATTACATAAATTGGCTTACTTGAATTTCTCTTCTAACTTGGTCTCACTTTCCCATTATCAGTCATCCTCTCCGAACTCTAAATATCTCCTGCTTCTCTAACTTCAGCAACATTCTGTAACTTTTTTAATATTCACTAGTGGTTTAGGACATATGTAAGGACAAAGACACAAAAAATGACTGTAAGGGCAGGTGGTCACTTCCTCCTTCCTGAGTCACTTTTTCATGTGGCTTCCTAGAACCACACTCGTTTGGTTTCCCTTCTTGCTCACTAGGTGCCCCTCGGCCTCCTTTGCTGGGTCCTTGCCTTCCTCCTGACCTCTACTCAACAGAACAGAATGTCCCAGTTCCCAGGCCCAGACCTTTCCTCCACCCACATTCCCTCTCACTGTGGTCTCATTCACCCCACTGATTTAAATACCGTCTCCCAAATTTACATCTCCACCCTAACTTCTCCCCTAGATCCCAGACTCATACCTCCAACGGACTATGTGACATCTCCAGGTGAAGATATTTTAGACTAATTTTTATTTTCTGAACATATAAAACATTTACATGAATTCAGGGTTAAGCCTATAAAACAAGGTATATTAGAGAATTCTCATTTCCATTCACCCATTCTTTTCCTCCCTCTATAGATAACCATTTTTACTAGACTAATTAATGTCACTAGTGCTTCTTTTACAAATATAAGCACATATACTGGCAAACAAATGAAAACAAATAAAGCAACAATATCCCAAGTGGTGATATAATCACACAGACAAAAGAATTATTTCTAGTAGCTTTAGATTATAGTATTTTGACTATCTTTAGTAGAATAAATTCTTTTCTTATTATTTTTATACATATTTATGGGGTACAGAGTTAACTATCAGTGTTTGTGTACAGCATCTGATGATCAAGTCAATATTATTACCATGCTCATCATTCAAAATCATAAGTACTTTTTGTGTCCCTTACCCAATTACTCCCTATCACCCTTCCTCCTTCCTGTTTCCCACTCTAGTTACTACAGGGTCTGTTCTCTCTTCTGAAAGTTCAACGTTTTATTATGAGTCTTTCTTTCTTTGTTTCTTAGCTCCCACTTATGAGTGAGGACATGTGGTATTTCTTTTTCTGTACCTCACTTAACATAATTTTCTCCAGGCTATGACAAATTCAACTACAAAAAAACCTTGTACTTCATTCAATATTCTTAGTGGTAGTAACAGTATTATTATGCTGAAATTAAACTTTTATTTCAGTAGGGGCCAGGCATGGCTCACTTGGAAGAGTGCAGTGCTGATAACACCAAGGCCACAAGTTCGGATCCCTATATAGAGATGGCTGGTTAGCTTACTTGGGAGAGCATGGTGCTGACAACACCAAGTCAAGGGTTAAGATCCCCTTACCCATCATCTTAAAAAAAAAAAAAAAATTTTGTAGAATATACATCTTGAAAACATATTTTATATACTATAGAATATATATTTTGAAACTATAATGTTGTAGAACAGAGCAAATAATAATGACATGAGAGAAAAAAGAAATGGCAGTAAAATCAAAGAAATTATGTAAAGCCTCTGTAAGGTTTAACTTAAACCAGAAATATCAGCATTACCTCATGATTTTTTTTTTCCTTTTTAAAAATACTTATTTCCTGGCTTTGTCCATTAAAAAGGCTTAGAAGTAATGACAGCTGAGTAACAATAAGCATCAGTAGTGCCCAGATTTTTGTCTCTAAACACTATTCACCACTACAGGGAATCAGGGCTCGTTAGAAGAATAACCAGTGTCTGGGGAGGGGAATATGCAAAATGAGCCTGAACATCTTGTACCAGCAAAGATGCTATCAAAATTAATGGGGTCACATCAAGAGGACATAAGAGGAACACAAAAGGGCTCCCATTGGCCAAAGATGAAAATTTTTGAGCATCCAGAAGGACGATGACTACAACTGTTTGAAACACATTGAGTATAAAAATCTTTACATTCATAAGGATAGAAAGAAAGAGAGAGAGATGGAGGGAGGGAAGGAGGGAAGAAGGGAAGGGAGGGAAGGGAGGGAAGGGAGGGAGGGAGGGAGGAAGGAAGGAAGGAAGGAAGGAAGGAAGGAAGGAAGGAAGGAAGGAAGGAAGGAAGGAAGGAAGCTCAATAGTCACCACTGAAGGTACTAGGGCACCAACTACTTACTCTGAAATTAACATTTAAAGGGAAAGAATTAAACATTTATCCTGCCTATTCTAGGTAAACTCCTTTTCAGCATAAACAAATAGCCTAGTTGTTAAGGAAAAAGGTCTTTCTTACAGATAATTCCAGCTAATGTAGCAAGAATAACAGAGTTAGAAAAGCACCTGTTTGTTACCCTTAATGAAACAACTAGATGAAAAGTTGATGGGAAATTTGACAATGCAGGGTTCAGGCGGTATCAGCTGAACCCACTGCTGAATCCTCATGTCACTAAGTGGCACAGCCAGACACGGTGGGCTGATGTGATGCAATATGAAGTTCATTAGCACCACCTATGCAGCATATGTTAAGTAATCCAAAAGGAAGGGAACAAATTCAGAACATGGATGTACTAGGGGACAAATTGCCAAGTGTCTTCAACAAATCAATTGTATGATGGCGGAGGGAGAGGAGATTTAAGGAGACTTTAAGACACTGTCAGAATATCTGGAGTTATTTATATCCTAATTAGAAGAAAAAAACTATAAAAAAAATTTTTCAAGATCATCAAGGAAATTTGAATATGGACTCATTATTGAATGATACCATGGAATTACTGTCAATTTTGTTAGGTAGGATAATAGCTGTGTGGTTATGCAAGAAAATATCAATATATTTCATAGCTGCATTCTGTAACATGTAGAGATACATGAAACAAGTATGACAAAATCTTGATAATTGCCAATTCTGGGTCATGGGTATAAAGGAGTTCATTTTACTATCCTCTCTACTTTTGTGTATGTTTGAAAGTTTTCATAAAAATAATTTTCAGTGGCTAACCCCACATAATAATCAAAGCTCTAACTTTACTTTAACATCGACTCTTCTTTGCCCCAACCAAGGACTGCTGCAGGCATATGGCTTATAGCTGGAGAAAGTGTTATTGACCTTCTTTTCTCTGCCTATCTATAGTTCTCTTCCTCCCTCGACTGGCCAACTGGCTTCCCATCCCCATTAAAAGCAGAGCAAGATAGGGGTTGGGTGAGGTTAGGATTGAGGAGAGGTACAGGGGTTAGAAAGGTTCTCAACTGATTGGACTGCCATGAGATGGCTTTGTTTTCTATGTGCTGGCTGAGTCATCCTAGTGGACACTTGAATTCTCCACAGAGGTCTCACTGCTGGGCCCCATCAAATTCAATCCCCAACAGCGGGCTATGCTTCTCTCTCAGCTGGCTGATCCAGATCCCACCTCAGCTTCTGCCCTAGCAATATACCCACAGCAAATTACTACCGGGCTTCCTGTCCTCTGGCAGGCTGCCCTCTTGGGAAAGATTCCTTTAAAATGACCTCAGACTAATATCCCTATCGTGGGCTTCACAGCCAACCCTGGGGGTTCACTTCCCTTTGCCCTGCTGTGGGAGGTGGTAAAGTTCATTCCACACTCACCCCTCCATCTCGCTGCTTCAGGCCACCTTAGCTGTCTCAGAAATTAATCTAGACTTTATGTTGCTATCCTCAAGCAAAAATCAAACTCTCCAATGAGTTTTGTTGAAGCCCTTTTCATCACACTTAAGGTGATGCAGGTACACATGAAGGCAGGAGGACAGGGGTTTCTCATATAATTCTCCCAATATAATTTCTCAGAAAATCCTCTCAGACTTTACTCTTGGATTTTTGTATACTCAATGTAAGTGAGGGAATTCAAAAGTTATGTAACTGCGTTTCTCCTATCTTCTTGGAAATTCTGTTTTGATCATTTCTCAACACTCATTTTGACATCTGATATGTATCTTCTTAGTGTCACAGTTGAAAACTTCAATTTAAAAAAACAGATGAATACATCATAATCAGAGGCCAAAGTGCCTTTTTCTCTTTTTTATGTAACCCAGGAACCACACCTTCTGCCAAATCACTACACCTCAACAAAGTAGTCCATGATGGCTACTTGGTTTGTTATTGTTTTTATTAATAGCAACAGAAGGGTGGTGGCTTTAAAATATGGTCCCACCATTTTTTGACATTTCTCCACCGACAGGTGGGCTATACATTCCTCTTCTCAAATCCAGGTTCTATGTCAATTTGACCAACAGAATACAATGGAAGTAAATATTGTGCTATCTTCCAGGCCCAAGCATTAAAAATCTGGCAGCAGCTACTTCCTGTCATTTGCAATGCTTGCTCAGTGATTGCTCATGGAACCTAGTCACCATGTTGTCAGGAAGCACAAGTCACCCCATGGAGTGGCTCACATGACGAGGAACTGACAGCTAGCATCAACTTGCCAGCAGCCATCATGAGTGAGACATGGAAGAGGATCCTCCAGCCCCAGGTGAGCTGCCCCAGTGGAGACTGTATGGAGCAGGGACAAGCTTGTCCCTACAAAGCCCTATCCAAATTGTAGGTTCATGAACAAAATAGGTTATTTTAAGCCATTAAGTTTAAGAGCAGTTGGTTATGCCTGAAGCAGATATAGTTTGGGGCTCCTCTTCAAATAGGGGAGTACAAAACTAAATACAAAATTGTCACGGGCTGAAGCTTGAGCTCTAGCAGCTTAAATTTAATAAATAAATAAATTTTTTGAATAAATTTAAATCCTCTTCAGGAATCTAGAGAGGAAAATTCTAACTCTGAAAATTCAAACAAACCAGTGAGAATGTCAAGGTAAAAACCTCCTAAAATCCTCTTCTCCATAAAAACAATGAGAACACTGGCAAAGATTGCCACAATCAACTTTTGCAGAACATTATAAATTAACCAAAGGCTTGAAGGATCCCAGGGATCATCTGTTAAAGAAAAACAGCTGAATCTCCAGAACAACAGTGAACTTTGTTGCATTTAAACTTGACCTATTCCCATACATCCCTCCTAGGTTCTACAGTTGCCATAAAAACCAACAGCCTGCAATCAGAATGAAAACCAGCAGCCTGGCAGCCACTAAAGGGAACAGAATGGGTTTGGCAATCTATCAAAGCCCCATTCACAGAGAACCGTCATGGTTTAACCTATCTGGTGGTTCCTTGGAGGATACCACTACCAAGTGAACAACTCAAAGTTTGCTCAGTGTAAAAAGGCTTTTCCCCAGGGAAAAAGTATTTCAATGCAACTATTTAACATATCAGCTACTGGAGGTGGTAGGTAACAGCTGGGGCAAATAATCTAACTAAAAACATTGGGAAAAAATGCTGGGCAATGAGAAGCCCATAACGGTTTTAGAAAGCTCCCAATCTTCCTAGTATCTAGAAGATGATATGCAGGTATAGGGCTGTGCAAATCCTCATGAAAGACCTGTGATGGCCCTAAATTCTCACCTCTGTCTGATTTGAGGCTGTGTGGAAAGAGGAAGTAAAGGCTAAGGCCAAGTTGTAAACTGCCTAGCTGAGTGCTGAAAGCATGCACCAACATGCACAAGGAGCTTCTCAGCAAAAACTGGGAGACCTACTGTTTCCCAGGATTTAAGAAAATATCTACCAATCTTTAGCTGACCTCTAAGTTAACCAACAGAAAATACAGTGGCCACACATGACAAAGAAAATATACTTTAAAAATTACTTCAGAAAAGTCACTGAACAAACAAACAACAACAAAATCAGCAGTAGCAACAACAAACCCTGAGGAGAATATGATTTCCAAAGCAACACACTAAAATGACTAGTTTTTAACAAAAGCAAAAAAAAAATTAACAGACATGCAAAGAAATAAGAAAGTATGATCAATACACAGGAAAAAAAACCATCAATAGAAACTGCTTTCAGGAAACGTCCCAGATGTTGAACTAAACAAAGACTTTACGACAGTTGTTTAAATATTTTCAGAGAACTATGGGAAGCTAAACGTCCCAGATGTTGTACGATACAAAGACTTTATGACAGTTGTTTAAATATTTTCAGAGAACTATGGGAAGCCATGTCTATATAACTAAAAAAGGTATAAAAATGATCTCTTACCAAATGAAGAATATCAATAAAAGACAGAAATTATTCTTTTTAAAAAAATTGAAATTCTGGAGTTAAGAAATACAATAATTGTATTGAAAAATTAATTAGAGGGTCTCAACAGCTAAGTTGAGCAGGCAAAAGTATGAATCTGTGAACTTGAAGATAATTGAAATTATATACTTTGAAAAACAAAAACACAAAAGAGAGATGAAAAATAAACAGAGCCTCAGAGTCCATAGAACACCATCAAATATACCAACATATACATAGTAGAAGTCCCAGAAGAAGAGGAGAGAAGGGGTTGAAAAAATATTCAAAGAAATAATGGCTGAAAGCTTCCCAAATTTGATGAAAATCATTAATCTACATATCTGAAAAGTTCAACAAACTCCAACTAAGATAAACCAAAAGAGATCTACATCTAGATACATAATAATCAAACTATAAAAAGCAAAAGACAAAGAAACAATCTTAAAAGCAGCAAGGGAGAAGCAAATCAGCACATAAAAGTGATCTTGACTAATATCTGGTTTCACATGAGAAACCAAGAAGGGTAGAAGGCAGTGGGATGACATATTCAAAGTGTTGAAAGAAAGTCTATCAATAAAAATTACTATATCAAGTAAACCTATCATTCAAAAATAAAGGAAAAATTAAGATATTCCCAGATAAACAAAAACAGAGTTTATTACTGGCAACCTTCCCCTCAAGCAATACTAAAGGGTGGGGAGGTGGGTCCTTAAGTGTAAAATAAAAGGATAATAGAGAGTAACTTGAATCCACATGAAGAAGCAAAAAGGTCACATGATAGATAAACATTAAAAAAACAGCATAAATGTATTTCTGTTATAACATTTTCATCCTGTTTGATTTAAAAGACAACAACATATAAAAAATTGTAAATCTGTGTTGAAAGGTATACAATGCATAAAGATGTAATTTGTCTGACAATAACAGCACAAGGTGGGAGGAAGGGATGGAACTATATAGGAGCAAAGTTTTTTCATATTATTGAAATTAATTTGCTATTAATCTGAACTAGATTGTTATGGATTATAATGTTAATTGTAATTCCCAGGGAAAACAATAAGGAAGTAAATGGAAAGAATATAATAAAAGAAACAACCATGGTATCAAAATGATATGTTAGAAAATGTCTACTTAAAATAAAAGAAGGCAGTAAAAGAGGAACAGGGAAAGAAAAAAGACATAGACTTAAAAAAACAAATAGCAAAATAGCAGACATCATTCCTACCTTATCAGTAATTACATTAAATATGAATGGATTAAACACTCCAATTAGAAAGCAGAGGTAAGCAGAATAGGTTTAAAAAAAAATGACTCAACTATGTGCTCTTTATAAGTGATGTACTTTAAATTCAAGACACTTTAAATAGGTTAAAAGTAAAAGAATGGGAAAAAATATGATACAAACAGTAACTAACCAAAAGAAAGCTGAAGTGACTATGCTAACATTAAACAGAATTGAAATTAGAACAGAAAATATTACTAGATAAAGAGAAAGACACTTTATAATGATAAAAGGCCCAATCCATCAAAAAGATAAAATAATTATAAATATACAGGCAGCTAAAAAGAAAATCCCAAAATTCATTAATCAAAAACTGGCCAAATTAAAGAAAGAAACAGACAATTCAACAATAATAGTTAGAGACTTTAATACTCCATGTTCAATAATGGACAGAACATCAAAACAGAAAATGAACAAGAAAATAGAGAAGAGTTAAACAACACTATAAGCTAACTAGACTTTTCAGACATCTGTCGAACACCTTACCCAAACAACAGCAGAATACATATTGTGTCAAGTGCACATGAAACAGTCTCCAGTACAGACCACATATAAGGCAATAAAACAAGTCTCAATAAATTTAACAAACTCAAATCATGCAAAGTATGTTCTCCAACCCAAAGAGAATAAAATCAAAAATCAATAACAACAACCACAAAATGTGAGAAATTCACACATATGTGGAAATTAATCAACACTCTTAAATAACCAAAAAGTCATAAAAGAAATCATGAGGTAAATTAGAAAATAATTTGAAATGAATAAAAACAAAAACACAACATATCAAGACTTATGGGATGAAGCTAAAGCAATGCTTGAAGGAAAATGTATAGGCATAAATATATACATTAATAAAGAGAAAAGATCTCAAATAAATAACCTAAACTTCCACATTAAAAAAGTATTAAAAAAAGAGCAAACTAAACCCAAATTACGCAAAAGAAAGGAAATAATAAATATTAGGTTGAAAAATAAATGAAATACAGAATAGAAAAATAATAGAGAGAATCCACAAAACCAAAAGTTGGTTCTTCGAAAAGATTAACAAAACTGACAATCTTTAGCTAGAATTACTAATAAAGAAAGAAGTCTCAAATTACTAAAATGAGAATTTTGAGAGGAGTCATTACCATCAACTTTAGAGTAATAAAACTGAGTTTAAAAGAACACCATGAACAATTGTATACCAACTACGAACAAATTAGACAACCTACAAGAAATGGACAAACTCCTAGCAAGATATAAACATCTAAAATTGACTTAAGAAGAAATAATCTCAAAAGACCCATAACAATGAAATACATCGAATTAATAATCAAAAAACTTACCATGAAGAAAAGCCCAGGACCAGATGGCATCAATGAATTCTACCAAATGTTTAAGGAAGAATCATCAACAATCCTTCACAAACTTAAAAAAAAAAAAAAAAAGGAAGATTTCCCAAATCATTTTATGAGGCCAGTATTACTCTGACACCAAAACCAGACAAAGACTTTACAAGAAAAGAAACCTTAGACCAATATCCCTTATGAATATTATTACAAAAATTCTCAAAAAAATACTATTAAATCAAATACAGGAACATATACAACATGACCAAGTTAGATCTATCCCAGAAATACAATATTGGTTCAACATACAAGAAACAATTAATATAATGTACCACATTGATAGAAAAAAGGGTAGAAGGGGACATATAGTCATCTCAATAGCATAGAAAATGCCATTTGAAAAGCCAACACCTTTTTATGATAAAAACACACAACAAAATAGGAATAAGAGGGTAATTCCTCAACCTCATAAAGGGTATCTACAAAGAGTATCTACTGTTAACATCACACTTAATGCTAAAAGACCAAAAGCTTTCTCCCTAAGGTCAATAAGACAGGGTTCTCAATTCTAATCACTTCTATTCAACATTATACTGAAAGTTAAAGACAGGACAATTAGGCAAGAAAAAGATATAAAAGATATCCAGTTTGAAAAGACAAAGTAAAACTATCTCTACTTACAGATGACATGATCTTGAATATACAAAATTCTAAGGACTCCACACACATAAAGAACACAATTATTAGGACAAATAGATGAGTTCAGCAAGCTTACAGGATGCAAAATTAATAAACAAAAATCAATTGTACTTCTATACACTAGTAATGAACAATCCAAACATAAAATTAATAAAATAATCCTATTTACAATATAATCAAAAAAAGAATAAAATGCTTAGGAAGAAACTTAACAAAAAATGGAGTGCACCCAGGGACCTTGCCTGCCACAAACAGCGCCCTGGCTACCTGAATGACAGAAACAGCAAACCCAGGGACTGTGCCAGCCATGGGCAGCCCTCTGCCTGCCTGAATGATGGCAACATTGTGCCTAGGGATCTCACCAGCCACAGGTAGCCCCTGACCCACCTGACTGATGACAGCAGCCTGCTTGGAGACTTCACCAGCTACAAACCTCGGCCCCCACCCAAGTGGTCTGCTGCAGCTACCACCACAACCACGGTCACTACAAGAGTGGTTCACTGCCACAGCAACAGCCACCACCACTTTTATAGGCAACCTGCTGACCACTCGATGGCAGTGACAGAAGGAGAGTCATCACTGGACTCTCAGGGAAAGAGGTGAGCAAGCACAGACCCCTGACCCAATGGCCCAAACCACAGGGGGAATTACACCAGCACACACAGTAGCCCACCTGGGTGTGGAAGGTACATGCACAGCCCATGAGACTGCATTGATCCAGAAAGAGACACATGCGGGACTATCCATGAGTACAAAAACCCAGGATACCCAAATAGAGTAAGGAAGAAAATTTCTAGTCACCACCAACCCATCTCCCAACCAGGGGAAGCCAGGACGCAGGAGGAAACTCTGCACATAGGAAAGAGGAAAGAGAAACAACACAAGGTCACCCATTTAAAGGAGCTCCAGCATACCTCAGTACACCCATCAGGTTCACAGGATACTAACCGGGGTACCACCAAGCTCACCCAGTGTCACCCACTACAGCCAAAGAGTGACAGGGTATCCACATGTTTCTCCCAAGAACTTGAGAGCTTGTCCACATCCTCAACAAACAAATCCACTGTCACTAATCTCAGCAAAGAATCATTAGGTGCCCCAATGCCTATGCCATGGAGGCACTCACACACAACTCCAACACTGAATATGGCCAAGTATCCATACGAAGAATACACTACTGCATCTAACCAAAACCAGTACCAAAACACCCCACTCAGTGGTCAATATAAAACACATCTACGGAAGGAAGTCTCTCTCCTTAAAGCCCACTCCAGAGTAATTGAAGAAGCATCAAAGTAGAGATACCAGAAATACAAAAAAAAAAAAAAATTAAAAAAGAAAGAAAATATGGCACCACCAAAGGAATACAATAATTCTCAAATACCACACCCCATATAGCAGATAACCATTGAAATGACTGGAAAGGGATTCCAAGGAACAATCTTAAAGAAACTCAATGAGTTACAGGAAGTCTCAGATGACACAACAAAATGAGAAAAAGTATCAAGGATCTGAAGGACGAAATGTACATAGAGATTAATACCTTAAAAAGAATGTAGCAGAACTCTTGGCACTGAAGGATTCATTCAATGAAATAAAAAACACAGTGAGAGCTTAAGCAGGAGGTAAGAGCAAGCAGAAGAAAGAATTTCTGATTTTGAGGACATTCTTTTCAAAATAATCAGACAGACAAAAAAAAAGACTAGAAAAGAAAAGAAAAAAGAATATATATAAGGAAAAGGCATGAAAACCTATTCAATGAAATAATAGCAAAAAACTTCCCAGGTATAGGGAGAAACATGGACCTTCAGATCCAGAAGGCTCAAAGATCATCAGACAGATTCAGTCCAAAAAGGCCCTCTCTTAGACACATTATAGTCAAAGCAGCAAAACTCAAAGACAGAGAGAGAATCTTAAAAACAGCAAGAGAAAAGTGTCCCCATCAGACTAACAGAAGACTTCTCAACAGAAACCCTACAGGCAAGAAGAGAATGGGATGATATATTCAAAATACTAAAGAAAAAGACTGCCATCCAAGAATGCTGTACCAAGCAAGTCTACCCTTCAGAAATGAGGGAGAAATAGTGTATTTCCCAGACAAACAAAAACTGTGGAAGATCACCAGCACATGACCAGCCTCAGAAGAAATTCTTAAGGGAGTCCTGCATCTGAAACCCCAAAAACAATCATCCCTACCATGAATACACAAGAAAGAACAAAACCCACTGGCAGAACAAAAATGCAAATGAGAAAGAGATAGAAACTTTACCTTACCACCTCAAAAACCCAACACTAAAGATAAACAATAAAAGGAAAAGAAAGGAACAAAAGATATTTAAAACATCCAAAGAAAAATCAATAAAATGTCAGGAGTAAGACAATACCTTCCTTTTTTCTTTTTTGTCTTTTAAAAAATTTTAATCAACACATAATAATTTTACATACCTTTCAATAATATTCCTAAATGTAAATGGATTGAATTCTGCATTCAAAAGACACAGACTGACTGAATAGATTAAAAAACTAGACCCAACACTTCATCTGTAAAGACACATGTAGACTAATAGGGAAGGGATAGAAAAAGATATACCAAACAAATGGAAACTAAAATGAGTAGGAGCAGCTATTCTTATAATGGATGAAATAGACTCTAAACCATGTAGAGGGTTAGTAATCTTGATTCTTGTTTGATTTTTAGACAGGGCTCTTTAGCTAAAAAAACTTATGGGACAAAGTCCTTAGCTAGGAACCAAAGGCCTACAGCTAGCAGGCAAAAAGCCTATCTAATCATTTCTAATCAAGTATATGTTGATTCTCAGTTGATTTTTAGATAGGGATTTTAGGTAATATGTGTATGGGACAAAAGTCCTCAGTTAAGAGACAATAGTCCACAGCTAGTGAGCAAAAGACCATCTAATCAATTCTAATCACTGTTTAGGGATGGGATTATGTACTTTGATTATTTAACATACTGATTGTTGTTAAAGGATGTCAAAAGAATTGCTGTAGGGAAAAATGTGAAAAAGTGTTTGTTAAGGGCAAGCTGGCAGTGGAAAAGAAACTTTATAGACAATCATACTTGGATTTAATCATAAGAATGTGACTCTTGCTTAAATCATTTAGGGAGAAGTTATATCTTAGATTAGATAATGATCACAGTTGGATCAACTTTGCTTTTCACAAATTGCATTTTGAAAGGTCATGTTGTTAATTTAAATGGTCACTAGTTTCTATTGCTTAAGTTATACTTAGCCGTAGATAACTTTTGTCATATTGCGCATGTCTTTGGGTCCTTTTGATGATCGAATCAACTGATTTTTCTTGTAAAACTTCCTTGTCTTTTCAATAAAAAACAGAAGCTAACTTTGAAATGGGGCTGTACCCAGTCTCTCCTTCTAAAAGAGGAGTTGCTGAGGTGCAGTCCCTTCAAGCTTCTCATTGCATTCATGTTGCTTTGAGTAATCTTTTTTGCATCTCCGTTACTAGGTGAGAAGTGTAACAAAACAAAAAAAACATAAAAAGAGAAAAAGAGGGCCATTATATAAGGATAAAAGGATATATCCAGCAAGAAGACATAACAAACACAAATATGTATGCACCCAACACTGGAGCACCCAGATGTATAAAGCAAACACTATTAGACCTAAAGAAAGAGATAGACCTCAATATGATAATAGTTGGGGACCTGAACATCCCTGTCTCAACACTGGACAGATTATCTAGGCAACAAATCCACAGAGAAACACAGGATTTAATCTACAATTTAGACTAACTGGACCTGGCAGAGATCTACAGGACATTTCATCCAACAACTGCAGAATATACATTCTTCTCATCAGCACATGAAACATTCCGCAGGATAGACCACGTTAGGTCACAAATCAAGTCTCAGCAAACTCTGAAAAACTGAAATCATTTCAAGTATCTTTTCAGACCACAATGGATTAAAACTAAAAATCAATAACAAACAAACAAAACTCTGGAAACTATACAAATACATGGAAATTTAACAACATGTTTCTGAATAGCCTATGGGTCCAAAAAGAAATTAAACAGGAAATCAAAAAAATTGCTTGAAATGAAAATACCACACATCATACCAAAATCAATGGGATACTGCAAAAGCAGTACTGAGAGGGAAATTTATTGCAACAAACAATTACAACAAAAGAAAAGAAAGATTCCAAATAAACAACCTAATGCTATCCCTCAAAGAACTAGAAAAAAAAAGAACAATCCAACCTCAAAACTGGTAGATGAAGAGAAATAATTAACATTACAGCAGACTTCTGGTCAAGATGGCAGAACAGACAGTCCCCAGTGTCACTCTCTCCCACAAATCAACTAATTTACAACTATTAAAAAGCAATGACAGTGAAGCTGGGGCTGCTAGAGCTCAGGAAAAGAGGAGGAGAGACCTACGAAGTAGATGAAGGTGGGAGAAGCCATGATGAGAGAGAAAAAACTGCTCCAACCATTTTGAGTCCCAGCCATTTCCAGGCTGAAGCTGCTGAGTGCATGGAGCAGGAGCTGGCAAAAGCTGCAGCTATGCCCTTTGGATGAAGTTGCTTGGAGGCAGCAGGGGAGAAGAGGAGCTTGGTTGCCCCCAGGCCAGCAATATCACTAACAGGATTCCCATGTACCCACATAGGACCAATGAGCCACAACAAATGAAAAAAGGAGCCACTCAGAGGCTGGTCAGTCATCACAAGGGACCAGAGCACAGTCCGTCCCATGGAAGTGTTTGGAGCACAGGCAATGCGGGGAGATGGGCCCAAAGGGAGAATACTGGGACACAGTAAGCACAGCTGATCTACCTCCCAATCAGTATAGGACCACTCGAGACTGGTCAGGAATACAGAATCACATGGGGTGCAGTTTGATGAAAAGACTCAGGCCCAGACCAGTGTTTCTACACAAACCAGGTGCAGCGGATTTCACTAAATCTGGAAGTATGTATAAAGTCACCCAATAAAACCAGTGCTGCACAAAAAGCCTTCCCCAGGGAATCAGCAGCAAAGCAGCAATTTAGCTCAACCACAGTGCTCAAGTACTGGTCCTCACAGAAACTCCCACACTTTAGAAGTAAGCAAAGGACAACAAATTAGTTACAGCACAGAGCTTAAATGGTGGAAACAGCAAATAATCCAACGCAGAACTGAAGGAAAAAACAGAGTACCCATTGGGGCCCACCCAGGGTCCTGGGGCATGGGTCCAGGGACCAGGCACTCCACCCACAACCAGGCACACCATCAGTGCCACAGGGCCCACACAGATTGGGGCCAGGGAACAGACCCTCCGCCCACAACCAGGCATACCACCAGTGCCACGGGGCCTGCCCAGGGTCCTGAGGTATGGAGCTGAGAGCTACCAGCATGCCAAAAATATCAACTCCATGTGGGTGGCCCACCAGAGCCACCACAATAACTATGGTTGCTGCAAAAGCCACTAGACACCTCAACCACTGTGCAGATGGTCCACCAGCCACCGGAGTGCACTGACACAAGGAGAGTCATCAGCAGAGACCAAAGAAAAGAAGAAGATGTCCCTCTCCACAAAGCCCGTTCCAGAGAGACAGAAGAAGCATCAGCTCTACAATAATATTGGGGGACCTGAACACATCTCTCAGCATTAGACAGATCATCTAGGCAACAAATCAACAGAGTAACTATTACTCTTTCAGAAGGAGAGAAGAAATCTAGGGTTATCAGAGGGGGCAGGGGGGAGGGAGAGAGGGATGGGGAGAGATTGGACTAGGGGCATAAAGAATAAGTATGATTTGTAACAATATATATGCAAGTAATATTGATTTGATCAATATATGTCAATGCTGAACCCCAAAAATATGTATAATCAATTATGATTCAATAAAAAAATTTTTTAAAAGATCAGAACAAAACTAAAATAGAAAACCAAAAAATGCAAAAGATCAATAAAACAAAAAGTTGGCTTTTTGATAAGAGAAATCAAATTGACAAACCAATAGCTAGGCCAACTAAAAAAAGAAGAGAGAAGAACCATATAAAAATCATAAATGAAAAGAAGACATTACAACTGATACCACAGAAATAGAAATAATCATTAGAGACTATATAAACAATTACACACCAATAAATTTGAAAACCAAGATGAAATGGATATTTTTGGACTCATACAAACTACCAAGACTGAACTAACAAGAAATAAAAAACCTGAACAGACCAATAACAAGCAATGAAATTGAAGCAGTAATCAGCAGTCTCCCAACAAACATAAGCCCAAAGACCAGATGGCCTTACTGCTGAATTCTACCAAAGCTTTTTTTTTTTTTTTTTTTTTTTGGTCTTTTTCGTGACCAGTACTCAGCCAGTGAGTGCACCGGCCATTCCTATATAGGATCCGAACCCGCAGAGGGAGCGTCACCGCTCTCCCAGCGCCGCACTCTCCCGAGTGCGCCACTGGCTTGGCCCCTACCAAAGCTTTAAAGAGGAATTAATACCAATTCTCCTTAGACTATTCCAAAAAATGGAAACAGAGGCCATTTTCCCAAACTCATTCTATGAGGCCAGCATCACACTGACACCAAACCAGATAGAGACACAACAAAAAAAGAAAGCTATAGGCCAATATCTCTGACAAACATAGATGCAAAAATCCGCAGCAAAATATTAGCAAACAGAACACAGCAACACATCAAAAAAATTATACACCATGATTAAGTGGCATTCATCCAGGGATGCAAGGATGGGTCAATCTACGTAAGTCAATAAATGTGATACATCACATTAACAAAATCAAGGACAAAAATCATATTATTATCTCATTAGATGCAGAAAAAGCAGCTGACAAAATTCAACATCCCTTCATGATCAAGACTCTCAGCTAATTAGGTATAGAAAGAAAGTATCTCAACACAGCAAAAGCCATATACGACAAACCCACCACCAATATCATTCTGAATGGGACAAGACAAGAATGCCCACTCTCATCACTCCTTTTTGAGATAGTATTGGAAATACGAGCCAGTTCAATAAGGCAAGAGAAAGAAATAAAGGGCATCCAGATTGGAAAAGACAAAGTCAGACTGTCCCTATGTGCAAATGACATGATCTTATGTACAGAAAAACTTAAAGACTCTACCAAAAAACACTTAGAGCTGAAAAACAATTTTAGTAAAGTTGCAAGACACAAAATCAACATGCAAAAATCAGTAGCATTTTTATACTGCAGTAATGAATTAGCAGAAAAAGAAGTCAAGAAAGCAAGCCCATTTACAATAGTCACCCCCAAAATAAACTACCTAGGAATAAATTTAATCATGAGGTGAAAGATCTCTCTACCACAAGAACTATAAATTACTGCTGAAAGAAGTTAAAGAGGACACAAAAAAACCAGAAAGACATTCCATTATCTTAGATTGGAAAAGTTAACATTGTGAAAATGTCCATATTACCCAAAGTGATTTACAGATTCAATATAATCCTCTTCAAAATACCAATGACATTCTTCACAGAAATAGAAAAAATAACACCCTAACACTCATATGGACCAAAAAAAGATCCCAAATAGCCAAAGCAATCTTAAGCAAAAAAAATAAAATAAAGCTGGAGGCATAAGACTACCTGGCTTCAAATTATGATACAAAGTTTTAGTAACCAAAACAGCATGGTACTAGCATAAAAACAGACACTTGAACCAATGGAAGAGAATAAAGAACCCATAAATCAACCCACCTATTTACAACCAACTGGTATTTGACAAAGGCAACAAAGGCACAGATTGGAGAAAAGACTGCCTATTCCATAAACGGTGCTAGGAAAACTGGACATCCATATGTAGAAGAATGAAACTAGACCTGTACCTCTCACTGCACCTCTGATACCAGAATCAACTCAAAATGGAGTAAAGACTTAAATATATTTAAGTCTTAACTTACTATAACTTTGTATCATAGTTAAGTTACTATAACTTCATATCATAATTTGAAGCCAGGTAGTCAGTCTTATGCCTCCAGCTTTATTTATTTATTTATTTATTTGCTCAAGATTGCTTAGGCTATTCGAGGTCTTTGTTGGCATTGCTTTGGCTACTCAGGGTCGTTTATTTTTTTAGCTGAAACTAAAATGCCTAAAAGAAAACACAGGGGAAACCCTTCAGGAAGTAGGACTGGGCAAAGACTTTATGATTAATACCCCAAAAGCACAGTCAACAAAAGAAAAAAATAAACAAATGGGATTATATCAAACTAAAAAGCTTCTGCACAGCAAAAGAAACAATTAGCAGAGCAAAACAACAACCTACCTACACATGGGAGAAAATATCTTCAAATTGCACATCTGACAAGGGATTAATATCCAGATTATACAGGGAACTCAAACAACATAACAGCGAAAAAAAAAAAAAAAGTAACCTGATTAAAAATTGGGCAAAGGAGCTGAATAGGCATTACTCAAAGGCAGATACACAAATGTCCAAAAGACAGATGAAAAAATGCTCAACATCACTAAGCATCAGGGAAATGCAAACCAAACCACACTGAGATATCATCTCACCCCAGTTAGACTGGCCATTACCAAAAAGACAGAGAATAACAAATGCTAGTGAGGATGCAGAGAAAGGGGAACCCTCCTACACTGTTGGTGTGACTGTAAATTAGTGAGCCATTACAGCAAACAGCATGGAGTTTCCTCAAACAACTACAGACAGAAATGCCATATGATCCAGCAATCTCACTGCTGTGTATATACCTGAAGGAATGGAAATCATCATGTTGAAGGGATACCTGCACTCCCACGTTTATTGCAGCTCTATTTACAATAACCAAGAGTTGGAACCAACCTAAATATTCATCAACAGATGACTGGATAAGGAAAATGTGGTATATCTACACAATGGAATACTACACAGCCATACAAAAGAATGAAATTCTGCTATTCACAGTGACCTAGATGAACTTAGAGAAAATTATGCAAAGTGAAATAAGCCAGGCTCAGAAAGAGACATACTGCATGTTTCACTCATCAGTGGCAGTTAAAAAAGAAAGAAAGAAAAAAAGACACAAAAATCACAACTATTCACTGAACTTTCAAAAGTAGAGAAGAGAACTGAGGCTACCAGAGGTGGGAAAGGGAGAGGGGTGGAGGGTTTAGCAAGAAATTGGTAAGTGGCCACAAAAAATTATTACACTCTGTAGTGTTGAATATATTAATTATCTGATATGAGCATCACATAATGCATGCAGGTATCGATTCAATGCTATACCCCTCAGATACATACAATCAATTGTTAAAAAGAAAAAAAAGTCAGGCACAGAAAGAAATACCACATGTATTCACTTATAAGTGGGAGGAAAGAAAGAAAATAAAAGAAAGAGAAAGAAAGTTAGATAGGAAGGAAGGAAGGAAACAATAATACATTGAACTTTCAGAAGGAGAGAACAAAACTGTTGTAACTAGAGGTGGGAAAGGGGGAGGGGGAGGGAAGTTAGGGAGAAATTGGTTAATGGACAGTTTTGTAATGATGAACATGCTAATTATCCTAATTTGATCATCACACATTGTACACAGGTATAGATATTCAACTCTGTGCCCCTCAAATATGTATAACCAATTGTTTCAATTTAAAAAATCACAAATTGAGTAAACAAAAAAAAGTTTACATCGTGTAATGATAAAACAAAAAATTAAAAAATTAAAAAAAGATTTGCACACTTAAAAACTATAAGCATCATTGAAAGAAATTAAAGACAATCTAAATAAATGAAAGATATTCTGTACACATAGACTGAAAGACTTAATACTCCTAAGATGGCAATACTCTGCAAACTGATCTATAAATTCAATGCAATCCCAAAGAAAATCCAGCTTTTTTTTCCCAGAAATTTACAAGCTGTTCTTAAACACATATGGAAATGCAAGGGTCCCAGAAAAGCCAAAGCAATCTTTGAATAAAGTTGGAGGATTCACACTTCCTGATTTGGACAGTTACTACAAAGCTACAGTTATCAAGAGTGTGAGGTACTGGCAGAAATACAGACAAATATATAAATGAAATAGAAGTAAGAGTTCAGAATTAAACTCATACATTTATAGTCAACTGATTTTTGACAGTGGTACCAAGCCAGTTCAATGAGGAAAGAATAATCTCTTCAACAAACAGTGCCTGGACAACTAGATATCCACATGCAAATGAAGAAAGTTGTACCCCTAACTCATACTATATAAAAAATTAACACAAATGTAATAAAGACCTAAGTGTAAGAGCTAACACTATAAAACTATTAGAAGAAAGCACAGACATAGATTTTTGTGACCTTGGATTAGACGATGGTTTCTTAAACATGATACCAAAAGCATAAACAACCAAAGAAAAATTCGATAAATTGATTCATCGAAATTAAAAACTTTTTTTCTTCAAAGGACACTATCAAGAAAGTAAAAAGACAATCTACACAATGAAAGAAAATACTTGCAAATGATATATCTGATATGGGATTAGTATCTAGAATATATAAAGAACTCTTACAACTTCATTAAAAAAAATTTTTTTAATGGGCAAAGGAGCTAGACATTTCTCCATAGAAGATACACAAATGGCAAACAAGCATATGAAAACATGTTCAATATCATTATTAATTATGGAAATGCAAATCAAAACCAGAGTGAGATACCACTTCACACCTACTAGGATGGCTAGAAACAAAAAGACAGACAAAATTTCAGCATGGATTTAAGAAATTGGGATACTCATACATTGCTGGTGAGAATGTAAAATGGTACACACACTTTGGAAAATAGTTAGCAATTCTTCAAAAATTGAAACGTAAGTGACTATATGACCCAGCCACTCCATTCCTATATATATAACTAAGAGAACTGAAAACACGTATCCACACAAAAACTTGTACACCTAATGTTCACAGCAGCATTGCTCATAACAGTCAAAAACTAGATACAACCCAAATATCCCTCAATTGATAAGCGGACAAAATGAAAGTTGGTAGATCCATACAGTGAAACATTATTTGGCAATAAAAAAAATAAGGAATTAACTACTGATAACGGCACAACATGGATAAATCTTAAAAACATTATGCTAGGTGAAAGAAGTTAGACACAAAAGGCCATATATTGTATGACTCCATTTATATGAAATGTCCAGAATAGGCACATCTATAGAGAAAGAAAGTAGATTACTGGTTGCCAGGGACTAAGAAGTAGCAGAGGACGGTAGGATGGGGAGTGCATGTTAACGGGCACAGCATTTCTTTCTGAGATAATGAGAATGCTTTGGAATAGACACTGGTGAAGGCTGCACAACTTTGTAAATACATTAAATAACACTAAATTGTATATTTTGAAAGGTGAGCTTTTTCATATGTGAATCATATCTCAATTAAAAAAAATCCAACCTGCTCTGCACTTCCAGTCACCTCTTCTTCCTTCAACACTTCCAGGCAGGTTAATCTAATGTGTGTCTGGGCCAAGACACCTGGGTCATTCTTACCTCAACATCTTTGATCTAACCTGCTCCCCAGCCCCTTCTCTTTACCTCTCTCCAATCCCTCTCCTCTATAATTTTTCAAAGTCAGATCAAGTCCAACTTTCTCCAGAACACTCTCCAACCTTAGCTGACTAGGGTGCTAGAGGACCAGCGAGTGAGCCCTCTTCCTTTCGTCCCTGCTCATCAACACTGCTGAGTTTAGTTGAATAATATACTAATAACTTTAAATGTAGCTGCAAACAGGGCTTTCTCTTTATAGTGACAGATTCAAAATATAGAAGACAATGCAATTCTTTCATATACTGTGATCCCAAAATTATATTAATGACTTGCAAGGTTTGTATCTAAAATATTTCTCTATTATGCCTGATTTCAGTTAAACATTATTTGAAGAATGAGAAATGTATTATTTTACTTCCAAATAATTACATAAGTACAACTATGCAAAAACAGTGTTACATTAGGATGAGCTAATCTGAATTACTGTCCCATGACATGGATTAAAGGATAATATCATTCTAATTATCATACAAAAGGATTATCATAACACACTGTGATTCCTTCAAAAGAACATGAGTATGTACATGAAGTATATTAATATTACCTAATTATCAAAATTTGTGACTAAAGAAGCTAACAAATCTTATTTTCTATTAGCACACAGATACAAAACCTTGAATTATTTCCACCATATGTCTCAGAGGTACTTGTTCATTTGTTATAACACTTAAGCATCTTTTCTCTTTTACACATATTCCCCACAAAATTATTTCTTGCATAAAGAGAGCAAAGTCAATATAAATAATTAAGAATTGTTTCTTCTTTGCTAATTTTGAGTCATCTTAGCTCAATTAATGCCAGTATATATACCCTGTGTTTATTGTGCATTCCACATGCAGAAATAAACTATTAACAGTGCCATACAATATCTTTTTAGAGTTGCATTTTCTTTGAAGCTATTCTATATTTTTCAACCTGTGCCATTTTACAATAATGACTATTTATAATTACAATGATCCCCTTATTAGCGTGGCATTTCATTTTCCTTGCCCTATGGCACCCTACACTTGAAGGCAAAGAAAACTCTGTTGATCAGTTATTTAAGACCAGCAACAATAACTACGCTGGAGAGAAGGCTACTTGGAGAGGATTACATAAGAACTTGCACTCAACAGCTCAGACAGAGAGCAGCAAATTATAAACCCAAGTGCTTCATTGCAAGTAACCAAATTGGCTAGTTGAAATGCTAATTGCCTTTCAGCAAAACTACAGACAGACAGGAGACCTTGTGCTTCAGAGAATGAAATGCATTTTTACTCTACTTCTGTACCATTGTCTTGCTGAGAATCATTTGAAATCTGTTCATAAAGGTAGCTCTTTCTCTAACCTTTAAAATGTGGGAAATTTATTTAGCCCTTACCAGCCCCTCCAATGTGCTCATGTGCCAAGATGCGAACAGATGGTTGGATTAAAGCCCTGTTAAGCCCCTAATAAAGTAAAGCATGAAAGAACTCTTTGCTCAAACATATAGAACAAATGGAGAAAATATGTCTAGGGAAAATGAGTTTTGAATAACAAATTTATGAAATTAAGATAATCAAATAGTATAATCTTTAAAATACAAATATTTTCAATGTAATTACTTTCAAATGCATATGGAAAGAGCTATCATTGCCTCTTTCAAAGAGACCCCCAGTCTCCCTAATAATTTCATACTAGTTCAAAACTCATTTATGGACAATTATTCCAAGAAAGAAGGTGTACATATTCTAGGTTTTCAGAATCCTGAATAAATGAATGGGAAATGCCCTATCCAGCATCCTGCTCTCATTTTGAGGTAAAGCCAGACTTACGCCTGACTGCACCAGAAAAGGGCCCCATGACCACCTGCCCAGCAGCTGGGGGAGGGACTTGGTCTGGTACGTTTTAAAGTGTATAGTGTGTCACAGGGATTCAGAAAACACAGCCTTTGTATTGCCACAGTCTCTTGTGCCCCAGCTCCACCCTTCTCCTCCTCTGCCACACCTCTATCAGGGCAATGGAGCTGGGGTGCTGTGGCTTCCTGTGTGGCCTGACATTCCAGCATATTAGGGAACCCACCACACATAGAAAGATCACTTCTATGCCCCTAATCCTGAATGCAATGTGGGGAAATCAACTTTCTGTACTATTTCATCCTGCATGGAGTAGTCTGGTTTACTAGGAGCATGTTTATCCTCATTTCTCAACAAATATCTTTATTTACATAAAGTCTAAACCGCCTAGGAGTGACAGAATACCAAGACTAAATAGATCTTTAAACTCTACATGGTTTCAGTAAATAATTCAGCTCTCACCCTGATTCAACAGAAGTTAAGGGAAGAAAGACATCTTTCTCGCTGGATGTTCACCAAAACCTTCGGACAAGAGAGTTTCTGGTGATTTTTCCTTATTTCTATACTGTTTGAATTTCCTGTACCACTCTGTATTATCTTTACAATCAGAAAAACACTCATTTCCAAGTCAAAATAAGTGAGAGACAGGAAGAAGGAAAAACGTAGACTGAACTATGTGTGATACTTAGCTGGATGATTTTCCCCCCAAAATCATGCAAATACCCGTCCAAATCTCTCCATGGTAACATACTACATTTTATGACCAAATTAAAAGATCATCTAAGAGGCTCAATACACCTTATAAGCATCTGTAAATCGTCTAGTTGCCCACCATGTGAAGTAAAAATGGTGAGGGCACAGTGCTTTCACTGTGCAGATTTCAGTCTGGTGCATAAAATGACCTGTCACAGGCAAATAAGTAATAAAGCCATTTATGCAAAGGATTAACCACTTTGCTTAATCCTACAAACAGCAGAGAAATATATAATGCAGTCACTGTCCTCAAGGATTTTGCATCCTAGTAAGGGCAACCTTGAAGTTTTCAATAACAGTAGGGCAGCAATATAAGAAAGAGCACAAGGTGGTATTTGGTTAGGTGGCAGTAAATCCAACATTTAATAACCATAAAATGGTATGGTTATTAAATTTTATCAAATTCATTAAATATTATCAAAACTCATGAGTAAAGGATTAATACAAGATTCGGCTATACTTTTTCAGGATATATATTTTGGTTACTTATTTATAAGTTATAATCTTGAGAGAGAGAATTTTTTTAGCTGTAATATGTCTTTGCAATCACCTAGTCCAAGCATGGGTGAATGTCCAAAGTCACTGTAAGTTAATGGCAGAGCCAGGATGTTACACCTAATTACATATACTTAATATATTTTAATATGACACAGTTCAGAGTGTATTTGGCACCCCCCTGTGGCCCACATTTACCTCAAATTATATAGATGATTCTCACTTAATAGTTTATGGGAATGTACAGGTGACCAAAGTCATAACTGGGAAAAAAGAATGTGACCTTAAGTGAGTGTCTTACAATAAAAGGGTTGGTCTAGTTTGACTCTACTAGTGCTTCAAGATTCCATGCTGTGCTCACAGCCTATGAATTTCTGAACAATGAAGGATCACATACCTAATCTAAGATAGAAAATATTTTCTTTGTGGATCTTTCCAGGGCACAGGCCTTTCTGCCTCATTATCTTCATCTGCAAATCAGGATTTAATTGATGGTTAAATATAAAGTTATTCTATTTTAAGGGCTTAGTAGAATACCTGACATATAGTGTTCATTCAGTAAAAGTGGCATACCATCATCATTGTGAGAATATGGACAAAAGAGTTTACTTACAGCTAGTTCTGCTCTAAACACTCCTTTTCCTCGGATGTACCATCACTGTCTTAAGCATGGGCACCTCCAAGTAGAAAGACATCTGACATACTTTGGCTTAATACTAGCTTCTGCCCTCCCACATTATTTCTAATAGTTATTTTCATTGCCATAAAAGCATTTGTGTTCCAGATACATCTCATATTTTCATCTTCTGGCAATGAATACAACTGATATTCAATTTAATAAGTATATATACAATATTAAATTATAATTGTTATTAAAATATAATAAGTGTCAACTGATACATCATTTCTATATCTGATGGTATCAAGATCAGTGATGTTATATAAGTTACCTTTGCCCCATTATGGACTCACATTGAGTCTAAGATTATTTCAGTTTATAGGCAGATTCAGCTTTTAATCATTCCACTCAGTATAGTCCAGGTGCTATACTATACTATAAAATCCTTGATCCAGCTCTTACTAACAGGGGAACTTTGGGCAAGAAACTTCAACTTTCCATGCCTCAGTGTCATTATCTGTAAATTGGGATACCATTCAATTTACGGTAGTGTTGTATTAAATAAGATAAGCTATATAAAGGGATTCTCAGAATTCACTACATATCAGGCATTCAATAAGTGGTGACTGATATTTTCTTTTGTCATGGAAAGAAGAACATGGAGATAGGATTCAGCTATACTTTTTTTTTTTTTTTTAGTGTATATATTTTGGTTAGCTCTTTGAACAGTTATAATCTTGAGAGATATTTGTTTTTTAGCTGAAATAAGTCTTTGCAATTACTTAGTCCAAGCATGGGTGAATGTCCAAAATCACTGTAAATTAATGGCAGAGCCAAAATGTTATACCTAATCACATAAATTTAATATATTTTATTAAAATACAGTTCAGAGTGTATTTGGCACTCCCCTGTAGCCCACATTTTTCCCAAACCATATAGGCTTAAGAGTTTGCCACTTAGCTAGGAAATTACCCTAAGATAAATTGCTGGTTTTCATGTGTATGTATCCTTACTGGAACATGTTTTTTTCTTTTCTTAAACTTCTTCTTTGGAAGGGGGGTGGGGTAAAGGAGTGTTTGATCTAGCTCTTTTGATAAACGGATACACAAAGCAGAGGAGAAACCTCTTTAGTAATTTAAGGTTATCATAACATCAGCAAGAATTTTTTAATAATGCTGTATTAGTTAAGGGATATTTTTGAGATTAGCCTAACGCTCAGTAATTATGCATCCTTCAAATTGGATATCAATTCTAAAAGAGTGTGCAGCTTACTTATAGAAATTATACACATTTTAAAGGCTGTGGATTTCATAAAGTGAAAAATTGGTTTAAAACAAAAGTTACATAGGATAAGTTAAATTGCACCTTAAAATCATTTTTCCACTGATGAACACTGCCACAATTTTTTAGTTTTAGTTTTAAGAAAAAAATCAATTTTAAGATAAAGATTTTGCTTTTTAAGATATATATACACACACATTTTTCTACAGCACCAGGCTAATTCCGAACTCCCTGAAATCAATATATTTCACCGAAATTCTTCAACGCAGTCGTTATTCTGGAACATAAACAAGACTCCTGAAGTTTATCTCAATCTTCCCATTATCAATTATTACCTATGGTGCGCCATTCTTGATTGGTTATTTTACAGCCAGACTTTTTAAAATTAAGGCCAGAGTTTGAATTTCAAACAGGCAGAAAGAGAAGAAAGGAAACTTTTCACGCTGCGCATTCACTTCGCACCTTTGAGATCAAGCAGCTTTGCAAGGAGCGTGTGGGCAGCAATGCAAAGCTCACTGCAAAGCCGCAGCCCTGGGCAGAAGGCACGCGGGCAACCCTGCTCCGTTAGCCGCAGCCCGCGGCGTCCGCCGGGTGCGCGCCCAGGCTCCCCGCGCCTCCTCCGCTGCTCGCCGTCCGCGCCACCCTCGCCTCCCACCTCAGCAACAGGTGCCCAGGCTGCGGCACTCCCCTGGGGCACCGGGATGCTCGCAGCACCACTTCCCACCCACAGCCTACCTGGCCCCGGGGACACCGACATCCGCGCGCGCGCTGCGGCCCCCGCCGGTCCACCTTTAGCGCACACCCTCGCTTTGCCTGTCGCTCTCGTCCCCAAGCCTCGCCCGGGCTGCTGATTCTTTCTCCCGCTACCGGGTCAGGAGGCGAGCTCCATCCTCCCCCGCCCCCTCCTCCTGCTTTACCTCCTCCCCCTCCCTCCTCCCTCTGCTCCAATAGGACCCGAGGCTCCCGGGGCTGCGCTCACCTGACCAGCGGAGCGGGGGTGGCCGCTCACCGCAGCACGCCTTGCTCTGCCCAGCGGGCAGCCAATCCGCGCTCCGACGTCGGGAACACCCTGCCTTGGCCATCTCTAATGGACTCTTCCAGCAGCGAGGCGCCTAAACTGACCTGCCTGGGCACGGGAGCGCGCGAGTCCTGCATCTGCCTGCGCGTCTCTGCTGAAGTGCGCGGGTGGCCCTTTCTAGCATTCTTCTTTGGCTAAACTTTCTGATTACCCTCTTGGGCACAAAGAACCACCCCCGCCTCGACAGCGGAGCAGTCCGCCCTGTGTACTACACTCTCAGCAATTTCTGGTTTTCCTTAGAAAACCCACTGACCGAATCTTGCTCTGTTCCTAAAAGGATATTTTAACGTCGACTGACACATTCCCTGAAGTGTTCGCCCCATGAAAATTTGAGCACAAATTGATGAAATATTAGGAATGAAGGATCAACCGCGCCATACAATCAGGGACTAGGGTCAACATCTCGGATAAGTTATGTCTTCATTTATGAAACAGTATTATTAATTCGTACCTCCCAGGGCTGTTGGAAGGATTAGATAAATGAGATGTGTGTGAAGTGCAACTCTGCGGTACACCTGGAACGTGGTAACCCCTCAACAAAAGTTGTTTCTTTTGTCCAAGGTTTAAGAGTAAAGGCCCCAGTGTCAGAACATAACATCCGCAGTGTGTAAATCCCCATCTGCAACAGACATTTTTAAAGCAAACGCAGCATTAGAATTATGGAAGTTTCAGATTGGGAAGGAGGTTAGAGATTAGCAGTTCAACATCACTTCCCTCTTTTTATGGACAAAAAAAAAAAAAAAAAACTAACATAAGAGCTGAGCGAGTGGCTTAGTTAAAGGAAGAAGTAGAGCTAGGTCCTAGGTCTCCTAGTTCTAAATGCAGTGCACATAGGTACCCTTCCTCCTGAACTGGAAGAGGAATAACTGGATAGTCACTTTGAGTTACACACTGCTGTCCACGGGTACTAATTTATCATTATTATGAGTGTTCCTGAAGGTCTCATCTCAAAGCTGCAACACTCAACAAACAGCTGGGTATCAAAGGTAAAGGTTATTCGGGGAAAACGGTTCTTACACAGAAACTGCACGGGAATCCAAATGTTGCACTTCAAGGCACTCACTGCAAAAAGTAGTGAGAAGAGCAAACTACATGATCAAGGAGATTGAAAAGTTTTCCTGTGAGGCTCGAACTGTGAAGGTTAGACCCGGGTCTAGAAGCTATAAATCCATCAAGCTTATTAAGAGAGTAGACACAGTCAAACATGCTTACTAAATCCCGCAGTATAGGAATTGAAACTTCAAGACAACTTAAAGTCAAAACAGTGGGTCAATTATTCACATAGTCTTAACGTGAAACAGAAAACAATAACATTAGAAAAATGTTTTCCTAATTATTTAAGATGTCTTACTAAAATATATATTCAACTCACAGCTTTATTGTTTTACTAGCACGCATAAATGCTTTATTTGTGGCTAAATGTTACTTTAATTTACTAAAACCTTGATAAGGTCATTATCTATCAATCAAGTATTCTAGCTTAATCCTTTTCATCAAATCTGATGATTAAACACATTCTGCACAAATGGACTTACTCAATATGCATATTCACTCTGTGTATGATATCACCCTAGACACTGTGATGAGTTGAAATAAAAATTTACACCCTCTCTCTCCAATCTGCCTAAGGGAACTAAGTAATTCATTAACAATTATTACTGAGTGCTCAGGAAGCAAAAGACCCTAGAAGGCACTGTGGGAAAAACAGCAATCTCTAAAATACAACCCTGAGTTCAATGAATTTACATCTTTCTGGGGTGAAAGTTTAATCAATCAAAAAGCAGAATATGCCAAGCAAAAATGAGCAGCCCAGAGACTGCTAGAGATGCTCTAAGAGGAAGAGTGTATATGGATTGGTGAAGGCTTCTCCAAAGAGCTGGCAGTCTTTGCCTTGACGAATAAAATTAGAAGAAATAATATAGCTGGTATTCAAGTATTTGACAAAGTAGTGCAGTTGCTGTCAAATGCTGAAATTATTCAACAAATGCCCACTGCTGTGCTTAAATCTAAACTGTTTACATGGACCAAAATGCCCCAAATAATTCTGTCCCTCTTTTCCTCTCCAGCCTCATCTTGTACCACTTTCCCCCTATTTCACTGTATTCCCATCACACTGACTTTCTTTGTTTCGCTTGAACATAGCAAAATTATTCCTGCCTCACAGCCTTTGCACAAGCTTTTCCCTCTGCTTGGCACACTGTTCCTGGGGGTCTTCATACAGCTGGCTCGTCTGTCTTATCCTTCATTTGCAGGGTAGCTCAACTATCTCTTCCTTATGGGCACATGCCCTGGTAGCTTCCATAGCCACTCTTACCTGTTACCCTGTTATATTTTCTCTATATCATTTCTCCCTAATAAATATTTTATTTGCTTATTTAAGTGTTTTTGTCTGCCTATAAGAATGAAAGCTCCATGGGGATGGTTTTCCTGTCTCTCTCATTCACTACTCTATAACCGGTAGCTAGAATAGGCTCTGGGATATAGAGGAAATTCAATACATGGAGGGAGGGAGGGAGGGAGGGAGGGGGCTAGGGGAGGGGGGAGGGAAGGAAGGAAGGAAGGAAGGAAGGAAGGAAGGAAGGAAGGAAGGAAGGAAGGAAGGAAGGAAGGAAGGAAGGAAGGAGCTTATTTATTTATATTTCACCATCCAACCTTAGAAAATGTAAGACTTGATCCCATATAAAATACAAACAAGACTAAATAGGAGATATTTTGAACCTCATCCATCATTTACAGTTTAGAGAAACTTTTTGTTCTTCAAGCCATGCTTTGATAAGGAAAACAGAAAGGAAGAGGATTACTGGGCACCTGAAGGTGGAAAGTAGCAGGTGCCACTGACAGAAGGCTTTTGAAAGGTGAAGGTTCTGAAGACAAAGTTAGCCTAATTCCCAATTCTGCCTAGATGCAGCATCGATGGAATGTAAGCCTTTTCCCCATAATAATCTTCATCAAATCAGTTCAATAACTCTAAATTTCACATAATAAAGAGCAATTAGTTTTCTTAAACCAGTAATAAAAGTACTGTCACACAATTTTCCTTTCTACCCTAATTTACTTTGTTTAGTTAGTTTTGTGAGTATGGTGCTCACAGACAGCCTTATAACAAGACAGCCTTATAAAAAGACAGCCTTATAAATCTTCTCAAAAGATCTTTTTAGTCCCTCAAAAAGGTGTTTCTCATACTCAAGGTTTTACAAATCTAAGTTGAGGCACGCATAAAGAAATTTCACCAAAGAGGCAAAACTAAGCTAAGGCAGTATATATCCGCTCTTGCCCCCCAAAAGTAGAAGTAGGATATTACCTCAAGAGTACACATATCTGCCAAAAGCTTCTTCTTTTGGGCCTAGGCCACAGATAGAAAAAAGATGGGGTGGGAAGATTGTCAGGGGCTTGCCACAGACCTGATGTATTAGTCTGTTTCTGTTGCTTATAACAGAATACCTGGAACTGGGTAAGTTATAAAGAATCAGAATTTATTTCTTACAGGGCCGAGCCCGTGGCGCACTTGGTAGAGTGCTGCGCTGGGAGCGCGGCAACGCTCCCGCCGCGGGTTCGGATCCTATATAGGACTGACCAGTGCACTCACTGGCTGAGTGCGGTCACGAAAAAAGAATTTATTTCTTACAATTTTGGAAGCTGAGAAGTCCACGGCCCTGGGAGCACAACTGGTGAGCGTCTTCTTGGTGGGAATTGTCTACAGAGTGCCATGGCTATCAGCGTATCCCATGGCGAGAATGACAAGAGCATATTCATGTGCTTCCTTATAAAGCCTCCAGTCTACATGCTGATAATCCATTAAACCATTAACTCATTAATTCATGAACGGATTAATCATTCATGAGGACAGAGTCCCCATGATCCAATCACCTCCCAAAGGCCTTACCTTTCAAATACCATAGTCTGATGTCCTACCCTCTCAACACTGTTACAATGGGGATCAGGCTTCAATGAGTTTTGGGGACACGTTCAAACTGTAGCTGCTGGACTCCTCTTCCTCACCCCATTTCCAGGTTCAGACCCATCTAGATTCTAAGAATAAGGCAAGTAGTCATCCCAACCCTCCCCACTTGCATACCAATATGTAGTAAAGCTCTTAATTAATTTTAGTGTTTATCATTCTAGAACTCCATAACGGAAAAACAGAGCTTAAATTCAAGTTCTCAAAGAACCAGGCACACAGGAACAGCTCATTAAACATTTGTTGAATGAGTGATGTGATTGGACAAATAAGTGAGAAGGAGTTCCACTTTCAGAACCAGAATCAGAATTTATGAGCCAAAGGAAATAATTTCCTGTCCCAAAGTGATCACAGAATCCGTTTAACAACTGAGAATTTGCTAGAATTTGCTCCTTGGTCAGAAAAAGACAAATATTTTGGGCCTTTTGGAAATAAAAGTCTCAGAAAATCTGAGCAAGTCCCTAAACAGTCTTTCACAGAGAGTTATCCCTTGGTACTACTACTTACTTGAAGGCTCTGCTCCAAACTGATTTGCATTTCATAATAGTACTCTTGTTTACTAATACTTAAAAGCCTACTGCCTCTGAGCTGTCAGACCTTGCTTTTCCTCTTCTGAGAGTACCATAATCCTGCTAGCTGCAATGCACATTTTAAATGACTACCTACTTGTTGAGAAGCATCATTAGACACTCAGAATATGAACACTGGCAAAATGTGATCTCTGCTTTCATCTGGTTCACATTTAGAAGGAGAAAGAAAACATAAATCCAAAGTACAATGTGACCAGCCATCAGAGAGATACAAACAAAGATGGCTCAGAGAAAGGAGGGAAGAGGTTACTTGTTTGAATGAAGATGACCTTCCTCTTGGCCCAGATGGAACTCCCACACCCACCGCACTTCAGCTCCCAGGACTTGAGGCTGTCCTTCTGACAGAACATCTAGGTGCTCCCAAGCACCCCTCTCTGTAGGACCTGGATTAGCCATGCTGTGACTGAATCACTAGAAAACATATGTAAAAATAGTTTTAAACCTCCATGCCAGGGGTCAGAAAACTTTTTCCATAAAGGTCCAGACGGTAACGATTTCAGGCTCTCCAACCATGTAGTCTCTGTCGCAACTATTCAAGTCTGCCACCGTAGTGTGAATGCAAACAATATGTAAACAGAGGAGCATGGCTGTGTGCCAATAAAACTTACCTACAAAAACAGCCAGAAATGGCCCAAGGACCATAGTCTGCTAACCCCTGCTCTATTCAGATACAAAAATGATTGTAGTTATCAAGTTCTTTTTTGATACTGGTGACCTAAATTGATTAATTCACTCAAATATTTATTGAGTGCCAATGATGTATGATGCCTCAAAGATGGAAAGATGAATAAGGATGTGGTCTCAGCCCTCAAGGAGCTTTCTGTAACTGACTTTGCTGTCCTGTCCCACAAGGTCTCTCTACATATTAAATGTTATATAAATTCTAGCCCTGATTCTTTGCTTAAAATATGGACTATTCCCTATAGTTTCTTTTTTCTATGCCTAGTTTCTGACCAATACCCTACCCTGCCCCCCAAGACTGCTATATATACACATTCTGGCTAACTTCTTGCTTGCTCTGATCTAAAATTCTGACCCTTGGCGCCGGCCCGTGACTCACTCGGGAGAGTGCGGTGCTGATAACACCAAGGCCACGGGTTCAGATACCATAAAGGGATGGCCGGTTGCTCACTGGGTGAGTGTGGTGCTGACAACACCAAGCCAAGGGTTAAGATCCCCTTACTGATCATCTTTAAAATAAATAAATAAATTAATTAATTAAATAAAATTCTGACCCTTAATAGACTTGCCTTAAGTTCTTTATTCTCAACCTCTAAAAAAATTCTAACAACTATTATCAAATCTGCACCAAACAGTGCTTTTTGTGCACCTGTTGTGGACAATGTACTGAATTCAGTACATTATAAACCAATGTACTGAATGAGCTATTTTCTGCTCTCCTAGAACTGGTGATAAGGCACAAGCTGAAACCAAAGAGACAATAAGGACATGATTTCCTTAAAAAGCTGCCACCCATTGGGACCAGACTCTGCCTCCAGAGTTGCTTAAGAGGTGACAGGACTAAATATAGGACAACCACCTACCTTTATTCTCATCCCAAAGGGAAGGGGGAAAGGAAGGAAATAGCCTTAGAAGTTAGTCTTAAATTAAGGAGGGGTGAGGTGCTGTTTTTTCTCCCCTCCAGAAGAACTGTGGTAGAGATTAGAAATTACGGTAGAGAGGGAGTACTGGCAGCTCATTCTCCTGATGGATGTCTGATCAAGCCAATAACTTACTGATTTGCTCTGACCCTACGCCTAAGAAGAAAGAGAATTGGGAAAGAAAGATGACAGGAAAGAAGGGAGTTCAAGACAGCAGACTCAGTCCCTCCTTTGTACAAGGATGTGTAGCTCTCCCATGGATTGAGATACCACAGAAGCTGCTTATGAGCAAAATCTTGCCAATACCTGACCCAAGAGAACAGCCTTCGCAGTGGGGAGATCCCAGGAACAAGAGGCTGTGTACTTCTGGGCAATAGCCGAGGAAGTGGTTAAGGAAGAAATTATTATAAGAAACCATGCTATGGGGTAGACTAATAGATCTCACCAGAACTTACCCAGGTACTTTTAAGAAAGTCACTATGCTGGTCACCCAGAGGATAGCTACATTATCTAGAAAAGCAACTACAACCACAAAAATGGGCGCTATACAAATAAGCATTTAAGCATAGGGATGTTTGTCCTTCTCCCACTCTGCCTCCCAGCTCTCAGTATTCAGCAGAGTCTTTGAAAAGAAACAGGCAGAAAAGAGAGGTATCCTAAAACCACAATCACCATAAATGCACACACACACACACACACACACACATGCGCGCACACACACTTTCTGCAAATTGGTCTATCTAGTTGTAAAGAGGAGAAATCTTTAAATATGATTTGAGATTGGTGTTTAAACTATATTGAAGTTATGGAACTTGTCCAAGAAATTTGCTACCCATTGGGAAGAATTGGTTTGACCTAGGACACATAAAGAGACTGGAGACACTAATACTTATTCATGTTTGAACTCCACTGAATTAAAATCCTTCAGTAAACCAGCTATCACAGCATTTCTAAAAATGTGACTATGAATTTCCTCTCCCCAAACTTGCAAAGGATGAAACCAAAAACATGGGAAGCATCCTTTAAAAATCACTACACACAATGAAATATTAAAAGATCCAAGTACTGTAGTAAGTAAACCGGTTTAAATTTGTTTAACTCACTATTTTATAAATTTTTTTGATCACTTTTTTTCTATATTATTTCTATTAATATTCAAAATGCACTTTTGGGAATGCTGCTTTAAAGAAGTATTGAAATCTGACTATTGGTCTAAAATTAAAGTCATGTGAATTTCAGTTTGGAAAGAGACTTAGTTTCCTTGAGGTTTGGCATCCTTATGGTTTGGGGCTGTGCCTGTCTATGTCAATCCCTTCAGGGCTGTGGTAGTTGTGGAACTCTTGGCAATGCCATTTACGTGGAAATCTATGTGAGTGATGCCCCCTAGAGTTGTCTATCCAATGAGGATCACATAACAAAACATATACTTTATCAGGCAGATGAAATCTAGGAAGGGTCTTGGAAAAGTCCTTCTGGGGGGTTTAAAGCTTATTTCAGAAAATAACTTAAAGCCTGGAAGGACTGGGAGGTTATCAAGATGGCATTTTTCACATCTTTCCTTCCCTAAACCAAGGTTTCCACAATCAAACCTCTGCAGAGGAAAAGCCAGACAAAACCAATACCAACGCCCCAGGACAGCTGACATAGGTACAATTGTGTGACAGAGGAACCAGGACAAAGGAAAATGGCAGAAAGGGTTCAAAGATCTCCAGCTGAAGATGGCTACACACCTTCCCAGAAAGGAGTTATGTGACGAGTGTCTCAAGCCTTGGTTGGTTCTGGTTGGGCAAGTTGGGGCCACAGAAAGCTGCTTCCCAGAAAGATATGGGTGAGCCAGATGGAAGAAGCTAAGAGCTTCCAAAAGTCAGAGTTTCCATATTTTCCTTTCTCCCCAAAACCTTCAGATCTTATCTAGACTATTTGTGGGTAGTTACAGGTGACCAGTTTATCATGATTTATCATGAGTATTTTGAAATCTCTAATCCATGTCAGAACTTTCTTTGTAAGCGATCTAGTCCCTACATAGATGAAGTGTATAAAGAATAGATCCTCTTTAATTTAAGATTGCGATATTTGACAAGCTAGCAGGCAACACGGACTATCATAGACAACAGAGGTTGAGGTAGCATTTTACATATTAAACCAGAAATGTGATGACAAAAAGCAAACAAGCAAAGACCAACAGAAAAGACTTTTCTCTCTTGATTTTTCATGTGAAATTAATACTTTGCTTTTTTTCTGCTTGGTTAGGTCTCCCTTTTATAAATTTTTTACACTCTCAGTATTTAATTTTTCTAAAATTAATAAGTAAAAAGTAAATAATAAATGATGATTTTTATGTTCTATTGCATATATTTTAAATCTTTATCTTCCTAAGTTAAAAATGTTTTTCCTCAAGAAGTCTACTTACAGAACATGATGTCTGAGACTTTATAAGATCAGTCAGTAGTACAGTTTCTATTTCTAAAGACATAGAATAGCAAAATTAAAAGCATTTCAGATGGTCAAGTCCAGATGATGTCAAGAGACAGTATAGTGTAGATATGTTGAGCAAACGTAGATAAATTTATTAATCTTTCGCACTTCAGTTTCCTTATCTACAAAATGGAGATTCTTGTAATACCTACTATACAAGTTTGTAATAATGATGTCTGCCACATAGTAAGATTTCAATAACTAGCAAAGAGAAAAACAATGAAATAAAATAAAAATAGTAATTTTCTACTTTAGCTGTATTTAAGATGCAGCTGAGAAAGCTTTTCTTCTGAGTTGACCAATCCAATATTGAAAACACTATAGTGTTAATTATACAAAAATAAATTTAACGAATTTGTAATCACATATTTAAAAGTATTTTTCCATTCAAAATTGTAAAATAACGTTTTTTCGTTGTTATGATCTGTTACATCTGTTTTAATACAAATGTATCTGGATATATTTGATAGTAATAAAGAAAAGAACATATATGTAATTGCTAAATAGGTTCATCAAATGGCTATTAAGATCAAGCAATAGCCAAGTGTGCATATTACTTTTTAACAAATAGTCTCATCAAAATCCTTACGAATCTAAATATATACAGTAGTAGTATTTGATTAAACATACTGCATTTTATTTTTATTACTGGTCATATGTAATATTTTATTACCTTACTTAGCAGAGGATGAATTGTATATGATTTTATGTCCTATGGAAAATATTTTAAATCTTTATCTTCCCGAGCTAAAAATATTTCATCCGCAAGAAGTCCGTTTACAACATATTTAAGGAGACTATCTGAGACTGCTATCTCAGACTTTTTAAAATCAATACTTGTTGTTAATTCTTAGCAAGAAGCATATCTCAGAACAGTTGTTCTCATATCTTAAAAGGAATTTCCCCATAAATCAGTTGCAAATGTATATGGAATTTTTAATCCTTTAAGAACAGCTAATTAATCTTTTTTTTTTTTTTTTTTTCCTAGTTATCTCTGGTTTAGGGATGTTGTGTGTGGCACTTCCTGTGGGTTGTTATTTTGCTGTAATGGCAGGGGGAGAAAACAAGCAAAGCTCAGTAACTACACTGCATATCAAAATATCACCATGGCAGCATTTGTCCACTTGTCAGGGTCCTTCTGAAATGACTCAGCCATTCATTTTGTTGAATCAATATTGAAGCTTTTGAGATTTATTACTTGAGGTTTGGGAGGAGATGAGGCAAACAAATCCTTCATTCCTAACATCAAGCTCTAGTTGGGCCAAGATTATGATTTGTCTATATTTTAATTATGAAGATAGACTATACAGTTTCCACTTCTTTCATAATTATCTTGTAATAAGCTTGCATTTACATTCCTGATAATTTAGTGAAAAAGAATTTAAAGTTTCCAAAAACATTTTGTGGGTTGTGTAAACTTATCAAATGCTGAATCCAAATAGCTAATTTCCTGAGAAATGTTGGAGAGGAGGGACAGGGGTAGGGGAATGATGTAAATCTTTTGATATAAAATCTTTAAATCTTTGATATAAGATTCTTTAAATTCCAAGTTTATATAACTCATCTTGAAGAATAATTAATAATAGCATGTCATCTACCAAATCTTCCTGTTTAATCACTTTCATTTACTAATACTTTACCTGTTCAACTAACAAAAATTATAAAACTGACCTTTTCTATTTTAAAATACTGAGATTTCTTTAAAGACATTTTTATAATCACGTTTCTAGTGGATGGGTCACAAAATGAGTCTGATTTCTCAATCCATGCACTTGCTGTGTACATTTTCCATTATCACTGGGCTGATAATGCCCAAAGATGAAATTAGGAGAAATTTTCATGACTATAGATCTGCCTAAAAAGATGCAAAAGTGCCTTTGAAGCTTCATTGACTTAAAAGCTAGGCTAAAGTGAAGAACAGCAAGTTTCTCCTCAATATTTCTCCTTTAGATCTCTTCCCAGGGGTGAGGAATCTCCCACTTATCCCACGACAAAGGCCAGTCCTATATGAATCTGCACAAGATATTGCAATCCAGTTATCATAAATGGGGCCAATCTACACCAGACAACCTGATGGGTTATAAGAAAGCTCTCCTAGGACCCCCATGCTCTACCAAGGACTTTTCCAGTGTGAGGTAATGTTTATTTTACCAGTGCAAAGCCACTGCAAACAAAGCTCCCACTGTCTATTCCCACATGGGTGGGAAAATCAAGCCCAATGTGGGAAGAGAGGTTTTACGTGGGATGTTTGGGGATCATGCGGGACCTTGCAATGTTTATATCTTACATGTAGGTGCCCGGTCCACTTAACCCAGACACCTTTGCCAGGAGTTTGAGGCTTATGTTTGGAATGCTCTACCTTTCAAATCATCCTGAAATGCATATGAGAGTACTCTGCAGAAGACTTTAATACTTTGCCTGCAGCTTGTATGTAAGTCAGATCATGTTAAAAAACTTACACTGGAATTGTCTCACTTTTCAGAAAATAAAAATACTTTTAAGTTTTCTTTTTTGTAGGATTTTGAAAAAGTAAAAAGGCGGTTAAGATTGTGCTTGAAAGAGTCCCATGAAGACAGAGCTTGGAATACTACCAAGCAAAATGGAGTTCTCTAATACTCCTTAGTTCTGTCCCCCCCACCCCCACTTCTTTTCTGTTCTTCCAGAAGCAAGGAATTGAATTGTGAATATTTCCTATAAGAAACACAAAGCTAGTTAACTTCTGATAATTATGTAATCACGGGTGGTCACGAGTTCAAAGAAAATCTTTCCCAAATAAAACCAATTACAAGCAGAGACTTTAGCAGTGTCCCTTCATCCACTGCCAAAATGTAGTATCGATAGAACAATATGTGAAAGCAGCAGCTTTGATATGAAAGGTACTGAAAGTATTCATCCTTTGGTAGTTGTTCTTCCACCATATGGAACGGAAGAAAAGAAAGAGAATTAGGCAGCATCAAGTTGAATTAAGTAACTGGAGAGGCAAATCATAACCAGATGCCTACATTTTGTTTTAATTTTTCATTGATATCACCAGGCAGCCAACGCACTCTACTGGCAGTGTCATGTAACTGAAAATAATATAAAAGAAAAACTTAGACCTACATATATTATCGTTAAAATAGAAAAGCATTTACAGCCAAGAAAAGCCATCAGAAATGTCTTTAAAAGATCTATATTAGGTTGATCCACATGAAATTGATATTTGCCCATGTTAAAATGGTCAAATATTGGCAAAATGGTTCAAATGATTCAACCCAATACAAAATTTTCTTCCTAATTTAAAATGGCAGCCTGTCCTGTTCTTTGTCATCATCACTCAATAGAATAAAAGGCGTTTACTTAATTTAATTTAATTTAATTTTATTGTATTGTATTGTATTGTATTGTATTTATTCAATTTTAAATTGTCTAACACCTTTAGCCACATCACATGGAATTTTACAAACATATGAACCAAAAAATGTTCTTTTTTCCCTCTTAATTCAGAAAGACTTTTTAAGTTGCATATACCAAAACATCTCACTCTTCAGTCTTTTTGGACTTACTCTCACCCATCATGAGGCACTTAAAAGGAAGCCCTTCTATATTTGAGATGATGGTAAGAGGAGGATACTCTTCCTCATTTGAAGAAACAGATCAACTCTGCTCTTAAATCCCTTCTACAGAATGGCGATGCAAGCAAATTGCCAGGCTTCCTCCCTTTGGTATCTTGTTGAGCAGCCCAGAGGCAAGTACTGGAGGCATATTGAGGGATTGGAGGATCTGAGAGGGAGGACTAGTAGCTGATGGACAGGATTGAATGATGCTAATGGAACTTGAGAGCAAGGGTAAATCCTATCTGTGAATGATCATCCCAGCTCTAATCAGAAACATCACATCTTCTCTAGGTTTAGTGAGAAAGCTTAGTGCTGGAATAGAGGTAAAATCAGCAGATCAGAAGCTGGTTTATGTTAGGAACAGTGTTGGAAGGAGAGGAGAAGAAAAGGGAGATGGGAAGAGTACAGAATGGGACTGAGTGGAAAGAGATAAAACAAACAAACAAAAAACAAAAACTTTGCTTCTGTGTGCTGCCTGTGTAACCAAGTTTAAAGATCTAACAGTGGAGGGAAAGGCATTATCCATATTCCAGATTCTACTCAGCAGAGAGAGCAGAATCAATCTCCAGACAAATGTTTGGCCTATGTTCAGACAACTGCAGTTGGCTCCCATTGTAGGGACAGAATTTGGGTAGCATTACTGAAAAGATTTCATGTTGTCAGTGATAATCTACTCCACCCAACAACTGGAAAAGTTCTATTTGCAATTCACACCAAAGCAACATAGCACACAATTCTGGACAATTTCCTAGGAGACAAATAACACTTAAACAACTCTTTCTAAATTAGAGTCAAAGGTCACAGACAGTCTGGCAGTTACTGAAAAATAGTTCTTTCTCAGAGTTCAGTATAAGACTAATCAGAGGAGGAAATACTGGGAAGGGGTTCAATACCTAAGTAGCCAACGTACTGCATTAATTCAATTCTGTTCTTTCTCACCACTAACTCATAAACCAGCACTGTCAATCATTCTTTCCTGTCCCAGTATGAAATCTTGAGTAGATCCCATGTTTCACGTTCATTTTCAATTATTAATAAGTAGTCTCATTTCTCAGATAGTACAAAGCAAAGCTTAACCTCCCATTAAAGTTTTGAGAGTTAGTTCCTTGCCTGTTTGAGCCGGACTCAGGCTATAAAGCCTGCAATAGAGAAGGAGGGCATAGTTATTCTTTTCCTCAATTCCTTCCAGCAATTGTACTTATCCACTTTTACTGTGCTCTTTTATGGCTCCTTCAGAGTTGGAAAACAGGGAATGAGATAAGAGAGGTAAAGAAAGCTTCTTTTCCAAATGAGTTCTTTGGAAACTCTCGTTTGTGGGGATACCCAACATGGGTGAGGTCTCCATGGGCAGGCCACTTGCAATTAATCTCCCTGTCCCTACCTCCTGGCAGGCCATCACAGATGCTCTCTATAGGGGTCAATTCATCCCTCCTGGTAGATCTTGTGAGGAGGTACCTTTAGAAATTTAGACCCTTTTTTTGTGTCCACACCTGGCCCTCAGAACACCACACCTTTCCCCTGCCATTACTCTTCCTGCAGGCAGAGTCAAGCTCAGTTTCACCTTTCCAGGACAAGTCAGGTACCAGTCCCTCTGCTCCTCAAACTCCAGCCAAGTTGGCCAAGTGATTCTCTGACTCCCTACCACTTTTGCCTGGGGGTGGTGGAGGTGGTATGCACAACACAACAACAGCTTTCTCTAAAGAAATTCTCACTACAGGCTTCAAGATCAATCTCCTGGCTTCCACGTATATACCCTAGAGGCAGGTGATAAGCTATGAACCACAAAATCAGTTATCAGTTTCTTTGCAATGTAGTTGTTGGCTAATCCTGCAGATTCTGGAACAACTACCTGAGTTTGGAACTCTGATCTATTATATACCAGCTATGTGAACGTTAGACGAGATACTTAATCTCTCAGTATCCTTATGTACAAATACTGAAATCTAAAAGAAATAAAAGCAATAGCTACAGCATAAAAATTACATGCATAAAGTACTTAGATGAGTGTCTGGTCACCAATAATAACACAAACTGATATTATGTGCCTTCCAACATGATGCACTTAGAACATTTCCAGCATCCCAATAGAAAAACTTGTAAACATTAAGCAGTGATTTTCTATTCTTCTCTCTCCCTAGCCCCTGAGAACAACTAATCAGCTTTCTGTCTCTATGGATTTGCCTACTCGGGATATTACAAATAATAAACTATAAAACTTCTAGAAGAAAACACAGGGGAAATGCTTCAACATGTAGGACAGAGCAAAGATTTTATGAATAAGACCTCAAAAGCACAGGCAACAAAAGTAAAAATAAACAAATGGAATTTTATCAAGCTAAAAAGCTTCTGCACAGCTCAGGAAACAATAAACAGAGCAAAAAGACAACCTACAGAATGGAAGAAAATATTTGTAAACTATGTATTTGATAAGGGACTAATATCCAGAATACACAAGGAATACACAAAGAACAATTGAATGATTTAACTCAATAGTGAAAAAACAAATAACCCAGTTAAAAAAGGGGCAAGGGAGCTGAATAGACATTTCTCAAAAGAAAATATACAAATGGCCACAGGCACATGAAAAATTGCTCAACATCACTGAGCAACAGGGAAATACAAATCTAAACCACACTGACACATCATCTCACTTCAGTTAGACTGGCTATTATCAGAATGACAGAAAATAACAAATGCTGGTGAGGATTTTGAGAAAGGGAAACCTTTATACATTGTTGGTGGAATTGTAAATTAGTACAGCTATTATGGAAAACAGTGTGGAGGTTTCTCAAACAACTATGTGTAGAACTAGCATCTGACCCAGCAATCCCACTACTGGGTATACACTGAAAGGAATGGAAATCATCATGTCAAAGGGATACCTGCACTCCCATGTTTATTGCAGCTCTATTCACAACAGCCAAGAGTTGGAACCAATCTAAAGGCCCATTGACAGATGACTGGGTAAAGAAAATGTGGCATATATAAACAGTGTAATACTACTTAGCCATAAAAAACGAATGAAATCCTTTGTAGCAGTAATGAAATCATTTGTAGCAGTATGGATGAACTTGGAGAAAATGATGTTAAGTGAAATAAGCCATGCTTAAGAGAAAGAGAAAGAGAAACACTGCATGTTCCCACTCATATTTGTAAGTTAAAAACAAAAACAGAAACAAACAAACAAATAATAAGTTGAACTGTTAAAAGGAGAGAGAAGAACTGTACTTACTAGAAGTGGGAAAGGTGAGGGGTAGGGAGGTAGTGAAAGGCGGGCTAATGGACACAAAATAACATTTAAATAGAAAAAATAAGTTCTATTGGTGTACAGTTGACCAAGGAATTTATAATTAACTATAATTTATTACATTTTACCAAATGACTAGAAGAGAGATCAAATGGTCCCATCACAAAGAAATGATTAAATTTTGCAATGATGAATATGCTTATTATCCTGATTAGATCATCACACATTGTGTACATGTATTGAAATATAACTGTACCCCATGAATATATATAATCAATGTATTTCAGTAAAAATTAACTAAAAAATAAAATAAATAGAATCATACATATTGTGATCTTCTGTGTCTGGCTTCTTTCACTTCTAGGTTCGTTCATGTTGGATAATACAGCAGTACTTCATTTCTTTTTATGGCTGAATAATATTCAGATTGTATGCATATACCACATTTTGTTTATCCATTCATCTATTGAACAACATTTGAGCTGTTTTTATCTTTTGGCTACTATGAATAATGCTGCAATGAACATTTATATACATGTTTTTGTCTGAACCTGTTTTCAGTTCTCTCGGGCATATAACTAGGAGTAGAATTGCTGGGTCATATGGTAATTATATTTCTCACCTTTTGAAGAATTGCCAAGTTATTTTCCACAACATCTGCACCATTTAACCTTCCTACCAGTAATGTATAAATATTCCAGTTTCTTTACATCCTTACCAACATTTATTTTCCATTTTTAAAATTATGGCCAACCTGGTGGGTATGAAGTGTATGAAGTGGCATCTCAGTGTAGTTTTAATTTGCATTTGCCTAATGACTTAATGATGTTGAGCATCTTTTCATATGCTTATTCGTCATTTGTATACCTTATTTGGAGAAATGTCTATTCAAGTCTTAGGCTCATTCTTTGAGTCATTTGTCTTTTTGTTGTTGAGTTGTAAGAGATCTTTATATTTATGGATATTAGACCAGATGTATGATTGACAAATATTTTCTCCCATTTGTTCAGGTGTCTTTTCACTCTCTTGATAATGTTCTTGATGCCCAAAAGATTTTAGTATTGATGATGTTCAATTTATCTATTTTTCTTTTATTACTTGCACTTTTGTGTCATATCTAAAAAACTACTGCCAAATCCAAAATCATGAAGGTTTATGCCTATGTTGTCTTCTAATGATTTTATAGTTTTAGTTCTTATATTTAGGTCTTTGATGCACATTGGTTTAAGTTTTGTATATGCTATAAGGTAAGGATCAAACTTCATTTTTTTGTATGTGGATATCCAGCTGTTCCATCATCAGTTGTTAAAGATATTATTCTTTTCCCATAGAATGATCTTTGCATATTTGTCAAAAATCAATTGACCATAGATGAACGGGTTTATTTCTAAATTCTCAATTCTATAGTACTGAACTACATGTATATCTTTATCACCAGCACCACGCTATCTTGATTACTGTAGCTGTGTAGTAAGTTTTGAAATTAGAAAGTGTGAATTCCCCAACTTTGCTCTTCTTTTTCATGATTGTTTTGACTATTCAGGATCCCTTGCCATTTGATATGAATTTTAAGATTAGCTTTTCCAATTCTCAAAAAAGGCCATTGGGATTTTGGTAGGAATTGTGTTAAGTCTACAGATATCTTTGAAGAGTATTGCCATCTTAGTGATATTAAGTCTTTCAATCCATCAATACACTTTTAACGTCTTTCCATTTATTTAGATATTCTTTAATTTCCTTCAGCACTGTTTCATAGTTTTCAGTGTACAAGTCTTGCACCTCCTCGGCTGAATATATTCCTAAGTATTTTATTCTTTTCAATACTATTGAAAATAAAATTCTTTACTTAATTTTCTTTTCATAGTGTTCATTGTTAGTGTATAGAAATACCAGCAACTTTTGTGTGTTGCTCTTATATTCTGCAACTTCGCTAAATTCATCTATTAGCTCTAACGACAGGTGGATTCTTACATCTGCTCTGCATTCCGTCTATTGCTATATGTTGTTTTGGCTGAAGTATATGAAAAAAATCTGGCCTCACACAGATGCACAGCTGGAATACGGAAAAGGATTTTAATAGTTTTTTCAGGTAATTGTGGTTATTCTTCTTTGATACTATACCAGGACTCAATAAGTGATAGTTCCTCAAAGGCTAGTTGCAATATAGCATCTGAAACCATATCAATATGCTTTTTTTACTCAGTCACAGTAAAATCCCTTGGCCTTATACTTTGAATGGATCTATGCATAATTTTGTAGCATTGTACATTGTTGACAAATTTCATTATATGATATTTGGAAAATCACATTATTAATATCATCACCCATCTCATCACAAAATTCTTTTAGCTTTGGGAAGCTCCCAACCTCACATTGGCAATAAAAATTTTCTAAAATTCTAATTTTTGTTGGAGAACTTGAGCTTTATTAATGGTAGCAGCTGCTGTCTTGTTTTCCTTGAAGTGACTGGCTTATTATGTAAATTTTCAAGAAAATGTCCACCAAATATCCAGGTCTGATTGACCGCAGTTTTTCTGTCAATCATTCTTTCTATTAAAAATGGTGCCCTCATAAAAATGGTGTGTTCAGTTCCCAACTCAAACAATGGCACCAGAGCTTTTCCTGCAGACTACCATTGTACTCTGATATGCAGCAGAAGGGCTTTATGCATATTTCCTATTTCATGAGAAAGAATAATAAAAAGCCATGTACTCAAGAGTTGAGATTTAATGCCATGAATACTTTTTACTGCTTAATCCAGGAACGATTTTAAATGAAATTATTTTTTTAAATGAGTATGTAGCAGTAGAGAATGCAATAGTTACTAGTGAAAATTAATGTAGTTTGGTGCCATTGCCTTGATTCAGGCTAAGGATTCACTATGAATACAAGTGATAGCACAGTGAACAAGGCAAATAACTTCTTAGAATTATTATGAAAATGCTTAAGGGCCCAAGGTGTCTTCAGGATTGACAGGGGTCTACAGACGACATTTGACAATAGCTATTACAGCTATTAAAATGTCAGTTTTGCGCAGGCTGCCTTAACTTTGTAAATGTTGGAAGAGGTAGATATTACCATTCTTATCACAATCTCCTGTTGAAGTTTCCAGTCCCTTATCAATCTCATTTGCTACACACAACCAGCAACAGCAGTCTGTACTTCTAGTTTTTATGAAACCAGAATTTTAATGAGCAAGGGGAAGATATTGAGAGAAAGAATGAACACAGCTCATGGATGGTAGCACAGGGCAGGAGGAGGAAAGAATTTACTATTAACCCTCTTGTGTATTCTCACCATATTCACTTCCTAATCCTATCTCAGCCAATTGCTAAACCCAAATAAAGTGGAAAGGCTAGCATATCTATTTTACTAGAATAGTTTATGCAATTAGTTTTATGGCTTTGCCTTAAAAAAAACCGCAATAGTTTTATACAAAAAAATCATTCCTTCTCAAGCTAATGCCTTCTTTTGCATCAGCATTAATAATAAAGCCTATATAAATTATCTTTCACAAGGCCAAGAATAACACACAAGGAATTTTCTTTAGAGATTGGTATAGTAAAATATTTATCTTTCAATGAAATGGCTGAAACAATAGGACTCAGAAATCTTTATAAAGCAACTATTTATACTATGCGATGCTAGACAACCAAATCTGTAGCTGAGGGTGGGGTAATAAATGGGAAGTTAATTAAGTTTCAATTAATAAAAATTGATTCTCCTACAAAATAATGGATTAGAGTTAGAACTGAAAAATACTCTGAAGGAAAATAAGTCCATTCCAAACATCAAATCAAAGAAATGAGTTTCTGTATGTTTCTTTTTAACAGATTGCTCATTGATTAACCCATTGCCAAACACTCTATTCTGCATAGAAAGGAATGAAGGTTCCACTACTATTGCTATATACCCAACCGAGTAAACCCAAGTATGAAACAATCTTTGAAGTCAGCAGGCATTCTTTGCTTCAAATAATTCTGAAGGGATTTAGAAGCCAGAGAGGATTCAAACCTGGCAAGAAGGAAAAATAAAATTCAGCTCAACCTTAACTGTAAATAAAAGAAAATATGGTGAGTATGGAGAAGGGAAACTTTACGTAGAACCAGCGACTGCTACAATGGTAAATCCTCCTAGGTATCAACATGACTCATGCACGCTGTCCCTCCAGGCCTGTGTTGGTCTATATCACCTTTTCATCCAGGCCTCCCTTGTGCACCTTATGAAAAATGCAAACTCTCCTGGCCCCAAACACTCCAGCCTCCTTCTCTACTTTATTTTCCTCTATTCATTTATCACCATCTAACACATTAATGTTTCATTTACTTATCTTCCACCATAAGAGTATTAAGGAGTTGGGTCTGTTTGTTCACTGCGTGTCCCCAGTAGTTAAAGCAGAGCCTGAAACACAGTAGCTTCTTACTTTGTCACGTGAACAGACGTAGTTTGTATTTTGTCAGATAAGCACTACCCTCACTTTAGGTATGTACACTTCACTACTCTATGATGTTTTATATAGGCACAGAAGCTTTGCTTTTGAACATCATTGCTTGAGTTTTCAGATACCGTTGGTTTAAGTTGAAGATTGTCACAGAAGTGGTCTCTCACTGTCTGGAAAGACCTAGACTAGAATAAGAAGACACCGTTGCCTCTTCCATTCTCCATTATGCTACCCTACCCCTAGTTTTCCTGACTCTGTGATTAAACCGAAGAAACCTACTCTCTGGGCTCAATTTTGATTTGCTCTCCTTTTATGGGTGATCACCTTCTGCCCTCACCCAATTGAAGAGACTAGGTCATGCCTCAGACTTTCCTTCCGTGTAGTGGACTTAACTGAATTCTGTCTGACCATCTTAGGTCTTTGGAAGAATTGGCACAAAAACAAGCAGGTTGCAGGTTCTGGAGGCATTCACCTGCACTGATTTGCCTGGGTAGCCATAGTGACTGTAAAGACCATGGGAAACAAAGCATTTCAACTTATATTCTACTTAATTATAAACATTCAACTCTTCCTTTCTACAAGCACCAGCTACCTAGCTAAAGAACTTAAGAATAATGGGCTAGCCAGTTAGCTCAGTTGGTTACAGCACAGTGTTGTAACACCAAGGTCAAGTTTTCAGATCCCCATACTAGCCAGCTGCCAAAAATACAAAAACAAGACAAAAAGAGAATTTAAGAGTAGTATTTGTGAGGCTAGCTTTCATCTAATAATGTCTGTAGAGACAGAGAAATTTGAGATGGTCATTTTCAAGTCCTATTTATTATCTCTGAATTACTTACTAGCACTTACAAGCAACTCTGGATTCTTGAAGTATACTTGACTCTTTTACCCACATTATGGCAAAGCTGTGATTATAATAATCACTATGTTTAAAATCACAGGATGAAAGGCAACCGAATAGGTCATCTGGTATATCTGCTAGCAGAAAATATTTAAGTCATGCAGTCTGTTTTTTTCCCCAAGACTTCTAGAGAAGAGACAAAATAATTTTCTCTATGTACGGGTTGTTTGAAGATCAGAGATTAGGGAAGTTTTTAAAAGTTTTACCCCATAATCCAATTTTAATTTTATTTGAGACTACTTTAAGTATTTTCTTAGCATATAACTTCTTTCCAGTGTACTTCTGAAAAGCAGAAAAAGGAAGAAAAGGCTAATAAAAGGATACAGGAAAGAGCAGAGAGTAAAAAAGCAGGGCTAAAAGAAATCAGAGAGAAATCAAGAAGAAATGTAAAAAGAATTCCATGTTTTGTTACCCTTTTATTTTTTGATTTGTAAAGGTATTGATATGATTCTTTTCTCCAGGCATTCATCACTTGAATACAAAGTACAAACAGACTCGGGAATGATTAAAAAAATGGGTGATTAACTGCAGATTAACTCTGGAAAAAACAAGTCCAGTTATTCGAAAATAATGTGTTTAGCCTTAATATTTTTGAGAAAAACACATAGTAATAAAAATTCAATCTATATAGAGAGGTTTAAGAGGAAAAGGCAAAATCTCCTGCCTACTCTCCTGCCACTTCTAGTTCTTTTCAACCACTGTTAAAAATTCCTTGAGTAAATTTCCAGAAAGAAAATTAAATGCATGGCTCTGCATAGATATGAAGTGCATGGGGGGTGGCGTTGGAGACGTACATTTAAAATTTTATTCCAAAGGAATAACATCATACCACCTGTATGGAAATTTAATTTTTTCTCTTTAAAACACATTTTGGGGATCTTTCTATGGGCTTACATTCATGCAAGCTCTATGAGTAAAGGGACTTTTGTCTTTTTAAGCACAGTATCCCCAATTCCCAGAACAAAGGTCTTGCATATATTTTTCCTTTAACAAAAATTTCTTAGGTAAATAAATGAATAAATCAGCAAATACAGATCAACTTCATTCTTTCGATCCAACGTGTAATATTACATTGTTTTAATGTACCAGAAGTATCGAGTAGGCTACTGAGAACACTTAGAATGTTTTCAGATTTGGGCTATTATTGCAGTAGACATTCCTAAACGTATCTGTTAAATCTTACACCTATGTATCTGTAAGTGAATCTAAGGTAATTACTTAACAACATAATAGTTCAGTCAACTGCATTTCTAATTCTGACAGATATTGCCAAATGACACTCCTAACAGGTTACATCAATTTATGTTCTCATAACACAACTTTTACTCTGGAGCAACTCACAAAACTTAAACATTAGTGACAAAAACACGTATTCCTAGAAACTACATATTCTTTCATCTATAGCCATTTAATGGAAACTGTGAAGGGTGAGATCTCAAAACAACTAAAAATCCTTTTGGCTTTGCTGAACACTGGGGACATCCTTTTTCTCAAAGACAAAGTACTTTTTCGTGCAGGCCAGCTTTTTGGAACTTGGCCAAAAGTCATGGCTAACTGCTTCCTTTGTATATTCTAATATTAAAATATAATTCTATTATTGCCTTTTTGTAAAAAGTCCAATTACCGCATTTTTGTTAAATACAAGTAACAATTCAAGAGCATGCGTTATCGTTGAGAAAGTATTTATACAAAGAACACAGGTAGCAGTCCTGTTGAAGTGCTTGAAATTCTATCACTCCGGCTCTCACATGGATTCCACTGCCTATTGACATTAAAATAACAAAAGTAACGTATATGCAGACAGAAGGTTGTATTCCCATTAACATTCATGAGGGCTAAGCAGCTGAAGCCCTACACATCAAGTAGGGAATATAGCCTTTGTCTACTGATGAGAAAATGTCTCAGTGATAAATGGTTACAGACAGGGTGTCACAAGGGCAACAGCACACAGAACAGCTCCAACAAACTTTTTTTTTTTTTAAGTCTTCTCCTGCAGTTCTTTTTGTAGCATTGTGGAGCACAGTGTTTACTCCCTCAAATAAAAGAATAATATTGCAATGCAGCATTCCTAACCATTGCTGAGGCACTTCCCAGAAAACCAAAAACATGCCCTTTGAAAACAATCTAAAACAAAGCTTCAAAGGCCTCATGATGTATAAATATTCAGACTTTCTGAAAAGAAGTGCTCTGCACCCTGCATCCCGGCCATTTGTGCCCAAGATGCATATTGTCATAAGAGTTAACATGGTCGTCAAAGTGCAACGTCTGTAACGTCAACACGGGGAGACATCAGACACGTTATTAAAATGCTTTAAATTCATTTACATAAATTCAAACACATTATCATACTCATTCAGTATATTTGTGAGAAAAGTCATATATGAAGTCGTGAGTTTGTTATTTAACAAATTAATATCTCATAGAACCCAACTGTGACTATCGATGACTTTCAGTTAATTTTCAAACCAAAATAGGTTACAATTTGTTGAAAGCCTTGACTCCTTCACACAGAATGAGGCTGCAGGGCAAACATTTCCGAGGGCCGGACTCTAGGTGGCTCACTTTCCTCATCCATAAACACAAAGCCGAAAAAACCCCCACCCTCGGCCCCCCAAGGGTTTCTCTCCAGTATTCTGTCTCTTCTGCATTAGTTCAGAGGCTTCAGCATGAGAAAGGTAAAAAGCATGCCGCAATTTTCTAAATCCGGGAGGTCCATGCCGTGCTTTTGAAGTGTCCTTCCCCACCCTAAAGAAAACTCCTTTTGCAGAAAGAAATGCGCAACAGCTCCCAACAAATGCTCAGCACCACCCCCTGCTCAGCGTGCTCCAGACTGTCTTTGCCATCGCTGTGTGGCCGCTGGACAAAAGCGCAGCCAGCAGGTCGGCCCCAGTCGCAGGCTGGGCCCTCGGACTCGGTCTGCGTAGCTACTCCACAGGGAGTGAGGAGGCGGGGCCGAGGGAGAGGAGACAGGGGCGGGGCAAGGAATCGGACCCCGCCCCCCCGCCCAGCGGCGTCCTTGCGCCTGCGTGCTGGGCGTGGGCCTGTGCTTGGAGGCCCCGGGTTCCGGGCTCGCCTTACTCCCCCGCCCTCCGCCTCCTCTCCCGCCCCTTCCCACCTCCGCCCACTTGACGCGATGACGCACCGCAGGTTTGCGGACGTGGCGGCGGCGCACGGCCCAGAAGGCGGAGACGTTGGGGCGGCAGCGACCGCGGAGGTGGGCACGGGCACCCCAAACTGCAGGCTTTGCCATGAACTTGCCCGGGACAGCAGCGGCAGCGGTGGACGCGGTAGCTGTGTCCTCGCTACGTCCCACCTGCTAACGGGACAGGTAAAGATGGCGGCGGGAGGTGGGGGTGCCCTTGTCCGGGCGGGCGGGGCTGGGCCCTAGCTGCGTCCTCGCTGGGGGTGGTGCAGAGCCTTTGGTCGCCCGGGCGGCGGGGCAGGGCTCGGACCCCGGCCCGCGTGGTCGACACCTCCGAGACGGGGAAGATCTCCTAGACCATCTCCGCCAAGGCCCCTCGTCACACTGTTGGGGAAACAGGCTCAGAGAAAGGACTCCTATCTGCTCGATTCCCGGGGCGGTGCATTTCCCACCCCAGAGCACGACATTGCTTCCACAACTTCGGTGCTGAATGATCGCTGACGGCATGTGGTCCACATCGTCCAGATGTGATGCTGTGACTGAAAAATCAGAGATCTAATTCTCGCTGGGGATTACAGGGAAAGAAACGTCTTGAAGTGTGGAATGGAGAAGGAGGAAAGTTAAGTTTTTAGAAACAAAATTGGCCCTGGCGGAAACGGTTCCTGTGATTCTGTCCCAGTGCTGAACTGGCTTGTGCCCTTTGGCCCTTTTATCACTCCCTACTTTAAGGAAGGTCAAAGTGAAACACCCAGCATGAGTTAGGTCACAGTACGAAGATGTTTGCGAAACCATTTTCATTTGCACACTCAGCCGACGCATCTATTGGTAGTTACTTTTTGTGGCCTCTTGTAATCTTTGTAGCATTGAGAGAGGTGAAGAGAATTGAGTCAGATGACTTGAATACTCTGTACTTTCTAATCTCTCAGTAGTTGGGTCAGGTAATTGCCTGGGTCAGAGTCGAGTTTTTCACCTACAGACACAACCAATTCTTGGTTATTCAGACAGAATACTGTTTGTGGTATTCCACTGCCTCCATTTCATTACAAAGGGGAGTGGGGAGAGAGAGAGAGGTGAAGTTGTAGCCTTCAAGTATTATTTAGAAATATAACATGGAAAGAGCTTGAAATAAATAACTATCTAAAATGGCTTTTGGGCATTTTTCAGTGAATTCCAGTTAGCTGTACTAAGCCTGTTTTCAATTTCTAAAAAGAAATTATCAGGGAGAAAGTCTAAAGAGACAGTATAACTCAGTCAATATAGCCAGGTGTAAATTGTTGTATATTAAGTGATTCTTAATTTTTTTGAATCATGGGTGTCTTTTGAGAGTATGAAATAATTCCCCCTAAAGCTTGCTATATTTTGGTGGTTGTGAGGTTAGGAATTGTAGTTCGTGGTAATAAATAACGTAGCACCTTGAGAACAGTTGAAATAATCTACTTTATATATAGCAATTAGTTATCTACATTATCTGAATAGGAACACTTGAATTTTTAAAGCACTACAATGTTGTCATAGAGCAGGGTCATATATTGGTTTTCAAGGGTTGTAGTATTCCAGTATACGACATAGTTTCAAAACATTTCATCATAAGTGTATGCCATGAGTAAAATCGATTGTCATCCATTTTACAAATTCTTTCAGAGTTGGTCTTTTCTGTTTTTTTTTTTTTTCCTCTGTTTTTACTTGGTACTCATCAGTAGTATTCAAAACAAAACTGAGTCCTTCTTTGAGACATTATTTTGCCTTGGCTTCCATGATATAAAACTTCCATGGTTTCCTCCTCCTCTGGACGCTCCTTTTCCATCTTTGCAGGCTGATTTTCCTTCACCAAGATACTAATTGTTGGGCTTATTCAAAGCTCGGTCCTGGACCCTCTAATTTTGTATTCTCTTTCTAGGTAATCTTGTCTAGACTAACAGATTCACTTTCACCTATGTGCAAGGTTAATCATGAAATTATATTTTAACTTGGACCTTTCCTTTGAATTTGACTATATAGATCACTTGGGTAGTTGACACTCCTTTTTGTTGTCTTAGATAATCACAGTCACACTCAACACCCTTCCTCTCCCCAGCTCTTCTTGCAGTGTTCCATACCTTAGGGAATGGCAACACAACTTATTCAGTTATGCAAATTTGAAATCTTAGTGTGATCCTTAACTTCTTCCCTCTCTTCATATCTGAGCCATGTTAAGTCCAAAGTATTTTATCTCCAGAATGCCTCTTACTAGCTTTCTCCATCTTTCACAACAATCATTGAGAGCAGTCTATACTTTCTTAAGTGAATAATTAACATAAAGCCAAAACTGTGAATGTGGCATTCATTTTTTAGGTTCTTCTGTTTGTTAGTTTTTGATGAGAATAGATTAACTTGATGAAGGTAAATTGAGGGTGAGTATGCAAGTAAACAAAAAATATTCATTGATGTATTTTTTAACTTAGGTCAGCTCTCAATCTTATACTGTTTTTTTTTTTCTGGAAGTATAAATGAACAAAACGAACTAAAAGATTGTTCATAGCCTGTATGAACCATAAGTTGAATTTGAGGAAGACTCTAACTTAGTTGTGTGAATAGCTTTCAGGAAAGAAAAATCCCTGGTCAAGACAAAATCCTGATGTATATAGAAGACATATACCGTACTAAATATAAATACTGAAATCAACATGATCCAGGGAATAAGTAGTACAAAAGATATTTCTGTTTCAATCCCGTTAAAATGCCAAACAAGACAGAAATCAACATGATCCAGGGAATAAGTAGTACAAAAGATATGTCTGTTTCAATCCCGTTAAAATGCCAAACAAGCCAGAAAGTTCATAAAAATATTATGTATATGCACAAAACATATACTTTGATTTCATCAGAACTATAAGGAGTATATATGGTCACAAGTTTTCAAGACATAACACAAATTTATTTTCCTAATTTTCTTCACATCGTCAGAATAAGGGGAACTTAATTTTTTGACCTAAAAAATTATACCAACTTGCCTTTGTTAAAATGTAGTAATCCCACATGTTTTGTGATATTTGTTCTACTAAAGTAGGTTACCTCTTTCTCCCATGCCATACCCTACACTGCCAGGTATGTTTATTGTATTTCAGCAGTTATAAAACTTGAACCTACATTTTTAAATAACTTAAAACAAACAAACAAACAAAAAAAACACAAAAGATAAAGTGTCCTGAATGAAAGATGCATGTAAAAATCAGTCAAATGGATCAGGTACATTCCAAAGTTTTCTCTGCCTTTTTTTTTTTCCCTCCAGATTTTAACATTATGGCAGGGAGGCATCAGAATCGTAGTTTTCCCCTTCCGGGAGTTCAGTCGAGTGGTCAAGTACATGCATTTGGAAATTGTACAGACAGTGATATGTTGGAGGAGGATGCTGAAGTGTATGAGCTTCGATCCAGAGGAAAAGAGAAAGTCCGAAGAAGTACATCAAGAGATAGACTTGATGACATTATAGTATTAACAAAAGATATACAGGAAGGAGATACTTTAAATGCAGTAGCACTTCAGTATTGTTGTACGGTAAGTTTTAAATTTAATTTTACACAGTGCTGTCCAGAATAAATTATTTGTTCTTTAGCCCAGCCAAAATTGAAATAAATTCTATGCCTTTTTATCTTGTTACTTCCTTTCTTCCCTTTTTTGCTTTTTTTCTTCTTTGCGTAGAAATCTATTATATCGGTGGATGTTAACTTTTTAAAACTTTTAAGTGAACACTTGAATTTCTGTTTATTTCTGAATCCACGATTGGATTCAGTATTGAAAAACACCCAAATATTATCTTCTTATTCAGGTGGTAAGAGAATGTAGAAATATGTAAAGAAAAGCTTTTCCCTGCCTCAGTTTCCTGAGAGAAAGTGTTAACATTTTGATGTGTTTCTTCCTATACCTCTTTTTGTGCTCACAAATATTTATTTGTAGTTATATTTGGGGAGTTGGTGATTTTTGTGTCTTTAAAATTGGTTTATATTATGCATTTACCTTGCAACTTCCATTTTTCATTTTGTTTATCATGGACATCTGTCATAGCCTTATAGCTCTAACTCATTATTATAAATAGCTATATAATGTTCATAATTTGGATGTACCAATATTATTAAGCGATTTCTCTGTTCATGGATAGTCAGGATTTTCTTGGTGTTTTATGTTGTGCAGTGAATATCATCACAACTATACAAGGGTACTTCAAAATTCATGGAAAAATAGAATTAAAAGATAATACAAATCTTTCCAGAAGCTTTTTGAAGTACCCTCATATCTAAATGGTGATACCTTTATTTCTGTGGAATAGATCCCCAAAAGTGGGATTGCTAAATAAAAGGAGAGGTATATTTTAAATTTTAACAGTAAACTGTTTGAACTCATTTTATATATGTGTCATTATATCTGTCTTGGGTCCTTAGTGGATATGTTTTCATGTAAACTCATGAAGGGAAATTTGAAATGCCATTGGAGTGATTAAAAGTAGGTCATATGAGGGTACTTCAAAAAGGTCATAGAAGGATTCGTATTCTTTTAATTCTGTTTTTCTACGAACTTTTTGAAGTACCCTCATACTTCTAACGAAGTAAGTAGGAGAAACTATCTCAGGTATATGACAGTGGTGTAGAGAATATTTCAAGGAGGAAATAAGGTGAACAACAGAGGGACTTTTAACAGGTGTTTCAGAAATGAGTGGCACAGACTGATTGAGAAGAAGCACTTTGAGATAACTGAGAAGTTTGATTCATAAACTAAGAGACCAGCATTATTGTAAGGTCTTAACAGGAGTGATACAAAATGGTGGAGGAGCCTGCTGGTGAATTGGAAGGTATCCTATAAAGAGATTATTTGGAATAATGCAAATGAAGATGATGAGGGTTTAGACTAAAACATTTGTGATAAGGATAAAGAAGATGATAGAAAGTGTAGTTGGGGGAAATCACAAGATATATCAGTGGATTGCTTATTTGAAATGAAGAATGATGAAAAGTGATTAGCTTAATATTAGTGGAGAGATGGGATTGGCCACAGTAGTGAAAGTCGATATGACAGCATTAGGGAGTTAAGGTAAGCAGTACTCCTTTTTAATGGGAGCTCAACTAGCAACAACAAAAAAAATTAACTGTACAAAAGGGTTTATCATCATTTAAAAAATATAGTAAGTAGTGCTGTATTCCACTTATAAATAGTATTAAGAATTATTAAAAATATATGTGTTATGCGGGCCAGTTAGTTCAGTTGGTTACAGTGTGGTATTATGTAACACCAAGATCAGGGGTTTGGATCCCCATACTGGCTAGCTGCAAAAATATACATACACACATACACATGTGTGCGTGTTACTAAACAGTGATGAGAGGAATAAAAAGTACAAGGTTAGAATCCTAAATGCAACTAAGGAAGTTAGCATAACAGAGGAAACATTATAGAGATATTCAGAGAGATAACCTAAGTAGATAACCTAAGTAGGCCTTGAAAGCCTAGTTCAAAAAGAGTATTGACTAGTTATTAGTAAGAGTATATGAATATAATAACAAGAAAAAAGCATTTAAAGAGAATGGGGTCAGCTTTGGAGTTTGTCATTGAATCTTTATGTGCTTTAAGACAAAGTAATCTCGAGGTAGTAAAATGACAAAGCACCCTTATCTGTACTGTCTTATCTCCTAGTTATTCTTCAGTCCTCACCTTCTACTGCCCCCCACCAAGAACACTCCAAAGAAACTTTTCCAATATGACCTCTTGCAGTCTTTGTCATAATTGATCACTAATCTACAATTAAGTCTCTTAACTACGCCCTCCTATAAACCCTCTTTGCTTGACCTCCTTGACTATGCAGGTTTCTGATTTTCCTACTATTAATATTTAATAACAGCTGTTATTTATATAAATACTGTATATCACTGTTCTAAGTGTTTTGCATACATTCTAATCCATTAATATTCACATTAACCCTGTAAGGGTAGATAGTAGTGCCATTTTACAGGTGTGGAAACTGAATGGCAGAGAGAGTAAACATCTTGCCCCAAATCTTACAGTTAGAAAGTGTCAGAGCCATGCTTCAAACTCAGATATCCATGCTTTTAACCACCATGATATGTTGCCTTCTAGGCCACACTTTAATTTCCTTTGTGGATTTCTCTTAGCAGACCGCTCAAAGGTTGGCATTCCTCACGGATCTTTCCTGTCACCTTTTTCTTCCAGTCTTTTTCTAGTGAATCTCTCTACTCTGACTTCAATTACAATTTTTGCTGATAATCCACAAACCTATATCTCTAGCCAAGATTATTATTCTGAGTTTCAGACGTATATTTACAACCGTCTACTGAACATCTTTCACTTGTTTATAAGTACCTCAGAACCAGTGTGTCTGAAATCTGCATTCATCCTCTTCTCATCCTCCAGTGTTCCGTATCTCAGTGAATGACATTATCATCCATCATGTTGACCAAACCAGAAATCTAAGTTTCATCCTAGACTCACTTTACCTGACATCAATCAGGAGATACATGATTAGGGCTTAGATTAAAGCATTGATGGAAATGATGAATGGCACTAATAAATTAAAGGTGATAGGAGAGCATGGCATACTAATTGATAATCTGAGGAACACTCCACTCTTCTCCCTCATCACAGTGGCATAGGATATACAGACAGGTTGAGGACTATATACTATATATAGGGAAAACATAAAAATGACTGATATTGGAGGTAGTTTATTAATGCATTTACACTGAGAAGTTTGGGAAAAAATAGCTTCAGGAGGTAAGTGCAAGGGACAAATGACCACATTTTTTCTACATATTTAACATCTTTGAAATTGGATTGGTGACATCTTCAATATATTTGGCAGAGTTTTTTCCCCTCTTAGAGATACATAAAATAATTGTGCATCTTAGAGTTGCTGGCATCTTAGTTTTGATAAAATATGGTAGTTTTAGTTGGGTAAGTTAACATTTGCCTGTACTCTATTTGCCAGTTGGAATAAAGAATATGAGTATCTGTGATCATTTTTCACAAATTATTTACAAGAAGCAGAACTGTGGTATTTGTGCATGATGCACAAAGGAAAATAGCAAAGGATCCTAGACTCTATTTAAATAGCTAGCATTAATTAGTGTTACCAATATATGGGTGACAGTAAAAAGTAGTTGGTGATTTCCTAAGACTGGTGGATCAAAAAATTCTCATCTACAAATAAAATTCAAATCTCTCTGGGTGTGGTAATTTAATACTACTAATTATTAAGCTCAACTTTTTTTTTCCTCTAAAAGTAACTGGGATGAATTACTATTGCTAACTCTGTTTTGATTTAGAATTAAGTTGAATGTTGCATTTTTTCATTTTTTTTTAAAACAGGTAGCAGATATCAAGAGAGCTAACAATCTCATCAGTGATCAAGACTTTTTTGCCCTCAGGTCTATCAAAATTCCAGTGAAAAAGTTTAGTTCATTGACTGAAACACTTCATCCTCCAAAAGGAAGACAGGCATCACGTCCTTCATCTGTTCAGTATGCTCCAGAACAACAGGAAATTCTACCAGCTAATGATTCTCTTTCTTCCAGTGAGTCCGCTGGTAGCTTTTTAAAAGTAGTAGACCGAGACATAGAACAAATAGTAAAGTGTACAGACACCAAGAGAGAGAACCTCAATGAGGTAGTGTCTGCCTTAACAACACAACAAATACGTTTTGAATCTGATAGCAAGAACATTCAACGTAAGGATCCCTATTATGGAGCAGACTGGGGAATAGGGTGGTGGACAGCTGTATTGATAATGTTGATAGTAGGTATAATAACACCTGTGTTTTATTTGCTGTATTATGAAATTTTAGCCAAAGTGGATGTTAGTCACCATTCAACAGCGGACTCTTCACATTTGCATCCAGGAATCACACCCCCATCACAGCAGAGAGAAATGGAAAATGAAATTGCTGCAACTAAAGGAATACACTTTGGCCAACAAGATGATCATAAACTATATAGTCAAGATTCTCAGTCACCTGCTGCTCCGCACAAAACATAGCAGTTACCTCATAATCACAAAGTTAGTGATCACTTGTGCATCTGGGATGTGGTGGATAATATTCAGGAACCCACTTTGAAGGCAGAATTTAGGAAGACTGAAGATGCTTTTTTTTTTTTTTTAACCTTTAAAAAATTTTTTGAGCCATGTACAAGTGGATTGTGTATAAAACCTCTACAGTTGTTAGTTGATGTTGAGAGCAGTCAATCCATTCATCTATTGTATCCATGCTTAAAGCAGAAATGAATTTAAATGTATGTTTAGGAAGTTCTTTACTTGGAAGGTATATCATTTTTGTTACTCAAAACTAGTAATGTTTAAGTTTGATTTTTTAAGTTATTTTTGGTTTAAGGTTATTAATGTTAATTTTATGAAGCAAAATAATGATCTCATCAGATGTCTGCAACTGAAGAAAATTTACTACTGAAAACCACCAAAATACTTAGTTGCAAAAAAGTTTGGTTCTAGAATTATGATAGCATATGCTCAATATTCCATTTTGAAACTTTTTAAAAACATGTTTAGCATGTGTGCTGTGAAAGCATAAGTTGAAACAGAAATGGGAACATAATGCATAATTTGCGTAATAGAGGCTAAGAAATAGTTTAAATATTTAAGCCCCCAAAGTAATGTGTATGGTTGGGAAGGTGCCATTTGGCCACTAGAACACTGGAATAGGTCAAGACCTAAAAGGAATTTTTGTCTCTTAAAGAGTGCTTTCTTTAAAACAGACCCTTTAACCTCACCTCTGCTTCTGTTTTTACAATGATTATATTTGCCTCTGATATTTGAAAGCACTTTTGTGATTCTTTGTTGAAAAAGTGTTATACATGTACAGAATAGCATTATTTAGCAAATAATTCCTTACATACTGTGATAAATCGTTGCTGTGTTACATATAGTAACATGCCTTAATTACATTTAATGCCTTATAATACTTTATGTAAGTTAGTATAAGTTTTAGAGTTAAACATTATTTCAGATGGTCCAATTTGATTGATTATATAGGCTAAATTGGTCTCCACCGTCACTATCAAACACAAGTTAATGGACTCAAAACTTTGCTTCTGAGGTCTGTTGCAGAAAATGCTTCATTAAATAAAAACAATGTTAGAGGCCTTTTGCATTAGAAATTGCTTTATTTATTGATCCCTTAATCTCTGTTTTTCAAAGAGAAAACATCCAACTTAGACATTTCCCCCCCCCGAACTATAGCATCAAATTGGAGGTCAAAGTTGTATGGATTGGTTGAAAGGGCTTGATAGTGCTACTTTTAAGATCTGCCATGGATTTAGCCACTGTCTGGCTAAATAAACATTTGCATACTGATTCCATCGTTTAATTTTTTGAAGTATGTGTTTTTAAAATGTAACCAAAATGATTCAATAGAAATGAGATTTGCTGGAGTCTGGATTGCCTGTTTCATGTATAATAAAGTATATTTCTTAAGATATATAATACCACCTCATTTTCTGGGCATTATTTCCTAGTTTTTGATGTTTCAGCTTTTTGATCAGTCATATGTCATATTCTTGACACAAATTGTGAATAAATAAATATTTATGGTAAGTGGGGTTTTATGTACTTTCAGGGGAAAATCATTATAAAAAGACAGGGCAAAGCAGTCAAACATTAAAGCCCTTGCATGTATTAGAGGACCTAAGACAGTTACCAAGAAGTGCTTAATAGGGAAGTTGCAACAAATTGATTCTTTTAGTAAATTTTTTAGTTAAAAAATTTTTTAATTGTTTTACTGTGCCTTGGGCATCTTGAAAAGAGGAGTGTGATCTTTCTAATTTATATGGTCAATGTTAACTAGATCAGTTTACATTGTATTTATTAAGCCTGCTGAAAAATCAATCAAATTTAGAGAAGAAAATGCAGATTATTTTAGGGTAGAATGGGCTAGATGTCCTTTGAATAACTTCGTTTACATCAAATTTATGAAATTACAGAGTTGGTTATTCCTTTTGTAATCGTGATGGAGAGGTTTGATTTCCAAAATAAGTAACTTATTTCTAAAGTAATGAGGTATAATGTGTACTTGCTGATTGAAAATCATTTCTGTCTTGCAGAATATCCTTTTTGAAGGAAATATAACATATATCCTTATGACACAATCAGGCAGTTTCCTTTTTCTATATATTTGAATTATACATTTTTAAATTAATTCAATATAATTTGAATTATATATAATTCTCTCTATATGAGTTATATATAAAATTATAGATTCTAATCTTTGTTGTTTTTAAAAGAAAAAAATTTCCTGGACATTTAATAGGCTTAGAATTTTATCTTTTAAAAAGTACTAAGATACACTAAATTTGTAGCAAATGCATATTATATAACTAAATAACAAGCACAGTTATTGTTTGACATTGTGGATTTTGTGTTGAAGGCCTTATTTGAATTTACTTTTAGGATTTACACTTTCGTGTGTGTTTATGTATACAAATGTAAAACTAACAGAACTGTGAATCATTGCATTTGGTTCACTTAAAAATTTGGCATTGCGGGCCGACCCCGTGGCACACTCGGGAGGGTGCGGCGCTGGGAGCGCAGTGGTGCTCCCGCCGCGGGTTCGGATCCTATATAAGGATGGCCGGGGGTGCTCACTGGCTGAGCGCGGTGCGGCCAGTCATAAAAAAAAAAGACAAAAAAAAAAATATTTGGCATTGGAAGTGAAGAAAAATCAGATATTTTTAGGATAGATTCTTTTTAAGTGTGGGTAGATATGGTTAAGGTTATATTGAACTAATAAATGCCTTCTCCCCCCGCCCCCCATTCTACTAGAGAATTATGGAATTCATGTCTTCAGAAGGTATAGTAAGATGGGTTGTACAATCTTCTGGCCACATTAATAATTAGAAGACTGTAATGTTAAATTCTGTCCTCCAGAGGACACTTTGTTTTTTAAAGCTTTTCCTTTTCTAGATTCTATCTGCTTGTTCAATGGCTTGAAGAATTCTTTAAATGAACCACTACTTAGTAATTATATCTACTTTTAAAATTACCTAGTTGGAAATATGAAGGATACAGATCTTTACCATGTCAGTGTTACAGGGTATAGGGGGAATTTTAAAAAGTGTATATTTAAATGGTGCATTATAATGGGAACCATTCTTAGTTTGAGTTATAACAGTGTTGCTCAGGAAATCAGTATTTTTCTTCCAAGTATGTGCATATTGCACTGTTAGATCACCAGATTATCTAAATGCTTTATTTAATATTTTTATGTTTGCAAAATCTATAAATCTTTTGTATAATGTATTTTATGCAAGTGCAAAATGTAATTGTAGACAAGTCAGCATGTGCATCTTTTAAACTGGTTTTTAAAATTTTTGCCCCTTATTTTTCGTATTTTAAAAGATCTGCAAAATGTAATAAAGTTTCTATTTTATTATTCAATCTAAAATGGAAGCTGGTGAATTTAATTGAATAAACAGAACTTTTCTTCTCTACTTTCAAAGTTTGATTCAGATAGAGGAAATTGCCAAAGGTTTACCAATTCAGTTTCCCCTTGTTACACTGAAACACAACCCACTGGATTATTTATAGGACATAAATGAAATAAGACAAATTATAGATGAATGTCCTTTGGGGGATTTTCCTCAGGAAAGAGGACCTGGTAAGGCATGGTCAACGTGATACACCACATCATCAAAAGCAAGGACAAAATCTACATGATTATCTCAATAGATGCAAAAAAAGCATTTGACAAAATTCAGCATCACTTTGTGATAAAGACTGAACCAATTAGATATGGAAGTAAAATATCTCAACACAATAAAAGCCATATATGACAGACCTACCACCAGCATCATCCAGAATGCGGAAAACAACGCTTTTAAGAGTAGGAACAAGAAGGATGCCCAGTCACTATTCCTATTCAACATAGTATTGAAATTATTAGCCACAGCAATCATGCAAGAGAAAGAAAGGGCATCCAAATTGGGAAAGGCAAAGTCAAATTGCCACTGTTTGCAGTTGACATGATCCTGTATACAGAAAAATCCATAATCTACCAAAAAAATTCCTAGAGCTGGTAAATTCAGTAAAGTTGCAGGATACAAGATGAATACACAAAAATCAGTAGCGTTCTTACACACCAACATTAAGCAAGCAGAAAAAGAAATGATTAAAGCAAGCCCATTTATAATAGCTACCAAAGAATACCTAGGAATAAATTTCACCAAAGGTGAAAGATCTCTACAATGAAACTACAAAATTCTGCTGAAAGAAGACACCAAAAGATGGACATTCCTGTTCATGGATTGTAAGAATAAACGTGGTGAAAATATCCATTCTACCTAAAGCTATCTATAAATTAAATGCAATTCCCATTAAAATACCAATGACATTCTTTGCAGAAATAGAAAAAAAATAATCCTAAAATTCATATGGAACAAAAGCACCTAAATAGCCAAAGAAATCCTGAGCAAAAAAATTAAAACAGGAGGTATTACACTACTTGACTTCAAAATATACAACAAAGCTATAGTAACCCAAACAGCATGGTACTGGAATAAAAACACGGCCCAATGGAACAGAATAGAGAATCCAGAAATCAACCCACTTACTTATGGCCAACTGATCTTTGTCAAAGGCACCAGGAACATACATTGGGGAAAAGACAGCCTCTTCAGTAAATGGTGCTGGGAAAACTGGATATCCATGTGTAGAAGAATGAAACTAGACCCATACCTCTTGCCATATACCAACATCAACTCAAAATGGGTTAAAGACTTAAGCATAAGACCTGAAACTATGAAACTCCTCGAAGAAAACATAGGGGAAGCACTTCAGGATGTAGTACTTGGCAAAGACTTCATGAAGCACAAGCAACAAAAGCACAAGCAACAAAAAGTAAAAAGTAAACAAATGGGATTATATTAAACTAAAAACCTGCACAGAAAAGGAAACAATCAAAACAGTGAAAATATTTGTAAGCCATACATCCAAGAGATTAATATCCAGAATATACAAGGAACTCAAACAACTTCCCAGTAAAAAAAACAAATAATTCAATTAAAAAATGGGCAAAGGAGCTGAATAGACACTTTTCAAAGGAAGACATACAGATGGCCAACAGGTACATGAAAAAATGCTCAACATCACCAAGGAAATGTAAATCAAAACTGCACTGAGATATTTCACCCCAGCTAGGCTGGCTATTATCAAAAACATAGAATAACAAATGCTGGTGAGGACGTGAAGAAAGGGTAATCTTTGTACACTGTTGGTGGGACTGTAAGTTAGTACAGCCATTATGGAAAACAGTATGGATGTTTCTCAAACAACTACAGATAGAACTACCATATGATCCAGCAATCCCATTTCTGGGTATATACCCAAAGGAATGGAAATCATCATGTCAAAGGGATACCTGCATTCCCATGTTCATCGCAACTCTATTTACAATAGCCTAGATATGGAACCAGCTTAAATGTCCATCAACAGACAACTGGATAAAGACAATGTGGTATATATACACAATGGAATACCATTCAACCATAAAAAAGAATGAAATTCTGCCATTCACAGCAACAAGGACAGGCTTGAAGAAAATTAAGTGAAAAGTGAGGCACAGAAAAAGAAACACGTGCCTTCACTCATAAGTGGGGGTTAAGAAACAAAGACAGACCATAATAAAACCTTGAACTTTCAGAAGGAGAGAGCTGACCTATAATTACTAGAGGTGGTGGGGGGTGGGGGGGGGTGGAAATAAGGAGTACATTAGTAAGTGACACAAAAAGTAATTATGATTTTTAACAATGAACATGTGTATTGATTTGATCATCATACTATACACAAATACTGATAGTCACCTTTGTACCCCATAAATATGTATAAATGAAAATAATTTTTAAAAATATGCAGGTAATTCAAAAAGTTCATGACGGATTCATATTATCTTGTAAATCTATTTTTCCATGAACTTTTTGAAGTACCCTTGTATACTTATGATTTGTGCATTTTACTGTTAAAAAAAAGACTTGCTATGAAGTTGTGGATTAGCCATAATATGCTCTATTTATATGTAAATTATTATAGAACAAAAATTTTCAAAAATATCAATTTTTAAAAATTATGAGTATCAGAATGAATAAAAGTTCTTTGGAGCTTTTGTTTATTTAATGGAAGAATTTGTAGTGTAATCCTTATTTGTTCCATTTTTAAAAGTATCTAGGTGTTAAAATTGTATTTATAGTTCTTTTTTTATAAAAAGGAACTTTTTACTAATCCTAGAGACTTTAACCATATTAAAGCAAAGCCATTTGACACTACATTTGGAAGGTGGTGAAGGAGGGAAAAGTTAACAACAATCCTCTGAGTTTTTTTTTAGCATTCTCTGGTATCCAGTTTAAGTCAGTCCAAGATACCAATGTTCACACTAATATGAGTATACTGTCTGCAAAATCTCATTATCACACCTTTTCTCCTAATCACATATTTAGAGTTTCCTTTTGTTGTTTGTGGTGGTGTTTTGTGAAAGAATATCTGATACAGGCATCTCTGCTCAATAAATATATAGTTACTTTACTAGGTAAAATCTGTATTAACTAAGCTTTCTCTACCAAGTAAATATATTGGAGTTCAAAATAAAACATCTTAATATAGAGCAAAAGGACACAATTTTGTTTTGTAAGAATTTAATGTGTAAACAAATACAGAAAAATAAGCATTATAGCAACCAAACAGTTTTGTTATATCAATTTTAAAGACACTTCATCACTTTATATGTAAGAGGCTATCTCTGCAAAATAACGTTTATTTTCCTATGGAATAACTTCACAGTCTCAGATTTTAAGCCAGAAAAACAAGATTCATGCTGGTAAAGCAACCTGCAAATCCTACCTGTTCTCACAATTAATACACTTTAAAATTGTAAAACGATCTTCTAAAGGGGGAAAGAATTTACTTTAAAGGAAATGGCTGGGGCCTGCGAATTTGCCCTAAGGGGCTACCCTACTATCTGCAGGACTAAAATGCTGAAGATAGAAAGCTAGGAGAAGAAACGTCTTTACCTTCAGTATATTTATCTGATTCAAGTGGTCATCTGAGATTTATAATAGTGCACAGAAATAGAACTGTAGAAATAAGATTTCTATGAAGTAAATGGTATTTGGCTTCAGTACTAAGGAGGTAAGAGAGAATAAAACACCTATGTTAATTATCAATCCCAAATAACAACCTTATTTGCTCATTACTACTGAAAACTTGGTGAGGTTTCTATTCTAAGTATAGTAGATTGCTGTTGTAAGTAGACTTATTTCATATTTTCCATTTAGAATCTGAAAAATTTTTGATAAGCCCCTTTAAACAAGAAGTAATTCACATATGATCAACACAGCACTAAATAATAAGGGTCTTCATACTCATCTTGAATTATTTGAGGAAGTATTGCCATTGAAAGTGATCTTTTTCCTGAGAAAGTCATGTTGCAAAATGGTACAAGACAATACAAATTTTCTCCTATTTTCCCCATGAATACAAGATAGGAAAATCAGATTACAACGTATTTTGTGAGGAAAACATGTTTGTTTCTAAAAACTGTTTTCAGTTACTTTCTGAGCTATAAGCTTTTAGAGGTGAAAACCAAATTTAAATAAGGGATCATTTCTATAAGGCAAAAGAATGAATACACATGGTAAGTTTTGGTTGGTGTTTAAACAATTTTTACAGGAAATTGTTTACAAGTGGAGAAACTAAGGCACAGAAACTGAACCAAGTTCAGTTTCAAGGTTGAGTTTAATATTAATAGCACTGGTAGAAACAAAACCTAGGGCTCTGATTCTCAGGTTAGAAGATAAAGGGTGATATCTTCCCAAAGGGGAAAAATAAATTTTCTTTATTTCTTTTGATACATAACACTAATAAATTATTTTTGAAATATATAATATGAATTTTCTCAAAAATCTTTGGCATTTGAGAGTTTTTGGAGGTTAAAGTTTGTAGGTATTCCCCCCCTGCTATCCAAAATATAAAAAGCCAGGGAAGCTAGCTTTTAAGTTAAACTTAAAAGATTAATCTTAACTTCAAAATAACCTGAGTTCATTCTGCATTATTGTATAAATTGGTTGTACAGCTCATAAGTCCTGTGAAACAGAGGACACTACCCCTTACAGCAGAGTTAACACACCTGCATTCTGCAGTGAGATTTATATGACCAGAACTTACTCCACACTTACGTAAAGTAAAAATAAGACGTCTAATTTTTCATAAGCCCAACTATTCGAAGATGTCAAAACTTACTACAGTGGGATGATTAATTCATATACGGTATGAAGTTAGCCCCAAATTCAAATATTTATAATATTCATCCCACGTGAAAGTATCTTTGCTAGCTGAGATATGAACTGTGAAATTTATATAGCTCAGATTGGCATTTTCCCGTGTGTATATTTTTTATCAGAAAACCTCTAATCTCATATATCTGCACTTGTAAGAGCTCAGTTAGGTTTACATAGTTATAATGTAGTAGTATAGAATATACCATGTGATAGTAAAAGATAAAATTATTTTCAAGTTTCTTTGTTTTTAAAGTGCTCCATGTGCTGTATTAAGTCAATTTCAAGGTTATAGAAATCCATCATGACTAGTGATAGTTTTACAAAAGGCCAGCAGTTAAACAAGAATGATTTGTTCAAGTATGAATACATAGATTAAGAGATGCAAAAACTATTTAGGCACATTCAAATACAAATAAAACCAAAAAAAAAAAAAAAAAAGAAAATCCATTAGAGTACATAAAAGGGTGGCAGAGGTATTTAGAAGGAATGTGGGAGTGTCAGAGACTAATTTGTAAGGTAACTAGTATGTAAACTCAAAGTGGTTCTGAATATTTTGGTAACAAGTATTTGTCCAACTAAACAGAAATAAAAATAAAATACTTACTCATTCCTTATCAGAAATAAAATAGAAAACAAGTCTGTCCAAATGTTCACAAACTATCACAAAAATCTTTTTTTTTGAGAAATTTCACAGCTAATAGGTTGCTTCATCCATGTTGTCATCACTGTCTGCACCAAAATCATCTCCATCTTCAAAGTATGAATTAATGTAGTCATTTTCCTAAGTGAAATGATACATTCCTCAGTAAACAATGAATGAGTAGTAACACTGTTATTAAAAGAATACAATATAGACTGTCCCTGTAAGTTTATAAATACCAAATTTGGGTAATAAGAAAATATACCAGGCTTAAAAGAAAGTCTCTGCTTTTTTCTCTGCTTAAAAAACACATTAACCATTTGTATATCTTCCTTTAAGAAATGCCTTTTTGGCTCCTTTGCCCATTTTTTAATCACGTTATTTGTTTTTTTACTAAGTTGTTTGAGTTCCTTGTATATTCTGGGTATTTATCATTTGTTGGATTGCATATTTTGCAAATATTTTCTCCCACTCTGTTGGTTGTCTTTTTGCTCTGTTAATTGTTTCTTTTGCTGTGCAGAAGCTTTTTAGTTTGATATAATCCCATTTGTTTTTCCTTTTGTTGCCTGTGCTTCTGGGGTCTTGGTTCATAAAGTCTTTGCTCAGTCCTACTTCCTGAAGTGTTCCCCCTATCTTTTCTTTTAGAAAATATACAAATGGCCAACAGACACATGAAAAAATGCTCAACCTCACTCAGCATCTGGGAAATGCAAATCAAAACCACACTGAGATATCATCTCACTCCAGTTAGACTGGCCATTATCAAGAAGACAGAGGATAACATGCTGGTGAGGACGCAGAGAACGGGGAAGCCTCCTACACTGTTGGTGAGACTGTAAAATGGGCAACCATTACGGAAAATGGTACAGAAGTTCCTCAAACAACTACAGATAGAATTGCCACTGACCTAGCAATCCCACTGGTGGGTATATACCCAAAGGAATGGAAACCATCATGTCAAAGAGACACCTGGACTCCCGTGTTTATTGCAACTCTATTTACAATAGCTAAGAGCTAGAACCAACCTAAATGCCCATCATCAGATGAGTAGATAAGGAAAATGTGGTATATTTATACAATGGAATACTACTCTGCCATAAAAAGAATGAAATTCTGCCATTCGCAGCAACATGGATGAACTTAGAGAAAGTTATGTTAAGTTAAATAAGCCAGGCACAGAAAGAGAAATACTGCATGTCCTCACTTATATGTAGGAGCTAATAAAAATAAATAAAACAAATTTTAAAAAAAGATACAATAATCACAATAATATGCTGAACTTTTTAAGAGAAGAGAACAGAACTGAGGTTGCTGGGGGTGGGAAAAAGGAGAGGGAGGGGGGAAGGGAGGAATTGGTAAAGAGCCATGAAAACTGATTACATTGTATAATGATGAATATTCTAATTATCCTGATTTGAACATCACATATTGCACACTGGTATTTATATTCAATGCTGTACCCCAAAGATATGTACTGTCAGTTATGTTCCAAAAACAACAACAACAAAAACACACATTAGTCTTCACTCATGTCTACGTGTGTTGCTTTCTTTCTGAAGACCACCACTTCCCACTGTTCTTAAGCACCAACTAGCTAAGAGGACATGAAAGGTTGTACATTCCATCTTAGCAGGATGATACATCTACCTTAGTGGGATGATGCATTGTTTAGTTAGCTAAAAACTAAACACTCCACCAAATGCACAAATACTAAAGAAACAAAGCCAATTTACATTAACATTCATTAGACTACACCAGAACTGAGTTTTTCAGTCACAAAGCATAATAAAGCATAACTGAACATAAGCAGAGGCATTTTTGCTTACTATCAAAAAAAGGCCTCATGATACCCACCCAAACCTAGAGGATGCCACAATACATTCTATCCATATCCTCTCCGTTTCCCTTAGGTTAAGAGGGATTAAGCCCCTGGGAATGTTCCAGTTCTGACGGTTATGACTATCATCCATGTAAATAACTCAGAACATTTCTGTGCTTTCTATAGAAAATTCAAATATCCATGGATATAGATTAAATTTAAGAGATATTAACCAGTTGCAGTGTAAGGATTGGATTATATTTGAATTCTGATTGGAACAAACACATTTTTTTGAGGCAACCAGAAAAATTTAACATTGGCTTTATTTTTGATAATATTAAGAAATTATATTTCATTGTATGAGATGTAATAATTATATTTTGATGTTGTTAAAGAGCCCTTATTTTTGAGTCCATACTGAAATATTTATGGATGAAATGATATGATGCCTAGGATTAGCTTTAAATAATCCAAGGTACATAGTGGGTAGAAGTAGAGGGCCAGGCAGGGATTGGGTAGATAAATGAGTGGCTGAAAGACTGGCTGTGAGTTGATCATTTTTAAAGCTGGGTGATAAGCCCATGGGTGTTTATTTCACTAGTCACTAGATTTTGTACATGATGGAAATCTGCCATAATAAAAAATGAATCTCCCCATCTCTACTGTCTACAGTAAGAAGTAGAAATTATCCTCAAAAGGAAGTCTCCTGTATACCAGCTTTATAGTTTTCCTTAAGGTTTTCTTTTTTAGTATCTGGATGGTAGGATTTTTATATATAAATATATACAAATAATGCAAGAAAGGTAACTTGCATTATTCGGATACTTCATTACTTTATTATACTATAAATTTCTGCATCCATCTAAGACCTTTCCCAGCTCTAAAAAGCTGGCCTGGCTTCTCTGGTGCCAAGAAATCCAGTAACGTCTAGAAACCTGGCTGAAGCCTAGGGCTTGTGTAAGGGAGAGAAGTGACATGGTTGACTTCACCTTGTAAATTAGACCTTGGCAAGGACAGTTGTGTGGAAATATAAGCAAGCCAGTTTGTGTGTAAAAGTAGACATGAGAAAGGGAGGGATACTCTAGTATTCTAAATCAAGCACATGCCACTTGTGTTTTAGACATGAGCACCTCCTCCAAGTATGTTCAGTGATTCAAATTAGGTAATTTTGTGATGTTAGTAATCTTGTACATGCATAAAGTAGTGGAACCTGTTGAAGCTGGTGGCTTAAATGGTTCTTGGCTATCATTTGAGCCCTTGTTTTTTTCTTTGATTACAATACTCAAAAGATAGAAGAAGAAAAGTCTTCATTTCTTTGATTTTAACACCTATTGTTACATAAATAATTTGCTCCATTTTACTCTTCAAAACAAAATGCTTATCAAATCTTCAATACTTTGAGTAATTCAATCGCCACAACATTTTAATTAATTAAGTGCTAAAAAGGAACAAAGAGGACTATAAATCTAGTATGGCTTTAATGGAGCTCCTTTTTCCATCTGTCACTCAGTGTCATACTCAGAACATACATCATTTCTCTATTAAAGTGGAAAGTTTTTTGTTTTTAAATGAAATGTAGTTATAGAAACCCACTAGTGTAAACCCACTGATGAGTAGTGCTCTGCTAAGACCCAACACAGAATTCTAAAACTACCAGAATCCCAATGTTTGTTGTTTTTGTTAGAGGTGATCTTAATTTGAACACAGATATGATGCAGACTTAACTCAAGCAGATTTTGCCAACAAGAGTATTCCAAAAGCCACTCTTGTCTAGAATACTGGCCAGTCCTCACCCTGCCCCCATACCAGTTGTGATAATCAAAAATGTCTCCAAACATTATCAAATATCCCTTGAAGGGTAAAAATTACCACTGGTTTATAGCAAAAAGCTTTCAAATATGATCCTACCTTGGCTCCTTCCAATCCAAGCAATTGAGCTTTCTAAGATAAAAATCTGATCATACTACTCCATTATTTAAAATCCTTCAGTGTCCCCACAGCACTCAGGATAAAGTCAAATATCTCAGCTTGTTATTAAAGGCCATTAATGACCCAAATCCTGCTCATCTCTCCAGACTCACCTCTCCACATAACCACATACACTGTCTAGTTTAGTTGTATTGATTTACCTTGTCAATTAAACTAAGATGCCCCACTCTCACCACCTACAAGCTTTTCTCCATGTTCTTTTCTCTACCTACAAGGCCCCTCCACTACATTTTCTCATCTTGATCTGATCAACTTTTGAGAGCTCATAAATTGGCTCTTTTGAGATGTCTTTGACATCTCTAAAATGGAATTTGGTGCCCTCTTCTGTGCATACTACGTCATAGCATTACTCACTGTATTACAACTATCTCCTTTCTTGCCTGTCTCCCCAGTAGATTAATTTCTTTGAGGGGAGAACTGTATCTCATTTTCATATTCCCATTGCCTAGTGTAATTCCAAGCATACAGTTGGTGTACAATTACTATACACTGAGTGAAAAAACATTAAGGAGTCATAAGTCTATATAGGGTGCAATCAAGTAGGGAGAATATGCAGAGAAAAGGAAGGCCCAAAGGCAGAACCTGAAGAATACTGACATTTAAAGATTAGGAAGGGAAGAGAACTCAAGAGACAACAAAAAGGTATCAGAGAAATAGGAGAAGACTGAGAAGCATTATGTTACAAAAATGAAAGGAAGCAAGCACTTTTGTCTATGTCAGGGCACCTAGCACAATGCTGGGCATAAAGTAGAGGCCAATAATTGCCTTAAATTGCTGAATTTAAACAAAAAGAACAATATTTTATAATAGAGTTGTCAGAAGTGTTAAAGGCTGCAGAAAAGCCAAGTGAAATGAGGGCTAAAATTTGTCTATGTTGAACTTGGTAGCGATAATTTGAACAGCATGGTGGTGGAAATCAGACTGGAAATAGTGGAGGGAGTGAACAAGTGATGGCAGCTAAAGAGACTTTCCAAGAGACAGCACGAGAGTTGGAGGGGAGTGTGGGGAACATATTTTACTTTGGGAGATGAACATGTTTTAATTCATAAATAGAAGAGGGAAGTAGAAAAAGAGGTTGAAAACATGGAAAGAGAAACAACCTGAGGATTATTGTTCCCCCAAATGGGCAGGACAATTAGCCCCAAACAGGATGAAGGGGATTTCTTCCATTGATAACAAAGAAGAGGAGGAGGGAAGACACTTAGTTTGAAGGCAGAGGATATGAAATTAAGGGAGGTTCCTCTTGTCTTCATTTTCTGTCTGAAGGTGCTGTCACTTGCTGAGACTAAAAGACAAGGTAGTAAAAAAGGGGGATTAAGAAGAAAGAAGATGATCTAAAATAACTGCTGTAAAGAACTGACTTAAGAGAAACAGAAAGCAAGATGGCCAGCAAAATGGGGCTAGTGTTTTTTTAGTGGCATCAGTTTCTCTGATTCTTCAGAAATGCTACACAGGCAGGTTTGAAGGGAGAAAGGGGCAGAGAGTGGTAATGTTCAAAGGCTGCATTGGTCCACAGGACAAGAGACAAGAGTAACGGTAAGAAGAGGATGAAGGGTGAGCAGGGTCTAGGCTCCTCAAAGAGGGAAATTAAGACAGAGAACCAACTAAGATGAAATAGCGGATCAGAAGTACTGTCTCAATCATGTCAGAGAGCAATGAGAATACAAAAGTGAATGATCTGGAAGGAAATATGGAGACAAATGTGATATGTTTAATTTTAAAATATTTAGACTTAAAATTTATCTTTAAGAATAAACAGAATACTCAAACATTCTGAAAAAGAAGGGTATCAGGGAAGACATGTCCTACAAATATTAACAAATAATCAGAAGCTTTATTAATTGGAACAGCTCTCTGTTGGTTCAGAAATAGACCAATGAAACAGAATCAAGAAATACATCTAAATAGAAATGGGAATCTAATAGCTGATAAAGTAAGAATTTCAAATCAATGAGAAGCAACTTATTTAACAAATGAGGTTAGCATTTGGCTTGCCACTTGGAAACAGATAAAAATGTATCCATACTTCTCCCTTTGTACCAATATAAATTTCAAAAGAACACAAAATTTAATGCAAAATAATCAAAGCATATAATAATGATTTCATAGTTGGAGCAGTTTCAGGTAAAGAAAAGATTCAGAGTGCGGTGCAAGAAGATGAAATGGAGTGAAGACAAAGGTCACCATAATAAAGAAGAAACTCTCAGGTGAGGTGGCTACAAAGACCAAGAAAATTACCCTGCTCAAAAATGTCCTGACTGACTCCAGTTCATTTTGAAATGCACCATGTTTCTAATAGTTGGAAATCTCAAATACAAAACATGGAGTCCTGACTCAGCCAAATAACTGAGATTGGATTAAAGATGTTCTCTGATAGTGTCCACATGCACTTTGGAATCTAAAACATGATGGCATTGCAGGGATTCCCCTCCAGACCTGTCCGACTAAGTTCTTCATTATCTTAATTGCTGACTTAAAATTTTATATTGATAAATCTTAATTTTAAATCTGATCAATATCTTTTATTTGTGGACTTCCACTTACAAAGTTGCTTATCAAGTTACTTTTATCTCCTACATTCAATTTGGCATCATTAGAATTTCAATGCTGTAGTAATTCTCTCCACACCAAGGCATTGACGCCAGTGATAATAATACTTCTGGTTCCAATCAACTTGGTTTTTGTTTGTTTGTTGATGTATCTGATTCCTTATGAGATAATCCTTAGGCTTAGAAACTTTGTTACCCTCCCCAGAGGGACCATTACCTCTTCTTGCTCTTCTTCATCATAGTCCTCCTGTTCGGCAGCATCATTATCGTCATCATCATCGCCTTCTTTACCTTTCTCTTTGCTTCCTTCTTTCTCTTCATTTTCCTCATCTGATTTTTCACCATCACCTCTCTTTTCCAATTCCTGATATGAATGAATTTCATTACTTTATATGGAAACCACTAGGCTTTGACCTCCCTGCCCAGCCTTAAGAGCACACAGTTACTTATCACCTTATTCTAATCTCACTTTACCACCACTTCCAGGCCACTTTCTAGGAAAATATAAGTTAATTCAAGAATGGAGGAACTAATCATCCTATCATTACACTAGTATTTTTTTTGAGTTTGTTACTTAATAATTGGGTCTCGGGTAATACTGGGGTTATCAGCTCTAATATACAATGCTTTATTTTTATGATTTCTATCCTACCTTCTTCTAAAATACTTGAGGTGATTTAGTTTACAGAGAAGAACTATGTTTTCTTTCTAACATAAAAGGAGAAAGAAGAATGTAATGGTAATATTTCAAAATGTCTATGTTTTAGTTTATAAGTGAGATCACTTAAAATTATTAATATCAAGTCATTCTGGCATAAATTATCCTAGTTACAGATTATCCATGTCCTTATCTTTGTTCTCCCTCATTTATTTCCCATTTCCAGGAATATATGCTTCTTGATATATTTGGCAGGTTGGGAAGAAAGATTAAAACTCAAATCACAGTCAACACTAGTGAATGTTAGAAATGCTAAGAGAGGAGGCAAAGAAGAGATGCAAGGTTAGAAAAGCTTTGAATGCCTTACGATTCCACTTATCTACCCTATTAAAATCATTATTGTACCTTCTCACAGCACACAAGTTTAACTTGAAAATTACATCTCCATATTTCCATTATGACTACTAACAATTTTTTTCATTTGATAAAAGTGACCTATTTTCATTACTGTCACTATCTGTTCACTAAATTGTACTATGCTCAATTTGCACAAATGATATGCTCAATTTCACAAATTTTCTAGGAGGTGGGTGAAGCAATAATATCACATATTAATACTCAATTAAGGCATAAGATCACTTTAATTAATATGTGATTATTCTTAAACAGTAATCAGAACACTAATTCATGAATCTAAAAATATTCCATGTCTATTATACTTACTTTGTAGATTACACATGAGAGAAAATATATTTTATATCTGAGTGACTACAACTTAGCTATTCCTTTATTGGTTCTTAAAGATTTATTTTTTTAAATCCTTTTAATTACATTCAAATTTAATGTAAGCAAATTAAAGATGACAGAAAGACTCCATCAGATAGAGTCAATTTTTCTAATCAAAATTCAAACTCCACCTTTCCTATCTGCTCACCCAACCCAGGCAGAACAAATAAGACCAAAGTAACAGACATAAATGATTTATCTTGATACTGACCCATATGCTGCCTTAATGTGAGTTATTACTATAATATAATGTGTGTTATTTTTCCAACTAGCAATCCTTTTGGAAAACTACAAGTAAACAAATAGTGTTTACAGATCATTTGAGGCATCTATGCTGTGAATTGATTGAATTGTGTCCCCCAGAATTCATATATCATAAGCTTAATTCCCACTGTAACTGTTGAGGGTGGGGAATCCGATTCTGGTAATTGAAAGGTGGGGCCTTGAAGAGGTGATTAGATTTCAGGACAGTTCTTCTAGTTTAAATATTAAACAGCCACCATACAGAGCCTCCTGTATGTCATGCAGAAATATGAAGCTCAGATCTTAGTTTACTGCTGTCTGATTATTCACACATTAATAATGTGACATGTAACTGTACATCACTCCTTCTCCATTTACAGACGTCCTATTAAAATTGTGATGGTTAATTTTTAGGTGCCAATTTGACTGGATTAAGGAATACTTAGAAAACTGGTAAAGCATTACTTCTGGGTGTGTCTATGAGAGTGTCTCCAGAGGAGGTTGCATGTGAGTCAGAGGACTGACTGGGGAAGAGCCCCTCTCAATGTGTGCAGCACTATCCAACCAGCTGGGGGCCCAGATGGAACAAAAATGGAGAGAAAAGATTGTCTCTCTCTCTCTGGCTCTCCTGCTCTTCTGCCTTCCTCAATAGGATGACACTGCAAGAAGGCTCTTGCTGGATGCCAGCACCTTGATCTTGGAATCCCAGCCTCCAGAACTGTGAGAAATTTATCCTCTTTATAAATTACCCCATCTGCGGTATTCTGTTATAGCAACATAAAACAGATTAATACAAAAATAAAACATGCACTGCTTTTGCTGAAGACATGAGCAATAAGAGTCATCTGGAAATGAACTTTGTTCTATAAAAACTGCTAACTTATTGGGCTTTCTAGATTTAAAATTCCAGCTTTAACAGTTTTTGTCTTCAAAAAGACATTTAAGTGTAGGGAATAAGGAAATGCAATTTGTTTCTGAGGCAAAAACATACCCAGAGGTCCAGCTCAATCTTCCTAACAGCACATGTCATCTTAGCAACTTCTTCCCAGGAAGTTTTAAGTACAGTCAGAACCTGTGTTCCATCAATACAAGCTGGCTAGTCCTGCAACCCCATCTATCACTGCACCACAGTTAAACCTGACAGTTATCGCTATTCTGTCATCAATCCTCCTGGCTTTACTTTTCAGACATTTTATCTACAGCTCAAGGAATGGTCAAAATATAATAAAAATATGAGCTTCTGCCACCAAGTTGCTGTGATAACTTGTCCAGGCAAGTAAAAGTTAAAGCCTTGACTTCTCATCTGTAAGTAAGGAATAACAATGCCCACCTTTCTTTGTTGTTATGAACTCTGAAGGACATAATGTATATAAAGAGCTCATCAAAGAGCCTGGTACATAATAAGTTCTCAATAAGTGTTAGTGACTATCATCATCATCACCATCATCATCATTAATGCAAGGTAACATATGCACTGATAGCAGGAATAAATTAGTATAACCTCACGGAAAGCAATGTGACAAGTTACCCATTTTATACAAAGTATGTTAACAGTTGACCAACAAATACTTCTAGAAATCTACACTACAAATGTGAAATGATATACTTAGCACAAATTGACTGCACATTGTTTGTAATAGCAAAACTCTAGATGAGGCATAATATCCATCAGTAGGACATTAATTAAATAAATTATGGTTCATTCTTATAGTGCAGCCAAAAACACAATAAGGCAACTCTATACAGACTGCTATGGAACCATCAGCAAGATATTTTAAGTAATAAAATGAAAATGCAGAAGAGTATAACATGCCTCCTTTTGTCATTAAAAATTTAAAAAATCTTTGTTATGCATAAAATATTTCTGAAAGGATATATAAGAAACTGGGAACATTGGTTGTCTACTGGAAGAGAACTGGATGGCCATTACAGGAATGGGAGGGCAAATTTTCAGTGTATTAACCTCCTGAATTTTACATCTTTTTATTTTTGAAATATTTAAATAAAGAAAGATACAAAATAAGTTCAATACGATATAATTTTCCCTCAACAGAGTCTTCTATACTTCACATAAGACATAGGAAAAAAACATTTAAAAAGTATATAAACACCAACAGGAGAAAAAATGAAAGATTTAAAAAGAATTACATATTTAACTCTTTTAAAATTAAGAGTTACATAAAAGAGGTATGTAACTCTTTCATGTTTCTTCCCCCTGCATAATTCCAGTACAAAGGGGAAAGAGCCATACAGTGGAAAAGGAAACAGGTGACAGAAGACCAGGCAAGTTGCCAGGTGAGTGGTAAAGAACAGCATGGAACCTCCCTACTTCCCAGCTAACAAAGTTCAAACCTCCCCAGTTATCTCAGGTGCTAGGCTCACTTCTGCCAAATCCACATGCTATTAACAAGTGAGAGAAGGTTGAAAAGTTGAAGTAAGAAGGCAAAAGGAGGTATGACCTTTTACATTTTTTCAGTACACTTTTATGGTAAGAAGAAAACCTTACCTCAATTTTTTCCAACACATCTGCAGTATTAGTGAGTGAAGTACCTTTGCCTGTATCTTTTGCTTTTTTGGATTTTGGGCCTGCTGAAGTAAAACTTCCAGTTAAAACATTTTTCTATAACAGCAACTGTGTATTATATTTCTTTGTCTTTTCATATGCTGTCCAAGTTAGTGGTATGTCACACCAAGCAGCCACATAATTTCAGAGTGAATTAATTTTCTCAAAGAATAAACAAAATAAATCATCACACCTCACCAACTTTCCAATCAATGAGAAACAAATGATAATCACCAAATAGGTTATATTTAAAGACTGCAACCAGATAAATTTTTACTAGTACTGAAAATTTATACTGGCAATTGACATCATGTGGAGGATATTGACATTAATGAGATAGAAATAAAAAACATGTATTTCGCAGGGCCAAAGCCTGTAGCACAGAGGGACCAAAGTCCTGTAGTGTAGAGGACCAAAGTCCCGTAGTTTAGAAGGACCAAAGTCCTTAGTTTAAGCCAAAGCCTGTAGCTTAGAAGAACCAAAGTCCTGTAGTTCAGGAGGCCAGAGCCTCTAGCTTAGCGGGCCAAAGCCCAACCCTTAGAATTGCTAAGATTAAAAAAGACCAGAAAACTTTCACAGGACTAAAGCCTTTGATGTAGATAAGAGAATTGAAGCACAGCAAAAATTGATTGCTCTGGAGGCATATGCCCTTGATGCAACTAAACCTAAATGCTGGGAAAGTATATGAGCTTAAAATCTTCAAGGATATTCTGCTAGTTAGTGCTTGGGGGACAATCCACATGTCACCCTAAGCGGTTTCTTTGAGTGTCTTGGGGAGCTAAGCACTATGGTCATTATCTCATTGTTTCCTTTTGTATGTCACATAGCTTAGTTTTCTGACTCCTTTCGATGGTAAATTGCTTGAACTATTTTAAGTTATACCTGATTGCCACGTAGTCCGTTTGTTTACGTTTTCACTATGATTGAATAACCACCTGTTTTTATTCTGTAACTTTGTTTTTACAATAAAAACTGAAGTAACACCTGACTTGGGGCTGTGCCTGGGCTCTGCTCTCTTGAAGGAGCTTTCCCTTGGTGCAGTCCCTTCAGGCTTCTCATTGCTCTGAATACATGGGCTCTGAGTGATCTTTTGCGTCTCTGTCACTCTGTGAGAGGATAGTGACAACATCATTAGGGCCAAATGGCTAAAATGTTATGTCAGGTAGAAGCACTAGAATACTAAGGAAAAGCTCCCACAAATCTACCTGCACTGGCTTCCTGTTCACTGATGAGTGTACTTCATTTTAACCAGAGCAATTTTACTAGATTTGTAAAATAAAAACAAGTACAGGATAAACATGCATTTGCCAATGGTGAAAGAGATGAGAAAAAGGTTATTTTCAGTGCAACACAGAACCACCTTTGGAATGAAGATGAAAATGGTTAAACTGAACACACCCTTCATATGATTCTGAAACTCAAAGCATAAAAATGAAATAAAATGTTTTCATGCCTTTGGGATACATAATTTTTTTTTATCCCTACCAAAAATATTGCATTTTTAGGCTATTCTGAAACCACAGGGAATAGAAAATTATTTCATATATAAATTCTGCCAGTTACCAAAGAATTATGATATGCTACAAAATTGTGCCATTGTAATCAGAAAGTATTACAGTTCTCTTCCAAAATCAAACTACATACCTAGAAATTACTTGGTAACAGAGGAAAACATGGCTCAGAAAGATGTAATTTTGTTAAAGATTAACATTTAACCTACAGAAAAAGATTTTTAGATTGTGGTAGATGACCCATAACTGATGGAATTATAATTTACTGTGTTATACCAAATTGTACCTTGGCTAGTCACTGAGTTCAGATCTCCCAAGTACACATATTAGTAAGGTTTGCTCAAACAAAAGTATCAGACTGAATGATGTATAACTTTCTCTGCCTCCCTTGAGGGCAAAGACTGTTTTATATGAACCGTAGTACATAAAATATAGCATTATAGATGAACAAAATCTCAATAAATATTACAATATTGATGCCAAAAAAAAAAATTACCTTAGAATGTAATTTACTTACATCATGATGTCTTTTTCTCTAAGGACTTTTTATCAAATTATTTAATTTCATAACACGTATGTCTGTTAAATGGATACTACAGAATATGATCTGGTAAATAAACTTATTAAAAGTTACTAATTTCTAAAAAAAAAAAAAAAAAAAGTTACTAATTTCTTAACCAAAAAGGTCAGTTGCAGACTCAAGTCCATTCAGCATTCTTTGCTACTTATCATTCTGTTTTACGTAATGCCTAATCTTTATATGTATGACTGGGGGAGAAGTGTCAAATGATCAAAATTGCTAAACGACTGTTCTAACTCCAAAACATTAACATGAACCTTTTTTCCATCTTTGACAAAATGTATGCATATATTTAGATTTTTTTGATTCTTTCAACACCTGCCAGTAGCTGGTTCTTCACAAAACAAATTTTTTCAGCCTTTGACTCTTTTGGTATTGTTAACTTTCATGTAAATTAGTAGAGGCCATCTTAAAAGTAGAATGCAAGCTTAATAGGAACAAAACACAAAAATTAAACAATACACAGTAAAAAATAACTACAGCAGAATGGGGCTGCCCAGTTAGCTCAGATGGTTAGAGGGTGGTATTACAACACCAAGATCAAGGGTTCAGATCCCCTTACTGGCCAGCTGCAAAATAAATAAATAAATAAAATAAATAAAAAAATTAGAACAGAATGGAAAAATAAAGTTTTGTTGTTGTTTTCTTTTTAACAAATGGAAATCCCGACTCACTGGAAGCTTTTACTAAGAATCAACGTATGTATGAAGCTCCAGGAATGAGCGGTCCTTGGGACATATTTGAAAACATTAGTTCTTCCAAAATGAACACATTCTTTTCAGCTCTTCAAAGTCTGCTACAGATTTGTGATCCACTGAGACATGACCAGAATCATTCACATACATGTATTTTATTATGACACGAATATATTTGCCCAATAAAAACCAAGGTTTTTTTTAACACAGTAAACTATCATAACTCTAAATATAATATTCTGTATTCAAACCAAATATTCTCCAATACTATGTCTTTTAAATAAAATAAAAATACTTCCACCTTAAATATATCTATGTAAAAACTTAACAAATTATATTTTTCAAATAGGTACGTTTTATTATATATCAATTATCCCTCATTAAAACTGTTAAAAAGGGACGGGAAAATTTCCTCTCTTCTCTTAGTTGCTAACTTCACTGTACATAACATCTCTGGTTACTTCTCTTTTCCACTCTTATTCTTCATAGCAAAATTCTCTAAAGACTCATCTGTGCTAGCTGTCTCCACTTCCTAAACTTCCATTTACTATTAACCCATTACAATCTGGGTTCAACCTCTGCAAATCTTTTAAAAAGCTCTCACTGAGGTCACCAATAACTGACATGTCAAAAATTGTTAACATTTTCCAATCCCATCTTACCTGACCTCTCAGCAGTATTCTTGAACCTTATTTAACATTTTGACCATGTTTCTGAAATACTATTCCTTTCTGAATACTCTTGTTTCTGTAACCCCAATCTCCTGGTTCTCTTCCTCGCTCTCTCTTTCAATGTCCTTTCTTTGTTGATTCAGTCTCCTCTCCCAGCCATTAAAATTTGGCATTCTTCCAAGCTCAGGCTTAGCCCCTTCTTCTAATTTTCTAATTTTGTCCTAGACAATCTCATCCTTTCTCACAGTCTCAATGATCCTATCTCTGCTGATGATTATCATCTCTGTTTTGAGATCCATTCCCCTACAACCAACAACATATTTGTGATATTCTGAAATATGTATTTGGTGTTGGTCCCTGTCTCCTGGCACACAACTCCTGAAATTCTTGGAATCTCCAAAGAGATGTGTCTTTTTGTATGCTAATGAGTTAACTGATGGCTGGCAGCCCCTAGGTAGCTTCAGGATGGGGGCTGGTCACCAGAAAGACCAAAGCAGGATCAGAGGGTTGGAGCTTTCAGCCCCACTCTGCAACCTTGAGGGAGGGGAAAGGGGCTGAAGGTTAAGCTGATCACCAATGACCAATGATTTACTCAATTAAGCCTACGTAGTGAAGCTTCCATAAAAACCCACAAGGACTGGGTCAGGGGTGCTTCTGGATAGCTGAGCATATGGAGGTGAAATGGAGAGTGGCACACCCAGGGAGGGCACGAAAGCTCCAAGCCCCTTTCTTCATACCTCGCCCTATGCTTCTCTTCATGTGCATCCTTCAAAATATCCTTTATAACAAACTGGTAAACCTAAGTGTTTCCTGTGTTCTGTGAGTCACTCTAGCAAATTAATCAAACCCAAGTTGTGGGAACCCAAAGTTGAAGCTAGTAGGTCAGAGGTTCTGTAGGTCTGGACTTGTTACAGGTATCTGAATAGGGGACAGTCTTGGGGGACTGAGCCCTCAACCTGTTATCTCCAGATGGACAGTGTCAGAAGCTCTAAAATCTCTCAGGAGCAAAGAAGTGCTTTTATACAAATTAATACTACAAATTAAAATTATGATTGTGGCTAATGAAATTAGAAAACCCAAAATGGTTTGGCAAGTCCTATTTTTATAAAAAAATGTATTTTAAGAACTTCCACAAAAACACCTCAGTCTTTCCTTGTTATAGTATAAAAATCTTTTCATCTTAGTTTCCAAAAGATTTATATTATTAATTAATTACAAGAAAAGAACTGGACTCTATTTTGATATTGGGAAAACAGGAAATTTATCCTTGAAAAAACCTGAAAATAGAAAAATAAAAAAAAAAAAAGTGGGATAGGGAGATAGCCTTTAAAAATTGTTTTAACATTGTTGTTTTTGATTACCTGAATATCTGAATGAGAAGACTCGCAGCTTGTGTCTGCTGCAGAATTAATTGATTGCTTGCTTGGTGTACAGGGGAAAAATCCACACACATTTGGTCACGGAGGTCTTCTGTGTTGTTTTTTCCCAGGAATATTCAACTGCTATTTTTATAACTCAAAGGAACCATAAATAACACCACTGAACTGAACTCAGGATTTTCCTTCACAAACCTGGTCTTTCTTCAGTGTCCCTCCCCTTTTCTCATCTTGGGAAACTCCTACTCATCCTTCGATCTTAACTCCAATTCATTTCTTCAAAGTACCTTTCCTGGACCTCCCAATGAGGACAGTGTGTTTTTGTTTAATGTTTTTACTCCATTTGACGACAAGCTCCATGAGGGCAAGGATTATTCCCACTTTGCTCACTGTTTTATCCCCCTCAGCACAGTGTCTGACAACAGTGTAGATACTCAACTATTCAGTAAATGGGATTGCTAAAGAACAAGGAAAAGGAAACATTCATTTTGGTATTTTTATATACAACATAAAGTTCTATTCTAACAGTTCCCCAATTTTAAAATCTTTTAGTTAATAACTTAGAATGCAGCCAGTATCATCATTATAAATATGCAGATATACAAACAAAAAGGTCTACTTAACTGAAAAGTCTTTCCTGGCACATCAAAATTCCACAATTATAAAAAGAACAATAACTAAACAAACAAAAAAAATCCAAGCAACAACAAAACACCAAGTATTAGCAAAATAATCAAAATGCCAAACATATTTTAAGAAAAAGCATTCAGAACATTGAGTGTAACTGTAGGTTGACAATTCCATATTAACAGAATTTAAGCAATAAACTTTTCCTACCCAAATTATTATTATATTAGTCAATGTACCTTTTTTGCATTTTTTCCTTGGCATCAACTCTCTTGGGAGTCTTCTCCAATCTGTGTAAACAAAAGAAGAGATATAAAAATTGCAGTTTTTTCTAGGAATCCGTGGCATTGGATATAGCCATTTAAAGAACACAACGACAGTTGACCATACAACGATAATAAAATTTCTTAGCATCTAACTGTACAGATTTAGCCTGAAACAAAACAAAACAAAATAGACAGTGATATATTTTTTCCTATAAAGAAAAAAAGTTCATTAAAATAGTTCTGAAATAGCAGTATAAAATTTGTTGGGAACAAAATCTCACAGTAATTGTTTGTGTGTGTTAGGATTACACCTATTATTTATTATTTAACTATTATTTATTATTTGACTACTTTGCATTTTGTAAATTTTTCGTAGTTGATGTATATTTCTTCTGTAATGAAGAATTTTTTTCCCAAGTTAAAGTATGTGACCACATTCCCAAAAGATGCAAAGTGAAATAAACAATTCTAATAATCATCTGAAAACTTTAAAATTAAAAATATAAATAGCTTGGAAAAAAAACTCCCTCCAATAAATGATTTTGCCTATATCAGCTAAATAATTCCTCTAAATTTTCTGTTTCTTTTAATTTTTAAGCATAAAGTTAAACAGAAAATTGAAGCAACAAAAAAATGGATTTAAAAATATTGCCTAATATAGAAACTTCAGTGCATTTGTACAAAAACACTTAATTCTCAAGTCATTTTAACTGAATAAATTTTGCTTTGAATGTATTCTAGTTTTTATAAACTACTCATAGAAGATCATTAAGAAGTATGTGAACAGAATCATTTGGGAGATGATTATTAATGAAATAGAAGAAATGAGAGACCTCAGAGAGAGTTTCCAGGGGGCCCCAACCTTACAAACAATCACCAATTGAAAAGACAGAGCACTAAAACCTGTGAAAGCGATAATGCTGTTAATGCCATTTTTGCTTTCATGTAAGGGCAGTTTCTATAAAACACCAAGGACAGAAACATAAAAGGAAAGTGAAATAAAATGAGGAAACCTAGTAGTAAATTCTAGTAATACCAGACAAGTGACCCCACAGGTCACTTCATTTCTATACCAAGGGTTTTCCATTTGCAAAATGAATGAGCTGAATGAGATTTCCCACCCTGTCTATATCCAAGGTAAAACTTTCGAATGTTGAAAACAAAATTCTTAGGTATGGCTCTGTTAAAAAGACATCTTAACAACTCAAAATAGTCTATCTCTTCTTGAAAGAAAGGAAGATCCCTGAGCTTGGCTTAAAATATCCTTAAAGAGTTTCTCAAGATGGCGGTGGCTGCCGCGGTTGGCGCGGAGTAGCTGAGGTGGAAAAGGCGGCTACTGGGCCTCAGGCAGCCGGGAAACTTGTGGTCTTTCCTCTTGCCATCTCTTAAGGGAGGACCGCTGCAGGTGGCCGGTCATGGGGGGTGACCGCCACTTTGCCCTCGGCAGGAGAGGCTGCCTCATTTACAGGCAACAGCTTTGAAGTGTGGAGCAGGAAAAGAACTGTTTCTTAGCTGCAAAAGTGAGTCCCTAAACAGGGAACATGGGGCCAGGGCTGCTGTGGATGCAGACAGGATCCCGGAGGCCAGAGCCACGCTGAAGGCGGCCAGCTGCACTATTTAGGATTCAAGGTTTCAGGCCAGCATAAAAGAAGATTCCTGGGAACGCCCGAGCCGCGCCACGGGACCGACTGAACAGCCCGAGGCGGCAGCGGCCGAGAACAGGGAAGGTGACAAACCAGAGGCAGAGAGTGAGCTCCCGACCTGGCAAAGCCCTGTGAGTGACCCCTGGCCCAGCCTTGCTTGGGGGGCTGACGCCCACCCGGCTTCCGCCTGCATCACTGGTTCACTCACCGCCCCGGGACTGCCTCCATTTTCCCAGGTGCTGGCAGCTCCGCCCGGCTCGGTTCCTCACTGAGCCTTCCCACTTGCTTGCCCCAGCGCGGGGCTTCCCGGGGCCTGCGGGCCGGCCCCCCCTCCCACTCCCTCCGCAGTTCTCTGGTGGGGCTGGTGGCGTAGGGCGTCCCCGGCCAGTGTTGGGAGGGCAAGGAAGTATGGGCGGGGCCGACTGTCACTCCACCACACCCTGGACTCTGGCCCACGGTAAACTTCCTGTTACTGGGAGGCAGATACCATCTCTGCGGCCACCTGTTTGGAAAAACGCCTAACCAATTTCTGGTTGGGAACAGTGTGGTAGGAGAGTTCCCAAGTCCGCTTGAACCTGCCAGAGAGCTGGCTGCAGGCGGGCACAAGACTTGGTCCATAGCGGGGGGATACAAAGGTGAACAAGTCCCGAGAGAGATCTACACAGTGTTACAAAGGCACCCAGAGCGACCGGTCGTCTGTGCCTACCAGAAACCTGGTAGACTTCCTGGGCGAGGCAGTGCCGAGCAGGGTCTTGAAGGTCCAGCTGATAGACGAGGGTTGCAGAAGACACGTCCCAGCCCAGCCCAGTGCGCACAGAGTGGGGAGACGTGCGGCCAGGGAGGTGGAGACTCGACAGAAACCACACAACCTGTGGGGTCGCCACTGCACGATCCAACAGCCTGGGCCAGAGCACACGGAACAGGGAGAAGTCCTGCCCGGGAAGTGAAAGCTCAACAGAGATCACACACCCTGTGGTACGTGATCCAGCAGCCCAGCAGAGTCCAAGCTGACAAGAAAGGTGGCTCCCCGGAGAGGCCCAAGACCCGAGGCAACCATACACACAAGGCACTAGAGGCCAACTGAGCAGTCATGGAGGTAGCCATACCAAACTGGCAACCACAGCAACATCTTAGTTAGTCAATAAGTCTCAAACCGGTGGACTGTGAAACCCCCTGCCACAATGAATAAACATCAAAAGAAAGATACCAGAAATACAAAAAATCAAGAAAGTACACTACCAAAAGTTAATAAATCTCAAACTCTAGATCCTATAGAACAAGAAGCCCTTGAAATGACTGACAAGGAATTTCGAGTGATAATTCTAAGGAAACTGAATGAGATACAAGAAAACTCAGCTAGACATCATGATGAAATGAGGAAAAGTATACAGGATCTGAAAGAGGAAATGTACAAGGAAATCAATGTCCTGAAAAAAAATGTAGCAGAACTTGCCGAACTGAAGAAGTTATTCAGTAAAATAAAAAACACAACGGAGAGTTTAACCAGCAGGCTTGTCAAAGTTGAAGAGAGAACCTCTGAACTTGAAGATGGGCTGTTTGAAATAACACAAGCAGACAAAAAGAAAGAAAAAAGAATCAAGGACATGGAAGAAAATCTGAGAGAGATATCAGACAACCTTAAGCGCTCAAATATCCGAGTCATGGGTATTCCAGGAGGGGAGGAAAATGGAGATTCCATTGAAAACATATTCAACAAAATAGTGGCAGAAAACTTCCCAGGGATAGGAAAAATCACAGATCTTCAAATCCAGGAAGCTCAACGATCTCCAAACGTATTCAACCCAAAAAGGCCTTCTCCAAGACATGTTATAGTCAAATTGGCAAAACTCAGAGACAAAGAGAGAATCTTAAAAGCTGCAAGAGAGAAGCGTCAAATCACCTATAAGGGAGCCCCAATCAGGCTAACATTAGACTTGTCATCACAAACCCTAAAAGCTAGAAAGCAATGGGATGATATATTCAAAATACTAAAAGACAACGATTGCCAGCCAAGAATACTCTACCCTGCAAGGCTATCCTTCCGAAATGAAGGGCAAATAGTATATTTCTCAGACAAACAAAAACTGCGGGAGTTCACTACCACACGACCACCCTTACAAGAAATCCTCAAGGGAGTACTGGGTTTGGTTCCTGAAAAATAACTACCACTGCCATAAAAACCCAAGAAAAATCAATACCCACTAGTATAATAAAAATGGCATTCATGAAGAGAAAACAAGCAAACAAAAATGCTATCTACAACCTAAGGAACCAACAAACACAGAAACCAAACAGTAAATCAGAAAGCAAGGAACAAAAGACACCTAAGACAACCAAACAACCAATAAAAGGCTAGGAATAAATCAATACCTTTCAATAACAACTCTTAATGTAAAAGGCTTAAATTCCCCAATCAAAAGACACAGACTGGCTGACTGGATCAAAAAGGAGGACCCAACTATATGCTGCCTTCAAGAGACCCACCTCACCCATAAAGATTCACATAGACTAAGAGTGAAAGGATGGAAAAAGATTTACCATGCAAACAGAAAAGAAAAACGAGCTGGAGTAGCTATTCTTATATCTGACAAAATAGACTTTAAACTAAAAACCATAAAAAGAGACAATGAGGGACACTACCTAATGATAAAAGGATTGATCCATCAAGAAGACATAACAATCATAACTATGTACGCACCCAATGTTGGAGCAGCCAGATTTATAAAACAAACTCTATTAGACCTAAAGAAGGAAATAGACACTAATACCATAATAGCAGGGGACCTGAACACCCCACTGTCAATATTAGACAGATCATCTAGGCAAAGAATCAGTACAGAAACACAAGATCTAAACAAGACTCTAGACCAATTGGAATTGGCAGATATCTACAGAACATTCCACCCAACAACCTCAGAATATTCATTCTTCTCATCAGCACATGGATCATTCTCCAGGATAGATCACATATTAGGTCACAAATCAAGTCTCAATAAATTCAAAAAAATTGGAATCATCCCATGTATTTTCTCAGACCACAATGGATTAAAACTAGAAGTTAATAACAAACGATACTCTGGAAACTATACAAACACATGGAAATTAAACAGCATTCTACTTAATGACATATGGGTCCAAGAAGAAATCAAGCAGGAAATCAAAAAATTTATTGAAACTAATGAAAACAATGATACATCATACCAAAACCTGTGGGATACTGCAAAAGCAGTATTGAGGGGAAAATTTATTGCATTAAATGCTTACTTCAGAAGAATGGAAAGATGGCAAGTGAACAACCTAACGCTTCTCCTTAAAGAACTAGAAAAACAAGAACAATCCAAACCTAAAGTTAGCAGACGGAAAAAAATCATTAAGAGCAGAGCAGAACTGAATGAAATTGAAAACCAAAAAACAATTCAAAAGATCAATGACTCAAAACGTTGGTTTTTTGAAAAGATAAATAAAATTGACAAACCATTAGCATGGCTAACAAAAAAAAGAAGAGAGAAGACTCAAATAACAAAAATTAAAAATGAAAAAGGCAGTATTACAACTGATTCATCTGAAATACAAGGAATCATTCGAGACTATTATAAACAACTATACGCTAACAAATTTGAAAATCTGGAGGAAATGGATAAATTTCTGGACACACACAAGCTCCCAAAACTGAAACATGAAGACGTAGAAAATTTGAACAGACCAATAACAATAAAGGAGATTGAAGCTGTTATCAGAAGGCTCCCAACAAAGAAAAGCCCAGGACCAGATGGATTCACAGCAGAATTTTACCAAACATTCAAAGAGGACTTGACACCGATTCTTTACAAACTATTCCAAAAGATCGAAACGGCGCAAATCTCCAAAACTCATTCTATGAAGCAAACATCATCCTGATACCAAAACCAGGTAAAGATATAACCCAAAAAGAAAACTACAGGCCGATATCCTTGATGAATATAGATGCAAAAATCCTCACTAAAATACTAGCAAACAGAATACAGCAACACATACGTAAAATTATTCACCATGATCAAGTGGGATTCATCCCAGGGATGCAAGGTTGGTTCAACATACGCAAATCAATAAATGTGATACACCATATCAATAAACTCAAACACAAGGACCATATGATCATCTCTATAGATGCTGAAAAAGCATTTGATAAAGTTCAGCACTCATTCATGACAAAGACCCTCTATAAGTTAGGTATAGAGGGAAAGTATCTCAACATAATTAAAACCATATATGACAAACCCACTGCCAATATCATCCTGAATGGGGAAAAGCTGAAAGCTTTTCCTTTAAGAACAGGCACTAGACAAGGATGCCCACTCTCACCACTCCTATTCAACATAGTGTTGGAAGTACTAGCCAGAGCAATCAGAGAAGAGAAGGAAATAAAGGGCATCCAGATTGGAAAAGATGAAGTCAAACTGTCCCTGTTTGCAGATGACATGATCCTATATATCGAACAGCCTAAAACCTCTACAAAAAAACTATTGGAATTGATAAATGATTTCAGCACAGTAGCAGGATACAAAATCAACACACAAAAATCAGTAGCATTTCTTTTCTCCAATAGTGAACATGCAGAACAAGAAATCAAGAAAGCCTGCCCATTTACAATAGCCACCAAAAAAATAAAATACTTAGGAATTGAGTTAACCAAGGAGGTGAAAAATCTCTATAATGAGAACTACAAACCACTGCTGAGAGAAATTAGAGAGGATACAAGAAGATGGAAAGATATCCCATGCTCTTGGATTGGAAGAATCAACATAGTGAAAATGTCCATACTACCCAAAGTGATATACAAATTCAATGCAATCCCCATCAAAATTCCAAAGACATTTTTCTCAGAAATGAAAAAACTATCCAGACATTTATATGGAACAATAAAAGACCACGCATAGCCAAAGCAATGCTGAGCAAAAAAAATAAAGCTGGAGGCATAACACTACCTGACTTTAAGCTATACTACAAAGCTATAATAACCAAAACAGTATGGTACTGGCATAAAAACAGACACACTGATCAATGGAATAGAATAGAGAATCCAGAAATCAACCCACACACTTACTGCCATCTGATCTTTGACAAAGGCACCAAGCCTATTCACTGGGGAAGGGACTGCCTCTTCAGCAAATGGTGCTGGGATAACTGGATATCCATATGCAGGAGAATGAAACTAGATCCATACCTCTCACCATATACTAAAATCAACTCAAAATGGACTAAGGATTTAAATATACACCCTGAAACAATAAAACTTCTTAAAGAAAACATAGGAGAAACACTTCAAGAAATAGGACTGGACCCAGACTTCATGAATACGACCCCAAAAGCATGGGCAACCAAAGGAAAAATAAACCAATGGGATTATATCAAACTAAAAAGCTTCTGCACAGCAAAAGAAACAATTAACAGAGTTAAAAGACAACCAACAGAGTGGGAGAAAATATTTGCAAAATATACATCTGACAAAGGATTAATATCCAGAATATATAAGGAACTCAAACAACTTTACAAGAAGAAAACAAGCAACCCAATTAAAAAATGGGCAAAAGAGCTAAGTAGGCATTTCTCTAAGGAAGATATACAAATGGCCAACAGACATATGAAAAAATGCTCAACATCACTCAGTATCTGGGAAATGCAAATCAAAACCACACTGAGATACCCTCTAACCCCAGTTAGGATGGCTAAAATCCAAAAGACCCTGAACGATAAATGCTGGCGAGGTTGCGGAGAAAAAGGAACTCTCATACATTGTTGGTGGGACTGCAAAATGGTGCAGCCTCTATGGAAAATGGTATGGAGGTTCCTCAAACAATTGCAGATAGATCTACCATATGACCCAGCTATCCCACTGTTGGGAATATACCCAGAGGAATGGAAATCATCAAGTCGAAGGTATACCTGTTTCCCAATGTTCATCGCAGCACTCTTTACAATAGCCAAGAGTTGGAACCAGCCCAAATGTCCATCATCCGATGAGTGGATACGGAAAATGTGGTACATCTACACAATGGAATACTACTCAGCTATAAAAACGAATGAAATACTGCCATTTGCAACAACATGGATGGACCTTGAGAGAATTATATTAAGTGAAACAAGTCAGGCACAGAAAGAGAAATACCACATGTTCTCACTTATTGGTGGGAGCTAAAAATTAATATATAAATTCACACACACACACACACACACACACACACACAAATAAAACCGGGGGTGGGGGAAGAAGATATAACAACCACAATTACTTGATGTTTATACGACAAGCAAACAGAAAGGACATTGTTGTGGGGGAGGGGGGAGGGAGGAGGGAGGGAGGTTTTGGTGATGGGGAGCAATAATCAGCCACAATGTATATTGACAAAATAAAAATTTTTAAAAAATTAAATAAATAAATAAATAAATAAATAAAAATAAATAAATAAATAAAAAATAAAAAATAAAATATCCTTAACACTAGATATTTGCTTTCTCCTCAATAGATCTAAAATCTCTCAGGAGGAAAGAAGTGGTTTTTGGTACTACAAATTAAAATTATGACTGTGGCTAATTTAATTAGATAATCCACAATGGTTTGGCAAGTCCTATTTTATAAAAAATGTATTTTAAGAACTTCTATGAAAACACTTTAGTCCTTCCTTGTTATAGTATAAAAATCTTTTCATCTTTTTTGACCAAAGATTTATATTATTAATTAATTACAGGAAAAGAGCCAGACTCTATTTTCCTATTGTGACAATGGAAAATTTATCCCCCCCAAAATGGAGTAAGGAGATAGCCTTTTAAAATGATTTTAACGGGCCGAGCCCGTGGCGCACTCGGGAGAGTGCTGCGCTGGGAGCGCGGCGACGCTCCCGCCGCGGGTTCGGATCCTATATAAGAATGACCAGTGCACTCACTGGCTGAGTGCCGGTCACGAAAAAACGACAAACAAAATAAAAAAAATAAAATAAAATAAAATAAAATAAAATTAAAAAAAAAAAAAAAAAAAAAATGATTTTAACATTGTTTGTTTTGTAATTACCTGGTATCCATTCTTCTTTGTATACCTTCATATATCTTTTACTATATCGTTCAATATCTAGGTGAAAAAAAGAATAAAGAATTAATTAGAAAAATCAAGAATAAATGTGAACTTCAGCCATTCCTATAAAATAATTAAAAACACCACATAAAATCTTTTATTTCACATACTGTCAGCCCTTTATATCCTCAACCAATCACAACTGAAAATATTAAATAAATAAGTCTAAAGTAACAATACACGAATAAAAAAAACAAATAAAAAACACAGTGTAATAACTGTTTACATAGGATTTACATTGTATTAGGTATTGTAAGTGATCTAGAGATGATTTACATACGGGAGGATGTCCATAAGTTACATGCAAATACTATGCCATTTTATATCAGGGACTTGAGCATCCTCGGATTTTGGTATCCACGGGGGTCCTGGAACCAATCCCCACATACACTGAGGGACTACTGTAGAGGGAATTTCTTACATTTCTACCTAATGTGTTCCTAAACACATAATGAAAAGTTCAATGAGAATGACATGCTTAAGAAGCAGCTGGATATGACCGGCTAAGGACGAACAGAGACTTAAACCTCAATTATAGTTCTTAGAATCCAATAACCTGAGTCAGATCATCAAGCTACCTCATACAAGCATATAGAGCAGGGAGGTCTACAGAGCATCTTCTACTCTATTCTTGCTAACGCTGACCCTGGTGTAACTGGGATACATTAAGTATCTAACGGTGTATGGGGGGGGAGGGGCTGTTTGCTCACCTCCAGCACTTAATACACACACAATTATTCCATTAGGCTCTTCAGTGAGCTCCTTTTCATACCCACTGGAGAGGGGAATGAGGAAAAGGATAGAAGCAGGCAAGGTTGGACTTGGTGAGGGGTTACCTGTTGGGGGCATGAATGAGCAAGCTGCAAGCCTTCCTACAACTACTAACTCTCCCTACACACCTCCTCCCCCTGCTTGCTAAAACTAGTAGAGCCATAACTGTGGCTCTTGCTTCTGATTTGTCCCCCTTGCCACTAGAAACACCCTTGATGAGGGCCCAAACCCTTTCCTGGTTAGTACAAGTTGGCAAGCAACACCATCACACAATAGCTTGAAACCATGGTTCAACATAAAAGATGGTTTAGGTTAGCCACAAAAAGAGAAGGTAATACAAAAGATGAATATATAAAAATCAAGGGACAAATATTTAATGATTTTTCTTCTATGTCAAGCAAATATTTCCAAATAATACAACCATATGTTAGAAAAAGATAACTAAAATAAATAGATCAGAGACCAAGAGATATTTAACTTTCTAGGCTTTTCTAGGTATTTAACTGTTTGAAATTTACCCAAATTTCAGGTCAAATGTGTAACTAATCTTGCCCTCAAGTTTTTCACCTTTAAAAAGAGGTCAGCACCAGGTTTTTCATTACAATGACTACATTTTTAGAATTTTCTCCAAGACAAATTCAATGTTTTGAAAAATTTTAATCCTCAGTGTACCAGGAAAAACAGTCTTTACCATTCATTATCTGGGTCCAGTGGACCAGTTTTCCTATTTTTAAAATATCTTTAATCTACTTTCCAATAATTTATAGAAGAGTAAGAGATACTGAAAACCAACTATTGGAACCCAATTGAAAAGGGACAAAGAATTTGAATAGGCATTTAACCAAAGAAGATACACAAATGACAAACAAGTATACGATGTTCAACATCACTAGTCACTAGAGAAATTCAAATCAAAACCACAATGACATACCACTGTACACCCACTAGGAATGGCTGGAATCAAAAAGACAATAACAAGTCTTGGCCAGGATATGGAGAAACTGGAACCCTCACATATTGTTGATGGAAATGTAAAATGGTACAGCCACTTTAGAAAACAGTTTGACAGTTCCTCAAAATGTTAAATATAGAGTTACTATATGATCCTAGGTATATAACTGTATTAGTCCATTTTCTGTTGTTCATACAGATTACCTGAAACTGGGTAATTTATAAGAAAATTTAATTTATTTTTTACAGTTTTGAAGGCTGGGAAGTCCAAGGTACAGGGTACACATCTGGTGAGGGTCTTCTGGGTGGTGACTCTTTACAGTAATGCAGGGGTGTCACATGGTAAGAATGGCAAGAGAGCTTTAATGTGCTCACTTGCTCTCCTTATAAAGCCACCAGCAGCCCTCCTGTAACAACTCACTAAACCATTAATCCATTCCTCCATGAATGGATTAATCCATTCATGACACTATGGTCCTCACAATTCAATTACCTCTTGAAGGGCCCACCTTTCAACACTGCCATAGTCTGATTTCCTACCCTCTTAACACTGTTACAATGGGCATCAAGCTTCAATAAGTTGGGGGCACATTCAACCCACAGCAATATCCAATAGAAATGAAAACATAAGTCCACACAAAATGTGTATATGAATGTTCATAGCAGCACTATCCATACAGCCCCAAAGGGGACTGACCCAAATGTCCATTGAGTGATGAGTGGATAAGCAAAATATGATATATCCATACAATGAAATATTATTCGGCCATAAAAAGCAATGAAGCACTGATACATACTATTACCACGGACGAACCTTGAAAATATTATGCTATGTTTAAGAAGTCAGTCACAAAAGGACACATATAAGTCCATTTATATGAAATGTCCAGAACAGATAAATTCCTAGAGACAGAGAGCAGATCAGTGGTTGCCATGAGCTCACAGAGGAGAGAGTGGGGAGTGACTACTCATGGGTATGAAATTTCTTTTCAGGATGATCAAAGTGTTCTGAAAATTAGATAGTACTTTGGTTGTACAACTCTATGACTACTCTAAAAGTCACTGAATTGTACACTTTAAACAGTAAAGTACATATGTGAATTATATCTTGATAAAGCTATTATTAAAAAAGAAAAAGCAACTATTCGAAATCTTACTAAGAAATTGAGTGTAGCAAATCCAAATTTATATTCCATGTTTTACTGGTTTTGAAGGTAAATTCACCCAAAATGGGCAACATCCTTTGAATGCAGCTAACTGTGCATCAGGGGTCCTGCACAAATCTAGATTTAGTATATTGTGCAAAAAACCCTGTATTTTGTATATCCTGATTCCAGATTTCAAATACATCTTTAATAGGCTCTAACTGATCATTACTTCCGGCTCTTTTTCTCACATTTACATCATCTGAACAACTCAGATTGCAAATGTGTTCTAATACGTTCTAGCTTATCATTACTTCCAGTTCTTCTTGTAGTTGCATAATCAAAATGCAGTTCTTTAAAAAACTTTGAAGGCTAATACTTTTGTTGAAGAGACAATAGCCCAGCTATCTTCTTTGCTCTATACTTGCAGAACATTTTCGTTATTAAATTTATGATCACCCACTAACATGATCAAGCCAATAAATTGTTTCATTTCTACCTAACATATTTTCTTTTAGTCATCTGCCTTTGCCTTTACCTTCAGCATCTGTCCAGTTACAAACCACATCAAATAAATTTCAGTGCACAAATATCATAAAAGAAAAAAATACACTCACATGTCATTTTGTCACTGGGATATTCCAAGTTCTTATTACAAAGTATTATGTGATGAGGTCCTTTTCAAAGATTAACTATATGAGAATAGCATATTTCCTTTTTTAATACTTAGAGATACATTGTTTACTCATTGATTCCTGAATTTGAGAAAATTCATCTAAGATGCTATCATCTGTACACTCATACTCTTTGATATTTTGCTTTTTCTAATCAATTTCACCATTATCATTAGTGCCCATAGAAATGCTATCTCTTTGCATTCATCTTCTGATTCATCTAAGAACTGTGAAATATCTTCCTGTCAGTTTTCTTTGCCATTTTGGGCAGAAAACAAAAATTTTTGAATTCTCAATTGTATTCAATGAAAGCTAAAATAAAACAAATACAAAGATGAAAGTCTCTGTAGACTTCTTTTATATCTTCTTAAAAACTGATGCAATACTTTGAACAATAGGAAAATTATGAATGATGTAATAGTGATGATTTGTTTCAATACTGCACCATCCTTCTATGCAATTTCATCATTCTTCGATTTTTAATATTTTAGTCTTTTTTTTCAGCATAGTGGAGAATATTTGATAAATAATGATAAAATAATATCTACAATGATGAAAGAGCAAGGCAGTTCAAGACATAAGAAAAAGACCACTCAGAATCCATAATGTATTTTAGGTTTATAAAAAGGTCTAACGGGCCAATATAGTTAATGCTAAGATAAAATGAGGTGATTTTTTTTTTTCTCTGTTCTCGGAAGAAGACCTCTATGAAAGAACAAAAGCTATAAATATCAATCACAAATAGTAAGAACTTTTCAAAAAGAAAGTCAAAAAATAAATTGGGTCTTATGGACCCTGATGTTAAAGCAAGAATTAATAAGCCAAATTCCATTTTTTCAATAACAGACCTGGCCATATTGCAGATAAATGTATAATTCCCATTAAGCTTTTGAAGATCTGAAAATGGCTTACAGAACCATCGCCAGTGTCGAGATCCTGTTTCTACCTCTGAGGACCCTGTCGTTCAGGAACCTGAGCTAGGAACCACTGGAGCAGATGATCTCTGTGTTCCCTTGTGGCTAAAATTCATTAAAATAATATTCATTGGTGATTTTCCTTTACTACAAAAATAATACATTTCATTGCAAACAAAATACTGATCATTTCTATAATAATTCCACCTGGAAAACATTACAAACAAACTTCAAAGACATCACAACGTGACATATTTATTCTGTTCCCTCAGTTCTTTATGACAGATTTCAATGACCTGAGCCAGCCACTTGACTATCAGAAAGTCTTAAGATGTCTCACCCTAATTGTTTGATAGTGGTCTCACATAATCCTAGTCTCACATAAATGCTTTAATGATTTGATAAACTTTTAAATTAGACATGTACTTTAACAACCACCACATTCAGTTAAGTAAATCTGTCCCAAAATCTATAGAAAAGACTGATTGTAAAAGGACTAAAATATACCTTGCCCTATTATTTTTTCTAATAAGAATGAACATTCATCAGTTCATTTGGCTTTGCTCTTTTAAATCTTTAAAATGAGAGCTTTAATTTCATTTTTGAACTCAAATAGATGAAAGAATGCAATATAATCATGAAAGTAAAAAAATTCACTATTTTTGAGGTTAAAATATCTCTTATCAAACCATTATAAAATTTCAAGTAGCTATGTTTTGAAAATTAAATGGACTTGTCTAAAATGCTTCCTATAATTATGAGCACAAGTAAGATCGCTATATGACTTTCTTTTTGACTCTTAGCCAATTCTAAGTCTTCTAGAGACAGCAAAAAGGAATACATTTCTAATATTAATGGAATGAAATGCTACTATATGAATTTCTCGTGTTTTAAGGATGTTGTTTTGAGAAATCAAAGATGATACTGATTTCCAGAATTTCAACAATCAAGGGCAGAAACTAAAAATCAATATAGTTCTGTGCTAAATAGCTACTCAGGAATGGGTTCCCTTCCTCTAAAACCACTTCCCACTTCCGGTCCAAGACTGTCAAGTCTTCTCCTACTCTAATTTCTCCTCTCTGTCCTTAGCGTCACCAATGAATACATATTTTATATTTTCTATCATATCAGTACATAAATGGTAAACCAAAAATGTCAAGGCTTTTAAAACTTTTAACCTAAATTTAAATAATCAGACATGCATAAAGATTTATATATTGGGGGGGGTCTTCAAAAAGTTCATGGAAGGATTTGTATTATCTTTTAACTCAATTTTTCCACAAACTTTTTGAAGTACCGTCGTATGATGATAGTGATCACAGTATTACACATTTGAGCAAAAAACTGGAAACAAGCTTAAGTCTAATAGCAGGAAATTTGATACAATGGATGTTATATACAAAGAATGAAATATCACATAGTCATTAAAACTCATACTTTCCAAGAATAATAAGGATATGTGATAATGCTAATATACGGCTGAGTAAAAAAAAAAAAGGAAGATACAAAGTAATATGAACCCAACAATGTAAAGAGAACATATACACAGAAGAAAAAATCCGGATATACAATAAAATATTAATAGTATTTCTCTAGACATAAGCATGGGTAATTTTTACTTTTAGAAAATTTTTTTCTCCTAATTTTCACAGAACATATAAAACATCTACTGTGAAAGATATTTTTAAAAATAAAACATCAAAAAGTTTAAAGTATTTTTTGTTAAATCAACAGAAAATACGTCTTTTAAGGTAGTTGATAATCTCTGATACGACTGAATCGATCAGTACTAAATGATCACACATCTTGTGCTTAAACATTGTTTCATCTATATACATTAAACAACATAATCAAAAAGTCCAATACACACCTTGTTTTTCTTCAGGTGTGTCAATAAAAGAAGGCATTCTTTTCATTGTTTCTCTCAACTCCTGTTTCAAGGCCAGTATATAATCTTCACCTTCTCCCGTTTTTAGTGGCACTGGTTTATAATCTATATCCTATTTAAATTAAGAGACAAACGTTTTTTAAATAAAATATTTTAATATACTTTTGTATATATTCTACAAAACATCAATTTTATTGAAAAACTATGTTTCCTAGGCACTAAGTTTTATAATCAACTTAAAAGATGTTGAACTTCTGTAATCTAACCTTTTGGCACATTTCCTGCTTTGCTCTTATTTTAGAGGTAGGAAAGATACATAATTTTCCTATTGGCCCTAAGAACTATACTGATAATCATTTTACTAAATAGTCTGTTGACTAATCTAATTCCATATTTTAAAAACCAATGCACCCAAATGAGAGCAAATTACTTTAGTTTCCTATTAACCTCAACCGTGGTGGTGTTATGGGTGGGAGCAGTAGCATATGAAAAAAAAAGCAGCTATCATTTAGCAAGTGGCTACTATGACTAGTATTCAATATCCATTATCTCATTTTAAATATTACCAATACTTCCTCTTTTACAATGAAGAAATTAAGAAGTGAACAATTTGTAAGCCCATATGAGTAAATGGCAAAGCAGGAGTTTGAAGCTACGTTTCAATTTAGAAAAATTACACATACACACATATTTATACATATATATTCATTATAAAGTGGGTTCCAGGGGCCATGGTGAAGACATTTCTGGTTTCAGAGGATAAGGATGGGGTACAGTTTCAAAATCTGACTCAGAATGTATTCATTCATTCTATAGCTATTTATTGAGTGTCTATTATAAACCAGACATGGTTAGATAACAGGAGATACCATAATGAACTAGCCAAAGTCCCTGCCCAAATGGTAGAGGAGAAAACCATAACATATAAGTAAACAAATGAGGTGATGTACAATCTCACATAGTGATAAGTGACACGAATAACAAACGAAGGAAGGTACAAGGAGAAAGACTGACAGAGCACATGGAGGTTGGAGGGGGCCCATCTACATGGGCTAAGCACACAGGGCCTCTTGGGGAAGTCACAATTGAGCAGAGATATGGATAAAATCAGGAAGCCATTCATGCAAAGATTGGAGAACAGATGGTTCCACTAGGAAACTCCCAGGGGCAAAGGCCTGAGGGAACAGGGAGGCCAGCACAGTTGGGGAATGAGAAGGACAGTGGTAGGAAAAGGGTCAGAGAGACATCAGAAAGGCCAGTCAGGCAGAGCCTTTTAGCCAGTAGTAAAGAATTTTAATTTTGTTCCAAGTATGAAACAATACCATGTACTAACATTCCCAGAGTCTATCAGCAATCTCTTCACATATGGAGAAGAGCTTGTTTTAAAAGAAATCACTGTAAAGTGATATTACGCCTATACCTGAGATATTTGTCTTTTTTTAGGCTGCACTTACTATCAAAAAGGAAAAATATCAAGAGCCAAGACTCCCAATGTGAGACATCGAGATCCCAAATACATGTGTCCAGGGCCCTCTACATATATAAATCCTCCAACAAAGGATTTTCTCTTTTGAAATAGGAAAAGGATTCCTGAGGGAAGGGTATCTAATTATTTGTGATTTTTCATTTTTTATACCATAGCATATGCCCATCTGAAAATGTAAGCTTAAACTTTAAACTAAATATAAAGTGAAAAAATACCCATTATGCCAATTAAGCTTGCAGCACACTTACTAAATTTAAAAGCAATACTAAATGTAGTAGAAATGATTATAGTTTGAGAAACAGTAACAAAATTCAAAATGATCTTAATAGGGCTGAGCCCGTGGCGCACTCGGTAGCGTGCTGCGCTAGCAGCGCGGCAACGCTTCCCGCCGCGGGTTCGGATCCTATATAAGAATGACCGGTGCACTCCCTGGCTGAGCGCCGGTCACGAAAAACAAACAAACAAACAAAAAAAAACAAAATGATCTTAATAAAATAAGGAAATAAGCAAAAAAAAAAAAAAAATCAATGGGAAAAAAGGCCAAGTGGTATACTAAGGAAAAAAATTAAATTCTATACATACAAGATGAGAAGAAAATCAAGTGAAAATATGATAGAGTAGGGTCTGAGAACCACTGTAAAACCTAACTTGACTTTTAAAAATATTACTTTGATATTGAAATATATCAATAACAGTAATAGCGGAGGCAAGAATTGAAAATAATAATTCTTTGGTTCACATAGCACTGAGTATATTCATGGAAAGGCGCATAGTGTTTTGTGTTCTGTATTTTAAGAAAACGGTCTGAAAATAAGAAAAAGTTTAGGGAAGAACAATGCAAATATTTAATTAAAGATCAGTGAAACACACTTTTATTTTCTTATACTTGAGCATATCATAATACTACATGTTCAAGTCCTACATAGAATTTTAATTTTCTCTGAAACATGAAGAAACACACTGTGAGAATCAGCTATAAATGCACTTACAGGAAATAGTGGGGGTGGTTTCGATACTACATCAGGTAACTTTTCACCTTTGCTAAATCCAACGGCCTCAATATTAAAGGTATAAGCAGCACGTCCTCTTCCTTTATTCCCAGCCATCAGAACTCGTTATAACAGAAGAGTGGGCCAATTCTGAAAGATATTATTAATGATTAAGATTTATTGGATCACATAAAAAAGGTAACCAACATTTTAAAGCAAAATGTAAAACTCTACTGCTCAAGTAGCATGACCGATTTAAAACACTTTTTGAAATCAGTACATGTGAAGAAATGAACATGTGACAGTTGATTGTTGAACCCCTCACACCTACAGCCACATTTGCCAGGTTAGATGATGATGGACTCAACTCCCTCCCCCAGGTGCTGGCGGGCTGACCCTGGGTCTCCTTTCACATGCTGCCCCGACCACTGCACAGCTAGCTCCGACCACTGCACAGCCAGCCCATGCAATTCTCTCCATCTCCTCTGTGGTTTGGCAACAGGATCTCAGACATAAAAGTGTGGACAAGAAAAGGTGTAGCTGATGAGGAGAGAACATCTTGCTTTTTCATATCAACTTGAAAACTCTCACAAGTCATATATATTTTTTAAAACTTTAAATGATTTATTTATCCTAGAATTGAGTGTTAGGAAGGATCCTTGAGATCTAGTCCAAATTTACAAATGGGAATGGGATCAGTAAGACTCTGAAAGTCTGTCCAAGCTAAAATAAATAAATAAATAAAAAGTTCAGAGAAAAATAGCTAAAACAGTTAAATTAAAGGTACAATCAACCTGTACTGTCTGCAACTTTGGGGACACTAGTGATTTCACATACTCAAGTCTTGTATTGAACTTCTGAATCGCCCAAAACATGAATGAGGATGCTATAATATGAGAACTGAGCTGGCAATGTATTAACAACAGGGATCACTACACAAGGGCTTTTTGAATAGAACTCTGCAATCAACTGTAGTAATGACTATAATGCACATTCTTTACATCTTTGTCCCACTAATAATATTGAGTATCATTTCCCTGTGAGCCCAAGAGAGCAATGATATGTCTATCGGACCGCTCGGGGGAGACAAGGAATGGCTTTCATTCCTGCCCCCTCAGCTCCGTGGCATTTCTGATCTAGTCACTTGCCCTCCATTCAAAATTACACAAGTCACACACTTCACACAGCTGCTGGACTCTTCACCAGAATTTCCTGCCAGGATAAAAAGGTCATTAATGTTACTCCTCTTAATTTTGCCACATTAATAGTGAAGGAACATCTCCTAAGACTTGAAAAGGGGCTACTTCATTGTATCTTTTTGATTGTCTACAATTTGAATATATGAGTACTTTGGACCAAAATCCCAGTGTCCTTTATCACAGGTAACACTACAAAGCAAGCAGTTCTCAACACTGGCTGCCATTAGAATCACTTGAGTAGCTTAAAAAACTAGAGAACTGGTTCTCAAAGAGTGCTGTTTGCAGCTGCAGCACCTGGGAACTTGTTTGAAATGCAAAATAGTACAGACCCACCACAGACCTAAAGAAAAAAAACTCTGGGGGCAGGTCCAGCAATTCATGTTTTAAGAAGCCCTCCAGGTAATTCTTTTGCATGCTAAAGTTTGTGAATCACTAAACTGAAGCGAGGTGATCAAATCAAGATTTCCTGGGGTGAGGATGAATGAGAGTAGTTTTCAAAGCTTCCCAGGTCATTCTATTAAGCAGTAAGTGTTGAGAGTACTGGGAGAACTGCTCTGGTGGAAGTCTTAGCGACTAAGTAATAATAGTTGGGTTAAAACACACGTATAGAATCAGGTGCTTTGTAGGTCCCATCCTAAAGTTTGAAATCACACAAATTATTCTCAGTGATTTAAAGAAATTTACCTTAAAGGTGAAATGACTGTAACTGCTAGAAATCTAAGTGGCACTCAGGATGTGACAGTGTGACCTTTTAATTCACAAGGATCGAATAGCAGTACAAAGGCACTGCACTTTTAAAGGTCCAATGATTGGCAAGTTTAATGTCCTTATACATTTAAGCCTCTGTGTACACATTCAGAATCAAATCATACATTCAACATCTTTCTGTGATGAAATATTGTTTCCTCTTTTCTGTGAATTTCTCAAATCTGATAGCATTTGATTTGATATAATGGCTGATACTGAGAACATTTTCAGATATGATTTTACATTTTTCATTTTGTAAATTCTTCCTTACATCCCTCCATATTTGAAAGCTTTCCTTCATAACTGCTTGAACATTAAAAGTTGATTTTATCATTATCTTTAACATTACCATTTTAAACTACAACTCTGCCTTTTTTTTTACTCACATATATAAAAGTAGAGAGAACAGTATAATAAACCACCATGTACCTACCACTCAGCTTCAACAATTATCAATATATGACTAATTTTATTTTATCTATACTCTCCCACTCCCATGCCTCAGATTATTTTAAACTCTTCATCATGTATGTATCTTCTCTGACAGTTAAGGGCTTTTAAAAAAAAAAATCACAATAATGTCACATCTAAAATTTTAACAAATAATTTTTTACTATCATCTTATATACAATCAGACCTCAGTTATCACAAAAATGTTTTTACAGTTAGTTTGTTCAAGTCAAAATACAAAAAATCCACACATGACATTTGACTGATGTATCTTTTAAACCTCCTTTAAACTATTATAGTACCCCCTCTTTTTTTTTCTTACTGTCAAAGAAGATAGGTCATTGTCCTGTAGGATGCTTCTTAAACTCTAAGGTACAAGCAAGTTACTTAGGAATCTTGTTAAAATGCAGATTCTGATTCAGTTGGCCTTGGGTGGGGCCTAAGACTGCATTTCTTTTAAGCTCTCAGGAGGCATCTCAGTAGGTATGTGCAGACCACATTTTCAGAGTACAAATTCTACAAATTCCCATATTCTGGATATGACTAATAGCATAGGTGACACATGGTTTAACATATTCCTCTATCACTGTATTTCCAATAAACAGGTGGACTAGAGGCTTACTCAGATTTGGGTTTGATTTTTTTGCAAAAATACTTAAAAGAAATGCTGTGTTTTTCCTACTGCATCACATCAAAATGCAGATGAAGTCTCTTTCTTCCTGACGATCAGGCTAGTCAGTAGGTTCAGGTGCCATCAGTCTGTTTCATTTAAAGTGCCCATCAGTTTTCTCCTAATGATCTGAGTAGCCATTGATGATTGTTGCCTAGATATTATTCCATTATGGACTGCAAAAATGGTGATACACAAATTTTATCAATCTGTCTGTTCTATTAATTGCAATTCTACCAGGGATCAATTTCCCTAATTCACTATTTAGTCCCCTTGAAACAAAATTCATATAGGAAATGTACTTATTTTAATAACAAAGCTCATTCCATCTGTCCACACTAAAAGAGGGGGAAAATATCCAAATGGCCTTGTTTCAATTGCTGAGTCATTAAAGCATATGCTAAACCTCCAGAAAACAGGTCTCCCAAGTATGAAAACTGCTGAGCAGAACAGCTCACACCTTTATTCTAAGAAACAATTGCAGGAGCCCAGCAAGCATAGTCAAAACTACTGGGCTGCAATCAGTCCAGGATTTGTCATTAATTAAAGATTAAGAACAATTCTAGGCATACAGTTTACCAAGCTTGCCTGATGATGAAAATTAACCAGAGGGTTTGTTAAACATAAGATTCCCAGATGACCCTCAAGTCCTCAAACCTACTAACTCAGAATCTTTGGAGGTGGGCCCTGGGAAAGTTTGGAAAAATCCTAAAAAGAGAGTACTGTAAAAGTATACTTTGAAAAGTTCATGGAAAAATAGAATTAAAAGATAACACAAATCTTTCTACGAACTTTTTGAAGTGCTTGTATATCATGTAGCATTGCTTGATGGAGTATCCCTTGAGAAATATCAAACTCTGCTGACTAAATCTCTGTTTTTAATCAAGCAATCTTTGGGTATATAAATTGATATCAAAAGTGAATGTACTGCCTTTGGCAGAAAAAACAATCTTAGTTCTTGAAACACACAGAATAACTCCATGGCATTCCAGCTTCCAAACTCATCAAAATCATCAGGGGAACTGAGTCAGTTCCCCTGTATCCAGAGGGGCTGGCAAATTCATTTTCTTCTCTTGCAAAGCTAACATTTAGTCCCTGGACCCTGGTAACTGTATCATGGAAGAAATGGCTCACAAGTGAGGCCTAAGCATCACTCTTCAAAATCCTTTAAGTTGATTCAACCACTGCCTTGTTCCTTTTTCACCCTGCCAGACTTCTTGAATGAAGGTCTTTACCAGCTTTCTCTACTTTCTCATTATCCAAATCTTCCTCTATTTCATATGGCCCAATTTCATTGAGTCATTCACTCAACCAATATCGAGCATTCCAGGCACTGTGCTTGGAGGCAGAGAGCATTGAACAAATCATCTAATACTTCCTTCAAAAGTCCCTTCCTTTCCAATCCCTCTACCATAATCCAGCTCAGCCCTTTTCCACCTCACTTCTGATTTACTGCAGACTTTGTGATATCCCTTGTTCTTCCTGTTTAATTGATTCTTCCACACTATTCATCCTAAAGCATAGCTTTGATTATGCTATTCTTGTCATCTTCCCTCTTGGCTAGTGAATTAAATCCAAACTCCATATCTAAGTATTCAGAGACTTTTCAAGATGGCTGCAACCTATCTCTTGACTCACTAGTCTGTAATCACGACTTGACTACCAATCTCTCCGCTACAACCTGCTCTTTCTTCCTTCCCCCTGCCTGGCTGCATCCCTTTTCACCTTAAGACCTAGTTTAAGCCCCTCAAAATCCACAACAGTCATTTCATCTCACCTTGCTCTTGCAAAGATCCTCCTGTTAAAATAAATCATTTTTTTTTTTTAACTTTTTTTATTGAGGTGATACATACTGCTACACTCTTCAATTCTAAAAGAAATACAGACAATGCCCCTTTTCGGGAAATGGGCCTTTTCCAAAGCGGAGAAATTGCACTTAAGTTTTTTGTTTGTTGGTTGGTTTCTATGACTGTATTAACGGTATAGATTTTATATCCCCCTCTGTCTAACACAGTGCTTTCTATAGAGCAATGGCTTTACAATTAATGTTAGGTTTTCCCTATTTATTTACCTATTTAATTGTGATTTGATGAGCAAGCCTACCGACAGAAGTACAATTCAGCCAGCCTACTAAGTATTTTTTTTTTCTTTTTTAACTTCCTAACTATAAAGTTTGGGACTTAGCTGCACATTGGAATTATCAGAAGAGCTTTTTTAAAAAAAAAAAAAAAAAACAGACTTCACCCCAGAACAATAAAATCAGAATTTCTAGAGGTAGGATTTAGGCATCAGGACTTTTTAAAGCATCTGAAGAGATTACAATGCGTAACCTAAATTAAGAACTACTACTCCAGATTAAACCTCCCATTTTACAGAAAAGGAAAGTGAGGCCCTAAGAGGTTAGCTGACTACCTAAGGACATAAAGTTAATTCCTAACAAAGACAGGACTAGAGTAAGGCCTCAGGATACCTTTCCACTGTCCTTCCATCTACATTACCAGGCTAGATGAAAACCTTTCCACTGTCCTTCCATCTACATTACCAGGCTAGATGAAAACCTTTTTAATCCCAGGGATGTTTTTAACCAATAAAGTAGACTAGTAACTGCAAAATAGATTGAATTTAAAAATGTAAAATCAGCAGCATCGCTCTTCCATTTCAGGATGCCCCCTGAAAATTCCCATTCAGAACTGTTCCGGGATGTTTGAAAATGGGTATAGTTCAAGTGTCCAAGAGCTGAAATGCAAAAGTCTATTCTAATCAACTATGACAGCAACCTCCTGGCAGAGGCTGAGCTTATCTCTGAAATTCCTTCTAGCTCTAACATTTTGAGTGATGATTGTGACTTATATGTATTGTCCTCCATGTCCTACACAGTTCCTTGCACATATTAGCTAGATGAATAAATGTACAAACAAACAGATGGCAGCAGACATGGAAGCTAGGGGAGGCGGTAAAGCCCAGGTCACAGGATTTTTCCTGATAATTGACCCCAAAGTTGCCCCAGTCAGGAGCCTGAGAGTTATTCTGACCTGTTCTTGTCTCCTTGATCCCTCATCTAATAATAGAAGACTATCAGCTTTGTGTTCTGTTTCCCATGTTCCCTTTTTTTCGCCTCTGCTTTAGCTCAGGCCCTCACAGTGTCTCACCTGGACCTCTAAAACAGAATAAACTTTCCATGGCCAGACTCACCCTTTCAATCCACTCTCCAGCCAAGTTTATAGAATAGAAATCTTGACGCGCCATTCCCCTTAACAAACAGAGCTTTGAAGTCTGACTTTCTGTCTCTCACCACATGCATCCTACACTTCAGCCAGCCCAGTTCTTGCATACAGAGTTCCTTCTGCCTGGAGTGCCCTACCTGACATATCCACCTGAGCAAGTCCTATCATTTTTTAAGAGAACATGCAAATGACACTTTCTCTGTGATCATTTCCTCCACCCTACATGGAGGCCCCTCCCTTTTCTGTGTTTCCCAAGTACTATGCTACTTTTATGGCTCTTTTTATAATCATGTTGAAACTGTCAGTTCTTGTCTGTCTCCCCAGGGAGGCTCTTCAATCATCCATTCATCAAGTACCTATTAAGCACCCTCTTGTCAGGCTATCTTCTATGTACTGGGAATATAGTAGTGAACAAAACAAAATCTCTGCTCTTATGAAGTGCACAGTCTAGTCTGGGAAATGGACAAAATATATTTTATAGAAAATGTCAGAGAGTGATGGGTGATACGAAGAAAAATAAAACAGGAATCATGGGTGCTAATATGGAAAAGATGGTTGAAGAAGTCCTCTCTTATTTGGTATTATTTGAGTACAACCTGACAAAAGTGAGGGAACGAACCATGCTGAGAAGCAGAAAAGGAATATCCAGGGGAAAGTGGGATACACGCAGAGGGACCTGCAAGCGTGAAGGCCTCCCTGGAGACTTACTCACTTTTTCATGCCTATCACTAACCAGAGTCTGGCAAAAGGCCAATAATTATTGGGTGAATTATTGCTGAGCTCATGGCCTACTAAGGATTCACTTCATTTCCCTCTAGTGGTCTCCTCTACCTAGAGGAAAAAATACCCAGTCTACAGAGAGTACTGCATTTCTCTGCTGAGAATGCTCTAACAAACCAGGGTCCTTTAAGGCCAGCTCAAATGCCACCCCCCAACGATCCTTTCCATCCATATTCTTACAGCCCCTAGTTTTTACTTCCTCTGTGGTACATATCGCATGTTGCTTTATATTGTGTACAGATATTATCTTGCCTCAAATTCTTGAGAATCTGGATCATGACTTTTTTACACAGTTCTGTTCTTCATACATCAGGGCCTTGTGCATGAAAAGGTAGCCCCAACTGAGTAAATGAATAAACTCCTCCTAGATTAGCAAAATATTCAGAAACGCTGCATCCCCACCAAAGACTTGGGCGTGTGGGCGAGGGGATTTCACCTTTCCTTCCATGAAGGCTCATTAAGTAGTTGCCACAATAAGGGTTTTCATAATTATCTTTTATAATGGCTGTCTCATGGGTCTCTTTATAATTTTTCCTGGCTAAGTAGGGAGGTTAGTCAAGTGCTCAAGGGAATTTCTGAAGCCTAAATAGCTGAGAGGTAGGGAGTAGGGCCTGAGACCCGATGTTAATAGGGGTATGACTGATGTAGCTAGCGGGGCCACACCCAGTCATTATCCACTCTTTCCCGTTCTCACAAGGTGCGCCACCTCTCCTTAGTTGAGCCTTTCTACCAACTTTCTTTACTCTCTTCCAAGAGCAGACAAACCAACCAAAAAAAATGGAGGAAAATACAGAATTTTATTTTTTAGAAAATTAGAGGAACCATATTAACAACCCCTTCCCCACGATACAGGGTAAAGTGCCAGCAGTTAAGAAAAGAGATACTGAATAGTCTGTTCTTAGCAGCAATCTGCGGCAATGACTAGTCCTGAACAAATCATACAGTCACCGGACTTGGTAAATCTCCTACTATATCAGTAAGAAATTCCTTCTTCAATTTCCTTCTAACTCACTGCAAACAGTCCCGGGAAGTGGAGACTAGGTAAGATCTGGAAATGACGATTTTAACAGATTTTGAAGGGAGCAGGAGATGGAGAAGTAAAGCTATCTCCCAACAGCCCTCAATCCACAGGAGCTTTAACGAATCTCTACGCTCTGACTTCCCCCAACCTTCTCCAAGTGCTCCTATAACTCCCCTCTACCCTCTCCACCCCTTCCCAAGTCCTCGATTGCTTCTTCTGTTACCTGCTCACTAAAGTCTCGAGGCTTGGGCAAAACTGTACAGCCAAAGTGCCGGCCGGCAAGGAAGGGGTGCGTGCAGAGGGCGCCGGCGCTCCAGTGCGGTCGGTTCCACCTCGGGAGAAGCGCGCACCGCCCTCCACGCGGCCCTAGAACCGCGTTCAGATCCCAGCCAGCTAGCCCCGCCCACTTTCCAGCTAGGCCCCACCCCCTGGGCTAAGAGCTTTTTAGCCCTTGGCAGGCGCCGTAGCCGTTGTGGCTTGGCTTGACTCTTTCTGCGCCGGCTGGGAGTGCGCAACTCGCCGAGCTGGTGGCTGAGTGGGCGGGACTGGCGCTTCCCACGCCTAGCTCTGGGCTTCTGCAGTCAGACCGCTCCAGTGGGGAAAGTGTCGCTTTCTGGGTCTCCATTCCGCTGCAGTGGCCCCTGCGTTAACGCTGTCTCGTACTGCGCGGCTGCAGAGGCTAGGATGGCTCCTGCGCCCCAGTGAGGGCAGTGCAGCCTCTGCTCTCCGCGGACGCTCCACGCAGCGTCTGTGCGTGTCCTTCCTCCTCCTATTCCTCCCCCCGCACGCTCCCGAATCCCCCGCCCCCTCCTCGCTCTGCGCCTCCTTTCTGGCTGCAGGCGTACCGCTCTACACAGCCGCAGCGCCCAGTGCCCGGACAGCCTGCGGGAGGCACACACGCGACACCCACCCCGCCCGGCCGCACCCCTGCCCAGCATGTCGGCGCTTGAATGGTACGCCCATAAGTCTCTGGGCGATGGCATCTTCTGGATTCAAGAACGCTTCTACGAGTCGGGGAACCGCGCCAACATCTGGCTGGTGCGCGGCTCCGAGCAGGACGTGGTGATCGATACGGGCCTGGGGCTGCGCAGCCTCCCAGAGTACCTGTACTCCTCTGGCCTTTTGCAGGACTGCGGGGCCAAAGAGGATGCAGCACGCCGCCCGCTGCTGGCCGTTGCTACCCACGTGCACTTCGACCACTCCGGCGGCCTTTACCAGTTCGACCGGGTGGCTGTGCACCACGCCGAGGCCGAGGCGCTGGCTCGCGGGGACAACTTTGAGACTGTGACCTGGCTGTCGGACAACGAGGTGGTGCGGGCGCCGAGCCCCGGCTGGAGAGCCAGACAGTTCCGAGTGCAGGCAGTGCAGCCCACCGTCATCCTGCAGGATGGTAATGGGTCCCCACGGGCGCGCGCGCTCTCGTTAAGGGAGGGGATTGGGGAGCGACTGTTCGAGTGCTACGTGTTGCAGACCTGCGTGGCCATAAGGGGGATTGTTTTGGCACATCGGAGAAATATCGCTTCTGTTTCACCATTCCCTGAATAAAAGCCTACTCGACCAGAGCCAAGGCCATCGCAGCCTTGTCTAGCAATTCTGAGTACTCTATTGAAAGCCGGCACCACCCCCTAGTCGGCTTCCTGTGTCTATTACAGTAGTAATGCTGGAGAGACTTGTGACTAGGGCTTTCCCATTCTTTTCCCTGAACACCTGCCTGACATTTCCAGGTGCTTTTGTAGGGAGTAGACTTTTAAGGAATAAGTCCTCACGGAGAGTGCATGTCATGCTTTGTGCTTGTAAGAACTGCTGACTTTATCCACTCGATCACAAGCGGGTATGAGCAGTTCCCACCTGTAGCCTTAGAAAGCCATCAGAGCTGTGGTTCCAATCTGCTCATTAAGCCTTACCACTCAGATAGGTTTCTGTTCTTGATGTTGCTTCACGAGAAAAAAAAGCTTGATAGTGAACATGTAAGTAGAATATGAGTGTAGACCGATATATTGTCTAGTTGAAAGCAAGGCCTGAGAAAGATTAATAAGGAGGTTATTTCCGGGGGAGGTGAAGTATGTGGGCTAATGCATAGGTAGCTTTGGTCCTCTTTGGCTCTGTGAAACACAGGATGGCGTTCAGAAATTCAGGGAATAAAACAAAACAGAGTAGGACCCCAGCCCCCTCTTCCCCACGCAGTCATGTAAACGAGCAAATTAACCACAGCTGCAATATTTGGTAAATTAAATTCCTGTTTTCTTTTTAGAATACTTTTGATTTATTTTTGTCCTTAAAACACATTTGAAATGAGGCCACCGACCCTCAATTAAATGGCTTGCTTAGAGTCCACTGAGACAGATCAGGATAAAAGCTAGGATTTGAACCGAGGCACAATAGATCAAAGCATGCAGAACACACATAAAACCTAGCCCATAAATATGATAATTCTGAGAATGGTGTGAAAGCCCATTCTTTCTATCTTGAAGCCATTTTAATTGTCAATTTAGTTTATTAAAATGTCCCTTTATGAGACAGAAAAATTCAATTGCTGTAGTACGTACGGTGAGGCTCACTTGATGACCATACAATATGGCAAATAATGAAACATTTTACAAAAATCAGTTTATTTTACAGAAGAGATCTTGATCATTTGAGATATTAAATAATTGCAAGACTCTATACCTCACCCCCCACCGAACAAGTTTCTTCATTAAAGTTTTAAATCTAAAGATTAAAAAAAAAAAAAACTGGTTTAGATGCGAGTCTTACATTCTCTTAACAATTTCAGATGGAAGAAAGGTATATGTACATTAAGTGTACTTTTAGTTGCTGTATTTCTTAATAAAATTGATGGTTTTCAAGGTAAGATCTCCATACAGTTGATGGATATTCAGACTAAATTATGGCACCCAGCTCCCCCAAAATGTTTACATTAGTATTAAAACATATTTAAAGGCTGGCTGGTTAGCTCAGTTGATTAGAGTGTCACCTTATAACTCCAAGATCAAGGGTTTGGTTTCCTGTACTGGCCAGCTGGAAAAATGTAAATATATTTAAATTTGTTTAAAATAATAAAGTACTTTTGATTTATTTGCTTTTGATTCTATGCCAGCAATGGGAAATCAAGGGTGAAAGAATGTCAGAGATTATTGTTTCATAGATGAAGAGAGGATTCATGTAGGCAGGCCTAGATATCATGCCTGAGGTCATTTTTAACCATTTAACCTGTTTGAGAAAGAGCTGGGACTAGAACCCAGGTTTCCTGAATCCCAGTTGATGGTAAAACTCTAGCATTTTTGGAGCAGCTACCTGTGTGATGCTATAAGGCTTTGAAAGTGTGAAAAAAAAGCTTAATATTTACCAAACACTTTGAAGGTGATAAGTACTGTGTCATCGAGAAAGTTGTTTTTCATCAGGAGCTGGATACCTCACCCTCTCAAGTATTATCTACTTTCCTCTCCTCTCAGAAATATTAATTTCCTGTCTCTTCTGAATGATGTGACCTGCTAACTTGCTATTAACATAATCCAAATGCTGGAAGGAGATATCAAATATTTATATTAAAAATTCATATAGTTACACACGAATAGCATGAATATTCATGACTAGCATGAAGTCTTCATTGCTTTAGTTAGAACACAAGGAATCTGAAGTCATTTATTACATTTCATTTAGTGAATAGATGATCACCTGTCATGGAGAAGTGTTAGTCTGTGCACTGTAACTCTAACACAAAAATTGACTTGTAAATGAGGGACAGGGAGGACAAGCAGAGAATAGCCATATCATCTAGTGCATTATCTTTGCTGGAAAAACATCTCGCCCTACTGATGGTGATATAAAGTTCTATTCAAGTGATAAGAAGTTCTGGTATTTTTGGTCCTTATTATACATGTTTAAACTATTTACCTAGAGTCACCAAGATATTTTCTCAAAGGAGTGGTTTCAGGTGGACTTCAGTCATTTGGGGAAGTTAAAATAACTACAGATTCCCAAAAGGTAGCAGATTGAACAGAAATGTCTAATTTGGCTCCCTGCCAAAGCTCCGGTAATACTGCTGTAAAGAGACTCTAATTTGTTTTAAGTATAAATCCACACTGGCTGAGGGAAATATTTTGGATGCTAGAAAGTAGATACTATGCCAGCAATGAGAAATCAAGTCAATTCAGTTTGCACTGCAGAAGACTTAAAAGGCTCAGGAATTGGCAGTAGACGGTACCTCAATGGGGGCAAAGGGAAGAATACTAAAATAAGTAGAATTGGTTAAAACCCTTTTAAGAAGCTGTTAAAACTCTGGAATCCTTCTCCCTAAATGAAATGTTCCTCCCCTTATCCAGTTGGCTTATTTTCTGAGGTTTCTTGATTGAGGATTGAGGGATGCCAAACATTATTCAGTTCAGGGTTTCAGTATGGAAAACAGGAGGAACGAGAGGGGGAGAGAGAGAGAATGTGTGAGTGAGGGTGCTTTAAAAAGTTCATGGGAAGATCCATATTATCTTTCAATTCTATTTTTTCATGAACTTTTTGAAGCAGCCTTGTGCATTTGTGTATTTGTGTATTCATACTTACATACACACATACATATATTCTCTACTAGTTTCCCAGAACAATGAGTCATGCCTTTACCCCACAGGTAGGAAATTTAAAAAATCTTATCCACTAGAGGAAAGACTTTTAAGATGCCAGTGTAGAGAATCTCACAGTAATTCCTGGCCTGGTCTCTTTACTGGTCAGGCTTGGGTCATTAGGCTCTATGCATGTGCTTCAAGCAGCTTTTTCTTCCCCCTCTCTTAAATAGTCAACCAAGCATTATAGAAAATCTGAGAAAATCTAGATGATCTGTTTGGAAAATCCAGCACTGGAATAATAGGAACAGAGACAGAATAAAGTGAAGGAGAAGGGATAATAGAGGTAGAGGTAATCCAAGGATATAAATGTCCAGATTGAAGGGCCCACAGAGTTCTCAGCACAATGGATGAAAACACATCCAAACCAAAGCACAGTGCTATAAAATTTCAGACCATTGTGATCAAAGAAGATTCTACAAGCTTCCAGAAATTTAAACAAAAGTGTCATGTATTCAGATCAGAATAGCTTTAGAGCTAGAAATGCAAAAAATTTTGTCCTCAAATTTAAATGAAAATGATTCACAGCCTCCATCCCACTATCAATTAAGTTATCAAAAAATTACTTCCCACATACTGTTACTTAGGAAGCTACTAGGATATGCCCCTTCAGAAAAAGAGAATAAATCAAGAAAGTGGAAAACATCAAATACAGTAAACAAGAAATCTAATGCAAAAGAAAGTTAAAGCATCAGGATGATGCAATGGATGACATGCTGGCAATGATCGTACCCTGACAGAAAGGGCTCCAGATTGGAGCAGTTGAATTATACGAGGGTACTTCAAAAAGTTTGTGGAAAAATGTAATTAAAAGATAATACAAGGGGCTGACCGATTAGGTAAGTTGGTTATAGCATGATGCTGATAACCAGGGTTTAATCCCTGTGCTGGCCAGCCGCAGGGAAAAAAAAAAAAAAAAAAAAAGGATGATAATATGAATCTTTCCGTGAACTTTTGGAAGACCCATTGTAATGCTTTGGGGTGGGGGAGGCAGTGAGAGAATGAGAAATGTGTACATCTATAGTGATATGTGGAGAGTGGGGAGTAAAAAGAGCTGGAAATTCTATATCACAGCGGGAGTCAATGGGTAACATAAAAATTTAAAACCAAGAAATAATATATGTGTGAAATTAGTAGAGTATATCTAATTAGTAAGCCAAGAAATGGAATATAAACATTATTTAGAGATAACTATATCTGGTAGAGGCAACTACCAGAAGAAATAGATAATGTTAAAAGTGGTTTCCTCTTGGGAGCAAGACTGGAGATAGAGTGAGAATGGGGCAAAGAAATTTTTCTTACATCTTAAGCCCTTCTGAAATATTTTTATTTGAAATGTGTACATATATTTCTTTGGGTAAAAACTGAAATAAGAAAAGATGGAAGATGCCAAGATGGGAAAGGACACTTGAGAACCTTGAGAAGCCACAAGAAGTCTAGTATGATTGGAATCTGGACAACCTTGATCAGGGTGAGGCTTGGAAGGATTGGGTGTGTGCATGCATGTTACATTTCAAAGTCAATTCTGGTTCTTGTAAGAGAGATCTTCATGAAATTCTATATTTGAACATTATCAGCATATGGGAAGCCACAGGATAATGGCTGAGCTAATGATATTCAGCCACTACTGCTTTATCAGATAAGCCACATTGGTAATTCTCTACAGCTTCTTTTTAGGATCAAACTTCCCTCACACCTTTCCTTTCTGGACATTTATTAAACAATTGGTCTCCAAAAACTTAGCAAAAATTCCTTTACCTGTCCTGCCAATCATACAGTAAATGGCAGTGGTTTGTAATCCCCAGAGGCACCTTAAATCTGGACTGAATATCCTACAAAGGAATTCTGACCCCCTATGAATGGAATGTGGAGAAATTTGATACCCTGATGCCATCATAATGTCATTGCTGGTATTCAGGATAAGACCATGTAGAAAGATGAAGCAGCAAATGAGGCTCTTTTTTGAGTCAGTTGCATGCCCTGCAATGGATCTACCCAGGATAGATGCCAGGGTCCTGGCTTCTAATTGTACTTTCTGGGAGTACAATTAGGACCAAAGTTCTTTCAGAGCCTTTAGCCCTGTGGTTACACAGTGCATGGCATCATCTGTCAAGAAAGTCATTAGGCATAATGACAGTGGTTTCTGAACTTTGGTGTGCAAAAAAATCATTTGGGGAACTTATTAAAAATAGCAATTTCCAGGCCTAATACCCCAAACTTTTCAGATGCTATAGGGCTGATATGGGACAAAGGAATCCTTATTTTTAACAGAATCCATAAGTGATTCTGATGCAGTGGGCCTGCGTACCACGATTTGAGAGATACAGTATTATTTTATAAAATTACATTGCATAGAATTGTGTATGTAGTACGATTACAGCTATGCTCTATTTGCACTTCATCCTTCTTCACATGTTGTCATCTCTGAAGAGGCAGTGCTCCCTAAGCAGTAGTTCTCAGAGTGTGGTCCTGGAGCGGCAGCTTCGATATTGTCTGGGAACTTGTTAGAAATGCAGAAGCTCAGGCACTGCCCAAGATACACCAAATCAGACACTGGGGGTGGGGCCCAGCAGTCTGTGTCTTAAGCCCTACAGTGCTTCTGATGCACACTAAAGTTTAAAACTACTTTTACGGTTCATTGCTTTGCAATATTGCCTGGTAATGAGAATCACTTTGGTTCCTATTCAGCATACATACTCGAGAGACTCTTCCATGGTTGACTGATTTAGAAACTCTGGAGTCGATCGAGGAATCTGTAGATGCTTTAACAAGCATCGCAGGTGATTCTTATTGCCAGGCAAATTCTGGAAACCTGGATTTGGTTTGCTTTTCAAACTATAGCATGCGTAAAAAACATCTGGAAAGCTACTACTGCTGCTACTGTTACTGGTCCTCAGATCATGGTTTGAGTAGCTATGTTGTTGAGACAAATCAGTTAACAATGGAAGAAAGGAAAAGTGACACAGATAATGACACAAATGGCACTTTGAAAGCAAATAATTAGAAATTCAAAGTATTATGAAAGACCCTTAGGAAAATTGATGAAGCCCTTGAGTGTTTTTGCCAAAAAGACCCTCTATATGAGAAGAAAATATCACTCTAGAGGGCATAATATTTTTAAATTTAATCTTTCTTGGAACTGTGGCCAAGGTTGATTAGTAAACTGTCAAAAATGCTCTTTGCTGATAAGATTAAATTTAATAATTTTTTAAAATAAAATTTTCACCAAGCTGTTTCCCACTATTTACTGTAAAATTTTAATCCCTGTTTTATATCCCATATATATTTTATATATATATGTGTATATATATTTTATATATATATGTGTATATATATTTTATATATATATGTGTGTGTGTATATATATATATGTTTTTTTGTTTTTTGTTTTAAGAACTAATGATGCTCAAATACCAAGGAATTCCTTTACTCCTAAATTCAGGTAAGAAGGAATGTGAATGCTGGGGTTGTAAAGCAGAAGCCAGAAGTACCCAGCATATTTAGAAAATGTATTTGAGTTATATATTTATCTTTAAAATTATTACAGATTTTGCATTCAATTCTATTATATTCCTTTTTTAATAGTTTTATTGAGATATAATTCACATACTATACAGTTCACTCAACATGTACAATTCAATGGCTTTTAATATATCCACAGACTTGTGTATCCATCACTACAACGAATTTTATAACATTTTTATTACCCCCTAAAAGACTCCATATCCCTTAACCATTACCCCCAACCTCTCTAGCCCCTTACCCCCACCCCAGATTTGTCTATTCTGAACATTCCATATAAATGGAACCATACAATGGGTGGAACTTTGTGACTGACTTTTTTATTTAGTATAATAATTTCAAAGTTTGTCCATGGTGAAGCATGTATTAGTACTCCATTTCTTTTTATTGCCAAATGATATTCAGTATTATGTATACAAACTACATTTTATTTATCCATTCATCAGCTGGTCTACATTTGTGTTGTTTTCCACTTCTTAACAGCTTTATTAAGGTACATTTTACATATCATAAAATGCATCCATTTTTAGTATGTATTGTAGTTAGATGAGTTGTAGGAAATGTAGACATTCAAGCAACCATGACTACAATTTAGTTTGAGAATACTTCCATCCCCCCCAAAAGTTCTCTCCTGCTCCTTTGCAGACTGTCCTCACTCCCACCCCTGACCTCACTGATGTATTTTGTGTCGCTATAGTTTTGACTTTCTGAAAATTTTCTATAAATACAGTCATGCAATTCTTTGTCTTTTTTGTCTGCCTTCTTCCATTTCACTTGTTTTGGAGATTCATCCATGTTGTTGCACCTATTAATAATTCATTCCTTTCTATTGCTGAGGAATATTCCGTTGTGTGGGTGTAGCATCATTTATTTGTCTGTTCACCTGTTGAAGGAAATTTGAATCTTTCCAGTTTGGGGCTATTATGAATAATACTACCTTGAACATTTGTATACAAGTCTTTGAGTGAAAGCGTGTTTTCTGTTCCCTTGACAGATGCTTAGGAAAAAATTCCTGAGTTATATGGTAAATATATGTTAATTTTTTAAGAAAGTGCCAAACTGTTTTCTAAAGTGGTTATACCATTTTACATTCCCAGCTACACTGTATGAGGGCTCCAATTTCTCCACATCTTTGTCAACACTTGGTTTTATCAGTCCTTTTGAATTTAGCCATTGTAGTGAGTGTGTAGTAGTATTTCATTGTGATTTAATTTGCATTTCTCTAATGACAAATGATGTTGAGCATCTTTTCAAAAAGGTATTATTTACTAATCAAATATTCTTTTTATTAAAGGGTCTATTAACATCTTTTCTCCATTTGTTTTTGTTTTCTTATCATTGGGTTATAAGGGTTCTTTATATATTCTGTATATATGTCCTTAATCAGATATACACTTTGCAAATATTTTCTCCCAGTATGTGACCTGCCTTTTCATTTTCTTAATGGTATCTTTTTAACTAATAAAGTTTATAACTTGGATGAAGATTATTTATTTGTTTTTTCTTATATTTTATGCTTGTTGTGTCATATCTAAGAGCTCTATGTCTAGGCCAAGATCACAAAAATTTTTTCCTACTTTTTTTCTATATGCTCTCACATTTAGGTTTCTGACCTATTTTGAGTTAATTTTTGTGAATATTTTGAGGTAAGGGTTGAAAGGTCTTTGTTTGTTTGTTTGCATGCATATGGATATCCAAAGTGTCCCAGTCCAGTTAGTTGAAGACTATCCTTTTACCCATTGAATTACCTTGACTGACCTTTGTCAAGAATCCACTTACTAGAAGAGTACCTGCTTATGGACTTTATTCTCTTCCATTGATTATGTCTATCAGTCAGTAACACAGTGTCTTAATTATTGTAGCTTTACTGTAATTCTTGAAATTAGGTAGTATAAGTCTTTAAACTTGTTCTTTTTTTCATAATTCTATTAGCTGTCTTAGGTCACTTGCATTCCATGTAAATTTTAGAGTCAAACTTTCAGTTTCCTCAAAAAAGCATGCTGAGATATTGATTCAGATTATGTTGAATCTGCACTGATCATTACAGTAGCCACTAGCCACATGTGCCTATCTAAATACAAATTTTTTTTTTAAATACAAATTTTAATTAATTAAGATTGATTAAAATTAAAATATTAATTCCTTAGGCACTAGCCTTATTTAAAGTGCCATTAGCTTCATGTGGTAGTGGCTACTATATTGAACAGTATTGCTACAGAATATTCCATTCATTGCAAAAAGTTGTATTAGTTCAGCTATTGAAAAAATTGGGTTAAATTGCCATCTTGACAGTTTTGAGTCTTCCAATCAATGAACATCGCATTTCTCATACTTTGTTTAGGTCTTTAATTCCTATTGACAGTGTTTTCATAGTTTTCAGTGTGCAGATATAACAAAACATCTTTTGTTAAAAATTTTCCTGAATATTTTATTCTTTTTGATATAATTTTGAATGGAATGCTTTTTTACTCATTTTTTGATAGTTTTTTGTAGCATTTAGAAATACAATTGATTTTTTGTGTGTTGATCTTGTATCCTGTGATGTTTTAAACTTGTTTTTAACTCTCTCTTTTCTACAATACTTAGGATTTTCTCTATATCAGATTATGTTGTATGTGAATAAAGACAGATTTACTTCTTTTCCAATCTGTGTGACTTTACTCTCTTTTTCTTGGCTTATTGCACTGGCTAAGACCTTCAATATAATGTTGAATAGAAGTGATAAGAGCAGACATTCTTATTTTGTTCCTGTCTTAGGGGAAAGCAGTCAGTCTTTCTATTCAGAGAGATACTACCTGTAGGTTTTTCATAGGTGCCCTTTACCAAGTTCAAGACCTTCTATTTCTAGTAGGCTAGAAGTTTTTATCAGGCATGAAGGTTGGATTTTTTCATATGCTTTTTATGCATCTATCGAGATAGTCATATGGCTTTCTACTTTATTTCATTAATATGGTATATGACAATAATTTATTTTTGGAAGTTAAGTCAAACTTGCATTTTTAGGATAAACCCCCCTTGGTCTTAGAAGTTAAACCAGACAACATTTCTGGGATGAACCCCACTTGGTCATTATCCTATTTATAAGTTACTGGATTTATTTGCCAATATTTTGTTAAGGATTTTGAAACTACATTCATTAAGAATATTTTCCTATAGTTTTCTTTTCTTTTGTTCTTTTTTTTTTTTTTTTTTTTACATTGTCTTTAGTTTTTATTTGGGTAAAATTGAGTTAGATTTCTCTCTTCATTTATATTCTGAAAGTCTTTATCTAGGATTGATATTATCCATTTCTTAAATGACTGACAGAATTGACCAACAAAGCCATCTTTGAACCTGAACTTTTTTTGTGGGGAGACTTTAAATTATTAATTTATTTACATGATGTAGGTCTATTTAGATTTTATTTCTTCTTGGATCCCTTTTGGTATTTTGTCTCATAAAAAATGTGTTTATTTCAACTAAAGTGTCAAATTTGTTGGCTTAAAGTTGTTCATAATATTCCCTTATTCTCCTTTTAATTTCTGAGCGTCTGTGATAATGTCTCTGTGTTCATTTATGATTTTGGCAGTTTGTGTCTTCTCTAATTTTTTCTTGATTTGTTTACCTAAAAATGAATAAATTTTGTTACATTTTTCAAAGAACCAACTGTTGGTTTCATTGATTTTCTCTGTTGGTGCTTGTTTCCTACTTTATGTTTGCTCTGCTCTTTATTATGTCTTTCCTAATATTTATTTTGTGTTTGATTTGCTTTTCTTTTCCTAACTTAAGATAGTAACTTTGGTGATTGATTTTAAACATTTAATCCTTTATAAAATAAGCATTTAAAGAAATAAATTTTCTTCTGAGCACTGCTTTAGTTATATTCCATAAATTTTGGTATGTTTTTATTTTCATTCAGTTCAAGATACTTTCTAATTTCTCTTTTGATTTCTTCTTTGATCCATAGTTATGTAGAAGTGTGATTTTACTTCACATATATTTGGATATTTCCCATATTTATTTTTGTTAATTCTAATTTAATTATACTTATTCTTTTTTTTAACTTTCAATGTTTTTTAATTATTTCATTTTTTATATTTTAAAAATTTTTATTGAATCAATTGACTATACATATTTTTGGGGTCAACCTTGACATAGGTTGGTCACATCAATCTTACTAGCATATATATTGTTACAAATCATACTTATTTTTTATGCCCCTTGTCCAGTTTCTCCCCATCCTCCTCTCCCTGCCGCCACCACCTCTGATAACCCTAGATTTCTTCTCTCCTTCTGTAGGAGTAATGGTTGATTTGTTGCTTAGAAGATTTGTCCAAGGCTCAGAGGTGTGTTCAGGTCCCCCAATATTATCATAGAGCAGATGCTTCTTCTGTCACTCTGGAATGGGCTTTGTGGAGAGAGACATCCTCTTCTTTTCTTTGGTCTCTGCTGGTGACTCTCCTTGTGTCAGTGCACTCCAGTGGCTGGAGTACCATCTGCATGGTGGTTGTGGTGTCTAACCACTAGTTGCTGGTAGTGGCAGCTGTGTGCCTGGTTGTGTGAGGGGTCCCAGTCCCTGACTCCATCTTCGGGACCCCAGGCAGGCACCGTGGTGGCAGTGGTGTGCCTGGTTGTGGGCAGAGGGTACAGTCCCCGGCTTCATGACTTGGGACTCTGGGCAGGCCCTATGGTGGTGGCGGCAGTGTGCCTGGTTGTGGGAGGAGGTTCCAGTCTCTGGCTCCATACCTCAGGACCCTGGGTGGGCCCTGTAGTTGCGGCCTATATTGTTATTCTTGTTTATTAAAAACACGTTATGGATTAACTGTTCGTTTTCTTATTTCAGATGTAATTATGTTGTGGTCAGAGAACATACTTTTTATGATTTTATTTCTTACAAGTTTATTGAGACTTGCTTTATGGCCTGGTGAATATTCCATGTGCAATTAAAAAGAATGTGTAATTCACTATTTAGGAGTAAAGTGTTTCATATATATCAGTTAAGTCAAGTTGGTTGATGGAGTTGTTCAGGTCTTCTGTATCCTTACTCATTTTCTATTTTTCTGTTTTATGAATTAGTCAGAAAGGAATAGGAATACTGGACTCTCCAAGTATAACTGTTGACTTGCTTATTCCTATTTCAATTCTGTCAGTTTTTGCTTCATGCATTTTTGGTCTCTGTTTTAGGTGCATTTGTATTTATAATTATTGTATTTTTAATGTTTTGACCTAATATATATCCTCATAAAATATACCTATTTTTCTCTAGTAATATTCTTTATGTAAAAATTTATTTTTAAATATTAATATAGCCATTTTGGTTCTCTTATCATTAATATTTTTAGGGTACAACTTTTTCAACCTATTTTTGTCTTTGACCTTATAGCTTTTTTCTTCTAGACTGCATTTATCTTGCCTTTTTATACAGTCTGATAACCTCTGCCTTTGATCAGAGTGTTTATTCTATTTATATTTAATGTAATTATTAATATAGTTAAATTAGGTCTGTTATTTTATTTATGTCTCATTGCTTTTTCCCCCTCTGTTACCCCTTTATTGTTTTCTTTTTATGTTTAACAAATCCTGACTATTACACCATTTTAATTCCTCTGTTAACTTTTTAGCAATATTTCTTTGACTTTTTTCCTTTGTGCGTGTTTGCACTACAGGTTACAATATGAATCTTTTATTTTGTCATGATTTACTTCAAGTTAGTACTGATTTAATTCCAGTGGAATTTAGCAATTTTGGAACCATATTGCTCTGTCAATAATTGTAAAATCCTAGGATTTTACCCTATTTACAAGTTAGCAAGTTAGCCTGCCACAGTTTAATGGAATTTGACAGATGTGAGATTCCTGGATCAGAGACAAAGACAGTTTATTACTCACTGCAGTAGCATTAGTCAGAGCATCATCCTTTGTTTCAGTCCTTCAAGCCCTAATTCTTACACGGTGACACAACAAGGGGCAAAATGTGGTATAATTCACTAGAGCAAAATTCACAGATTGTTTCAATAGGATACTGGATGTTCTGAAAAGTAAAAGCTTCATTGTCAAATAAGTTTGAGAAATTGTACAACTATATCTACCTTATGTATATCCACAATATACATTAGTATATGAAAAGCTCTAAGAAGTCTTGCAGGAAGAAAGCTGCTTAATTTTTTTTTTGAAGCAAGAGTTCCCAAAATTATTTGACCACAGGATCATCTTCTTTTCTTCTGTATATCATAATAATCTGCAGAAGTAGTGTTTCACATTATTCACTTTGACAAACACCAGTCTAGCAAAGAATAGGATTGAAATATAGGCAGATTAGTTTTAAGTTATCATTAAGAAAGATAGTATTTCTGAAATAAAAGTTAAAATAAGTGTCATTCTTCCTAATTTCTTGGAAACCATTTAATGTTCTTCTCTTCCATTCTTTAAATGATTGGAGTCAAGTACACAACATGTTTATCTGTAAACTCTATTTCCATTTGTAGGGGATGTGATCAACCTCGGTGACAGACAACTCACTGTTATGCACATGCCAGGTCACTCCAGGGGCAGTATTTGCTTACATGACAAAGACCGAAAGATTCTCTTCAGTGGAGATGTCGTGTATGATGGATCACTGATTGACTGGCTTCCTTACAGCAGGATAAGTGACTATGTTGGAACCTGTGAACGTCTCATAGAATTAGTGGACAGAGGTCTGGTAGAGAAGGTGCTTCCTGGGCACTTCAATACCTTTGGTGCTGAAAGGCTTTTTCGATTGGCTTCTAACTATATTTCAAAAGCTGGGATATGTCACAAAGTTTCTACTTTTGCCATGCGATCTCTTGCTAGTTTAGCCCTACGTGTAACAAATTCTAGGACCTCACCCTAGTATCTGTACTGATAACCTATTTTGATTAATTATATAAATGAATCCAATTCATTTTGTCTTGTTTAAAATGATGAATAGTGAGCATTTCAAGAAGTGCTTTTATACTATTATTGTATATTAGAGAAAAAGAGATTGAAAATGAATAAGCCAAAATCAGAAGTTTTAGTTAAAATTTTTTTCTTTCTTCCAAGTAAGAAACGACTTAAATAAGCTTATAATTTGCCAAAGCTGTCATTTCGTAATTTCCTCCAAATGTGATAATTTGAACATGTTATTTAAAGATAAAGATTCTTGGGTTTAAAATACCTTAAAACTCAATGCAAACATGTATACTAACATCTAGAATGACAGTAAAATTTTCCATTGTTATGGTCCTGAATTTTTTATGTTTTGTTGTATTTATTTATTCTTTGCATAATTATAACATACATTAAATGTTGTGTAATTTAACTTATAGAAAGTACAATGAATTTTGTTGTATTGCAAAGCTTTAAATATAAGTTGCAGAGTGCTTTAGTAAAAAGCTACTGTATATTGTTTGTTATGTAAGTAATATTTTCAATCATAAAAGTGAAATTCAAATATCTGTAATCTAACTGCAAATTGTCAGATTTCTCAAAAGGACACTGTCAGGCAAATTTGAAAATATACACCTTGACAATAATTTTTTTATTATATACTATTTTAATATTAACAGCTATTATAAACAATTTTTCTTGTTAAATAGCAACTTCAGTATTGTGTCATGTTTTACATTATCACAGCTATAGAGAGCTACAGAATTCTGACATAAATCATTCTTTTATTTACCATACCATGCATATGTACCATAGAAAGATTTTCAAATTAGTTGCAAAATGTGCTTTAGATATTGACTTAGATTGAATTGCCTTTTTTATCCTGATTCACAACACCTATTCCTGTTCAGTATTCTCTGTCTTAAATGAAAAGAAGTCTACATTTGTAAAGTCATAGGAAAGATTATACCACTATTTGGTAAAATGTTTTGGTTTGGTGCTCTTAATAATAATTTATTAGAAAGCCCTTTGTAACATTTCTTAAATCATTTTTCCACTGCCTTTTTATTATTGACATGTCTAAAACTAAACTGAGATAGCTTTGGAAATCATATTTTTTAATATTAGGAAGGTCCAGCAATTTTGATTTCTGAAAAATTATGAAACTTTTTCTACCCTGCAGACATCCAGGTTCTTTATTTTTTTATTCATTTAACATACACCCCCCCCCACATGCATACATACACAGTCATATGCATACATGCACAGCACTGCACTAAACACTGTGGAGGCTTAAAAAGTCAAAGAGATATTATGGCTGGAAGTGGAAGGCACAATTCAAAAATATGAATAATAATATATATGCAAGTTGAGGTTAATATAAATTATGCATGAATGTAAAGGACATAAATGGAGAGGTGTGAAGTTTGGTTAGGAAAAGTTTCCTGGAGGAGGGGTTTTTGAGTAAGATTTGGAAGGATGATTAGTTAGGTGGTCATGGTAGGACACATTGCTGTCTAGAGTAGTCTATTCCTTGTGAAAATATAAATTTAATTTTCAGTAATCCTATATCTTCAAAACACCATGTATTTAGCAAGAGAAATATGGATTTGTGATTGTGTATATGAATCATCCTTATTGACAGGCAAACTGAACTTCCACGTGCCACCAAATCGACCTTTATTTAGAATCATAAAGGAGGCCATGATTAGTTCAAATATAGAATATTGTGAAAGTTTCTCTATGATGGTCATTCAAGGCAGTAAGTCTGTTTCAACTGATAGTGCAACATCAAGAATATAGATTTGGTTCAGGGCAACTACAATCACTTAGTGAGCCTTAAATATAGCCATTATTTTTATATCAATAGCACAAAAGAAAACCAAAAGTCCTTAACCACTGACCATTTTATCATACTGTAGGCCTTTTTTTAAAAAAAATCAGGGTATAGTAGGCAGTAGGTTTTAGTAGGAAATATTAAACTTAATGAAGGATTTCCTTATTTATTAAAAGTGTAATTTTTCAAAACACATTGATATTATTTTTTTATTTCCCAATTTTTTTTTCAATTTTTCAAATTGTACCACAATATAAGACTGTGATATTTTACTATTGCTTTAATGTGAATGAATTAGGGAAAGGATATCATTCATTGAGTGCCCATACTGTACATTTTACATATACATTATTTAATTTAATCCTGGCCTCGGCACCAAGAGGTAATTGACCAGCCTCACACAACCCAACTTTAGACAAAGCTGGTAATGGAACACAGGTCTGTCTGCCCCCAGACTGTGCTCTTTCTCTTATGCCTGCACAATGACATAAAATTGGCAAAGTGTATTTTTGCTTTTCAAGATGCCACATGTGCCAAGAATAAATCAAATGATGTTAAAGCATAATAATATCATATCTTTTAAGAGATTTTAAAATCTATATTTTCACCCTGACAGTGACCCTTGTTGTAATTTATGATTTTCGGAAATATTAGTACGTAAGTATAATTCAAAGTTGTCAAAATGTAAGACATTTAGAAATAATTTTTATTATTTACATTGTTAATACTTAATCTTTGGTAATTCGTTTTCCTTATTTGATGTTTCCTTTTAACTGAGAAGCCTAAAGCAAACAAAAATCTTGTGTATTATCCTGATACAGTTGAATAAATAATTATGTGATTATGTGTATTTGTCCCTATATGGATAGTAATATGAATATGACATGCACAAATTGTCCTCTTATAATTTTCAGATAAGTGTAAGTAAACATTTATGTAATAACTATTAAAGTGGACATTTTATTTCAATCTATAATTGGTATTTTTTATAACATTAGCAAATTTCTGTTTAATTTCTTGCAAGGATATTTTCTATATGAAATGCAGTTTTGAAAAGCTTGTTATAAATAAGATGTCAAATCTATGGGAAAGAATAGAGTTCCCCAAAACAGAAAAATACCCATATAAGGCTTTAGTAGTTAATAAAGATGGCATTTCAAATTAATGGATAAAAGATAGACTGTTAAACAAATATTACAATTGTTGATGTGGGAGAAAAGGCCCCTACCATCAAAAAAATAAATTCTAAATGGATTAAAGACCTAAATGTGAAAACCTGAACTATATGTGTATTAAAATAATGTTTAAGTCATGTTTAATACCTTAGGAAAGGAAAGATCTGCTTTAATTAGAAACAGAGCAAAATTAAATCAAAAATTAAAATGTCTTAAAATTTAGATGCGATAAAGAAAGTTAAAAAAAGAGATTAGAAGAAAATATTTACAACTTGTATAACACAAAAAAAGTTTTTTAGTGAATATAGAGAATGCCTACAAATTAATAAGAAAAAACAAAACAAAACAAAACTACTATAAGAGAGGAAAGATCTTTCCACTACCCTCTTAAGCTCTGTAGCTGGGCCTGAGAATTAAGCTTATGAAAGACAGATGAAAAGGAGGAGAGCATACAAATTTTATTTCATGTTAATATTTTTACGTGTACACAGAGGCCTTCATGTATAAGAACTGAAGACCCACCACAGAAGCAGATAGGCTGGAGGGCTTATATATCATTTTAACAAAGAAAGATAAATTGTGGAGATGTGACAAGACAAAGGAAAAAAGGGTTTTGGCTAGGAGTGGTAAATTGTGGGAAAGTGACTAGAAAATAAATGAGAAATTAATGAAAATAAGGGTTATTTTAGCAGGTTTATTTGTACTGATGCATTTTGGCATTGACTTCCCATCTCCAGTGATAAGAATGTTCTCTTCCTGGTACAAGGAAAGCACCTCTCTCATGGGAAATTTTATGCCCTGCTTTTAGGTAGGAAGGGGAAGGTCAGAGAGGCCTTCTTAGATCTGATTTTCTCAATTGTCTTCAGTTCAAAATAATCCACATGCCAAAATGGCATATTTGGGGGTGGCATATTCTGATCTTCACTACTTATAAAAATGGATAAATTCTATGAACAGGTTATTCATAGAAGAGGAAACATAAAGGGCCAATAAAAATAAAGTAATGCTAAAACTCACTAGTAATCAGGGAAATGCAAATTAAAACAATAAGATAGTTCCACCCGTTTGGGAAATTTTGAGAATATGGAGTGGTGGTGAAGGTAAGTGGATATTTCACACTGTGCTGCTAGGACTGTAAGGTGTGCCAGCCATTTTGGGGGGCAATTCTGTAGTGATTTGGCACATTCAGACTTTGGATTAAGAATGGCAGGTTGAGCATACACTTTACCCTCTGCTTCTTTCTGAAACTCTGAATAAAATGACAAGGCACTTTTTAGAGTGGCATAAACTCACAGAAAGAACAAGAATGGTAAAGAAGACAACAGCAACCTTTTGGGCACTGAAAAACTGATGGATGAATGAAAATTGATTTTGCAAACCCTGGCTGAAAACTAGGCCAGGAATGAGGAAAGCCAAAAAGCGATTGATCTTATTTCAGTGCAAAGTTCTCTAAAAGGCTCAGAAATTGATAGTGCCAGATAGTTCTAGGAGTGGGGTAAAGGTCTTTTGATTCAAATTATGTTTGTGATTTAGACCACCAAATTCCTCCCTAATTCTACACTATTAAGCAGTTTCCTCTCTAATTTAGATTTACTATGAAATAAAGCAATCAGTCTATAGCCTTAGGAGGGCCCTGTTCTTGCATGGACCCCTTCCAAGGCCCTGGGAGGGACCTGAGATATGTGTTCAAATTATTTCTCTTTTTTTAAAGTTAGGACGAGTAGGTTATTTTTGTATTCTTTCTCTCAAAGCCCGAAAATTGCATAAGCTTCAGGACCCACAAAACCGGGGTCTGCTCCTGACTAGTGGACTATTATATGGGGAGGGGGTAAAACAGAGAACTCTATTCTGAAGAGGCCAAACCTTGTTTATGGCTGGCGTCCTATATTGAAAAAGGAGACATTTAGCAAGCGTTTATATGCAATGAAAGTTTGTATACTGAAAGTTAAGACACCACCCACCCCAGACTCCCTTGTCCTAGCTCAAAGAATTCTGGCAGCTAGCATTATACTCTCCCAGTAAGAGATTGAAAGAGCCCTTTCTCAGAAATTTGACCCCCAAGATAAAAGACCTAATGATATTGAGTGTGGAATAACTGAGGAAAGATCCCATGAGATCACCCTACAAGGCAGCTCACAATTGCTGAGCCTCCCTTTCTCATCCGTCCCCTCACAGGACTCTAAAGTCCTACACTGTTAAGTATAATTATGTAAGACAGCATCTTACGGAAAAATGAAAAGCATAAATGGAAATACGTGGAAAAACCACTGAAAGCATTATTAGAATTAAACACGATATTAAATTTTAAAACAAAATTATTTTTGTTTTTATTTATAAAAACAAAAATGAGTTCAAAGATACGTAATGCTGTATGTATTTATGATAAATATATTTTTAAAGCCCTAGGCACAAACATAACAGAAAATGTTCAAAATTTATATAAGGAAAACTGTGTTTTAAAAAATACTATGTACTTGGATAGGAATATTGAAAGATAATTCTTCATGGGTCTCATTTCTGCACAGCTTGCAAACAGAAGCACTGACTACCTTGGTTCTACATGATGTTAAAACTTTTTTTTTATTGGGGTATAATTTATATACCATAAAATTCACCCTGTTAAAGTGCGCAATTCAGTGGTTTTAAGTATATTCACAGAAGTGTGCAACTGACACCACTAATTCCAGAACATTTTTATCACCACCCAAAGAAACCTCGTACCTTTTAGTAATTACTACCCATTCACCCTTTTCGCTGGCTCCAGGAAACCACTAATCTACTTTCTGTCTCCAGGGATTTGCCTTTGCTGGAAATTTCAGGTAAATGAAACCATATAATTTGTGACTTTTTGAGTTTGGCTTCTTTCACTTAGCTTATAGCGTAACGTGTTTAAAGTTCATCCATGTTGTAGCATGTATCAGTATTTTATTTCTTTTTATTACCAAATAATATCTTATTGTATAAGATACCACATTTTGAATATCAATTTATCAGTTAATGAACATTTAGGTTATTTCTACTTTTTGATTATCATGAATAACACTGCAATGAACATTTGTGTACAAGTTTTTGTGTGTACATGTATATTCAGTTCTCTGAAGTATATACCTGGGAGTGGAATTGTTGGGTCTCTGGTAACTCTTAACTTTTCACCTTTTGAGAAATTGCCAAACTTTTCCAAAGTGGCTGCCCCATTTTACATTCCCACCAGCAATGTATGAAGGTTCTAATTTCTCCATACCCTCACCAACACTCATTAATTTTCATTTTTTTTATTATAGCATCTGCTATGGTTTGAGTGTTTGTTTCTTCCAAAATTCACGTTGAAATTTAGTTGCCATTGTAACAGTATTAAGAGGTGGGTCCTTTAAGAGGTGATTAGACCATGAGGGCTCCACCCTCATGGGAAGGATTGGGGCCAGCATAAAAAGGTGAGTTTGGTCCTCTCTCCCACTCTTTTGTCCTTCCACCTTTCACCATGGGATGATGCAGCAAAAAGGCCCTCACCAAATGCCAGCCCCTTGATCTTAGGCTTCCCAGTCTCCAGAGCTGTGAGCCAATAAATTCCTGTTTATTATAAATTACCCAGTCTCTGGTATTCTGTTATGGCAGCAAAAATGACTAAGATACCGTCTTGCTGTAAAGTTTTGGTTGTGGTTTTAATTTGCATTTTCCTAATAACAACTAATGATGTTGAGTATTTTTTATGTGCTCATTGGCCATTTGTATTTTTCCTTTGGAGAAATGACTATTCCTATCTTTTGCCCATTTTAAAATAAGACTCTTTTTGAATTGTAAGAGATCTTTTTTGAATTTTAAGAGATACTAGGCCCTTTTCATATATGTGATTTGCAAATATTTTCTCCTATTGTGCAGATTATCTTTTTAACTTGGTGGTATCCTTTGAAGCACAAAAGTTTTTTATTTGGATGAACTCAAAGTAATCTAGTGTGTGTGTGTGTGTGCGCGTGTGTGGGTTTTTTTTTTTTTTTTTTTTGGTTGTGCATGCTTTTGACATCATATCTAAGGAACCATTGCCTAATCCAAGGTCATGAAGATTTATTCCTGTGTTTTCGTCTACAAGTTTTATAGGTTTAGCTCTTACATTTAGGCTGTTGATCCATTTTGAGTTAATTTTTGTATATGGTATGGGGTGGGGGTCTGACCTCCTTTTGCATGAGTATTCCAGTTATTCCACCACCATTATTTGAAAAGGGTATTCTTCTCCCATTAAATTTTCTTGATTCCCTTGTCAAAAGTCAATTTTTCAAGGATATTTGTATAGTGAACAGCCTTGAAAAATAGAGATGGTGCTTCCCTCTAGAGCAAAGGATATGCTTTCTTACTGTCCAGTATAAAAACTTTGGGTTTCCTAAACTTACGGTTTTTCTTCTTTGCAGCAATTTACTACATCTGCAGATGTTACCTGGCCCTCTTCACATTAACCTGTGGCAATGGAGTTTGGCGAACCAGTGCAAAAAATTTCTGACATACTAGCTACTATCATTGCTGTGAATAATAAAATCTTTTGTCTCTGACCCAGAAGTCTCATGCTTTCTGCTAGCATCCATCCATCCTTCCTAAGTTAATTTATAAATTTAATATGATACTATAAAAGTATAACTATTTTTTTCTAGAGCTAAACAAATTAATTATAAAGATCATTAGAGAAAACAAGCAAAAATAGCCAGGCGGAAAAAAAGGGTAAGTATAAGGGGTTCTGCCCTATCATATTACAAATTCTCTATAATTAAAACATCATGGTATTGTCACATGAAAATAACTAATGGGATAAAAAAAAGGAAAAATTTATAAATAGATACAATTAGCATGCCGATTAGTATACAATACAGGTGGTTATCTTAAATCAGCAAAGGAAAAGATGACTTCTTAAATAAGTGGTCTTGAGATAAGTTAGTCAAATAAAAAAGGTAAAATTGGATTCATTCTCACCATAAGCTAGGATAAATCATAATTGCTTACTCAAATTTAATATAATAAAAGCATATGTGTTCCAGAAGAAAACACAAGTGAACTTTTTCAGAACTTTTGGGTACAGAAAATTTTTCTGATCATTATTCCAAATACTAGTAGTAAGAAAAAAGATTGATATACTTGTCTACATTAAAAAATCTTTTTAAATTTTGCATGGCAAAAAGACTATAAGGAAAGTAAAAATATAAATAACAAACAGAAAAAGATTATTTTCAACTTATGTCACAAATGTATTATTTTCAGCTTAATACCTGGATCATACTTCTAGATTTAAGTACCAGTTTATAGGAAATATAAAGCTTACAGGAACATGTTAAGTGGCATCACCAAAATGGGATCACCAAAGTCCATAATAGAAGATAAACAAAATGGTTTCTTCAACAAATAAGCTATGAGAAGGAGAAAAAAACAAAAAGGAATAGGGAGCCTATATGGTTTTGTTTGTTTGTTTGTTTTTAAATTTTATTTTGTCGATATACATTGTGGCTAATTATTGCTCCCCATCACCAAAACCTCCCTCCCTTCTCCCTCCCCCCCTCCCCCCCAACAATGTCCTTTCTGTTTGCTTGTTGTATCAACTTCAAATAATTGTGGTTGTTATATCTTCTTCCCCCCCCCCCGGTTTTGTGTGTGTGTGTGTGTGTGTGTGTGTGTGTGTGTGTGTGTGTGTGTGTGTGTGTGTGAATTTATATATTAATTTTTAGCTCCCACCAATAAGTGAGAACATGTGGTATTTCTCTTTCTGTGCCTGACTTGTTTCACTTAATATAATTCTCTCAAGGTCCATCCATGTTGTTGCAAATGGCAGTATTTCATTCGTTTTTATAGCTGAGTAGTATTCCATTGTGTAGATGTACCACATTTTCCATATCCACTCATCCGATGATGGGCATTTGTGCTGGTTCCAACTCTTGGCTATTGTAAAGAGTGCTGCGATAAACATTGGGAAACAGGTATACCTTTGACTTGATGATTTCCATTCCTCTGGGTATATTCCCAACAGTGGGATAGCTGGGTCGTATGGTAGATCTATCTGCAATTGTTTGAGGAACCTCCATACCATTTTCCATAGAGGCTGCACCATTTTGCAGTCCCACCAACAATGTATGAGAGTTCCTTTTTCTCCGCAGCCTTGCCAGCATTTATCGTTCACAGTCTTTTGGATTTTAGCCATCCTAACTGGAGTTAGATGGTATCTCAATGTGGTTTTGATTTGCATTTCCCAGATGCAGAGAGATGTTGAGCATTTTTTCATATGTCTGTTAGCCATTTGGATATCTTCCTTAGAGAAATGCCTATTTAGCTCTTTAGCCCATTTTTTAATTGGGTTGCTTGTTTTCTTCTTGTAAAGTTGTTTGAGTTCCTTACATATTCTGGATATTAATCCTTTCTCAGATATATATTTTGCAAATATTTTCTGCCATTCTGTTGGTTGTCTTTTAACTCTGTTAATTGTTTCTTTTGCTGTGCAGAAGCTTTTTAGTTTGATATAATCCCATTTGTTTATTTTTCCTTTGGTTGCCCGTGCTTTTGGGGTCGTATTCATGAAGTCTGTGCCCAGTCCTATTTCCTGAAGTGTTTCTCCTATGTTTTCTTTAAGAAGTTTTATTGTTTCAGGGTGTATATTTAAATCCTTAATCCATTTTGAGTTGATTTTAGTATACGGCGAGAGGTATGGATCTAGTTTCATTCTCCTGCATATGGATATCCAGTTATCCCAGCACCATTTGCTGAAGAGGAAGTCCCTTCCCCAGTGAATAGGCTTGGTGCCTTTGTCAAAGATCAGCTGACAGTAAGTGTGTGGGTTGATTTCTGGATTCTCTATTCTATTCCATTGGTCAGTGTGTCTGTTTTTATGCCAGTACCATACTGTTTTGGTTATTATAGCTTTGTAGTCTAGCTTAAAGTCAGGTAGTGTTATGCCTCCAGCTTTATTTTTTTTGCTCAGCATTGCTTTGGCTATGCGTGGTCTTTTATTGTTCCATATAAATGTCTGGATAGTTTTTTCCATTTCTGAGAAAAATGTCTTTGGAATTTTGATGGGGATTGCATTGAATTTGTGTATCACTTTGGGTAGTATGGACATTTTCACTATGTTGATTCTTCCAATCCAAGAGCATGGGATATCTTTCCATCTTCTTGTATCCTCTCTAATTTCTCTCAGCAGTGGTTTGTAGTTCTCATTATAGAGATTTTTCACCTCCTTGGTTAACTCAATTCCTAAGTATTTTATTTTTTTGGTGGCTATTGTAAATGGGCAGGCTTTCTTGATTTCTCTTTCTGCGTGTTCACTATTGGAGAAAAGAAATGCTACTGATTTTTGTGTGTTGATTTTGTATCCTGCTACTGTGCTGAAATCATTTATCAATTCCAACAGTTTTTTTGTAGAGGTTTTAGGCTGTTCGATATATAGGATCATGTCATCTGCAAACAGGGACAGTTTGACTTCATCTTTTCCAATCTGGATGCCCTTTATTTCCTTCTCTTCTCTGATTGCTCTGGCTAGTACTTCCAACACGATGTTGAATAGGAGTGGTGAGAGTGGGCATCCTTGTCTAGTTCCTGTTCTTAAAGGAAAAGCTTTCAGCTTTTCCCCATTCAGGATGATATTGGCTGTGGGTTTGGCATATATGGCTTTAATTATGTTGAGATACTTTCCCTCTATACGTAACTTATAGAGGGTCTTTGTCATGAATGAGTGCTGAACTTTATCAAATGCTTTTTCAGCATCTATAGAGATGATCATATGGTCCTTGTGTTTGAGTTTATTAATATGGTGTATCACATTTATTGATTTGCGTATGTTGACCAACCTTGCATCCCTGGGATGAATCCCACTTGATCGTGATGAATAATTTTACGTATGTGTTGCTGTATTCTGTTTGCTAGTATTTTAGTGAGGATTTTTGCATCTATCATCAAGGATATTGGCCTGTAGTTTTCTTTTTTGGTTATATCTTTACCTGGTTTTGGTATCAGGATGATGTTTGCTTCACAGAATGAGTTTGGGAGATTTGCGTCCATTTCAATCTTTTGGAATAGTTTGTAAAGAATCGGTGTCAAGTCCTCTTTGAATGTTTGGTAAAATTCTGCTGTGAATCCATCTGGTCCTGGGCTTTTCTTTGTTGGGAGCCTTCTGATAATAGCTTCAATCTCCTTTATTGTTATTGGTCTGTTCAAATTTTCTACGTCTTCACGGTTCAGTTTTGGGAGCTTGTGTGTGTCCAGAAATTTATCCATTTCCTCCAGATTTTCAAATTTGTTGGCGTATAGTTGTTTATAATAGTCTCGAATGATTCCTTGTATTTCAGATGAATCAGTTGTAATATCGCCTTTTTCATTTCTAATTTTGGTTATTTGAGTCTTCTCTCTTCTTTTTTTTGTTAGCCATGCTAATGGTTTATCAATTTTATTTATCTTTTCAAAAAACCAACTTTTTGATTCGTTGATCTTTTGAATTGTTTTTTGGTTTTCAATTTCATTCAGTTCTGCTCTGATCTTAAGGATTTCTTTCCGTCTGCTAACTTTAGGTTTGGATTGTTCTTGTTTTTCTAGTTCTTTAAGGTGAAGTTTTAGGTTGTTCACTTGCCATCTTTCTATTCTTCTGAAGTGAGCGTTTAATGCAATAAATTTTCCCCTCAATACTGCTTTTGCAGTATCCCACAGGTTTTGGTATGATGTATCATTGTTTTCATTAGTTTCAAGAAATTTTTTGATTTCCTGCTTGATTTCTTCTTGGACCCATATGTCATTAAGTAGAATGCTGTTTAATTTCCATGTGTTTGTATAGTTTCCAGAGTTTCGTTTGTTATTAATTTCTAGTTTTAATCCATTGTGGTCTGAGAAGATACATGGGATAATTGCAATTTTTTTGAATTTATTGAGACTTGATTTGTGACCTAATATGTGATCTATCCTGGAGAATGATCCATGTGCTGATGAGAAAAATGAATATTCTGAGGTTGTTGGGTGGAATGTTCTGTAGATATCTGCCAATTCCAATTGGTCTAGAGTCTTGTTTAGATCTTGTGTTTCTGTACTGATTCTTTGCCTAGATGATCTGTCTAATATTGACAGTGGGGTGTTCAGGTCCCCTGCTATTATGGTATTAGTGTCTATTTCCTTCTTTAGGTCTAATAGAGTTTGTTTTATAAATCTGGCTGCTCCAACATTGGGTGCATACATATTTATGATTGTTATGTCTTCTTGATGGATCAGTCCTTTTATCATTAAGTAGTGTCCCTCATTGTCTCTTTTTATGGTTTTTAGTTTAAAGTCTACTTTGTCAGATATAAGAATAGCTACTCCAGCTCGTTTTTCTTTTCTGTTTGCATGGTAAATCTTTTTCCATCCTTTCACTCTTAGTCTGTGTGAATCTTTATGGGTGAGGTGGGTCTCTTGTAGGCAGCATATAGTTGGGTCCTGCTTTTTGATCCAGTCAGCCAGTCTGTGTGTTTTGATTGGGGAATTTAAGCCTTTTACATTAAGAGTTGTTATTGAAAGGTGTTGATTTATTCCTAGCATTTTATTGGTTGTTTGGTTGTCTTAGGTGTCTTTTGTTCCTTGCTTTCTGATTTACTGTTTGTTTTCTGTGTTTGTTGGTTCCTTAGGTTGTAGATAGTGCTTTTGTTAGCTTGTTTTCTCTTCATGAATGCCATTTTTATTATACTAGCGGGTTTAGATTTTTCTTGGGTTTTTATGGCAGTGGTAGTTATTTTTCAGGAACCAAACCCAGTACTCCCTTGAGGATTTCTTGTAAGGGTGGTTGTGTGGTAGTGAACTCCCGCAGTTTTTGTTTGTCTGAGAAATATACTATTTTCCCCTCATTTCGGAAGGATAGCCTTGCAGGGTAGAGTATTCTTGGCTGGCAATCTTTGTCTTTTAGTATTTTGAAAATATCATCCCATTCCTGTCTAGCTTTTAGGGTTTGTGATGAAAGGTCTGATGTTAACCTGATTGGGGCTCCCTTATAGGTGATTTGACGCTTCTCTCTTGCAGCTTTTAAGATTCTCTCTTTGTCTCTGAGTTTTGCCAATTTGACTATGACATGTCTTGGAGAAGGTCTTTTTGGGTTGAATACATTTGGAGATCGTTGAGCTTCCTGAATCTGAAGATCTGTGATTTTTTCCTATACCTGGGAAGTTTTCTGCTACTATTTTGTTGAATATGTTTTCAATGGAATCTCCATTTTCCTCCCCTTCTGGAATACCCATGACTCGGATATTTGAGCGCTTGAGGTTGTCTGATATCTCTCTCAGATTTTCTTCCATGTCCTTGATTCTTTTTTCTTTCTTTTTGTCTGCTTGTGTTATTTCAAACAGCCCATCTTCAAGTTCAGAGGTTCTCTCTTCAACTTCGACAAGCCTGCTGGTTAAACTCTCTGTTGTGTTTTTTATTTCGTTGAATAACTTCTTCAGTTCAGCAAGTTCTGCTACATTTTTTTTCAGGACATTGATTTCCTTGTATATTTCCTCTTTCAGATCCTGTATACTTTTCCTCATTTCATCATGATGTCTAGCTGAGTTTTCTTGTATCTCATTCAGTTTCCTTAGAATTATCACTCGAAATTCCTTATCAGTTATTTCAAGGGCTTCTTGTTCTATAGGATCTAGAGTTTGAGATTTATTAACTTTTGGTGGTATACTTTCTTGATTTTTTGTATTTCTGGTATCTTGTTTTTGGTGTTTATTCATTGTGGCAGGGGGTTTCACAGTCCACCGGTTTGAGACTAATGACTAACTAGGATGTTGCTGTGGTTGCCAATTTGGTATGGCTCCCTCCGTGACTGCTCAGTTGGCCTCTAGTGCCTTGTGTGTGTGGTTGCCTCGGGTCTTGGGCTTCTCCGAGGAGCCACCTTTCTGGTCAGCTTGGACTCTGCTGGGCTGGTGGATCATGTACCACAGGGTGTGTGATCTCTGTTGAGCTTTCACTTCCTGTGCAGGACTTCTCCCTGTTCCGTGTGCTCTGGCCCAGGCTGTTAGATCGTGCAGTGGCGACCCCACCGGGTGTGTGGTTTCTGTCGAGTCTCCGCCTCCCTGGCCCCACGTCTCCCCACTCTGTGCGCACTGTGCTAGGCTGGGGCGTGTCTTCTGCACCCCTCGTCTATCAGCTGGGCCTTCAAGACCCTGCTCGGCACCACCTCGCCCAGGAAGTCTACCAGGTTTCTGCTAGGCACAGACGACCAGTCTCTCTGGGTGCCTTTGTAGCACTATGTAGATCTTTCTCGGGTCTTGTTCACCTTTGTATCCCCCCAGTATAAACCGAATCTAGTGCCCACCTGCAGCCAGCTCTCCAGCAGGTTCAAGCGGACCTGGGAACTCTCCTACCACACTATTCCCAACCAGAAATTCGTTAGGCTTTTTTCCAAACTGGTGGCCGCAGAGATGGTATCTGCCTCCCATTAACAGGGAGTTTACCTGGGGCCGGAGTCCAGGGTGTGGTGGAGTGACAGTCGGCCCACCAGGAGCCTATATGTTTAAAATGGCTTAAGAAACACATAAACATAATGCAGATACTGCAAGTTTGGATCGTGTTTAGATCCTGATTCAAACAAACCAGTAAAACATAAAAAGAAAAAGAAATCTTTAAAAAAAGAAAAATGTGAGGAAATGTAAGTGGTGATTTAATCATTTCTGTGTATTGAGAAATTTTTTTGTGTTTTTTTGTTTTTAGTTATGGTAAAGATATTACAGTTTTGGAAAAAACCATCATTTTGGAGATATGTTTCAGGGAACCCTAAGCATTTCCTAATTGTTAAGCCTTTCCCACTTGAGAAACTTTTAGAAACCCCATGCTTGTCTGCCTTAATTGCAGACTCTGGCCTCTGCGACTTAGCTTGCTTGCTTCCTGCACCCGCCCTCTGTGAAATAACAGCAATCTCATGTCCCCCAAGGGCCGGATGCACACTAGGCTCCAAAAGTGACCAATGGACTGTATCCTATAATCAGCCAATCCAAAATTAGCTGGACTGCATCCCTCATTTACATAAGAGGACCTGAATGGGAACTTGGGCAGAAAAAGGGCGGGAATTTAGGCTATATAAGGGGGTCTTTTCCTTTGTTCTGGGAGACACTGGTATAGGAGTTTTTGCTCTCCAGTGCTCTCCTTGCTTGCAAACAAAAAGAGGTGCTGTAACACTGAACAAGGAGCTGCAACACTAAAATAAAGAGCTATAAAACTGCAACACTGATGCTGGTCTTGGATTCCTCTGTGCGTTTGCCCCACAACAGATACATATTAAATTATTTACAAATGAATTGATATCTCTCTGGGATTTGCTACAAAATAATCTATGGGTATAGTAGAGGCAAAACAAACTGGATATATACTCATAAGTATTAAATAATAACTGGATGATGGATGTATGGGATTTATTACATTTTATTCTCTTCTTTTATATATGTTTGAAAATTTCAATAATAATGTTTTGAAAAATGTAAACAGCAAAAAGTATACACCAAATATTTATAAAACCAGAGATTTTTATGTAATTGAGAGGATAGTAGGGAGGGAAATTGGAGTAGTGTCATATGAGTGCTAAATCTACATCTGCTACAACAGGATATCAACACATAACATTTAAAAACATAAACCATAGTTGCAAGATAAGTATTTTTAAATATGAAGAAATAGATTAAAGAATCCAAATTGGTGTCTTCTGGAGGGTAGGATTTAGGGGTAGGAAGAATAAAACAAAGAACTGCTGGTTGTTTTTTGTTTTTGTCATTGTTGTTATTGGTCGTGGAATAGTATTCGATATTTTAATCCAGTATTTTGATAAAATTGAAAAGGAATTGTTATTTCTTTTAAGCAAGATAAAGGTATTGTGGTTATACATAAATAAAAAGCCCTTATCCTGTAGGACTCACCAAAAACAATGATATAATGTCTGCTCTGGGATTTATTTCAAAGAATCCCAAGGGGGAGGGGAGAAGGAAGTAATTTAGGGTATAGATAAAAGTAGATTGTGAGTTGATAATTGTTGAAGTTGGATGAAGGATCTGAAAGGGACCTTAGCCAGGAAAAGGACTATCTTGGGGTAATGAAAACAAAACAGAACATTTCGGTCAGCCCTTAACTTGGGGATTGATAATCATCAGTTCCTCGAGGTTAGCAGAAGGATTGAGAGACTGCGGAGATGAAATCACCCCTCTTATGTTGATTTACTTCAGAAGCTGTGCACCTACAATTAAGGACTGAGACTAAGTTTCTTGCTTTTCTTACCTCTCCAGTCAGCTGCAAATAAGAGGAGATATGAGAGAGAAGCAAGACAACCTAGCTGGTTGTAAGCTCCCCCTCTTACTTAAAGGAAAACTGCATCCACGTTAATTAGAAATCCAAGTCAGGTATTTTTATGATGTTTGACTAAGGTTATTATCCTTGAGCTCTCCCTGGGAGATAAAGACTCCAACCTCAAGGTAACATCAAGGACTTGAAGCTGACCACAGACTCTGTGATGCTCCAATCCATCACGGGACCTTGACATCTGACTCAGACCATGTATGCTGCTCCCAGACGCCCCCATTTTTTTCTTCAGAACAAAAACCCTTTCCTCATCTTCCTGCCTCTTCCTCTTTATAAACCCCAGAATAAGCATCAGAAGGTGTGATGATTTTAGCCTGTTCATCCCCCAGATGCTGGTTATCTGAATAAACCTTCTAATCCTCGTACCAACCTCTGGACTTTTGAGCCATTTGTTTAATGCGAGAGGGCAAGCAGAGCCCGGTCTGTTGGTAACAGATCCATGTGGGTTCATTATGCTATTCTACTTTTGTATATATTTAACATTTTTCCTGATAAGGAATTCTTTAAAAAGTCTCAGAAGTAAAACATGTGGAATCCATAAAACAAGAACAGGACAATGTTTAGATAAGCAACAAGAAGAAAAAAATACCTCTTAAAGAAAAGAAGACAGCAGAAACTTCATAGAAATTTTGGACAATATAGTTGAGAAAAACCTCCTAGACAGTAATCCAAAGGGATGGAAAATAGGAGAGATGATAAGAAAATTAGAGATCAGCCTTGGAGGCCCAAGATACCAAAAATAGGTATTCAAAAAAAGCAAGAAAAGAGAAAATAAAGAAGAGGATCTCATCAATGAAATTATTCAAAAGCATTTATGAGAGTTCAGAATAAAAATATATAGACTGAAAAGACTGCTTACTAAATGAAGATGAATCCACATCAAGATAGAAGTCATAAATTTAAGAACACTAGGTACAAGGACAAAAGATCCAAAAAGCTTCTGATGTTTTTTGGGGGAAGGGGTAAACCACATTTAAAAGATAAGGAATCAGAATGACTGGAGGGTTCTCAAAAGTTACCCTGAATGCTAGAAGACAATGGAAGAGTGCTTTTAAAAAACTTGAGGCAAATGCTTTCCAACTTTGAATTCTATATGCAGCCAAACTATCAGATGTGAGAGTAGAATAAAAGCATTTTCACATACTGTGGTTGCCTTCTGCAGCAACAAAAGTGTAAACCATTATAAGGTAAAGAAATATAACTTAAGGCACATGGTTTCAACACAAATACAAGACAAAATAATTTCCAAGATTATGTTGAGATGGTTCCTCAAACCACACTGTTGAGAAAATAGAATAGTTTGATCAGGCTGCCTCGCCTTAGGTCCGGTTGGGGGTGATGCAGTGCACTCTTTGTAAATAAATTGTGTGTGGGTGGAGTTAGTGTGCGTCTGCTCCATGTGGCCATGCTCTTCAACCTACGGCTCCAAGGACCTTTTTGCTGGTCACCTAGCTCATAGACCTGTGTGTGATGGATTGTTGTGGGGCGAACGCACAGAGGAATCCAAGACCGGCGTCAGTGTTGTAGTTTTATAGCTCTTTATTTTAGTGTTGCAGCTCTTTGTTCAGTGTTACAGTGCCTCTTTTGGCTTGCAAGCAAGGAGAGAATTGGGGAGCAAAAACTCCTATACCAGTGTCTCCCAGAACAAAGGAAAAGACCCCCTTATATAACCTAAATTCCTGCCCTTTCCCCTCCCAGGTTCTCATTCAGGACCTCTTACGTAAATGAGGGATGCTGTCCTAATTTGGATTGGCTGATTGTGGGACACAGTCTGTTGGTCACTTCAGGAGTCTAATTTGCCTCTGACCCCTGGGGGGTTGAGACTGCTGTTATCTCATAGAAGATGGGCCCAGGAAGCAAGGAGGCTAAATTGCAGGGGCCAGAGTCTACAGTGTAGCATAGAGTTTCTAAAACAGTTTCTCAAGTGGAAAAGGGAAAAGCTTAACAGTTAGAAAATGCTTAGGGTTCCCTGCAACAGGGTCTGGTGACCCAGCCTGGTATGTGAGGGGTCTGGCCACCCAGCCTGATGTGTGAAGGGTTTGTGACCCAGTCGGGAACGGGCTTGAGGGGTCTGTGAGCTCCAGACCCAGTCCTAGCTCTAGAATTGACCCAGTCAGGGCCCAGCCCGTGGCGCACTCGGGAGAGTGCAGCGCTGGGAGCGCAGCGATGCTCCCGCCTCGGGTTCGGATCCTATATAGAAATGGCCGGTGCACTCACTGGCTGAGTGCCGGTCATGAAAAAGACAAAAAAAAAAAAAAAAAAAAAGAATTGACCCAGTCAGCAGGATTACGGGCAGGTAAAAGAGCCAGACGATTGGCATAGTCTGCGACAGGATTCTGAGCAGGTGAAAGAGCCCAACATTTGGTGTCACGAACAGGATTATAGGCAAGTAAAAGAGCCCAACACACAGAAATCTAGCAACCAACCCATCTGTATTGGGGCATATCAAAAGCTCTAGTAGGCACTTTTTCAAGATGATGAAACTGTCAGAATACCTAATGTATTTAACTATATTGAGAAGGTATTTACATATCTGGGGGATATTTAGATGAAATAGTGATAAAAACATAGAAAACTAATCAAATAAAGAAGATAATTATTAACTTCGGAAAAAAACTAAAAGTTTTTAGGAAAGGAAAAATTATTACAAATGACTATACAGGGAAATTGGAAATGTTTGTCTGTGGTGGGGAGAGAGGAAATAGTGATTGAAATAGCATTAAGTCCTTATCTTTTATGGTGGAATATCAAAAGATAATGACAAACTTAAAAAAAAAAAAAAAAAAGAAAGAAATAGCCGTTATAGACATAAATATCAAAAGAATAAAAAGTTGCTGGAATCAAAAGTTGAAGCTTTTGGGGAGCAAGGAATTAAGGATGTAACTGTTACATGATGCCCTTTATAATAGAAAGCCTTTTGAAATTATTTGGCTTAAAAAATAATAATTGCACAAATATCTTTGATTCAAAAACAAACAAACAAAAACGAATTTAAAAAGAACGCATATACTTTGAAGCCCAGTACTCTATTTCTCACTGTATACTTTAATGATACATTCACAAGAGGCCATGAAAAAAGATATTCTTTGTAGAAATGTTTGAAAATAGCAAAAATTTGGAAAAGTAATTTAATTTGCATCAATAAAATATGGTGTTACCAAAGCATGAAGCCAACATAATACCTAATTTAGCAGTTAAAAATGACACCCATACCTCACCATGACAGTGAAAAATGTAAGTGGTGGTCAGAATTCTGAAACCCTTAGTTGTGAACCAGATGACCTTATAAGGCTGATATCATACGATCCAGTAGAACAGAATTACTTACACAGTACTAAGTGAACTGATAAGGGAAATTTTATTGTGGTTATTTGTTTAGAATATTGTTGAAGCTGTCTTCATGCTCTGTTTTCTAGATATATAAGAAGTCCTTCTCTTTCTTTCTTAAGCTACCTGTAGCCAACAGCAATTTAATGAATTCTGCTTTTGTAAAGAGAAACAAAACATTTAAAAATGACATCTGATTCTCATTGACAACCCTCGATGTCAACATTCAGAAACTTTTAGTGAGTCTCTTTACTTTTCATGGTACTATTGTTATTTGCATAGTTTAAGATTTTTTTCTCCTTTTTGCCAGAATATAATTGGAAATATCAGTAATGCAAGTACAGTCTTGCTTGTAATGTCATATTTGAGAATGGCACTCAGTTACTCAGATATTACAAGTCACTTTTAGAGAACTAAGACTGACTTTACTTACGGGCCCAATGCCCAATGCCTTACACACCAAGCCTACTAAGACCAGCCTTATTTTGTGCTTGAGAACAATCTTTCTTTGAGATTATTTTGATCAAAAGTGGAAAGACTATAGGAAAAACATTGTGCTTCATTGGAAAGCCATGCATTGTCTAGTGCATACCCTTTAAGGTTATCTGATTTTATGGGATTTCTGTAGTTTTCATTGCTTTTGAGCTATTTTACCACTCTGTAAGAGGTAGTTAGATGATAGCAGTGCATAAAACTCTTGTTGTAGACATGCAAATAAGTTATGTTTGGTAAAAGAATAGGAGCATCCTCACCCCAGAAAGCCAATTTGTGTCCCTCTGCAAATTCATTTCAATATTTCTGATCTGTAGATGTCTCTGTTCTTTGACTTTTCCTTTAAACCAGTTATAACATCTTCCTGGTTATCTTACTAAGAATGAGTTAAATAAACTCTTTGATACATGTTTATTTTACATCTATATCAGAGCCATGATTTTAACTATTTTTGAAAATTATTCTTTAACATGACTTACTCCCACATCGCTCAGTTATACAGCATTTATTATTATTATTTTTTACAGCATTTATCACATACTCAATACTGTTTTGTTTTAGTTACATGATTTGCTCTTCACAACTGTGGAGCCATGGCTAATGTCTGCATCCTGTTGACACAGCCAATTGTAAAGCTCTTTTAATCCTGTTTGTAATGCTAGTTGTAAAGCTAGGCAACCACACCAGTTGTCAGGTTCTTTTACCTGCCAGTAATCCTGCCAACTGGGCCAATTGCCAAGCTAGGGCTGTGTCTGGGGCTCACAGACCCCTCAAGCCCATTCACAGACAGGGTCACAAACCCTTCACACACAAGGCTGGGTCCCCAGACCCCGTAAATACCAGGCTGAGTCACCAGACCCCTCACACGCAGGTCTATGAGCTAGGCAACTGGCTAAAAGGTCCTTGGAGCTATAGGTTGGGAAGCATGGTCACAAAGGGCAAATGCCTGAGGCAGGCGCCCACCCACCTGCTTCACTAAAACTCCTCTCTCTCTCTCTGAAGAACACAAGAATAGCAACAAAACTAAAAAGATACACTGGCACACGCACATGCTAACTCCACACACACACACACACAATTTGCTTACAAGGGATGTGCTAAAACCACCCCCAACTGGACCTGAGTCTAGGGCCCTGATCAAACCATTCTATTCTCCCAACAATCTACCCCTTCAGGGTCCTCGCTGTACAATCTATGCATTCAGAACCTTCCACGATGTTCTCTTAGTGAGGATAGATGACCCTTACATTTACATATTACACATTTCATCCCAGTCTTGAATGCTTGTTGCAGCACTAACTCAAAAATCCAAAGTCCAAATTCTCATCTGAGACCAAAGGCAAAAGTCCTTCCAGTTGTGAACCTGTACAGAGTCAAAAACAAGTTTATCTACTTCCAAGATACAGTGGGACAGACATTGTGTACACATTCCCATTCCAGAAGGGAGGAAAAGAAAGGAAAAACAGTTCCCAAACAAATCCAAAACCCAGACAGGGCAAAAGTTAAGCACACTGGGGCACCCAGATCCCCAAAGCGTTGGGCAACCTTTTTCCTACAGCTCCTCCAAGTGCAGCCCATTGAGCTGCCTGGTGTCTGTGGCTTTTCCAGGCTGGCACTGCACATTGCCAGCAGCCCCACAGTTCTGGGCTCCTGGTGGCAGTCCTGCTATCCTGGCTCCACTAGACATTTCCTCTGTGGGGGGTCTCTGTGGGGGCTCCAACTCCACCTTTCTGTTCCACATTGCTCCGTAGATGATCTCCGCAGCAGCTCCACCCCTGCAGCAGGTCTCCACCTGAGTCCCCCAGCTTTTTCATACATCTTCTGAAGTCTAGGTGGAGGTTGCCATGCCTCCACTGCTCTCACATACTGCTGGCCTGCAAACTTAACACAACGTGAACACCACTAAGGTTTTTGGCTTTTTTTCTTCAGAGGTGCTAAGGCAGGATTGCTCCAGCCAGAGTGGCTGGGATGCAGGGAGCAGTTTGCAGAGGGGAATGACACCTCGGGTTGGCCCTCCAGGACAGCTCAGTTCTCCTAGGATGGGAGGGGCATGCTCCCAAACTTCTCAAATGCCCTCAGAGCCTGTGATGGGTGGGGCAACCTTCTCAAATGCTTTTAGGGCATTTTTTCCATTGTCCAGGTTATTAGCATCTGGCTGCCTCACTGCCAAGATAATGTCTTTAGCAAACAGTTCATCTGTTTCACCCTTGCATTTTTCTCCAGCTCTCCACTTCTCTACCTCATAGCCAGGCTGCAAATTTTCCAAATCTTTATGCTCTTCCTCCCTTTTAAATCCTGGCTTTTGAATTACTTCAATCAGCTTGGCTTACACCGGCTACTCACTCAGTCTCAGGCAGCTCAGCAGCATTCGCCCACACAGTTCAAACAGCTGCATTCCCCAGTCCATCAAAGAGTGGCTGCCCTGCCCCTGTGCATATCTGCGGCTTTTTTGTAACTGCTGCCACTGAGACAGCCATGTAGTAACAGAGACTAACTTTTCCACCTTTTCACCAGGTGAAAACATATTTGAAATTCTGCAGTGGCACCCATCCTTGGGTCATCTGCTCATCTGCATATGGCACCCCTTTCTCAGGTTTTACGGCACCTGGCTGGCCATCAGGTTTATAGTGGCACCCTCTGAGCCTTTGCCTTCAGACAAATGCAACATGCGTTTACTATATCGTCTCTAGAGCACATTACACCATCCACCCCTAGGTCTTATAGTTGCAGCAGCCAGGGGCTCTCCCTGTTTCTGCTGCTTTACTGTCTCAATTTCTAGTGCACAACAGGCCATGTTGGAGACTCACAGCTTCCCCAACTCACCACTGAGTTGGTTGTCTTCCCTGGTGTGAGAAGCAGGAGTGCCCACATGCTGCACGTTGTCCTCCAGGACATTCATCCGTGCTTCCAAGGACTCTGCTTTCTGCCACAAATCTCAATCAGTTTGCAGCATAGTGATCAGCAGCCAGGCTCTGATCAGCAGAAAAGTTGCCACCAGGCACCACATGCTCAAGGACAGCCACATTTCTTCCCCCTCCCAAGGGGTTTCGCATTGCAGTACCTGGTCTATGCTGCCTTGCAGCACACTGTGCAGCAACCAGATCCTGGTCAACAGGAAGGTGGCCATAGGGCACAGCATATTCAAAAGTAGCCACATTTCCTCCTTCTTCCAAGGGCTTTTGGCTCCTGAACCTGCTCAGAATCCTGCCAACTATGCCAATTGTGGAGCCACGGCTAATGTCTGCATCCTGTCAACACAGTCAATTGTAAAGCTCTTTTAATCCTGTTTGTAATGTCAATTGTAAAGCTAGGTGACCACACCAGTTGTCGGGCTCTTTTACCTGCCGGTAAACCTGCCAAATGGGCCAATTGCCAAGCTAGGGCTGTGTCTGGGGCTCACAGACCCCTCAAGCCCATTCACAGACTGGGTCACAAACCCTTCACATACCAAGCTGGGTCCCCAGACCCCATAAATACCAGGCTGAGTCACCAGACCCCTCACAGGCAGGTCTATGAGCTAGGCAACTGGCCAAAAGGTCCTTGGAGTTATAGTTTGGAAAGCATGACTGAACAGGGTGGATGCCTGAGACAGATGCCCACCTGCCTACTTTACTAAAACTTCCCCCCTCCCCCTGAAGAACACAAGAATAGCAACAAAACTAAAAAGATACCTTGGTGCACATGCGCACTAAGACCACATACACACACACAATTTGCTTACAAGGGATGTGCTAAAACCACACCCAACTGGACCTGAGGCAAGGGCCCTGACCAAACCATTCTATTTTCCCAACAACAAAGTGATATAAAGCAGGTACTATTAATATCTTGCCTCTCCCCACCCTTTTTTTGGCATGGGGAACCTGAGATACGGAGTTCACAGGTAAGTAAACCAGTATTAAAATCCAGGCAGTTTGGCTCCAGAGTCTACACCCTTAGCCACTACTCTGTATTCCCTATATACAGATAAAGCTTTAATTTTGAGGACTAATCTTGAATTCCAAGAGACAGAGATTTCTCAAGATAAATCTATAGTTTCTAATTTTGATTAGGCTTCCCTTGGAGGTTATAGGAAAAATGTGCTAATTGTCATAACACCAGTACTTGCAGTGATACAGAAAAACGTGGGACAGTTATGAATTTGTAGTTCTTACACTGTCCATCCCCCTAGTAAGTATCTTATGAGTTTAATCTTAGGTGATCATAGGTCTGTGCCATGATAAGAATAAATATCTAGGCCTGAAAGTTAGGAACTGAGGCTTTACTGATCTATTGTTCTTGGGTGACTCTCTCCTCACCATTTCCAGCTTCCCCATCAATTTCTTGACTGATTTCTTTATAATAGTTGATAATTATGAAGGTTCTGTGTTATTGAGAAAAGATTAAAATATGTTCAATAAACTTCTTAGGAAAACACAAAGTCTGTAAAACTATTTAAAACAGTTTGCATCCCAATGGCTAAAGTGTTACCAAAAGCCCAAAGGTCTGTTTGCTCAGCGCTCAATAGCCAATAATTGAGAGACAAATGTTGGTGTAGGGAAAGGTAGCCTTTAGTCAGGAAGCTGGCAGCCTGGGAAAATGGTGGACTTATGTCTCAAAGACCATCTCTGCTTTTCCCAGCCTTGCCAAAGGGTTTTATAGGGACAGGTGGTAGAAGGGCTCATTCATGGTGATCTAAGCAGCAATGTGCAGGAAAATTGCAGATAAACATCAAAGAACTTCTTGGGTGGGAGCTGATTCATGGTGACCGTCCTCCATGAAGTCAAGTCACAGATTCAGTTCCTGTTAATCTCAAAAAGATCTAGTTAGTAAGTTAGTAAAGAATGGCCACCTGGGTTAATAATTTCTTCTATAATTATTCTGTGTACAGTGTGAGCAAAAGCCACTATGTTCTAGCAATCACATAAACAAGAATCATTCATTATATTTGAATGTCCAGCTGCAAGCTATGCAGTTCAGCTTACAAGAGTAAGAAAAAAAACTTTTTAATTTAAAAGTTTAACAAAATGGAGTTACTTCTGTTCAGGCTGTTACAAATTCCCCACCATCAAATGTTTCATTCCATTTCTATGGAATAAGGGGCATTGGGTTGGTTCTGACTGCTTCAAGCTGGATGGGGATGATGAGAGGATTTGGAATGAAACATTACTTTTTTTAAAAGGTTTTTTTCTGGTCCCATTTTGGGGAACAGAGTTCTGTAGCATAACTTTAGATTGAGGAGTGAACATCCTTTGGCTCAATTGCTCTTGCATTCCCATGCAAAGACTGTAGCAACAGTATACAATGTAACAAAGAAAAATTTCTAAAAATTCCATAATAATTAAACTATTAAAATCTTTTTTTTACCAGGATAATTTTCCTCTTTTTCTAAGCCAGGAGGAAACCCAATCAGTTAAAGACAAAGTAGGATCAAACATAGAAACAACCTGTCATTGTATATCTTTTCAGGCATGTGAAATACTGTCTGAATTATCTGGAATAAATACATAGCATATAGCTTTAATTATATCACAAGTCCCACTTTGAGCTGTAGTTAATATATTTAAAGTCATTTAATCTAGTGAAACAGTTTCTTTTTAATCAGGCCCATTGTAAAAAAACAACTTGGAATCATTTGTTTGGTACAGCAAAGGTATACATAAGAAGTATACATAAAGCAATAGGAAAACAGTTATTAAAATCCATGGTGTTAGTTACTTTTTTTTATAGAAGTTTGAGGTCCTCTAACAGATCATAAATCCATGGATCAGATGGTGTTTCTGATCCATTTTTTTTACACCTGTATGTGATAAATTCATGGCTTAACATTGGACAAGATTTAGGGAGGTATGGGTGGTCAGCAAGACATCATAAGGACCTACCCATTTCTCAATCACTTTCATGGCCTTGGTCTTGCCATGTCTTCTAGCTCTTGGGTTGAAAGGGTGTAGAGGTTTGTCTGCTGAAAACTCTGACTTGGAAAAGGCAAACTGATATTTAAGAGTTAGAGCTTGCCCTAACTGTTGTACGTAAGTTTTTAGACATAAGACATGTTTTATATCTAGAGAGGGAATCCCTAACATGGAAGCTTGTAAGGGTTTTCCATATATAATTTTAAAAGGACTCAATTTGAGTCCACTTTTAGGTGCCACTTTTAGATGTTACCTGAAGCAAGGCAACGGGTAGTGTTCGATCTCATATCAGGTGAGTTTCCTGGCAAATTTTGGCTAGAGTCCTTTTAAAGCATCTTTTTGGTTTTTCCTGTGGATTGAGGTCTCCATGATGAATGCAGTTTTTATTTGATCTGTAGAGTTTCACTCACCTCCTGTGTTATTGTTGAAATAAATGCAGGTCCATTGTCATTTTGTATTGTGCTGTGTAAGCCAAATCAAGGAACCATTTCTTTTGCAAAAACTTGGCTACATCTCTGGCCTTTTCAGTTTGGCTTATATATATGCAGAGAAAGTGTCCATGAACACCAACAGAAATTTAAAATTCCCCCTAGTTTTAGGCATTTGAGTGAAGTCTATTTACCAGTTCTCAAAGGGGCATGTCCCTTTGTTTTGTACTCTCTTCCTCTGAAGATGGGGTCCTTTTAAGTCAGGCCTGACAAAAGCTGACAAAGCATTACGGCTATAATCTGTCCCTTCATGTAGGTGTTTTATAAGTGGGTACACTAGGGCTTCAGGGAGTAATATCATTTCATGGGTATTTATTTTTCATAAAGAGTTTGAGTCTGTATTTGTAAAGCACCATTCCTGAGTGTGTTTCTTATCTCAATCTGTGTATTGTGGCTTGAAGTCTGATTAGTCTACATGACGTGTCAAAGCCCCTCGTAACAACATATTTTTAGCTGTCTGTTTTGCTGTTCTGTCGGCTGTTTGGTTTCCCTTGGTTATTTAGGAATCATCTCTCTGATGGCCTGGGCAATCTTAACTGGCAGCAGAAGTGTTTTTAATAATGCCAGGATTTCTGCTCGATGTTTTATGTCCTTTTTGTCGGAGGTCAGTGAGACTGGTTGGATGTCTGTTAAGGTCTCCCTTTTAAGGGATATTGTCTCTTATGTGGAACATATGTCTCCTCCTTCAATTCAATGGCTACTCGTTCCAAATTTTGGGCATGACCAAGTATCCCATTTGCCCAAACAAGCTTACTCACTGTTTTGTAGATCTCTGGTGATATGAGTTTTTCCTTTTGTTTTTCCGGATGGGTGAGCTTGCTCTGGGGGTACCTGGATATGAAGATGCTATTTTTCAGGAGAGTCATTTGGATATTTAATTTTGAGCAATCATTTGGTTCCCCACTGTCAAATGTACCTGGGGCTCCAATAGGGAAATAACTATAGGCTCTGATAAGTCAGGGGAGCCCCTGGGCTTCCCCATTTTTTATCAGAGTTTTTTATCTTCTTCTATCATCTGTCTCTTGGATTTTTTTTTTTTTTTGGATCAAAATCCCTAACTGGGTATTGCTTTAAGGGAAATCGCCCTGCCCTGTAAAGGGGAACACCTGGACTGAAATGAGTGTTCTGGCAGGTCTTAGAATGGGAGACCATTCCATTGCCTGAGTCATACTGGCATGGGCGGTAGCCCCAGCAGATTCCAAATCATCCGGAAAGTTTTGGGAACAAGGTTGTGAAGGTAAAGTCGCTGTGGACAGAAGCCCTGGAGCTTGGGTGGCATTCTGATTACCCTGTATATTTGGAGTGTTTGATATTGTTAGCAAGCTGTGTTCCTTGTCTTCTTCTTCTTTTTTTTTTTTTTTTTTTTTGTACAACAGCTATCTATGAGTAGTTCAATAGCTCCTTCTTTTCCCTTCCTCTGTACCATAAGCTGTGAGCCTTCCTGTGAGGAGTATTTATTATGTAACAACATAAACGTTTGTACATAAGGAATTTTATCTCATTTTTCTGACCTCTGACAAAACAACTCCAATTATAGGATAGTATAATAATTAAGGAAACCGCTTAAAGGCCAACTTTTTTAAAGTTTAAAATATACATGAGTTAAAAATTATTTTAATACTGGACCACTCAACTAAAATTCTTTCATTCCTGGCTAGGATCATAGGTGCCCCACCCATGTCTTCTGTGGCAGTGGTAGTGACATGTGTACTTTACAAGATTTCACACAGATGCAATTATCTATCTTGATGGTCTGAAATATTGCCCACAGAGCAAAGGGGTTTAGGGGTCCCTCTCCAAAGGGATCAGCAATAGTCAGACACTGAGTGTACAAACACTGGTGTAATGTTTCCTGGGCTCAGATGTTTCCCAAGTGTCAATAATTGTTTTTTTTTTTTTTTTTTGTCGCTTTTTTTTCTAAATGTGAATCTTGTTGGTGCTGGGTTGTGTCCCTGCACCCCAGAATTTAACTTTTTTTTTAATAAACAAAGTTTCTAGAAGAAATGTTGAAGCACTTGAGGTTGGCCTACACTGTTGTAACTAATGTAATTCAGAACTTAAAAGCCTGGTGAGTACCCTAAGGAACCAGAATCTAGGTCTGGTATCATGACCTGGACCCTCATCTGTACAGGGGTCATTCCACTGAGTTTCCTCAAAAAGAGAAAGGAAACTTAAAGATTCTATTAGTGACTGAGAATCTGTGGAACTCCCTATCAGATTGAAGAAATACAGGGGTCTGACTAACAGCTCACTGGTCCTTAACTAAAACAGCAAACTCTCCCAAAGTGTGTGGGTCAACTCAGGAGGACAAATTGTACCAGCATTAGTTCAGCAGACCAGCTGCCATATAACAGTTAAAGGACAGGTAGAAAAACCCCAAGTTTTCCTCTCCCAGTAGGTCAAGACAGAGTTAGAATGAGTAGCAAGAGTGACAAACAGAAACAAACAGGCCCCTAGCAAAACAAACTCTCCATACAAAGCAACAAACAGGTGCCTAACAAACTCCCCGTCCTGGTGAATCAGATTAAAGCCCTTGAATCCCTTTCTCCCCAGCCAGTTTGGTACCGCAGACAACGTGACTGGGTCCAAACAACCCCAAAAGGGTTTAAACGGTGGGGCAGTGTGTTTTCAGTGTGTACACTGATGTGACTTACCCATCAAAAAGGCTCTTCAGCCTGTTTAAATGGCTCTAGTTTTTTTTTTACCAACTGAAAGCGAAAAAGGCAGCTGATGTTTCAGCTGAGAGAACAGAGAGTGTCCCTGGAGGGAAAAAACCTCTGGTGGCTGCTGGGAAAGACCCTAAGATTACAGTCACAGGGTTAGCTAGCCACAAGCAGCTGAGACATCTGGGCTGCCACCCAGATTGCTTAGTCTCCTGGCTGGCTCATCAACTTTGTTACCGAAACCCTAAAGGACCATTTGCTTGCTGCACAATAGCCAATAATTGAGAGACAAGTGTTGGTGTAAGGAAAGGTGGCCTTTAATCAGGAAGCCGACAGCCTGGGGAAATGGTGGACTCATGTCTCAAAGACCATCTCTGCTTTTCCCAGACTTGCCAAAGGGTTTTATAGGGACAGGTGGTAGGGGGGCTGATCCATGGTGATCTAAGTAGGAACATACAGAAAAATTACAGATAAACATCGAAAAACTTCTCGGTGAAAGCTGATTCATGCTGACCATCCTCCATGAAGTCAAGTCACGGATTTAGTTTCTGTAAACCTCAAAAAAGTCTAGTTAATAAACTAGTAAGAAATGGCCAGCCGGCTTAATAATTTTGTCTATAATTATTTTGTGTACAGTGTGATCAAAAGCCATTATGTTCTAACAACCAGGTAAATGAAAATCATTCAGTGTATTTTAATGTTCAGCTATAAGCCATGCAGTTCAGGTTACAACAGTAAAAAAAAACCAAACAAAACCTTTTTAATTTAAAAGTTTAACAAAATGGAGTCATTTCTATTCAGCTTGTTACAAAAGTAGTTTTTGAAGATTAAAGGAAGGATCATGAAGCTACCCAGAAAAAAAACTAAGCTACTACGCAGGATGCTTTATTTCCCAAGGTGTCTATGTAACTAAATTTTTACTGCATCAATTAGTGGCCTTTCCCAGCACTTCATGGCATTCCATTTCACTGCTATGAAATAAAATCCTGCTGCTCTTCACCCCGGAGCATGCTATGCCACATAGGCTTCTTTAAAACTGTGTGAAGTGGCTCATCACATATTGATGTCTGCCGTTGTTGTGCAAATGACTGTCAATTTTTCTCAGGTAATACCAGGACCCACCCCCCCCCCAGCAAAGTGGATTACAAGTGAGCCATTAACTCTAAAACGTGTATCAGACCATCTCAGACCTGCCTTCCAACTTCTTAAAAAACCAATCCACAGCTATTTGGGTTGTAAGAAAATAAATAAGAAAGCATTTTAATTTCTTTATAAAGAAGTTAGAAAAATGGCAGTTCTCAGCCTTGATTGTACATTTAAATCATGTGGTAATTTTTAGAAGTATGAATTCCTAGGATACACACAAATCAAGGAAAACAGTCTCTGTGGGGATCTACAATTTTAAAAGCCTGGATATCTGAGTGCTTAAAATGTCCAGGTGTGATTCTGGTGCTCAGACCATGGGCTGGGAACCACTCCTAGAAATATTTTTTTTTTTCTCCTTCTAAAGATTTCTGTTTGTAAGTTTGTTAGTTTGTTTTCAGCTTGAGGTATGATCAATACATAAAAATTGTATATATTTAAGGTATACAACGTGGTGTTTTGCTACCCATGTGAGGACACTTCCAAAAGTACGTGGAAAAATAAAACTAAAAGATAATACATATCTTTCCATGAAGTTTTTGAAGTATCCTCGTATACATTGTGAAATGATTATCACAGTCAAGTTTATTAAAATATCTATCACTTCATAATTACCTTTGCTTGTGTGTGGTGAGAATACTCAATATCTACTCTCCTACCAAATTTCAATACACTGTTATTAGCTACAGTCACCATGCCGTACATTAGATCTCCATAGCTTATACATCTTATAACAGCAAGTTTGCACTCTTTCACCAACATCTTCCCATTTCACCCACCTGGTGACCCTTGGTAACAACTTTTCTACTCTATTTCTATGAGTTCAACTGTTTTAGATTCCACATATAAATGAGATCATAAAATATTTGTCTTTCTATGTGTGGCTCCAAGTTCATCCATGTTGTCACAAGTGGCAAAATTTCCTTCTTTTTTAAGGCTGAAGAATATTCCATTGTATTTGTATACCACATTTGCTTTATCCATTCATCTGTCAATGGACACTTAGGTTATTTCCATATCTTGGCTATTATGAATAATGCTGTGATGAACATGGAGTGCAGATATCTCTTCAACATACTGATTTTAGTTTCTTTGGATATATACCTAGAAGTGGAATTGCGGTATCGTATAGTAGATTTATTTTTAATTTTTTGAGAAACCTCTATACTGTTTTCTATAATAATTGTACAATTCTATATCCCCTTCAACAATGTATGAGTTTCTTTTTCTCTACATCCTTGCCAGCACTTGCTATCTTTTGACTTTTTGATGATAGCTATCCTGACAGATGTGAGGTGATATCTCATTATGGTTTCGATTTGCATTTGTCTAATGACTAGTGATGTGAACACCTTTCCATATTCCTGTTGGCCATTTGTATATCTTCTTTGGAAAAATGTCTATTTGGATACTTTGCTCATTTTTTAATTGGGCTATTTGTTTTGTTGCTATTGAATTTTATGAGTTCTTTATATATTTAGGATATTAGCACCTTATTGTTTATATGGTTTGCAAATATTTTCTCCTACTCCATTGGTTTCCTTTTCATTTTGTTGTTTCCTTTGCTGTGCAAAAACTTTAGTCTGATGTAGTCCCACTTGTTTATTTTTGTTTTTGTTGGCTGTGCTTTTGGTATCATATCTGAAAATTGTTGCCAAGACCAATGTTCATGGAGATTTTGTCCTATGTTTTCTTCTAGGAGCTTTATGGTTTCAGTTTAATACATTTTGGCTTGAGTTCTGTTTACAATATAAGGACCCCCATTTTCTTTTTTTTTTTGCATGTGAATATCTCATTTTCCCAGCACCATTTATTGAAGAGACTATCCTTTTCCCATAGTGTATTCTTGGCAACTTTGAGGAAGATTAGTTGACTGTATATGTGTGGGTTTATTTCTGGGCTTTCTATTTTGTTCCATTGGTCTGTGCATCTGTTTTAATGCCAGTATAATACTGTTTTGTTTATTGTAGCTTTGCATTGTAATTTGAAATGATGAAGCTGTGTTCTTCTTGCCCAAGATTGCTTTAGTTATTCGGGTCCTTTGTGGTTTCATACAAATTTTAGGATTGTTTTTTCTATTTCCGTGAAAAATGGCATTGGAATTTTGATAAGTGTTGCATTGAATTTATAGATCACTTTAGGGAGTATAGATGTTTTTACAATATTGATTTTTCCAATCTGTAAACACTGGATTTCTTTTTATTTATTTTTGTCTTCTTCAATTTTTTTTATTAGTGTTTTATAGTTTTCAGTGTACCGGTTTTTCACCTCCTTGGTTAAATTTTTTTCTAAGTATTTTATTCTTTTTGATGTTATTGTAAATGGGATTATTTTCTTAATTCCTTTTTTGAGTAGTTTGTTGTTAGTATATAGAAATGCAGCTGATTTTGTATCCTACAACTTTACTGAATTTGTTTATTAGTTCTAACAGTTTTTAGGTGGAGTCTTTCAGATTTTCTATAAATAAGGTCCATCATCTACAAACAAAGACAATTTTACTTTTTCTTTCCTGTTTAGATTCCTTTTATTTCTTTTTCTTGCCTAATTGCTCTGCCTAAGACTTCCTCTCTCTCCTCTTTCAGTTCCCTCCTCTTCAATTTTTTAGAAGAGTTTGAGAAGGATTGATTATAATTCTTCCTTTAATGTTTGGTAGAGATCACCAGTGAAATCATCTGGCTGGAAAGTTCTTGAGCAAGGTGATGGCAGATTTGGTGTCTGGTGAGGGCATGTTTGCTGGTCCATAGACAACCATCTTCTCACCATAACCTCACACGGTGAAAGGGTTGAAGGAGCTCTCTGAGGTCCCTTTTATAAGGGCATTGATCCCATTCATGAGGGCTCCACCCTCATGACCCAATCACATCCAAAAGGCCCCACCCTCAAATACAATCACTTTGAGTTTAGTTTTCAACATAAAAATTTGGGCGGGGGGGATGCATTCAGTCTATAGCACAACTCTCCTGATTTTTCCACTTCTCTCTCTGGTACACAGAGTCAAATGTTCAGTTATCCTGACTCTTTCCTATTAAAAATCCTGTCATCTTCATGATGTCTCTCAAGCTTGTCTCTTACTTTTTATCACATTACCTTCAGTCTATTTCACACATGGATTACTGTATGAACCTCTTATTGGACTTCCTATCGTATTTCTCTCTCTCTCCAATCCTGAAGCGACTATCATTAGAATAATTTCCCTAAAATGTTAGTTTTAACAAATACTCTCCACCTCAATAAACTTTAATATTAATACATTCATTTACTGATGGTAAAAACTAATATACAATGAAACTTGTTACCAGAGGTGGAGAAGTCTATCTACCAGAGGCTGAGGAGTCTATTTGTTCTTACTGGTGTACTCTAAGTTCATAGCAAAATAATAATAATGATGAAATTTAATTATCTGTAAAATAATTTTTTACATAGTTGGTATAATTAGATACAATTATAAAGCTATTTGCCAGTAAAAGACTTGGAAAAAAAATGTTTTTAAGAAAAGCTATGTTTTATGCTTCCATATGCATCTCCTACAATTAATTTTAGTTCTTATTGATTTAACACTTACACAATACATAGCACTGAACTAAATATCATGGGAATAAACAGATGAATATACAAATAAAAAATAATTGGGAATGTATTCTATAGTACCAAACCAAAGAGAGATTCTGGTAAGCTATGAGGAAAAATGAGACACAATGGGGAAAGAAAAAAAGAGTAATTGAATCATTGATCAAAGAATCAGAGAGAAAATACATTTATATTGAGGTGATTTGTTTCCATTGAGCTTTTTAGCTTATTTCAAACTTTTAAAAATACCTGACCATTCCATTAGACAACACAATGGAATCATTTAAAAATTTTAAAATGATATTGTTTCTGATGGCTAAAACTGCAAAAATTACAACCTTTAAATGTAGGTCTAGGAGCCACCAAGAGTTTGATATTTTTAATGGAAATATATAACACGGAGAAAATTACATAGGAAATGCCAAGGAAGACCCAATTGACCCTGAGTTTGTATTTCATTTCTTTGTAGCAATATTTTAATTTAACCTTCAGTTCAAGTACTTAGCATTGTCTGATTCATTGGCTCCATATCCATGTTTAGAAGTCCTGAGAAAAAGAATCTGATTGGTCCAGTTTAGGTTAAGGGTCTCCAAGTAAACCAATAGTCAGTGATAGCGGTAGAGGCTTTGGTATATGTACTTACAAGGGGCTATGGCATTAAAGTACACCTTCCATTATATGCAATTTTGTGAAATTCTTATGGAGTAAAGGAGCAAAGCAGGCTGAGGGGATACTGTATTCTAATTTGGAATTTTATTGTTAATAATTCAATCACTTTTCCTTCCCCATTGATTTTAAGAAATTAAGACAGTACACACACACACACACACACACACACACACACACAGAGTGTCTGAGTTATAAAACAGTGACAAAAAATTAAGGTTGTTATATTGATCATTCCACTTGACCTGTTATCTAATGACAACTCAATCAGCAAATATTTATTGATTCCTTTCATTGAGCTCAGTACTGGACAGCATTGGAGTGGGGGATGAGGAGAAAAATAGATGATAAAGTTGGTCTTTAATACTCGATTTTTTTCTAAGTTATGAGACCTTCAGACTCCCAAAGGACTTTCATTTCTGGTGGTTCTCAGTTAGCGCTTAGATGTAGGCTTCTAGAAAATTTTCTTAGGCAATGTTTTTTTTTTTTTTTTGGTAGGAGGAGGAGGGGAGAAAGCCACACAGTTTTTTGTTTATTTCATTGGTTTTTTTTTTTTTTTTTTTTTGGATCAAAGTGGCCAGCATCTCTAAAAAATCAGGAAAATCCACATAATTTGATTTTCTAGTTTCTCTTAAAAAATCTGAAAATCTGGCAACATGGTGTCTGTATTTCTGCATATCATCAGTTATCTGGACCTAGAGAGTGGTCTCTCTCTTTAGATGGAATGTGAGCTATTTGAGTTGTCATGGCTCCCAGACTGTGTGATGTATTATTTTATTGAGGCTGATTTACTCATTTTGCTTATCTGTCTTGCCCTTGTAGGCATTTCTGTTGGTATACCTCGACCTTTCCTAGTTCATGAGATGTACTGTGTTCTCTTATTTTTTTCCAAATCTAGTCTCTGGAGAAATTGGGACAAATCTACAGATTCGAGAATATTGAATGGTATGAAATTGCACTTAAAATAGTGAGCCACGCCAGACACAAGTCATTTCTATGCTCTTTTAATTTAGGAACAATTTTTTGCTCATCTCCTAGGATATCTACTTCTAGAGCTAAAGAAACGTGCTGTTTATTTTGTTCCAAAACTTAATGACATGTCCCTGCTTTACTCATTTGTCTTATTCTTCAATTGTGCAGGAGATCTAGTACAAAAAATGTCTCCTTGAGATCTACCCTAACATTGCAGCACATGAAATAGGCTCTTTTCTGTGATTATGTTGCTCATCTCACCAACATAACTACTTTTTTTAAATGGTAATGTTAGGGAAAATTGTCTATTACTTGAAAATGGCCAAAAAAGATTATCGAGTTTAGCAGAACTTCTGGAGATTATCAGATTATTCAGGTATAAGGTCCTGTATCTTTGACTGACTTTGTGTTAAGGAGGCTATTTTACATCTCAGTATGAGTATAAACTACCTTTTACATAACTAATTGTAATGCAAGTAATTCTTGTACATAGCAATGCAAATTAATTAATTTTATCTGTTAGAAATACCATTGATTTCTGCCTTTTAGGAAAGATTACCACAAACATTACATTTTATTGCCCTATAGAATATTAAGCAGTTTGGCATCTATTAGCAAGTTCTTTACAGCATTCCTGATTGTGTGTGCCTGCATATGTGTTTTTGAGATTTTCCTGTAAACTAATTCCCTTGTTAACTGAGTTGATAAAATCTTTCATATGTATTCATTTTATATTTGCATGAGAGTAAAACTTATATATATTTTTTCTTTTTGAACATTATAGTTTAGCAGTAAAGTGTCTGACATTTTAATGATCATGTTTTAGTAGGTTCAATTAAAAAAAGGAACGGGTTATTAAATATGCAAACCTAAATTACACAAAAATTAGTGTAGTGATCCTGAAGTAGAAAGAGCATTTTGGGTATAGTGACTACAGTTTTTGCATGCAGTGTGTAAAATTTTCTGGGATAGAAGAATCTTCATCACAAGGGTTATCTCCTCTCTAAACCTTTTTCTACCCTTGGCTGTGGTTTATAAACCACAAAGAGAAAAAAGAAGTTTTAGAGATGGTGAAATTAGATGAGAAAGGAAAAAAATTAGGGGAAAGAAATGAAGACATTTTCAAGAGCTCTGGTTCAGCTGTGTCTTTCTGTATGAAGTCTTACGGTCTCAAAATCTTGGAAGTTTATGTGCTCCAAAGTAAAGCCATTCCTTTTCTACCTCAGTGACCCAAAGAGTTCTCTGATTACTAAGGAAAGATATTAATTTACTACAACCTAAACACAATAAAATCCTCTTTAATTGTACTAGAGTTTCTTCCTTTGTAGTTTTCTTTCTCTAGAATTGAAGAATAGCAATTTGGTATTCAAGGTCAGAGCTTTTAAAAAATATAATAAAGTGTTTTCTTCCAGAGCCATTTGTCTAGCTGATTCACAAAGAAACAAAGATATTACCATCTAGTGGTTTAATTGAAGAATTGCAGTAAAGCAATTTTTCTCATGAAGTTTCACATTAATATTTTCTTTATGTGGTCCTGAATATAAAAAAAAAAAAAATTTGTTTTTAGAAAGCAGTTATTACATTCTTTCAAATTAAGGTTTCAGACTTGTTTACTAATCTTTTTATTTTTAGGTTATATTCTTTATCTTTTAAGCAAAATAGGATACAAATTAGAACATGCAAAACCATTTTCGTAGTTGAAGAAAATATTAATAAAAGATGATATTTTACTGAAGAAATTCTCAGATGTTAAACAGCCTAAACCAAATAATGGAATTAAATTAATGATCAAATTAATAGTTTGTAACAATTTTTAAAAAGTAACTATATAAAATAAATAGCAATGTTTTCTAAATGGTCTAAATCTAGGGTCCCTTGCTTTTATTAAATAGTTCCATTACAGCAAAATTGGCTCCAAAAAATATTCCATTAAATAAAATATTATTTTATCATTGACTTTTATTATAAAATAAGAAATGTATTCTATAAAACCCTATAATAAAAAAACTTCGACATTTTAAACATAAAAATTATATCTATAAATGCAGCAAAATTTTATTTGTGGGTAAACTCAGAAAATTCACAGATATTATCCTTTACTTTCTGCATGGGTATAAATTTTTGTAGTCCTATCACTCTATCCTACGGTAGAACTATTCTATTTCTAACAGCAGCATGAGAGACAAAAGCTCTCACAGATATTCTGACTCCATCTGACCATAATAGGGATTTTCCCAGGTTCCCCTTGGATGTTTCAGATCATCATTAGCCCAGGGATCATCAAGAGGAAACGTTTTTTTCAATTCCTGAGTATTCTGATTCCACTTTTAAAGCAAATTTTACCCTTTGGGAACCATAATAGCTTAAACTGAATTAAGCAGAATATAGCTCCCTTTTCGCCCTTGGTCTGGAGGGTACCATAACTGAATCCATCAGCCTGGGACAAACAAGACACCGGGTCTTTTATGACATCTTCTAGGGTAGATATAAAAGTCTAGAGAGGAGACAAAGAACTAAACAGAGGGACATACAGGCTCAGTTTCTGATCCCTGTGTAAATGATAAAAACTTCTACCTGAAATGATCCAGGACAGGGACAATAATGACACCCCTAAGTAGTTCATGAGAAGTGGGAGGGGGAAGGCCATACTTGTCCTCATTCTGCAGCCCCCTCAATTGTTAGGTTTCAGGTAACTACAGATCCTGCTGTGGTCATTGGGGAAAATAAGAACAGACTCAAGGTATAGAGTGAGACTTGATTTTATCATCTTTTTTTTTTTTGACCGGTAAGGGGATCGCACAGTGTTGTCTGCACCACGCTCAACCAGTGAGTGCACAGGCCATCCCTATATAGGACCCGAACCCGTGGCCTCGGCGTGTAGCGCCGCACTCTCCCGAGTGAGCCACGGGGCCGGCCTGATTTTGTCATCTATTAAGAGGGCCACATACAGGAAAGAAGTCATGTGGGCACATGCAAGCCAGAGTTGGATGACCACACTCCCAACTCCTTGGCTGACTTTGGTAAGTATGCAATCTACCATTATATGTACCAAGAGGGAAGAAAAAATTAAACAGTGGATTTTCTTTAGTACATTAAGTTAGCAGTCAAGCCAATCAAGGAAAAATATTGTAACACTGCTAAACTTCAAGAGATATTTGTACAGTGTTCTGATAACCTTTTTTGAAAACAAATCACAGTATCTGTCTAGAGGAAATAAAACATAAAGTGTATCTGTTTGTAGAAATGCCATCCTTTTCTCTAAACTATCCATATGACATGTTATTTTATGGGAAAATTTCTTCTTCAAGATCTTATTAAAAATATAGAGCCTTGCCCTGCCCCTCTCAAATAATGAATTAGATCTTTGGGATTGGGGCTCAGACATACCTATATTTAACAAGCTCACTAGGTCATTCTGATATATCTGAGTTTTAGAACTACTCTTCTAGACTTCATTAACAAAACCAATAAAACTAAATACTTTTCATGGAAAAGATTTTAAGGAAATCGAGGGTGAAAAAGTGGAACAACTGGTCAAATTTAATAACCTCAGCTGGAGGGCTGGCAGATCAACAATGAGATAATACCCAATTTATAATACTATCTGTGCAGGGAAACAATTTTGTAATGAGTCTTATTACCACAGGTGGCAACCTGATAAAAACTTTGTGAAAGAGTAGAAATATTCAAAATTTGAATAATTTTATTGATTAACTCAAGTGTTACTGAGTACCAAGTACATGCTAGAAGCTATGTTAGGCACCAGAATTTAAAAAAAAAAAAAAGTTTTTCTCTTTTAAAAGTGTTTATCATCATCGAAAAGAGGTCAAGATGGCGGAAGAGGAGAGCTGCCTGCCGCTTTTCCGCCAGGAGTAGAAGCAGCCTGAGGCCTGTGCCAGATGCAGCTGTAGCAGAATTGGTGCAAAGGAAAGGCTTCGAAAGTGTGTCTTTACCCTGCCGAGAACCGGGAATCTTCCCCCAACCCATGTGCGCGACCGGCCGGTGCGCTGCAGCCCGCATCACAGCCGCAGCCACAGACGTGGAAGCATGGAGGCCTGAGCCAGCATGCCTCACCCCAGGCTGCAGCAGTGACCGCGGCTTCTGACCCCTCGCCCCCACCAACCCGTCCCTGGAGCTGGAAGCGAATCAACCCACCGGCCGAGACAGGGAGACGTCCAGCGGGAGAGGCAGAAGTTCCATGGAGACCACACGCCCTGAGGGCCGCCACTGCGTGATCCAGCAGGTAGGCTCCACTGCAGCCACCCAGCTTCATTCCCAGCCCAGCCCAGAGTGCACAGAGCAGGGAGACGTCCAGCAGGGGAGGCGGGAACTCCACGGGGTCCACGCTGCTGCTGCGCAATCCAGCAGCCCAGCCCAATGTGTACGGAGCACAGAGTCAACTAGCAAGGGAGATAGAAGCTCCATAGAGTCCATAAACCCTGTGGGGGGGCCACCTCCGCACGATCCAGCAGCAGGTAGGCTTCACTGCCGCCACTTGGTGCCATACCAAGCCTGGCCTAGTGCGTACAGAGCAGGGAGACATCCTGCAGGGGAAGGGGAAGCTCTGCGGAGACCACATGCTCTGTGGTGCCTTGGTGCATCCCAGCAGCCCAGGCCAGAGCGCACGAAACAGGGAGCCACTGAGGTAGCCATATCAAATTGGCAACCACAGCAACATCTTAGTCAATAGTGTCAAACCCGTGGACTGTGAAACCCTCTGCCACAATGAATAAACATCAAAGAAAAGATACCAGAAATACAAAAAATCAAGAAAGTACACCACCAAAAGATAATAAACCTCAAGCTCTAGATCCTATAGAACAAGAAGCCCTTGAAATGACTGACAAGGAATTTCGAGTGATAATTCTAAGGAAACTGAATGAGATACAAGAAAACTCAGCTAGACATCATGATGAAACAAGGAAAAGTATACAGGACCTGAAAGAGGAAATGTACAAGGAAATCAATGCCCTGAAAAAAAATGTAGCAGAACTTGCCGAACTGAAGAAGTTATTCAGCAAAATAAAAAACACAACGGAGAGTTTAACCAACAGGCTTGTGGAAGTTGAAGAGAGAACCTCTGAACTTGAAGATGGGCTGTTTGAAATAACACAAGCAGACAAAAAAAAAAAAAAAAGAAAAGAAAAAGAATCAAAGGCATTGAAGAAAATCTGAGAGAGATATCAGACAACCTTCAGAGCTCAAATATCCGAGTCATGGATATTCCAGAAGGGGAGGAAAACGGAGATTACATTGAAAACATATTCAACAAAATAGTGGCAGAAAACTTCCCAGGTATAGGAAAAATCACAGATCTTCAGATCCAGGAAGCTCAACGATCTCCAAACGTATTCAACAGGAAAAAGGTCTTCTCCAAAACATGTTATAGTAAAACTGGCAAAACTCAAAGACAAAGAGAGAATCTTAAAAGCTGCAAGAGAGAAGCATCAAATCACCTATACGGGAGCCTCAATCAGGCTAACATCAGACTTTTCATCACAAACCCTAAAAGCCAGAAAGGAATGGGATGATATATTCAAAATACTAAAAGACAGAGATTGTCAGCCAAGAATACTCTACCCTGCAAGGCTATCCTTCTGAAATGAAGGGCCAATAGTATATTTCTCAGACAAACAAAAACTGCGGGAGTTCACCACCACATGACCACCCTTACAAGAAATTCTCAAGGGAGTACTGGGCTTGGTTCCTGAAAAATAACTACCACTGCCATAAAAACCCAAGAAAATTTTTTCCCCCTAGCATAATAAAACTGGCATTAATGAAGAGAAAACAAACAAACCAAAAGGCTATCTACAACCTAAGGAACCAACAAACACAGAAAACAAACAGTAAATCAGAAAGCAAGGAAGAAAAGACACCTAAGACAACCAAACAACAATCAATAAAATGCTAGGAATAAATCAATACTATTCAATAACAACTCTTAATGTAAAAGGCTTAAATTCCCCAATCAAAAGACACAGACTGGCTGACTGGATTAAAAAGGAGGACTGAACTATATGCTGCCTTCAAGAGACCCACCTCACCCATAAAACTGACATAGACTAAGAGTGAAAGGATGGAAAAAGATTTACCATGCAAACAGAAAAGAAAAACGAGCTGGAGTAGCTATTCTTATATCTGACAAAGTAGACTTTAAACTAAAAACCATAAAAAGAGACAATGAGGGACACTACTTAATGATAAAAGCACTGATCTATCAAGAAGACATAACAATCATAACTATGTACGCACCCAATGTTGGAGCAGCCAGATTTATAAAACAAACTCTACTAGACCTAAAGAAGGAAATAGACACTAATACCATAATAGCAGGGGACCTGAACACCCCACTGTCAATATTGGACAGATCATCTAGGCAATGAATCAGCAGAGAAACACAAGATCTAAACAAGACTCTAGACCAATTGGAATTGGCAGATATCTACAGAACATTCCATTCAACAACCTCAGAATATTCATTCTTCTCATCAGTACATGGATCATTCTCCAGGATAGATCACATATTAGGTCACAAATCAAGTCTCAACAAATTCAAAAAAATTGGAATTATCCCATGTATTTTCTCAGACCATAATGGATTAAAACTAGAAATCAATAACAAACGAAATTCTGGAAACTATACAAACACATGGAAATTAAACAGCATTCTATTTAATGACATATGGGTCCAAGAAGAAGTCAAGCAGGAAATCAAAAAATTTCTTGAAACTAATGAAAACAATGATACATCATACCAAAATCTGTGGGATACTGCAAAAGCAGTATTGAGGGGAAAATTTATTGCATTAAATGCTCACCTCAGAAGAATGGAAAGATGGCAAGTGAGCAACCTAACACTTCACCTTAAAGATCTAGAAAAACAAGAACAATCCAAACCTAAAGTTAGCAGACGGAAAGAAATCATTAAGATCAGAGCAGAACTGAATGAAATTGAAACCCAAAAAACAATTCAAAAGATCAACGAATCAAAAAGTTGGTTTTTTGAAAAGATAAATAAAATTGACAAACCATTAGCATGGCTAACAAAAAAAAGAAAAGAGAAGATTCAAATAACAAAAATTAGAAATGAAAAAGGCGATATTACAACTGATTCATCAGAAATACAAGGAATCATTCGAGACTACTATAAACAACTATACGCCAACAAGTTTGAAAATCTGGAGGATATGGATAAATTTCTGGACACACACAAGCTTCCAAAACTGAGCCACGAAGATGTAGAAAATCTGAACAGACCAATAACAATAAAGGAGATTGAAGCTGTTATCAGAAGGCTCCCAACAAAGAAAAGCCCAGGACCAGATGGATTCACAGCAGAATTTTACCACGCATTCGAAGAGGAATTGACACCGATTCTTTCCAAACTATTCCAAAAGATTGAAACAGACGCAAATCTCCCAAACTCATTCTGTGAAGCAAACATCACCCTGATACCAAAACCAGGCAAAGATAGAACCAAAAAAGAAAACTACAGGCCGACATCCTTGATGAATATAGATGCAAAAATCCTCACTAAAATACTAGCAAACAGAATACAGCAACACATATGTAAAATTATTCACCACGATCAAGTGTGATTCATCCCAGGGATGCAAGGTTGGTTCAACATAGGCAAATCAATAAATGTGATACACCATATTAATAAAATCAAACACAAGGACCATATGATCATATCTATAGATGCTGAAAAAGCATTTGACAAAATTCAACACTCATTCATGACAAAGACCCTGTATAAGTTAGGTATAGAGGGAAAGTATCTCAACATAATTAAAGCCATATATGATAAACCCACTGCCAATATCATCCTGAATGGGGAAAAGCTGAAAGCTTTTCCTTTAAGAACAGGAACTAGACAAGGATGCCCACTCTCACCACTCCTATTCAACATAGTGTTGGAAGTACTAGCCAGAGCAATCAGAGAAGAGAAGGAAATAAAGGGCATCCAGATTGGAAAAGATGAAGTCAAACGGTCCCTGTTTGCAGATGACATGATCCTATATATCGAACAGCCTAAAACCTCTACAAAAAAACTCTTGGAATTGATAAACGATTTCAGCACAGTAGCAGGATACAAAATCAACACACAAAAATCAGTAGCATTTCTTTTCTCCAATAGTGAACTTGCAGAACGAGAAATCAAGAAAGCCTGCCAATTTACAATAGCCACCAAAAACATAAAATACTTAGGAATTGAGTTAACCAAGGAGGTGAAAAATCTCTATAATGAGAACTACAAACCACTGCTGAGAGAAATTAGAGAGGATACAAGAAGATGGAAAGATATCCCATGCTCTTGGATTGGAAGAATCAACATAGTGAAAATGTTCATACTACCCAAAGTGATATACAAATTCAATGCAATCCCCATCAAACCTCCAAAGACATTTTTCTCAAAAATGGAAAGAACTATTCAGACATTTATATGGAATAATAAAAGACCACGCATAGGCAAAGCAATGCTGAGCAAAAAAAATAAAGCTGGAGGCATAACACTACCTGACTTTAAGCTATACTACAAAGCTATAATAACCAAAACAGTATGGTACTGGCATAAAAACAGACACACTGACCAATGGAATAGAATAGAGAATCCAGAAATCAACCCACACACTTACTGCCATCTGATCTTTGACAAAGGCACCAAGCCTATTCACTGGGGAAGGGACTGCCTCTACAGCAAATGGTGCTGGGAGAACTGGATATCCATATGCAGGAGAATGATACTAGACCCATACCTCTCACCGTATACTAAAATCAACTTAAAATGGATTAAGGATTTAAACATACACCCTGAAACAATAAAACTTCTTAAAGAAAACATAGGAGAAACACTTCAGGAAATAGGACTGTACACAGACTTCATGAATACGACCCCAAAAGCACGGGCAACCAAAGGAAAAATAAACAAATGGGATTATATCAACTAAAAAGCTTCTGCACAGCAAAAGAAACAATTAACAGAGTTAAAAGACAACCAACAGAGTGGGAGAAAATATTTGCAAAATATACATCTGGCAAAGGATTAATATCCAGAATATGTAAGGAACTCAAACAACTTTACAAGAAGAAAACAAGCAACCCAATTAAAAATTGGGCAAAAGAGCTAAGTAGGCATTTCTCTAAGGAATATATACAAATGGCCAACAGACATATGAGAAAATGCTCAACATCACTCAGCATCCGGGAAATGCAAATCAAAACCACATTGAGATACCATCTAACCCCAGTTAGGATGGCTAAAATCCAAAAGACTCTGAAACTCTGAACAATAAATGCTGGCGAGGTTGCAGAGAAAAAGGAACTCTCATACATTGTTGGTGGGACTGCAAAATGGTGCAGCCTCTATGGAAAATGGTATGGAGGTTCCTCAAGCAATTGCAGATAGATCTACCATACGACCCAGCTATCCCACTGCTGGGAATATACCCAGAGGAATGGAAATCATCAAGTCGAAGGTATATCTGTTCCCCAATGTTCATCGCAGCACTCTTTACAATAGCCAAGAGTTGGAACCAGCCCAAATGTCCATCATCGGATGAGTGGATACGGAAAATGTGGTACATCTACACAATGGGATACTACTCAGCTATAAAAACGAATGAAATACTGCCATTTGCAACAACATGGATGGACCTTGAGAGAATTATATTAAGTGAAACAAGTCAGGCACAGAAAGAGAAATACCACATGTTCTCACTTATTGGTGGGAGCTAAAAATAAATAAATAAATTCACACACACACACACACACACACACACACACACACACACACACACACACACACAAACCAGGGGGCGGGGGAAGAAGACATAGCAATTACAATTCCTTGAAGTTGATATGACAAGCAAACAGAAAGGACATTGTTGGGGGGGAGGGGGAGAGGGAGGAGGGAGGGGGGTTTTGGTAATGGGCCACAATAATCAACCACATTGTATATTGACAAAATAAAGTTAAGAAAAAAATAAAAATAAAAAAGAAATAAAAGTGCTTATCATAATAAAATGTTTCTTAGACTTCAGTGTGGATAAAAATCACCTTGGATACTTGTTAAGAATGCAGATGCTCAGTATCTGATTATGAAGAGTAATGGTCTAATTAGACAGAAAGTAAACAGACATTTATGATACATGTGGTGAATTTTAAGAGATATACAGAGATGCTATTTGGTCACTGATCCAGAGCAAGAGGGAAGGGGAAACATCAGGGACAGTTTTTCATAGATGATTCCATCTTGAATTCCTGAAGAAAAACTATGAGTTTTCTACATGAATAAAGGTGGGAAAGAGCTGGGAAATGGCACGGAATGGAAAGTGTGGCATATATTAGGCACTAAATCTTATGCCTGGGATTTAAGAGTTGAGGATAGGGTACAGGGGAGATGGGATTGGATAAATAAGCAGGACTAGGTCACGAAGAGTCTTGAATCCTAAGCTACAGAGTTTTAATTCCTCTCAGAAATAAGTGGCAAATCACTGAAGTATTTGCAGTAGAGGGTGACCTTGTCAGAATTGGATTTTAGAAAAAGCAGCATTCTGATTGTAATGAATGAATGGTCTGATGAGAGTGAGGGTGAGACGAGAAAGGGAGAATCGCACGAAGGCCAGTTAGAAGGTTGATATGACAATTTAAAGCAAGAAATGTGAAATGCCTGCTTTAAGGTAGTGTTGCTGGGTGTGGAGAAGAGAGAAGGGAGAGGTGTTAAGGTGATTAAATTTCTGGAACGTGGAGAAAAAGGTGGGAGTGGGGTTTGAAGGAAGAAGGTAGAGTGAAGAATGAATTCCAGGCTTTTGGTTTAATCCCATTCATCTCATCTGCTTAGTAATAGTGTGTCCTATTTTTAATTGTGAAGATTTTCCCTTTGCCATCTTAGTGCTTACTACTTTATACTTTAAGTAGCTGTATCATTTGTTGAATGCTTACTATGTTCCAAGTACTACTATGATAATGTCCCCCTGGCCCCCTCTAGAGGTTACCTACAGCCGTGGTGGACAGTTCCCACAGAAATCGAAAGCTTTCTACCTCAAGCCCTGGATGTCTCCGTGCTCTGGAGTGTGCCTGACTTATGCTCAGGGTAGGCCAGAAGTGCCTGGGAGTTAATAGTCCCAGGAGCAACCTTCAACCAGTGAAGAATGAAAGTTGGGGACAACTACCCTTCCTAGCTCCTAGCCCTTTGGTGAAGAATCCTGCTAGGACTGCGCCATGGCTGCTTGCAACAGTAATGCACCTGTAAGCGCAGCTGTTACTGGCTTTTCCCTCTCTCCTGCCTCATTTCATTACACTCTCACTATTGTATCCTGGGATCTCCTCCCAAGTAAACCACCTGCACCCAAATTTTTGTATCATAGTCTGCTTTGGAGGAAACCTAAATTAAGGTAATCAGTCCTCCTAACAACTCAGTGATGATGACAGGAACTATTCCTGTGGCCATTTTTTATATGTGCAAACTGATGCTTGGAGAGGTTAAATCAATTGTTCATATCACTTAGCTGGTAAATGCTAAAATCTGGATTCAAATCCAAAGCCTGTGATCTTAACACTATACCATATTGCAAATCCCAAATTCCAAGATGCAAACTAGGCCTCACCAACTGTGGAGTGAAAGCCAGAGGCAGTCTGTCAGTGTCTTTAGGCAACATTGAAACTGAATACTTTTTTCAGATTCTGTTCCTTTTTATTACAAATGCTGAGCCTGAGACTTGCCCACCAGCACATCTTCCCTCACGCCCACTTTACAGAGTTGAAAAATCATTGTGTAGTTTCTTCCCTTCGCTGAGTGTGGCAGGAATATAGAATTGAGAAGCTGAGCAAGTCACTTTTGAAGGAGGTCAAGTGTAATCAAATAATAGAAAGTGGTATGATGCATTGACTGTTCTTAGTCCTTTGCTCTATGTGTCAAGATTTTTCCCCCCAGCACTTTCTTGGTTTGGTTCTTGGTTAAGAATTAGAAGTGAAAATGAGTGATGAGAGGAAAAGGGCAACTGCTACTTGAGGTCAAGAAAAATATGTCCAGAACTCAGCAGCAGCTCAGATTTTTCTCTCCTTGCCTATAATGTAATGCAATAAAAATGCAAATGTAATGTAAATGACTCACATTGAAGGGAAGAATGAAGAACATTGGAAAACAGAAGATCTAATCTCAATTCCTGTGACAATAATCAAGTCACGTAACTTCTAGAGATCTTGGTTGTCATCTGTAAAAAGAAAAAAGAGTTTTAAATATAGATGAGCTGTAAATTCCTTTCTACTTTTAACATTTCAGTGGTTCTATCAAGGCCTGAGTCAGAGTTACTTGGATGAAGGAGCCTCAGCTTCAAATACTCTAGTCCACTTTCCACTCCCTGCACAGATTTGCACTTTCCTAAATTCATGCTTTTTCCTTTAATTTTCCTTCCATCTGGAATGCTTTCTCTTCTCCTATAAGATTTCAGTTCAACTTTTGAAATTCTTGGTCTTAATGATTGCAGAAATAATTGTGCTCTCCTCTAAATCTCTAAGTATTCATTATCACACCACTCATTCATACGGCACTAAGCATTTATGCACATGAAAACTCTGAAAGAGACATTACAGCAGGCGTGGAGTACAGGATTAATTACTAGAGAAGTGGTGTGGAGCATAGTTCTCAACATGTGGTGGACAAATCATATTGAGTTTCTAAGACTATTCCTCTCTCTCTCACTGATCGGACCCACGCTAGCATGTCATAACACTTCAGGCTGAATATAATTAGTGCATAAATGAATTCAAATACCTACATAGGCCAGAACACACAAAATGAAGCAGTACATTTGTAATAAGATAATGAGTGCAGGAACTCCAGCAAAAGGGAGAGCTTAAGTCTCACTTAAAGGGGACAGCAGTGCCTTGGTTATGAGGGGGTGCAGCACTCTTGTTGCTAGATCTTTGGTACTTTAAGAAAACTATGAAATCTTTGTTCCTGATTTTTAAATGTTAGAAACAAAATCAAACATTTTAAACATTTTGCCTGTTTTACTTAGATGGTGAGTGGTCTTCAGTCTAAGGTGATCTCTTCCTCAACCCAATGCAGTCTGACTTTTCTGGTAAGATTGCTCTCCCAAAAGGTACACCAGATTTGTGACTCTACACCAGCTTTGTGACCCAAGACAAGTAATTTAACTTGTCCAGTTATCAGTTTTTTTTTGCCTATGATATCGACTTCACAGAATGTAAGTAAACAGTAAATGAAAAAACACTGATAAAACACAGTACACAGAAATTAGCACAATGTACTCCATGAATGTTTGCTCCTACTCTGCTTCAACCATGCTGCAATCTAGCTTTCTGCATCAACATGGCATACCTTTCCACTGCTGGGTATATACCCAAAGGAATAGAAAGCATCAAGTCTAAGAGATACCTGAACCTCCATGTTTACTGCAGCTCTATTTACAATAGCCAAGGGTTGGAACCAACCTAAATGTTTATCACCAGATGACTGGATAAGGAAAATGTGCTATGTATACACAATGGAATATTACTCTGCCATAAAAAGAATGAAATATTGCCATTCACAGCAACATGGATGAACTTAGAGAAAATCATATTAAGTGAATTAAGCCAGGCACAGAAAGGGAAGTACGATATGTTCTCATTCATAAGTGGGAGCCAAAATAATAAACATATAAATAAAAGAAAGAAAGAAAGATTCAACAATCATAATAATACATGAACTTTCAAAAGGAGAACTGAGATTACTAGAAGAGAGAAGGATGAGGAGGAGGAAGTGGTAAAGGGCCGCAAATAGCGATAACAGTGTATATAGTTGAATGTAGCAATTATTCTGATTTGAGCATTGCATATTGCACATGAGAATTGATATTCCACTCTGTACCCCACGCACATGTACAATCAACTATGTTACAATAAAAACAAACAAACAAACATGGCATACCTTTAAATACCTTTCTGCCATCTCTCCTTCTGCCTCTGAGTTCTAACTCGTTGGGTAATGTGCCTTCTGAAGTTGTGTGTAAGGTTCTTGATGGTAAAGACTACTTTAGTTTTCCCCCAACATCTTAAAAACTTTTTTATTCTGGCAAATTTCAATCATTTACAAATCTAGAAAGAATAGTATTATGGACCCCCATGTACATACCCCTCCTCAACAGTTTTTAACACATGGCTAATTTTGTTTCATCTGTCCCCTAACTACCCAATACTGGATGATTTTGAAGCCATTTGAAGGCATCATATCATTTCATTTGTGAATACTTCACTATATAAATGGTTTTCTAAGGACTGTGGAGAAACAAAATAGTTTTGTGGAAAGATTCTTAGTGATGATGGGAGGGGATGGGCAAGCAGGATGGAACAGTCTAGTAATATGCATTCCTAAAAGATGACAGTTTTTTTCTTTTCAAGCTTTAAAATTTTAGAAATTCTGTATGAGCCAACACCCTACAGCTTGAACAAAATATATGGACAAGATCTGGTCATAAGGCCATAATTTTGCAGCCTTTGCTATGATTAATAAATAGAGTAAGGGGCAAGCAGGAAGGGATGGACTCATAATAGAGTCAGGTTAAAAGAAGAAAGTCTTTCTCTAATTATCAGGTAAACCTGTGAGTTTAAGATGGTTTTTGCCTTATAGTTCTTGTAATTAGAAGAACATTTCAAAATAGATTTTGCACAAATCTTGGTTAACAATAGAAATGTGACTATTTTTAATTAATCCAAGCTGGCTTCCAACACCAGCATTCCATTACATGTGCTCTTGTTGAGGTTACCAATTTTGCTAAGTCCAACTGAGTTGACCACTTTCTCCTATTTGGTTTCCAGCACACCTTTTTCTCCTACTTTTCTTTCTACTACACTGGCCATATCATTTTACATGTCTTGGCTTTGGTCTTGAACCTATTTTTAAAAAGCACATGCATACTTTTTCTAATTTATTTTATCTAGTTACATGACTTAAGTGCCTTTTAAATACAGATGACTCAAATTTATTTCTAGTCTCTACCTTTCTCTGAAGCTCCAGACTCTTATACAATAATTTCCTACTTAACATTTCCACGTAGATATCTTTAGACATCTTTAGGCATCTGAAACTTACAGGTCCTAAATTCAAACTCATTTCCTATCCCCACACCCACACCTTTTCTTTTTCCTTTTCCTGTCTTTCTCATCTCTATAAGTGGCACCACTATCTACCTAGTTGCTCAAACCCAAAACCTAAGGAAGTCATTCTTTAATTTTTCTTTTCCCAGCCTCATCCAATCCTGTTTGTTTTGTGCACTCTCTTTCCAAATAATACCTTGCGTCTGTCCATTTCTCTCCCTTCCCACCTTACTCTAAGCCACCATCCTTCTGTACTCTGTACTACTAGAATAGCTTTCTAACTGTTTTTTCCCTTCTTGCCTCATCCCCTTTGTCTACTTTTCTAGCCAACATTTATTTCCCCTTCTTCCTTATTAACAGAACCACTACTTAGTTTGAGACACCATTGCTTAAAATGCATGTATCCCAGACTCCCCTACAGTTACAGGTGGCCATCTGACACAGTTACAATAAATAAGACAAGCAATGATAATCTCTGTATGATTTTCCTTCAGTTTTACAAGTGTTATTCTTTTCTGCTTCCCTCTTCCTTTTCCCTCCATAAGTAAGATGAGAGGAAAACAATGAAGACATATGTTGGAACTTAATGCCTTCATCAATGATGTGAGTGACTTCTTTGCTGAATCAAATGATAGTTTTTGAATATTGGGAGACCATTTCCTCATTTTTTGTGCTATGTACAATGTAATGGTTACTAACATAATATACTTTTAAGTTTATTCTGTATTATTAACATTTTCTTCATCACTTTCTTAAATCTAGACAATTGGCAAAATAACAAATTAAGCCTGGATTTGTAGCATTTGCCAATATTTGTGGTCTAAACACTCACACTAATTTCAATCTATCAGTATAAGATCACTGAAGATGTACAGTAGTATGGCATTGCACAATATTTCATATATATGTATATATATGATATAAATAACTTCGGAAGTATAGATAATGTAAAATATAGTAAAATAATTAGAAAATGGTGTTTTGATTATTTGTTGCTTTTGAGGTTAATATAATTTATTTAATTATGATTATATAATTTAATTTTTAATAATGCTTGTGTTTAACAGCCAGCTCACAAAATTCCTGAAGATTTAACAATTGGCTCTTGTGAGCTAACATGAGTCAGCTCCAGTGCTCCACTGATGTTAGAATTTTCTCTGTTCCTGGATTTCACCACACTTGTTCCTGCTTCAGCGCTTTTGCATTTACCCTTCCTCTGCACTTCAGTTCTTCACGAGACTAGATTCTGACCTCAGTTCAAGTGTTGTAGAGAGGCCTTCCCTGACCATTCTAAGAAGCTTTACTGACTCCAGCTCCATCCCATTATTCTCCTTTACTCTCTTCATACAGACTTAGCACTTACTGGTTCTGAAGAAGCATGCATGAATCTGTGGTATTTACTTATTTGAATGGATGATTCATACTTATGGCAAACGATTCAAACAGAGCGAAAATATATCCAGGGGAACTTCCACTTCCAGGAAGGTGGAAGAGATAGACTTTTCCTATTGCAACTAAAAACCTGGGAAAAATACATTAAACAAACACATGTAGATTCTGATAGGTAAATCAGAATCTTCATGTGAAGGCAGAAGAGTTGAGGACTTCAGGATTTGAAGAACAACATGGTGATGAGTTCCCAGGTCTTTCTTTTTGCTTCACACATCCCAGAATGGGTGCTGGAGAAGCCAGCAACCTAAAATTCCTTTAGGCACAGACAAAAAAAGCCCCAGCAAAAGCCTCCCCATTTGAGCCAATTAAGGAGAAAAAGGGAAGTCTAGCAAGACAGAAAACCTTTAGAAAATAACTAATTTACTGCTGCCAAAAACCACAAAAAAAACTGTGGTCCCATTCCCATTTATGCCAGCAATGGCTGAGTGGGAAAATTTGAACATTACCCGATTACAGCTATATCCTCCTGTAGTCTGTCCTCCCTGTAGATAAAATTTGTTATGATATTGAATCATATAATTGCTCCTGCTTCCTTAAACCCTCCTTAAAATTACCCAACAAAAGCCAAATCCTAAATAAATCCTTTCCTGCACACACTTTCTGAGACACTATACAAGTTTCCCATGGTATGCTTTCTCTTCTGCAGCAAAAATTAATAAACCCAACTTGTTCAATTTTGAGTATTTCTGGTGGTCTTTGGCTAAAGAGCATTGACCATATAAAGTAACCCTAACTCTTCTTTATTATTATTATTATTATTTTTTAACTCAAATGATAGTATATTATATACACTGGTCTGTACTTTCATTTCATTTAACAATACATTTCAAACGTATTGCATATTAGTATGTACAGATCTGCCTTATTCCTTTTAACATAATAATTTAATGGTATGAATGTTAATGAACATATTTAACCTGTCTTCTATTCATTGACATTTACCCTTTTTCCAATCTTTTTCTCTTATGAGCTACTTTTCTAGCTGCATGAACAGCTTTGTACATACTTTTTGTACAAATGCAGGTATATATGACAGATAATTTTTGAGAAGTGTAAATGCTGGTTCAAAGGGTATGCATATTTTAAATTTTGATACATACTGTCTCCAAGGCTTTCCCCCCAGAAATGCCCCAAATTACCAAACCATCAACAATGTTTAAGGAAGCTTTGTCCTGCTACACTCTTGACAGTAAATTTAATTACTAAACTTAGAATTTTGAAATCCAGTAGGTGAGACTTTATATCTCATTGTAGTTGAGCATTTACCTTATTTTTGGAGCAGTTGAACAAGTCATATGTTTAAAAAGCTATTTGTAGATCTTTCTATGTGAGCTGTCTTCTCAAATAGTTATAATATAGAAACATACGGTATGATTAACAATATAAGATCTTTGTATCTTATTTTATACAATATCTTATATCCTATTGAATTTTTACTTGCAGGGTTTATTATCCAGCTTGGAAATATATGTATTTATTTCCTTACCCAATCTTATGCAAGCTACTACTGTGAGTCACGGCTTCTTTGATCTACATTCACAAAGTTTACCTCTACTTTAATATTCAAATATTGACTGGTTAAAGTCTCAAACATATTTTTTTCAGTATTTCCTTTCTCTTCTAGTTACCAGTTCTTATATTCTACTCTTGAATAAAAATACTTTTTCTTCTTTTAATTATTATTTTTTTGTTTGTTAATAGTCTGTTGTCTCCCTCTCCCCCTCTGCTTCTCTCACCTCACTCCTTCCTCCCACTCCTCTCTCTTTGTCCTCATATCTAAGCTTTGCCACAGTAATCACTTTATATAATTGGATGCCCCAATTTTAGGAGAAAAGTGAAGAATTTTTCAGAAACATTGTGGTTTATTAAACTAAAGGAACCATTATTTCCCTCCTGCTTTTGATGTTGTCTTGATACTGCATGTAGGTGGCAGCTAAAAATAACCCTATTAATATTCTCCTCTATATGGTATTCACTAGCATGTTTAGTGCCTCATTATTAATGAGAATTCATCAAAAAATATTGCAAAATTCTTTGCTTCTGATTGTTGTACTAAGAATACCATTTGAGTTTCAAAGACAGCCTATGAATCTACAAATATTAATTTCTAAATACAACTTGCTTGATTTTAAGAAATATAAAGCCAGACAATTAAGAGAGATTATAAAACTTATTTTTCTTTAGCCAAGGCTCACTAAAGCAGATTCTAGATCAATGCTAGAAACTAAATATTCTGATTTGAAGAGTTTGTTTGAGATTAAGAAGTCATTTTTAGTTTTATGCAATGCTTCATAGGGAAGCTTTCAATCCACCAAAATAATGCAAAGCCTAGATGGCTCACTTTTGAGTTGAAAACTGCCTATTAATAAGGATTTATAGGTTCTACTTCATTTTTATTACATTTTCCAGCATATTCTAGAGTCTTTTGTTCTTTCACATCATACTAGAGTCTACCGGCACTTAGTGTTGGAAACCAGAGGTGTGGATAATCCTAGACCTAAATGTGACTAGCTATGTTGCTGTTCTGGGCATGAGAGGCCCCTGCTCAGGGCTCCATGCTTGTGAACCTATTCTGGCCCTTCTTCAGCTGTGTGCCTCTACATGAGGTGAGGAGTCTCAGGGGCCTACGGAGATATGCCCACCCAAAGCCCACATTCCCCACTTCTGGACAAAGTTCCAAGTACCTGGAACCCCAGAATTCCCTCCCCACATGGATCTGAGCCTCCCTCTAGGGCTTTTGTATGCAAAGACCATGCCATAGATGCATACAACCCTATGCCCAAGAGTGCCCAAACGTTCCAGGGGTGTGAATGGAGCTTGGGTTTGCAGGCTGGTGTATCTGCACACATACCCTGGAGGCCCTTCATAGTGTGGGACAGAGGAGGAAGAAGGGAAAGAAGGCAGGGTTGGTCTGCCTCTTCCTGCATCACGAGGATTCAGTGTAGAATTCCAAGAACTCTGAGAATTCTAACTTCAAAGCTGGGCTTTAGGTTATTATAAGCTATATTTGGCAAAGGAGAAAGATAAAACATATTCCACAGTTTGCTAGCTTGATTTATAACTTTTAAATATTTGGCCATAAGATATTTCAGCCCTCGTTTGCACCAGCCCCTGCAAATGTTAGAGAAGTGCTTTGTGACTGGGCTCCTTTTCCTCTGCTGGGATTTTATCCTGACTCCAGATTATTCATTGTTTTCACCAAACTATTTGTGGGGTAATTTTCAACAACCTCTGTTCCTTTTTAAAGTGGAACTAGAATTTACTGCTTGCCTTATATGGATACTTTATATAGAACATTACATCATCAAAGCAACTCTGTGAGGTGAGTATAATTCCCATCACAGGGATGGGGAAACAAAAAGTAAAGTTACTAGCCCAGGATTTCACAGCCAATGAGAAAGCTGACTGGCTCACCACCTCCTGACTTTTAGTGGATGTCCTCACTTCCTATTTTACTAAGAAGGTTGAAGCCAGGTACAAAGTCCACAAATTATCTTCTAATTCACAGTCTCCTAATTTCTTTACCCTATGTCTCTTTCTTTGCTCTAGTTTATGGAGTAGATATCTTCCTTCTCTCTATTTAGATAACTCTTTGATTTTTGATTCAAAGACATCTAGCCTTATCAACTTTCTCTTCTCCTCCCCTACTCTCATCTTTAACTGGTACCTCTCCACTGGCTTCTCCTCCCCTGATAAAGCATTCCCTATTCTTGTGGAGTACACTAACATTTATAAAGCAAATGTATTTCACAGGGCCTAGGTTCCAAAGCCCTGCAGTTTCAGGTTTAGCCTAACTTCTTAAAATTACATATAGAAATGTTAACCTTGCAAAAGACAGGAAAATTTCCCCAGGCTAAAGCTTCTGATTAGATACAGAATTGTAACACAGCAAAATTGCTGGCTCAAAGGGTATATGTCCTTGGTTCAGGTTAACCTTACTTAATTGTTATGTAAATGTGCTAAGGAAATTGCTGTAGGGAAAGAAAATGTTTGCTAAGAACAAGCTTTTGTTGGTGGATAGACTTAACCTTTTGCAAATTGCATTATGGAATGCCACTTTGTTATTTCACTGATGTTACCAGCTTCTATTGTTAAAATATATTTAGCTATAACCCCACCTATGTTCTTTTTCTGTAACTTTCTGGCCTGGAGAATAAATATTGAGACGGAACTGCCAGCTCAGTGTTAATTTCTCAAAGGAGGAATGCCTTTCTCTTGAGGGTTCCAGGAAGTTAACCCCTTCGGTATGTCTCACTGCTCAGAGGAAATGGGCTTTGAGTAATCTTTTGCGTCTCCATCACCCAGGGCAGGGGGGTGGCAAATCCGTGTGAGGACAAAGAGAGTGCAACATATTCTAAAGGAATTTTAAAAAAGAACTTTTTTGACTCGTTGATACCTTTATTACTTCCTTAATTTTCTCCTCCTCTAGTCAAATTTAGTGAAAGTGAAGTTAATTTTTACTGTTTCATTATTCCTTAACCCTTTATAATCTAGACTATTTTCTCTAATTCTACAAAAATTGGAACCCAAGGCCCCATGACAAAGTAATATTTTTTGATGGATAACATATCCAGTAAAATGAATAAAGTACTCTGATACTAAGTCAACAGTTAGATTTTTGCATGTTTATACACTTAGGTAACCACCATGCAGATCAAGGCACAGAGCATTTTAAACATCCTGTAAAGTTTCTTTGCATTTCTTTTTAGTAAGAAATACCATCACTATTATCTCCATTCCTGCCTACCCAGAGGTAACTAATGTCCTGATTTCTATAAACTTTGATTAGTTGTTCTTGTCGTTGAACTTTACATAAATAAAATCATATACTATGTACTCATTTGCATGTAGTCTTTTATATCTGACTTAGTTCACTCAAAATAATATCCATGAGTATCAGCCTTGTTGTAGACTGTACCAGTAGGTTTTCTATCTTTTATCACTGGTAGTATTACTTTGTATGAATATACCACAATTTGTTTGTCATTAATGGATCTGTTAATGGACATTTGGGTTGTTCCTACTTTGAGATTATTATGAATGAAGCTGCAATGAACAGTCTTATGAAAGTTTTTTGGGGGGACAAACCACTTCTCTTGAGTATATACCTAGGAGTGAAGTTGCTGTGTCATACAGTAAGTGAATGTTTAACATTAGTAGAGATATAATCTTACAAAATGGTGTATCATTTTACATTCATACCAGCAATGTTTGAGAGTTGATCCACATTCTTACCGCCATTTGATATTGTTAGTCTATGTAAAAAATTTATTTTTTAGCCATTTTGGTGCATGTGTAACAATATTCATTCCAGTCTTAACTTGTATTTTCCTGATAACTAATGATGTTGATCACTTTTTCATATGTTCATTGGCCATTTAGATATGCACTTTTGCAAGGAGCCTATTCAAATCTTTTCCCATTTTTATTGAATTTTTAGTCTTTTTGTTATTGATTTGTAGTGCTTTGTCACATATACGTACTGTAAATCTTAGTCTGTGACTTGCATTTTATACTTTTCTAATGATGTTGTTAATGAGCAGAAATTTTAAATCTTGATGATATCAACTTTACCAATTTTAACCTTATGACTGGTGCTTTTTAAATCCCGTTTAAGAAATCTTCTTTGCCCAAGTCATGAAGATATTTTGGGTTTTTTTTAAAGGAGCTTTACAGCTTTTTCTTTCACAGAGAGGCCTATGATCCATCTGAAGTTAATTTATGTATGGTAAGAGGTCGGAATCAAGGTTCATTTCTTTTTTATGTGATATCTGGTTGCCGTAGCACCATTTGTCGCAAGGTCTTCTTTTTCTCACTGTATTGGTGTCTTTGTAGTGAATCAACTGATTGTATAAGTAGTTCTACACTCTATTGATATATTTTTCTCTTCTTGCTCCAGTGCCGTACTCCCTTGATTTTTGTAACCTCTAACTTTGAAAAGCAGAAGACTTTTTTTAGTCCTAACTTCTGCTCATCTTCTGTGCACTACTTCTATTTGCCAACTACTCACATTCTTTGTGGGAAAAACATAGGCACTGGAGTCCGGCTTGTGTTTAAAAATGTAGCTCCCTGACCACACGATGGTGGTTTGAAAACAAAGGCAAGTGTGAGAAAAAAGTATACAAAACTTGAAAATAAGGCCAAAGGTTGACCGTATTCATACTGGAGCATTGCTTAATACATCTACCCAATGATTATTTAATTCTCTAAGAGATATACCTCTGTTTGATTTGTTATTTGCTGTTGATTAGGGCTAAGACTGTGTAAAATGTTAACTTGAAGATTTGTGCCCTATAGAAATGCAAATAATTTTTGTCTAGTAGAGAATGTAAGTCCAATGGCTACAGTTTTTTTTGACCTATAGGACATTAAGTTGTGGGACATTGTAACTTAGCAGACTTTTTTCAGCATACCTTTTGTGACTGGCTATGTACACAGTACTCAGTTTCTTTAATTTTTCTGCAAACCAGTTTTACCATCTTGCTGGTTTCCTCATTTAAAGAGTTAAATAGGTCTTGAGAACATATTCATTCTATATTTGTATGATAGTCATATCTTTAAATTTTAAAAAATATACTTTGACAATAGTGAGGAGTTAAATGTTATTCCAGGGAGTTACATGAACTGGGTGACCGGTGATGTCATTATCCAAGATAGAGAATACCTAGAAACGATTTTTTTTTTTTTTTTGCTTTCTAATTTTCTTTTTATTATTTTTTTACATCCTATGATGTTGTTGTGGAGAAGTTGGGAAGGAGGGGGAGAAGGGAAAGGGGAAGAAAATGGGATGGAAGAAGGAGGAAGGAGGAGGGGCAGGATTGAGGCCTGTGGTACCCACAGGGGAGAACAGGGGGCTTCCAGCAGTGGCTTGGTCATTGCCAGGCTAGGTACAGATATCAGGGGGGTGTGGAAAAGTCCTTGTTCCCCATCACCCGAGCTTGAGAACCCAGGGCCCTTCTTGCTGCAGCTTGGTGGTTATTACTGGGCTGGTTGCATGTGTCGGGGGACTGTGGCCAAGGCCCGAGGCCCCCACCCTTAGGACTGGTTGAGGATGTCAGGGGGCATGGCTGAGGCCCCTGGCCTTCTCCCCTGTCTGGCTTGGTAGCCCAGGGGACTTTCAGTCTTTCTGGGTGTTATAGGTATTTTTTGGTGAAACAAGACCTTTACTAGTTAATATCAAACTTTGTCTCTGGTTGTGGGTACTTTGTTTTTCCTTTCAGTTCTGTGTTGTATTATTTGCTGTTCCCACCACTTAAACTCTGCACTGAAACTAATTTGCTGTCATTTGCTTATTTCTAAAATGGGGGAACTTCCTGTGGAGACTAGTACTTGAGCTCTGTGATTGAGCTAAATTGCTGCTTTGCTGCCGATTTCCTAGGGAAGGCTTTTTGTGTAGCTCAGGTTTTTATGGTTGACTTTATAGGCACTTCCGGCTCTTGAGAGATCTGGTGCACCTGGGTTGTGTAGAAACTCTGGTCTGGGCCTGAGTCTTTTCATTAAACTGCACCCCATGCAGTTCTATATTCCTGACCAGTCTCCTCTGAGCGGTCCTAAGCTGATTGGGGGGCAGATCAGCTGTCCTTGCTGAGCCCCAGTGTTCTCCTGGTGGGTCCATCTCCCCCACCGCCTGTGCTGCAAGCACTTCCCATGCGATGGGCCATGCCCCAGTCCCTTGTGATGACTCACCAGCCTCTGAGTTGTTCCTTTTTTTCAGTTGTTGTGGCTCCTCGCTCCTATGTGGGTCCATGGGAACCCTATTAGTGGTATTGCTGTTCTGGGGCCCACCAAGACCCTCTTTTTCCCTTGCCACCTCTAAGCAACTCCATCTGAAGGGTACGGCTGCAGCTTTTGCCAGCTCCTGCTCTGTGTACTCAGCAGCTCCAGCTGGGGCTCACAATGGTAGGAGCTATTTTTTCTCTCTCTCACAGTGGCTTCTCCTGCCTTCATGTACTCTGTAGGTCCCTCCTCCTTTCCCCCTGAGCTCTACTGGCCCCGGCTTGGCTGTCGTTGCTTTTTTACAGTTGTAAAATTGGTTGATTTGTGAGAGAGAGTGACACTGCGGACCATCTATTCCACCATCTTGACCGGCTTTATAATTTTCTAATTTTAGAAGCAGCTTCTAATTTTCTGCTACCTGACTTTCCTGCTATAGCCTGGCTTCTTTTGAAGGTGATCACTACCCTGAGAGCCCTGATTCCTTTCAGATTTGCTGCTTAAACCACCCCCCATCCCCCCAACCCTGCCCCAACGACAACAACAATGACAACAAATCTGTAAGCATATGGGAAGAATCTCTTCAGGCTGAGTAGAAGACTGCTTTCTCCCTAGGGACCACACTAGGCCTGCTGCCAAGGTGACTGGAGTGCTATGTGCTCTGTGGGCTAACCTTGGATGACGTGGATGCTTCTGAAGTAGTAGTCAAGAGGGGGCTCCTGCACTGAAGTCTTCATATAGTCCTGTTTGCTCATAGTTCAGGCCATCATTCATCAGGTGCAAGCTGGAGTCCTGGTTCAGCCTGTCACTGATGCCTGAAACTCCACCATTAGAGAGTCATTCCTTTGGGTTCAGGGATTGTTCCCTGTTAAAATGGAAATATCCCCTGCAGTCGCTTCCCCTCCACCCTCTGCGTCCCACTACCTCAGGGTTACTCAACACAACTCCATGGCAACTCCCTTCCCATAAAAAGGATTTTAGAAGAAGGTAATAATTTTTGTTTTGGCCTATCAAGGTGGGAATGCATGGCCCACAGATGGAAATCTAGGTTTAAAAAGTGAGAATAGAGGACTAGAGGTAAAAAAGTTGAGAAAATTTGGAGCATCAGTATGTAGGTGAAATTTAGGAGGCAAGAGCGACTAGGGATAGCATGAAAGTATTAAAGACATAATTCTGAAGAAAATAAAAATTTATGGAATGGGTGAAAAAAAAAAAAGCCATCAAAGGAAACTAGGAAGGAGTAGGGAGCCTTGAGAGCAATTTCAAGAAGTGGGTGCTTAATGTGCAGATGTGATCCAGGGGGCAACCAGGATGGGAACTGAAATGAAGCAATTGAACTTAGCAATCAACAAGCCTTTGGTAGCCTAGTAAAAGCATTTTCAGTAGAGACATAAGGATGTAAGTCTGATTTGCTGTGGGTTGGGAGAAAATGAGATTTGAGGAAATGGATGCTGTAAATATAGACTAATGTTTCAGGAAGTTTGAATCTAAAACCTAAATCAGATTTATAATAATTTACTGCTTAAAACCTGCTGACAGATTTCCATTACACTTGGAATAAAATTCACCTCCTCAGCATGATCTTTTAGGCTCCGTATGATTAGGAATCTGTTTATCAGTCTGACTTCTTGTGCCATTCTGCCACTCTCATTGTGCTTCAAACTTATTTAATTCTTTCTTTTTGTCAAGTATACCACCTTTCCCCCCCTATTTTAGGGCCTCTGCCTTTGCCGTTTTCTCTTCTTGGTATGTTCTCCTTCCAGATCTATGCAAGGCTGGTGGGATAGCAACGAGGAGTGCTGCTCAGATTTCCCTTTAAGAAAACCTGCTGTGAGGAGCAGAGTTAACACCCTCCAGTGGCCAAGCCTTCAGATCCATCTCAGCATTGACTTAACCCTGGCTGCACCCAACCAATGACTGAGCGAGGTCATTGGGGATGTTTATTAGGGATACACTGACCAATGAAGGACTCCTCTAAAGGGCAGGTTTTGCTTTGGGGCTTCTTGTTGGCCTGACTGAGACTTTCTCACAACTGCACTGCCCTCTGAAGCTCTTCCTATCCAATCCTTCCTTCCTGCCCTTCCCGTTTGTCAGAACTGCGTTGTAGTCTCCTGCCTTCTGCTTGACACAGCTTTACCCTTCACAGGTGTTTCCTAGTCTCTTTTACAATGAATCCTGTCTTCTTGTCCAGACCTCAGAGGACTGGAGTAGCTGGCAATCGTTTAATAACTCAGCTCAGATGTCACTTTCTCAGAGACCTTTCCAAATCTGTAGTACTCAGCCCTTTCTCTGTGTTTTCTTTATAAAATTTATCATTGTACCTTTTAATTCTTAAACTGTTTTTTGTATGCTGTCTCTTTTAAAGTAAATTACAGACATTTTGAACATTTCACTTCTAAACACTTCGGTTTGCATCTCTCAAAACGGGAACATTTCTATACATGGACAAAATATTATTAGAATGCCTGACAAAATTAATAGTAATTTCTTTATAGCATCTAATTCACATTCAAATTTCCTCAGTTGTCTCCATATGCCTTTTGCAGCTGCTCTTTCCAAACCAGTATCTAATCCATGGCAAGGCATTTAATCTGGTTGCAATATTCTTTAAATCCCTTTTAATCTAGGTCAGTGCCTTTTTCATGTACTTGCTTGTTGGCCGTACATGGCCATAAAAATGTTCTACTTTCTGGATTTGTCTGATTGTCTCCTTACAATGTCTTTTTTTTTTTTTGAAGTAGTTCTTCTATTTCCTATATTTTTATCATTCCAAACTGAAATTCTGTACCCATTAAGCAATAATTCCCCATTCCCCGCTCCTCCCAATCCCTAATAACCATCGTTCTATTTTTTGTCTCTATGAATTTGTATATTCTAGGTACTTCATGTAAGTGGAACCATACAATATTTGTCCTTTTGTGTCTTACTTATTCTACTTAGCATGCTTTCAAGGTTCATCCATGTTGTAGTATGTGTCAGTATTTCATTTCTTTTTAAAGCTGAGTAATATTCCATTGTATATATATGCCATATTTTGTTTATTCATCTGTCAATGAACATTTGGGCTGTTTCTACCTTTTGGCTATTCTGAATAATGCTGCTACAAACATGAGTGAACAATATCTGCGTGAGTCCCTGCTTTCATTTCTTTTGGATATATACCCAGAAGTGAAATTGCTGGATCATATAGATCACATTTTTTTTTTTTGTTGAGAAACAATCATATTGTTTTCTATAGCAGCTGTACCATTTCACATTCCCACCTGCAATGAGCAGGTTTCCAATTTCTCCATGTCCTCGCTAGCACTTGTTATTTTCTGTTCTTGTTTATTTTTATACTAGCCACTCTAATGGATGTAAAGTGGTATATCATTGTGGTTTTAGATTGCATTTCCCTGATTATTAGTGATGTTGAGCATCTTTTTATGCCCTTTTTGGTCATTTGTATATATTCTTTGGAGAAATGTCTATTCAAGTCTTTTGCCTGTTTTTAAATTGGGTTGTTTGTTTTTTGCTGTTCAGTTACAGGAGTTCTTTACACATTCTGGATATTAATTCCTTATCAGATATATGATTTGCAAACACCCAGGGCTCTCCTGCCAGAATGAGGGGTTTGTCATGGTCCTTGACCACAGTGCCCCCTTCTCCCACCATATTCCCCTCCCCTATCCCTACCCCCCCCCATTTGCTCCACCACATCTTAGAATGTAAAAAAATAATTATAATAATAAATATATTAAAAAATAAAATGGAAGCCTTAGCCAACTGTATGGGGAGCTATAGAGTTGGAGAGGCTGTTCAGCGTTCCCCTGAATTGAGGCAAGGGGCCAGGCTTTTCTCTATATTGACCAGTGACTGGATACATTCAAAGCAGAGGGTTAGAAATCTTGATTCTCATTTGATTTTTAGAATATGGTTTTTAGGTAAATACATGTATGGGGCAGAAGTCCTTCGACTAGGAGGCAATGGCCTACAGATAGCGTGGCAACAGTCCATCTAATCAACTCTAATCACTGCTTAGGTATGGAATTATATACTTTAATGATTTTAGAGCTGACAGGTGCTTGTCATACTGATCCTGTTAAGAGATTTTAAGAATTACTGAAGGGAAAGATGTGAAAAAATGTTTGCTAGGGGCAGGCTGTCTGTTGGGGGAAACTTTAGAGATAATTATAATTAGATTTTATCATAAGAGTGCAACGTTTGCTTATATAATTTAAGGAGAGGTTATACTTTAGATAATGACTACAGTTTGACTAACTTAGCTTTTCACTAATTGTACTTTGGGATGTCACATTGTTGATTTTGCTGATGTTACTAGTTTCCGTTGTTTAGCTACAGATAACTTTTGTAACACTGCTCATGTCTTGTGTCCTTTTGTAATGATTGAATCAACTGATTTTTCTTATGAAACTTCCTTGTCTTTACAATAAAAAACAGAAGCTAACTTTGAATCGGGGCTGTACCCAGTTTTCTCCTCCTAATAGAGGAGTTGCTGAGGTGCAGTCCCTTTGGGCTTCTCATCACATTCATGGTGCTTTGCGTAATCCTTTTTCGCGTCTCCATTACCCAGAGAAGTGTAACACATTCTGTCCCTAGGGAGGGTGTGTAATCTTGCACAAGGCACCTACCTTTGGTGGAGAGCAATTTCTCAGGAGGAACTGAGCTGTGAATTTTTTCCTAAAAGCTGGGGGAATAAGTTCCTTGGTTCTGAAGAGAGGAAGGTGGAGGTACTCCACAGCATTCTCTACAGCCTGATAGTGCACTATTGTAGTTTACATAATTTTTAAGCTGTGATATTATTAAATTTTGTTAATTTTTTCAAAGATTTTCTAATTACTTCTTTTCTTTTACGGTGAAGAAATAAATAATTTCTTCACCATGTCACTGAATGCATTCACCTTCTCTTTATCTATTTCTATCTATTGCTTGGAATCCATTCAATTTTTCTTCCTGAGAACATTCTTCTAGGTGTCCATCAATTTATTTTAGGCCAGTTGATTTCTAAGTGTCTTGTATCTCCCTCTTTCTCTTTTCATTGACTTATGAGGTATATTAGTTATCTATTGTTGCTATAATAAACCACACAAGTTTAGTGGCTTGAAACAAAACCCACTTATTATGTCATAGTTCAATAAGTCAGAAGTCTGGGGACAGGGTGCTCCACTGAGTCACCTGCTTAGAGTGTCACAAGGCCTACACAAGGTATTAGCAAGGCTGTGCTTCTTTCTGCAGGATCTGGGGATGAATCTGCTTTCCATCTTATTCAGGTTTGACACAATTCTGTTCCATGCTTTTGTAGAAATGAGGACCCCATTTTCTTGCTGGCTGTTGGCTGGGAGGGATCATCTTAACTTTTAGAAGCAGCCCACATTCCTCAACTCATGACCTCATTTCTTCATTTTCAAAGCCAACAATGGTGGATTGAGTCCTCATACTCCAAATCTCTCTGATCTCTCTCCATTTCTCTTGCCCCTAAGTAGAGAAAGTTCTCTTGTTTTTAGGGCTCATGTGATTAGATTGGGCTCACTGGATTATCCAGGATAATGTCCCTATTATAAGGTTGGCAATCTTAATTACACCTGTAAAGTTCTTTTTGCCATGCAACACCTTTGGCAGGCCATTCTGCCACAGACTTGTATTTTACATCTACCTTACTTTTGGATTTCACTCTTATTTTTCCGGAGTACATCTCTCAGAAAGAAAACATGATGATTGAACTTTTTGAAATCTTTATTATGTTCTCACACTTGATTTTTGTCTTCACAGAAAATATGAGGATACATCAAAAAGTTCATGGAAAAACAGAATTAAAAGAGAATACAAATCCTTTCATGAACTTTTTAAACACCCTTCATTGAATTCTAAGTTCAAAATAATTTCCACTTACAATTTTGAAGGTGTTGTCCCGTGGTATCTAATGTTTCTGATGAGAAATCTGATGCTAGATCATAGGAGGTTGGATTTTTCTCTTGAAATTTTTAGACCTTTTCTTTCATTTTCAATGCTCTGAAATGTCTCATTGATGCCCATAGGTGTGGTTCTTTTACATTTATTTTGCTCAGCACTAGGTGTGTCCTATTGATCTGCAGATGTGCATTAATCTTCAGAAGTTTCTCTTCAATTATTTCTTTGATAATTTTCTCTCCTTTGTCCATTTATTACTTTCTTTTTCTGAAATTGTTATTAGTCATGTCATGGATTAATCCTCCATATTTTTTAAAACCTTTTTTTTACATGTTTTTATTTGAATACCACGTTTTGGGATTTTTCTTGATTCAATCACCTTACCATTCTATAAAGTTTTAATATCTGTAATATATGTATTTTCAACAGTCTTTTCTTGTTCTCTGAATGTTTGTTTTTCAGAATATCTTGTTCTCTGTTACAATATTTTCTTGACTACCTCTTCAAAAGCTTATTATTTTTTTGGTTTCCAAGCTGACTCGGAGTCAGATTTCTTCCTATCTCTAATGGTTTTTGATTCTTCATTCATTTTTAAGAGTGGAGTTCTAGATAGATGTGAAGAGAGAGAATACTGGGGAGGGGAATCTGGAGGAACTCAGTGCAGTGATTTCCTAAATAGCTTTCAAATTGTCATTTTGTATTTAGCTGCCTTTTTATTTCCACCCTCTACTATAGCAGACCCCTATGCCTGGGGGTTCTCTGGGAATCTGCCAGGCAGATTAACTCTGAAGCTTTGGTCACCTCCCGCCAATTCTGGAATGCCACTTTGAAGATCTGTCTCATTTCTCAACAGGTTTCCATATTTCTTTTGATCGTTCAGATATTTTTGAAATACCTAGTCTGCTAATGGTCCCTCTCCAGGTCACTTCAGTATTAAAAATTAATTTCTGAACACTTGTTTTATTAAGGTTTTAGGAGGGATACTAAACAAATACTAATGTTACTACTTTCTTAAAGCAGAAGTTTTTATTTACTTTTAGCTCTGTCTCTGGACTTTCTATCCTGATTACTATAGCACAAAATACATTTTAATATACTATAGGACAATTTTTATATCGTTATTCTTTCTCACAACTTTGTAAGTTATTTTATGCAGTTATCCTTGACATGATCTTTAGAATAATTTTGTTAAATTCAAAAAAAAGTGAGATTTTAATTTTGAATTGAATTGAATTTACACATGAATTTAGAATATGTGTTAGTCAGTTTTTGTGTTGTTATAACAGAACACCTGAGTCTGGGTAATTTACAAAGACAAGAGGTTTATCTGGTTCAACATTCTGGGACAGCTGCATCTGGCACAGGCCTCAGGCTGCTTCTTACTCATGGCGGAAAGTGGCAGGCAGCAGGAGGGTAAAAGATCACATGGTGAGAGGAAGCAAAAGAGAAAAAGAGAGGGGAGGTGCCAGGCTCTTTTTAACAACGAGCTCTCATCAGGAACTAATAGAGTGAGGATTCACTCACATACATCCCCAACCCCAGGGACGGCATTAATGTATTCATGAGGGAGCTGCCACCAATACCCAAACATCTTCCAACACTCCTTCATTAGGAATAGGAATCAGACTGTAACATTAGCTTTGGTGGGGGTGAGGTGGGTGGGGAGGAGGCAACACATCCAAAGTATATCAGAATATAGTCAACATTTTTACAATACTGAATCTTCCCATCTAGCATACCATCTCTATCAACTTATTGAAATCTTGTGTCCTTTAGTAGAATTTTGAGATTTTCTACCTACTGATTGTACAGATTTCCTGTTAAATTTTGTTTTAAAATTTATTTCATATTGCTATTATTAATCATTGTATTATATTTTGTAAATGTTCATTAATTTTGCAAATTTGTCTGATAATCAACTACTCTACTGCATTCGCTTATTAGTCCAATAGTTTCTTTGCTACTCTTGGATTTTTCCGAGTAATCATATCATCCACATGCTATTTATTTTATTTTCTATTGAAACATAATGATTATACATATTTGTGGGGTACAGAGTTGAATATTAATACTTGTGTATAATGTGTGATAATCAAATCAGGGTAACTAGTATATTCATCATCACAAAATGTAATAATTCTTTGTAATCCTTTACCAATTTCTTGCTAACCTCCCTCCCTCTTTCCCAACTCTAGTAACTACAGTTCTGTTCTCTCCTTTTGAAAGTTCAACATATTATTGTAATTGTTGTTATCTTTCTTTCTTATTTATTTTTTAGTTTCCACTTATGGCTGAGGACATGCAGTATTTCTCTTTCTGTGCCTGGCTGGTTTCACTTATAATTTTCTCCAAGCTCATCCATGTTGCTGTGAATGGCAGAATTTCATTATTTTTTATGGCTGAGTAGTAGTCCATTGTGTATATATACTACATTTTCCTTATCCAGTCATCCTTTGATGGGCATTTAAGTTTGTTTCATCTCTTGGCTATTGTAAATAGAGCCGCAATAAACACGGGAGTGCAGGTGTCCCTTTGACATGATGATTTCCATTCCTTTGGGTATATACCCAGCAGTATGGCAAGTTCTAGCTATAGTTGAGAAACCTCCATACTGTTTTCCATAATGGCTGCACTAATTTTCAGTCTTACCACTAATATAGGAGGGTTCACCTTTCTCTCCATCCTTGCCAGCATTTGTTATTGTCTTTTTGATAATAGCTAGTCACTGGGGTGACACGATATATCAGTGTGGTTTTGATTTGCATTCACCTGGTGCTTAGTGATGTTGAGCATTTTTTTTTCATGTATCTGTTGGCCATTTGTATGTTTTCCTTTGATAAATGCCTAGTCAGCTCCTTTGCTCATTTTTAAAATTGGGTTTACTTGTGTTTTCACTAAGTATTTGAGTTCTTTGTATATTCAGGATATTAATCCCTTATCAGATGCAAAATTTACAAATATTTTCTCCCATTCTGTAGGTTGTCTTTCCACTGTTAATTGTTTTCTTTGCCATGCATAAGTTTTTTAGTTTGATATAATACCACTGTTTATTTATTTATTTTTTTGCCTGTGCTTTTTGGGATCACACAGTTTTCCAGCTAGAGATTTTTCTCAGCCTCCCTTGCAGCCAAGAGTGGTCATGTCAATAGTTCTTACTAATTAAATATGAACAGAAGTGATGTATATAACTTCCCTGTCATCCCCTTAAAAGCATGTCTTGTCAAAAACATTTTAGTTCAACATTTAAAAATCTAATTTCCTGAAGTATTTGCCCACAAAACTCATTCTTCACTAAATGACCACAAACATCTCACAAAATTCTAGTGTTTCAGGGACCAGGTTTGAGAAACACCAGTTTTTCGTTTTAAGTATGTTGTTTATGTTAAAAAAAAAAAAAAAGTACTTTGTATACCTGCTTTATTAATATATGCCTTATGAAGAAGGGGTACTGAATATTATCCAGTGCCTTTTAGACACTGAGATGATCTCTGTAACCTAGAATTGTGATTATTTAAAAGATTTATATTTTGAATTATTTTTGCATTTAGAAAATAAACTTTATTTGGTTATAGTAAAACGTTCCTTTAAAACAGTACCAAATTAATTTTGTTAACATCTAGTATTTTTGCACATACATTCACAAATAAACATTAAATATGAGCCAGGCACTGGGGATACAAAGACAAGCAACATGCCTAGACTCCATCATCGAGTGATTTTAAATGTTTTTTAGGATGCTGAGAGTTGTGCCAGCTTCAAAATTAAGCAAATAAGCTCTTCATCATTTTCTATGCTTTGAGTTTAAAGCACAGGAATTAGCTGTTCAAGAATTTTAAAAACTCATCCACAAATCTAAGTGGGCTGGATGCTTTTTATTTGGGGGTACAGAATTTAGGCATCTTTTCTTTTCAGTCCTGCCTATATTGACCTAATTCAGTTTTCTATCTTTTTTGAGTTATCTTTGTTTTCATTGAAAAGTGACTATTTCATTTTGGTATTAATATTTATTGGCAGCATGCAGTTGTCTAAAGTATTTTAATAATTTCTAAACCTCTCTTTAAAAATACCAGCCTTATTTGTGGCACTATTCCCTTTCTTGTTACACTTCCCATAAATCTGTGAACTTTTTTTGGAATTGCCAGCTTAATATTGTGAGAATAGTGTTTTTAACCAGTTCATTAATTTTATCAATTTCCGTTAAAAATTTTTTTCTAATTATTTTGCTTTTTTTTACCTTCAGTAATTTCTTCGTCATAATTTTAAATTACTTTTTCATTTCTAACATCTTCAAATAAATGCTTGGTTTATTTTCATACTTATTTAATTAAAATAATTTTCTTCTATAGTCTATATCTAAAAATTTTAATGTATAGTTTTTTCAATGCCATTACTGTCTAGTGTGTAACTGCAATTTTACCTTCCTTTTAGACTCTAAAAGGATTTACAAAGGTGATTTACAAAGGTACTTTAAAATTTAAAGTTCCCTACTTTTTTTGGGGGGGGGGGAGGATAATATCCTTTAGCTATTTCTTTATTCTGTCATACTATCTTTATTCTTTTTACTTTATCATACTATGTTTACTTGTCCAAATTTAACTCATCCTCCTAGGACCAACATATATGTCATCTTCAAGAAACCTTCTACCTTGCTGTTTTCTCTCCCTTCTCTAAACCTTTGTATACATACCTTATACATGCAGTGTTTATACACCCTCTCCCTTCCCTTCAATTCCCACCTTGAGGCCATTCGATTCACATTTATGAGATTTGCAGCTTAGCTCAGTACTTTTGAGTTTTCATAGCAAGATTTCATTCAATGTAGCAAATATTCATTGAGAACTTATGCATTAGACATTTTATTAGGCCCAAGGAATAGCGTTAAATGGAATATACAATCCTGGCCTTCAAGAAATTCAGTCTAAAAGGTGGGACGAGTAAACATACTGAATATTCAAGTGAGCTTCAGGAGACTTGGTTTGGTAGTGAAGACAATATCGTGTATAAACAGCTCACAGAACTGGAAAATAAGAGACAGAAGCGAACAAATCCGTTCCAAACAGTTCAAAGGAAGAAAAGGAGAGGGAAGGACGGCTTCGGTACAGCTTCACCGTAAATAGCCTAATAATCCAACCCAATGAAAATCCAAACCGTCCAGGGTTGGGGGCGCGTGGGGGGGATGCAGACTCACACCTGCTGGGATTAGAAAGAAGAAAAGGGGATTTAAATCAGCGTTTTAAACAAATCCCCCAGGTACACAGGCCGTTTAAAATTTTAGAACAGAGCGGAGACAAGTTTCACAGACATCCCTCCCAAGCTATTCTCTCCTTTTAGCCGGATGACAGCCTGCCGCGTGGCTCTTCCCTCACCACCCTCGGACACGTCCGCCGAGTCTCCGGACACTTGCCCAACCGCCGCAGGACTCCAGAGGGAGGCGCAGCGCAGGGACGCTGACGCCAGCCCCGCAAAGGATTCTGGGAAAAAGCATGTGGCCAACCTAAAAGCAGGAGAGGAGGGTAGAAAGGTTTCTTTGATTGACGGGAAATCTGCCCAATGAACACAGAGGACTAGTGAAATTCCGCCCTAAAGGGCAGAACATTAGATATTTTCAACCAATCCAGCTCAGAAGTGTCTATCCTGTGGGAGGTCCTTGGGGCCGCTGAGGTCGTCCCCGACTGTTGAACGGCTTGTGGAAGTCGTGCATCCTTGGGTGGGAGTAAAATCATTCTTGAAAGGAACATCTCTGTCCGAAGAGAAAATGAGTTTAGCTCTGAGGTCGGTAATAAGGAGGCGGCAGTGCTCTCCCTACCCCGAAACGGGACCCTGGGCGGGTGTGTGTGGAAGGGAGGCCGTTTGGGGCCGAGACGAGGAAGAGGATGCAGCTTGGGACGAGGGAAAGGAGCCTGGGGCGGCATGCCTGAGCCCCCCACCCTGGGGCCCCTGGCGTCCTGCAGGGGATGAGCCCAGTACATTTCCTGAGCGCGTGGGGCTTTGGATAGCTTGAAAGCGGAGCTTAGTCGCGAGCGAGGAGGGAGTTGAAGTATCGTGAGGTTTCTACTCACGATGTTTCTGGGAGGAATCAGGCCATGGGGCATCCTTTCATTCTGTTCCTCGTACGTAGTCTACGGCTCCACCTCTCCTGCAGCCTGCTAACGTATTCACTTACGTGTAGTTTTGGAAATAATGCAAAAACTTTTTGCTCTTCTCTCTGGGCCCTACTTTATGGTATAACCGAAGACCCGTTTTGGTGCCTTTAATTAACAGTCTCTCTCGGATTTCTTGTTTCTTGAATTTCGTTACCTTTCATTCAGTTCCAACCTCTAACCCTTTGTCTGTTGCCCCCCTGCCCCGGTCTAGACGTTATACGTTAAAAATATCCATGTAGTTATGCAACTCTAAAAAAGTACCATGTTCTGCCGAAGTATAATCGTGGTACTTTTGGATGGGGTCAGGTATGGGTCGGTTCTGGACTTTTCTTTTCGGAGTCTTGGTGAGGGAATGACTGACACGGAAATGCCCAAGTTTGTGTCAAGTCATGTCTCTTGTGAAAGATTTTCCTCAGCTTTATCATACTGCGCCCGCTGGTCACTTTCTAGTCGTCTCTTAGCCCCCCCCCCTTTATTTTTTGGTGTATTTCAGAGACCAAAACATCTTTCAGATGCAGATAACGTGTTCTAATACCATCAGCTGGTTTTTACATTTAAAGTTTTATGGGATACTTCTGTTTCAAAACTTTTTCCTATATGAAAAATTTTCCCCGCATGAAAATTTGGAGCAGCTCTTAAGGAAGACATTTCTGGCTTTAAAATAATTTTTGCTTTTTATTTTCTTTAAATTTTTCCAGAGTTCATTAGAAGTTTAGCCTATGATTTAAATGTTAAGTGAGACTTATAAGATTCTTCACATTATTATATAGAATTAAGCACAAATATTATGTACTTTTTTGGCGTTTAGTATTAGTAATATGTTTAGACTCTTTAATATTTTGAGTGATTTCTTAGTATCAATGGAAGAAATTACAAATAAAGTGCCAAAATGTTAGAAACATGTCATCTAAAAGTATTTTGAGCCTGTAATGCCAACTACTTTAAAGTTAATTGATAAATTGTATATATTTTTGTAATGATTTTGAGAACTAATTATAAAGAACTATCAAAAGTAAACCAAATATATAGTGATTGTGAATTAAGAATTTTACTTTCATGGGGTTTTTGACAAAAAAGTAACGTTTCTTATTCACAGTTCTTGTTTCTTCCACGCTAACATGAGCAGCAATAAAATACAAAGCTGAGAAGAGGGAAAGTTTCTTCCTCAGTTCTTTTAACCTGTAACAGTCTTCAGTTTTGGGAAGTGCAAATTTATAGCAGTTTGGACCACGGAATAAGTAGGACATTGACTCATAGAGGGAAAATTTCTTTATCGTTCTTCAAAATATTTCTTTTTTGAAAATCGTTCATTGGCTAATTTGCATTAACTATAGAATTAAAGTGGACTAAAGACTTTTTTCTTTCCATTTCATAGAAGCGAGCTTGTAGTAGACAAAACAAAGAGGAAAAAAAGAAGAGAACTCTCCGAGGAACAGAAACAGGAAATTAAAGATGCTTTTGAACTGTTTGATACAGACAAAGATGAAGCAATAGACTATCACGAATTAAAGGTAATAGTATACTTTAAAATATATATTTCTCTGTTAAAATGATTTGCATTTTTGACAGTTGCTTTAAAATACATTTCTATATAATTATTTTAACTAAACTGGTTTTGGAACTATGAAGCAATTTTAAACATTCACAGTTAGATGTGATAATAAAACTGAATAGAACCCCTAACATATCTTTCAGAAAATCTTTTCACATGGTAAAACGAACAGTATTTTGGATGTAAAAATACGTTCCTGTGGAAGCTGCTTATTTTTCATTTGCACAAATAAAGGATTTCAAACTATGGAATTTAAACAGTTCTTACCATATTCTTCTTACTGTTGTTTTTGTTTTTTCTTGGTGACTTATACTTTTTTCAGATTGTGGGAATGTTATTTGTCTTTTAATCTTTTAGTTTAAATATGCTTGTAACACAGTCTCTCTAAACCTTTATTTTGTTTTTGATTTTTTGGGTGGCTGGCTGGTATGGGGATCCGAACCCCTGACCTTGGTGTCATAAGGCTGCACTCTAACCAACTGAGCTAACCAGCCAGCTGCTTGTAACACAGTCTCAGCTTACTTTCTGCAATGTAAACATAAGAGGGGTCTGATGTTGACACATGCTAATGGGGAAAAATGTCAACTTTAAGGACGAGAATATTTATAAAGACGTAAGGGCAAATTGGTGTTTAGAGTAGTCCTGGGGGTCATACATTCAACACAATGAGAAAGATAACATTTTGGGATTTTTAGTAACACGGATATGTGATATAAATGTTTATTTGGTAGTTTTAATTTTAGTAACTTTATAAGAGATTTTAAAGCATCCAAGTGGGGGTAAGGAATTATTCAGTGACAGAATAGAATGTATAAAAGCAATAATATGTCAATAAGTCTACCTTTCTCAATCTTGTAGTCTTCTTTGGCTCTCTTTTCCCACAGTGTTTTTAGTTACTCAGATCTGATCAATTCTTCCTTTATGATGTCTCTTTCATTTGTTGACGTTGACTTCAGGGTTCGGAACCTTGTTTCATACCTGGAGCTTTCTAAATGGTTTCTCTACTTCTAATTCACCTTGCACACTACGATTAGATTTCAATTTGGATCTTTTAAAAATTCTTTCACCACATTGCTCACTGCTTATAAACCTTTACTGTCTCCTCATTACATACTACATAAAATTCAGGTTCCTTTGTTTTGTATTGAATACTCCTATACTTTTATTTTTCTCTACACTTTTACTACCATGTACTTTTCTCATTTGCTGCCTTCTTCTATTCAGGTAAGGTAAATTACTATGCTCATTTTTCCTCAAACCTATTCTTTGTTTTGGTGTCTGTTTTAATACCAGTCATCCGTTCAAATGCCCTACCACTCCACTTTATCTATCCATCAAGGAATACTCGAATTTTTCCAAATAAGAATTCTTTAACCATTAACATATGTCTCTTTCCTTGTTACCAGTAACAAGATCTCTTTTTTCTCTAAATTCAGGGTCCTGGACTACTTACTTGATAACTAATCATGTAGGGTCTGATGGTAGTTCTTATTTTAATGTTTTTATATCTTCTATAGATTAACTTTTTAATATTTATGTGATGCCTTTTTACCATTTTGGTTGTTTATCCTTTGAAAACAAATAGCTTGTTAAACTGATCTGTGCATTGTCAGTGCATAATGTAGTATATTCTGCAAACACTTATTGATTAGCTTGTCATATAAAAAAAGTAATATGTAAATGAAAAAAATTATTAATTTCAGGAGAGAACAGCAACACTCACTTTGTTATTTTAGAGATGTAAAACATGCAAAAGAGTTACATTTTATTAATGTTATCTCTTAAGATATAAAAACTTACATCTTAAGATGTGATTTGGAAATCACTTCTTTTTCAGAGTGTTTTATAATTTGTCCTTCCCTTTTAATCCAAAAGGTGGCAATGAGAGCCTTGGGATTTGATGTAAAAAAAGCTGATGTACTGAAGATTCTTAAAGATTATGACAGAGAAGCCACAGGGAAAATCACCTTTGAAGATTTTAATGAAGTTGGTGTGTATTTTAATAGTCTACGTAATCAGCAATTGTTAGGAAATTATCTGGTTAATATGAGTATTTTTAATAAATTCTCTAGGTTATGGAATTTATTATTGAACATTGGTGTATAATGTGGCTCTTATTCAGGGGTTTTTTTTTTTTTTTTTGGTACTTTCCCTCTGATATTCAAGGAAAAATATAATTACAGCTTTACTGTGAGATATATAGTTTTGTCTTTTGTTCTAAAGATTCTAACCAAGGAACTGTTGTGTAGCTTTTTATAGAAAGATACTTTTTCAAGTGATGTGTGTTTATATTACGTGTTAAACTAAAAAGGTGATCAAAAAGTATTTTCTCTCAGTATAACAGAAAATGTGGTGTCCTGCTGTTTGGCAAATATTTCCCAAGACCTTACTAGTATGTGATTTTTGTTGGCAAAGTGGGAGAAGAGAAAACTCGTAGCAGTTGGTATTTTTTGTCATAGATGAAGCATATGTCCTCAGGTTGACAAAGTTTATGAGGGGCTACATACTCTGGATGACCTTGATTTCAGTGAATAAAGTCATCTGTTTAGAGTTGGTATTGAAGAAAATGTTGTGGTAAGGGAGGCAGTTGGCAGACTGGAAGCAGAAGAAAACATTTTAGAGTAGCAATTGAAGATAATGGGTCATGGCTTAATATAGTTAAATTTTTGTATAGTTGATTTTAATGAATTATTTATAGCATATATATAGATCAGGCTTTTTCAGAATAGAGGATTCTGGAAGTCAGGGACTTTGCTATTATAATTTTATACATAGAATGTGTAAATATTTGGGTTTATTTCTATTAAGTTGTTTTTCTGAACTGATGATACCACATTATTATCTGCTATTATTGTTACTTGTAAAAAATAGTCTTTGTTTCACTTGTTTCAGTGGATGGAAGTAATCATATATGCATCACTGGGGCATAAAGTATTCTACTCTGTGTATATTTTTCTCATTGTCTTTTTTTTTGTAGTTGCAGGCTATGTCATCATTATTAATAATTTTACAAAATACATTTCATTTAAAATTAATACAATTTTAAAATTGTGATTTTTATTAGGAGTTGAGACCAGGGTCCCATGTCACTTCTACCTTTTCCTGATACCTCGTCTTTTCTGTGTTATTAATAGAGCAGAAATACTGGGTTCCTTCTAGAATAAATAGCTGTGGCTAAACTTCAGTTCTGATTCTTAAAAATCAACCTTTTCTTCATCACATACCTTAGCTGTCTTAAGGTTACCTATTGAGAGTACCAGCTGTCAAGTAAAAATTTATTAGTATTTGGGAATCAAACAGTCACGAACTATGTATTCCTCCCATTTGTTAATAATTTTTAACTAATAACTGACCACAGATTAATACAGTATATGTTTTTATGCTTTGGGACTAATGACTCCAAAGTCAGAACATTCAAGTCGTAGTTTTATGTACCATTTTATTACTGCCTAAGGACAGTATCCCACAGATATTTCTGGATGATGTCTGGCACTTGAATGGATTCTTCTCAGTACTAGAAAAAAGCATTAAAATATATTTAATGTAAGTTTAGAGTCAAAGCACACGAGGCTATTGAGTAACATGGGTGTTTTAGGAATTGTCTTTATAACCAAGATAAGTCAGATGTTTGTACTCCATCTATTTTTGGCATGTGTTATTTAATTGCCTGTATAGAATAGAATTTGGTATTCATTGTTTTATTGTTATTATTCATTGTATTATTGTTTTCATTTTGCTTAGTTAACAAACGTACTGAATTTTTTGGCATTAGGTACTGTGCTCAAGGGGTGAGGAAGGGGAATTAATTAAAAGTTCCTATGAGGTTCTTTTTTTAAGGAGCATACAGTTTAAGTATGGGTGACAGCAAGCTGTGGTACTATGTGATAAATAATAATTTTGTCTGGTACAGCAGTCAGCAAACTATAGCCCTTGGGCCAAATTTTGCTGCTATTTGAACACCACCACGCCCATTCTTGTATGCTACTTTCCTGCTACCGTGGCAGAGAGAGTAGTTCAGACAGAGACCTTATGGTCCCCTACAAAGCCTAAAGTATTTACTATCTGGCCTTTTACAGGAAAGATTGGTCAATCCCTGATCTAGAGGAATTAAAGAAGACTTTGCAGAGGAGAATTTTAATTTAGGCCTTTAGAAGTGTGAATAGGATTTTATTTCAAAGAGAAGATTAGAGAAGTAGAGAAAAGGCATTTCAGACATAGGAAACAGGAGCAACAAAGAGTGGTACTAGAAGTATAGTATGTTTGAAAAACTTCAGGTGGACCCCTTGCCTAGAGGATAGGGAAATGACTGCAAAGGTAGGATTGAGCCAGATTGTAAAAAATCTTGCATAACATTTAGACTTTGGATGTTAATTAGCAGAGGATCATTGACAATTTTTAAGGTAGGGAATATGATATGTTTTAGGAAGATAACTGATGAAAGTATTGAAGATAAGTCGGAGAGAAGAGAGACTGCGGGCAGAAAATACTAGACTTTTTATACTGAGGTTGGTGAGGATAAAAGAAAAGAGATACATATAAGAGTAAAAAAGAGAGTATCTTCAGTACGATCAGATCTAAACACTGATTAGGTTTATGGATTGAAAATGATTCAGATTTTTCAAATATGGGAAACTAGCTGTTAATGATGCTTTTATCTTTTGGGGGGTGGAGGGAAGTAGCGACAGCTACCATGGTGATATTGAAAGGAGTTTGGAGTCCAGCATGCTGAGTTTAAAGTAATTGTGGTATGTTTGGATGCAAACTTCCAAAAGGCAGTGAGACATATAGTTGAAGCCATGTTACTAGTATTACCTTTAATGATTTTTGATTTACTTTTAATGTGGTTTTTAAATTTGCTGTATTATGTGATTTTTATGCTTGTATGTGTAAGGTCTAATTATTTTGATGAAATATGTTTCTGATACTATAGTTAAATCATTTGAAAATAGAATTACGTGGACAGAAATTTGGAGTTTTGTGAAATAGATGAAACCTACCTTAACTGTTTGTATGTCAATTGACTTATTTTCATTGAAAAAAATATCTATTTCTTATAATTAAATTCTACTTTGTAGAATAGGAATAGAACCTGAGGCATAGAGGCGAGTCATCATAAACTTTTACACTAGGTAATATTTTAGCTGTCCAGAATGATGGACATTTATAATTTCTAAGAAAAAGCCACATTCTAAGGGAGTGTATTGATAAAAGATTATATAGATACCTAAATGTGAAATAACTAACACAACTAAAGCACCAGTGGGATAAGAATTCATACATCTTGGAGTCCCATCTGTTCCCCAGATCACCCTGTTGCTTCTTTAAGTACATTAATACTTTCAGCAAGCTGCTTTTTTGGTTCACCTGTCATGTAAATTATTTAATTGGTGAAAAAAATTTCTTAACACTTTTTTTCCTTGTCCTGCTTTTTTGTTGGGACTAAATTCAAAATAAGTTGAGTATGAGCCATAGAGTTAAGTGCGGTATTTTATTTTGGTGTTATGGCTGTATATATGCCAACTCCTTTTTGACTGAATATTTATGAGCTTTGATCATTTGCATACTTATAGTAATATACTTCAATTAGTTACTTGGAAGCCTTTTTGGATAAAATTAATGGATAAAAGAAAACTTGAATATATGTGCAGATGATAAAACATTAACTTGAATAGGTGCTTTTATTAACCAAATATAGATGAAACAGCAGCAAAACAATAACTTGTTGGGACTTGGATTGTATTTTTCATTTTGGATTCATTAAACATTCCAGTACTTTCCATCTATAAGCAGTAGCAGAGTTTTGATGATTCTGTAAGCCTCAACAGGGCTGGGTTATTTTTAATGGCATAGTGAAAGTCATAAATAACCTTTTCCTGTAGTGATAGAATAGCATGTATAATTACTTCGGAAATGTTTATTAAGATATTTTCAGAATTTTATCTAATAACTTAAAAAATATTATACCATATATTTTTAGTTCAATTTTTGTTATATGGCAATTGATTAAAGATTGGTAATGTAAAAAATTTTTAAGTTCACTATTTTGTTATATATGATTATATTTAGTATATTAGAATATACTATTGTGAAGTCTGAAATTATTCACATTCATTTTTAGTTAGTTGTCTTTGAGTTACTATCTTGCCAAACAAAATGGATATGACTTCAAAGAGACTTCCTTTCCAGAGTTTTCTTTTGGCTTTATTACTGTAATCAGATTCAGTCCTTTCAACTATTTTCCACATTTTCGAAAACCAGTAGGTTTTTATAGTCATGAAGATATCAGTGGAATTTTCATATACTGTCCGAGATTGTGTCAGTGATGGCAATGCTTTTTGTTACTTTCTCAGGTTTTGTTGTTGTTATTGTTTATTTTTAAGTTGTATTAAATTTGAGGAAGAATCATTGTTAGTAGTAAGTTTAGCCAGCAAACAGCTTTTATCTATTTGGCTCTAACTGTTTTATTGGTATGTCTCGCCACAACTAGATTACAAACTCCTAGATTTGTGTGCTTGATGTTAGTGGAGCCTAGTACAGTTCTTGATAATAGCAGACCTTAAGTAAATATGGCATAAATGTAGTTCTTTTTATTTTGCTTCTGTGTGATATAGTTTTGGTTACTCTTAGAATGTCAAATTGTTGATAATAAAAAGGTTACATTTTAAAATACAGATTTGGTTTATTAAATTTCAGGCTTATCTGAGTTTTTAGGATCTAATTTGACATTCTGTAATCAGACTACATGTTGACAAGATTCACAGCTTTAATTCTCATCTAATACTTGGTTGATTTAAAAAATGAATGCCTTCATGATTATGCAGGTTTTTTTTTTTTTTTTTTTTTTAACTGTAGTGACAGACTGGATATTGGAAAGAGATCCACATGAAGAGATACTGAAAGCATTTAAACTATTTGATGATGATGATTCAGGTAAAATAAGCTTGAGGAATTTACGACGTGTTGCCAGAGAATTGGGTGAAAATATGAGTGATGAAGAACTTCGGGCTATGATAGAAGAATTTGATAAAGATGGTGATGGAGAGAGTAAGTTTTAAGTAAAATGTATTTTCCAAGTATTCCTGATGCTACATATATAGTATATTTTTCTAAAACCAAATGACTTTCAAGACTCTTTGCAAACTATCACTTTTTATTCAGTGTAATTGTTCATCTTGTAATGGGCTTTTTGCATAGATATTTCATATATTCAATTTAGAATGCAACAGGTCTTTAAAACCAGATATACAGATTATAATTCAAGAAGCTACTTTACTTTTCTCTGAAAATGATACCTCACCAAAATTTCAGGCACACAGTAATATTTCAGTCTTTGATGCCTTCTCTCTCAACCTGCATACACTTCTAAACTGTTACTAAATTCTGTTGATTTTACCATTCAAATGTTTTGAATCTATACATTTTTTTGGTCCACTGCTGTCCTAGTTCAGGACCTAACTTCTTTTTAGGAATATTATAATAGCCTCAATTTTTCTTTCCTTGGGCTGCCTACTGGGTGCAGTGTCCTGTGTGCTGACTGGTGCTACACAGTGAAAAAGGCACATGTGGTTTCTGCCCGCAATTTGCAGTCTCTTGTAGCCTCCTAATTGCTCTCTAGGCCTATAAGTTTCTAATCTCTTTCTTCTTCAGTCTACTGATAGCATTGTTTTCCTAAAATACAGATTTAGTGAGGTCATTTACATGTTCAAACACTTAGAGTGATTCTTTACTACCTATAAGTAAAGTTCAAAGCTTTTTATGATCTGTCTCACCTTATGTAACCTGTTTTATGTTCCACTGTATTCTTCCACTTTTCTATTTTAGCCGTCATCTCTTACATGTACACACTTTGACAAAATACTGTCTACCCTGAAAACATGTTTTTATGCTGTGCATTTTGGCATGCCGTTCCTTAATCTTAGAATGCTCTAATTGCCAGCTTCTGTCTGCTAAAATGTTATTTATTCTCCCAGATACATTTTAAACACCATTTTTTTTTTTTTCTCGAAAGCCTCCCCTAATAGTCTCTGTGTAAATTCTGAGAGTTCCATTGAGGGCTCATAGCATTCAGAGGAACAAACTGTTTTGATACTTTCACACACTTAGTATGGATTCTTTTGGCTGTAAACCAAAATTTGTTTAGAGATACAAACTGCTTTCTTTGTATATTAAATTGCTAAAGATCATAATACTTTGCTGCCTTTTTTGTAGACTTTAGTAATTCTCTGTCGTTGTGAATTTTCACACTGTCCAGTATCTAAAAGCAATGAAAATGTTTTTTCTTAAATTGTGTATATAGAGTAATAAACATGGTGAATGTGGAGTTACGGATAAATAAGATATACTAAAAGTTAGACATAAAGCTATAGTAATGATACAGAAAGAATTGCACCCCTCCCTCTCTTACTTCCAAGATAGATAAAACATGGTGCATCTTTCTGGAAAAATTAAAGTAACTTTTAAAAAGCCAAAGTGGACCATCTTTTAAATAATGGTGACTGTTAACATTTATTTAGCAGTTCCTATACATATGCTAGATCTGTGCTTAGTGTGTTACATTGGATTTTGTCACTTAATTTTCATAATAGCTTTTGTAAAGTAGATACAGTATTATACCTGTACATACATAGGATAGATGCATGAATAGAAGAGGAAGTTAAAGCTTTGAGAGATTAATAATCTGCCCAAGGTTATTACAAAGCAAATGTATAGCAGAGCCAGAAATCAAACTCACATCTTCATAATGACAGAGAATGTGCTTTGAAATATAATACTGTATTGCCTTTTGGGTAAAGTAAAATATTAACTAGGCTTCTGTGTTTATGGAATTTAAAAAATTACGGGCTATTATAGGAAGCAGTGTATTAGCAGCAACAAATTTAACTGGTACTTTTATGTTAAAATTTGTTTATTTTTCCTTTGAAGCCAGATGATCTCTAAGGTACTTAATCTACTTAATTCTTGAAAATTCTTATTGTTAGTGACTTGAATAAGATTTACCATATGAAATGGTTGATTTATGAAAACTTTGTTAAAGAAGGCAATATAGAAGACAGTGAAGTGTCATATTTGCTTGATTCAATAAACATTTTATCAAAAGCTTCTTTTAAGCTAGGCATTATGCTAGATTTATTATAGGAACTTGATATAAGATACTGTTGATAGAGAAGGTTATAAAACCAAATGGGCAAAGGTGTTACAGATTCTCTTTTAATTGGCTGAAAGGTTCTCTGGTAGTAGAGGTCGCTAGTTTAATTTCCTTAGCCACTTTCTACTTTTTGCTTTTTTGGACTTCAGTATTATGTTTTTAGGTATGAAATCATGGAATAATTTAAAATACTTTTAAATGCTATTATACTTTAAAGTAATTATATACAAATAATTTAAAAATTAAGTGTTTTATGATTTTAGAACTTCTATAATCTTAATTTTAAATTCCAGGATTGAAATTTTACAGATTGTGAAGAAGTTTTAGATCATTAAGTCACAAAACATAAATAATTTTCAGATTTTGAATATTTTAATCATGGCTGTATTACACTATTAAAATGATTTATAGTCAAATCATTCTAAGGCTGTCTTCATCATGTTCTTTTTCTTAAGAATATACTCTTGATTCCTGTTTTGGTCTAGGTGCCTCAGTCTAGAATCCCTAAATCAGGGGTTCTTAAATGAGGGTACATGCTGCTTAAATTGTTTTAAAATTTTATATATTTGAACTTTCTTTTTTTTTTTTTTTTTTACTGGGGGGAGAGAGGAGTCATAGCTTTCATAGGATATTCAAATGTGTTTGTTTAACTGCGAAAGTTAAAAATCACTTCTCCAGTTTGTAAGATCCTTGAAAGTAGTTTAAGAGTATTACAGATTTTGTATTCTATTCTCACTGTATCTGTCATAGTGTCTTATAGATGTTTAATACTGAATGCATGGATTCATTGTTCTCTACCAGCTTCTGGATATCTCATTCTTCTTAACTCATAGCTTGTTTTTGCTAGGGATACACTGTTCTCTGTCTATATTTCTGATGCTATTCTCCCAGCCCAGCTCTCTTTCCACTTCCTTTCCAATCCTATATTTTTAGTTTGGAGCCCAAGTCTTGATTTAATTTTACCTGAATTTTTCTCATCAGTAATAATTTTTCCCATTAGAATGGATTTTTTTCCCAACACTAATATTTGGTCTTCATTTTAATAATCATGATTTGTGTTACAGAGTATTCTCTTTTTCACATATAAAACCCGATTAACATAATTATTAAAACTGGTTTTTTATGTAGTATCTGGAAACAGTATATTCTTTTATTCCTGATATACATGTTTTATCTCAACATTTTTTAATTGGTTAATTTTTTCTAACTTTTCATTATAAATATTCCCAAACATGGGGAAAAATCATTAGAACAGTGAGCATCATTGTATCTTCTGCCTGGATTCAGTAATATTTTACTCTGTTTTATCTGTGGTGTGTATGTTTTTTTCTGAACCGTTTGAAAATAAGTTCCATATATCAAGAACTTGACCCCTAATATTTTAGCATGCATCTACTAAGAACAAGGATATTATCTTTCATAACTATGATATCATTGTTACACTTAAGAAAATGAACAATTTTATATCATCTAATGTCTTCCTCAATTTAATTTCAGTATAAGAACCCTGGTGTCTATTTGATATATTGTACTCGTAGTATAAGTATTGCATTGGCACTCACTAGGCATTTAAAAATGGTTAATTCAATGGAGTGTTTTCATATATTACCATCTGAGGTATTTAAGAATTAGAAACAACCTCAAACATCAGGTCATAGTTGAGTGTTTTCAGATGAAGAAAATGAAATACAGAACTGTTCTATGCAGAGCTATGACTAGAGTCCATGTTTCTTATTTCTCGATGTAGTATTCTTTTACAAATATCAAAATTATCATTCATAACTCATGCCTTGTTTTTTGTTTTGTTTTGTTAAGATATGTATTAACTATTGGGGTGCATGAAATCATTGTGTTACAAAGAGGAAGCATTCTTTTCTGAACATTTCTGTTAATTGGTGTGTGTGTGTATTGGTTTTTAAAAATTATATTTAATAAGACTATCTGATATCCTGTTTATTTCTAGATTGCTGTCCTAAACATTATACTTTATAAATTGGAGGTTCTTACTGAATTTATTTCTAATTTTGGTTAATTATATTACATTATATTTATATTCTGGTAATTAGTCTTTATCAGTGATTATTTCCTGTATTTACATCTATATTTTATAGTTGCTATGTTACCTTGGTAATTAATATTAAATCTGTATTTTTTTTCAAATTGCCATTTCTAGTAATACTTTTGAAGTATGATGATGTGGTTTCAATTATTATTTTTTAAATAGGCTTTTAAATATATAGAAGTTCCAAAAACAACAATTTGAAAGTTTTTCTGATTTTAATATATTCTCATTTTTTTGAATTCTACTGTTTTACATTTGTGGTATGTTCAAGCTTACACATGAAGGAAAGATTTGCTAAATGAACAAGATAATAAAGAGTATTGTTTAACCACTTAAGAAATTAAAAATGTCCAGCTTTTGAACTAGTTTAGTTTAGCAAGTATGTACAAATAAATGGACATACTTCAAAAAGTTTGTTGAAAAATAGAATTAAAAGATAATATGAATCTTTCCATGAACTTTTTGAAGACTTTGACTTTTTCAGTAACCTATAATATGTCTTTTCCTTCGTTAATGTTATAGAATATGTACTAATTTATAATGTTTGTCTCATATTTAGGTATTTTTGTATTCACAAAGTTTTATTTAATAAACATGTTCAACTTCCTAGCAAAGAAGTAAAAGCAAAAAGCCATTCTTGATTTATTAAGAATTTTGTATAACGTAAAATTTAAAAAATACTTAGTGTAAATTGGTAGTTATATTCTCTGAAAAAATAAGGTGTTTGTATTTTTGACTGTTACATTTTCTTTCTTACCACAGTAAATCAAGAGGAGTTCATTGCTATTATGACTGGTGACATTTAAAGAATTACAAGGATAAACACTAAGAATGTTGCAGTTACCATCCATCTTATATTCTATTTTTGTGCCTGGAGCCATGTTAAAAAAGAAACCAACCTAGTTCTTCTTTCCAAAAGGACCAAAAATATGCATCTTATGTATTTGTATTTTACTACTGTTAAGTTTCTTTGTATGAACAGTATTGTTGGTACTCAAATAGTTTAGCTTTGTATTTATAGTATAGCTTTTATATAAAGTTGTAAAAAATCAAATCATCTGGTATACATTCTTTGAAGTTTTTAATTTAACATTAGTATTTTATTTTGGTGAGCACGTTTTTTAGACTTGCATTAATAAAATTTTTATTTTATTAGTATTTTAAAGTTTGGTAAATTTCCTATTTTATTTTGCTTCCCAATATCTGTTAAATCTCAATAGTGTATTTCTTAAATTTTTTTCTCTTTACACTTTTACTAGTTTCTGATGCAAGAATTGAAATACAAATAGCAATAAAGTAGCATATTTTTCCATTACCTAAGATTTCATCATGTTTGACAAGATGACTCAATGTAGGCCTAATTCCTTTTTTAAGATTCACATCTTTCAGTTTGGAGGGAATAAGTGTTGTGCATATAGACCCATTTATCCTCGTGTATTATGTTCTATAACTCTTGGTATCTTACGTAAGTGTGACAGTTAAATCTGAATATTTCCCTCTTAAACTAATTGAATGAATGTAGTTTAAATCATCTAATTTCTTGACAAAGTGAAAGATTTAAATTTTTGAATTTTGATCTGTTAAGGTAATTATCACTCAATTAAATGTCATAGTGATGAAAATAGAAAACTGTAAGCCACAGAAATAATTTAAGGCTACGTTTTACCTATGTAAAGGAACATTCTGTGATTCACCAGGAAACAGTAGAGACAAACTTACACGGTATTGGTGGGCTCTTCTGCCTTACAGAAGTATATGTTAGGGGGAAACAAGTAGTTATGGGAGCTAGGCCATAGGAAAATGGTATCAATACCAAAATAATCTGGTTCTTGGTGGTATGTACTCTCCCAGGAAGAGAGTTGTCTATTTAAGTGATTTTCTTTAGACTTCTTGTTTTAAATTTCAAGGACAGTATAATTTGAGGCACTTAAAATAGTGTGCCTCCTAGAGTATTAAGAGCTGCCCACTAGAAAGAATATTAACAGTGATGATATTTCAAACAGGTATCTAGAAAGCAAGTTTAATTGTTCACCTCGTGTAAAACAATTTTAAAATGAAATCAGTGTTCACAGTAGTAACAATATTCAGGGTAACAAATAGACTTTGAAATTTAAAAATTTTTATTACCTTTACTGATGAATTGCCTTCTGTTTCTTGATCATAAAATATATTGATTTCCAGGAAAGTGAAGAATAAAATAGACAAAAATCTAGGCTTGCTAGTCTTCTACCACTTTATTGGAACAATAACCCAAACTACTTTTTACCACTTACAGACATATCTTTGTTCTTGATACAAATACTTTCTCCTTAGGATACCAGAAATTTTGTTTCTTCTCTTACTGGAAAGACTGCTCATCTCTGTTCTTCGTGTTTGTGGAAGGAAATGAGTTATTCTCAAGTTTCTTCCAGTATTGTTAATCAGTAACTTTCGAGTTGAAAGGCCGATAAGATTGGCTAGTAGAGGTGTCAATATGAAGAAAGGAGTGAATTTTCTGTAAAAAGGAGGTGGATATTAGTAATATTTATCATCGTGTCATTTCATGATGTGAGAAACTTGGGAATTTCTACAAGCCCCTCGGGTTTGATTAATTTGCTAGGATGGCTTGCAACTCAGAGAAATGTGTTTACTGGTTTATTATAAAGGGTACTACTACACAGGATGCAGATGAACAGCCAGATGAAGAGATATATAAGGCAAGGTATGAGGAAAGGAGTGTGAACTTCCATATTCTCTTTAGGCTCCCCACTCTCCCGGCACCTTCATGTGTTTAGCAACTGGAAGCAACATTCAGCCCTTCAGCCCTCTCAGGAGGTGGGGTGGTGGGATGAAAGTTTCAACCTTGTAATCGCGTGGTTCCCCTGGCAACCGGACCTCCCCCATCCTGAGGCCATCCTGGGGCCATCCTGAGGCTAAATGGAGGCCCCCAGCTATCATCCTTTATTAACATTCAAAAAAGACTGATCACTGGAGATTTCTAGGGGGTTAGGAACTGTGTGCCAGGAACCAGAGGCAGAGACCAAAAATTTATTTATTACTATATTATAATATCACCGGTAGCTATAGTGCTAGGCTTATTTAATCCTTTATTGCAGGAAATTCATACAGCACTCCAAAGGAAGGCTTTCAAATTGAATTGATGTGTGGTGTTAATGACCTTACATTAGTAAGCACCATGGAGAGTAGACAGTGTCTATGGCCTCTACTCCATAAGCCATCTGATGCTAGTCTTTGGGAGTAAATTCTCCTGAGGGTTTAAAAGTGGTGTGCTCTCAAAAGATTATTTACAATATTCTGAAGACATGAAGAAGGGAAAAATTTCAAAAGTCACGATATGCAATTAAATGTGAATTACATAAGTAATACACAGAGACATTCTATAAAGTAAAAGCAAAAATTCTCCCCTCCCCCTCAATCTCATTCATCTGGATATTATCAGTATTAGTCTGGGTCTGGACAGGAGGAAGAACGTGACTAAATAAAGAGTGTAGTATAAGGAATAGTAAAATTGGTATTGGAGAACTGAAAAAGCAGAAAGGTAACACTGAAATAGTTAGCTGCAGGAAACACCTACCAGCCCTAGGCCTGAGGGAACAAGATAGAGGTTGTGATTCCTAGAAACTAGAACCTGGGAGGAAAGGTTCAGCAGAGCGGGCACTATGACATTTGAGAAGGGGGCATTGGCAGGTGATGCTAGTATTGGTGGGGAATGATGAGGCTGGTTTAGGAAATGGTGAGAAAAAGCTGGAGAATGGAACCGCTCCAGTTGCTATCACTGCTGATATTGGAATGAAGAGCTGTTGTTCTGGGGATGCCGATGGAAACAGCAAGCAGCAGGAAATGGCAAGATTCTTTCTCCCTCCTCCTGTCTTCCTGTCTCTATCTTCTAGTTCTCCTATTACTGGACCTTTACAAAAATTCAGCTGGCAAAGGAGAAATGTAGTTTTCACAGTCCTAGCCATAGTATTACACAGTTGAGTATAGCATAGAGGTTTCGAGCTGTGGGGAGAAAAATAGCCCAATAACCAGTACAGGTCAACATGTATTTTTACCATCTGATATTATTTTTTTACATTCTGGGATGTTGTGGAGCAGTTGGGAAGGAGGGAGAGAGGGGAAAGGGGAAGGAAATGGGATGGAAGAAGGAGAAAAGAGGAGGGGCAGGATTGGGGCGTGATGCACCCCCCTCATTCCCACAGGGGAGACCAGGGGGCTTCCAGCAGTGGCTTGGTCATTGCTGGGCTGGATGCAGATGTCATGGGGGTGTGGCAAAAACCCTTGCTCCCTGACGACCTCAGCTTGGGAACCTGGGGTGCTTCCTGCAGCAGCTTGTGGTCATTGCTGGGCTGGTTCTTGGTCTGTGTGGGGGGTGTGTGTGTGGCTGAGGCCTGAGGCCCCCACCTTCTGGACTGGTTGCGGGTGTCAGAAGGCCTGGCTGAGGTGCTTGGCCCTCCCCTCTTTCTGGCTTGGTAGCCCAGGGGACTTCTGGTCCTTCTACATATTATAGGTGTTCTTTGGTGAAATGAGATCTTTACTAGTTAATATCAAACTTTGGTTGTGGGTACTTTGTTTTTTCTTTCAGTTCTGTGTTGGATTATTTGCTGTTCCCACCACTTGAACTCTGCGCTGGAATGAATTTGTTGTCCTTTGCTTACTTCTAAAATGGGGGAACTTTCTGTGGGGACCAGTATTTAAGCTCTGTGGTTGAGCTAAATTTTTGCTTTGCTGCTGGTTCCCTAGGGAAGGCTTTTTGTGTAGCTCAGGTTTTAGTGGTTGACTTTATAGGAACTTCTGGCTCTCATGAGATCCAGTACACCTGGATTGTGTAGAAAGAGCAGAAAGACTCTGGTCTGGGCCCCAGTCTTTTCATTAAACTGCACCCCATGCAATTCTATATTCCTGACCAGTCTCCACTGAGTGGTCCTACACTGATTGGGGGTCAGATCAGCTGTCCTTGCTGTGCACCAGTGTTCTCCTGGTGGGCCCATCTCCCCCCACTGCCCACACTCCAAGCACTTCCCATGAGACAGGCCACACGCCTGTCACTTGTGATAACTCACCAGCCTCTGAGTGGCTCCTTTTTTTCAGTTGTTGTGGCTCTTTGCTCCTGTGTGGGTCCATGGGAACCCTATTAGTGGTCTTGCTGTCCTGGAGTCCACCAAGGACCTCTTCTCCCCTGCCTCCTCTAAGCAACTCCATCTGAAGGGCATAACTGCAGCTTTTGCCAGCTCCTGCTCCGTGTGCTCAGCAGCTCTAGCCTGGAAGCAGCTAGGATTAGAAACCGTCAGAGTTGTTTTTTTCTTTCATTGTGGCTTCTCCTGCCTTCATACACTCCATAGGTCTCTCCTATTCTCCTGAGCTCTAGTGGACCCAGCTTGGCTGTAATTGCTTTTTTATAGTTGTAAGTACATTGGTTGATTTGTGGGAGAGAGTGACGCTGGGGACCGTCTACTCTGCCATTTTACCAGAAGTCTGAACCAGGTTACTTTTAAGAGTGAAGGGGCTTGGGGGCAAGGGAAGCTATTTACATTGGGACAACAGATATAAATCAGAACTGTCCTAGGCAAACCAGGTCATATGATCACTTGATGTCTGGGAATAGTAACCACTGTTACTTTAGAGAAGGTATATATTTTAATCTTAAAATATATAAGGGTACATACTGTTGAATTGTCTTTATTTTACACTCAAGAAAACCAAAGTTTGGAGGATTAAAGCAATGTGTTCAAGGTAATAGGCAGTAACAATTGGAATTCGATGCCAAGATTTCTTATTCTAGAGCTGACTCATAACTTGTATAGACTCAAGGTATAACAGATCAGACCTTTAAAACCACAAAATATAAAAGAGATAGAATTTGGTATTCAGAAGCTCAGTAGCAAAAACATTTATTAATTTATGCTTAATCTAGCATGGCATTGTATTATGTGTTATTCCATGTGAGTTAGTGTTTAGTGTCAGACCTCTGGAAGTTTATAATCTTAGACTGTATTTTTATATTCATGGAGGCAACACATTGAAAAAGTAAATGAGTTTGGAAAATAAGTAAATTAAAGATACAGCCTTAAGCAAATGCTAAGTGCATATTGAGTAGTGAACACTCAAAAGGTTTTCATTTTGAGGGTAAAATTTAGGAAAACATTTTTTTCAATTTATCTTTGTGGAAAAGATTTTATTTTAGGGACTGCTTGAAATGCAGGGAACCTTGGGTTTAGGAGTTTAGTTGGTTAAAGGGTATATGGGAGGGTCTCTGAGGCATTAAGCCAGACAGGAGGAGGTAGCAAGATTTACGGACATGAACCTGATAGTCTAAAGCAAAGCTCCGTAGGTCTCAGTGCAAGTGTATTGGTCAGAGAGGAAGGTCAGTAAAGGTCATTTTAATAGAAGAATTATGAATTGTTCAGAATTTGGATTGTAAGGAGGAAATCTCAGAATGAAATATGGCAGTCATCCAAATGACAGCTTAGTTGAATCTTGGAGATCTTGGTTAATTAACCTAGGCTCACCCATTCAATTGGAATAGGTTTTCAGTTGGAATAGATAATTTGTTTACTTTTCCTGATTCTGAGATCAGTACATCCTGTAGTTAAAGCATTCATTGAAAACTTCATGCTAGAGGCTATGAAAAATTGCCAAGTAAGATCTAAAACTAGTAAAACTAAGTCTCTGGTTTATCTGAGATAGATGTATGTTAAAATTAATTCCATGAGATTAAATATTAGGAATAATTATTAATATTATCTATTTGTCTACAAGACTCCAATTTATCTTTTTCATTAGAACTTTGGAAATCTGTACATCATGCTATTCTGAGAATATGTAAAATATTTTTTATTATATGATGATTTTAGAAAGGTTACTGACATTTATAGAATCAAAGATCAGCAGGGTTACCTCCATTTTATACTTAATTAAAAAATTTAAAAATAGGTTTTCTTTATTTCATGGTAAAAGAAATTAGGGATACTTAATAGAATCCCTGGAATCGACATTTCTGATTTTAATATGCTTGTAACATTTGTTCAACACACCACTGTGTTCTCTGAAAAGAGCGAACATTTTCACTGTATGACATTACCATAGACTGCCCGTCCCTAGGGTCTTCCAAAAGGTCCACGTAAGCGTGACAGCAAGGAAACATGTACTGTTGTAGAACATAAATTCTGGTGACTTATTGATGAAAGCCTACTTCTGATGGATGGCTCTTTGGTGTAAAAATCACTCAATATACATCAATTAAGTTCTAAGTGATAAAAATATTTCCAAATCGTATTTTCTTCCATTGAGGACCTCCTTAAATGTAACAGCAGGTTAAAGGTTTGGGGTTGACCTACTGGGAAGCAATCTTTCATTCTAAAATATGCACTTTGTGTCTTGAAAGTTCATGAATTTAAAGTCCTTGCCAAACACGCAGATGTAACCATACTTTAAGGAAAATCTACATTTTCCTTTTCCATTTTTTATTAATATTGAAAGTGTTCAATTAAATCTGAATAGCTGGCTAAAACTAAACTTTCCAGGAGATTTTTTCCTGTACTAGTCTTGCTGGGAGATAATGGTTGCTAATCTAAGTCCTAAGAGATGGTGGGATTTTTTTCTACATTGGCAATGAAAACAAAGTAAATCCCTTAAAGAGGGGGAGAGAAACAGCAATATTTGTTTTATTTTTTTTTAAATTTTGAAACAGCAATATTTGGATTCTAAGAATTTTCTTTGTGAAAGAAAACTGTTCAGAGAGAATTGATTGGTTTTATTACAGTAGCAAAAATTAAAAAAGAACAAACTAGGAAAGATAAAAAAAAACTAGGAAATTAAATCTGTTCTAACTACCTCATTTGGTTTTGGGAAAAAATTAAATGAAATTATATTTGTGAAAATGTTTTGTGAATTGCAAAGTTATATTAAAATATAAATTGTTATAATTAGGCTTGTTTTATAGTTTGAATTATTGGCCTATGGGCCCAAGTGTCTACAGTTTTACAATCTGATCCTGAAAGTTCAGGGAACTTCAGGGCCTCTACGGAACTCTTGGGCAAATTCTTTCTTGGGGGTAAATTCTAAACTCAGATTAGTTTTTTTGGAGTATTCGTAAACAGGTGAGCAAGCCAAGTGTTTGGAGAAAATATATTCTTAGAAAGTCTTGATAAATCATATGTTATTAACATTTAGTCAAAATAAGCTTAAAAATCATGATTTATATTTTATCTAAGTTATTAAGATCAAGATATTTTTGAAAAATTATTTTCAAAAAGCTAATCTGGATTCCTAGCAGCTATTAGGGTCTCAACTTCTAAAGGTTTAGAGCTCTTAGTTTCTATTTTATTTATACTTTATATATCATTTTTTTTTTCCAAAAGAGGATTTGTAGCAAACTTCTCCAGCACAAATACCAGTAGGATTATTAAATTAGAAACAATAGATCACAAAACAGATAGAAAGAAAAAGAGACAAATACAGAATCAACTTCAGTTATTTGGGGTCAGATAGAAGAGTGTTTGGATTAACCATAATTAGACACAGCAGAGACCTGGGACAGGGCTCATCTCCCCGTCAGTTAATTGCTGCCTTCCACCACTTTTGCTCCCTTCTTCTCCCCTGTCTCCCATGGGATTAAAGAAGTGCTGAGTTAACCAAGTAACATCTCTGGTTGAAGTGGAGTTGGGAACCTAAAGGGGACCTCCCGGCATTATTGGGGAGGGAAAATGTTAGACTGCTGCTATACTTTAGTGTTGTTAATCTACAAACTTGTTAATCTGCTCCTATGTAATCAAGAAACTGGTTCCAGGAATCCAGGCTGAGGTAAAAGATGAGTGAGCATCAAGAGGTAAAAGAGAGCTTGACTTTGAATATGGCTTACAGTATGGATGTAGAAGTTTCCTGAAGTGCAAATTAATTCACATACTGTACTCATCATTGGTTCAGTGACATACCCCATATATTACTTCCTTAAAAAAAAAGTCTAGGAACATGAAATTAGGGGAATTAAGATTGTTGTAATGTTTGGCCTGGTATCTCTCAAAACGTGACTCAGGATTCTGCTGAATTAAGCATTGAGAAATACACTGACCATATCCATAGCTACGCAGGGATTCCTAAGCTTCAGGGAAGCCAGAAATTTAGGGTTGATGTGGGAGAAATTGGGAGGAGTCACAGAGAAATGGTGAGTGGCACTGGGACACTGATGGCAGAGAAAGGACTGCCAAGTAGAGTCATTGGCCTGTGGATTCAAGTGATTTGCAATTCTATAAACTGATCTTGAATGTTTGGGGATCTTCAGGACCTCTAAAGTGTGGGAAACAGCTAAAAAAAGACAGTATCATCAAATTTCAGTTTTTGCAGTACACTGACACTGAACATTAGTTTTCAAGAGGGCATGGGATGAAATCTGAGTTTTATACTGTTCCAAGGTGACCATGCTTCTGGGTGGGCATCCACTGACTGAATTTAGTGGGAACATGTGGTTCTGGTTTCATTTCAAGAACTTCTGTTTCATTCATGGATAGAAATTGGTACACTTATTTCTTCCATAATATATCACTTGTGAGGGTATTATCTCATTTAACATAACAATGATAACTGTATCTCTTTGTACTTAATTTGGTAATATGTTTGTGAGTTTTCAATGAACAATGATTGTTCTTTCCTTTCTGAGGAACAATTTGCCTGTATACATGAATATAGACCAATAAGAGGAATCATTAGCTAGATTCTTATAATCTATGAATGTCTTTTTTTAAAGCTTCATTATATTGCATATTCAATTTTGTTAATCTCCATCAATGAAAACCTTATATTTTGGGGATATTATTTTTAGGGAGAGGGGCCTTGATTCCTGCAATTATGAATGTTATTAAGAACAAATTTAAATGTAGAGGAGATGATAGTCAATCCACACACCTTCTAACCTTCGTTAATCAGCCAGTTTTCTCTTAAACCTTTTCCTATACATTTCTTCAAGGAAGAGTGGTACTTAATCCAATTGCTTAAATTAGAATAGTGCTTCGGAAAGATAGAAAAATAGGACAAAATATAAATCTCCACCAGGGGGACCTATTGCTGCAAGTAAAATATTGAATCTGAGGAAGAACATGCATTTTAAATGACAATTTCATGATGTTATAATTTTTATTTTTTAAATTGTATATACCTGTTCAAAAAAATGCTTTTATATTCCACATAATGGTATTTCTCACATTATAATTTTATTTTTACATTATGTATAATAATTAACAGAAAAGTAGAGAAATAAGATATAAAATTTTCTGGATTTGTTAGAGTTAACAAGCTTTTTTAGTACAATGGCTATGAGATAAAAATCTAAATTCAGTCTTTATTTGAGAATAATTTGTATTTAAAATATCTACAGGATTACCTACAGAAAGCAGAAAAAAATCTTTTTCATAAAACACATGTTTCTAAATTTTGCTAATTCAATATTTTATTCTCTACTCCACTGGCTTTTGTCTGGGATTTAAAGGCTCACAGATTTTATTAAACATTTTTATACTATAATATTTATAATTACAAAATGGGTAAGTTCTGTAATCACCAAATGGATAAATCTGTCTTTTTGCCCCATTTCTAGCTGTGAGGATGTTCTATTTTGTGCTTTCTGATTATACATGTTTTCTTAACATCAAGTACTATCCTATTTGTTTTTACTCATATCTCCTAATATTTCTTAATTTTTTTTGTGGATCAAATATTTTTGTGAGAGCTCTATAATATTCTGTATTCATGACAATCTTCTTCCTGATTTTATTGATTAGAAGTAATTTACACTAATAGTTCTCAGTGGTGAACAGGGTTTGCAAACATTGTGGGACAGATATTACTATCCCCATTTTTCAGATCAGGAAATTGAGGCCTAGGATGATTACATTACTTAGCTGATGTAATGATACCTGCCTTGTGATTCTAAGCTCAATATTCTTTCCAAAATACACAGTTGACTTTAACATATCCCAGGTATGGACTAACCATTGTTCCAAGCATATTTTCTCAACCTATACTAGACCAGTGAACTTATAATTTAAGTGATAATGGGCCTTCTGTTCTTCTGTATGAGAAATGCCTTGCTCTAGATAATGTGTATGGATAATTTTCATTGTCTTCAATAAATACCAACACATGGTATTTTTGATGTAGCAAGAGGTGTATTTTTTATATACTGTAATTATACATTTGGCTCAACAATGTTGTAATGATGCCTTTGAACTTCTGTTTACATGCATGCACACAAACACACACACACACAATCATACACACTGTTTTTCTCCTGAAAGACTGACTTTGCATTATGAAGAATAGAATGCAGCTCAAGCATAATGAAATGAAAATGTATCTTAGACATATGAAAAGCTTCTTTCATATCAAGAGAAATGCAAAATTAAAACAGACTGAGATACCACTTTCACCTATTCAATTATTTTTATTATACACTATGTTAAACACTTGGAGGTAGGGGAAATAAATAAACCACTCACTCTTCCATTATTGAGATTAAAAATTGGTACAACCTCCACAGAGGGCAATTGGCAATATCTATCAACATTATAAATCCATACAGAACTTGGTCCAACATATTTCTTGGAGTTTAGCTATGGATGTACTTGTATGCATGCAAAATTATTTATGTTTAAGACTATTCATTACGGGTTTGGTATAGCAAAAACTGGAAATGAATTAAATGTCTCCTGATAGAAGATTGATTAAATGGAATACTATATGACTGTTAAGACAACTAGAAAGTGCTATAATCTGATATGAAAAGAGCTTCAAGCAATGTTAAATGAAAATTACAAATTGCAGAACTGTCTTACAGTAAGCTATCTTTTGTGTAAAAAGGTGGAGATTTATATTCATATTTTCTTTTATATACATAAAGAAATTCTTGAAAGATACACAAAGGACTAAAGTGATTATCTTCTTGGGATTAGAGGCAAAAGAAGCAACTGGTGGCTGAAAGACAGGGGTAGGAGAGACACTTATTTTTTTTTAGAACTATGAGAATATTCTACCTGTTTTTTAAAAAATGTGTTTATGAAAGACAAAAGAGAGAGACAGAGAGAGGGGAAAAGAGAGAGAATATATGAGTTTGCTTTCTAAAATGACCGTAAAGTGATATTATAAAAAGGCATACACCCACAAGAACAAAAAGAATGGAAGAGGAGGAATTAGCAAAATTTTGGAAGCTAGAAAGCAGATGAATGAATGGTACTGACTCAGCAGACCAAGAAAGCCAAATTTTTTGCTGACAGTGGGAAAAGCTGAGAAGTTTTCACACTGCAGAATATCCAAAAGGTTCAAGAATCGGCATTTCCAGGTACTCCTGGAAATGAGATTGAAGGTGGCACTAAAAATAGGAGGTTGGCTGAAAGCCTCTTTCAGAAGCAGTTAAATAAATCCCCAGTTGCACAGCCAGGCAACTTCCCTTTCCCAACCTGACAGAATATTTAGTCTCTGAAGTGGATAAAACAAAACAAAACAAAAGAAAACCTCTGGAAGGAGATGTACCAGGAAGGGAGGGGTGGGGAGGGGGCAGCAGTAACTTGCTGAAAACAAAGTGATTACTTGAGCATTTGCATAGTGAATATCCAGACCCTCTCCCTAATCTCTCTTTCCCCACTTGCCTCAAGTGTTGACAATCCACAGTAGGCAAAATGCTTCTTTATGAAATCTGAGCAATTAAGAGAAAAGACAACTGGGGAACCCAGTGAAACAACCACCCAGAACATCCTTATAGCAGAGATCACAGTTGACAGGCTTGTACTCAGAGCTTCCAAACGACTTTTTAGTACCTCACTCTTAAATACGAAAAACCAAAGATCACCGAGTAATTGAGGAAAGCTTTATGATGTAGAAAATACTGTAGTGGATATTGTGTCCCACTGCCAATATTTGCCCTTCAAAGACTGAGGCATTATTTCTTCCAGCTGCTGGTAATGTCGACTGCTGAGGGCTCATAGCTGAGTGGGTAAAAGGTGCTACCTTGTCCAGAGTTATATCCTTCTTCCAGGAGCAGCCCACGTTCAAGGCCTGGTTGACACCTGAGATGGAGGCTGGGGGCACAAAGATGTGGAATCCTTGCTTTAATTGGGAACAACTCTAAAGGTCCTTCCCAGCTCCAGAGCTCCCCCTGTAACTGACTGTTCAACTGCAACACAATTCAGCTGCTCAGTCCGCCCAAATCTGCTTCCCTCCCTTGCTTAAATGTGTTGTTCCCAAGGGCACTCCCCAAATAGCCACTTATCCCTAATTTCAGTCAGAAAACCCTACCTATGACAGAATCCAAAAGAAATAGATAGAAAAAAAATGAGAAGAAAAAGATTAATAACCTTAGATAAGAAAAGATATTACAACCATGTTACAAAAGCAAGACACCATAAGAAACACTGAAAGTACATAAAAGAGCTTTTGAAAATTAAAAAAGTATGATGGCAGAAATAACAAGCCTTAATAAATGAACTGGAAGACAAAGTTGAGGAAATCTCAGAAAGCAGAGCAAGAAGACAGAGGAAAAAAATGTTATCTAAAAGGTCAGTCTAAAGATCTGGCATATAATTTTTCCAAATGTGGTTTCAATGGGTTTTCATATATGCATTTAAAATAAGAATTTCACCAAAATAGATGAGATGCACTTTCAGCTGTTTCGTTTTTAGTTAATAAACTAAATTCTGAACTAAGGAAAAAAAAATCTGGCATATGAATAAAAGATGTTTCAGAAAGAACAGGGAAATGGGTGTCATAAGAGAGGACAAGGAGAAAGCAATTATCTGCAAAATAATTCAATCATACTTCTCAGAACTTAAGGGTATGAGTTTCTAGGTTGAGTGCTTGGCCTCATTATAAATATAGGACCCTCATAGCAAAATTTCAGAATACTGGGGTCAAAAAGAAGAATCTAAAAGCTTTTGGAGAGAGTAGGTCGGTCACATATAAAATATTAGGAATCAGAATTACTTCTTAACATACTGGAATCTTGAAGACAATAGATCAATAGGTTCAAAATGGTGAAGAGACCTACAGATATGAACAAGTGAATATGTTTCAATTAAAAAAAAAGATTTAAATGGTGAAGAGAAATTACTTCCAAGCTAATACCTAAACCCAGCCAAACTATTATTAAGTGTGAGGTAGATTGAAGACATTTTTAGACCTGAAAGTTCTCAAAAAATTTACCTCCCTGTTTGTCTTCCCTGGAAACTCCTGGAAAATACTCCCCTGAAATAAAGTAGTAAATAAGAAACTTAAAGATGTAGTATTCATGAAAAAAGGGCTCTAACACAAAGCAAAGCAACATCTCTATGAGGCAGGTTAAGGGGGATACCAAGATGGTAGCTGTGCTCTAGGCTTAGAGAGTAATCCAAATTGGAGCAAGTTGTAAGGCTCTGGCAGAAATTACTTCAAAAAGATGAAATTACTAGAATACTCGATGAGAATAAAAATTGAGTAGATTTAGCATTTTTCAGAGAGTTTGGGGTTAAATTAGTGATAACTACCCAGAAAACTAAGCAAAAGTAAAAATGAGACTGTAGTTAACTCCAGAGAAATGAAAACTTATGCAAGAAAGAAAAAGTAATAATAATGTTCTATATTGCTTGACTAAAAAACACTAACATAGTCATAAAAGGCACACACTGGATCTAGCCAGAATTTATGATACAAGGATGGAGCATGCTTTCATATTAAGATCATGGACTTTGAATCCAGACTGCCTAGATTTGAATCACAGCTCTGCGACTTCCCAGTAGTGTGACCTTGGACAAGTACTTGACTTCTCTGTGCATCAGTACTCAGCTGTAAAATGGGAATAATGTTCATGCACATCTCACAGGATTATTATGAGGATAATGAGTACGTGAGCTCAGAACACCACTGTATTGCTATATAGTAACTGCTATACAAATATTTTGAATTTATAATATGAGCAGAATTGTGCTCCCTCTAATTCATATGTTGAAACCCTAACCCCCAGTACCTTAGAATGTGACTGTATTTGATACTGGGCTTCTAAAGAGGTAATCAAGTTAAAATAAGGCCATTAGGGTGGGCCCTAATCCAATCTGACTAATGTCCTTGTAAGAAAAGGAGATTGGGACATACAGAGAGAGACACCAGGGATGCACAAGCACAGAGAGAAGACCCTGTGAAGACAGCAAAAAGGTGGCTATCTGCAAGCCAATGAGAGAGGCCTCGGGAGAAACCAAACCTGCAGGTGTTTTGATCTCAGATTTCTAGCCTCCAGAAATCTGTGAAAAGTAATTTCTATTGTTTTAGCCACCCAGTCTGTGGTGTTTTATTATGGTAGCCCCAGCAAACTAATACTTATCATAGTGTTGAAACATTTTGAAATAAATACTAAAAGACTCAATTTAAACAGCTGAAATGGTTGCCTCTGGGAAGCAGGATATGATGGCAGGGAAGAGGGATTGTTGCTATTTTTTAAATGAAAAATTTGTAGAACTCATTTTCTTCTTAAACTATGTATATGTTCTTTTTTGAGAAAAACACAAACAAACAAAAAGGAAGGCAGTGTGTGATAAATCAGAATTATCTCTTTCTCTTTTCATCTGGGTGATTAAGTGCCAGGTGGGACTCTCTCTCAAGCACTGTGGACATTTGGGGGCTCTATAGAAGATGCCATCCTATAGGAGCTAATGGCACATTAGGCACTCTTTATTAATGCAGGCTAGATTTAGCCTAGCCTCAGTAATATCCAGACAGCTAATGGGACTCATTGGGCAGAAATCTAAATTCACCAGTAACTCTTTCGTAGCCAATTGTCTTATAAAGAATTGTGACATGATACTACAAACCTCTCACATCACTTGAAAGAGAGGTTATATATTTGTTATGGGGACAATATTTTTATATTATATTTTTGTATCTTTTTCTTTATCTGGCCTCTGTTTTCTCTCTTTGTGGACCTCTGAACATTTTTACCCTAGAGAAGATAGAGTAAGTTAGTGTGCTTTGGGCTGCAAGCAACAGAAAGCCAACTAGAAGTGTTTAACCATAGGGAAATATTATCATCTCACATAAAATGAAATTTTGAGCTGGGTGTTTCTAAGAAAGATGTCTAGAGCTCTAATGCTGAAATGGCATTATTAAGAACCACGTTTTTTTCTTAATTCTGGACTGCCATCCTTACCATGCTGTCTATTCTTATAGTTGCAAGAAAACTGGAGCAATTGCAGGCCTTGTGTCCTCATAAACAGTATCCAAAAGCTGCACAGAGAAGAGGACATCCATCCTCACGTCCCTATTTAAAAAAGGAACACTTTGCCAGAAGCCCTCCTCATGCTTCTACTCCTATCTCAATGGCCATAATTGCATCACATGACACTCTTAAACCAACTAGACAGATCAATGGAATTACCACGTTTGACTTAATCCAAATTATTTTCTCTCTCTGAAATTGGGGAAGGGCTTAGGCTCCCCTAAACACACCTCTGACCAATGTTTGATAAAAGTCAGGATTACGTTAGTAAGGAATAAGGAAGGAGAAGGGCAAATGCCATTAAATAGGGAAGAAGAAATATACATTTTAGAGACAGTTCTGATCAGATAGGAAGGGAAAGTAGAAAATTCTTTCATGGGGTGGGGTGTGGGGAGGAGTCAGAGATGAATGTCCAGGCTTCCCACTGGGGGTTTAAACCTGGGGAGGAACGTTGTAGTCAGGGGTGGAAGGTGATAAAAAACACTCAGATTCCTAGTGAAAAAACCCTTAGTCCTGTCTTCTCAAGACATAGCTGGGAAAGTTGCAAGTCTTTTGGAGAAGACCTGAAATTGGAATAAAGCCACATCCAACATGTCACCATGTAAGAGAAAAGATGGCTGAAGGATGGGGCTAAGTGAACGGGTCAGGTATGGTGTGCAGGAACTTCTGAAGTTCCTGCAGAAGGTGGACTTTATGCCTGGAGCCTGTTGCAGAGGCCAAGGACTCTCTTGGCTGCATCCAAAAGAATTGACAAAACCTGCTGCAACCCAGGAAAGCTCCTTAGGCCACTGCCTGAGAGTATGAAAGCTTCACCCAGCCCCACTCTCAGGAAGGGAAAGGGAAAAGGAGAGTGAAAAACAATCCTGGCAGGGACTTTGAACTTTGCATTGACTGAATATTTATAGTTTTAAATGGAAATAAAGTAGATTTCATTTAATTGACAAGTTTTTGTCATCTACTGGTATGGGGCTCCAAAATAAGAGTTAGTTATCAAAAAAAATTATCACCTCAAAGTATATAAATTTTAGCTTTGCTATATTTTACATATTTCGGTATTATCTTCCTTTCACCTTTTGGGGGAACATTGTGGAAAAATGGAAAAGGAAAGAAGGAAAGTGAAGATAGAGGTGCATGGAACCCTCTTGAGAAACAGCTAATGCTAGATTTACATGTTTTCAGAGAACATCAACTAGGATTATGTAACAATAATGTAAAATTATTTAACTAACTACTTTTTCTCTAGAAAGTTAATATGGTTGATAAAACATCTTTTTTATAAATAAGCCAAGTATGATCTCATTTAACTGGGTTTTTAAAAATATATGCATTAAAATGTTTTTTTATTATGTAAAGATAACCGTGATTCAGTACAGAAACAAGCTACCAGGTTACTTATATTTATTTTGTTTGCATTATGTTTTCTTTTTACTACATATGTTTAACCAGGTGGAAAACAACAGAAAATTTCCAGTTTTTGAAACAAATATAACCTGGTCAGGAATCAAATTTACATTCTAATTGCATTATAATAAATCAGGAATGTTTATGGTTGCATACAGCACCCAGTTAAAACTCGACACATGTATAACAAAAATAAGAAAATTTGTTGGCCAAAATGTTGTAATAGTTACTAAAAATACATGAATAAATTTTAATACTCAGACAGGAAACAACAGACATACAGTGTGTATTTGAGGCACATGTATCATTTGAACAAGCGCCAGAGTTATGGAGCTAAAGATTAAAGTGTGATTTAGAGATATATTCTGCTCTGTATGCACGTGCACCACCTCCATTAGCATTAATAGAATTTACATGCACACAGTTAGAGGAGAGAACTCAAATTTGTTGAAAGGCAAAGGAGGAATGATTTTTAACTTTGCCTATAATTCCAGAAGCGTGGGACTGTATTATTAAAAGGAATGTGAAAGGCCTTAATTTAGCAACTGAGATATAGAAGCTCTATATCAAACTACTACATGTATACTTCGTTTGTATTATTAAAGAAAAGCGAGCCAGGAAAGCTAACGGATTTTTCAAAGGCAGTTCTGGGATTATGGTACTGTGCAGAAATATGAAACAATATATGCATTTGGGATGTGAATTAAGTTGAGGAATATTTAGTCTGGGACAAAATGTAATTAATGTTATTGTGGCCATTTGCAAGTGTACACGCATGCACACACACAGGCACACACACACACACACAGTTACTTACATTACTTATATTCATCTATAAGCATCTATTCCCAGTCCAGGCTTTAAGAGATACAAATATATTTACCCTATTGAGAGTATTTCTTTTTCTTGCTGCAAAATTATCAAATAAGTTGTTGAATCCTAAAGTCCCAGGAAAAGATTTTGGGAAATTGGAAAGAAAAGTAAATTTGTCTCCTCCCATCTACTACCTCCCAGGAAACGGCTGTTTCCTATTCCTGGGAAATAGACCTATTCCTGTAGTGAGTGTCTGGAAGAAATAAATCAGCTAAATAATGAATCAGACCAAGATGGCAACAAGTAATAAACTTAACTTTCTGTGGGAATAATAGTGTTTGAAAGTACTATTTATTTTGTAAAGCCCTTGGGCAATGTATTTATTCATTAAGTTAGCACATTCTTAGTGAGTGTCTACTATGTGCCAGTCACATTTCTGGCTTTACTCACCCAGAGGCAAATAAGATAAAGTTCCTGACATCATGGATTTTACAAGTAAGCAGTATGAATTATGAACTTTAAATGGCCATACTTTTCGACTTAGCTATTATATTTTTTATTAATTGAGTCTAATAAATACTTAGGAATTTACACAGAGATTGATATACATGAGTTTCCATTGTATTATTACGTATAATGCAGAAAAACGATAATCTCCTTAAGTGCACAGCGATAGGAGAATTCCATATATCAAGTGCCTAGATGTTTTTATATATATTTTGATATTCTGTATAATAAGAAATGTATATCTTTAGGAAGTGAGATCTGAAGGACTTTTGTCTTGATGCTTTTCTGCCCTTTCTGAAATATCTGAGCAGACATTGCTTTTTAAATTAAAAATGTTTTTAAGGTCCTGAAGATGTAAAATTGATAGGCTTTGGTGGCAGAAGATATTTGTGAAAAGCAAAGGCTCACTATTTCCCGTTTTTACACAAATCATCTTCCCCTGATTTCTGAAAGGTTGCCAATTTCTGTACCAGAATCTCTTAGCAGATTCTTCTATATTATACAAAGCTAGCTCAGAAGTGGTTTAGTTGCTGGGCATATTGAATTGTCAGACGCTCAAATGTGTTGCTTTGCCTCCCACAGATTTGTCACCCCTTTTCCCCTGGGTGATGGAGCTGCCAAAGATTACTCAAAGCCCATCTCTTCTGAGCAGTGAGAAGGCCTGAAAAGGGGTTAATCTCTCTGAACCCTCAAGAGAGAGGCATTCCTTCCATTTGGGAAATTAACCCTGAATTGGGGTTCTCTTCTCACATTTATTCTCCAGACCAGGAAGTTTCAGGAAGAGGACATAGGTGGGGTTTTTGCTAAGTATAGTTTAACAAGTTTAACAATAGAAGCTGGTAACATTCAGTAAGACAAGCAAGGTGACATTCCATGATGGAATTTGCAAGAAGATAAGTTGATCCACCAACAAAAGCTTGATTTTAGCAAACATTCTCTCTCCTTACAGCAATTTCCCAGTATCTTTACATATCAATCAGTAACCTGTCTGTCTTTGAGCCAGCAATCTTGCTGTGTTACAATTCTTTATCTTACAACAGAGACTATAGCCTGGGGAAAATTTCCTGTCTTTTGCAAAAGTCAACATTTTATATGTACTTTTAAGAAGTTAGGCTAAACCTGAAATTACAAGAAGCTAGGCCCTGTGCAATATATTTGTTTTATAAATATTGGTATACTCCTCACAAATGCAAACTATGTCATAATGTATTCACAAGTATTTCATTCTATTTCCAGGCATGTGGAAGGATTAATTTCCCCATCCCCTCTGAAGTTAGGTGGACTGTGGCACGTGTTTTGGCTAATGAATCTGAGCAGAAGTGCAATGTGTCAACCAGAGGCGAGAGTTAGCGTGAAGAGCCTGTGTATAGTCTATCAAGTTCCCTCGCTGTGATGATCATGCCGCTGTGTGTTAAGACAGAGCTTCCACAGCCTGGATTTCTTAGTTATTTAGGATTGAAATCTCCTGTAATCTATCTTTAGTATGTACTATGGGGAGAATGAAATTGGTTGTGGTAAGCTGCTATGTTTTGGAGATTGTTTATTATCACATCATAGTCTAGTTTTGTTGGACCAATATAAAAAACAAGGAAAAAATTATAATTTTTAGATATCATAATAGCACAGATTTTAATTCACAAATCATTCACTGAATAGTTGGTCTTTCAAGTGAGCTGTTTAATTTTTTTCCTACTCAAATGGTTATCATATGAAACAGGAGCAGTTGCTAATTTTTAAAATCTCAGACATCAAATAGTTTATGCTTTCAATATGTACCCCTTCTAGGGCAGAGATTGTCCCTAAGTTTTAATGTTAGCTTTCTCTGTGCGTCATAGCAGTTGTATGTGGTTCACAGGACAGTGGTAATTGTGTCAGTAGGGCTCATTGCCTATAAAGAGAGCAGCCAATAGAGAAGAGGAGAGCAGCCTGGGAGTTCTTTTGTGGCTGAGCCACAAAAGCCATCTACAAATAGGGCCATTGCTTTAGATGTGGGTAGATAAAGGATCTTTGAAACCTTGACATTGGAGAATGGAGAACAGCTTAGTGTTCCTAGTGTTTGTTTACTTAATTTTTAAATGTTAAACTAGAAGTCTCTAAGTGTGATTCTGTGGCTCACAGTTTACCTATTACTTTATGACCATCCTAATGTATTTCAGACAAATTGTAACAAACTAAAGGGACTTTTCTTTATTAATCTGTAAAGGCTTCATTATAAAGAAAACCATGCTCTTAAAAAAAGATGGACGAAACACCTTTCTATGATCATACTCTTTCCTTGGTGTGTCTGATTTACTGTTTTTCTTTTGCAGATTGTTTTTCCTATAGTCATCCCAAAGTTCCAGAATTTATATAACTTTAATTCTTTTTTAAAATTAAAAAAAAAATTTTATGATTATAGTTTTATTGTAGCAAAAGAATAAAATCAGAATCAGCCCAAAGAAGCAGTGCATACATAGAGTGAGGTCCAGGAGGCTCCCAAACATGAAGCTTCTGGTGTCTTTTCTCCACAGTGTCATGATACATCACTCTCCTGACACATCAATGTGTAACAATACACACAGAGTACTGCCACCCATAGAAGTTCACCCCAGCTTTGGTGTCTGGAGTTTTTATTGATGTTTCATTATGTAGTCATGATTGATTGACTCATTGGTTAAACTCAGTCTCTAGCTTCTCTACCTTTTCCAGTCAGGCTGATATAACATGGCTGAAAACCCCAACCCTCTAATCACATGGTTGGTTTTTCTGGAGCAACCAGCACCATACGGAGTTATTTCATTGGCACAAACTGTCTAGAGACCCACCATGAGTCACCTTGTAAACATAAACTATCAGGGCCCATCATTAATAACAAAACACTCTTATCACTCATGAAAATTTCAGGACTACCTTCCAGGAACTGGGGACAGAGGCCAGCCAAATTCTTTATTGCACAGGATTCACCCCACCCCACCTTTCTTTCACCAATACTATTTCTGATCTTAATTCTTGGTAATTTCAGTCATGTAGATATTTTTTCAACATTCTGATCTTTCCTTTCTTTAAATTTGTGTTCTTCAGAGATCTTGCCTTCCAACTTACCTTAGTTATTAATTCCCACAGTCATATCTTAGAACTTGACTAATAGCTGCAACCTCTCCATAATTTCAGTTTCATGTATCTCGCTCTCTGACCATCACATGCTATGTTTCCATCTTTCTCCCTCTACGACCCTGCCTCCAATAATCCTTTAACCCAGTTAGGACTTCTAATCCACTGATTCTACCACCATTTCACTTCTCATCATCTTGATACCACGCTCCCTTCTTTACTTAACTTAAATCTTGTGATTTTCCCTTGCACATACCCTTGACACCATTTCCTGTTTCTTGATTCATTGTCCTTGCTGAGCCAAAACCACATTTCTGGTTAAATCTAATTTTCCACTTGTTTCATGCCTATACTCAAGAAGCTGAATGTGATTAGTGAAAAATACACAACCTTACTGATTGGTTTCATTTTAAATTCATGACCATAACCTCAAGTGGAACCCTAATGCTGCCAGGTAATCATACTATATATATCGTCAGTATAGGAGGTGGGAGAATGTACGGATGATTATTTTATACTTTTCCCTTTCATATCATACTTCTAATACTTTCCATTCATTTTCTCAGCTAATGACTTTCCTTCCTACTTCACTGAAAAGGTAGAAGAGAACTTCCATAGAGTCTTGCAGTCTCATCTACCAGCATTTGCATCAATGACCTCAGTTTTTACCACCATTAGAGACAAACTAGAGTTGTATAATCCTAAATACAACTTCCTGGAAAGAGAATCTGATTGGACAAGCTTTGATCTAGCATCCATACCCGGCCCAATTAATTGTGGCCTGTGGCACCAGGTCATTGAACAACACATGGCTACAATGAGCCATGTCTGGATGGAGTGGAATATTTTCAGAGAAAGAGACTGCCACCCTAGAATGTGCGTGCTGCAGATAGCAGCTGGAAAACAATATAGTGGGTTCTTTAGTTTATGCTTCTCAGTGTTTTGTCTTAGGCTCTCCTGATTCAGAATTGCTCCAGAGTTCTACTCCAGACATACACACTAAATTAGAGTGGAATCTCTTGAAGTGGAGCCTAAGAATCTGCATTGTAGCAAGTTCTCCAAGTGATTCTTCTATACAAAAACATTTGCTTTGCTTAGTAAAGAACAGTTAGAAAGATTTCCAAAGGCAATCTTGAATGTACAGAAAGGATTTTCTCAAGCATGATTAGTTAACCAAGAATTATATTAAAACGAACAATCTCCTGATTACTTTGATTAACTAAAGCTTTATTGTAATATGATTGGCTGATTGATTCTTTCTTAAGGATTCTATTTGTACCTTTTAGTCAGACAGTGATGATGATGAATATTTAGTGACTATATATAAGTCAGGTATTATGTTAAGAGTGTAGAGGTGTGGGGTAAACAATGTAGTCTAGGACTCAGGTCTCCTTAGTTCTAGTTCAGTGCTATTTGTGCTGGTTTTGCCCTTCTAAGATAGTTTTTTGCCTCTCATTCTCTGGTTTTAGTTCTAATGTATTTAAAACTTCATACAACTTTTTGATTTTACTATTTTCAGTCTTTATTAGGGATATTTCTTTTTGTGGTATAGTAGAAAGATCATTAGCGCTCAAATCAAAATGAATGTGAATTCCATTTCTGCCACTTACTTACCTGGCTGACCAAGCAAATATAGTAAGTTCTCTGAGCCTCAATTTCCTCATCTGTTAAATAGGACTAATAATGCCTATATTATAAGGTTATGGTAAGGATGAAACAAATAGATGCTTACATTCCTGTTTCCTTTAATTTTTTCTTATAGAACTTTTAGCAAATTTTGTTTAGATTAATTTAACCTGACTAAAGATATTTATCATTTTCAAATTCCCATTTGTGTTTACATTTTTCTAACAGGCAGTTTGAAGATGATTAAAAGTGTTTTTTGATTAATTGGTTGTCCTTTCTATTCATAGTATGTAATGTTGATATATCTTCCTTTGCAAGGAAAACATGTATCAAAATTGCAAGGCAATGAGCATCTCCTACTCAAACCATATCTCCTTCTTTAAGCAAGTGCTGTGGTCCATGCTTCAGGAAGTGCCAAGAAGAAAATTATAGGACATGGTCTTTGTGCACAGGAATCTTGGATTCACCAGTAGGGGGCAGGGGGAAATCATAAACAAATGGAAAGGTAAATAAAGATAGAAGATTTAAATAACATTCAAAGCAACTTTGTTTTTTATTGTTTATTTTTTTTTTGGTGACTGGCCACAGCAGGGAACTGAACCTTTGACCTTGGTGTTACAACATCATGCTCTAACCAACTGAGCTAAGTGGCCAGCCCCTCAAAGCAGCTTTACAAGTGCTACCCCAGCTACTACCTGAGTTTTTGTTAGACCACTGTTAGCATGAATACATGCTAATACAACTCTGAAAAATGGTCAACTTTTACATAAAATGAAGGCATCCATCTGAAGCTTATACTGGCAACCAGAATTACATCCCCTTTTCCTTCCCTTTTTCAGGGAAACCCATGGAAGGCAAAGAATGCTATCTATAGTTATTTGCCAATCTCCATTGCAAGGTTATGAGACATATATCTGGACCTTCCTTCTTAGTGCTGAAAATGATTCCTTAGAGTAACATTGAAGTATGTTATATGAGGGGATCCTCAAAAAGTTCATGTGGTGTTAAAACACCAAGGTCAAATGTTCAGATCACCACACAGGAGAGTTGAAAAAAAAAGAAAAGTTAATGGAAAGATTAGTATTATTGTTTAATTCCATTTTCCCACTAACTTTGAAGTACGCTTGTATTTAATCTTTAACTGTGCAGTATTTCTTTTTCTGTGAGCAGTCTTTTTCATGCTTTGTGCAATTTTTCCTATTGGATGGTTGTTTTTGTTATTCCTTGGTGTTCGTGTGGAAATCAGCCCTTTGTCTGTGATGTGAATTGCATTTTTAAAATCTTTATTTGTAATAGCCATAATAGGCAAAACAAAGAAAGATTAAAATGATAAAGTGGATGGAATGTTTCCTTTTCCCACTTATGTTATTAGAGCACATGATATAAAATAATTGCTTATGCTTTGATTCTAAACACCCTTCAAAAAATGGATGGGGAAGCTGAATCTGTCACCTGGGCAAAGTAAAATCAAAAGTCAAACAAAAGTTAAACTAATTTATCTTAAGCACCTACTTTGAATATGTCAGGTATCTTTTTTCTCCATGCTTTCTTTTGCCACCAGTGGTGTTGTTTTTTTGTTTTGTTTTGTTTTTAATTTTACATTTTTGCCATGTTCTTTATTTCACTTAGGTTTCGTGAGATTTGTATATGTGTGTTTGTAGGAACTATATATCAACATTACCTATACAAGACCAGATAAATAACAAAAGTTAGATTATTAACATTTATTAACACAAGGGGGTGGAATTTGCAGGGGAATGAGAGGGGAAAAGGGATTGTTAACTTAAAAAAGCTATTGTTTGACTTAAAATAAATGCAGATTTCATTTTTAATTAAATGAAAGAAAACAGAACACAAAAACAAAATAAACAAAATAATCTTACCAAATAGATAGGAGGTTTTTCAAAGGAGACATCCTTACCAGGTTGAGTGCAGTGTCTTACAGATTGTAGCAGGTTATGGGAGAGTGCATTTGAAAATTTTCTTGAATATTATTTCCCAGAAATTCTGATTCACTCACCCTTGGTACACTTTCTCACTCAGTTTTCCTATTCCCACCCCAAGTCATGAGCTGCTACTTACAGCAAACAAAACTTTTTGATTTATTGTTTACTCCTTTATAACCTAGTAATAATATTTTGTAGCTTAATATTTTTCTCTTCAATTAATTTAATGCTGATCATATGTATAACAGGTGTGTGACCATTGATATCACATAACCTCTTCTCTATTCCTGGTGTCATATTTTTCTCTTTCTAAAAAGTTAATCTATATTTATAGTTGTATCTATTCAAGAGTCAGTCTTGGTTGAGCATGTTGCTATGTGGGAGACTCAGAGGAAGATTCATAGAAGTGAAGCATAAGGCTTGGTCATTCCCTTTACAGTCGTCATGGGAGATAAGACATCAGTCCAAATCAGAAGATCTGGGTTTAATCCTGGAGCCCCTATTATTATCCATGTGACTCTTTTTCTAATTTCTAAAATGGATAAAATGATAGCTGTAGTACTTAACTTATAAAGTCATTGTCTAGAACAAAAGAAGAGGAGAATAATATTAATAATAATAGTAACAGTCATTTATTAAGCACTTAATGTACAGGAAGTAATCTGTTAACAGCTTTTTATAAAATGTATTAGGTAATGTAAACATTATCTAAGAGAAAGCCTACTCAACAATCTTCCATATAATAATTACTTACAAATTTTAAGGTACTACAATATGTAGGGTATAATTATTGCTGATATTATATTAGAAAACATAGACTGGAAGACTATCTTCCTTGGAATTTAGAAATTTTATGTTAGCAATTGAGAAAAAAATTGTGAAAGACTTAAGGTTTCTAGGATATTTGAGGTATATTTAGTAGTCTCATTAAAATAGATTTTTTATTAGAGTATAAAACTTTGATTTGTGTGTATTTAAATTTTAACTTTTAACAAAATTTTGAAGAGTACACATAAATCACTTTAACCACACCTACTTCCTAAACTCCTGAAATTTCATATAATTATAGCATAATGAGCAAAAGCAGAAAATTAACATTAATACAATACTAGTAATTAATTTACAGGCCTTATTAAAATCTCTCCAATTATTCCACTAATGTTCTTTTTCTGGTCCAGCATCCAATTTTGGGTCCTACACTGTATTTAGTTCTTATGTCTCCAATTTGGGATAGTTCTAGCCTTTCTTTGCCTTTCATGACCTTGACACTTTTCAAGAGTACTGGCCAGTTACTTTGCAGAATGTCCCTCGATTTCAGTTTGTCTGATATTCTGTCATGGTTAGATTCAGCTTCTTTGTCTTTGGTAAGGTTATCATAGACATGATGTCCTTCTCAGGGCATTATATCAAGAGGTATATGAAATCCAATATATCTCATTAGACATATATTAACTGATTATTTGGTTAAGATGATGTCTAGCAGGTTTCTCCACTGTAAAGTTATTGCTTTTCCCTCTGCAACTAATAAGTATCTTGTGGTGAGATGCTTTGAGACTATGCAAGTATCTTGTTTCTTGTCATAATTTTCACTCACCAATTTTAGCATCCATTGATTGATTCTTGCCTGAAACAACTATTACTGTGGTGTTAGCCTTTCTATTTCTATCATTCCTTTTGTATTTATTAATTATTAAACATTTCTTCTATATTTATTATTGGAATTCTGTTGCAAGGAAGAGTTGTTCTATCTCCCTCATTTATTTACTCAACTATATCAGAATTATATCAGAATAAAATTATATCAGAATACAATCATGGATATTTATTTTACTCTATAGATTATAATCCTTACCATCATTATTTATTTTGCTGCTCAGTTGTTGCAGATTTGGTCATTGGGAGCTTCTTCAAACAGGATCCTGTACCCTACTGACATGCTCCTAATCTTTTTTGAGCATTTTCTTATTTTTTAGTTCCACAAGACATTCCAGGCTAGTATTGAACTTTCTTTAATCTAGCCCTGGAATTAGTCATTTCTCCAAGGAGTCCTGGTTCTTTTATTGGTACCAATGGAAGCCAAGATCTGGGCACTAGGTGTGTTCATTGCTTTTAGGCCTTCTTAATGGAAAGAGCAAGGAAATAGATAAATATGCACACTCTTTTTCTGTCTCTGTCTTTCTCTTTGTGTGTGTATATAATTAAAACCATGACTTCATACTATTATCTCCAGTTCCAATCCAACACCACAAGATCCATTCTAGCTTCCTCCCTTTCATTATTTGTAAATCCTTTCTCCAATGGTGAGATAGGTACCTGGCTGTCATTATCTACAATATATCTATTTGCTTGATCCTGTAATATGCATACCTTCAGAATAATTAATTAATTAGTGTATAGGTATTTTTGGTCTTTAGACTTAAAATATATAGTAAAAATGTTGTTTTCCAAAGTTACTTATGTAGTGAAGCTCATTTGTTGCCATTTGTATTCCATTTTGGGTTTTTTCCAAGTCTTAGTTGATTTAAATTATTTATTCAATTTTGGGCATGTGAAACAATGTCGTTGTTCTGAAAATCAGAATAATATAAGAAGGCATACTTAGAGATATCCCCCTCATTCCTTCTACCCTGTTCCTACTCTCCCATCCTTTCTGTTCTGTTTCAGTACCTTGTAGGTAGTGAATTTCTTTGGTTTTTGGTTAATCCTTTCTAGATTTCTTTTTGATAAAATGAGCAGACACGTTTATTTTCTTATATTTCCCCATTTTCTCCTACATGAATGGGAGAAACCATAAATACTCTTTTGCATTTTGCTGTTTTCACTAAACAATACATCCTGGAAATCACTCCATGTCAGTTCATAAAGATCTTTCTTATTCTTTTTTGACAGCTGCATGCTTTTCCATTTGTGGATGTACCATAGTTTATCCATCTACTATTCTATCTATGGATATTTAGATTGCTTCTAATATTTTGCAATTATAAATAATCCTGCAATGAATAATGTTATGTATTTTTCTTTTGTTGTAAGTTAATCTTCAGGGTAGCTTCCTGTAAGTGGAATTGTTGGACTAAAAGGTAAGTGCATATGTAGTTTTCTCAGATATTGTCAAATTCTCCTCCAAAAGGGTTGTACCAGTAATATCTGAAAGCACTTGCCTTTCAGCAGCCTTACCAATAGAATGTGTTCTCATACTTTAAAATTTTTATTAATAATGTTGGTGCAAATTTTGATTCTCTTAAATTTTATTGCTGATTTAGAACTAATACTTTGAGAATTCTTTACTTTTTAGGATACATCAGATGATTTCTTTGAGAACCCATCAAATTTTATGATTTTTTGGTCACAATATAGAGGCTTTATCTATTCATTCACTCACTATCTATTCAAAAAAATATGCCCGAATGACCTCTGTTTCCCAGATAATATGCTTGACCTCAAGGAGCTTACTGACAGGGAGAATGATGTAAACAAATAAATGGACAGTTACAATACAATGTAACGAATGTCTTATTATTGGAAGTGAGGGTGAAGTGATGGAAACAATTATAAAATATTAAGGGAACATGGATGGGGAGCATTTCCTCCATATGTCCAAGGGGCTTCCTGGAGGAATGACTTCTTAGCAGAGAAAATCTTTAACATGAGTAAGTATTAACCAGTGGAAAGAGAAAGGAAAAAATGTTGGTGAGCTTTCCAAATAGACACAACTCTGCATGGACAAGATCCTCAAATGAGGAAAGAGAGAGCCAAGTATATTCTGGAATTGCAAAGAGTTAAATGTGATTGATATATAGAATTCACATAGGCACTCAACATGTGGTGAAATGAGAGAGGGAGCAGAGGGAAATATCACAAAAGAGTGAAAAGTTTAGACTATTTTGAGATAAATGGAGACTTATTAAAAAGTTTTAAGCAGAGTGGTGTTATAAACAGGATTTTTATTGTGGGAGTGACAATGAGGTGTTTCTAAAGAACTTGAGGTTTGTCCTTAAAGCATTACAGTTTGTTGTATTCAGAGAGGTATGTTAAATCAAGTAAAAGAGATGAGTGACCCCTACTAGACTAGTAATTGGCAGTGATTGTAAAGAAGGTAGTCAGTAATGACAACAGGATAAGAAGGGCGCATCTTAGAGGAAGCTTTGCCTACTTCAGTGGCTTAAAATGAATCCTTTTCTGAGAAAAGGAGCTGGTTTTGTGTGCTGGGCTTTTCTAGTTGAATTTGAAGAACACTAGCAGTATATGTGTTGAGATCTAAAGCCATCTATTCTCACACAACTCAGTTTATATCAGCGTGATTTTACTATTAAGTTGCTTCCTTAATATGACTTATTATGCCACTCTCTTTATCAACCTGATTTTTATTATTTCAGAAAATTCCTGCCAGGAAATGTAAACTTGTTAATAACTTTATTGTTCATTTCAGAAAGTTCCTGAATATCCACTTAAACAAACATTACACTATTCAAATTAAGTCAGCATCAAACAACTGTTTACTCTTCAAGAATTGCTTTGAAACTTTTTTTCAAAACCCTCCCCTCTCCATGTCTACCAACACTAAACTAATATATCACAATTTGCCCAATCATAGTTAAGCCCCCTCTTTCTACAGCAAAAGATCCATCTTAAGCCAACACCCCTCTCCCCCCACAATCTTATAATATTCTATCTTTGCCCTTCGTCTTCTGAGACACCATTAGGTTCTTGTCAAGGTAGTGGACTCTCTTATTGTCACAAGTAATAAACTCAGATTTGCTTCATCAACAGGTTATTTTCATGGTGTTTTCAGGGAGTAAAGTACCTATAAGATTCATTTCTTATTTCATGTACAAATGATGCATATTACATAAATGGTGAGCTGTAGTTTGAAACCACAGGCTTAAATTATAGTCCAAGAATATCTCAGTTAACTTTCTAATTTATTCTCCTTCTTTCAGTCTGACACATGGCATTTACAGCCAGAGAGGCCTCAAGGAATGTCATTTGTGGTTCAGTCAAAATTATTGTTTTTCTAATTAGTGAATCTGGAAATGTATTATGGTTACAAGAATAAGTAAGTGGACTATATCCCAGCCAATCAGCCTGCATCAACCAAGAAAGAGTTTTGAAAAAAGCTATATAGATTTTATGTAAATTTGGTATTTATGAGCACCAAACTTTTAGCACTGACATCTGCCTGAGAAGAAACTTCATTTACAGCAGAGGCAGAAATGAAGTTCACTGTGAACTAGTTTTGGATACCATATGCTTTAACAAGCTGAAGAGGAGGGGGAGAAGAGGCATTTTAAAAACAGATTTTTCTTGCTCTCACTGTGGATGATGTTGCATGACAACATTGTGACATCATAACCTACGCTATTTTACTTGCTGTTGCACCAATATAGCATCAAGGAGTGTAACAGCACCTTGGATGTAGAGTTCTTTCTCTTTCCTTGCATGGAACTTAAGGCACTTCACAGGCATTTTCTTTCTAAACCTCACAACATCTCTCTAAGGTATTGCCAAACTGGAGACAAATTTCACAGTTTAATCATGTGGAACACATTGGTAAATATAGATGTGCCTTTTAGAAAGTTGCTTCAAAGTGTATTTTGCAGCTCATGAGACGTTTCTCAGGGTGTAAACCAGTGGTGTAATGTAAAGCTTTTGGCCCTCCCCCACAAGAGCTGGGAGGATAGACGTGTTTGGCATAGCACTCGCAGTGGCGCGGGGCGGGGGGGGGGGGGGGGTAGTGCAGCAAAGGCAAAAGGCAGGCTGACTATTTTGTTATGTCAGACCTCCCCTTCTCCTCACATGTCCAAGGCCACACAGGGGAGCCTCCTGTTCCTCCATTCCATTCTTTCCTTTTCCGCATCAAAAAAGAAAACAGAGTTATAAAATTTAACTTGTAATTAAGAGCATGGTTAGATTTTCAGGGCATAATAAAGAAGTTCATTTAACTCACAAGGCCTGTTGATTATAGTCCTGGCAATCTAACCAGTGTTTCTAATACAGTTTAAGTCAAAAATGGGTTATTCTTATGAAATGGGAATGTGGTGACCTTGCAGATGTGCCTGGTTTTTGCCCTAATCTCTCCAAATGCACAGTGAATGGGAATGGGATCATTCTCAGAATACTTGTCTCTCCCAAACTTCACCGTTTTCTCTGCAAGACTCCCACTTCTCCCAGTTCCCTAGAAAAGATCACTCAGTACGGAGCAGAGGCCTGGATGTGAGGCCTGCTTGTCTCCTGTAATAGCTGTAGGAACCCTGAGTGAGTCATAAAACCTCCCTGAACCTGTGTCTCCCCATTTGTAATTTATAGATAATACTTTACTCATAGGGTTATTGTGATGAATAAATAAGATATTGTGTGTTGTAAATTCTAAAGTGGTATCCAGATGAATTTTTTTTCCCCAGTGCTGGAGAGCTGTCCCGCAGACAAGAATGAGGCACATCAGAAACATTTTGACTGTACAGTTTTTTGGGAGTGATTTATTTTACCCTTTTGGGTGTCATATAAACAAGGATACTTTCGAGAGTGAAGGAAGGAGCAATTACTAATTACTCCAGGACAACAGCAGGCATAAACTAGGGCCATCCCACACAAAGCAGGATGTTTGCTTAACAAACTTTGGATGGGAAGTACCTTTGCCTCATTGTACATGATATTGTGGATAGGGATGTTTGCATTTTATGAATAAATGTAATTGCATTTTTGAATATCATTTGTTGCCCACATACCACCTGAGCCTGCAGTACATATCTCCTTTTTTTCACAGCTCTTTGTATAGCTCGTATTCCCCAAAATGTGGGATATAGACAACAGGTATGAGACTATTCTAGGTGGCATACAGCAAACATTAATTTTTAAAAACTATCATCTCAAATTTATAATTTTGGAAGTGAAAAAGTCTTATTTTAATATTAACTTATTTAGGTACAATTTTGAATAGATTCAAAGAAAACAATTAAGGAAATCATACTCTAATTAGATTTCAGATATATGAAGTTTGATGTGGAATGACTAATATGTGGGGAGCCCTGCTTGATAAGATATAGACAGAATGAAAGAATATCCTACTCAATATTTGAATAAACAGTATAATAATTTATCACTTTTCAGTCAAGGAAAAGTTCTTTGTCAGGGTTGGAGATACATACCCAGTTGAGGCCCAAGTGAGGGGAGTAGAAACGTAGTAATTGCACCTGAAGATTAGCCTTGGATACATTTCCTAGTTATACCTGGGCCTCTCTGTCATTTTTGTACATCATTAATGAAACTATGTATGAGGGATTGATAAAAATTTGCAAAATTTTATACCTATGCTGGTTGATTCTTTGTAGGGATATTTTATAGATATTGATTCTTTGAGAAACGTAATTTAGGACAGAGAGTAAGCCGGACTTGTCTTGAGAATTTCAAGAATAAAGAAAGACTCCTCAAACTCTGTGAGTTGTTCATTTAATTCTCTGGTAATCAGAAAGTTCTTCCTCATTTCTGGCTCCCCTTCTACCTTTTTTGTGCAGTCGTGAAAGGAGCAGAAAAATAGGGAAGCTTTGCTGTCCTACCTCTCCATATCTGCTTATAGAGAGAGTGACAGCAGTGGACTTTCTAATTCTCACCTTTCTTTGTTCACATTCAGTTCTCTTTTTGTTTGTGATTTCTGTCAACAGAAACACAAACGCTTCTTATTGTTTTTGTTTGCTTAAAATGGAGATAATTTAGATAATGTATCAAGATACTTGGGATGAACTATCGGAAGTTAGTCATCAGCAATTACACCCTTTCTTAAAACACATCAAGATATGTGAAAGACGGTCATTTACAGATATCTGTGTGCACTAGGGCTCAGGGTTTGTGAGGGTTTACAAGTATTTATGTATGATTTTATGTGTATTTTCAGAGTTTCTTTTTTTCTTCTTGTGGAACTTTGAAAAATGAAGAGAATTAAGTTGTTTCTAAAAAGCCAAAGCAGCCTGCCATCTCTTTTTCTTTTCTGGGCTACGGTCCAATTTGCACAGCAGTTGCAAAGAAAAAGCAAACGCATCACTAGATTCAGCGAGAAATATTGTAACAGTATGTAATCTCTGTCAAGATAAAATTGCTTTGTGATTTACATTACAATAAATCCTGACCTTTAAGTGCTGCAGACTAAGCTAATCTGTGAAGTACTTTATTCCAACACTGAATCAGCGAGTGCAGCTCAACCAAAGTGACTGTATTAGTCCCACCGTGGTGTGGTTAAGAGCCTATATATATCGAAGCAGATTACAGGGCATTGTTCTATGTGTACTATAATAAGTAGAGTAATTGAAATGTTCAGTCTGTTTCATCACTGTGATATAATAGAATTATTTTAACCTCCTTTTTGTTTGCCTATTATGTGAATTATAAGTAGCAACGTTTAAATATCATTATGGCCTGATTTAGATTGATTAGAGCAAAGAAATTCAGAATTAAGGTTAAAACATCACATGACATTTCAGCCTTAATTCACTTCTTAGGGGTATTATTTCTTTCTTTTTCTTTCTTTTTTTTGGGTAAAATAGTTAAGATGTCACATTGAATTTCCCAGTACTAGCTTAGAATTTTTGGCTTTTTGTCTGCCCAACTCAAGGGTTAGGCTCATCAATCACTGGAGAGTGGAATGTTTTTAGAAATAATATGAATTTAAAAAATAACTAAAATTTATCATATTTGGGAGATTTCAAGCCACTATTTCTTTAAATATTTTTCTCTTTTTCTCCTACCTTCTCTTAGCTTTCCTCTGGATTTTGATTATACACATATTAGACAACTTGATAATGTCCCAGAGGTCACTGATACTGATACTTTTTTTCAGTCTTTTTTTCTCCTTGATGCTTCTTCATTTTGGATAGTTTTTTATTGTGCCTTCAAATTCAATGATCTTTTTTTTTTTTTCCCCTGCAGTGCCTAAGGTGCTGTTAGTTCCATCTAGCATAATTTGAATTTCAGGTGCTAAATTCTTCATCTCAGGAAAGTTCAATTTAAAAAAATCTTTCATTTCCCTCCTCATCACCTACATGTTTGCTAGTTCCATCATTTCTGTCATGTATGTAGCTTCTTGTGCCTGGCAGTTATTGATTGGATACTAGATATTTTGTTTGTTTTTAGGTGCTGTCATTTTTTGTATTTCTCAAAATACTGTTAGATCTTGTCCTGGCATGTAGTTAAGTTCTTAGGACTTAGACTCTTTCGAGGCTTGTTTTTAAACTTTGTTAGACAGATCCAGAGCAGTGTTTAGGTGAGGGCTAATTTGGCCCCACTACCAAGGCAGTGCCCTTCTGAAGATTCTTCCTAATGCATCATGCATTACGAGGTCTTTCCACTCTGGCTAGTAGAATGTGGACTGTTTCCCACCCTGTAGGAGCTGTAAGAATTGATTGGGCTACTACTTTCTGCTGCTTTCTTATTTGGCAAGAGTTACTTTCTTCTCTTGCATGTACAGGTTGGCTCTTGCCCAAAGATTTGAGTGGAACCCTTCACAGATCTCTGGAAATTCTTTGTAGCTTCCTCCTTTCTGGTACTTTGCCCACAAATTCTAGCTCTCTGGGCTGCCCTGAATTCCTACCTCTTTTACTTAGTGAGGGCTCAGTTTGGGTTCCCTTCCCTTCCCTGAGGACTGGAAGGTAACTTCAAGTAGTTCGTTTCTCTTTTCCTAGGGATCACACTCCTGGGCTGCCCATTGTTGGACATCTGGAAACGATTGTTTCCAATATTCTTGTCAATTTTTCTCATTGGTTAAGGTGGAAGTCTCCCTCCTAGTGTATGATGGCTGGAGCGGAAGTCTCAAATAACTAGAATTCAAAAGGTAGCTTAAGATTTTTATTTAAATATTTGCTCAGCATTCTTGCCAGGTTATGTTTCTAGAGACAACAAAGTAAAAGATAAGAGGGTTATTAAAACAAATTCTAAACACAATAAACTGTAATAATTGTTCATGTTCATTGTCCAACCATGAAGCAATGTAATGACTGTAAAGCACATAGGGCACCATAATCCCTTCAGCTCCTTAAAATTGGGATTTTTTTTACTTCATTCAGTTACATACAAGAAAGTGTTTTGTAGAGTTCTAGAGACCTCTTCCATTGTTTCATTTGCTGACTGTTGCTCTACTTTATTTTAAAGTTACATTTAGTGAGGGGAATAGTTTTAATTTAGCAAGGCAAACTTTTTTGTTATTTTGTGTTTTTTTAATTTTATTTTAAATTTTTATAATAAATTTCTAGGGTGCCTTGAGGGCAGCTTAATTTGCATCATAGGGGGCCACCTAAGAAACTCACCTGGGACAGACCACTCTGTCCTGCCTTGGAGCGCTATTGCCTGGAACCAGAATTGTTCATGAGCTACTTCACATTATAAATAGAGACATCCTCGGGGCTCCATATCAATGTATACTGGAGGGTATTCTCATGCATTTTGAGGGGAAAACAGCAGTTTTGATATCCCCAAGATGAGAAAAGGTGTTCCTGATGCTGAAAGGATACCTGAGCACTTGGCTGAAAGATTAGTATTCTGAAAGGTCAATTTTATAGTTCCAAACAAAGAATGAAAATGTAGTGATTTTTCTAGAATCATTTGCTTTAGTGCCAGAAAAGAATACAAAACTAATCATTTAAAGAAAAAATTATATAAAACGTTGATAAATTGATATAAAGTTATGTATACACATGCAGTCTTTCAGGCTGCTATTTATTTTGTTACAAAATTTTAAAATACTGACAACTAACAGACTGTTGTAACCTGATGACTTACTGATATTCAAATTTTCTGTGACCTAATCTGTAGACAAGGCATAAGAATCTCTCTCCAATCTTTTGTAATATCATTTAAATCAACATATACCTCCAAAACAGCAATTTTGAAATTTTGATTGGGAAGAAGTCTTGTTTTACCCTGCAACACTTTCCAGTGCTTTGGGGGTTTTGCTGTCCTCAGGTCTATCAGAGCCCACCACCTCGTTCCTGACTCCACACAGGCCCTGCATCTGTTGATGTTTTGTCCCTATCTGCTTGATTTAGGGGTTCAATGAGATACCTTATCACCTATTGCTGTGCATTGATTGTCTCCCCAAAACTCACTGAAGCTTGACCCTTATTGTAACAATACTAAGAAGGTGGAAAATCTGATTATGATATTTGAAAGGTGGGATGATTGGATTTTAAGTACCATGCCCTTGTAAATGGATTAATCCATTCATGGAGTAATGTGTTATCATGGGCATGGTTCTGATGGCTTTATAAGGAGAGCAAGTGAGCAGGTTACTTGCTCAGCCCATTCTTGCCATGTGACACCCTGCATTGCTATAGACAGTCACAACTCAGAAGAAGGTCCTCACCAGATGTGTTTCCTGGACTTTGGACTTCCCGGCTCCCAAAGCTGTAAGAAATAAATTTTATTCCTTTATGAATTACTCCATTTCAGGTATTCTGTTATATGCAACAGAAATGGACTAATACGCCTATTTTATTTTAGATGCCGGTCTGTGTGTGATGTTACTCTGGCTTTATTGTCATATTTGTCATATTGTCTTCTGTTTTTGTCAGAATTTGGGGAGACTCAAAACTATCTGACTGCCACCATTTTCTTCCCAGAGATTCCCCTCTACCTTGACATCTTAAAGCTTCTGTTTCTTTTTTTCTATTTTTGTTAAAATAGAGAGAACTGAATTATCTCCTAATAGTCCTTCCAACTCTAAGATTTGTAGCTGTATAAGGTAACTATATTTGGACCTAACTAGACCCAAAATTATGGAGGAAAGAGTACATGGGGTATTGTCTCTTTTTCAGATCCTGTATGTATATGATTAAGTTGCTACATGCTCTGATTAAATTTTGTCCTCTGAGTCAATATGCATTCTTGTATCCATCCATCCGTCTATCCATCCATCCTAATAACAAACCCTGATCCTCTGTTATGCACTAGCATTTTTTCTACAGGTACTTATCAGGTTTGCCATGCTATTTGAAACCATAAATAGCCACACTATAAATGTCACTTCTCAGGTGTATGATCACCTAAGCAGACCTGATTGTTACTGGGAGGTGAAATGTGAGTGTTACAGGAATATTTTTTTTCTTGGATAAATTATTCTAGCTTTTTGACAGAAAATTTCCTGCCTGCCACCATAATCTTGGACCACTTAGCATAATCAAACCAAGACTTGGAGTTTCTCTAGGATTTTGTAATCAGCTAAAGAAAGCCAATTGACCTCATCATTTGTTTAGTAGCTGGACTCTATGAGCTTGGAAGAATTGAAAACATCTAGGCCTATGGCATGTCATTGGAGAATATTACTGCTAGGCAAGTGATAGCTTATGTAGGTAGCTATCCACTATGCACTGTGGAGGGACAGTCCTGCTGAATAGTTGCCAGGAGAGACTCCAGAAAATGGGGGAGAAGACACACTGTGGAAAAATGCAAATCAATGCTTCATTCCTGCAAAAGAATTCTGGGCCAAACAAATGTAGATCCCCTACCTTTCACCACATTGCCTGATGTCATATAATTTATATAATAGATATGTAAGGAATACCTATCATGTACCAGTCACTTTGCTAGGGACTTTCTTTACTCTTTAATTTTAAGCTAAATTTTTCTTATTAAAATCATACTTGCACATGCTTTAAAAATCAAATAACACTTCAAAACTCATTAACAAATAGCTAGTCCATGTTTCATTTCTCTCTTCTAATTTGTTCTCTCCAGAGGCTGCTACTTTAAATTATTTTTAGCTGTTTATTCTAATATTTGCTTCCATTTATCTAAATAACAGATTTTATTGCTATTTCTTGATTTGCCAGTTTTAAATATTATTTATTGTGTTTCTTGCTATGGAAGATTATAATTTAGCTTTCTTATAGTCCCATCTCTTTAACACAGAAATATTTTGTGTTCTTCATCCTTCCAATTAACTTATATTATCATTTTTATTTAAATTAATGTTTGTTTACATTGCTATGACTGTATAACTATTATGCATAGATAGTGAACCACATATTATACTATATTTCATTTCCTTTCTGATATAGCATGTTTTCTATGAAATTAAAAATCCCCACCCCCTTTTTTTTTGTTTTTTACTTTTCTTATAAATATCACTAGTTCATCTCAATTCTGTAACAGGACAGAAATTCTAACATTTTGGGTAACTGTCATATGCATTGGATATTAGAGAAATCCCTTTTAAAGTCCTCTTGTTGGGAAAATAGAATAGTTTAATCAGGCCCCCCTCTCCTCAGGTCTGGTTGGGTGTGGTGCAGCACATTCTTTGTAAACAAATTGTGTGTGTGGGTGGAGTTAGTGCACATGTGTGCCAATGTATCTTTTTAGTTTTGTTGCTATTGTGTGTTCTTGAGAGTTGTGTGGAGCAGCAGCCCTGAACTCCTGGCTGGCAGAGAGCTCACATCTAAAAATGCAGCATGTTTACTTTGCAGACAGCCACTCAGTTTTCCTTTCAACTTTGCCAGTAGCAGTGGAGTTTCTGAGTTTTTCTTTGGATCCCATAGCTTCTAGATGTGTGTGTGCAGAAATAAAGACTACTCTTTCTTCAATCAAGGCTCCAAGGACCTTTTTTCCCGTTATCTAGCTTGTAGACCTGTGTGTGAAGGGTTTGTGACCCAGTCTGGACAACGGGCTTGAGGCGTCTGTGAGTTCCACGCCCAGCCCTAGCTCTACACCTCTGTTCTCTTGCCGTGTTCTGCACTGATTGTTCTTTAGGCCTGCCACACAACTGTCACTTTCAGATTTCCACTTATACTTCTGTTACACCTTTTTTACTGTGCCTTATTTGACTCTCATGCTTTTTCTGTTTTTTTATTCTCATTATCTTTCAGTTTGGATTATTTTTCTCTAATGTCCTATTTTACAGTCCATTAATCCTTTCTCCCTTTTGTTTGTCTAATCTGTTGTTACACCCATCTCTTGATTTCTTAATCTTGTTTGTTTTATTTTTCGGTTCTACAATTTCCATTTGACACTTTTTAATATAAATTTCAGTTCTGATAAAATTCTTCATCTTGCTTTTTCTTTTCTTGGACATATTATTACAGCTATTAAAAAATCTGTGTTGGTCCAAGAAATAAAAAAGTAAAAGAAAAAAATCTGTTGGTAACTCTAATACCTGTACTACCCACCTGTGGATATGCTTCTATTTTCTATTTTTTTCCTCTTCGTTTTTAGTCATTTTTGTCTTCCTGGCATGTCTGATAATTTTTGACTTAATACTGGACATTGTAAATTAAAGATTATAGAAGTTCTGGATGATTTTGTCTTTTCCCAGAGAAAATTTTCTTTTCTCTGTCAAGCAGTTTGAAGAGGGATGGATCCCCTTGGATATTCGAGGATAGTCTATTTCCAGTTTAATCTTACTCTTTCCTTTTGGAGATCAAGACTGAAAGTCTGGAGGTGTTTACCAAGACCTCTTATCCTCTGTGGGCTTTAAACTCCAATTTTTCTCTTCTTGATGCTGTAGTCAATTGATGACTATTTTATTTTCCCCTTCTAACTGCAGATTTTCTGCTTGATTTCTTGGCTTCTAACTAAACAGCTTAAGAATCTGTAAATGCCTTGAGAGGAAAAAGTTCTAAGAGATGTCAGGTTGTATTAGTCAGGGCTCTCCTGAGTAACAGAACCAATAGGATATGTATATGTATATGTATATGTATATATGAGGAGATTTATTATGGGAATGGTTAATGTCTGGAGGCTGAGAAGTCCCATTATCTGCCATCCACAAGCTGGAGACCCAGCAAAGCTGCTGTTGTAATACAGTCTGAGTCAAAAAACTTGCAGAGCTCATGGTGTAACTCCCACTTTGAGGTTGGAAGCCTGGGAACTGGGAGGGGCAGGGTGGGGAGGGAGGCTGCTGGTGTAAGTCCTGGACTCTGAAGGCCCAAGACCCAGGAGCTCTGATGTCCAAGGGCAGGAGAAGATGAGTATTCCAGTTCAAGAAGAGATACAGAAAATTCACCCTGGTTCCTCCTTTTTATTCTATTCAGTCCCTCAATGGATTGGATGACGCCTGTCCACATTGGTGAGGGTGGATCTGTTTTCCTCAGTCTACTGATTCAGATACTAATCTCCTGAAGAAACACTCTCACAGACATACCCCGAAATAATGTTTCTCCAGCTATCTGGGCATCCCTTAGCCCACTCAAGTTGACACATAAAATTAACCATCACTCATATTTACTACTCTCTGTGGACAATTTTTCTTCAGGATATTGGCTTTTCAAATTTTTGGAGGCTAGGTATTTCTGACTTTGAATTTGGGTCTCCCAAACCAGTGAGACTGACACAAACTCTAGGACACCCTTTTTGTTCAGTTTCAATGCCCCACAATGCAAATCAGCAAATGCTCTGAGGAAAAAGCAGTGATTTTGAAAGCCTTGCATTCAAGGCTCCCCAATGCATTTCCCTGTTCTCTGCGATCTTGGTTCTTCAAGTCTTGGCTGCCTTGCTTATTTCCAATGCCTTGAAGCAGTTGTTTTTATCCCGCTTTTATAGTTGTTTTAGGGGGAAAGCATGAATGGAAAGATATACACATGGAAGCAGACTCTAATTGTTACTTCATATGTGATGTTTATGTTTTTTCTTTCTCTGGAAGCTAGTATCTTCTCTATCTCTATAGTCAGCATAGTAAATTTTCATCATAGTACTTTTGGTGTAGGTCTTTTATCATTCATTACATAGGAAACTCAACAGACCTTTTCAGCTTGGAAACTCATGACTTTCAGGATTTGAAAATTTTTCTTGCATTAGTTCTTTAATAATTTGTGTTTCTCCATTTTTTTTTTTTTTCCCTTTATGAAATTCCTGATATTTTGATATTGAGCCTCCTGGGTGGATCCCTTAATTTTTGCATTTTTTCTCTCTCTCATTTTCATTTCTATGTCTTTTCCCTTGGGCCAGTTTGTTCAGAGAAGAATCTTCCAGTCTTATGTCCTGGGGGGCTTACGTATGGCTGCCAATGTTTTGTGAGCCCTCTAGTGGATGGGGTTGGGGAGAAATGTTGTTCAGAAAGTAGACTTCCACTCAATGCTCCTGTTTCCAATTAGGTACCTTGTCCATGCCTTCAGCTATATGCTCTGTTCCTGAATATAGAGCTTCCCTGGTTCATCCTCTTCAGAAAGTAAACCTCAGTCTTCAGCACATATGGAGGAGGTAGATTTGTCTGTAATTTTGTTTTCAGTCCCACTCCACCCCCAACCTTCAGATATACTTGGTGCTGCTAGTTCTTGAAACTTTCTGGGTTCTATGGCACAACTAGATCATACAAGTCAGCTTTCAAGACATTTACCTTTCATCCATTTGTTTTTCAGATTTTAAAATTGTCTTGTCATCTCTTGTCTCTATGTTCTTCTTTTGCATTTTTGCTGTCCTTATGGATTTATGCTTAATTTTTTTTTCTTTTCTTCTTTTTTTAAATTTAGAATTTTAGGGAAAGAAGCAGAGAACAGGTGTGTTCAATTCACCATACTTAACAGGAAGTTTTAAATGCTTTATATACATCACAACAAATTCCCACAGCAGGTATTAATATAGATAGAGAAAATGCAGAAGTCACATATTAAATGACAGAGTTAGAATTAAAAGTCTATCTAGCATCAAAGCCCTCATTTTGGAATATGTTTGGTTTTTTTTTTTAATTTGAAATTTCCAAGTTTTACTCACAAGTATAAAGAAACCCAATATTTTTCTAAACCAGGTGATTCAAGAATTCAAGAGTTTTTGTAACATGCCTTCACCTTCTCTATTTATCAGTAAATACTTACATGCTTATCACATGATAATGAATTATAAATTTTTGAAATTCTGCGGTAATGTTATTAATACATTTTTCATTATAGCTTTTTGTTTTGTACTTGAAATTATAAACTCTGGAGAAATTATTTCCCTAATTGAGACCTTTCTCTGAGTTAGGATTATGTTTCTCAATAGACTACATCCCTTTCCTTTTATAGAGAATAAAGTTACTTGTTTAATCCTTGTGTTACTCTTTGCTAAAGTCTGAAAATTTATAGAAAGTTTCTCATTCTGTCTCCTTCTGAGCTTTTCCAGAATTCCCTTTTGCTTCCTCTCAGTGTATCTTTGGCCCTAATTCTGGAGACCCTTGGAAAATTTTTCCCACGTACTCACCACACACTTAATGATTTATTCTTTTTTATGAAAAACAAATAAGATCGTTATGAAACAATTAAGAGCTTTTTAAAAAGATAATTTATACATTCTGCAACAAATGGAACATATGATGCTTGGAAAGTTTTGTAAGAAATCTCCTTCTAAAAATTGTGCCAGCTTGTACTTTCATATTTCTGTTAAAGAATGGAGAAGGCCCCCTGCTTATGAGACAGTTTCACATGAGATAATGGGGTTAAAATTGGATGTCATCACTTCCAAAAATTTTTGCTCCATGAGAGTTTTAAAGGAACATGTTTCCCTTTTGAAGTTGTCACCTACTTTCAGGCAAAACCTTTCTTTGTCTGAACTTCCCTCCTTGCTTTCAGGAGGTAGGGTGATTTATGGCTGCTAAACATTTACAGGAAAAATATCCAGATAAGTGAGAACTGAAACCAATGGGACGTTGTATAACATTGATTAAATTGAGAATAAATTAGGTCCAGTCAAATTATGTCATTGCTCTTTGAGTCTCTTGGCACTCTGAAACCTCCACGTTACTGTTTTAAAAGAATCAAAATAACTTTCTTTCTTAAAATGCCTAACAGAGTTTTCACTTATTTTCCAAATTTTTACTCCCTAGGAACTCTCTTTTGCTCTAGTAGATCAGAAATACTCACTTGCTCTGTATCCCCTCTTAGTGAGTTGTATGTTTAGTTTACTCTATCTACTTTTCTTATAAATTTGTGCTTTGTTTTTTTGTGGTGATCCCTGAACCTTTTCATGGCATTCTGTTTTTCCCAGCTAGATTTCAAGTGCTTGCAGTTAACAAAGGAATGCCATGCTGACATTACATAAAAATATTCCTAGTAAGTTTTGTTCTCCCCAATACTGAAAATGTATCTTTATGTTTTAATTTTATAATGTGTGTTCTTTAGTGAAGAAACTAACTGATGAAAGATCTCCGTGTCCACATGGCATCCTGGGTGGTCAGACCTGAGCAAAGAGACAAAAGGTGGCTCCCTTTTAGGAGTCTTTTAAAGTGGGAGATCAATATTTGGGATATTCTCTCTGATGTCCTATTGTCATACACAGACCAGAAGAAGATAAAAATTAAATTAAGCAAAAGAAATCATTTCAAAGTAAAGTAGTGAAACCCTAGCTGATTAAGTGATTAGCAGAAAGAAGTAGATTGAGGAATTTTCTAAACCAAGTTAACAAAGGGAAATCTAGAAACCACAAAAGAATACATAAGTAGATCCATCATAAATCATGATGACCTCTTCTATAACAAGGGCAGTTGGAAATAGGCAACTCTGGGCAAGAATTTAAAAATTGGTATTAAAGCCTAGTGGAGGAAAATAAAAGTGCAAGCAAGAATAGCTTCAAAATGACTTTGTTTCAAAGCCTTTTAATGATTACAAAATAGTAGCAAAGAGGAATAAATCCCTGAAGAAAGAAAGGTTCAATTAAGGATTAAAATTTAAAATATTAGGAAAAAAGAAACAAATTAATGATGCAATTTCTCCCAAAGTTTAGCAGAAAAAGAGACTTAATCATTTTGAGGAACCGACTTTCATGTAGAAGTTACTTTTCTCTTTTCAATACAAAAGTTCTGCAGAAATATAAGTTCTTGATTCAAACTTGGATCCACTCCACCTTGCCTTACGTGTGTTTTCCTCAGTTCCTTCCATTTGTTCTATTAGGAAAAAAGCTCCTATGTCTCTCTGCTGACAAGCACGTGAGGACTTGCTGATATTTTAGCCCAGACTGGAAGGTTAGACATCAAACTCTACAGGCAGCATAGAAAAATCGAGGAATAGCAGCTAGTAATTCAGATGCTTAGAATAAGAAATGCAGAGCTATGGTACAAGCAGATGGTTATCAGTACCTCCCACGTAGCAGGGTCCAATAAATATTTGATGAAAGAATGGAACAAATGAATATAATTATGAATTCTGGAAGAAACTGTCCCAGAGTTGATGGGCACACCAAAACAGATAATAAAAATAGCTACCATTTATCAAGTCCATTCTACATGCCAAGCACTGTTTAAATCTTAATTTGTAAAACACCTTTAGAAACTAAATATTTTCCTCAATTTACCAATTATGAACCCAAGGCTCAGAGACATCAAGTGTCTAGCCCAAGATCTCTCAGCCAGTATCCAGAAGAGCCAAGACTGGAATTCAAGTCCATCTAACTGTAGAGCCCAAGCTATCAGGTAGTATGGTGTTACCTCTTCTCCCTGAACACAACAAATAAGGTCAGGAATGTCCTCCTGCTGTTTACAGGATGAACTAGTTTCCAATATAGTATGGTATAGAGTTTGCTTTTGTTTTTTTTTAACTGTCCATGTTTTTGCCTGTCTGGTGTATACCTGAACGCTCCACAGGCCATCGTCAAAGAGTAAAGAGACTGAAACAGCTCATTGTCTTGTCAGCAAACCTATTTTTTTCTGCTGCTTCTTTTTTTTCACCTCCATTATAATTAATGGCACCATGACCTACCAGGAGCCTGTGAATTATTTTGCTCTCACAACCTTCACAGCTCATTTAATCAGTAAGTCCTGGGCTTTCACTTCTGCAGTGTTTACGGAGTCTGTCCCCTCTTTCTCTTCCTGCTGCTGAAATCTTTATCAGGTCTCATTTTTCTCTCCTGTACCACTTCAAGCAGCTTTTGATTTGTTTCACTGTCCCTCATATATGCCATCTCCAACTCAACTTCAGCAATGCAGCTAGGGTCTTTGCCCCTGGTTAAAAAACTGTGGCCCTAGGGGAAAAAGAAATTTCTCTTGCCCTCAGACCTCATTCACCATCTGTATCCTGATAAATCACAAATTACGTCTCTAGCCTGTTTCTGTTCAGAGCTTCCACACTGTTTCCAGTGCAGTGAACAACATGAACATCCATCCAATGCCTCTCTCTCACTCTAATATGCACCAGTTACAAGTCCTGGTAGTTCTGTTTGCTAAATAGCCCTCATTTCTGTCCATTTTCTCCATTCTAACTGCCACTACTCTGCTCCAGTCTTATACTCCAACAACAGACTGAGCCACGAAGCCGCCATGACAATACCCTTCTAACTAGTCACTCTGTACCCATGGTTTCCCACTTCAAATCCATTTTCTTTCTACACAAGCTATGTTTTGTCAACTCTATACACATATTATGTTTTGTCAACTCCAATACACACTTTTTTTTTGCATTTTAACTTCTGTGAAATCAGGATGAATCTTACAATCTATTTTGTATTACAGTTTAATTAACAATGTTTATTTTTTAAATTAATTAATTAATTATTTTAAATTTATCAATATACAATGTAGTTGATTTTCATGTCCCTTTCCCGATTCCTCTCTTCCCCCTCCATCTCCCCACTTGCACCCATCAACATCATATCTGTTCAATTGTCTTAACAAGTTCAAGGAATTAACGTTTTTTTTTTTTTTTAATGTCATATATTAATGATGGTGCTTTTTACAATCAATGGCTGCTTAGGTTTGATGAAATATGATAATAGGAAAATCATCTTTCTGGATCTGCTGCTGCCCTGTATAGAACCTTCAATGATTTTCTGTTGTCTTTAGGATAAAGCTCAACATTCTTAATGTGCCTGTAAAGCCTTGCATGTTTTGTCCTGTGCTTTTCTGTAGAGTCATTTTGTGCTATTCTTCTCTTAATTGTTCACCCTTCAGCCACATTCATCTAACAACTATTTATTGGGCGACCACTGTGTGCAAGGCACTATGATGACATGTCAATGAAGCAAAGCAATAGACAGAGCCACTGCCTTCATGGTGCTGCCTGTGTAGCAGAAGCCCTCCTGGCCTAACTTTAATTTGCCATGTTATTTCTTGCCTCAGGACCCTTAAATAACCTAGTCTTTCTTTCAGGAAGAGTCTCGCTCTTTGTGCTTCTCCTTAGATGAACCCTATCTCCTTCCCATCCTTCAGGGTTTATTTTACCTAGCACTTTCCCCAGCCATCCTGTTAAACATGCTCATGACTCCTGTGCTTTTTCCTTGGCACTTGCAGCACTTGCTTTCTTGGGAACTGCCTTCATCTCTGCACTATCAGGTTCACGAAGGCTGAAATTGCATCTGTCTGGCTCACAGCTTTCTCCCTGGCCCTTACTTCAGCACCAGGGCCACGAAAGGGCCTCTCTAAATATTTACTGAATGAAAAACCGATGACATTGGAAACATGAATTCAAAATTGAACCTCCCTGAATTACTCCAAATTTTCTACCATTTGAATGTATTATTAAACAAAACAACACCAAAAGAGAGAACCATCAACATATGGGGTTACATGAGAAGTTTTAGATGGCAAATGAGAAGAGAAGAAAATTTATTATTAATTTGAAGCTAATATTCACAGAAGTTATTTGATATCATAAATAGTTTCTTCTTTAAAATAAGTTCTATAATGCTATAGTGGCATAATTTTCATTACAAACCAATGTACTGACCAACATGTGTACTGATGTTTTTGCATCTTGATGGATTAGATCATATTCTTCTTCTGCTGGTTTTAAAGGCTTCCTTCTCCTTGGTCTACCGTTTGTATTGAAGACGGGCTGCCTCTGTGCATCACAGATTTGCTCAGTGGGTTATATTTATGAACTAGTTGTAGATTCAGTTCCAAGTGGTGAATTAGCCTAACACTTCAGACATAGCCTTCTGTTTTGCAAACATGAGTCCGGTTGTATTCTGAGAACGCAATTCAAAAAGAAGCTCAGGCGTATCATCTTTTTAAATATAGCATGTGTTTTCATTAGAGTTCAAAGCAACCTTTAAATGTCGTCTTTTCTTTGCTGTCTATATAAATTTTTCTTCAGTTATATATACTCTATTTTGTTATGCAACTTGTATGTTTCTTGTAATTGTCTCTACATTTATATTAGTATGATCTTCCTCTGTTTTACCAAAGAAAAATTTGAGAAACAGTAAAAAAACCCACCTTATCTTTAAAATGCTCCAAAATAGTAGAGAAAGAACCACAACTTTAGGTTTTCCAGTTATTGAATTTTAGTTCTCCTATTTTTAGTAACATCTCCCCAAATCCTTGGATGAAAGGGCTATAAAATTAGAAGTATTATTACCATAACCTATGGTAACAAATTACCTCAACATAGGTATACTCAAAAGGAAAATTCTTATAACCACATTCATATTCAAAGATCTTGTGATATAAGCCAACCCCTGTGGGGGTATTATTTTCAAACATAACAAGTTGACATTATATAATTACACACTGTTGGATACTGAAATATCAAAAAAAGGAAAAAGTGCTTATAGTAGTACTCACAGCACACTATTATGAGTATTCACATTTATCCACACATCTTTAGAGAATTATTTCTAGTTACATGTTACAGGCTTTCGCAAAGATTTAGTAATTTATTTAGTATCAATATTAGGTTTTGACATTAAGGTCTTAGCAAGCATAGGGAGGCTTGATCCTAAGACTCACTTCCACTCAATAAAGGGGCCCCAAGGTGAACCTTTTCTCCATTATTCTGTGTTCAGTTTGTTAAACAGAACATTTCAAATATATATGTGTGTGTAAATATTCAAAGTCCCATTCATTTAATCTTGTAATTTGCACTTTCAATCTGTTTTTGCCTTTACTGTTCTTTCCATGTTTGATGATGACAGTGTTCTTTTCTAAGATAAATTCCTCTCTTTTGGTCCCACTTTACTATCCATTCCACTTTGTACATAATCTGTTAAAGTGACAAGGATGTGTCAGAATTTCTGATTTCTCAGATTCCTTTTTCGCTATTCTCAATAATCTCTGTATTGTAACCAACTTTCACCTTTCTTCTTTTCAAAGATCAGGTTTTTAATCTTTCCATTCATTTCCCTTTACAATAGTTTTTCGGTCCATGTAGTGGTGCACTATGAAATGCAGTTTTATAGACAGTCTGACCCCAAATGTCGTCATTCTTGGAAACTTATCTAGTCTCTTTCTCAAGTTAGTCAGTTTGCTACTCTTAAGTATCTTCTTTCTACTTTGTTACATAGGTACAATCTATTGGCTGAGTTTGGATTTCTCTCCTATCTATACTTCTAAAACAGGTTGCATATAATTATAGGGTGTATCACTTCATATTTAATATTTTAGCAATTTTTTTCTAAAGTGACTTACCTATGGAGAAGAGAGGGGGACAGAGAGCTATAGCAAAAGACTGAGAAACAAATGTAATCTATTTTGGCAGAAGCATTCAGGCAGCATACAAGAACACTCACCATTCAAGAGTGAGTAGTAGTAAAGCAACAAGCTGGTAGCACATGTAATAGCATAGGGAATGTGGAATTACTCTCCTCCCCTTCAACAAAAACCTACCAATCACCCAAACAATCATGTCATAACTGAACAGGCTGTCCTAACTAAAGGAGCTCAGATTTAAGTGGGTACATGCTCAATAAAGGTAAACCAAGACTCCTCATGGTGGTTATGAGAGGATCAAAGAGGCCTAGGAGTTTACTAAGCTAACCTTGGTCACTAACTCTGCCATCTCTCCTTAGATATCTCTTGCTCTTTCTCTCTATTGGCACAAACAAAGGCCCCAGATGCTAAGGTCCAAGATGAAAGTCTTCACCACTTCCTCAATCTCTACCCTTAATCTATACAGGGCAGAGTCATAATCACAATAGGTTTTAATAAAACTTTAGGGATAGGAATGGTAACTGGCAAAAGAAATTCAGTTAACCTGATTTGTTTGCTTGCTTTTAATAAACTATGCTTGGAGAATCCTTCTTAGGGGGACATTTACTGGCCTTTAAAAACTTCTGTAGCTTTTCCTTGATGTATACAATTGAAATCATTATCTTTCAACTGAAATAAAATTGGAAAATCTTATCACCAGAAAACTAAAAATAAGTGAAAATAGGCATCAAATAAAAACCAAATGCAAATAGTCTTGGAGATATAGTGTGGCTGTTCTGCTTGATCACCCATAAAATCTGCTCTTCACACCCTTTATGGCCTCTTTGGGGTGTTGGTGTTCATGAATAAAAATATTACTTTAAAAGCAAAATGAAAATTTCTTCGCTCTAATTAGGCAAAATGAAAACCTTCTGCCACAATTTATATTAAAATTTTGACATTTTCTAATGGTATAAAACAAGTTCTATTTTTAACAAAGTCCTATATTAGAAAAGTACTTTGAGGAGATTTCCAAGTTCTAGTGATGCTTGAGTTTTTGTAATCATCATTTGATACTAAAAATTATGGTGTAACATGATAATTTTGGTAGGCCCATATTCCATTTTAAATAGTAATTGACGGCTAGCATGGTATGCATCCAGAATAATGTGACTAGTGATTCAAATTTTAAAAGATAATAATTATTAAAAGTTATGTACATAATAGAAATTGTCATATCTGGGCAACAGAATCCTGAATGTAAAGCAGTCAAGTAGGATTTAATCATATCAAAATTATTTGGAAGGATTTTTAAAATCTGGGGCTTCATGAACACCACAGAATTATTGAGAATGTATTATATTCAAGAACAACAAACTATAAAGGATATAGGATACATTCAGACCTTGATCTTCAGTTGTTTCTCATTAGGAACTGGTGACAACTCAGTGTGGCAAAGAGCACTGTATCTTTTGTACACCTAGATTTTTTTTCTTCCATTGTTTAAGATTAAAAAAAAAATACTTTACAGCATCTTTCTTGGAACACTTTTTTTTCTTTTGCATTATGGTCTTTATTAAAACTTCTGAAATATGCACTTAGAAATGCTCAAAATTTACCTCAAATAAAGTCTTTTCGGAAATTTTGCTTTTTCCAAAAATATTTTCTATTTAATTTTTTAAAAGAAATGGCCATTTTATGCTGGAACTCTGTCTCATTCTATTCAAAGCATGCTGGGCTTGTGTTCATTTTGAAAATATCTATTGAGCACCTATGATGAGCAGGCTGTATGCTAGACCCATGGATGTAACAGTGAATTAGATACCATCTGAGCCCCAAGGGAACTTACACGCCAGCAGGGATACAAACAAAAAGATTATTACCATATAGTAAGTAAAGAGCTGGAATTGGAGTAAATTGTGACTGCTATGGGAACACATAGGAAGTGCATCCAGTTTAGTCTTGGGTCAAAAAGGGCTTCCCAGGAGAAGAGGCAGTGAAATTGAACCCTGAGGGGTGAGTAGGACTCAGCCACATCAGGTAGAGAGGAAGAATGGGAAGATTCTTCCAGGAAGTTGAAACAGCATGCACACTCTTCCACTGACTAGGTTTTCTGTTCTTCGTGAAAGAAGTGCTAAAACAGATACATTTGTATAGAGGTGCATTAAGCTTTCTCGCTATCTATTGCTCTAGTAACAGCAACTTGGACACATTAATGGATGCAAATCTATGTACATAACTTGCTTATACCTACCTACCAGGTCTGTTCATTAATGAACTTCACAAAATAAAAGAAAATTTGGAAGGAACATGGTTGTTAACAGTTAAGATGTTGTTGGCTGCAAGTAACAACAACAACAAAAATCCAAAGTGGTTAAATTATGAAATTTATTTCACATAATTGCCAAGAGTAAGGCAGACTTGTTGTCATACAATTGCTAGTGTGACATCTTTAGGGAACCAGGTTCTTTCTGCTTCTATGCTCTGTTGTACTAAGCATCAGCTTTATCCTACCTATGCCTGTTTCCCCTGTGGTTACCATTAGGGCTATCAGGGCTAATCTATTTTTTTTTTCTCTTCTTTTTCTTTCTTTTAAAAAAATTTTTACTTTATTTTTAATGAACAAATAATACTTGTATACTTTCATGGGAAACAATGTGACATTTTGAGTATGTTTACATTGTGAAATTGATGTTGGAGGTAGGGTCTGGGGATCCTGATAGTTGGCCTCAACCCACTCTGCCCTCTTACCAGGTTCTTGACTCCACCACAGGAAAGAATTCAAGGGCAGAGTCACAGTGGAAAGTGAGAACAGGTTTAATGTAATGAATAAGAGACACAGATTTCACAGAGAGAGGGTGGCCTAGCTCCAGAGATTGAACAGGGCCCACACCAAGTTTAACACAAAAGCAAGAAATACATACTAAGTTCAGTACAGAATGCAGGCTGGCTCAAGAGGGAGAGCAGCCATCTGCTAAAAGTAAACAACACAAAGGTAAAGCATACACACTTCAGGAACTGAAGTGCAGGTTGGCCCCAAGAAAATGAGTAGAAACAACCCTGCCTTCTGCTGGGATTTGGCTTTTATAGTTTTGCTACCTAATGAATATTCAATTAAGGGGGTGGTTCTCAGTTATGTAACATAGTCTCACACATGCTCAGTTGGTCTCCCTTTGTAGCATGTTCATTGGTCAAATTCTATTACATGCACCAGACGTATTCAAGAATATTCTATGCTCTCTAGCGCCTCTAGTGGGAGATCATTCAGAAGGTAAACCCCACTTTCCTGAGCATGCCCAGCTGCCAGGGTTACATGACCTTTGTCTACTGAGCATATCCAGCCACATGATTTGCATAAGCCAGCCCCTTGTGGTCTCATTTTCCTGTGTTGGTGTGGAAAGTAGGTCTAAATAGCAACAGTAACTTTCCCCTGGAGGAAAGCCTACAGGAGGGGCCTCAGACCTCAGGGAGTGGCTTGAGATGCAGAGGTGTGTCCTGAAACTGAACCCAGGGAAACTGAGCAGCTCCTATCTCCAAATGATTAAATCAAGCTAATTAACATATCCATCACCTCACACACATCAGTTTTTTGTGACGAGAGCATTTAAAAATCTAACCTTTAAGCAATCTTGAAATATAAAATGTATTATTATTAATTATAATTATCATTCCATGAAATAGATCACTAAAGTTTATTTTTCCTGTCTAACTGGAAATTTGTACCCTTTGAACAACACCTTCCCTTTCCCTATCCACCTCCGTCCCCCAGCCTCTGGTCACCACCATTCTACTTTCAACTCTATGAGTTTGACTTTCTTAAATTCCACATATGAATAAGATCATATTTACATCCAACAGGAAAGAGTAAGATCCTCTACCTCAAATACGGAATCAAGTCATTCTCTTCAGTCCGCTTGGTGTCCTACCCTGGACCACAAGCAGTTGGGAGAGTTCCACAATGTGGATAGGGACACTTGGAGAGGGCAAGGAGTCAGGATACCCTCCCCTGAGTTGTGGAGAGAAGGCATAGATATCTACGAAAAACCATTCTTCTGTTGGGAGGAAGAAGGGAAAATGGATGTGGGATAGGCAAATAGTGTGTTCAGTCAACTTGTTTGCACTTCTTCATATTTGTTAAATTCAAATGGAAAGCAATCTCCTGAACCAGAGCAAAAATACTTCCATATAATTGGGAAAAAGAGGGCATGATCTGAATGGATTCTAATTCTTTGAACTACGTGTGGATTGGTAATTAGGGAGAAATGAAGTAAATGTTGAGTTGTGGAGACCGCTGTTTTATCTTTCTTTTCCTTCACTTCCTGAAGTATACTTATGAATTTCTACATTGGTTTCTGTGGTCCACATTTACCATAGAGTAGAAAGAAATTGCAGGCATTTATTTTGCTCTAAAAGTATTTTTAGATGTTTTGTGGGCTGTGTATCAATTACCATATAACATAGAGTTAGGAAGGAATGTGCAAAAATATATTTAGCAATCTTTGATAATATTTTAAGAGCATTTGATTCTGACACATGCTATATAATTTATAGAGATGCAGGTTACATCATTAAAAGGTTACATATTGGGAAATCTACAAAAGTAATCCTTAACAAAAATACCTTCTTGAAACACAGACTAAGGAATATTCCCTCAGGGGAAAAATATACGATGATTGCTCAGGTTTTTCTTTTTTCTTTTTTTCTCCCTCTTTATTTTATTTTTGTACTTCCTATGGAAGTATAGTTTTATGGCTTCTCATCATGACAAATGGATGACTGAACCAGAAGAAGTGATTTTCAATTGGATGATTGATCCTTATTTTTTTATTCAGGACTTTTTATTATTATTATTATTATTATTCAGGACTATTCCTTCCCTCTGGCTACACAGGGTGTAGTGATATGCTTGCCAGAGGCTGGACAAAGATAAACATCTTCCCCTGTGTGGCAGAGTGCAACTGCATAAGCAAATGCAAAAGGTTTCTTTTTGCAAGTTTGTTCAGGGCAATCTTTGGTGGACAGAAGGGAGAATAAAATTACTTAGTACTTTAAATACTATAAAATAATAATTTCCACCTAATATTTGCATAGTGACATATTTGGACATATCAAAGTGTTTTCATATACATTGTCTCTTATGATGGAGTAATCCTGCAATGAGGGAAGGCTGGTAATATTATAACCATTTTACAGATCAGTAAATCAAGATATACAGAGGTTAAATGAATCTCAAGTGGAACAACCAAATTCAGGCACTCAAACATTTTGTTTCTTGCCTGTGTCTGTTTTGTAGCAAAATATTTTACTTCCTCCTCTTTTTTTTTTTAAATAAAGAGAACAAAACAAAATATATATAAAAAAAAGAAAAAAACGAGAGTGTTGAGCTAAACTGCCCCTGCTACGTTAAACACATAAAATGATCAATTTCTAAAGAATACACGTTTGTTGGATTATGAGCTCTTGCAAGGCAGCAAATGTGGATTTATAGAAATTGAATGACAAACTATTTTTAAAAATACCCTTTGAAATACAGTATTCACATTTTTGCTCTTCATTTTCCTATCAGGCAGGGGTCTCACATATCCATTGATAATCTATTCAATCTCCCTCAAATGCATTTCTTATGCTTATGATTTTATGTTCTTACCATCCTCTCCAACTTAAACTCACCCCTCTCATGGGGGTGTTTGGGCCTCAAATTACTTGTGAAGCCTCTACTCATGGCCTGGAGCATCATTAATGGGCCCTCTTGCATTATTCAGAGGGGATCTGTTTAGGAAAATAAATTAAGGGGGCAGGGGTACTGCTGGGAATCTTTGAAATCATGTATATTGCATGGTTGCCCATTCCTGGAATGCCCCCAGATACAATCTTAAGAATTTGATGATTGACGCATAGTTGGCTCTCAATAAACAGCTATAGATAACTATCATTTGCTACTGGAGTGACTATGTTATGTGATTTTGTGCTTTCTGAATACAAAATAGATCTTTGAGTAAGGTATGCTTTTTTGACAGCTGTTGATAATATTTTAGAGACAATTTAATTCATCTGCAACTAGAGCAGCAGAAAATAGAAAAAGAAAACAGGCTACATCAGTACTGCTTATTTGATGAATATCAATAAATATGGATGAAACACCTGAAGGAACACACAAATGCCTAGTTAGCAAATTTGCCAAGTATGCAGACAATGGGTATACTGCATGATTATGTTTGTTGAAAATAAAAAAGAAAGACACATAAATAGGGCTAGTGAGAATGAAGATTCAGTGACAGCATTGCATAATATTCATAAAATATCTTTCATCTGGATAGTTGAAAGCATTTTGAAAGTGTCCTCATGACACCCTCCTTGTGCTAGTAGGTAGTAAAGAAATATCAATTCCATTTAAATTAAAAGGGATGCTGAATTGGGAGTTGAAATGTTGAGTGAACTGCTCATTGTCTTGGTCTCAAATAGGAGGCTTTGTCTATCTGTGGCAAGTGTATTGTGTCATTTGCCCCAAACAATCTTTTTCTAGCTCTGTATAAATTATCTACCTGGCAAAAAGAAGACTGAAGCTGGGAGCAAAAATACACTTCTGTGGGTGTAATTGTGTTCGTGGCCAAATAGATTTGGATTTCTTCCATTAGCAGGAATGCCTGGTGGTAATACTAACTTTAAAACCCTGAGTTGTCAACAAACAGAAGGAGCCTGGCTGAGCAGAATCAGAGAAGAAGAAATGGAGAGATGAGATAAACACACAGGCGCTTCTAAGGATTCAAACCAAAACTTCTGAGATGTGGATGGACTTGTGGGAGGGAACCTTTTCTCGGGGCACTGGGCTCATTTCTCCCCAACTCACTTCCCCAACTTCTATTCTTGTCCACTTTTGCTCCTTGGCTTCTCCAAAAATACCAGAAGTCAGAACTGGGAACAGCCAGAATCAGGACAGGTTTCTTCCTGTCAAGGGGTAGCAATACTGATGGTATATACTCCTTCCTCCTGTTGAGGACTTTGACTATCTCCCTGAAGCACCTTGCTGATTCATACTTCTCTCACCTTATCTTTCGCTTCTCTCACATCTTGCTCACACCAGCTCCAGCCACACTGATCCTTGTTCTTGCTCAAGGAAGCCAGGCATGTTCCTGCCTGGTGTCTTTGTACTTGCTGTTTCCTCTAGTGGAAATGTTCTTTTTACTCAAATAGTATCTTCATAATATGCCTTCTCAATCTAGATTTAGAGTGACCAAAGATACTGTTTTGCCTGGGACTAGGATTCCTAAGACATCAAACTTTCCTGGGCAAAAGAAGATGCCGTGGGCAGGCTAGCTAAATTGTAACTCCTCCTATCTGGCTTCTTTCCTTTACTTTTCCTCTTAGCATTTTCCACCATCTAATATACTTTATACTTTGCCTACTGTCTTGTTTATTACCTGTCCCTTTGCCTCCTCCCCTAATGTTATCTCCATGAAGGCAGGGATTTAAAAACTTTTTTCAAATTTGTTTTATTCACTGTTACATCCCCAGTGCCCCACATGGCTTAGAGCAGATATTCAGTAACTGTTTTTTAATGAATAAATGATAAATGACTGAGAACTTTAGAAAGTATTAATCATATGTGAAGAAACCATGTTGGGGATGTTTGTTCCTAAAGTGAGTTATTGAATCTACAAAGTCTTGGCCAAATATAGTTTGTATCTGAATAAATGCATTATTTTGTAATGAGTGATGAATATCTTCAGAGATTTATAGAATGCTTTTGCTCATATTTTAAAATCAAATAATTATTTAATTAATTTTAAAATTAGTTTTTATAAAAATAGACTTAATAGAATGTAGTATGATACTTTAGATATCATGTTGGTAGATCATTTGTGTGGGTTTAGGTCAACTGATGTTAATCCCATGTATTTGTGAATAAAAATTCAGTTAGATTTAATCTATATAAGTCTCTTATTTTCCCCCATGAATACTTAGGCATATGTTTGATTAACAGACATAATATTTTTCTCTTAATATTTGGTTATTAGTCATTAGATGAATAGATGGATGACTTCAAAAGGCAAATATACAGAAAACCAAAGAAATTGCAATATCTCTACCAGACAAGAAACTAGAAGAAAGGGGCTTCCATATCCTTAGGGTGGCTTTCTTGGGTGACTGATTTTTATTGATTTTAGGCCTAACTCTGCCTAAGCCTGGCAGAGTTGTGTCATTGCTCTATTATTTGCAAGCATTCAAGTTGTTGCTCACATGTCTGTGTTGGTGAGTCGCGGTGGCGAGAACACCAAATCTGGGGGCAGGAGACCTGCAGCCTCATCCTTCTCATCACTTAAATTTCTGTGTGATCTTGGATGATCATTTAACCTCTCAGAACCAGCACCTCTGAATCTGTGAAATGAAGATGATAAAGGTCCTTCTACTTTACCAGATTGGTGTAAATTCAAAATAGGAGTGGAGATACTTTGAACATCATTAGGTTCTGTATTAGTTAGGGTTCTCCAGAGAAACAGACTAATAGGAGATATGTGTGTGTATATATGTAAGTAAAACATATACATTTATATATACATATATGTATATATATAATATGTATACAATTTTATACATACATATGTATGTATGTGTGCCAATTTATATATAGTAATTGGCTCACATGATGATGGAGGCTGAGAAGACCCATAATCTCATGATCTGCTGTCTGCAAGCTGAAGACCCAGGGAAGCTGGTGATGTAATTCAGTCTGAGTCCAAAGGCCTGAGAATCAGGGGAGCTCATAGTGCAAAAGTCTGAGGGCAGGAGAAGATGAGATGAGATGTCTCAGCTCAAACGGTGAGGCAGGTAAAATGGGCAAATTCCTCCTTCTGCCTTACATTCTATTCAGGCTTTCAACAGATTGCATGATGCTCGCCCACACTGGGGAGGGCAAGATACCTTACTGAGTCTACTATCAATTGCTATGTGCTAATCTCATCTGGAAACCCTCAAAGGTACACTCAGCAATAATGTTTAATCTGGGTGCTCTGTGGCCCAGTCAAGTCAACACATAAAATGAACCATTGCAGGTGCTGTGTAGCAATGTAAGGTGAGGTTGGGTGGGGAGAGATGAAGCGTTCTCCCAGCTCCATGTGTTGTAGGTGGTTGAACAGCTGTGGCCAGATGGTTCTGAGCACGGGTTTTAGTTCAGACCTATTGTCCACCTCACCTATAAGTTGTCTCCTTCTCACTAGTGATGTCCAGAGAGTAATAGAAATGGAGTCTGTATTTTTCCCTTCAGATCCAGAAAGTCACTAGATTTTGTTCTCAAAGTGTGTGATTAGGGAGCTATTTTCCTAGCATCTCACCAGTTTTAATTAAGCCACCTTTATAGAAGCCAGTCACCCTCTGGGGGAAGGTTTTGTTCTCTCCTTTAAAACAGACACCAGTCCTACAATTTCAAACTAGATTCTATCTTGATAACTTGGTGTACAGCTACAGATAAGTCAAATAATGTAGTGATTAAAAGAGACTCCAGAGCTAGGCTGCCTGTTATCAAATCCCACTCCTGCCATTTATGAGATATTGTCATTGAACAAGTGACTTATTCCATACATCACGGTGTGTATGAAACTTAAAAGAGTTAATAAAGCAAAGTGCTTAGAACAGCTTCTAATGAGTCGAAAGCCCAGGGTGACTGCTGGCTATTATTATGTTACTCTATCTGACCCTTCACTTAGATGGGGTGACTGAGGCCTTACTCCAGGCCTGGTTTCTTGTATCCTTTTTGTAAGAACCCATCAAGAGAGCACTGATTATGCTTCATTTCACTTCTGTGAGTTTAGGACCTTTAATGCAAATTAAGAAACATCTCCAGGGAGTGGCAGTTTTATGGCCATCTCCCCCTTACCCCCACAAAAAAACTTCTTTGAACTTCAGGTATATTTTTCAATTATTTAGGAGTAACAACATACAAGACAGGTTTATCACTGTTCTTACCAATTATTGCACCATCTAAAGGAGATTGCTCTGCTTATAGACATCCCCCTATTGAGAGACAAGCTGACTTTAGTTTTTTAACCCATATCTTGCTATGTTGGCATCACCTCACCCCATCCTCATATCACAGCTGGTTTACTCAAGGAAGGACAGTTGTGTCAGTGCAGCTAGTCTATAGGCTGTCTGGTGAATAGCCTATGAGGTGACTTTGCATGAAAGTTCTGTCAAAACACAGATGATGTTGATTATTTAGGCCAACTCAGATATTCTATTTGGGGACATCTGACTGAAGATATATGGAGAAAGCGAGAGTTATTTTATTAGCAACAGTAGGGCTGAGTGAGCTGAAATAACAAGTTAGCAGAAGCTGTGAGCAAGCAGAAATCATGCATAAGTGGAAGGCAAAAGGCATGCAACACAGAGTGTGAGATAGCTGGCTTGGTAGTGGCTAGAGTAGAAGTGGGGCAAGTGGTAACAGAAGGAGATCAACAAAGTCCTTCTGTTGAAGGGGGTTAGGCCAACTAGCTCCCATATCTGCTCTGAATGCTTCCATTTTTGACCTGTTCTGAATTCCAGAGGTCCAGCCCATGGCTGTTTCTGGGTTTTCTTGAGATTTTGTCAATGTACATGCTCACAATATATCCTTATTACTTGAGGTAATTTGAATGAGGCTCTATTTCTTACCAGCCAAAGAGCATAAGGATCACTCCAGATGATATTGTCTTTCCTTTTGTCATAGAAGGAAAAAATAATAAACTTTAAGATTCCTGGGCTGGCCCCGTGGCTCACTTGGGAGAGTGCGGCGCTGGGAGCGTTGAGGCCATGGGTTCGGATCCTATATAGGGATGGCCGGTGCACTAACTGGCTGAGCGTGGTGCAGACCACACTGTGCCGAGGATTGTGGTCCCCTTACCAGTCAAAAAAAAAAAAAAAGATTCCTGATGGCAGGAAGTAAATTTCACTCATCATTACAAGTCCAAATTTTTAAATCAAATATTAATTATACTAACTTTACTCCAAAAATATTTCTTAATAACTAAGTAGAAAATGATCATTGTTAATTTTAATTTATTTTCTTTTTCTATATGAGGTATATTTCTCATCCAATAAAGTGCATATATTTTAAGAGTTCAGTTTGATGAATACTGACAATTGTGTTCACATGTGTAATAAGCACCATCACATTCAAAATATAAAATATTTCCCTCATCCCCAAGAGTTCCTTTAAACCTCTTTCTAGTCACTCTCTCCCAACTCTGATATCACCACAGATTACTTTTGCCTGTTTTTGGACTTCAAATAAAAGGAGTCATACAACAGATATTCTTATATATCCTGTTTCATTGGCTCAACATGATGTTTTTGAGATTTATCCATGGGGTATGTGTTTCAGAAGTCATTCTATTGTTGAGTAGTATTCCAATGTATGATATATCATAATTTGTTTATTCTTTTTCCTGTTGATGGATATTTGGATGGTTTCCCAGTTTTTGGCTATTAATATTCCTCTGTCTTTTTGTGGACATGTATTTTAATTTCTTTTGGATAAATACCTAAAAGTGAAATTACTGGATGACAGTGTACATGCACATTTACCTCCATAAGAAACTGGCAATGCATTTCTCAGGGTGGTTGTACCATTTACATCCCTATGAGTAAAGTGTGAGAGTTCTAGCTGCTCTACACCCTTACCAACATTTTCTATTTGGGTCACTTCAGTGTGTTTAGAATGATACTGTGATTTTTCCTTACATTTACCTAAATATAAATAATGTTGAACACTTTTTTTTTTTAACCTATTTATTGGCCATTTGTGAAGTTTCCTGAATGAAGTTTACTTGTCTTTTGCTCATTTTTTATTATTCATTGTCTTTTTATTTGCAAGAGTTTTTTTGTTTGTTTGTTTTTGACTGGTAAGGGGATTGCAACCCTTGGCATGGTGTGGTCTGCACCACGCTCAGCCAGTGAGCGCACCGGCCATCCCTATATAGGATCTGAACCCATGGCCTCGGTGCTACCAGTGCCACACTCTCCCGAGTGAGCCACGGGGCCGGCCCTGCAAGAGTTTTTATATATCATGATCCTTTTATCAGATTCATATAGTACATATTTTTCCTCCAGTCTTTGTCTTGCTTATTCATTTTCTAAATGGTGTTTTTTGTTGAGCAGAATTTTTAAATTTTGAGATTGTGAGCTTTCCTCAAAAAATTTTAGGACATTATGATATGAATGAGAGTAACCATTTTTTTTTTAGGCATTTCTGAGTAAAATCAGCTTTCTTAAGAACACTTCCCCCCCCAACCCCCGCTCCCCGAAAGACAGATCAGTTGTTTGGGATCAAGAGCATGACTTCTCTATGCCATGTCTATATCTTCAGTGGTCGTGATATTAATTAGTCAGTGGTGATTGTTATATACCAATGATTATTAAAAAATTCTCGTTTTTTAGTTATGGGGCCATTTTCAAGGAAGCAAGATTTTACGCCTTATACAGAACACAAATGAAAGTTGTCATATTAGTAAACAGAGCAGCTATGACCCTTAGCTCATAGACATTTTATTTTTAAAATATAAACTAGATTTTAAAATGAAAGCAACTTTTTATTTAAAAAGGCTTTCTATTTAAAATGTGGATCACACCAAATCATTGCCATCTTGAAGTAAACCATTTACTTTCTCACTTCAGTAACTATGTTACAGATTAGAATATTTTATCCTTTGGTTTCTAAAGTACCAGAGTAGTGTTTGTTCTTGACATACATGTGCAAGGCAAATTTCCCTGACCTGTTGGCTTGTGGCACACATGCAGTCACTTAACATTGCTGCCCAAATTATGGTAGCTTTGGTCATGCATCCAAGAGACTTGGATAAATCTTATATTCAGAACACCTTAAAAGTCGGCTCTTCTGAAGATGACTTATCTGTTTCAAAAAGATTGACAAATACAGATAACACACTAGTAGAGAGAATGGAATTTGGAGCAGATTGTTTGGGTTTAAATTCCGGCTCTACTGTTCACTAGCTGTGGGAATTTTAATAAATGACTTATACTCTCTATGCCTCAGTTTCCTTATCTGAAAATAGGGATAAGAACAGTAACTATGTCTTATCATTGTGACATAGACACATGAGACAAATGAGTGTGCCTATCCTAAATAACACACCCTGTATTATTTCAGCTCTCTGTTTCCACAGTGCAGATATACTCTCTCAGTCTAGCCTCCTTCCAATCAGAATGCTTTCTCTAATCTCAGATGGCTGACCTCCCCCAGGCTGTTCAGGGCTCCTGCATACCTTCTATTTGATCCCATGCAGGGCCATACTGCTTCCCTTAGTTTTCTGCAATCTGCCAGAGATCTGGCTATTAGTTTTATCAAACTATATTGAAGGCTTCTGGATAACACAAAGAACAGCAGAGACAGTAACTTGAAATTAGTACTACAAGAATTCTGGGTTCCAGTAGAAAAAACAAAAGCAATAATCAAAAACACAAGTCCCCACAGCATTCAATAAAACTGAAAGACAAAGAAAAATCCACAAAATAAATAAAATAAAAGTTGGAGGAAGAACTTTTGAAAACAGAAGAATAGCATGGGATGCCAGATAGTGTTGCAGGATGGCAGGTGCTGTGAGAGAGAATTGGGAGTGATGTTTTCCAGCAGAAGCAGAACACAAACAATATCAGCACATATTTATTTCCCCTTCTCAAAGGAAGGGGTCCTTCCTGAGTGAGAACTGCTATGGGTAAGACTGCAAACAGGTAGGGCAGAACATTAGTGCTTGGAGAAGCAGTGAGAACAATTGTGGAAAGTGCAAGGAGAACAGAGGGGCACTGGATGATATTAAAGAAAATATCACAATGTGATACAATAGGAAATACATATATATATGACACATATATACACACATATACATACATATACATATATATATGTATATATATATAGGTGGTCTTTGTCCTGGTTCCTGTCACATAACTCTTAAAACCCTTGGAAGCTCCTGGAATGATAATAGTGTCTGTTGTATGCTAATGTGCTGGTTGGTGGCTGGGGGCCCCTAAATTGCTTCAGGATGGTGGCTGGTCACCAGAAAGAGCAAGGCCTGAGTAGAGGGTTACATAATGAAATCTCCACAAAACTCCCTACAGGACAGGGTTTGGAGAGCTTCTGGGTTGGTGAACACATTGAGGTGCGGGGATGGTGGATTGTCCAGGGAAGACATGCAATCTCCATGCACTCCCCATCCCATACATACATACCTTGTCCCTTTCCATGTGGCTGTTCCTGAGTCCTGTCCTTTACAATAAACTGGTAAATGTAAGTAAAGTGCTTTCCTGAGTTCTGTGAGCCATTCTAGCAAATTATTGAACCTTTGCAAACAATGTTCTTATGTTATAAAGAAAAACTATTTTACATAAAGCAGTAAACAGCTATAAAAATATTATGAAACTGAAATAAAGAAACTCAGAGAAAAGATGGCCAGCCAACAGGAAGATGATAATAGGAATTGACAGAATTCAGAAAAGAAATGAAAGGAAAAGATAAAAATTATTTCAGGAAGGCAATTACAAAAAAACACAAGAGACACTAGATACTATGAAAACTCAATTAGGATATGGGAAGAAAGTGAGAAAAATAAAACAAAAATAGAGACTAGAGAGAAACATGGTATATTGAAGATACAGAAGACAAAGGAGACCCACAAACATAATTAAAATTCTTTCTTGAAGAAGAAAAACAAAGTAACATAAAAAATATTTAAAATTATAATTCAAGGGACTTCTCTAAAGTTATGTGACAGGGCACATCATACACCTAAGAAAATTAATCCAGAATCAATATTAATACATAAAGAAATAAACCAATAAAATTATTGGACTTCAAAGAATAAAAAAGCATCCTCTAGATAACTTGGCAAGAAATCCAAGGCACTTATAAGGAAAAAAAAATTAAGCTACATTACACAGGTCAGTCTGCAAAGGCATCTCCATTGTCCAGGGGAATCTGAAAATAGCAGCAGCAATTGTTTCAACATATTCGCCTCCATCATGGCCTGGAGCATGTGCAAGCATGTAGATTTCATCTCCAGCTGCTCATGGAGAAGTCGTTGAATGCCAAGAGATGCCAGATGTACTCTTTCTGCTTCGTTTGTTTGTACCAGGGCAAATGATGTTTTGAACAGGGGGAGATTTGTAGTACCTTAAACAGAATGATGATCTTTGCTATGCAGTTCAGAGCCAAATTTAGCAAACTAATACACACACACAAAATGATAAATAGAAGGGTAACTGGACAATTTTTTGCACACTCCTCCCACATGTAATCTACTTCCTGAGTGTAGGGGAAGCTATCAGAGCCTTGTCTGTATTCCTTTGGCCCTCTCCATTTCCATGTGCAGAACAGTCTAGCTCCTGGTCTGTTTCCACAAATGTAGGTCAGTTTATCCCATAGCTGGGATCACCTTCTAGTATGTCTTGATGCTCTGAATTATAAGGCCCAACGTGAGCAGAGAAATTTCCACCATCCCAGTCTCATGTGCTGTCTCAGTCAGCATCTCTTGTCCCTGCATCTTCCCATTTCTGCTTCTTTCTACAGAACCCCAGTGTTAGAACATTCCTGGTGTGTCTTTGCCCCAAACATTCCTATCAGAACATAGTGGCCCAACATCAGATTATTTTCACAGTTTGGGTTATTTACTCTTAAATTATACCACAAGGGAGTTTCCTACAATAGGCTCTAGTAAAATGCTTTTCAAACCTGGCTGTGCTTCAGAAACAGGCATGGAGCTTTCTAAAAATAGATGTAAAAGATTCATCCCCAGAGATTCCAACTCCAGTTTACTTTTATGCCCTTAAAACCAATATCAGTATCTCTTTAGTAGTTCTAAATAATTAGACTTATCACTTGTCCTCATGCACAAGGAAGCCAGTCAGCAGGTATGCTACAGTGAAAATGCAGAGTGAAAAAAGGAAATTTTCTTTAAGGAAAGAGTCTGCAGAAGTTGAACTCAGACTTTTACATTATTTCAGTGAGCATTTTAGCACTTTGGAGCCACTGCTTCTCAAACATGACTACGTAATGATACTCATTTGTTCATTTATTTTTTCACCATAGGTGCTATCATAAGTCAGGAAGAGTGTTTTGCTGATAGATTCTTTCTTCTATTTGTCATGAAGTTAACAAATACTGACATAAAGAGAAGCCATTTAAAAATACATACACATGCAACTTTGGATAACATTACTAAGATATATGTTTAAAAGAAGCCTGTCTTCTCCAGAATATCTTATGTTTTGCTACACCAAAGATAAAACTTGTCTCTTTAAGATGACATTCAGATTCCACTGGGACTGAGAGTAACCATACTAGATTTCTAATTCTTGCTTTGACCACTCTTAGTAATTTTATTAACACGTAAGCTTTTAAAACTTTCACGCTTCATAACGGTTGAACCTTCAGATTCCAAGGTTATATGTGTGAAGAAGTTTTTTTTTTTTTTTGGCGGGAGTGAAGAAATGAACTAGCCCGTGGTACATAGAAATGTGGAATGTTAGCTCTGGATGACAGCATGTATTCACTAGCAAAAAGTCTTTCCTAACTAACGTCATTTCCATTTCTTTTATGGATAGCTGAATTGGTGGATCAGCATTACTCCATGGTATAGACTGGCTTTTTAAATGTGGAATTGGTGATAACACAACTGGAATCACATGTGATTATGCAACTAAGTGTAAAGAAAATTGGCTGATTAATGCAACAGTGTAAATTTTTAAGACTTTCTCTGGAAGTTTCTTAACACTAGTCACCCTAATAAACACTCTTTTTTACTGTCTTGGGAATAGAATCCAAGGTTATAAAAATTACAATTAATATAAACTTTTAGATATAGTAAGTATACCTCAATATCCATTGAGGGTCAATCTTCGTTGGAAAGATGAATTAAAACCAACTAATTAAGGTTTTCAGATATTAATGTAAAGTCTTATGATTATTAAAGTAATATAAAAAATCAAAAAGTATAATTTTGAAAAGATCTTAGTCTAGGTTAATCCTAAATCCAATATGAGATTATGAAAATGTGATGTGGCTGTTAAGGTGTATAATTTCAGGCTGCTTTAGTTGAAGCAAGGCAATATCCACAATTAGACCACACTTGTATTATATTCAGTTCTAGATGTCATACTCTAAGAGGGATATTAACATATGAGAGTTCAAAGAGAAACTAGGAAGGTATGTATAAGAGAAACCTTGAAAGACATGGGGATGTTTGGTTTGGAACATGGCGGCAGTCTTTGAACATTTGAAAGGCTGCCATATTGGGGATACAGCTTTTTTTTTTTTTTTTTTTTTTTGCTTTGGAAGAAGGCATGGGGGCTAATTGTTGAAACAAGGAAACCCTTTCCAATAATAATTAAAACTACTCAACAAGGAATGGCTGTTAATTCTTTGTCATTGACTAAGAATGCTCACCTGATTATCCAGGTTGAATGACCATCTGTTAAGTGTTGCTGTAGAATAAATTCACTCTATTACTAAAAGACTTCAAGAGCCCACTCTCAGATATTTAGTGACATATTGGCAAAATATTGAGATGAGTGACTGCACTTTTACTTTTGCATTTAGATTACTATTTTTTGGGGGGCTGTCACTGTATAGCATATGTATATTGTTAAACAGGGTCATTTATAATTTTTTTAAGGTTGCAACTCCTAATAGCCACTTGGGTATAAAGCTAAATGATGTTACACAAATGAAATAATGTCATCTGTGATATACTCTAGTCTGGATTTCAGGAAAAATCACCAATCAAGACAAAACTAAAAATCATGTGTAAAATAAATCATCTCATAACAATAATTTGTCAAGACATATTTCCTGCTTGTTTTTCTCCATAGGTTTTCAAGCATCCGATACATCACAGACACTGAGTTAAAATGACACTCAGATGATTAACTCCTGTTTATGCTTCTGTGTGTTAGTTGAAGAGGCAATAGTCTTCCTAAGTGTATTTTCCTTGATTTTAAAAAGTGACTTCATTTTCAAATGACAGATTTTTACGTGAATCACAATGTGGCGTTATCTATAAGAAGATATTATGCCTACATTATATTGATTTATATTTATAATTAACATCCATAAGTTAAATAGCAAATAAAATAATGCTAGCGATCTACCACTTATGTTCATTGCATTTTTTAGTATAATATTGGCTTATTTTTCATTTAATCAACATTAAAAAGCAGTGGCCATTTTCTTAATTTTTTTTTTAATTAAAAGGTGAAATTAAGGCAACAATAAAACTTGAATTTTTTGTTTTGTTTTGTGTTATTATTGAGGGGCAAGGACCCATATTGTCTTGACAGAGAACCTAATACAGTTTTTCTGTCCCCAACTACTATAGGTGCTTATTTTCAAACAGTTAAGAAATAACAGAAAATAAAGATACAACAAAAGGTTTTAGGTATTAGGTTAAAACTTTTAACAGAGGCTGTAGGTGTTTATTGTTTGACTGGATTGTAGTCTCAACGATGTATTTTAACCAGGGACGATGGGCAGCTTTGCCCCTTATGCCACACTTTTATTTTCTATTGTAATAGGGACTTTGGGTGAGGCCATCTGTACCTTCCCTAAATATAACTGTTATTGACGTAAATGGAATGAAGCACATAAACTATCATTCATTGTTGAAGATCCTATAATGTTTGTCACTCACCTAGATTTCTTGTTTATAGTCTCTGTGGACACAGTTGGGGTTTTAGCATTAGTCTGACTGTATGTATTTTTCTTCTGAATTTTAGTCATTCCCATGTGAATTCAGTTCTACCCCTGAGGTTACATCTTTCATTTTACATTAGCAACTTACCATTTCAAATATTTATATATTCAGGTTATCAGGTGTCTAGGGAAAAATAGTGTATTGTGCACTTACCTCCTTTTTACCTGCTCTGTTTTTTTTTTTGAGGCCATCAGGGCAGGCAGCATTGCTTTCCTTTCACAATACTTGGAAGAGGGCATTTTGATAAATCATCCTAGAGATGAAATTTAGTCTGTTTAATTGATCTTCAGTTTTAACAAAGGTTTAAAAGGGACTTAATGAAAGAAATTTTTAACAATTACAGGATTCAAAATGAGAAACTATGAAAAAATACACCGTGAAAATCAGTCCTCAGATTCTTACCTCACACATACTCAGTTCCCACTCTCCCTGAGCCACCCCCAACCCCTACACCGTAGCGACTGTGAAGTTTTAAAATGTGCCCTTCCAGAGATTCTTTATGCATATACTTGCTATAAATAAAGATATATACTTTTCTTTATTATAAAACTGACATTTATTATACACACTATTCTGTATGATTTTTAAACTCAGTGACTATATCTTTCCATGATTATGTAGAGAATTTTTCATTCCTTTTTTTTACAGCTACATAATATTCCACTGTATTGATGTGCTTATGACTCAACTGGTCCCCTGTTGATGGATATCTGTATTGTTTATAATCTTTCACCATCATAGTGCACAATGACTCACTTTATTTTTACATCTGCTTCACACTTGAATGACAATATCTGTAGGATAAATTCTAAATAGGATTTTAAACACCTTGACTTTCTTTTTAAAAAACAGGCTACTATAACTTCTTAAAGAGTCTCAAAGATTGATAACACCTTCTCCCTGTTTTAAACTTAAGCATATGGAATCAAAAGGTTTTCTGTCCCTTTGATAAATGCCTGGCCTAATCCTGTACACTTCTCTTCTTCATCTGCATTATGGACTGTGGGTCTCCCAAAGCAGAACCCTGGCTGAGTCCAACTGAGTTTCTATATTTTGAAACTATCTTTCCTGTTCAGAAAAGTACTTTTATAAACTGGCTCTCTGCTGCTACATGTCTCCTTGAATTACCATTTCATTGTTTAAGAACAGGTCTCTTCTAAGCATGAGAGGAGGAGTTCTTTATTCTTTTACTAAATTGGTCAGCCAAAGAACAGCTTTTGGTGAATAAAAGATATTCTCATTTTAGTAAATGAAGGGGAAGTTCTATTCCCTCCAGTCCAATGCAAAATGTTGTTATTCCTTAAAAATGTTCTAAGTGCTCAAAGTGCTGGAAACTGTTCAGAACATACCACAGAACCCAGTTCCTCCCTACATTCAAAATGTTTACATTCTAAAAATGACAAGAGAGGGAAGGTTGGGAAGGTAGCTAGATCCGGAACAGATGGGCACATATGCCCTCTCTCCTTACCAAATGCAGTCCTGTGGATGGCTCAACAGTTAATGTAGATTTCTCTTTAAAGTTTTATAAGTAACTCTACTGTGCACAGCCAAATGACTTGAAATGTGAAGATGTAATGCCTCTTTGCTGTGCCCTGCTGTTCAAATGTTCTCAGCTTTGACAATTTATCTTGCTGGAAAATGTCTTCAGAATGTCAGTCACTTCACTTTCCACGCTTGCCATTTGCATCTTGCACACCTGCTGGTATCTTTGGTTGTGATCTATTGTTATTTTTCTCCGGGGGGTGGGGAAGGCACAATATTGCGTTTGCAGACTTGGAGTTCAATCTGTGTGCAGTTTGGAAATGATTCTTGTGAGCCCGACTATTCTCATCAACATCAATATCACCTACAAAGATGTATTTACTGAGTGCCTGGTGAAATTTTAGTGCTACATTAGCCATTTGGGGAGAGAGGTGAATGAAAAGACAAATTTCTTGTCCCAAAAGGATTAGGTCCCCCATGATGATACACAAGGATAATGTATAAGGCACACAGACTCACAAAGGAGTCCTCACAAACAGTACCATCCAGGCAAAGATAGGTGCAGATATTCCAATAACATTTGAATCAAAATATGTTAATAGTAGTTGCTTCTGATAAGAAGAGAGAGATGGGCCTGAAGGGGAATAATAACCTGTGCCCTATATTATTCTCTACTGTTTTTTTCAATGAGCATGTAAATACTTGTTTAATTAAAAATAAATAATTTTAAAAACAGCAATAAAATAATTTTATATAACATTTTATCAATTAGGATAATGATGGCTTCAAGTAACAGGAAAACCATCCTAAAATTAGATGAAATAATAAACATTTGTTACCTGATATAGTAAAATTATAGAATGAAAATGGTTTCTGGGTGGGTTGATCTACTGGCTCAATGAGATCACCAAGGACTGAATTTCTTTCTCTTTCTCTGCTCTTCCATAAGAAGTGTTGTCCTCTCACAGTCATAGGAATGTTCAGAAGTTGGAAATGGGAAGAAGGTACCTCCTTTCTTATGACAGATTTGTCTTATGTGTCTAAAATCTTTCAATTTTGGAAAATTTCAAGCATATGAGGAACCCAGCTTCAACAATTACTAACATTTTGCCAATCTGTTTCATTTATTCCTTTCCTACACTTATTTTTTGGCATGAGTATCGTAAAGCAAGCATAATATATTTTATCTGTAAATATTTCAGCATGCATTTTTAGTACCTAAGGACATTTTTACTTAACCATAATACTGTTATCACACATAAAAGTAATAATAACACCTTAAACTTATTTACGCACTAATCTGTATTCAATTTTCCCCAACTATGATAAAAAAAAAAAAGAAAAAAGAATCCCAATAAGGTCCATACAGCGCATTTGACTTTTATGTTTTCCTAAACCTCTTTTAATTTATAACAATCCCTCTCCGTTTACTTTCCTGAAGAAACTAGTTTGTCCTGTAGGCTAGCTCACATTCTGTATTTGGCTGATTGCTTCCCTGTGGTGCATTTAGCTTAATCCTCTCTACTTGTGTTTTCAAACTAGAGATTTAAATATAGAAACTTGAATAGATTCAGATTCACTTTTGTTTTGTTTTACAAGTATATTTTGTAAGTGGTACTGTGTACATCCTAAAACTTCACATCACAGGACAGGTAATATTTGGTTTCACTTTTAGTGATACTAAAATTCATCCGTGGATTCAGAAGTTGTCAGTAAGATTCGTCAGTTATAAAGTTCCACAACAATTTTTGCATACTATTTTAGCTTCTGTCGATGATTGTTGCGCACAGCCATTATTCTCTTAAGGTTTGCTTTTATGTGTTCGAATTCCTGAGTAAAGAAGAACTCTTTCTCACTCAAAGTACAGGAAAGAGAGAATTAATGCTTGATTCTTCCTTTTTCTTATAATTTTCTTCTGGCCTTTTTAAAAAATGAAAAATTTGCCCATTCATCCATCTGCAGAAGTCTCCCCTTCTCATTGTTGAGTTTTGTATCACATGCCCATTCCTAAAATAATCATTAGCAAGGAAAATGGAATTACCATGATTGGCTTGGACCAAATAAGCTTAACTTCTTGTGGTTGAGTTGAAGCCGTCTTTTGGGAAGAACGTGGCAGACTTATATTTGAAGGAATTTGGGTGTACTTATTAAAGAAAAAGCAGAGAAATTGCTAGTATGAAGGCAACCAAAATGCATGGTAGAACTTTATTGTCTATCTGCGAGTGTCCAGTTCTTAAAATTTGCCTATGGATGTACTAATTTCTAAGAGGAAACACATTTTCGAGTAGGAATTGAAACACCTTTTCCCCTCTAAAGCGTTATCAGTCAAAATATCAAAGCCTATTATTTGTAATAACACAGTTACGTCTACTCCATTTGCTGAGTGTCGACAGTGGGCTAAGAACTGACTTAATCCTCCCAGCAATCCCGTGTGGTACGTTTTATTATTCTGATTTCACAGATATGGAATCTGTAATTCAAAGAGTTTAAATAACTTTCCCAAATCTTTCTGCTGGTTGGAATCCAGGTCTTTGCTTTCGCTCCTATGTCTCTCACTAGCATCTGCCCCCAACAGCTTTTCTCTTCCTCCTCTTTAAATTCTCTCCCTGAATGGCAACTTAATGCCTCATGTGTAAAGGGTCTTTGCTTTTCTTGCCTTGTCCCATACCTTTATGGTCTCCTGACAGTAAATCTTAGCTTTCCCAGGGCAAGAGAGGGGATATTCAGGAAGCAATGCTAGAATTTTTGGAGTAAGGCAAAGAGACGATGAGCTTATGCGTTAATATTTGTTCCTATTGTTTTTGCTTATGAATTAATCATCATATGTTAATGTTTGTTCCCATTGTGTTTGCTTATGGATTTTTTCATGATCCTAATCTTTACTGCTTTAAACTAATGACCGAACTAAACATTTGCCACTTTATTATTTGTACCTCTGTCTATGTTTTCTATATGTTTCGAGGACTGTTTTCACTTTTTTACTTTAGAGTGGTGAATAAATACATCTTTCCATTCTGCATTTTACAACTTGTTTATAACCTCCTGAAGCCTTTTGGTAACAGGCCATCCTAGAACAAACCAAATTGTCAGGTATTCATTAAGGGCAAATAATAATGTGCTCATGCCTATAATAAGTACTGTGAGAAAGTGGGAGTCATAGAAGACTTGTTTCCTACTCTCGCAAAGCTTGCAAGCTAGCTAGGATGATAAAATTAATTAAGGAGAAACAATAGCAGGCAATATGGGTCAATATATGCTGCATTGTGAGCTGGTGATTAGAAAAACTGTAGTAGTTTACAGAAGTGGGAGATTGGTGGAGTTTGCAGTTGCCATAGGTAAGTGGGATTCAGTTGGGTCCTTAAGGACAGCATCACCTGGAGGGACAGAGAAGAGACAAAATATTCCAGACCAGGAGAGCATGAGTAAAAGCAAAGAAGCAGAAATGCATAATACCAGGGAATAGTAATGAAGTGATAGATAGAAACCTTTCTGCTTCCACGACTGTTGACTTAATATTTGACATGAGCCAACAATTGTCTTTCTATGCCATGTACATTTTAGTATCTGTCAACTACAGTTCTGTTGCTTTTCATATACTTTTTATTTTAACTTCTTTTGTTGTCATATGAGCTTCAGACTTTCTTATTTTACATCACAGTAATGAAATAAGTAATATTTTTTGCTTCATGAATTGTTTCGTGTGTATATCCTAGTGCTTAGCACAATACTGGGCGTAAAACTGGTGCTCAGTTAATGCTATTGGTTGCATATGGGTACATGAAGCTTAATCACCTTAAACAAAAATTATTCTCTGAAGTCATTTCTTTTATATAATCCGAGTGATGTGAGAAGGGACAGGCTCAGGTGTATGCACCGTCCCAGCCTTGAAATGTTTTTTCTCCTGTGTCTGTGAAGAAGAGGGAAGGCAAGGGCAAGAAACGTTGTGTCACTTTAGAGAAAAAGGTGCTGAGGCTCTGAGCGTGAGAGGCTTTCTGAGTGACAGGAGGGGTGCTAGGCTTTGCCTCCCATTTGCTAACACTGCAGTGTTGTGACAAGATCCTGGATATGGTGGCAGACCTGTGGGTGGCCTCATTTGCAAGCATCTCAGAAACGCGCTGTCCTTGCACCAAGCCACAAAATCAAATTTTGTTTGGAAACCGACTAGCTTATATGCCTCTTTGAAAGTAGGCATATCACAGGTATTTATTTCTAGCACAACAGCTTCATTGGCCATAACTAATACATTCTTTACACTGAGACCAACTTTACTAAGTACTGGCATGGGTAGGAAGGGCTCCTGTAGTGAAGACATTTCAAAGACATTTTAATACAGTGGCACCATGCAGAGGGCATTAATCTTTCTTGTGATTTCCTCTTATTGTAACAATGGAAAAGGCTTCTAATGTGCAAACCTCGTTAAATCAATCATCTTGGGAATTTAGATGCACAGTGTGATAAAAGCAACAACTTTCTCTACCTTTAGGCAATTTTCCACGTTTTGGAAATTTTCCGTAATTTGGAATTCGGGGAAAATAAGCTTTTTGATGGATTTATGATTCAGCTTTAAATGTAATATTTGAATTTTACTTTATTAGCCAAAAGAAATAGAAAGTCCCAAATAGCTGATGAAGTATGTTTCATTTTTAGATAAAATATTTAGATTTAAATATTTATTGTTTATGTTACTTCGTACACTCCTTTTATGTCTTTAAGCTGTAACTACACTGACAAAATATAATAGGAAATGTATTAATTTAAGGAAAGGAGCTGTTTATTTTGTTCTTTATTGACTTACAGTCCTTTGTTGTTTTTATTTAAGAATTTGACTGCTGTTATTTGACAAAGCAGTTTTATGAAGATTAAAAAGTGTGAGGAAAACGCTTAAGATAAAGTGTTCTTTGCCTCAATTTAACTTCTTCCTGTTTGTATATAGAAAAGTACATTGGAAAGGAACACTACTTCCAGAATATTTTAAGTTTGGACCTAAATGCACATAGGTTATGCCTACACAAATACGACATTAGTAGTGGCAGGTGGGAGTGACAAAGTTGTAGGAGGCACTGTTTTAATGCTAGAATGAGACTGGCCAGAGGAAATGCCCAATTAAAACATTTGCTTTAAATCACTCTCTGCTGCTATATTAGGGAAAGAAGTTAATTCAAAATGTTAACTTCCACTTGCTCTTATTAAATGCCATTCATTGTTTACCAGCCTGCTGGAGTCTATCTGGGCATTTCACAGCATGATGGACAGCATAGGAAGATCGAACAGTACACAGGTGCACTAGTACCATTGTCTAAACCATCGTGGACCTGTATCTAAACCAGCTTGCAGTTCATTTGGTCAAAGGTTATATTGCTAGATCTCCAGTGAGCTCTGCCTGAGCTATGTATATTGGTTCTAGGGATACCTAGATTGGATCTATAGACCAAGTGGGGCAACTCTTGCTCTGAACTCAAGAATTCCACAAATCAATATCATATTGAACCAATTTTCTCACTGCTTTTCCATGGTCCCTGGCTTGGTATTTTTGGAAGTTATATTAACTCTTTCAGAGATACTGATGCTATATTCATATGAGACAAGTGTTTTCTAATTGTATCATATTGCCTTATCTAGTTCTATTCCAGTTTGAAATGGATTCATCATGTGGCATTAAGGTGTCATAAACAGAAACAAAATAATTTACTGAAACAAAAGAACTGTATTATTAAAACGAAATTCATGCTTAGTATCAGGAAATTTAAAATTTCAAGCAATTTCAAAAAGATATGTCAAATTCAAAAGATATGTCATATATTTGTATGTATATAAACATACATATATACATATACTGGAAACATTTTGCAGAACTGAGATTATATTCTGTAGTCTCAGAAAGGAATGTAGAGTCATTTAAAAAGTCATAATTGTATTATTTCACATTCTAAAGGATCACTGACTCTGTAATCCTCACACATTTCTCAAATACTTTTCCTCGGATACACATGGTTTGACTGAGCACTATAGCCTTGAAAAGGAAGTAGAGTGTTATAAATATTTCTATGTGGCTATAAGCTTATGATATGGAGGTAAACTTACAATAACTATTAATTGACAACTTAGATATCCATGGCTCAGAGGAAAGTGATAACTGTGGGAATGAAGTGAGCCATGGAGATAAGTGGTTATCTACCATCTAACTGAGCACTGGTCATTTTCCAGGCATACCTAGTTTGTAAAGGTGGTTCACATATAGGTGGTATTGTATGTATTTTCAAATAAAAATACCATTTTCTTCTTCCTTTTCATCCTCTTTTGCCCCTTTCTGTCCTTCATGACCTTTTTGATCTTCATACTTTTCTTCCTTCCGCAGGGTTTTGACCTAAAAGTACTTCCAGGAAGCTATTCTTTGGCTTTTTTTGGCATCAAATCTTAACAAAATTTCCCTCAGTAATTGTCTACCTGTGAACTTAAGTTGCTCACATGCAGCCCATCTTTCTTTGATGTATTTCTCTGAGGGAGATGAATGAGAACGTCCCTATTCACTATTCACTTGGCCTCTGTATAATTTTTGAGATTTGAAAATTTGTATTGATATTTACCAGGTCACATTCAGGAAAACTGCAGTAGGAGCTTTGGTTCTATTGAGAAAGCTTTGGGAGACAATGAGATAAATGAGCAAAATGTGTCCCTGACACTGATGCTCTGATAATAATGGGGCTAGAAAAGCAAAAAGCAGCAGTACCCTCAGTGGTGATAAGGCTGGTTTCTTTACTGAGCTGTGCAAAGAGCAACCACAAAGCAAGACCTCCACTGGGCAGAGAGGAAAGTACCTCCACGTAAAGTTCTCTGACACACCATTCAGTTACAGTCAAGGAGGAATGTGAGCAACTTAGGACCTAGCCAGAAGCGGAGAAAAGAATGCAGGTGATTTGGCAAAGGCTTAGAGACAAATGCTGTTTTCTAGTATTGGTTCTTATATTATGTTATACTACATATTATATAGTCTTCATTATTATATAATAATGATAAAATACTGCATATTATATACTATTCATTTTATACAATTAAATGTTTTGCCAAAAAGCATTATGATAAGATACCATATAGATATAATAATGGTATTATTACTGTACTATATCCCTTCCCCTGGCTGCCATGTGTACCTGTTGTGTAGGAAACTTTTCTATGTAATATGGAATGTCCTTGCTCCATGCATTTAATTTTGATTTAAAATAGCTCCAGAACTAATTGTGTAAAAGTGTCAATCTACAACAATGGAATTCTAGCTTTATTTTAAAAGACAAGCTCAATATATTAATAATGTGGTCTTATTTCCTTTCTTCTCTCTGCTGTGAGAGCAAAGGCCTGGACACTCCATTCTTGGCTTAGTCCCATCCATTTTACCCATGTCAGCACACCCGTTGCTATCTCCTACATCTCAGACCCACACAAGGGGAGCAATACCTTCACTCCCACCCTACTGCTTGCCTAGTCACGTGTTCTGCTCACTGTTGCTTGTCTGCTCTGACACTTTCCCTAGTGATTGATGCTGGCTTTCACACCTTTAATCAGTAGTAAAATGTTTTCCAGGATTCTCATGAACTCTATTTAGTATCAGTAATCCTTCCCCCTCCTTTGTGCCTTTGATCTTTCGTAACTTTTCCTTTATTTCCTTCATTAAGTTTTCTGCCTAGTTTTCAAATAGAATCAATTTAACCAGCAGATCTTCAGATGAATACCTTAGCTTTGGTGACCACCTGTTTCTGCTGTATTTGCGAGGATCCTCAGAGTGGTCTTAAGTGTTAAGGCTATGGATAACTGTGAGGCTGGGCATTTCTAAACTCAGCTCTTGAGAAAGTGGTGCTTGCCCCTGAGATGTCAAGAAGTTAAAAGCCTTGATATTGTTGAATGACTCTGAACTGATTGATGAACTAGGACATCTTCTGCAACTAAGGAGTGGGAGTGTTTGGCAGTTTTCCAGAGAATGATAAACACTGAGAAGAACACAGAAGGAAACTTGATAAAACTCAACCAGGAATTGGTAGAAGAGTTATTGAGCAGTGTTGAGACCTGATTAAGGTTGAATAATGTTCAAAATTGATCCCTTCTGAGGAGTAGCCAAGAAGAAGGAGCACCTGGTTAGGTAGTAACTTCTGGGTAGGTGAAGGGGACAGGACACCTTTCAGTGGCTGCTATTGTATCTTTGAGCGTGGGAACCAAAGGGGACTAAGGCCTATCCTCAAAGAGTAGACAGTGTTGCATTTTGCATTGAATGAGTGTCATCAAAGAAGCAAAGCCAGGTACAAATAACTACAGTTGAACACAGTTCAAGTTCAAGTGGCCAGGCAAGAGAAGGAATCTACACAAGGAGCCAAGGTTATCAACAAACGTAAATCATCATGAAGAAGGCTGGAGGGGAGGGGTTCTAAAGGGATGAAACAGGAGTGATTTCAGAGCTGACAAGTGGACAGCTGTTGCTATTTATTCACTGACTGAAATCTCAGAAGTTAAAAGTGATTGGGGAAAAGACATGTGGTAGACGTTTGTAGAAGCCCATCAACATGGCTATCTGACTTCTTTCAGAAATGTTCAACGGTTTCAGGACAGAAGAGAACAATTAGGAGTTAATCTTTGGAATTGGCTTTGCAGATAATTGGAGGGGTTGAGGTAGGGGTGATTAAAGAGATTAGTGAACTAGAAAGACCATGGCTAAAAAAATGAGGCTGTGATTTACCAGGAGAAACTAACTGCTAGGGAATAATTGTCATGGGGGGGAGGGGAGGAATGATATAGGCTGTAGTAGTATAAATTCTTAAATAAGTTCTCATGAGATATTATTTTCTTCTTATTTGGAATCAATCCTCCAAAAACCATGTTCAGAATAACGTGACCTTTCTCTCTTTATATTTCATAATTTCATTTCTTCCTTTACAGTGTAAAGGCAATTTGCAGCATTAACTTTTCATTTACCTTTAAAATGTAATATGGCTTGGTGAGAGGGTTAGAGGTCTGGTATGTGCAAGAAATGTATCTTCTACATGACTCATGTGACAGTCATGAGCTAGAAGAAATCTCACATTTTTGATACACAGAGAGCTGTGTAACTATGGCAAAAATGACTGGTCAGTCATATTTGATGCTTGCTTGGCCACATTCCAGGGGCACATGAGTGAGAACCTGGAGCCCCAAGTTTATCTCCATTGTGATATTAAGATGAACTGTAGTGAATCATATTTTATGATTTCATGTTCAACTCAACCACAGCATGTAGAAATGGATTATTTCAAATATAAATAAAGAAATAGGTGGAAAATTTCTAATCTGTATGCTCATTGTAATTAGCCAGTCTGTATAATACGGAAATACAATTTGGGGCTAAACTTGCTAAAAGCTGGTCGTTGGTGTCGGCTGAATAATTTCTGGATTCCTTCCCTACTTATTTCTCATAATTTAAACCACCAGTCTACACAAGTATTGGATCAGAAAGCATGGTACTCTGTTTGTCACAAACTTTTACATGTGAATTTTGGAGCTATGAAATTGTATTCTTGTTCTTCTCAAAATTAATGTGAGCCATAGATAAATGGACAAACTACATGTCTAAAATGCTATTTTATGAACAAGTTTTAAAATGTACTGTCTGCAGCCTATCTCTGAAGGACAAATATTGCTTGTGAAAAGAGTGATCCTTAGAGGTGTTTTTTGATCTCTACACATAGCAGCAGAGTAAAAGCTCTCATGAAAGTGGTAAAGATCTTACCAGTTTAAGGTGGTCTTAAGTGGCAAAGGACAAATTCAGACTAATGTCTATTTGTGACTATTAAGAAATCTATGAATTTTATCCATCACACACAGAGGCACACAATTAGTACCGTCTAACTAAGAACGACTCCTCTTGTGTAACCAGCTAAATTCCTCTGGCAACCAGGTCTATACTTTCTGCTTGATGCAGATATCTGGTAATTCCTTCCCAGATGCCTGCTCTTTGTGTTTTCTACAGACTTTTCATCCTCAGTGGCCACCTGGTTTATATTCCTTTTGTTTGATTCTAGCTCCCGTCTCCCTGAGTTCTGAATAGTTTTGCAGAGTTCAGCATATTCTATTTCTTGCTGAATGCCTCCCTTTCTCTAAGTTACATTTTGTGTGTGTGTGTTTTACTCTCATTTAATCTTTTTTCTTGCCTGTCTTCTAATTAACTCCATCATTGCCTCCTTCATTATGCTTGTAATGAGGTCACTGAGGTGTTCCGAATTTTCTGCTTTTCCCATCTGCTTCAGGGTTCCAATTAGTTTTCTTTGGAAATCTGAAGTTCTTTGCTTAGTAGAAGTTTCCAATAAAGCTAACTGTAGGATGGCCTCTTTTCCTTCATCAGTTCAAATGAAAACTTTCAAGATTATACAGGCTCTCAGTGGTGTAAAAGGCATCATTTTCTCTAGCATAGAAATGGAGTTAGAGACAACAACAGTTGAGCTGCACAGAAAATTTAAATATCTTTTGAAAGAGTGTGAAGTCTGTTCTTCCAGATTGCAAGTAGATGCAGGTGAGAAATTTCAGAAAGACACTTTTATCCACACTTGGACGTGAAGGGTATGTAGCTAACACAACAAAATGAATTTTAAAGGAAATTTGCAAATAATACATTTTAAGGAAAGTTTCTTAACTTTAATATCTTGCTCCTGGAGCATTTTTTTCATGTAGAATTTTTTGCAGTAGATTATTATTTAGCCATTGCTAGGTACTGAATTTTGTCTCCCTGCTCCCCTAATTTATATGTTGAAGCCGTAAATGTAACTGTCTTTGGAGACAGGTCCTGTAAGCAGGTGATAAATGTTAAATGAGATCATAAAAGTGGGGCCCTAATCTGATATGATTGGCGTCTTTACAAGAAGAGGAAGAGAGACCAGTGCTCTTTCTTTCCTCTCTTTGTATGTGCTCTGAAGAAAGGTCATCTGAGGACAAAGTGGCCAGGAAGAGAGTCCTCACCAGAAGCTGAACCTTCCTGGAACCTTGATCTTTCCAGCCTCCAGAACTGTAAGAAAATAAATGTCTGTTGTTTAAGCCACCTAGTTTGTGATATTTTGTTATGGCAGCCTGAGCAGACTAATACAGGCATCAAAAGTATTTCTTTAAAAATAGAACAGCAATTTTGCAAATGCATATAGTTTGTAAAGCAGGTCATTAACCTAGATGTAGTAAGATATTAATTTTAAAAGTATAGGAGAAATTGGAACCCTTATGTATTGCTGGTGGGAATATAAAATTGCATAGCCACTTTGAAAACAGTTCATTGGTATTTGTTCAAAATGTTAAACATAGTTACCATATGATCCAGCAATTTTACTCCTTGGTATACAATCAGGAGAAATGAAAACACATAGCCACACAAAAGCTTGTCTGTGAATGGCCATAGCAGCATTACTTCTAACAGCCAAATAGTAGAAATAACCCAAATGGGTGTCAATTGATAAATGCATAATAAAATATGGTGTACCCATCCAATTAAATATTATTTGATGATAAAAATGAATGAAGTACTGACACATGGATAAACCTTGAAATCATTATTCTAAGTGAAAGAAGCAAGTCAAAAAATCTACATATCGTATGATTCTGTTTATATGAAATGTACAGAATATGCAAATCCAAAGACACAGAAAGTGGATTAGTGGTTGCCTGGGGCCTGGGAGGTGGTCGTTGAGGGATAATGGGGAGTGCCTGCTAATTAAATGGTATATGGAGTATTTTTCTGGGAGGATTAAAATGTTCTAAAATTAAGATTGTGGTGATTGTTGAACTACCCTGTGAACTTACTAAAAAACACAAATTGTATACTTTAAATGTGTGAACTGTATATGAATGACATCTCAATAAAGCCATTAAAAAAGTGTTCCCATCCACATACACACACATACACAGAAATGTACTATAAGGAAACACATCGAAATATTAATTAATGTTTCATGTGTATTTTCAGTTGATTTTCTATTCACTTTTTAAATATTTCTTTTCAATTTTTCTATTTGAATATACTTTTCAATAATCAGAAAATAAATACCTATTATAACAAAGAAAATATTCTAAACTCTCATGCTCTGGGCGAGGTTGTTCTCAGAGGTTTCCATAACAGTAACAACAATAAGAACAACTGCTAGTCACCCAAACTCTCCCCTCCACCCATTTATTGAGTGTTTACCATGTGCTAGGTTCTCTGCTCCATGCTGGAAAGACAAGCTAAATGAAATATACAAGCTTTTTGAGGACAGGGACTTTATTCATGTTTTTATTCACTACTGTAAAAAAACCCCTCAATTTGGTGAATGAATGAAAAAAGAAATGAATAAAGACACCATTGTTTTTTCTTTCAGGGAGGTCACAAACTAGTAGAAAAGGGTGCAAAAATTAAACAGGCAATGGTACAACATAATAAGCATAGAAATAGGATGCCGTGGGAACATTTAGGAGGAACAAAAAACCCAGGAGAGGGCTTTTAGTACAGACTTCTTGGGGCAGGTAATTTCTATTCTGAGTCCTGAAGAATGAGTTGGCAGGAGGGAGAGAAGAAATTCTAGGTAAAGAGAGCAGCCTGTACCCCAAGGCCCAAAGTTGAGTTGGAGCATAGTCCATTCAAGAAATTTCAAAAGCTGTGGTTAAGTTTGGCATGTTGAATGAACAGAAGTTGTAAGGAGAGGTAAGGTTGGAGGAATGTGAGAGCATATAGATTATAAAAGACCCTATATGCAGTGCTTAGAAGTTTGGATTTTATCTTGAGTCATTAGAAGGGCTTTATCTGGAAGGAGACTCCATTATTTTTGTGTTTCTCTTCGTTTTGAAGAGTCCTCTATCTAAATTCCTTGGTTGCAGTAGGTATTTACCAGTGGCTAGCCAGGAGTAAGTTGAAAATAAAAAGAAGAGGCTTGGGACTCTTTAATCAGAATTGTATTGCTTCCCTGTCTCCTCCCACCCTCGCTTCTTACCCTGTTGAAAAGGACTTGAGTTCCTGGATCAAGGAGAAAGGGAGACACTTGGGCTGGAGTCCAGACATGGTTGGCAGGAGCAGAGAGCTGAGACTGTCATGGAACTTCGCTCTGGAGAGGTTTTAATAAAGGCTATGTTACTTTGAAGTGGCAGAGACTCCAACTACCCTCCCAAGATCTTCCACCCAGCAGGTGTGGTCTCACCTTCCCCACTCAATACACCTTTTGATATTTTGGAGATCCTACCTGACAGGTTGACGGTTAGTTAAGATTATAATTAATTACTCTGGATAATATTTTAATTCCACCTTATATTTTAAATTCAACCTTGGATTTTAAGCTTAAAATATTTAAACCATCTCTACCACTCTCATAGGTCGTAATGACACTAGACTAATATTTTCTATAAATTTTGACCAGTATAAATAACATCTCGCTTTTAATCTTACAAACTTGGCACACAATGAATTATATCTAAAGCCAATATTACACACAACTAACCAGAGATGAAGTCATTGAATATTTTCATGTAGGAAGGGAAGAATTCAGTGTAGAGAATGGATTTGAAAGGAGGTATTCAGTGATCCATGTGAGGGATGGTAGTGTGGCCTGACCCAACTCCATATAGTAGCAGAAAAGAGGAAAATAGCTAATATAGGTTGAGTACCCCAATCTGAAAATCTGAAATCTAAAATGCTCCAAAACCTGAAACTTTTGTGTGCCAACATGATGCTCAAAGGAAATGCTCATTGGAGTATTTTGGATTTGGATTTTCAGAATAGGGATGCTGAACTGGTAAGTATGATGCAAATATTAAGAAAGCCCCCAAAATTCAAAATCTGAAAAACTTCTGGTCCTAAACATTTTGGATAAAGGATACTCAACCTGTATATGGGCAGTAGACATGGCAATGGAAATGACGATAACAATAACAGAGAACAACACTTACAAATGGCTTTATTTTTGTGCCAGGCACTGCACTATGTGCTTTACCAGGATTATCTCATTTACTTTCTTTAATCCCCTCAATAGGCTTTGTGAGTTAGCTCTCTGTCACTGACTCAGGCACACTCTGACCTTGACTTGCATAGTGCTCCTGCTCATCTTCTTAGCAATTCTGGTCATTGTCATATTGGTTTTCTGCCAGTTTTGTCAACAGGGCTCATTCCTCCTGACTCAGGGCCTTTGTGTACACTGTTCTCTCTGTCTGGAATGCTCTGTACACTCAGTTCCTCCAACCCCCAATTCAGACACAATTACCCAGTTAACATCTGCTTTTAGGTGTCAGTCCAAATGCTCTCTTCTCAGAGAAGCCTTCCTCAATCCCCAAATCCAAGTGAGGTCCAATTATTTCATGATCTTATAACACTATGTACATTTCTTCCAATGATAATCTCAATAGTACATTTATGTGTATTTGTGTGTTTATTTAATTCATTGTTATTTCCTATACCAGATTATAAATTTCATGGGGATAGGAACCATGTCTAGGTTTCAGTTTTATGTATTTACTTACTTTTGATCATCATTATATTCCCAGCACTTAGCACATTGCATGGCATAAATTAGGAACTTAGATAGTACTGCTTGGACAGATTGTGAACTTGGAGACTGTCACTTTCCCCTATTTACTTTTCAGAATCTATTGGTTTACAATGCTTCTCTTCCTAAACCAATGTCGTAGAGTGACCACAAGCACTCTAACAATTTATGCCATTCAGGGTGTCTGCCAAACGGTAATAGTCATCAAGTTACTGTGCCGTCCAACTTCTATCTGCCTCCAGTAGTCTCTCCTCTCCTTGTTACCAGCTTTTGCTCCAATGAGAACAAAGACTTTTAATTTTGCAGATTCATGATCAAACACATAGATGTGTGCTTTTGAGTTGACCACTACACAAGTCAAAACCTGGAGCAGTTATTTTTGAGACAAAAGGATAGGAAATGATCAAAGGCTAGGACTTTTCAGTGCAAATAAAAGTTGGTTTATGCATTTTAAAGGCATGACATTCATAATATCAGAGTGCAAGATGAAATTGCTAATGTAAAGATTGCAGTTCAAGAAGGTAGTAAGACTTTCAGCTTCAAAGGCAGGGGAGACCAGCAACTTGATCACTTATCTCTGTCTGCTTGAGGAAAATTAAAAAGGGAGACAGAAAATGAGACATCTCTGAACTGAGTTTTCAAAAAGTCAGGAAATTACAAAATTGAACCTACTTTAGGATTTTCATTATGTGAAAATATTCTAGGTATATAAAAGGGAAATGACAAGGTGAAATTTTTTTTTGAGGTGACAAGAATATAGGTAAATTTTTTCTTTATTTTGTTTTTATTTACATTCGTATTGTCATATGCAATATATAATATATTTTTCAGGGAATTCCAAATCTTCTGTAAAGTTTCAAGGTACAACTTAACAGGGTGCATCTACTGTGTGTGAAGTTCCCTATCACATCATTTTAGTTAGTCTCAACAGCAACCGTGAGAAGAAGATGTTGAACAGGTTAAAACAAAAGATCCAAATTTGCTTTAAAAGTTGAACAGGTTGAAAAAAGAGATAGAGGACTTCAAGTCAAGATGGTGGAATAGATGGTCCCCAGTGTTGCTTTGCCACCCATGGATTTGTCACCCCCTTTCCCCTGGGTGCCGAAGATTACTCAAAGCCCATCTCTTCTGAGCACTGAGAAGCCCCTAAAAGGGGTTAATCTCCCAGAATCCTCAAGATAGAGGCATTCCTTCCATTTGGGAAATTAACCACGAATTGGGGTTCTCTTCCTGCCTTTATTCTCCAGACCAGGAAGTTACAGGAAGAGAATATAGGTGGGGTTTTTTCTAAGTACAGTTTAACAAGTTTAACAATAGAAACTGGTAACATTCAGTAAGAGAAGCAAGGTGACCTTCCATAATGCAGTTTGCAACAAAATCTTGATTTTAGCAAATGTTCTCTCTCCTTACAGCAATTTCCCAGTATCTTTACATATCAATCAGTAACCTGTCTGTCTTCGAGCCAGCAATCTTACTGTGTTACAATTCTTTATCTTTCAACAGAGACTATAGCCTGGGGAAAATTTCCTGTCCTTTGCAAGGTCAATATTTGAAACTGCAAGTCTTTGGAAAACCAGATCCTGTGAAGTACATTTTCTTTATGCATACTCCACACCCCAGTATCACTCTCTCCCACAAATCAACCAATTTACAACTATAAAAAAGCAATGACAACCAAACTGGGGCCGCTAGAGCTCAGAGGAAGAGGAGGAGAGACCTACGGAGTGCATGAAGGTGGGAGAAGCCGTGATGAGAGAAAGAAAAAATCCCTCTGACCATTTTGAATCCCGGCTGATTCCAGGCTGAAGCTGTTGAGCACATGGACCAGGAACTGGCAAAAGTCACAGCTGTGCCTTTCAGATGAAGTTGCTTGGAGGTGTCAGGGAAGAAGAAGGCCTTGGTGGCCCCCAGGTCAGCAATACCACTAATAGGGTTCTCGTGGACCCACATAGGACCAAGGAGCCACAACAACTGAAAAAAAAGGAGCCACTCAGAGGCCAGTGAGTCATCGCAAGGGACAGGAGCACTCCCTGGCCCATGGGAATTGTTTGGAGCATGGGTGGTCGGGGAGACAGGCCCACTGGGGGAACACTGGGGCACAGCAAGGACAGCTGATCTGCCCCCAGATCAGCATAGGACCACTCAGAGGAGACTGGTCAGGAATATAGAATTGCATGAGGTGCAGTTTGATGAAAAGACTCAGGCCCAGACCAGTGTGTCTACACAACCCAGGTGCCTGGATTTCACTAGAACCGGAAGTACCTATAAAGTCAACCATTAAAGACTGAGCTGCACAAAAAGCCTCCCCTAGGGATTCAGCAGCAAAGCAACAATTTAGCTCAACCACAGAGCTCAAGTACTGGTCCTCAGAGGAAGTTCCCCCATTTTCGAAGCAAGCAAAGGACAACAAATTAGTTCCAGTGCAGAGTTTGAGTGGCGGTGATAGAGTTTGGATGTGTTGTCCCTGCCAGAACTCATGTGGAAATCTGATCCCCAGTGTGGCAGTGATGGGAGCTGTTTGAGTCATGGGGTGGATCCCTCATGAATGGATTAATGCTCTCCCTGGGGACAGGGGCCTGAGTGAGATCTTGCTCTTTTAGTTCCCATGAGAGCTGGTTGTTTAAAAGACCCTGGCACCTCCCCTCTCTCTCTCTTGCTTCCTCTTGCCATGTGAGTTGCTTTTACCCACAGGCTGTTTGCTGCTTTCTGCCATGAGTAGAAGCAGCCTGAGGCCCATGCCAGATGAGCTCTCCCAGAATCGTAAACCAAATAAGCCTCTGTTCTTTATAAATTACCAGTCTCAGGTACTCTGTTATGGCAACACAAAATGGACTAATATAGAAAATTGGTACCAAGGAGTGGGTGTTGCTATACAAATACCTGAAAACGTGGAAGCAGCTTTGGAACTGGGTAATAGGCAAAGGTTGGAGGAGTCTGGAGGGCTTAAAAGAAGAAAAAAGATGAAAGAAAGTTTGGAAAATTTTAGAGTTACATGGTTAAATGGTTGTGACCAGAATGTTGATAGAAATGTGGACAGTAATGGCCATGCTGATGATGAGGTCTCAGATAGAAATGTGGAAGCTATCAGGAATTGAACAAAAGATAACCCTTGCTATACCATTGCAAAGAACTTGGTTGCATTGTGTCCATGCCCTTGGACTTTGTGGAAGGTGGACTCAAGAGCTGTGAATCAGAATGTTTGGCAGAAGAAATTTCCAAGCAGCAGAGCATTAAGGAAACTACATGGCTACTTGCAACAGCCTATGCTGAGTTATGGCAGAAAAGTCATGACATAAAGCCAGAATTTAAAAGGGAAATAGAGCATAAAGATTTGGAAAATTTGCAGCCTGGCCATGTGGTAGAGAAGTGGAGAGCAACAGAAAAATGCAAGGGTGAAGCAGATAAACTGGTTGCTAAAGACAGTAGCTTGAAAATGAGGCAGCCAGATGCTAATAACCAGGACAATGGGAGAAAGGCCCTAAAAGCATTTCAGAAGTCTAGAAGGGCGCCTTTCCCATCACACACCCTGAGAACTAAAAGGACTGAGTTGTCCCTGAGGACAGGCCTGGGGCGCAGCTGCCCTCAGGAACCTGCTCCCTGCATCTCAGCTGCTCTGGCTGGCGTAGCCCTGCCTCAAGTGGCCCCAAGTGTGGTTTGTGCAGCAGCTCTGAAGAGCACAAGCCGGAAACCTTGGTGGTGTCCATTCATATTAAGACTGCAGGCTGGCAGGACATGAGAGCAGTGGAGGTGTGGCAGCCTCCACCCAGATTCCAGAGGATGTATGGAAAAGCCTGGGGGCCTAGGCAGAGATCTGCCACAGGTATGGAGCCACCACAGAGTCCTTCTACTAGAGCAATGCTGAGCAGAGAAGTGGGGTCAGATTCCCCACAGAAAGCCCCCACCAGGGAGATGTCTAGTAGAGCCAATGCAGCAGGGTTGCTGCCAGGACCCCAGAATTGTAACACCACTGGTAACATGCAACACAGGCCTGGAAAAGCTGCAGGCACCAAAGCAGCCCAGTGGGCTGCACCTGGCAGAGCTGTGGAAGTGAGGCTGCCTGAGGCTTTGGGGGCCCAGATGCCCCATTGTGCCCAGGATGCAGGACTTGAAGTCAAAGAAGATTATTTTGGAGCTTTAAGATTTAATGTCTGCCCTGCTGGGTTTTAGAATTGTTTGGATCTTCTTCCTTTCCTCTGGTCTATTCCTCCCTTTTAGAATGGGAATATGTATCCAATGTCTGTTCCACCATTGTGTTTTGGCAGTAAGTAAATTTGTTTTTGATTTTTACAGGTTCACAGCTGGAAGGAGTTTTGCTTTTGGTCTCAGATGAGACTTTGGACTTTTAAGTTGGTGCTGGAGAAAGCTAAGACTTTTGGGACTGTTGGGATGGAATGATTGTATTTTGTATGTGAGGGGGACATGAGTTTTGGGGGGCCAGGGGTGGAATGGTAGAGTTTGGATGTGTTGTCCCCACCAAAACTCATGTGGAAATCTGATCCCTAATGTGGCTGTGAAGGGAACTGTTTGAGTCATGGGGGTGGATCCTTCATGAATGGATTAATGCTCTCCCTGGGGGCGGGGGGCCTGAGTGAGATCTCACTCTATTAGTTCCCTCGAGAACTGGTTGTTTAAAAGACCCTGGCACCTCCCCACTCTCTCTCTTGCTTCCTCTCACCATGTGATCTGCTTGTACCCACCAGCTGCCTGCCACTTTCCACCATGAGTAGAAGCAGCCTGAGGCCCATGCCAGGTGCAGCTGTCCCAGAATTGTAAGCCAAATAAACCTTTTCTTTATAAATTACCCAGTTTCAGGTATTCTGTTATAGCAACACAAAATGTATGGATACCAAGTTGATAAGGGGTGGACTAGTGAAGGTTAATTCTAGCGGTCATCTTGGTTAGATGAAGGAATGCTGAGAAACCTGATAAAGCTTTCTTTTTAGATGTGTCCGTGAGGGTGTTTCTAGCTGAGATTAGTATGAGAGTCTGAGTGGACTGAGTGGGAAAGACCCACCCTCAATGTGGGTGGGAACCATCCAATCTGCTGGGGGCCTGGAGAGAACAAAAGACAGAGGAAAGAGGTGAATCTCTCTATCTGCTGGAGCTGGGATACATTCTTCTCTCCTGTCCATGGACATCAGAGCTCGAGAGTCTTCAGCTTTTGGGTTCCAGGACTTACATCAAGGACACCATCAGCTTCCCTGGTTTTGAGGCCTTTGGACTTGGGCTGAACTACACTACCGGCATACAGTTTATAGACAATCTATTGTGGAACTTTTCTTCACAGTCGCATAAGCTAATTCTCTTAATAAATCCCTCTCATATAATTATAACTTATCTTATTGATTCTAACTCTCTGGAGAACCCTGACTAATAAGGTGGGAACAGCAAATAATCCAACACAGAACTGAAAGAAAAAACAAAGTACCCACAACTAGAGACAAAGTTTGATATTAACTCGTAAAGGTCTCTTTTCACCAAAGAACACCTATAACACATAGAAGGACCAAAAGTCCCCTGGGCTACCAAACCAGAAATGGGGGAGGGCTAGGGGCCTCAGCCATGCCCCCCAACACCCTCAACCAGTCCCAAGGGTGGGAGCCTTGGGCCTTGGCCACATCTCCCCGACAAGCACAACCACCCCAGTGATGACCACTGAGCTGCTACAGAAAGTGCCCCAGGCTGTCCCGAGCCATGGAAGAGGGGACCTCAGGCCTCGGCCATGTCCCCCCTACACCTGCAGCCAGCCTAGTGATGACCACCAAGCTCCAACAAGAAGGGCCCCGAGTTCCTGAGCTGGGGAGATGGGAGGTGAGGACTTTTGCCACAACCCCCCTGTCATCTGCACCCAGCCCAGCAATGACCAAGCCACTGCTGGAAGCTCCCCGGTCTCCCCTGTGGGAATGTGGGGGGTGCCAGAAGCCTCAATCCCACCTCTCCTCTTTCCTCCTTCTTCCACTACATTTCCTTCCCCTTTTCCTCTTCCCCTCCCTTCCAACTGCTCTGCAAGAACATCATAGAATGTAAAAAAATAATATTAATAAAATAAAATAAATAAAGAAATGAAAAAAGAGACAGAAATCTTTTTGTACTTTGTAAGAGCTGGAGCTGGGATTTGAACCCTGGTGAGTATGACTCCAAGCTTAGTTTTGATTCATTGTCTTACTCTACCCCCTTTCAGAGTAACAGAGCAACTTAATACAATCTCCTCAAAGAAGATGTTCCAATTTCCTTGACACTTTTTTTTTTCTTCCATATTTTGCTAAAAGATTATTAACTTCTGTAACTATGTGAAGAATGGCTACACAGTGTAATGAGGGCATGGACTTTGAGACTGAGTAAAAAAAAAAAAAAGGTTAACCAGGAGCAATGATCCCGATGGTCAAGTTCTGCTGCTTTTCTTGATGGTACCACCTCTCTTTTGAAAGCAGTTAGGAGGGTGGTAAAATGAAAAAAATGATCACACTTGCATCAGATAGCCTTGAGTTCAGACTCTGCCTCCTTCCAGCAAAGCTTGGGCAAACCACCTGTTTGAGTCTCAGTTTCGTCATTATAAAGAGGGTTGAGAATCCTCCTCTTGCAGAGTTTGAGGAAGAATAATTGAGATAATATACATAAAGCACCAGACCCCGGCCCGTCCCCTCCTCCCATCCCTTGACACTCACTCATCCCTGACATTGTTGGAAGCATTCTTTCCTCTGCTGCTTTATTACAATTAATTAATTATTTCAGTAAATCTTTATTAAGCATTTTCTATATGCCCATGATTGTTCTAGTTTCTGGGTGAATAAGGGTGAACACGATGGACAAGATCCTGACTCTTAGGCTACTCTAGTAAAAGATAATAAACACTCAAATTAACAAATAAAGAAGCTATGAGTAGAGAATGAATGTTGGCTATCTGACAGTGACTAATTATCAAAGCCCAGAAGCTGATAATTAAATAACACAATGGGAAGACCATTTGAGGAGGGAACATTAAAGCTGAGACCTGAATGACGAGATTGATTCCAGCAGAGGAGTGAGCTTTTACAAAGTCCCTGTGGTACAACCAGCATGGTATGTTCAAGGAAAGGAAAGAGAAGACCAGTGTTGCCAGATCATAAAAGATGAAGGAGAGAGATGTGGTTGGAAAAGCAGGAAGTAGCCAGCTCAAGTAGGGATGTGTAAGCCAGAGTAAGGAAAACGGATTTTAGTTGAATGGACACAGGAAATCATTGGAGAATTTTAAGTAAAAAAACACTACTTTTGCTGCTGTGCAGAAAATGGATCGTAGGGGAGTGAGAGTAGAATCAGGGAGGTGAAGGCCATTATGATATTCCCAGTGAGAGGGATGACGGTGGTTTGAGGGGAGCAGTGGTTCTCAAACTGAAGTGTTATCAGAATCACCTGGAGGGCCTGTTAAACCATGGATTGATGCCTGCCTCTCCTCCCTGCCACCCTGTGAGTGATTCAGTACATCTGGGATGGGGCCCAGGTTCGCTGGGCATGCTGATACTGATTCTCCAAAGGGCGAAGGTGCAAATAATGGAGATAAAAGGGGAATGATTCAGAATGTATTTTAAAGTTGGGGTGCTAGAACTTGCCAATGGATTGAATTTAGGGAGTGAAAAAAGAGAGGAATCAACACCTAGAATTTTAGGGAAGTGGCAGAGGAACTATTTATTGAGATGAGGAGGTCTCAGGAAAGAGCAGTTTTCAGCAGGAGAGGAGAAAGGGAAGAATCAAGATTCAATTAGATTAAATTAAAATAAAATTGTGAAGAAATGACAATTTATACATTTATACTGGATTGCATTAAATGTAATTTTAGATGATTGAGTAAAGTGATCCAATTTTTTCACTGAGATGGTGGGGCTGGTGCAGAGGACATGGCTAGCTTGGGCAGGTCCCCCCTGTGTTATTCCTGATATTGTTTGGATTCAGTCATTTCTCTGCCTGGCTTGAATCATGCCTCTGGCTCCCAACAATCCCAATGTGCCACCCTTATTCATCCAGAAACTAGAATAATCACTGGTATATAGCAAATATCCCTTCCACCCCCATTTTGGTCCCCGTCACTTAGCTGGGAGGAACACACATTGCATGCATGTATTGAAATACTACTCTGTACGCCATAAATATGTACTATCAATATGTTTCTATAAAAAAAAATTAAAGTGTTAAAAGAAAGAAACCACTAACCTAGAATCGTGTATCCAGTGAAATTATACTTCAAAAGTGATGGAGAAATAAAGACCATCTTAGACAACATGATAAAGGTTATATGTGGAAAAACCCAAAGCTAACATCACTCTTAATAGTGACAGATTGAAGTCTTTTCCCTTAAGATTAGGAACAAAACAAAGATGCCTGTCTTCAACGCTTCTATTCAACATAATACTAGAAGTTCTAGCTGGAGCAATTAGGCAAGTAAAGAAATAGAAGGCATGCAAACTGGCAAGAAAGAAGTAAAATGATCTGCGTTCCCAGGTGACATCTTATATGTAGAAAACACTATAAGAATCTGCAAAAAACTTTTAGAGCTAATAATAAATGAATTCAACAAAGTTTTAGAATATAACTGCAACATGCAAAAATCAGCTCTCTCTACACCTGTAATGAACAACCCAAAATGGAAACTAAAAACAATTTAATTACAAAACGGTCAAAGAACTAGAATAGGCGTTTGTCCAAATTAACATGCAAAATGGCCAACAACAAGATGAAAAAATGCTCAGTATCACTAATCAATAAGGAAAACGCAAATAAAAACCACAGTGAGGTATCACTTTACATCATTAGCATGGCTGTTATCAAAAAACAGAAAATAATAAGACCTGAAAAGGATGTGGAAAAAACTGAACCGGCATGTGTTGGTAGGGATGTAAAATGGTGCAGTCTCTGTAGAAAACATTTTGGTGGTTCCTCAAGAAGCTGAACATAAGAGTACCATATGATCCAGCAATTTCATTCTTTATACCTGAAAAAACCGAAAAAAAAGACTCAAACAGATACTAGTGCACCAATGTTCATAGCAACATTATTTGCAATAGCCAAAAGGTGGAAAAAATCAAAGTTTCCATCAAGAGATGAATAAGCAAAATGTGGTGTATACATACAATGGAACACTATTTAGCTATAAAAAGGAATAAAATTCTGATACATGCCACAACATGGATGAACCTGGAAAACATTATGCCAGTTGAAATAAGCTAGATACAAAAAGACAAATATTGTACGATTCTGCTTACATGAGGTATCTACAATAAGCAAATTCATAGAGACACAAAGTAGAAGTTACTGGGGGCCAGGGAGAGGGTGGAATCGAGAGTTACTACTTAAAGGGTAAAGAATTTCTGTTTGGGATGAAAAAAAAAGTTCTGGAAGGGCTGGCTGGTTAGCTTAGCTGGTTAGAACGCAGTGCTAATAACACCAAGGTCCAGGGTTCTATCCCTGTACCAGTAAGCTGCCAAATAAAAAGAAAAAAAAAAGTTCTGGAGATAGAGACTGTGATGACTATACGACATTGTGAATAATGTCACAGAATTGTATACTGAAATATGATAAATTTTATACTATGTATATTTTACCACAATGAATAAAGAAAACCTAAATAACCAGAGAGATTACCACATTCACGGACTAAAAAATTTAAAACTGTGAAAAAAGAAAATAGCTACCGTGATAATATGAACAGTAAGTAACCTTCATTGATTGTATATGCTTTGCTAGGCATTGCTAAGTGCTCTGCATAGATTATCTAATTTAGCTATTACAGTACCCCATGGTGTAGCTGTCATTATCTCATGTTTATAGACAAGGAAACTGAGTCTGAGAGGATAACTTGCCTAAAGTCACACAGCTAAAAATAACAGAGCTGGGATTCACACTTGGTGCTGTTGAATTTCAATATACTTTAGAAGATTTTAATGTGTACATGTCCAAAACAGACATTTTTGAGCGAATTGAGTAGCTTTTTTCTGCCTTGTCTACAAAATGTTTAATGTCAGGCTGTAGGCAAGAACAACACTTTGGCCCCTTTAGGACATTACTTCTACTGAAAAAAATCTAGATCCAGTCATATCATTTCAACCAACAGCTAATATTTCAGGAATGTAATTTATTATAAGCTTGAGGATTGTTTACACAGTCCATGCCTGAAAACAGTATCTTCTGCACAGAATCACTGTTTTTTTTTTCAAGTGTTAATAAATCAAATATATATATATATATATATATGAAGTTGTTTAATTTCTTTAAGAGGACATTTTTTGCTTCCCAGAAAAGGGAAAACCCCACCTTCTGGGCTGTCAGGCTGTTTATCTGCTTCGCCTGCCTTTCCTTATCCTGATATCTTCCATTTCCTCTCCTGTTTCCCAGACCTTCATCTTCCAAAATGATGTTTACTGGGAACGTAGGAAGAGAAAAAAAGATAGCCAAAACATGCGATTCTGTAATGACAGCATATCCTCCGCCTTCTCTCCGATGCCTCCGTGTGTCTATTACACGTCACTCTCCTGAACCTTGGCTGCTGGCCCACTCCCTACACAGACAAGTGGGAGAATTCCACAGGCCTGTTTAGGGGACCAGACAGATAAGAAAGTTTTTTTAAACTTTATTTATTTATTAATATTATTTTTTTACATTCTAAGATGTTGTTGCAGAGCAGTTGGCAGGGAGGGGGAGAGGAGAAAGGGAAAGGAAATAGGGTGGGAGAAGGAAGAAGTGGGGGGGCATGGTTGAAGCCAGTGGCACCCCTCATTCCTGCACTGGAGACAGGGACATTTCCTGCCATGACTTGGTGGTCATCACTGGACTGGTGGTGGGTGTGTGTGTGGGGTGTGGCTGAGGCCCCCAGCCCTCTCTGCTCCCTACTTGGGAGCCCAGGGGGCTTCCAGTCCTTCTAGGTATTATAGGTGTTCTTTGGAGGTATTAGACCTTTACTAGTTAATATCAAAGTTTGTCTCTGATCTGTGGGTATTTTGTTTTTTCTTTCAGTTCTGTGTTGGATTTTTTGCTATTCCCACTATTTAAACTCTTCACTGGAACTAAAATGTTGTCCTTTGCTTACTTCTAAAATGGAGGAACTTCCTGTGGGACCAGCACTTGAGCCCTGTAGTTGAGGTAAATTGCTGTTTTGCTGCTGATACCCTGGGGAAGGTTTTTTGTGCAGCTCAGGTTTTAATTGTTGACTTCCGGGTCTTGTGAGGTCTGGTACACCTGGGTTGTGTGGAAACACTGGTCTGGGCCTGAATCTTTTCAGCAAACTGAGCCCCACTGCAGATCTGTTTTCCTGACCAGTCTCCATTGAGTGGTCCTGCACTGATTGGGGGGTAGATCAGATGTCCATGATGTGCCCCAATCTTCCCCCAGTGTCTCATCTCCCCCACCCCCCAAACCCCAAACACTACCCATGGGATGGGCTGTGAGCCAGCCCCTTGCGATGACTCACTGGCTTCTGAGTGTCTACTTCTTTTCAGTTGTTGTGGCTGCTCACATCTATGTGGGTCCACAGGAACCTTATTAGTGGTCTTGCTGGCCTGGGGGCCACCAAGGCCCTCTTTTCCTCTGCATCCTCCAAGCAATTTCATACAGAGGGCACAGCTGTGGCTTCTGCCAGCTTCTCCTCTGTGCACTCAGCAACTCCAGCCTGGAAGAGGCTGGGATTTGAAATGGTCAGAAGCAGTCCTTTCTTTCTGTCATCGTGGCTTCTCCTGCCTTCATGAACTCTTCTGCTCTTCCCCTGAGCTCTAGCAGCTCCACCTTGGCCATTGTTGCTTTTTAATAGTTGTGAATTAGTTGATTTGTGGGAGAGAGTGATGCTGGGGACCGTCTATTCTGCCATCTTGACCTGAAGTCAATTTTTTTTTTTTTTAAAACATATTCAACTTCATGAGATTTTTTTTCTGCCCAGAGAAGCTTTCTAGGGCTGTTCACTGTTTATTTCCCCCAAGTTTCTGAATGAGTGATTCATTTGAAAACTTCAGAAACTGAATGAGGATGGGAACACTGAGGAATCCATCAACTGAATACAGGCTCTTTGAGGGCAAGGAGATAGCTTTTATTAAAGAATAGATTATTCTGCAATACTGTATTATGCTAGTTAGTCATATAGTAAATATTATTCAGTTAAAAAAATTTTGTAGAAACTGCTTTGCAAGCTGTGCAGCAAAGACCACAGATCTACACTATGTTTTATCCCCTGCCGGGTGGCCTTTATTTATGCAGAAAGGACTTTCAAATGCAATTTTGTGTTTACTATTTTAAAAAATCCTTTCAAAAATCAGACTTTATTGCATGAACTTTGTGCTTTGACACAAAGTGTAATAGAAACATAAACATAAACCAAAACATGTTTTGATTGGTTATTGATTTGAATTAAATGGAAAACCAAGAAAATCCTGAAGTCATCAAGTAAATAGAAATACATTGTAATTGGTGGCGGGGGAAGTACTTGGCTGAAGGTCCTGTTCCTAAATACTTTAATGGTATGGATAGGTTCTCACTATATGGCCATTAGCTGTTGCCATGGCAGTGTCTGAAGTTCATCTGGGTGAAATTTCACTCATATCCATTTTCTGGGGTGGAGTGCTATAGATAATAGTTAGCTCCTTATACTTATGAGCATTTAGCTAAAAATTAGTCATCTTTTTAAAATTTTTATTTTTTAACCTACACACAGTCTCAGAACATATCTTTACACAAGATGAGATCAGAGAAGTAAGTGGGCTGAGAAGACTGAGAGGTTTTCAATCTAGACTGAGAAATCACTAATTTAACTGCAGTCTCCTGGGAGTAGCATCTGGTTGTCATCAATTAATAACTCATGTTGCATATATTTAATATCTAGTTAAGAATCAGAGTTAATGAGAATGGGGTTCAGAGTAGTTGCAGCTGGAATGGAGTTCAGGCAGTTTCATGGAGCTAGTTTTTTATGGAGATTGCCTGAAATAAGTGAGAGGAATATATGTGTGCAAAAGAACTGTCCCAGCTTGGCATACCAATTCTCCTTGTCTTAAGGAGACAACCTTGCTTAAAACCTTTGCTGACAAGGAGGTGTTGGGGATTTTAACTGTACTACACGGCCAGCCTTTCTTCTCTGGTCAAAACAGTTGATCTTGGTTGGAGGATGGGAGAGGGGTGATGGATCTGAAAGGAGGACAGCTGTTCTGCAGACACGATAGGATGAGTTGGGCCAATTAGAGTCCCCCTTTTAGTTTTTTGGAACTAAATTAATGGAAAGAAGTAGGAGCTGAAATTGAAAGGATGCAGTGGTGTAAAGTTGGCACCATGGCGCGCCATAAGGGAACCAGAGTTTTGAGGAAGCATATGTTTGAATAAGCACAGGAGGGCGGTAACAAAGACTACCTAGTCCTGTAATCTCACAGTAAATATCCCTTTTCTTAAGATGGCCTTTGTGAGCTCTCAAAGGAGCCCAGATAAAGTATTGCCTGCTTAATTTTTGCCTAGGATGACTGTGATGATCAGATACTGAAGTATGCCACAGTTACCCCACTACATTTCTACAAGTAAGAAATTTCTAGATGAAGAGCTAAAAGGCAGACAGGGCTATTTAAGAGGAATATATTAAATTTGATGTGTTCAATGGCAATCTAGGTTGAAAATCTCTCAGCCCATTTCAGTCTTCTTAGCTCACTTACTTCTCTGATCTCATCTTGTATGAAGATAGGTTCTGAGACTGTGTAGATTTAAAAAAAAAGGGATGCTTACTTTTTACCTAGAGAAATGTTCATAAGTATAGGGAGCTAACTATGAAATTATCTTTAGTGTTCGATCCCAGAAAATAGACATGAGTGAAATTTCACTCAGATTTACTTCCCACACTACCACTCAAGAACACCAGGTCTACCCAAATTAAGTTTAAGACATTGCCTTTTTTTGCATTGATCTATTTTTAAAAGCACGTCCTATAGAAAAGTCTGCTGTGGTATCATCTGATATGCCATCTCATCATCCAACATGCCATTTTGTGTGCCACAAATGATTTGCTCTGCCATAGGATATGAGGAATAAATAAGAGCAAAAGATCATAAAACAAGACCATGTGTCCAAACACGCTATGTATGCCTTGGCAAGCAAAATGCACGTATTAAGAAAAATCACATGTAGCTTGCCAGAGAACTGGATCAAAGCTGGCACAGATAAGATTCCTGTTGGATAGATCAGATAGGGAAGCTTAACAGTGGTCCCCTTGAAGTAGGGAGACCCTATAATTTGTCATCCAGACTAGGACATTTTTGAGAGTGATAGAGACACTATTAATAATTACACTAAATCAATAGGTGTAAACTGGAAGTCTTTCAGGAAGCTGGATGTATGGTTATCCCAAAAGGAAGCCAATTCATCATTTCTTCTGTAAAAATCTCTTTAATGGCCCAAGCAAGAGCTAAAAATTGGAAAGTCCTGAACATGGAAAGAAGGATATATTAAAATCTAGATTTCTTGAAAATGCCTACTGATAAAATGACTAATAAAAGTCAACTTATCAGGATTTTTATCTTTAGGGCCACAACTGCCATATTTTGAAAGAGTCAACTTGAGGCACTGCTGTGGGAACTTGATCCATCTTAAAAACACTTCTTAGTATTGATCTTAGTATTGCTGCTGGTCTCAGCTGCCAGGGTCCCTAGTTTACCTGAGCCAGGCACATCAACCCTGAAGCCTTCTTGGGCCACAAGGGCTGGAATTAGTTTTTTTGCTTATTTTAAAGTTGTGGTAAAATTTACGTATTATAAAATTCACCATTTTAACCATTTTAAGTTATACGAGCTGACGATTTTTAGTGCATTCGTAATGTGCAACCATCAACCCCAATATAGTTACAGAATATTTTCATTCCCCCAAAAGAAAACCTCATACCCATTAAGCAATCAGTCCCCATTCCCACTTTGCCTCACTCCCTGGCAACCAATAAACTGTCTGTCTCTACGGATTTGCCTATTCTGTGTATTTCATATAAATACGATCATATGATTTGTGGCCTTCTGTGTCTGACTTCTTTCCCTCAGCATAATGTTTTCATGATTCATTCATGCATCAAGACTTCATCACTTTTCACAGATGAGTAATATTCCATTGTATGACTTTACCACATTTTGTTTATCTATTCATCTGCTGATGGACATTTGGGTTGTTTCTACACTTTGGTGCTTTAGCATAGTGCTGTTATGCATATTCATGTACAAGTTTTGTTTGAAAACCTGTTTTCAATTAATTATAGGGGTGTATACCTAGGAGTGAAAATGCTGGGTTGTATGATAATTCTATATTAAACTTCTTGATGAACTGTGGAATTAGTTTTATAGTCAGGAAAGCTCTAAGAGTATCCATAAGGAGGTCATGAAGGAGAAGCAGTTGGGGGTGGCTATCTATGTATAGGACCATTTCCTGAAAAAGTTGAGGCCCCCAAATGTGTATCATTTTCTAACACTTAGTGGGAGTACATTTACTGCTTATTCCTAAACTAGGCAGATTCAGGAAGAAAGCCTTAATTCCCAATCCCTTACTCCACCAATACATTTATTTATTCAGTAAAACTAAATCAGAAATTTGGCAGGAATTTTTGGCTAAGAGTTTTCTCTAAATCCTGCACTTCTCTTGGTGTTGCTGAGTCCCTCTCATTTCTGAAGTTTGAGTTCACCAACCTTCAAATGTTACTAAAGAGAATTATATTAAGTGAAACAAGTCAGGCACAGAAAGAGAAATACCACATGTTCTCACTTATTGGTGGGAGCTAAAAATTAATATATAAATTCACACACACACACACACACACACACACAAACCGGGGGGGGGGGGAAGAAGATATAACAACCACAATTATTTGAAGTTGATACGACAAGCAAACAGAAAGGACATTGTTGGGGGGGGAGGGAGAAGGGAGGGAGGTTTTGGTGATGGGGAGCAATAATCAGCCACAATGTATATCGACAAAATAAAAATTTAAAAATAAATAAATAAATAAATAAATAAATAAATTAATTTTTAAAAAAAGTTACTAAAGGAGACATCACTATGTTTTTTTATTTCATACTTGTCAAACACCACTATCCTTCAGAAGCTGCTCTGTCAATATCTTAAAAACAGGTTATTTCCTTGTTTTTGATAAGAAATTTCTAACAAAAATAGAGACTACCTTAAAACTAGAAATAAGCACACTTTTTTCTTTTTCTTCTCCTTAGAAGCATTATTCTTATCCTTATGAAATTGTTTTTACTTTTTCCCGTGAAATAGTTTATTTACTAGAAATAAGCCCCTTCTTTGGATAGGAATAGAAGAACCACATGTCTTTGGAAAGCTAACAGATAGGAGTCTGTGATTATGACTATTTTACCAATATTATTTCAGAAGTTTAAACAGAGGGTTGACTAGCTTCCAAAATTAAATTGGGAATATTGTAATTTGCTTGGGTTTCTTTTGGATGAAGGGTCTGAAAACAAGACTTATCCTGGGTTTTCTTGTTTTTCAACTAATGAATGGGCATGGAATACCTAGGGGAGTTACCCATGCAATTGCCACTCATTATTGTTAAACAGGGATTTTAAATTGTTTCCTAGCTTCACAAAAACTCTGCCTTTCATAGTATTCACTCAACAAATTCATTGCTTATTAACAGAAAAAACATTCTATTGATATGAATACTTTTGAGCTCGTATGTGATCATTTCTTTGCTTAAGTTAAAATTACCTTTATTTGGGGGGGGTGGATATATACAAAATATTAGAAACATTAAAAAACACAATTTATAATCATGATTATACAAGGGTCAATTGATTATATTTTTATTCTCCTTTATTCCAGGACATCAGAGGAATATAGTCTGTATTCTGTCTTTTATAAAGAGAATTTAATTTTTTTTTACATTATTGTGGCATTTATTTTGCAAAACAAATGAACTTCCCATTTATGCTCCCAAGCAGCACACCTTTATTAATTAAATAAGACTATTACAATCTTGCTTTATTTAATTTCAAATGTTTCCTGTGTTATAAAACTAGCACAGTCTATAAATACTAATAAAAAAGTCAAGATAATGATAAATAAAATATCCAGAGACAATGACAATGACAGGAATGAACTAATGAGCAGGACTAATGCAGGTAATGTTTCACATAGAAAAAAATGTGGATCACACACTAGAAATCTTGCAAAGATGTTGCAGGTTGGCATGTTGGTCAGATAATTAATTTCTGTTATTTCAGAGATCCAGAGTTGTCTATGTGTGCGTGTTTGTGTGTGTGTATTTTTATTCTACAGGATTGACAATGGAAAGCAGATTGTAAAATGTTCAAGGTTTTTTCCCCCCTGTTTTATTCAGACACTATCATTGTAAACCTTGAGGTCTGAACATAATACTTCGGTGTTTGATGTTGGAAAGAGGATGGTTAGCAAAGGAAAATCATCCTAAAGTACCAGACTCTTTTGACTGGGAAAGAAATAAAAATAACCAGGAAGAGAGAACAGCAGCAGAAAGGCAGCATCTGTTTTACTTTTTAAGGAACTGCTTCTCATGGATCCATTCATTAAAATCCCAATGTACCTAAGCTTGACTTCTGTGAAGCTGCATTTTAATCTTACTAGATTTGGAGGAGAGAGAGTGAAAGAGAGGGAGAGACTGAGGGAGAGTGTCCATTATAAGTATTTCATATTCTACTACATTGGATAATATCTACTACGGGGATTGCAAACTTTCAGGCACAGTGATATATTTTTGAACATCTGAGATACTGCACACTGAAAACACCGTGAAATAAAAATAATCTCTTCACACTTCCCAACTGGCTGTTTATCAACTTTTTCCTTTCCCACATTTGTGCATGCAGTGTCCCTTTGCAGCCAGAAACCCTGTGGTGTTTTTGGCTCTGATTTGGACAGTAACTTGCTTATTTTCAAAGTTAACGGCAGAAAGCAAAGAAAAATGTAGTCCATTAGTGTGTTACATTATGTAGAGAAAACAAGATTGCTAAATACTGCCATCCAGTATACATTCCAAGCATTTGTTTAAACCTTTTCATTTCAAACCAAACAGCCTCCAACTATCAGAGTTAAAAAAAAAGTTAAGTATCTGGAAGTCTTCGAGTGACTGACCATTTATTTAAACTTTATGTAAACCCATCCTGTCTTAAGTAACCTCCAAGGGGAAACATATATATAAACTCATATAATATACTTAAGTAACCACAGCAAATATTGAATATTGACTTTCCTGTTTTTCTTTCCTTTTCTCCCCCTAAGGGAAGAACAGTGTAGGGTTTAATTCTATGGCTGTGTGTATGAATGTGTGTGTGTGCATGAATATGTCTGTGTGTGTCTCTGTGTGTGTATTGCAAATTTAACAAGCAATGACAATAAAAGACAAGTAAAGTGGGTTTGCTGGACAAAAATGATATGTGATCCACAAATTTACTTTGAGATTAATCAGGTATAAATTTTATAATGGATTCTGAGTGTGAATAACATTGCTGTTTTATAGATGAGCCTGAAGCTAAATATATGTTGTCTGTTGGTTGGCTGCAAAGGACATGATAGGGATGTTACAGTAGATTTTTCCTCCTTAGGCAGGAGAGGCCCTGCTAATACACTATTTCAGAAGCAAAATTCAGTGCTAGCATCCAGGCCAGTAGTTCCAAGAAAGCGTTTTATTTTTCCCAAAATAATTAAACTGTGCAATTCTAGGATTATAAGATCTTTTCTCTCTTTTCACCTAAAACCAAACAAATAATACTATATTCTGATGCACTAATTATATATACAGAAGCAACTATGCCCTTATTCTATACATATCTTTATAAGTGCATAGGAAATAGTTTTGAAGAATACACTAGTAATTGGTAACAGTGCTTACCTCTTGGGAGCTGATTTGGGTTTGGATTGAGCTGATAATCAATTGAGACTTTAGAGTTTTTTGTAATGTTTGCATTTTAATGCACATGCATAAATGTGTCATTTGAGAGATTAAAAATTAGAATAATTTAAAAAGAAGTTATCTTTTCTGGGCTCTTGCCTTTAAACGAAATATCTAAGCTATTCAAGCTAGCCTGTTATTTTTTCACTCAAAGTTTTTATTGATGGACGGCTTTATTCATAGTCACTAGGGTGTTTTCTAAACCCCAGGGTTGAAATTTTTTCCTTTATCTCTAAGCTAGATTGAGAGAACATAAATATCTTAAGCATTTTCCTTAGTTCTGTTTTCTTTGTAGAAGATGAATATACGTGAAGAATGCTGGGCAACACTGGGAAACATATCATGAAACAGCAGGGTATTGCTGAAAATTTCTAAGAAATAATAGCAACATTCACGACAATTTGACCACCAGCTTCCGTAATAACGTAGACTGATTTATGGAATGAAGTATAAGATCAAGAGTATAAACAATACTAGGTTTTTTGTATGAAGCCTTTTGTGGTAAATATAATCCAGATGATGAGCTTTGCAGGTAAAAATGCAAAATAGATTAACAGTTGTGCAGTGGGATTTTCAGCTTCATCTGTACATGTGACAGTTACCTTCAGTAGTGGTATCTTTAAAACAGAAAAGGCAGCAACACAATACAGTATTTAAGTAGTTGGGATAAAACCATCCCCAGACTCTGCATGCATGGATGGTCACAAAGCTTTTCCCCTGCTAGGTTAAATTAGGACTGGCTCAAACCTCTACACGCCAGATTGGCCACAGAGGACAGTACTGCATACTTGCAGGACCAACCACTTTCCAGGACTGGTAAAGAATTTTAGAGATTATGCAAACCCGGAGGAAGCCCTTCCCCAACAGTACTCCCACACACAGATCATCCCAGAGTCAGCTTTGTGCCTTAACTGCCATCAGTTTGCTTTTCACTGACATATTCTGCTGCTATTGAGCTCTGGCCTTCCTCTGTCTGCTAGACTGTGCAGCAGCAAACTTTCCTGGGGCTCACTCAAGTTGTCTTTTAAAGGAGGATGCCTCCGGTCCTACAGAAGCAGGCACAACCCTGGGTGATCCTCAGTGCTCAGTCTTTTAAATCATGCACAGTTCTTGTTGAAGGCCCAGTTGCTGGGTCCAGAGTTGTTTCAGTGTTTACTCACTGAGAATCTCACAATTACCAGTCTGTTCTTCCCTCCCATTAGACATAGGTATTTAATTTCTGCCCCTGGAGTTTACTCTCTGGGCCAGTCTTCAATTTTTCTTAGGACTCTTGTTTATTAGGCTTCATCTGCTTCTGTCCTCTTGACTTCTTCCCTGGCTTTCACTCATGTTTATCTGGCAACTCTCATTGCACCACTAATTCCTATTTACTTGCTTGCCTGCTTTACTTACTGTCCAGGCCCTCTGCCTAACACTGCCCTTCATCCAGTATGACATAAAAAGATCTTCCTAATCTTTCTATTATATTAGCAAACTGGTTAATAAGATAAACGTCTCATGGAACTGTAAATTAGAGAAAACAGTATGGATGTTTCTCAACTACAGATAGATCTACCATGTGACCCAGCAATCTCACTACTGGGTATATAACCAAAGGAATGAAAAGCATCATGTTGAAAGGATACCTAAACCCCCACATTTATTGCAGCTCTGTTCACAATAGCCAAGATATGGAACCAATCTAATGTCCATTGACAGATGATTGGACAAAGAAAATGTGGTATATACACAATGGAATATTACTAAGCCATAAAAAAGAATGAAATTCTGCCATTCTCAGCAACATGGATGAACTTGGAGGAAATTATATTGAGTGAAATAAGCCAGTCACAGAAAGAGAAATACCACATATTTTCACTCATATATGGGAGATTAAAAGAGAGTAAAACAAAACAAGCAAACAAATAAAAACCTCTAAATAATTATAATGATGATGAGCTGTTAAAAGGAGAGAGAAGAACTATGTTTACTAGAGGGGAAAGGGAAGGGAGGAGTAGGGGTAGCAAATGGTGAATCAATGGGCACAAAAGTACAGCAAGATAGGAAAAATAAGCCCTGTTGGTGTGCAGTTGATCCAGAAATCTATAATTAATAATATGTTAGTGCATGTAACCAAATAACTAGAAGAAAGGAGATCAAATATTCACTTCACAAAGAAATGATTAAGTTTTGCAATGATGAATAGGCTAATTATCCTCAATAGATTAACACGCATTATATACATATATTGAAATATAACTCTGTATCCCATAAATATATATAATTGATAAAAAATTTAAAAAATCAATAAAAAATTTTTAAAAAGATAAACTTCTTGAATTTCTAGTAATAGAGAATTCCAGGTATTGTGCCCCATGAACCAAGTAATCACAAAGAAGAATGAGATTACCTATTATTTAAGTTGCATAACCAAATTTATGAGGAGTGTATTAATACTGAAAAACGTTTATGTATAAAAGCACAATTTAAAACGCTTCATCTTTTCTGGTTTTAAATTTCTGATCATATCAGCAGGAAAAAATTCTCTTTATTGCAAACCTGGTTTATACCATGAGCATCACTAGTTATAATGTTAATGTGGCTACATCATAGTATATGCAGACCACCACTTCCTTTTTCAGAAAGAAGTACAATTAAAAGTATGTTGGAAAACCAGAGCCATATTTTTGGTTTACATATTTAAAAAATTTAACACTAGCAACAACTTTAAATATGTTTGTAAATAACTTCTTCCAAAATACACCAACACAGTTTTATTAAGAGGATATTAGCATTAACTTAAGACAAGATAACGTTGCTACTCCTTTGCCTATAGCTCTACTTAGCTGGCTGGGGTTTGTCTGAATAGCAATGAAGTCTCTCAGATCAGAAAGCCTGATAAGATTACTATTATCACTAATAGCTATATTGTTTGGGCCATTGTTTTTACCTATACATAGTTAATTCTATTGCAAGGCTTAAACATTAGTCTAGTTTTCCCTCTATGCAACCTCTAGGTCATCTTAGCTCAAAAATACTTTATTTGTGTCACAATATCCTATGGCCCAAATCTCTCTTGGAAAAGCTGCAAAATCAAAGAAATAGGGGAAAATGGCAGTTATTAGTTGGCAATGATGCATATTTTCCTTTACAGACTTTGAATTATGCTTTTTTAGCAGATCTACAATTATGCAGGGCAGTGAATCTTGCACAGCTGTGGTTTAACCTCAAGTACTTTTGTCACATTTTGTTTTTATATGAAATGTATTTCAATTCTGACATTTAGAAGATTGCAGCTTTGAAGAATTTGTGTGGACCTTCTGCAAGCATTTTATTTTGCTAATGAACTAAAATTGATTTCTGTAATTGAAAGATAATGATACTATTTGACTGTAATGACTAAATACCAAGTAAAATTCTGCACAAGTGAAATTCTATACAACCCTGGATATAATATGACTGCTTTATTTTAATTGTGAAACCACATTGTATAGTTTCTCTAAGTTGTTTAATTGCTAAATAATAAAAAAAAAAAAACCATGAAATGAGCAGTGGGAAGGATGCTGGACTTGAGCTCCAAGCTGGACTCTTTGCAAAACCTTGGGCAAGTCCCTTAATTTCCTTGGGTCTCAGTTTTCATCTACAGACTTGGTAGAACAAGGTTATTTAAGGTCTCTTTCAGCTCTTCCATCTCTATGTGTCTGAATTCCACCAAATTGATTTTTCATAGTCAGTAAAAAATCTGAACAAAGCTGAACTGTGAAATATTTGACAAGCATTAACAGGATTGAACATGTTTTAGACATTCAGTGTTCTGTAGGAGAAAAGAACAGTTAAGAACTACCCCCACTCTTACCCTGCTCCCCCCATGTAACTTGCATTTCTTTAAATTTGAATCACTGTGCAATTGCCAGTTACTCTAACTGGTTTTGTACTTCTTGCGGTAAAGATGGATAGAGAATGCTCCAACCTATAATTTCACAGAGCATGTTGTACTTTATAAACTCAGCAACAAACAGTGGGTTTGATTTGAGATCTGGATCAGCTTAGGTAGTATATAATCCAGACTATTCCAGATTTATCCTTGATACAGGGTCACATATCTTGCTGAGAGGTTTTTTCCCCCCTTGAGGGTAAGAAAAAAATAAAGACAGAAAAGCAAAACTGTCTGTGATACCAGAGCACCTGCTTTATTAAATCTTCCCCAGGGAGGTTCATTATTAAGCTCTGAAATATAAGATCTTACTATAAATGGCAGATAGGAACTTGTACTCTCTTCATTTGTAATATGAATATTTTACTAATTTCTTATTAAAAACAAATTTACCAATTGACACACACACAAATATATTTCTTTGTAGAATTTTAAGTGTGGATACACAATATTAAATTGTATAGAGAATGTTCAGATATTCATTAATAGAGATTCTTCCTGGAGACAAAACATACTCGTTTTTTATTGTCTTTGAATTTCTAGAGGTCTGTGTAAGATAGCTGTCTTAAAAATATCAGAGAGAAGATTTTAGAAACAGGTAAAACAGACTTGCTTAATACACCAGAAAAATGTCTAGTTTTATTTTTACTTAGAGATAATAATAGTACATGCACATATAATTTGAAAAAAAAGGTATAAATAAAACTGCAGTTGTAGAGCATATAACCTGAATTAATAGACTATTTATCTGCCTTAATATTCATAGGAGGCTAGCTTTTAGCCGTTTACATTAACATACTTTTTGCCAAATAACTGCTGAGTTACAATATTTAATCACACTTAATAATTTTTTAAAGGTCAAAATTCAGTTCTTTTAAAAAAATAGGTATTTTATTGTCCAATAATGAAGAATCATATTGTCATAGGCTTTTGTTCTGAAAAAACTAATTTCATGTTTGCCATTCATGATTTTTTAATAATGATTATTGAAACACTAAATAATTCAGTTTAATTTAGACAGAGCAAAATAAAACTTTTGTTACAATTTGGAAATGTCAAGACATTCAAGGATTGTAGTGGAAAGGTCTGTTTTATCCAAACCTGAAGGAAATACAAGAGCACGTACAGAGTAAAAAGATTTTGAGATTAGGAGTCTATTAATGAAAATCTAGGGGACATAGTGGTAAACATAAAGTGTTGGTTTAGGCATGTAGTAAGCCCAGGAACACCCTGGATGCACCTGAAATCATGACAAAACTTATGTTAGTTTTTCTGTGACTTGATTGGCTTATCTGAAAAATGGGAACAAGGTAGAAAAATAAGAATAAGGCAAAAAAGCACAGTAAAGACTGCTTGGAAATCACTTATATTAGAAATTGTTTTAAAATGAAAAGGTTATTTTCTGTGGAAATTTAAATAACACAGTAAATCAAATTTTGATATAATAACTTACTAAAGAACCCCAGAAACAGAATTGTTATTTGAAGGGACACTCTTAATGTTCAGAAAAATGCCATTTTATTTATGGTATGAATTGGGATCAAGCCCATTCTATGAAATCAAATTTTCCAGAAAAGTGATAAAACGCAATTTAAAATCTTATGAAAAAAAGAAGTAATTTAATAAAAGTGGGAGAAAGAACACAAAAACATCAAGGTTTATATATAGTTAAAATCATTTTTAACATCAGTCACTTTCATTTTCCAAACTGATACTATATTAAACAAATACAAATAATTTCTTTTTTGTATTGTGATTACATTCATTACAGTCTTTATCCAAACCAAGGAAAAAAAAAAAAAAAATGGAAATGATATTACAACTGTGCAACCAGACTGCTGAACAGGTTTGTTGAATTCTGTGCTGTGGGCTTGGGAACCGGCACATGCCCTGGTGAAGTTCCTCTTGAATCTGCTCCTGTTCTTCTGAGCCGGTGCTTCAAGCATCGGCGAGTTCAAGTTCACTTACACAGGGGCTCTTTCTTTCTGGTTCTTAGGACCTGCATTTGTTAATAATTGTAATATACAGGCAATGATGAGTTGCTTTTTGATTCATTAAGTTTGAATGCTTTTTTTATTTTAGAGACTGAAAAGAAGGTAAACTTCTGTGTTTGGTATAAATATTGATAGCTAGTGGGGAAGGCAGAAGAGGATAAGGCCATTTTCCCAAAGATTATTTTTATGTTTAGTGTCCATAAATGTCTTAATCTGGGTGCCTTTTTTTTTTTTTTTTTCCCTGTACCCTTCTAGACTTTCCAGACTGTAGTTATTACTCCAACCCTCTGTTACAACAAAGTAACGTGGGAAGTATTAACTTGAGTTGCTTTCCTCATCAAGTTAAAAGTTATTACAAATAAGATAGCTGTTTTTTCAGAAACTGGTTTAGAGACTAACAGTTCTCAAGGTGTGGTCCCTGGATCAGTAGGAGCATCAGTATCATCTGGAACTCATTAGAAATGCAAATTCTTGGGCCCTACCCCAGACTTACCAGAATCAGGAACTCTGCAAGTGGGCCCAACAATCTGTGTTTTCACAAGCCCTCCTCCAGGTCATTCTGTTTTGTGCCGAAGTTTGAGAAGGGATGCCTGGAGAACAGTGTTCTTGTTTCAATTGTGCACTTTCTAGCCATTAGGTCTTGGTAAGTTTGCTGAACTTTTCTGAGCCTCTGGTTGTCCCACCCATAAAATGATAGATGATCGAAAATGGCCCTTCCAGCTCTAACATTCTGTGAGTCTGGGATTCTGATTACTTGGTGAAAGAGAATTCATTAGGGAAAAGCAACGCCTAGACATCTGGCCACGATGATAAATCTGATATCGCTCAGTTGTATACTATCTCCACGTTTAATGTACAGTGATCCTTCTCAATCCTCGTTAGCTCCATGTCTTTCTTGTAGCAGTTACTGTAAAATAAAATGAGCCTACTAAATAACTCAAGGCCAATTCAATTTAAGTAGAATAGATTAGGATGGTCTTTTAATTGTTGAAGATGACACAAAGCATCAATGGTATTATAAAATGTAATTTAAAGTACAAAGCTTTCATTGGAAGGCCTTCCTCCCAAATTCATCATCAACTGAAGGCTCAGAAAGTACAGAATTAAGTCTATAAGCAATAACAGAGTGATGTAACTTTCCTTTTTTACATTATGTAATTTATTTAACGTTTAAAAAGTGATAAGCATAATTTTTCATAAGGATCTGCTAAAGCACACTTCTAGTAGTTTGATGGAGATTAGTTATCTCAGATGGCCAAAGGGCAAATGTTTTACTTTTGGATTTTCTATTCTCCTATGAGCAACTTTCAAATGGTAACATGCTTTTCAATTTATGCAGAGGTATGTTGCAGATTTGGCAAGCTACAGCTTCCACTGAAAAAGGCTATGTGTATGTCTTTATAAGGATTAGAGGTGAGCATGAGTATTTAGGTCCCATATACTGGGATGCGGGTCTGTTCAAGGAGGCTCTGAACCCTGGGTACTGAGAAGTGCAAGTGTTGACATTTTGTATGTTTTGGTTATGTTAAATACTGCAGAGAAATTAACTTTCTTCATTTAATTATTGTACTAATCTGAGTCTTTATATATATATATATGCCAATTTTTAAAAGGTACATAAATGATAAATCTACTTTGACTAACAAAATAATTGGACAGAAGTGAAGAATCCTTATGTTAAAGAGAAAAATAGTCCCCCACACACATGTGGAACAGGTATGATTCGATTTTCCTTGTCTGGGCCTCTTCATAATCTCATTCGACTGAGTTGAAGATAATATACACTTGGTTGCTTTGTTTGAAAGGCTCTATGTATACGCTTGCTTTTTTCTTTATACAGTAGAATACTAGTAATTGTAAGCTGGTTTATGACATTGTGAAAGCAATATGAATACAAAAATTTTTTATTATTTTGTTGCTTATATTCTTGGCATATATAAATTAGGCAATTATTTAAAAAAAGATACATGTAAGTGAGTTCTTGGAGATGCTTCAAGCAAAATTATATTAGGCCAATTTCAATTGTGAGTAACTTCTGAGTTTTGAAGAAAGTTGTCATGTACTCTCACGTACAATTAATTATTCCAAATTATTATCTTTTGGCTTTAGGTTGACACTGAAATTCTTTGCATCAAAACCTGTTAAAATGTAAAAAGAAGACAATAAACGGTCGGGTTTTCAGAGTGGCGATGTAATTTGTCCAGAAGGGGGAGCTCTCAGTCCACATGCCGCAGAGCGAAGCAGACAGTCTGTGTCTTATCTGCTGCTTGGAAATCGTCTGACAGGAAAATATCAACACAAACCATGCGATTTGCCGCTGGAGCACGCTGGACCTCATCTGCTTAAAAAGATGCACCGATATAGTCATCACAGTTCATAATTTAATAAACTGCTAAAAAAACCCACACATTTTCATTTTAGCGACTTTGGTCTCACAACTAAATTCACATTGCTACAAAGACATTTGAATTTTGCACTAATATGTCATGAGCACTGCACCCATTGCAAATTAATGAGTCTCTGAATAGCACTGTGCATTTGTCATTTGAATTTATGCTAATGCAATGAGGTCTCCTGGTGATGCTGATAGTCCACAGCAGCTGCTCGAACCACAGAATACACCAGCACTTGCCTTCTACTTTCTAGTGCTACCTCCTTTCTTAGCTTTTCTGGCCTGTCACTTAGGCGGCAATCCTGTAGCTGGTTATTGATAGGGCTGCTAATTATCTTTGACTTTACACTATTGGCCTGACCCCCAGCACTGAACAGAAGTAATGGATCAGTGTTGAGAGAATTATGTACATCACACAGTGACAGACTCAGACCAGGAGGTCAGAAGGAGTTCATTGAGAACCCGTGGCATTTAGAAAGGATGTTGGTATGGAAATTGACAATATTTTTCAGTGATATTGCATAATTTATATCAATAAGTCAATCTAAGAAAGTGACTAAGTTTTGCAGCTATAATGAACAACATTTGTATGTGTGTGCAAAAACAGAAGGGGGTCCCTTTAGTTTTTGCCTTTTCTATTCACATTGCAATCTCAGAAAATGGTCATAGCAACTTTAATTGTGAAATAAAACTGTTTTCTTAGGCTAGTGCTTCCATTCGTCTTGCGTCTGTGAGGGTACTTCCAAAGGTTCATGAAAAAATAGAATTGGATGCGAGTATGAATCTTTCCACGAACTTTTTGAAGTTCACTCATAGAACTAAGAGTGAGGGTATGTAGAGTTTATTTTAAGGAATTCAGGAAATCAGATGTGGTGTTTATACATGAAATGGAAAAAATTAAGCAGAAAATTAAAAGCTAAAAACAAAAGTATGCATCTAGGTTATACATCTTTTGAAAATTGTTACTCATTTTAAGAAATGTTCTTTTTTTCTCCCTGGGGCCAAAGAAAAGCATGCAAACTTTTTCTTTCTAATAAAAAAATCATTTTTTGAAAAGGAGTAAATGAACAAATACACACTCTGGTTTACTTGTAGCATCGTTAGCATTCACATTCATTTCTTAACTTGTAAATGAGGCTGAGACAAGTAAGGGTCAATTCCTGGATAATCTGTAGGAGGAAAAACATTCCAAGGCTGACATGTAGAATTATTTGTTAAGTGATGTCAGGAAGTACAGAGTATAGAAGTAAAAGTGATCTGTTCACCTCAAATAGTGCCCAAAGCAAAAAGTCTCCTTTCTGAACAATGGAACTTACGAGAGAAAGAGGACTTTTGTCCTGACTCCACAGCCTGGTAAGATGCTGGGAGCACACGTCCCCAGAGATGTAGACATTTCATGTATGTCTACCTGTTGGGACCATTCTAAGGGGTAAAGGGCCACTCTAGAGAAAGAAGCTTGACCGAGAAGGCAGCAAATAGATTCCTTACTATAGCTCCTCCGTTTTCAATCAAGGAGGGGAGACGTTTTCACTCTTCTTGGAAAAACTTTGAAATGTAAACTGTTTCGATTGATGGCTCCTTCTGGCCCTGGCAACTCTTTTTGGTAGCTGGTGCTCTTTCTGTAATACTTGTTAAAAACGTCTCCGTAGCAAAGATGTTGTTTTTTATGTGATTTTTTTTTTTAAAGTCAGTGCATGTGTGAGTACAGACAGGCTCTCATTTTGCATGGCAGAGACTGGCAGGTGAACACCTACTCCTGTTGCCCTTATTCATTTGCAATACTTTATAAGATTAGTCTCTTTGAAAGCTGTTTTCAGTCTAAACTGTCAATCCTCTTCGAATGTGGTCCCTCTCACTGCGAATGACTTCTTAGAACTTGTGAGAATGCTGTGGCCTGAGAGTCCTTTACCTAGCCCAGAGATGGCTCCGTGTGTCACTGATAACCTGCCCATAAACCTTCTACCAGAAGGCTGCCTGGGGACAGCTTTAAAGAGCGACACATGTAGCTAAAGCATCATATATTTAGAGCAGCCTTAAAACTACACATACAGCCTCCACCACCACCCACAAAATTTTCATAGTCTTGTCTTGTGATAGAGATTCCATTTTTAATCAGTCATCTATGGAATGACTGTGTGTATGTGATTTTTAACATTCTTGTAACATTCTTAAACTACATCCATGTGGGAAGAATTTAGGTGGGGAAATGGATTAATCCGCTTACACCGATTGATTTAGATAGGGCAATTGGTCAAACTGCATAAACCAGTGTGAAAAAATACCCATTTAGTCTAGAGGTTGATTGCGTATATTGATCTCATGGACTTACATTGAATGATTAAATTATTTCTTTAGCCTGTGCTATATAGACTTTCACGCATTACATACTCTTATTTGTTGCAGATTTGTTTTTCCTTGTCTTATCATTTAGATGTATTATGCTGCCCTTCTTGCTGCTACTGCTTTTCTGAAGGACTGTACTCCCTTGCATGCACCATGGAGAGGAAAGCCCTGTGGTGACCTGTTTCCAAGTGGAGTCACCCTCTCCACTCTGAGTTCCACGCACCAATTGCACATTCCGAGGGCTGAAAATCAATAGAAATTTGACTTATCAAGTATCAAGTCAGGCACTGATTAAGTGTATGATCTTAAGGGCAAGAAGCCATGCTGGCTGTAGTCCTCTTCTTCTCTGGAGAGATATATACACATTCCTTCATAATATATATTTCCTCATATGTGTGTGTGTATATATATGAGGGAATGTGTATATATGTACTTATATATACATATGTATGTGCACATATATACATATAATGTGTATATATGCACATATATGTGTGTGTGTATATATGTATATTACACAAAGTTAGACTGGAATTATGATACTCCAATATTTTTAGTTTTTAAAATTACAGGTAAACAAGAAACATTTGTGCAAAGTTAGCAAGGAAAATTCTCAACACATTTTCAAGTTACTTACTAAATTACAGGAAAATTTAATTCCCCTGAATCAATATGAAACATTTAATTTCCTTCTTATGGCACAAACATTTTAAGTAATGATTGATTACATTTCATGTCAGCATTCAAGTACGTAAGTCCTTGCAGTGTTATGATTTCTATGTACAAGCCCTTCCCCAAGGTCCCTGACTTCAAGATGCTTATAATTGACTATGAAAACATAATTAGAAACAATATGGACACTATAATATAACCAGAAATACATATAAAAGTATAAACAATATAAAAATTATTCTCTTATTAACATGGAAAGTACTAGGTAGTGTTAACCTTTCAGAACCATGTTCTTGATCTTTTTCATATCATTCTTACATTCTTACATTTTCACATAGTCTGTTTCAGACTATGTGAAAAAAATTCCAGAGAAAGGAAAATATTAAAATTTTACGACTATTATTTACACAATGCTTGCAAAATGTAGGCATCATGAAGCCTGGTCTATTTTGTGTGGGGACATTGAGCAAATTTTTACATGTTTTTAAAGACAAGAAACAAAGTGTTACATGTGAACTAAGGCTCTATAAGGGAACGCAACTGACCCTGAAAATGTGATCCGTTACCCTTAATGTTTGATTAGATGACTAGCAAACTTCAAATTTGCTACCCTGCAAAGCCCATGTCACAGCCCTTCCCCTCTTCCTGTTCCCTGTAGGGCCCAATTTTGGGGTGTGGTCACATCAGGGAAGGCACATAGAAAGTGCTTGCCAAGTGATTTATTTTGCTAAAATATGATAATCAGCTTTGTAGGACTTGGTAGCTTAAAAAGAATCATAAACGGTATTGAAAAGACGTCTACATTTCTACATCTTTCAAAAAAAAAAAAAAAAGCCTTCTGAAATCTTATCTGGTGCTATGAAAATAGACTCCACAGAAGATTCTTTCCCTTCCTCCTCCCACTCCCCAATTTAAATCAACTAATTAAGAAAGACTGTAACTAGAAGGGAATGATTAACTCATTAACTTAATCATTGTCATACTTGTGAATATGGACTTGTACCGGAGCTAAGAGGTTAATGAATTCAAATAGATTGTCAAAACTGCCTATGGTTTTCAAAGAGGAGGATTTCATGTTCTATAGTTTATATGCTTAGAAGGCAGGACTCAGCTGTGATAAAGTTTAACATCAAGTTACTGAAATTGTGCAGCAAATAGTAAGTAGGAAAAAGATAAGAACTTCTCTGTGTTACTGTTGCCAGAATTGCTGCTACCTTCAATGATGCTGCCACTAATACTACCATTATCTTCACATGGATTTTTCTTTTTCATCTGGGTAGCTGGAAATTAACTTGCTTGGTTCTATGCTGTCTACACGTATGGATTTCTCTAGAATTCAGTCATTGGCTACCTTTTCTTTTTACTGTAATTGTTTTCTAGCAATTTTATTTGTCTACTATATGCTAAAAACTTCTAAAATTATGTCCCCAGTCTAGCTCTCCCTGAGCCTATTACCTATCCTATTATGCATCAAATATAGTAGACATCATGCTAGGTGCAAGGGGGTCCAGTGGTCAACAGAACAGATAGTCCCTGTCTTGGAAGTGCTTATAATCTGGGGAGATGGAGCCAGTAAATAATACAAATAAATATCTAATTATGAATTGTGATTAGTATTTAGTAAAGCACAGGAGATAATGAGAGATTAAAGCCTTTCGTGATAGAACCTGATATATATCAGAAAGCTTCCCTAAGGAAGTAGCAGTTATGTTGGAACCTAGAGAATGAGCAGGAGTAGCCTGAGGAGAGGTTGGAAAAAGACAACTCCAGACAAAGACAACAGCACAATGTGCAAATGGCCTGAGACGTGAAAGAGTTTGGCAGTCTGAAGAAACTGAGAGAAGGCATGTGTGCCTTCAGGGCAGTGAGAGAGAGTGGGTGATGTCAGATGAGACTGGAGGGGAACATAGGAGAAGACCATGCAGAGACTTTGCTAGCCATGGGATGGGATTTTATTTTTTTAGAAAACCACTAACGGGTTTTAAGAAGGGACGGAAATAATCAGAGTTTTGTTTAAATAATGTCACTCTGGTTATTGGTGGAAACTATATTGGAGGAAGGAGCATAGCAGAAACATGAGAACGTTGGTCTAGCTGAGAGGATGGTGCCTCAGAGTAAAAGGTGGATATGGATAGAAGGAAATGGATCCAAGATATAATTTGGAGATAGAATTGATAGATTAGGTGCCTATCAAAAAATGTGTAGTAGGGAAGGGTTTGGGCGAAAGCCTCATTTGTCAGAGAATTCACACCCCAGTAACTACCCACAAAAATTATATAATTGTATAGGATAAAATAGGATATTTGTAGGAGAGATATTATGTGGGGCCGCTATGTGACAAAACTCCGGGGGGACCATTGCAACCTTTCCATGTTCTTAGTGTCTCCTGGAGTTGTGCAATGGAATGGCCCTGGGGCTGTAGAATATTGAATGTGCTTGGGCCAAGCCCGTGGCGCACTCGGGAGAGTGCAGCGCTGGGAGCGCGGCGATGCTCCCGCCGCGGGTTCGGATCCTATATAGGAATGGCCGGTGCACTCACTGGCTGAGTGCCGGTCACAAAAAAGACAAAAAAAAAAAAAAAAAAAAAAAAAAATATTGAATGTGCTTTGTTGCTTATAATGATTATAAAATAGGATGTTGTGTTGAGGGCCCCTGTCTTAGTCTGTTTTCTGTTGCTTATAACAGAATACCTGAAATTGGATAATTTATGAAGAAAAGGAATTTATCTCTTATAGTTCTAGAGGCTGGAAAGTCCAAGGTCAGGGGTTATATCTGGTGATAGCCTTCTTGCTGGTGGGGACTGTCTGCAGAGTCCTGAGGAGGCACAGGGTTTCACATAATGAGGGAGTCTGAGCCTCCTAGCCCAAGTCTCTCTTCCTGTTCTTTATAAAGAACTGGACCACTCCCATGGCAACCCATTTATACATTAACTCATTAATCCATTCATGAGGGCTCTGCCCTGACCTGATCACCTCTTAAAGGCCCCACCTCTCAATACTACCATAGTGGGAATTAAGTTTCAACATGAGTTTTGGAGGGGACAAACATTCAAACCATAGCAGCCCCCATGCATGGTTATGTTGACTTGGGGGGCCGGCTGGAGACTTAAAAGTGTACCCTAGCAAGTGATTATGTCAGTTCCTAGGAAGGGGGTACCTTTGCTAGTTGGTCTACCCCAAGCCAGACATTTAATAATTCACTGTCCAAAATGTTGCTGTTGTACGATTTTTGTGCCTGAAGGAGTAATGTCCCAGTCATGTGCCAGCAGTACTCCTGCTTCCATTAGTCAGACATCGTACACATACCATGAACTTTACCTCTTCAAACCATAGAAGATGATGGTAGACAGGGCATTAGCAAAAATGTGTATAAGTTGGGGATGACGTAGACATCACAGGAACATTATCTGTAATACTAAGAAAGAGTCATCTGTCAAAGTAGAAGATTTAAAGCCCAAAGCTTCTGGCTATCATTTTCATATCCCAGTTACACTCCCCTGACTAAGTGAAATCTTTAAGCAAACCATTCCTACATCATTATAGATTGCTTTCACCTAGGAATCCTTGGTCAAGTGTCCCGAGTATCCATTCATGTGTTCAGAAGTGCTGATCATTCTTACCACCCATAAGAGACTTTTTCCTTTGCTTTTATAAAATAAGCCAGTAGAGAGAGTAAACTCAGATTATTTGTCCCCCTCCCTCGCCTTTCCCTCTGTTCTCCATGTCTAAAAGGGATGAAAGTTTAGACACCAAAGGCTGTTGCTTCTGCTCTTTTGACTTCTGAGTTTGCTGGCCTCTGAGTAAAAAATAAAGAAATCTTGATTAGATCTTGAAATTTGAGGTGATTCAAATCATTAATTTAGATCCCCCAAATCTGAAGCAGAATAGAGTGTCTATTTTACTCCATAATCGCTCCATCAACTGTCTTCATAATTGCAGTAAAGGCACCACCAAAGTCAACCCAGTTGACTAGGTAAGAAACTTGGACATTGTTCTAGTTCCTCTCTCCTGCCCCTGCTCCTCATCCTCACTGGTCCCTAAGACCTAGCTCTTAAATCCGTCTTCTTTCCTCTGTGTCTATTGCCCAATGAAGGTCATTAGAATGATCTTTCTGAAATTTATATCTGATCACTTCATTCCCCTGCTTAGGATTCTCCAGTGACTTTTATGACCTTCAAACAAAAATCAAATTTATTGGAAAGTCAGACAAAGTCTTTTGATAACCACTAATGCTTCCCACCTACCTGTTCATTGATTTTCATCTCCCACCATTCCCACGTCAGCTACACTGAAATGCTGACTCTCATATACACCTTGCTCTTTCATGACTCTCGGACTTTTCACATTCTTTTCCTTCTCCCTGGCTCCCCACTTCACGTTCAATCTTCTGACTAACTCCAAATCACTCCTTGTAACTCTCGATAAGCACTCGAATAATCCCTGTCCCTGACCCAGTTATCACCCTCCCAGGGGATGTTAGGGGGCTTTCTCTTGCATGTTGTGCTTGCCTCTACCATAGGGTTTTACTGTGTAGTCTCTATTGGGTGTCTTTTTTGTGTGTAGCTAAGGTGTACTGAACAGTGTTTAAGAATGTGGGCTTTGGAGTTAAGCAGACCTGTTAATCAAATGTGTGTCCAAGGCAAGCTTTGGTTTCTGTGTCTATTATGATAGGTTATTACTTAAAGAAGACAATGCAAGTACAATAAATAACTGTTCTTGGTGAATAATACATGTGTAATAAATGCTGTTTGTTGCTTTTAATGCTATTAGTAGAAATAGTATCTTTTATCCTTAGGAGACACTTAGTAAATGTTGATTGAATAAATAAGCCTATATCAAGGAAAGGTGGCTTATAAAATCTTGAGGATAACTTCAATTTCTTATTAAAAAAAACTGTTTGAAGTTCAAAGCAGTTTGGATACCCAATCATTTTCACCTTGTGTTGTCAAGGTTGTGAACGTGGAATACTCTAGCTTTCATAACTACCACTTGGTTTGCAGGGTCAGGAAACAACAGCTGGTAATTGTTTAATTTAAATTGTTGGTATCATCTGGTAAAATTCTAATATGCCATATAATTATAAATGATATATAAATGTTTCTGAGAAACATTTTTTGAGGTATATGGTATATGACGTTTCTAATAGATTAAAGGTTCCATATCATGAATTCTCAAATATGCAATTTCTATTCATAGCTTGTTGTTTATTTTTGTATGTAAATCAGCTAATATTGAATGTTTGAAGGCTGTCTTTCTTTTTTAACTCTATATGTGAGATGATCATTAGCACACTTCCTTAGATAACATTATATTTAGAAGAAAATGTTTTCTTATCAATCATCAATATATCAATTATCAATATAACTAAGTCATGATTATACACACCAATACAAACCAATAAAGAAGATTAGAAGTATAAACAGCTCCTTAAATGTTTCTATTGTTAGAACTTGTCATGTGCCTTGATACTATCATTTGATTATTAAGTATAAATATTTGCACGTAGAAAAGACTTTGAGCCAAACGATAGAGCTATACTGTAACCACAGGTGGGACTGAAAGTGTGCACAGTGCCAGGCCATGAGTCACTGAGATTGGCAAATGGAATGTCAGAAGGGACCTCAGACCTTGCTGAGGCTAACTTTTCACACAATGGATTGTTCTCTCTGAGCTCTGCCCATGAGTTGTTTTCTAGTGTCTTTCTATTTCCTGTTTTGGACACCTTTAGCTAGCTCATAAGACTTCAAATAGCTCTAGAGAGTGATTTTAACCTCTTTTGCTGAAAACACTTCTTTCCTGTAACTTCCATCTTTTTGTCTTAATTCTCTGTGAATATATTCAGAGTATTGATTTTACTCAATTGAAATTTATTTAAAGCAATACTTTCTATCAAAAGTAGGTAATTTATAGAGTAGAATACAATATTTTTATTAGAAATTCTGGAATATCTAAGATAAATTAGGATTTCTGTGATGGGAGAGATATAAGTTTATTCTAAAAGTTTTAATCATACTTCTTTGGGGGAGAATTTTTTCTTAGCGAAGCAAATAATTGGGCAATTTGAGGGTGAAAAGATAGGCCCCAGGATATTGTCTGGAAGGTGAGGGCTCTGCATGAGAATGTTTTTTCAACAGCTTCCTGAGAGAGGGGAGGGTAGTGGGGAGCTGAAGGGAGAACCCAGTAGCTAGAGGGCAGGAGGGGAAAGGTGGAGTGACATGGCCAGAGGCCAGGGCCTGAAGAGAAAATGGTGTGTGGGAAAAAAATCTCTATGATGGGATGGGAAAAGCACTTTAGGGAGTGGGGATGTCTGGAGTATATTTTGATTTTTTTGATTTACATAATGCTTCCATGTATTCTCTTCCATCTTCAGACACATTACACTTAACCTGTAGTTAAAAGCTATTTTGCACACTGCCTTTCATTTGGTGGTGCCTTTTATTGTTGATACTTTGGAGAGGTTTGATGGCAAAGGGGGTTGCTTCTCACAATCAGGTCAAATGGGTGAGCAGGAGATGATAATGCAGCAGAGGTCCTTGAGGATATGTCAGGATGGGGTTGACACTGGATTTTCTACTCAGCAATTTGTGAGATGAGATTAATTTAAGAAAACAAAAACAACAACAAAAAAATTAAATGCAGGGGAGGCCCAAGAAAGTTGGAGGAGTTGACCACACCTAGGCTGTTAACACAGGGTCATGCTGCAAAAAGCTGACATCCTATGGTTGCAGTGGGTTACTCTGAATATTTCTCTTTATGTTGCAGTGTCGAGTGGAGGGATTATGTGACTTTTTTTCACTGTTAATATTTTCTGTATTCTTCGGGCAGAGCACTGCTTATATTCTGTCAATATATTCTCAAAAACTGAATATAACATTCCAAATATTAAAAAAAAATAAAACAAAGTAGATGACAATTGTCCTTATTTTGGACTTCCATACTTCAAACAATAAAGCAAAAGATCTAAGTACTGAACTTTCTCTTTACTCATGGAGTCATCTCTTGCATAGTTGCAAATCATTTGCCCAAATTGTGATCTGCTTGGTTGATTGTTCTAACTAAAGAAGTCCTGTGGTGTAGGTGAAACATGCTAAACTTGGAGTTGGAAGATCCTACCTTGATTATTAGCTCTGACAATCATAATTTTATAAATGACTGGAATTTCACATAGTCTGAGTCTGAATTTCCTTATCTATAAAATTAGAATTACCAAATAACTTTCCTCATGCCTTGCAGAATTGTGGGGATCCTCTAATGCCATGATATAAAAATATCTTATAAACCCTAATATCTCCTACAAATGTGAAATAATATCACTTAATAAATGACCTTTAAAAAGTGATGTGATGCATAGGAGTAATAGAAACACACTGTAAATATTTTTGAAAACTCTTGTTTGAAAAATAACCAGTTGGGAGAAACAGGAATAATATCCTTGACTTGTCAATAAAATCATTATTTTACCTCTATAACGTTGTGGCTCTGATTGAGTAAACCATCCAAATGATTATAAATATATATATAAGTGACTAATTTTCTGTACATTAATTCACATCTTTAATCGACTTCTTCAATAAATTGCATGTCTATTAAAAAAATTGATGACTATGCTATGCAACTTTTTGCTTTAGCAAAGTAGCTACTCAAAGAGGTGGTTAACTGTTTTCCCATGGAGCACCAATAGTCATTAGCCAAAAGAAAGAAAAAGAAAAAAAATTCACACCCCGTCCCCCAATTAAGTAGTTAAATATGTTTTCTAGTGAGAAACATACATATAAATTTTATGAATCATACAAAAATACAATATTTATCTTGGCCAGTTAAGGAATAAGAGACACTGAGGGAAAATAGATACAGTAAGAGAGAGAAAAGACACTTTGGAGTAAGGGGTACAAGAAGACCCTGAGAGAGAAGGGGACAAGAGAGAAAAGGGAAGAGTATAAGAACAGAATCTTTTATTGATTTTATTTTGAATCTTTGTATTTCTGTGCTCTACTGTGTAAGTGCTAACTTTCTTTTCTGAAAGCTCAGAAAGGCATCTTTCTGAGATCTGACAGCTATTCAAAGCCATGACTATTGTCTTGCCCCAATTTCTCTTTCTTAGCCATTTTACTATTGCTACAACTCTTGCTTCTGTCTCCCCCACCCCCCACCCGGTACACCTAGATCTGAAGGCCAAGGTTCTCCGAGTGCCCATACTGAGAACAGGGTATCAAGGACCTCCTTAAATGATCTCTCTCCTGATGATATAAATCCTGCTACTTTTGCAGTGTTCGTGTTTCCTTCTCATACCCAATCTTAGCTGGTGAAACTAGATGTGGGACATACCTGTCCTTTTTCTGAGCATCTCAGAATGAAGTGTTATACCTGATAAAGGGACCTCACCATACAATTAGAATTCTGTCTGGGACATTTGCACAAGTGGATGAGCTCGTTAAGAAATTGATGCTGAGTAGACAATTAATAAGCAAGCTTGCCACGGGTTTAATGAAATGAGGTTCATGACTGGTTTCAGTTTATTGTCTTTCCTCAACCCCAGTCTATTTAAAGCACAGGTTTGAGAGCTAGAGGAGAGAATTAAACACTATCCTGCTTAATTTTCATGCTAGTAGGACCTTAAACTGATTTCTTACTTTCTCTGGGTCTTAAAGGTCACAGTAATATGATATGCATGGAATAATGGCCTAAATGGTGAGCCATTTTCCCATGAGACTGAAGCCTCTAGAAAGCACAGTGGATGGCTCTTCACATCCTGTAATCTGGAGTCAACTTCAGATGACACTGCCAAACTGGAGGGTTCACCCTTCCTTAGCTGGAGCAATACCCCAGTGAGAACCCAAGGCCAGCACAGTGTCTACTTGTGACTGCTGCTGACTGCTTCGCCCAGGATGCAGGTGTTGAAATAGATTCTATTTGGAAATGGGCCAGGTTCTTTGTCTCTCCTGGGACACTCTAGAATTGTATAGTGTATTTCTATTTGTATAATCAGCACATTTTCTAATTAAGTGGAAATTAGTGTGTTTTGCTAAGTATAGTTAAAATTATTACATTTAAACATGGAACTAAAATACAGTAAAATATAACTTCTAAAATCGTGTGTAATAATAATAATATATAGTGCTTACTATGTGAAAACACTGTTTTAAGTGCCTAACCTATATTAGTTCATTTAATTCTCACACCTCTATAAGGTTAATTTTCTTTATTAACCTCAATTTTTGTAGCAGGATATTAAGGCAAAAGGAGGGTAAGTGATTTGCCTAAATGAGACAAAAACTCAAGGTTATACAAAAGCCTTTTTTTTTTTCGTGGAAGTGTCTGACAGAAAACTTAACAGAACTCCACATGGTCTGATGTTTATAGGTGTTTGTAGAGTAAGAGGCAAAACATCAGGAGATGGGTGTCCCATTTAGAAGCTCCTTAAGTTGAAAACTGGTGACCAGGAGGGCACGTTGGAAGACTTAGATGGCAGTGTTGAGGACAGTGTGGAAAGTGCAGGAGTGTTGGAAAACTCAAGATAGAAGAAATATATCTCTTGGCATTTTATAGGTATAATCAATAGATAAAGCAGTGAATAAAGATAGAAAATGAACTAACTTGAGGAAAAGCAAAAAAAGTTAATTCAGAGAACTTGTGTGGGCAGAGTACAGTTCTGTTGATGATTCATTCTTGAGTGGTTCAGAGAAGACAGTTTTCTGTAGAAGAACTCATTGAAATCTTGGTTGGAAAAGATCGGACCTCACTAGTGACCCAAAAGGTCCCAATGTCCTTGGGTTGGGGTGAAAAAGGGGCAGACTATTGTGGAATTTACCCAACCTGTGATACACATGCACAGCAGTCAGTAGCTGTACACATTAAACTGGTTACAAACATCACACAGTTTACTCACATCTCAACCCAGATGGAATTGTCTAAGAATGGGAAAGCAATCAACTGGATGCAAAGATAATATCTTCTTTATAAGTACCAACTTTTAAAATGCTTTTAAGAATTCGATGGACTACCGTGGATACTCTTTTTCTCTCAGAACTGTGACTTACTCTTCTTAGAGCCAAAATTCTCTTTTTTTTTTGCAATATGTACTTCGTAATCTTACCTCTACTTTCCTGAAATAAATTCTAAAGATAATACAAAATCAATAATGCTACAACTGTTATATAGAAGACTAAACGAAAAATTAATATTAAAATGATATGTATTTTCATATGTTAATGTTATGGCAAAGTGAAGCTAGAGGACATAATGAGATAGTCAGAGGCATGTCCCTCTTTAAAGAATTCCTGTGTATTTGATGGTACAAATGCAAACTGACACAGGTGTGTTGTACCATGAGTGGTGTTGCTGTCTGTGATGTGATTTTCCAGACTGAACAGGTACAGGCAAACTTTTAAATAAAATAATACAATTTTCTGCCACTTTCCACAAGACTTGCATTCCTGGAATATCATGGACATAGAAACCACATAGAGCATGATTTGTGTTTATATGTAAAAGAGACTTAAGTTGTAGGCTCAGGTTTTTCTCCTAATTTAATGTCTGGCATGATAAACTCAAGTCAAGAGGAATTCTGAATAATATCTTGTGGTGCAAGGTGTCTAGCATTTCTGGGCCCCACCGACTAAATGCACCCTCCATCACTGCTGCAACAAAATAATTAAATGCCTGATTCAATCTTGGGTACTCATAGTTTTTAGTTTGTGAAAGCACTAAAAAATTAGGCTTGAATATCAGCAGTATCTCAGATTGATCAGAATAATATTTTCAACTTATTAGTACCTCACCTAGGCCATGTGTAAGGTAAACAACAAAATAGCCCCAAACTGAAATGGTTTAAAATAACAAGGATATGTTATTTCCCACAATTTGGTGGGTGGGTTGGGCAATTCATTAGTGTGAATGTCAGTGGAGCCTCCTCAGTCAAGGTAACAGCCCAAAATACTTCCCCATATTTTCAACTTTTCACTTGGCTAACTTCTACTCACTTTTCAAATCTGTATATGTGTTACTTTGCAAAGTAGACTTTTCCTGATTCCACAGAATCAGATTGAATTTCCCTTGTAGTAGACTCCCATAGCATTCATTTCCTGATGTTCACATTTTTTATTGCTCAGTGGGTATCTTCCCTAACACACTACAAGCTCTATGAGGACGGGTCCTGTGTTTTTTTCATCACTGTATCCTGGTTACCTTGTCCCAGATAGTTAAAAAAGTTGTTTTTTCATTAAATTGCATTGAGGTGTTTTGAAATTGAATTTGTTGATAAATTGCCAAAAAATGTGACCTAAGAGTTTTAGAAAATGTTAGTGTATTATTTAAAATGGCATTGTATCAATTAAAAAAAAAATTATCCTTGGAGATTAAATGAAATCAAAATTTTGATTGACAGAAAAATATCCCATACGATATAAAGTAAATTCACCCTCCAGTGAGTTGTCACTTAATTGCATTATCTACTGTTCTCCTAGTGGGTGCTTAGAATCTTCTTTGGATATGCATGTTTATCTATCTGGATTTCTAGTCACTCTTCATCCTAAATTTCTTGGGTACACGTTTGGGATCTTGAACTTAGTTTGAGTCTTTAGCTATTTATTCTGACACCCTGAATATTTTTCCTGCTAAGGATTTATACTCAGTTTTGAATCATCATTTTTACTGCAGCATGCCCATCCCATCATAGTCGATCCTTGGCCCTACTCTCATATTGTCACTCACAGTCTATACCTGATCTGTACAGATGTGAGTCTCAGTCTTCACCTATGTAGCTAAGCCTTTGTTTTGTCTTGAGCCCTAGGAGGAACAGTGGCACTCAAAATTGGATGAAAGAATGAATCTAAAATGTGACTCTCTATCCTTCACTTTCCCAGTGTGGGCTCCCCAGGCAAATGGTATTGGTTTATGCACAATAACAATCCTTTAAGACATCTTCTTATTACCAATTGCTAAGTCCTCTAATGGTTCTTGAACCATAACTTTTGGGATAATCTGACCCTAGTTAATATAAAGTTCATTTCTTCTTAGTTTCCAAAGATTCAGATCACAGAGGATTTATTATAACTATGATGTTGGCTTATCCAGTGCAATCTGCTTGGACTAAGAGTAGAGGTCTCCATGTGAAAAACAGGGGCTGGACTAGATTATTTCTAGAGCACCTTGCAAATGAAATATTAGAAATTCTGAAAGCCCTCTCACATTAGTTTTTATTTGTGTAAACCCCATGAAAACTCCCTGAATTGCTGGTTTCTCTCTGCCTCTACTTGATGCAATACCAATTTTTACACAAGAAACTGGAACCTGAGAGAGGGAGGTGGGATGTGAGTATGTAATTTTTTATTTGCAAGCCTGCATTACACATGTGCTTAATCAGCCTTGTAGTTTGAATAAGTAGTAGAAGCAATGCTATGTATTTGAGTTATTTTAAGACATTGAAAACATTGCAACTCTTTCAAAATTGGCCACATCTTTTTTGATTCTCTTCCCACTCTGAACATAAAACAGGTGCACCAGTAATAGTTGGCACAAAGTGAAAAAGTTTTTGCATCAAAGACTGATCATTTCTTGTAGTTCACTTTATCTTAGTCATCAGTGTTGATTCAGAGATATTAAGTATGGTAATAACTTGAAGCCAAATTAGTCAAGATTTGGCCAGCACTAACCAGAATTTGCTTTAGCTGTGGGAGGAACTTGCAAAAGGCAATATTGATTATGGCTGTGATATGCCAATTAAAATTTGACATTCTGATTTCTGCTTTTTGTTTAACTTAGAAGCAGATTCTGCTTTGCTCTATTTGTGAAAGACAACTGGATGAGAGAAGATCACTACTTGCAATGATACTAACAATTTATCTGAGATCAGAGACAGAGAAAGCAATGCCTACTTTTTGCTCATTCTCACTCAAAATGGGTGATGGTGAGGAATATTACTGAAGAACATTATCTAGGTAAAAAGAGAAAGAAAGATGAAATGAGTAAGAGAGCTAGGAGTAATACTTGAGTTGAAAATTAAAACAAAACAAAATATAATTAAGTACTTGGATAATTTTAAATATTATTACAGTGATTAAAAAAGTGAAGAGATCATGTCACCATGAAAGAAAAGAATTGGGAGTGGAAAGGCTGCAGAATGAGTTGATATATAGAAAATGGGTATTTTAGAGAAATAAGTTGCCACTTCGTGATCAATACCAATCTATGACCCACAACAGAGATGATATTCTATCTGAGGCAGTTGCACTTTAATATGTATAACCCGCTGTTCAAACGGACTCTTTCTCAGTTTTGGCTTGAGACATGAAGACATTGGGGCTGCATTCAAGAATGAATTATGAGATTGATCCCTCATCTGAGAACCACAAAGATGACTGTGAAACTCTTATTGAGGACCAAGAAAGTGGAGAGAGAGCAGAGTTTTTTGAAGAGAGTTTTTGGAGACTACCCTGACTGCTGTGGAACCTACCACTGTGGTTAACAAGGAAGTTATTGAAGAAATGTCTTTACCTCAAGTTTTGTGAGAGCAGTTCAGAGTTTCAGAAGTTCAGAGAACTTGATGTGTATTCCTTACATTTGGGAAACAGAGTGGACTGATGCATAATTCATACCTGAGTAAGTTAAAGCAGCCTTTAAGGGAAAAGGACAGCATCTGGAAAGTTTCTATATGTGCCTCTGTTAGGGGTCAAAGAGGTGTGTGAATCATAGACATCAGAAAATTCAGTAGGAGTATTAGCCTGAAGTCATTTAAACAGGAAACCCTGCAACAGGAGATGTTATATCTTATCTGGGAACTCCACTGTAAGTGGCTAAGGGTATACCACAAAGGTGAGAAGCAGCAGAAGGATTAGGACCAGCCAGCCACAGGTGAGGTACCATCTTGGTCAACAGAATTGCAGCTGGAGGTACTCAGCATGAAAGTCATCAAAGAATCCACAAACACACCCATGAATGAATCCCTTTGAACATCTGCTTGGCCTGAAGAACATGGGAACTTTTCATGACAGTTTGGTCAAGTAAGAACTTTCCCATCTCTTTGACCTCCCATCCCTCCCACCACACATTTGGTCCTGGATGTCTAAGAAATAAGCAGCCATTAAGTAAGGGAGAAAGAAAAATAAAATGAGGGAAAGAAAGAGAAGAAATAGACCAAGTCTTATGCCTTAAGGCAGGTAGCCCATCTGCTGCCAGCCTTAGGTGGAAAGCAGTAAGGGGAGCCTTACTAGTAAACAAAATTTAAAGTGTTATGAATCCCGCTTGATCATGGTGTATAATCTTGTTGATGTGCTGTTGTATTCTGTTTGCTAATATTTTGTTGAGGATTTTTGCATCTAAGTTCATCAAGGATATTGGCCTGAAGTTTTCTTTTTTTGTTGTTGTGTCTTTGTCTGATTTTGGTATTAAGTTGGTGCTGGCCTCATAGAGTGAGTTTAGAAGAATGGCTTCTGTTTAAATTTTCTGGGATAGTTTGAAAAGGATTGGTATTAATTTTTATTTAAAGGTTTGGTGGAATTCAGCATTAAAGCCATCTGGTACTGGGCTTTTCTTTGTTGGGAAACTGCTGATTACACTTCAATCTCATTATTGGTCTGTTTGGGTTTTCTGTTTTTTCTTGGTTCAGTCTTGGAAGTTTGTATGTGCCAAGAAATTTATCAGGTTTTTCCAGATTTTCAAATTTGTTGGTGTATAGTTGTTCATAATAGTCTCTAGTGATCTTTGTGTTTCTGTGGTATCGGTTGTGATGTCTCCTTTTTCATTTCTGATTTTTGTTATTTGAGTCTTCTCTCTTCTTTTTTTAGTAAGTCTAGCTAATAGTTTGTCTATTTTGTTTATCTTCTCAAAAAACTAATCTCTTGTTTTGTTGATATTGGTGAAGTATATGCAAATCAATAAATGCGACACCCCAAATCAACAAAATCAAGGACAAAAAACATATGATTATCTTAATAGACACAGAAAAAGCACTTTACAAAATTCAATATCCCTTCATGATAAAGATTCCCAACAAAGTAAGTATAGAAGGAAAATATCTCAACACAATAAAAGCCGTATATGACAAACCCACTGCCAACATCATACTGGGTGGAGAAAAGCTGAAAGATTTTCCTCTGAGAACAGGAACAAGACAAGGATGCCCACTCTCACTACTCCTATTCAACATAGTGTTAGAAGTACTAGCCAGAGCAATTAGGCAAGAGAAAGAAAAAAAGGGCATCCAAATTGGAAAATAGGAAGTAGAATTGTCCCTGTTCACAGATAACATGATCCTATATGTAGAAAACCCTTAAAGTTCTATGAAAAAATTCCTAGAGCTGATAAATGAATTCAGTAAAGTTTCAGGATACTAAATCAATACACAAAACCCAGTAGTATTGTTACATACCAACAATTAACTAGCAGAAAAAGAAATCAAGAAAGCAAGCCCATTTACAATAGCTGCCAAAAGAATAAAATACTTGGGAATAAATTTAACCAAGGAGGTGAAAGATCTCTACAATAAGAACTACAAAACACTGCTGAAAGAAATTAAGGAGAATACCAAAAGAGCAAAGGACATTCCATGTTCATAGATTGGAAGAATTAACTCTGTGAAAATGTCCATACTATCCATAGGGATCTACAGATTCAATGCAATCCCTGTCAAAATACCAATGACATTCTTCACAGAAATAGAAAAAAAAAATTCCAATGTACATATGGAACAACAAAAGAACCCAAACAGCCAAATCAATCCTGAGCCAAAAAAAAAAAAAAAAAAAAGCCAGAGGCATTACACTACCTGAAATCAAAAAACAGCATGGTACTGACATATAAACAGACACATGGACAGTGGAAAAGAATAGAGAACCCAGAAATTAACCACATACAGCCAGCTGATCTTTGACAAAGGTACCAAGAACATTAACTGGGGAAAGGAGAGACTCTTCAATAAATGGTACTGGGAAAACTGGATATACATATGTAGAAGAATGAAACTAGACCCATACATCTTGCCATATACCAAAATCGACTCAAAATGGATTAAAAACTTGAATATGAGACTTCAAGCCATAAAACTACTAGAAAAAAACATAGGGGAAGCATTTCAGGATGTAGAATTGGGCAAAGACTTAGTGACTAAGACCTCAAAAACACAGGTGACAAAAGAAAAGGTAAAAAAAAATAATTTTTATTAATATATTGTTAATAATCTATTGTATTACATGATGTAATTTCTGAATAAAAGGTTAAAGTGACCCTTTAAAAACTATGTTTTATTGAACATTTTTGAGGGTACAGAGTAATATTTCAGTGCAAACATACAATGTGTGATTTTCATATCATGGTAATTAGCATACCCATCACTGCAAACATTTATCATTTGTTCATATTGAGAACATTTGAGTTCCTCTCTTCTAGCCATTTGAAAATATACAATAAATTGTTGTTAATTATAGACACCTAGCACTACCATAGAAAGCTAGAAGTTATTCTTCCTATGGAGCTATAAGTTTGTATCTGTTGACCAACCTCTCTCTATTCCCTACCTCCTCCTCCCAGCCTCTAGTAAACACCTTTCTACTCTCTACTTTTATAAGCTCAACTTTTTTTTAGCTCCCACATGTGAGTGAGAACACGTGGTATTCATCTTTCTGTGCCTGACTTTTTTCACTTAATACGACTTCTAGGCTTCATGTTGCCACAAATGACAGGATCTCTGTCTCTCTCTCTTTTTTTTTTATTGCTGGGTAGTATTCCATTGTGTATATATACCACATATTCTTTATCCATTCATCTGTTCGACATATACAAAAATAAGCTCAAATGGATTAAAGACTTAAATGTAAGACCTGCAATTATAAAACTATTGGAATAAAACATAGGAGAAATGCTTGAAGACATTGGTCTGGGCAAAGATTTTATGGACAAGAAATCAAAAGCACGGACAACAAAACAAAAATAGACAAATGAGTGGGACTACATAAAAGTAAAACGATTCTGTATAGCAAAGGGAATAATCAACAGCCTGAAGAGGCAACCTGCAGAATGGGAGAAAATATTTGCAAACTATTCATCCGACGAGGGATTAATATACAGAATATGCAAGGAACTGAAACAACTCACCAGCACAAAAACAAACAATCTGATTAGAAAATTGGCAAATGGTCTGAATAGACATTTCTCAAAAGAAGACATACAAATGGGCAACGGGTACATGAAAAAATGCTCAACATCATTAATCATCAGAGAAATGCAAATGAAAATAATGAGATATCATCTCACCCCAGTTAGACTGGCTATTATCAAAAGGAGAAAAAATAAAATGACTCTTTAAAGGTACAAATTTCCATTACTGACCAGAGACTAGAAAAGTATGGGTCCTGTCTGATGTTTAATCCCATGGCAGGGCTAAAACTTCCCACTGTTATCAGGCTTAAAGGACAGAGGAAGATAGAAATCATAAAGAGAACTTTCGATAACATACCATGGTACTTTTTCAATGTACTGGCTCCAGAGGAAGAAGTATAGGTCCTTTCTTGAGAGAGATTTGCCTTTGGGCTAAAATATTATGAGCTTTACAATTTATTTTGTTTTAAAATCTCTGATCTGCCACTACTTAGTTATAACCTAGAACAACTAACTGTATTTCTTTGAACCTAATCGGTAAAATGGAACTAATAATATTTAACCTTGAAATTTTGTGGAGATCCAATGAGTTATGCTTAACAAATACTGTTTTTCTCCATATTTTCACTCCTTTTTCTAGATAAAATCTCAATCTATTTAAAAAAAATATATTTCATAAAAGATGTGTGGTAGATGGTGTGGGGTATACAAAAATAAACAACAACAAAAACCAGACCTTGACTACTGTTTATGAAAAATAACTTTCTGTAGAAAATAGGTTATAAATTCCCTGAATACAAGGATCAACAGCTATGATGAACATGATAAAATATAATAGCCATGGGGACTATCAGAGTATCAAGGAGATACCACTAGCATGGGTGATTAGACACAGTTGTGGTATGAGGTGGTTAAGTACAGCTATAGGGATAAAATCAGATAAACTGGATTTTATAGAATTATGGCATAACATTCAAGTATGGAGGATAGAATCTACAAGTATTTTTAGATAATAAAAATAGTTTGAGCAAAAGAAGAAATGGGCAAAGCATAACTAGAGGACAATGAACTGATGTTTGTGATGGAGCAGAGGACTTTCACAGGTTTGGTTATAGTTAAGTAATGGCAGATCATGGGAAAAAAAGAAGCCAGTTGATGGAAGATCCTCATGAACTAAAGGATTTTGCTTGGTATGTGATTCATAGTCAAGGTGAAGACCCTGGAATTTTTGGGTGAGGAAAAAAGGCATTGCTTGAGGAAAATTAATGAAGTTTGGTTTATAAGTGGATTAGCTGGGGAAGAGACCAGTAATAGTAAAACCATTTACAGATTATTGTAATAGCTAAATCATGAGGATCCTGAGCTAGAGAGGTAATAGTAGTGAGAATGAAAAGAAAGGGGTGAAATATAATTAATGAAGAATTGACAGGAGTCAGGAAATATTTGCATTTTCAACCATTATTTGTGGAGAAGTCTTGAGACCAGCACTATCCAATAGAACTTTCTGTGATGGTGGAAATGTTCTCTGCACTATCCATTATAGTAGCCATTAACTATACATGGGTACTGGTCATATGAATTGTGGCGAGACTGAGGAACTGAGTTTGAAATTTTATTTGATGTTAATTATTTTACATTTAAATTTAAACAGCCTCATGTGGCTAATGGCTACTGGATTACACAGTGCAGCGTCTCTTCCATAACAAATCACAGCATCCATACTTGAGTTGGATGGTAATTGGATATTTTGAATATTGCATTGGCAGTGCTATCTTTTAGTCAATGATTTTATTTTGACTCTATTGCCATCTTTGGCAATTAGTGCACTATTTAAATATTTTATTACATTTTCCTCTGTTTGATGAAAGTAGAAAAATGAAAATGCTGTTTTCAGTTTTAATAAGTGTGGCTCTCATAAAGTGGGTACAATTAATTAATGCAAAGGTAGAAATCATTAAGTGTCCTGAAAGTGGTCAAACTTCTATTTCAACCTGTACTATCAATTGTGAAGAAAATAAATAAAGATGAAGACAATACATAAAAATAATAGAAATATATTGCAAGGCATAATTAGGGATTTTATAACTATCATCATTACCATCATCATCATATTATTTAGCAACAACCATTGACATGGAAGATTATCATTTAATATTCTAACATTCCATTCTGTTTATAATTTCAGCAGTGTGTTGAATATGAATGCAGACATTTCTTCTATATATTGCTTCTCAAACATTGAACATTATTACTATCTTTATTAATAAAGAAAATATAGTCACACATCTAGCAATTAATAGAGTTAAATTTTGAACAGATCGAGCTGATTCCCAAATTTCAATTTTTGGAAGTAGATAAAAATGGGATAAAACCTCTTAAACTATCACATGCAATAGCCCATGTTTTAACATTTTAACTTTGGTTGCTCGGGTTAGACACACTCTCTCACCATTAAAATAAAATTTAATCCCCTATATTTGAATCATTAGAGATGTGACGATTGATCATAAAAATATAATGCATTGTTAGTATATTAGTAAATAACATTTGGTGTTTGTCACTGAAGTAAAAAAATCTTAATTTCTTAAGACAACACATATATTTTCTCATAACATGTAATAGGATAGAATCATTTATGAGAAATCCTACACCTCATAGTAATAATCACTGCTCCTGATCTTTTTCTGAGATGAAAATGTTCCTATTCTCCAAGTTCATGAAAGGAAGTACAAGAATGATTCTTTGGTCCCAGTCCTAAGTTGTTGACAAGCAACCACAAAACTGGTTGTAAATGCTTTCCAAACAATCAGCAGCAGTCTTTTCATGGTACCTATGCTTTTGAAAGTCAGCCAATCACTAAACGCCACACTGACAGTTAGCCAATACCTATACACTCCCATTTCCCAAAATCAGTCAATCCCAGAACTCCATGCTTTCCCAAAACCCAATACAAGATCAGGTCTTTGCTTTTTTTGAGAGAGTACATTTTGCGGCACTGTTTTAGCCTACAATACATTCATCTCTGTTTCAGGTAGAGTTGAGTGGTGGTCTCTTCCCTTAGTATCTCTTTTTAAAAACATTTTTATTATATTTTATTTTTTATTGAGACAATTGTATGTGTCTATGGGGTATAGCATTGAATATCAATACCTGTGTGCAATATGTGTTGCTCAAATAAGGATAATTAGTATATTCAACATTACACAATATAATCATTATTTGTGGTCCTTTGGTGAGTGATGCCCTCCTATTATCTATGACCAGATGTATTTGGTAGGGGACAAATGACCAGGAGGATATCTAAAAACCTGGTGAAGCTTCCCTCTCTCCTTGCCTCCCAGTTCTCAAACCTCTTCTTCTCCTGTCTCCTCTCTCTCTTAGGGTTCTCTAGTACCCACTGAGAATGGGCTGACCTTACATAAAATCCAAGAGAATGGGAGTTTTTCCCTGACCTCAAAAAAGAATTTGTTAAAAATATAATTTATTTTATTATATAAAATAGATAAAATTAATATAAACCAACATTTGGTTATTAATTTAACACTAAATTTCATAGAGTCATATAACTGATCTATATTGCAATTTATTTTACAGAATATCCTTCTGCCTTATGTAATTCCTAATGATAGATTCTGGAATGTCATTCTAGCACTTTCCAGTATAAGAACAAGTCGGCTGCAGCTCGATGAGGGAGTACCTTGCTCATTAACAGTGGTCCATAAATGAATACTTACGCATTGTAATTGTTCTCCAGGGCTGCAAAATTCCTGGACCTGAAAAGCTAGGAGTAGAAATCTGACAGCATTTGGCACAGTATGCTACTACAAAACCATGCCCAAATTAAAACCACTGAGTTAAAATTTATCTTAAGAATGAAGGAATGAGATTGCCAATCCCTCTTAATTCCTACGAAGGATGAAAAATGGAACAGGCAGCATAAAATAAATCTTGATTGCGGAGTTTCTCCCAGTCATGTCTCCCCATGAAACATAATCTCAACATATTTTAGCATTTTTGAGTAGATAGTGATGACTTCTATGGGATTATGCTTTTAGCACATATACAACCATGACAGGGTAAAATAAACTGGATACTGACAGACAGTGTTGTGCTGAAGACCCCTTGGATCAGCTCACTAGAGCCAACTGTTACATTTTCAGGAATTTTGCTAACTGGTTCATATCACCTTGGTAGCTTGGACTCTGCCATGATGGGAGTATTTACTCCATGGAAATTGGCAAATACTAAAAATTAACACCCACCTTCCTGTGTCCTTTGTGTTTAATTTTGGTATCTTTGTTGGAAAGCACATTTTTGACACCAGTTTTTCTCTAGGAGCCGTAACGAAGAGGTAATATTCTTATTTCTTTGTGGAGCAGGGATAACCGTGGACAGATCTGCTTTCTAAGCTGAGGTAGAATTGTTTCAAACTGTAAAATGAGGTTTAAAGGATTTAATCCTGAACCAGGCAGCATTTCTTTTTCTCTCCTTTTTGTGACTGCATAGAGAAACTGTAGGTTCATTGGTATTAGACGTGGTTAACATCTTGATTAGCTCATTCTTTCCCTCACAGCCTGGAATCGTGGTGACTGTTACTAAAATGTGAAACTCTGGGTTCTTGAGCAAACAAAGGATTTCGTCACCTCAATTATTTTCAAAAAACACTTAAATATTTAGCAGAGATGACTTCCTCTTTTTGTAGGCGATTCTCCTAGAAATGGCTTCTAGAATTCTATCAATATCTTCATAATAATTTAAATAAGCATGTAATGACTGTCTCCTTTGTGTCCTGTGCGATCTCTGAAAATTTTGGAGCTAGATTTAGTTCAGCTAGAAAAGCAATGAGTTAAAGAAGAACATACCTTTGTACTTTGCAGGAGGGGATTTATGAGACTGTGGTGGGCATAGAGGGTGTGGGGAAGAGAGCAGCAGAGCTTTGGAAGGTTCACCTACATAGAAACATGGTTGATTACTGATCGATGTTAACAAAGTTAAATGACCATTCAGATGACCAAAGTAAGATTTATAGGGTTCTTTTATTTTATTTATTTTTTCTTTTTTGGTTTATTACTGTATTCTGAGAAATTGTTTGGAGTTATATCTCATTTCCTGTTTTAGATTTTCTTTCTAATACATTGATTCCCAACTCTGGCTGTACATTAGAATCACCTGTGGAACTTAAAAAAAAAAAAATCCTGATGGCTGGCCCCCATCCCAGAAGAATTAAATCTGAGAGCAATTGAGAACCACTGCTCTGGAATGTAAACTTTTAATGGAGTCAAGGTGACTTTAATAGTTTTGTTTCATCATTTAAGTAGTTAATTACTCTCTAAAGTGCTTTTTTAGCCATCACATTTTCATATGGCTTTTCTAACTTTTTTTGTGTATATGAAATATTTTTGATCAGATGACACCTACTGGATAAACTGCCACTTTGTCCAAGACATCAGTTTTACAAGCTGTTAAATCTGATAAGCAGTTGTATGTGCTTTGTTTCCCATGACATAAAAAAGAACCTATTGAGACATCAGCACATCTGGGGGAAAACATGCTTTTAATATTTAGGTTGTTATTTTTCACTTTGAATAAAAAGCTATCAAACTTGACATGTATCTTTAAAAAACAGAAATGAATCCTTGTGGGTAATAATGAATCTGATTTTCAGAAGAAGGCAAACTTTGCAGAGAGTCTTAAGGAGTTTCCCTTGTTGCCATTTTATTGCAGGAAAGGACCTTGAAGATATTAAAACTTGACTGTTGTCTATTGCCTTCATAAGAGATACAGTTTTTGTTAAACATGGTAGCTTTGTTTTTGCTTTTGTTCTGCCAGCTTATGTAGCAGTCTGTTGATTAAAAAAAAAAAATTCTCAAGACGTGAGGTAAAATGAATGCCATGCTCTGGTGACTGGTATATACCAAACTAGAGGCAAATTCACATGAGAAAAGTGCTGGACAAAAATATTTCATCTGAGATATTTTCCAGCTGAGTTGCCTCCGCATTCTGTTCCCACCACATTCTCTGAATTGCACGGTGGAAAAGCCGAGATGTTGAGATGTTGAACTTATGCTCTGCAAAGTACTGGGAATTTGGGCACCAGAAACCAGGTCATTTTTTTTATTGCTGCCTTTCTGCAAGGATTTAATTCTTTTTTTATATTGTTTATGCAAGAGAAGAACAAATTTAGGAAGAATTTACTCTCTTTAAGTACTGTCAACTACCCCAGTTATACATTCCCATGCCGTATAACATTGTACCTTATTATTGTCCAATTGTGTAGAATAAATGAGAATAGCCTGTGCAGCCCTAATTTGGGTTTATACAGGTTGCAAGTGTAATAACAAGAGGGAAAAATGGAAAAATGGAATTAAAAGATAATACAAATTTTCCATGAACTTTTTGACTACCCCTAAATAAAGCTTAATATTGTAGATAAAAAAATGTTTATTAACACCGTAAGTGCCAAAACAACAAAGGCAAATGTATTTTGTCGAGAACACATTACCTAAATTTTGGTGGTTATCAATATTATCTCTTTTATGCCAACAATGTGTTCAGGTCTACAGTAAACCTAACGTTTCTTCCTTAAATGCTTACTAATGAAATGACATATAAATTCAGCAGGACAATCCAGGTGTGAAATGAACATGTTACTAGATTTCTCTGTGTTTATATTCTGTTTTCCTCTCTAATTTGGATCATGAACCATTGGCAAGAACCATGCTTAATCCTATCAGCACTTATAGAAAAGCAAGTGAAATACGCACTTGCCAATTTATTGAAGAATTCCATTAGGATAGACAAGCAACTTTATCAAAGAGATTGAATAGGACTTGAAGAAATCTGAAGGGTTTTGGAAAATGGCTGACAAAAGAGCAATTGTTCATTCATGAAATATTTACTGACCACCAGTTTATGTAATGACCCCTGCTAGACTCTGATGGGGGGATAAATATATATGTGCGTGTGCGTGTGCGTGTGCGTGTGTGTGTGTGTGTGTGTGTGTGTAGTTTTTGTTCCTGAGGAACTTTATGTCTAGTAGAGGAAATGAGGTGAATACAAATAACCATAAGGCGAGATAGATTGTGAACAGTGTCAGACTAACACTTATTCCTGGTTCTACCAATACTCTAAGTAGTTATGTGACAGTAGGGAGATAGTGTAGCCTTTCTGGGACTCAGTTTCCACATCTGTAAAATGATGATATGAATTACTTTGTCTTCAAAATTCTTCCCAGCCCTTAAATAAATATTATTGAAAAGAGGACACATTGATGTGATATAGATTTCAAAGCACCAAAAACATAGTTATTCTTTAGTAAGAAATTATTATCAAATCTGGTAAAAATTTAGTATATCAGGAAGATCTAGAAAAAGCTGGCACATGAATCAGAAGATGTGAGCATCAGGAGAAAATCCCTACCATGATTCTCTTCTTTCTGCCTCCCGATCTGATCTTTCCCCATACTCTCTCCTGGCTCTCTCCTTGTCCCCCAGGTCTCTGCAAACAAGCCACCGCTACAGAGAAGCCTTCCCTGATTGACAAAAATTCGCAAAAATTCCATCCACATCTCTCTATTCCCCTACATTGCTTATTTTTTCTCATAGCTCTTATTATTATCTGCTACTAAAGTACATATGGTTTATATTGGTAATTATCCACCTTTCTCACAAGGATGCAGGCTGTATTATGAGCGAAATTTTATTTATGTGGTTCATTGCTGTTTCTCCAGCATCTTGAACAGTGTTTGGCATATTGAAGGCAATTTATAAATGTTTATTGACAAAGATAGTATACTTCTTTATAATGACTCCAATTTTTTAACTATAGCCCTTCCTCTTTTTCTATAATATCTGTTTACTCTGAGAAATGTCACAGTAAGTAAATAGCTTACTAATTTGTGCCAGCCTTTGCAGGTAAGATTTCCTTCCTTCCTTCCTTCCTTCCTTCCTTCCTTCCTTCCTTCCTTCCTTCCTTCCTTCCTTCCTTCCTTCCTTCCTTCCTTCCTTCCTTCCTTCCTCTCTTCCTTCCTTTTCTATTTTCCCTTCTTTTGATATGTAGAAAGGAATTTTGAGTTAAATAGTAAAGAATGTGGAGCCTTTACTTTTCTTTAAATATCAAACTAGAAACCTTATAAAACTGCCTTTTCTCATGGGTTTTATTATTTCCAAGCTTTATCAAAACAGATATAAGAAATGATTTTTGCAGATTGTTTTCCATTTTATTTTTAGGACAACCTGATTGTATGTGAAAATTAAATATACATGTAATATTAAAATTAGCATTCTGAACTTTGTAAATTATTTGTGTCTGCTAAGGTCAAGACAACAGATTTTACTTTTATTTTTGATTAATTCAAAATAAAGCATCTGTACAGTGAAAAGCCGAACTGTAGCTAAATTTGGTTCACATCATGAATCATTAGAATAGTTAAACAGTCACATTGTCATCTGTTACAAAGTCGATGAGAGCAGTTGCATTGGATAAGTAGAATATCCTTGGAAGTCTGTAGCCAAAAAATGGCTTGTTTCATTATTTTGAGAAAAAATGAAGTTAAATTGCTTACATCAAACTTCTATTCCCTGTTAACAAAGTCAAAAGAAGTTAAAAGCAAATAAAACAAATTGGTTTCTTATATAAATCTAAATTATAAATTTATAGAAAAATCTTAAATTATTTGAAGGAAGTAAGAAAAACAGTCATAGTCATTTCATAAAACGTATGTTTCTGGTATATAACATAACTGTCATTGATTTATAGCTTATATTTTTATTACATCCAATTGTATTTATAAGTTTTTGCTTTTTATCAATTACCAGTAGTATGCCAAATTTTCCACCAACTGCATAGATATAGTCATAGACATAAACTTGGGTGTTTGCATTTTGATTTCATGAATTAATATCCTTGTAAAAGAAAATAGCTTAAAGAGATTAGAATGTCAGTTTTCATTTTTGGACACAGTCTTATTTTCTCCTGTGCTACCCTTGCAAATGCTTTGCTGGTCTCTGCTCAAGAAAGAAGCCATGGGCAAAATCACTGTGTGTAATTTGGTACTGTTTGCTGCTTGACCCGCCATTGTTTTAGTGAGGCTGCTGGCAAAGGAAGGCTTTGATGGGCTGTGTTCACGCTACAACTATCTGCTATTAAAACAAGAGAAAACAAAGGACTCCAGTTTCAAATAATATGAGCTCCTTAATCTTCACAAGCACAGAAAAGTCAATCAAAATATAATACTTGTTTTCATCAGTATTAAGCTTAGATATCGTCCTTCCCAAAGCTGAGCAAATTGGATATAAATCTAGGTAGAAAGCTTATACAACCAAAGTAATCGTGTTTGTGCCAGGCACTGATTGCATTTGAAGATGCTCTGTTCATTTAAAAACCAACTCATGGTTGAATTATCAGTGGGACATTGTCCTAGAATTTACAAAAGAAAAATTTTGGACCAGTGCCTCTTGGTTGCAGCAAAGGGAGATTTTATCAGTTTTTGGATTATTGGGAAGCACAGTAGGACAAGAATATTAAATAAGCCTTTTGTTTTACTAGTTCACATTTTGAGAATTTGAACTTATGTGATGGAGACCAGCACAGCTAGACTTTGATGGGTATAGACTGAGCCTAGGTTACCATCTGGCATGGCTACTGAGTACTCTGTGTTCACCTTGGCTAGATTCATAAACATCCCTTCCTAAGACATCTTGGTAGCTGCTGCCACACCCACACTCTTGAGTTCCAAAGCATCATCTTTTTCAAAAGTAAAGTATATAGAAGTAATTTGATACAAATCCAAATTATGCAAATTCATGCTTGGGATCTATAAAAAATGTATCCGATTTATTGAGGGATTTCAACCAAGTGGATTAACATTTTAAAATCCTGCATTCCAACATGCTGTTAAAAATCTTTTTGTCTGGGTTGTGGAGCCCTTAGACAATCCTTGGCAAATTCTATAACTTTCTGGGCTGATTCAGTCTAGTTCAGTTACAACCTTCAATTCATTGACTGAATTGAATTGTATTGCCATCCCTCCTTCCAGAGCAGGGTTGCAAATACAAGGAAGGGAGTGAAGTCTGTTCTTTCATTCTTCTCACTCTCACACTGTGTCTTAGATGTCTTGTCTTCTTTCTTAAGTGGACTCTAGCTCTTCTGTCATTGTTGGAGGAAGAAAGAAGGGATGACGAGAAAGGGGAAGTGTCCCTTAACTGGTTTTCAGTTAGATATCACTGCTTTTCTGGCTTACATTTTAATGTCCCCAGTGTGGCAAGTGTCTGAAGGCTGGCTCCTCCAGGGCATCTGCATGACTATAAAGCAAATGTATTTCACAGGGCCTAGCTTCCAAAGCCCTGTAGTTTCAGGTATAACCTAACTTTTTGAAATTACATATGCAAATGTTAAGCTTGCAAAAGGCAGGAAACTTTCCCCAGGCTAAAGTCTCTGATGTAGATAAAGAATTGTAACACAGCAAAATTGCCAGCTCAAGGATGGATGTCCTTGGTGCAGGTTAACCTAAAGTTGCTTTGTTGTTAAGTAAAAATACTGAGGAAATTGCTGTAGAAAAAGACAGTATTCGCTAAGAACAAGCTTTTGCTGGTGGATCGACTTAATCTTTTGCAAATTGCATTATGGAATGTCACTTTGTTATTTCACTAATGTTACCAGCTTCTATTGTTAAACTATACTTAGCCATAACTCCACCTATGTTCCTTTTTTGTAACCTCCTGCCCTGGAAAATAAATACTGGGAGAAAACCCCAGTCTGGTGTTATTTTTTCAAGGAGGAATGCCTCTCTCAAGGATTCCTGGAAGATCAACCCCTTTGGGGCTTCTCACTGCTCAGAAGAAATGGGCTTTGAGTAATCCTTTTTGCATCTCCATCACCCAGGGGGAGAGAGGTGACACGTGACTTCTTCAAAGACCTTTGGAGGCTGGAGCTGCTTCACTCCCTCTTCCTTTTTTGTGGGTTCAGGTTTCAATGGTGGCCTCCCTTCTGGGTGGAATTCAGTTTAGATATTTCCACCCAGCTACTCTGTAATGTTCAGTTGAATCACATAAAACTGGTGTGAATTTGCATTGTTCCCACCCTAATCTCCATCTCCCTAGTTCTCTTTTTCTCTCCTGAAATAAGCACTGAGACAGAGGAGCAAGAAACTATCAGATTAGGGGGTGATAAACCAGTCTTCTCCTTCATGTAGGCTCTGCTGAGTCTCACCAATGATTCTCTTGGATTCTTTGTCTGGTAAAGGGTGTCTTAGTCCGTTTTGTGTTGCTATGACAGAATACCTGAGACTGGGTAATTTAAAAAGAACAGCGATTTATTTCTTATAGTTCTGGAGGTTGGGAAGTCCAAGGAAGAGAGGCACCCATCTAGTGAGAGCATTCTTGCTGTGTCATCCCATGGCAGAAGGCGGAAGGGCAAGAGAGCATGAGAGAGAGAGAGAGAGAGAGAGAGAGAGAGAGAGAGAGAGCCAAACCAATTCCTTTATCATGAATCCACTCCCACGATAACTCCATTAATCCATTCATAAGGGCAGAGCCCTCATGACCTAATCACCTCTTGAAGTTCCCACCTCTCAATACTGTTGCGTTGGGGATTAGTTTCCAACAAATAAACTTTGGAGGGCGCATTCAAACCATAGCAGCACCCCTTTCCCTTCCCCATGAGAAGGCAAGAGAATCTTTTCTCACCATGGACTGTGAATTTCTCATATGGCTGATGACCCCAATAATTCTTTCTTCTGTTTTCTGGCCATGACTAATAAATATAGCAGAGACAGTGGTAGAATGGCAGTAGTTAATTGGGTAGGGTCCTGTCAGCTAACTCTTAGTAAACCTTGAGAGAGGTATTTGTCCCCAGTGGTTGGTGAATCACTTTAAAATTTGGGGGTATTGAGCTCCTTTGAGCCCTAGTCGCTCATTTGAGACTATAGAAAAACTCAACAGCTGTTAAAAACATCAATAAAATCTCAGTTTACATTCAAAATTTGAAGTAATGACTCTTCTCAAATTGAAAAAAAAATTCTGCCATGATTCGAAAACTCCAACCTAGTGAATCAAGTAGACACAGTAATGGAAACTGTATTTTCCTTATTTCTGTATGGAGGTGACATTTTGGATATAAACAGTAATACTCGCATCTTTTGTAGTTTGTGAGTCATGTGAGTGTTGAATTACGCAAGGTTTTCACTCATCCTGTACACAAAATGTGACCGATGTATATTTCTTGAGCATTATAAAAATTAAGGTACAATAGAAACAGTATATTCTAGATGTTCAAGTTCATTGTGATATTTTATATAATTAAATTCCAATGAAATAAGCATTTCAAATAGAGTAATTCACAGTTTGTATGGCCCTAATCATTATCTGACTCTAGCCTCAAAATTAATTCTGTTATTGGTATGAATGCTAATTATTATCCACATAGTTATTCAAATAATAATTTAGAAGATAATTAAGTAGTATAGTTGCTTACATTTTGTCTTTGTCCATGTCATTTCAGGGCTCTAAATAAAACCAGAGAAGCATTTTGACAAAGAAAATTAGATGTACTTGAATGAGACTTTTAAGAGCAGAATTAGATGAAGATTATCTCTTACCCATGATTAGCCTGTTTAGAGAAAGTGGTAAAATATTGGTGTGTAAGGAGGCTAGGACGCTGGTTTAAGAAGGAAAAAGGCAAATCAGTGATACGTAGGCCAGTGATAAAAAGAAGAGGGTGCGAGATAGAACACACAAGGCAGTTAAGACCTGTTATCTGGGTACTGAGGTAGGCAGGAAGGGAACAGAATTCACGTCAATTCTAAGAGCACTGTCTGAGAAAATATAGAGATACTTGTGTTGTTGAGAAGTGGAGGATGTGAGAATAAAAATGTCTTCACTGATAAGAGAGGTGCCAGTGGCTTCTGTGGGAAACGTAAGGCACCACCACATATATCATATATGTATATAGTATACATTTATATCATGTACATACATATGTGAGAGTACTTCAAAAAGTTCATAGAAAAACAGAATCAAAAGATAATAGAATCTTTCCATGAACTTTTTGAAGACCCTTCGTATGTGCATATATATGAATGTGTTTTCTATATTTTACATGCCTGATCGTATTATGGTAATGTTAAAATAACAGAATAACAAATGCGTGCAGTATAAAAAACCGTGTGTGGATTGTCCTGTCTTGCTCTGTCTGGGTGGGAGTTTGACTTCTTGTCCCACACTCTATGTGTGTGAAAGAGGGGCGCTTGGAGCTTCAGCTGTTGTCTAATAGGCTCTTACCTATTCCTGTCTCTCAAACAGTTTTCATCTTCCATACTAGGTCTCAAGGATGTGGAAATGGAGTTAATTAGGAGTCAGGAATGTATCACCAGTCACCTCATCATAAGTCCCCCTTTGTTATAAGAAGGCTATTCTGATTATAACTTCACTATCTCCCCACTGCATGTTTATTCTGAGCCCCAGAGATTCCTAGAGACTTTTGTTCCTTTACACCTTCCTAAGAATAGAAAACTGATCATCTCTGACTTTGGTACCACTTGAACACCTGAGACTAGCCCAGAGGCATTGTGGGATCTCTAGAGGGCGGCAGGGGAGGGGCTTGGGTAGGACTGGGGCTTCATTTGCCTGGTGCCCACCTGTAGGGCCAACCCAAAGGAGGGCATTCAGGAGTCCAGTCAGTGTGAGAGGAACTGTGACTACTGTGCTTGATCTAGGTTGGCATCCTCATTTCAAATTGCTCACAATAATCTTTATCACTGAATGGGGTGCTCTGCTTTCAGGAAGGTCTGAAGATTACAGCAGGATCCCAGCCAGCACTTAAAAATGGAGACTGATGAGAGCTATACTGCCGTCAGGGTCCTGATCCAATAGGACTAAAATGGGCCCTGGAAACTAAGGACGTCCTAGCCATCAGGAAAGGAAGGGGAGATAGGCTTAGTACTGGGGGACTGTAGTTCAAAAAGACACAAGTTTTTGGGCCTCTTCCAGGAGCCCCTCACACCAAATTTAGGTCAGAAGGATTAGTATTTCTAGACTCCATTTCCCCATTGAGGAAGTGATGCCTAAAATACTGCCAAGCTTTGCTGGAATAGCCATAGGACCTGTGTGGGGTCATCGGCAAGTTGCTGTGCAGGCGAGGGGATACAGGAACCAACTTTGCGCTTTGTTTTTAATCAGGCCAGACACATCTTTAGAGGGTGTGGTCTAGTTATGTGTGTGTGTGTGTTTATCTAATTTAAAAACAGTTTTTAGGTTGTAATGTGGGGTTTTTTTTAACAACACACACAATGTTTACAAGAAGGAGGTTGGGATATGTGGGGAAGGTCCATGGCACAGAATCTAGCAAAGACAAGAGATTTAACTCCTTAAAGATTGGAACTCAGTGTATTTAAATAAAAAGTGGGATTTAGAAGCAACCTCCTGTGGCTTCTTTTTTCTTTTTAAGGATGATTTATTTCTGCCTCAGAAATTTAAAAAAGTTCCAGAGGTTTGGATGTGTATTTTATTTACCATTGATATCTACACTTTTACCCTGAAATGCTTTGGCTCAGAGCTTGGAAAGAGGAGGATTTGCAGTTAAAAAAAAAAAAAAAAAAGTACAGAAGTGAAAGCTATAAAGAAAACTCATAACAAAGGCACCAGCATTTGCATTTCATGTTTGTAAATGACTCATAAAGTAATGAAATGCTTTACAGTATTTTCCCACATGAAACTGAAGTTAAAATCTTCTAATCAGATCTGTCCTTAACTCTGCATCCTCCAAAATGTTCATAAGGAAATTTTGGTTTTCCCTAAGAGAGAGAAAGGAGTATCTATTTGGATCAATTGTAATAGGGGGGAAAATTGGTCAATTCTCTGTATAGTGAGTGAACATTGGAAGTTGCTATAAGGGCAAATGCACACGAGTGGCATGCCAGGGCTGCTTGCAGAGAAGCTCATATGCCTGGGTTCAGTGTTTGGCCTCAGGCCAAAGGCTGCAACTAACAGGAAAGTGTCAGCATCTCAATATAATTGCATGTCCCGGAGCCTATTATTGCACTAATAAAAATGCTTTTCAATAAATCTGAGAAAGGAAGAGAGAGAAAAAGAGAGGAAAAAAACACACCAGGAAGAAAGGAATTGCCTGAAATATTTTATTATATTTAATAAAATTCTCATTAATGGGAAGAGTAGCTTTCTGCTAAATAAATGTGCTTTAATTTTATTTTCTGACTAATTTGATTTGGAGGAAAATGCAAGTAATAGTTTATTTTCAATGTATTTTCTTAAAATGAGTAAAAGGCAAGTAGGCATCACCATAGGCAAATGCTTTCTCAAGGAGAGGAGGAGGCAGGAGAAGCCTAGGGTTTAGTTAGTAATAATGTCACTGATGCATTGAGTGACCTTGGGGATATGATTTAACCTCTCCATCCCTATGCATAAAATGTTAATGTTTCATGCTTACAAAATCTTTGAAATAATAAGAATGTCAAAGGTATTTGACATGTGTAATATTATTCATAATGGGTGCAATAGAGAGCATATATGCTCACTAACAACTCTATTGATCACACACAGCACATTTGAGATACTTTTATCTTTTGGCATATCACGTCAGTTGTGAATATTTGAAACACCTTTATAAAACAACAACAACAACAACAACCATCTGAGTATCCTCATTGGAGCAAGCCCTAACAATGCCACTGTATGAATGCAATCTATAAAGATTTTTCTCTGGTGATTTATATAAAGCAAAGAAACACAAAAAAGGGGAATAAGGACAACTAAATTTGTTGCTCACTTACTATGGACAATGTTCACAGTCATAGAAGGTAAGAAAAGGAGAAGAAATCTTTTCTATTAAGCTTCTACCATGAGCCAGATTTTTATTTACATTACGTTTTTTCTTAGAGTTGGGAAAATTTCTGACACGTAGTAGGTGCTCAACAAATATTTAGTGGATGAACAAATGCTTGTTTCTTTTTTTATTCTCAAAATAACCTTATAAAACAAACCTTGTCTTTATTTTACAGAAGAGCATGAGGTTGAAAAAGTCTAAATATTTGTTCGGGACCACACAATTAGCAAATGGCAGAGCCAAAATTTGAGCCCTCATATGTCTGACTCCAAAACTAATGTTCATAATAAAAGGACTTTGGCAGGATTTTGATCATGCAGATTATCATCCCAAAGTTTACCGATTATCACGATGGCTTTACTGAGTGAAAGAGGAGCTGACAGGATGTGATCCCCTGCTCACTTTGGACTGAAAGGATCTGGCAGAGCCTCATGTGCAAGAGCTATTTGTGAATGAAAGTGGAAGATGAAGGGAGGTATTGAGTGTCTCCCCTGGTGGAGAAGCCAATTGCTGACATGGCTCCTGTGGGCCTCGTAGGCCAGGGCCGAGCCACAAGAGCACTTCTCACACACAGCCATGGGTGTGAGGAGCTGATGCGTGGAAAATGTGAGTCATGGAATCAGGGAAGGCTCAGGTAGGTGTTGTGAGCTGGGAAATCAGGGAGGATAAAAGGAAAGAGCAGCAAGTGAGAGGAACGTGGCTTGAGCAGATACTGGAGGAAGACAACTGATGCCCATCCAGGCTGAGCTTTTCTGTCCTGAGCATATTTGCTCTGGTAAATGGCCAGGGGGAGCTGACATGTTTTGCCCAGTACTGGTGAAATGCTGTCTTAGCCTCGTGGGCTGGTTATCAATTTATTGCCTCTCAGTTCCCTGTGAACCCTTCTTTACCTTGCTTTGCTGGAACCAGTAAACATTTCTCCCGAGCCAGCTGGCACAAAGTCAAGCTTCGTTGGTAGGAGGAGCTAGAAGGACATGGCAGGAGAAAGGAGTTCCTCTTAGTCTTTCCATGGTGTTGGTTTCTTCTTGCTCCTGTGGTGTGTGGGAGCCAACACGCAGTGATGCTCACTATCCTGCTGGTTTTGCCGGAACCCCAGTGGGGCAGTGTCCCAGCAAGTTTTACACACCCCAAATGGTGGCTTCCTGGCCAGTTTTGCCCACAGCGGTGATTTTCCAGAGAGTTTCACTAGTATTTCAGGGCAGCTTCTCTGAGAGTTTCAGCAGCACCCTTGCAAGTGGTTTCCCAGTGAGACTGGCTAGAATCCCGGTGCACAGCTTTGCAGAGTCTTACTGGCTTTCTAGAGGGCAGCTACTAGAGTTTTTTGGGTACCCCAACAGGCACTTTCCAGCCAGCTCCTCACCTATCCAATGGCCACAGCCTCTCTACTAAGTCTGACTCTCAGCCCTGAGGAGAACCTGCTTTCAAGTTCATCCCCTCTTTGGAACTTTGTTTTAGGCCTAGAAGTAAGTCGCTACTTCTTTATCTGCTCTTTTCATATTCTTTAAACTTCTCTTACCCCTTCATAGTTAATCTTTTATTGCAAGTTAATAACTCTTTATATTACATTTTCTCTGTTAAAATTACTGGTGTGGTTTCTGTGTCCCGACTGAACTCTGATCAATACACCAGATTGCCCTCAAAAGCAGAGCCTGAAGCCAAGGCCTGCATGTGAGCTGTTTATTTGGGAATTTAGTCTTAGGGAGCAGAAGACAGGACAAGGAGTGAGACAGGATGAAGGAAGAGCCAAGACAAAAAGGGGTTATCAAGTTGGTCACGCCAACAGAAACTGGTTTTTCAATTCTGCCGGACCTTCTGAGAAATCATATGAAATATGTCTCGGAACCAAGAGATGGGGGAAGAATGTGGGGAGCGTGGTCTCCCTCTGTCGTGGATTAGCCGCAGTTCAGAGTGCGGGCCTGTCGGGTCGCCTCACTGTGAAAGTGGGTGAAGACTGCAGAGAACTGATTGCTGCAGCCGTGGTTGGAATAAGAGCTGACAGAACGTGAACTGGTACCTAAGAGGTGTTTGGGGCAATAACCAAAATAAGAAATGCATATTTAAAAATCTTTTCTTGAATGTCTTGTCATAAAAATTTAGCTAAAATATCTGGGTCAGAAAATTAAGTTGCTAAGTCAAAAACGTATGAGCTTAAAAAAAAAAAAAATAAAAACAGCCAGTAGAGACAATAAAAAACAAAACAAAACAAAAAAATGTATGACCTGCAACTTGATTCCTTCATTTAAGGTGCCTAAATCTGTTGGGGGGCAAGAGTGGGTGGGAGATCAGTCCTGTACAAAGCAAGCACTGAGCAGCGCAGTATGCAGTAGATGTGACCTTATTGCATGTTACTATGGAAATTTACTAGAAGGAGACATTGCATTTTACTGGGGCAGAAGCCTCACTAGTTCAAGAAATGGCATTATCTCTGCCAGAACTAAGAAGTCACAGATAACTATGACAAGGAAGAGGGGACATTGTCAGAAATTCAGGAAATATCAAGAGGTAAGTCAGGTTGCTAACAATTTAGGGCACAACTTCAAACAGTTGTCCCAGGATTTTGTTATTCTGTAGCCTGGGGCTGTGGATATGATGAGAGAGAGCAAACTAACTACAGGTGAGGTCTGATACCGAAAGGGGAAGTGTGGAGGGGATAGTAATACCCTCTATTCTGTGGTCTTCCCCTATGAACACCGCCCTGTCTCCTCACATCCACTTTCCCCCTTCTGTCTCCACTCAGTGAGTGGGGAGAAGTCAGAAGTCAGTGTGTTCTTTATGTACTCCAACATGCCACTTCCTGACCTCATGCCTCTAAGTTTAGCCTGATTTTAGCTAATCATTTCCATTTTCTAACCTATGAGCAAAAATTACAAGGCTTGACAGTTATTTAAAAAAATATTTATACTTTTTGATTTAAAATTCTTCAAAAAATATTTTGAACTTTTAGAGAAATTTTTAAAAAAGATTAGCATTTTTGAAATCCAGGGAGCTAGCAGTTTATGTGAATCATGGGGAAAGAATATATAATTTTTGGCAAAATTGTCAATTTTTCCAAATAATGTAAAGTATGGGGTGAAAGAAAATTGGAAACAAATTTTGGAGATAGCAATAAGAACCAGCATTGCTCAAGAGGCCAGGCTTTGTGCAAATGCCCTTTCATTTTATCTGTATAGAAATGCTACCAGAAAGGTGTTATTTTAGACTTGTAGCTGAAGAAACTAAATGCAAAGGGGCATGAGTCACATGCTCTTGGTCACACAGATCAGCCTTTCCTAGATTCTGTCCACAATCATTTCTTCCTTCTATGAAATCCTGTTGCCCATTTTACATGCAGTATGCCTCTGCCCTTTTGACATCCAAGACTACGGTGTCAAAATGTTTTTAAGCTCAGCCTCTTCGGTTATAGACAAGGAACATTTCTTTACTATCACTAGTGCCTAGTGATGCTAAAGGGATGATGAACTCTGCGGTACAGGGAGATGGGTATAGATTTGGGTACTGAGGCCAATGCTGCCACCGATCAGCTGGTGACTTTAGGAAAGTCATTTAAACTTTTTATGCCTCAGCCTCCTTAGTTTGTAAAATGAGCATAATACAGCCTCTCTGACCATTTTGTTAGATTAAACTACATGCTATAGCTCGGCAATTCCCAAAGTGTGTTCTTTGGAATACCAATCCCAAAAGATGCTCCTCTGCCAAAAACTTCTTGCTTAAATTATTTTCTGAAATGTGGTATATTGCATAAACCTTTTAAGGAGTCATTATGAAAATTAGCACATTAGGAATCTGGAAAGTCCATCAAGAAAAAAGTCTGTTTACCTTTTCTATCCAAGTGTTTTCATATGTATGACCAACCATTCTTTAACTTAACAAATATTAATACAGGTAGAAGATGCACTAAGAAACAAGGCTGGAATATAAATAACAATTTGTGGTTGTGTTATCATATGCAGATTTTAGAATCTGATCATTACATTGAAAAGATTGTATGGCCTCTAGGATCAGATGGGAATTTAACCAAAAATCTTAAGTGAAAAAAGCAAAGTGCAGAAAATACTCCTATTTGTGTTAAAAAAAAAAAAAAAAAAAGTATGTTATTATATTGTATTGAAAATTTGGGGCAGGATGCAATAAACTATTAGTGATGGTTTCCTCTATGACAGTGTCTGGGGTAAAGGGCATCATATATAGATATTTTTAAACTTTTGTGCTATTTCAGTTTTTACTATAAGCAGGTATTACTTGGCTAAAAAATAGTTAAATGTAGTAAAGAGGATAAACTAAAAATGCACCTTAATTTTTGATGATTTTTAATGGGTTAAAACTTTAAAAAATGTTTCATAGTGTTAAATCATTTGTTAATTATTTTTGCAAAAACTGTTTTTATGATCAGCAGGCCGGTTTCTACATTTGTTCTGCGGGCTTGCCACAGGTAATGTATGTGTATAACAGCTTTGTACCTCGTATGTGCAAGTTTCAGCAAAGATGTTGATCTTCCAATTTGGAAGTCCATGTCTAGATCTCCTACCTTATGGAGACCAATACTGTTAGTAATACTGATCTGTAGAATTAAGTTTTCCAGTTGATTCTTTGATCCAGAATCATCTTAATTTATAATGCTATCTTTGAGAATCTTAAAATAATTTGCAAAACTGTTAGCAATAGTACAAGATTGGGTGTTCTCCGGCTTAAGCAGTTGCAACCACATTTACGCTAAGAGAGTCATCGGAAAGGTCACACTGTGTGACATCTTACCATTTCAAATCCAAAAAGTACAAAGTGTTATAAAATACATCCTACACATCAATTTCTTACAAGACAGAAGAGGTGGATTTGAATATGCAGTAATCGATAATATAAACAGGAAAGAAAGGAAAAGCTTCTGTTCCTATTCACAACATAAGGAAGGTAATTTGCAGTGTATTTCCAGTACATGAGGTACTTAAAGCACATTTGGCAACACTTAGCAGTAAGTGGCAAATCATTGTTATGTCTCTCAGTACCCTATACACCCTCATCCATCCGGTGTTGGGGCATTAGAACAGTTCTGTGGCTATATCTGTTCTGCAAGTATTGCCAGTGTTCTGATTTGAATTTTGCCTTAAATCAACTGGTCTGTTTTTAAAAAGTTGTGCCTTAGGCATAAATAGATAGTTTCATCCCATGTAGGGGGAAAAAGAAACAAAAATGGCCTCTTGTTTAACCAGAAATCTATCAATCCTTCCATGGTCCAGTCCCTTGGTCTGGTCTCCATTACTGATTTCCCAGTGGGCTCCACCCTCTGATCTCTAGTTAGAAAATTCACTGTTTCTTAGTGGAGTGGAATTTCCTGTTTGATATCCATCTAAAAATAAAGTCAGAAGGAAAGAAAGGAGAGGAAGTTAAGAAAGGTCAAAAGGAATGCTCTTGGGGATATTTCTTGTTCTCAGAAGTGGCAGATTAGCATTTAAACTAACAAAGGAGAAATCAGAATAGCAATTTCTTCAGGTACCTTTCAGTCTTCTTTCTTATTCCTTTCCCAATGCCCATGATTTGAAAACTGGTGAGCAACAAAGAATGTTTTTACCAACTCCAAACCATCACTACCCAACTGTTCTTTATGCTAAAAGTCCTGAGTGAGGACACCGATGATTGGTTAGAGAAAGTTTGTAGTTGGGAAACAATCTGCTTTTTATTGCCCACGGTTGTGAACATTTGTTGAACAATTATACGTTTCTGCCAACATGAATCTTGACTGATATTTGAACATTTTAGAAAATTGTAAAGCAGGACATGTTAAAGACAACCTTTATTCATTTGTTTTACTATGCGTTAGGCACTACATGAAGCACTTTACATTTAAATGTCATGGCAACCCAATGAGTGGGTAGTGTTAATATTATTCCCAACTTAGATGAGGAAAATGAGACAGAGAGGTTAAATAACTTGCCTACAGTCTTACAGCTTGTGAGTGGTAAACCAGGATAGGGGCCCAGGCAGTTTAGTTTTAGAACTAGTACTCTTAACCATTATACAATACAACATCACCTCTTGATAGACACGAAGAATTATAGATGCAAGGAATGTGATTTTTCACATAATCTTAGAGAGAAAAGAATTTAGTGGTGGTGGTGATGGTGGTAATAAGAACTAATAGTAATTGAGCGCCTGTGTTGAGCTCTTTTACCTGCCCATAATCCTGCCTACTGGGCCAATTGTCGAGCTAGGGATGGGTCTGGAGCTCACAGACCCCTCAGGTCTGTTGTCCAGATTGGGTCACAAACCCTTCAAATGCCAGGCTGGGTCACGAGACCCGTCACGCACAGGTCTATGAGCTAGGTTACCAGCAAAAAGGTCCTTGGAAGCCTGTAGGTTGGAGAGCATGGCTGTGTGGGCCGATGCCCAAGGCAGACACCAGCCAAGCCGTGGGCTATGCATGCACACCAACTCCACACACACAACACCGTATTTACAAAGAATGCACTGCACCACCCTCAATGGGACCTAATGTGAGAGGGCCTGATTAAATTATTCTATTTTCCCAACACCCTGCTAAGTGCCAAGTCCTTTATGTGCATGAAGAGGTGGAGAATAACTTACTTTCCACATCTGTTTGAATTCTTTGGCTGGCTTATGTATCAGCAAACTTATTCTGTAAAGGGCTAGATAGTAAATATTTTAGGCTTTGGGGACCACATATGTCTATTGCTGCTATTGCTTCTCCTTTTCCCCTCCCCCTTCCTCTTCCTCCTCTTCCTACTCTTTCTCCTTGTTTCTCTTCTTCTCTTCCTATACATTTTTGTTCTTTTTTTTATTGTGGTAAAATACATGTAACATAAAATTAACCATCTTAACCATTTTTAAGTGTATGGTACAGTGGTATTAAATACATTAAAAATGTTATGCAACCACACCACTGTCCATATCCATAACTCTTCATCTTGTAAAGCTGAAACTCTATACCCATTAAACAGTATTCCCCTCTCCCCTATCACCCCTGACACCACCATTCTACTTTCTGTATCTATGATTTTTACTACTCTACAAATCTTATATAGGTGAAATAATACAGTATTTGTCTTTTAGTGACTGTCTTATTTCACTTAGCATAATATCCTCAAGGTTCATCAAAGTCACGGATATGTCAGAATTTCCTTTCCTTTTAAGGATGAATGATAGTGTGTAGTATGTGTACATCACGGTTTGCTTATCCATCCATCCATCAATGGAAGCTTGGGTGGCTTCCACGTTTTAGTTATTGTGGATAATGCTGCTGTGAGCACAGATGTACAAATATCTCTTTGAAACCCTGCTTTTAATTCTTTTTGGTGTATACTCAGAAGTGGAATTGCTGGGTCACGTGCCAATTCTATGTTTAATTTTTTGAGGAACTGCTACACTGTTTTTCATAGTGACTGTACCATTTTACATTCCCACCCACAGTGCACAACGGTTCTGATTTCTCCACTTGCTAACATTTCTTTTCTTTTCTTTCTATTTCTCTCCCTCACCCTCTTTCTTTTGATAATAGATATCTTAATAGGTGTAAAGTGATATCTTGTTGTAGTTTTCATTTGCATTTTACTAATGATTGGTGATGTTGATCATCAGTTCATGTGCTTATTGGCCATTTGTATATCTTCTCTGGAGGAATGTCCATTCAAGTTCATTGCCCACTTTTGAATTGAGTTGTTTATTTATTTGTTGTTGACTTTTAGGAGTTCTCTATGTATTCTGAATATCAATCCCTTATCAGATATATGGTTTACAAATATTTTCTCCCATTTGGTGGTTGCCTTTTTATTCTGTTGATACTGTTTTTTGATGCAAAAAATTTTAAATTTTCATGGCATCTAATTTGTCTGTTTTTTCTTTTGTGGCCTATGCTTTTGGTGTCATATCCAAGGAATCATTGCCAAATATAATGCTGTGAAGATTTTGCCCTATGTTTTCTTCTAAGAGTTTTATAGTTTTTCGTCTTACATTTAGGTCTTTGATCCATTTTGAGCTAATTTGATTAACTGACCAAAAGTTAATATGGTGGTAGTTAAGGATCCAACTTCACTCTTTTGTATGTGGATATCTAAGTGTTGGCAAGGATGTGGAGAAAGTTTACTTGGAGAAGTATCAGTTCTTTAAATGTTTGGTGGAATCCACTAATGAAGCCATCAGATCCAAGTCTTTTCTTTGTCAAGAGATTTTTGATTACCAATTTAATCTCCTTGCTAGCTATAGGTATATTTGGATTTTTTATCTTTTCATGATTTAGTCTTAGTAGGTTTTGTGTTTCTCGGAATTTGTTCATTTCATGTGAGGTATCAATTTCTTATACAATTGTTTATTGTAATCTCTGATCATTTTTTCTATTTCTGTAGAGTTGGTAGTAATAGTTCCACTTTTATTTCTGATTTTAGTTATTTGAGTCATCTCTCTATTTTTGTTAGTCTATCTAAAGTTTTGTCAATTTTCTTGATCTTTTCAAAGAATCAATTTTTGGTTTCATTTATTTTTTTCTATTTTTAAAAATTCTCTACTTCATTTTTCTCTGCTAAAATCTTACTATTTTTTTCTGCTAGCTTTGGATTTAGTTTGTTCTTTTTCTAGTTCATTAAGCTGTAAAGTTAGGTTATTGATGTGAGAACTCTCTTATTTTTTATCATAAGCATTTATGGCTATAAATTTCCCCCTTAGCATTTCTTTTGATGCATCCCCAAAGTTTTGGTATGTTGTGTTTTTGTTTTCATTTATCTCTAAGTATATTCTAACATCCCCAGTGGTTTCTTCTTTGATCCATTGTTGTTTAACTATGTTTAAAAACATTAAGAGTTGTTTAAGAGTGCATTGTTTAATTTTCACAAATGCGTGAATTTTCCAGCTTTACTTCTGTTATTCATTTCTAACTTTATTCTGCTGTGGTTGGAGAAGGTATTTTGTATGCTATCAGCTTTTTAAATCTATTGAGACTTAATTTGTGGCCTCACATATGGTCTATCCTGGAAAATGAACCATGTGCACTTGAAAAAAATGTGTGTACTATTGTTGGGTAGACTGTTCTGCATGGTCTGTTTGGCTTACTGTGTTGTTTAAGTCATCTGTTTCCTTACTTATTGTATTAGTCTTTTTCTGTTGCTTATAACAAAATACACAGAACTGGGTATTTTATAAAGAAAACAAAATTTATTGCTTACAGTTTAAGAATCTGGGAAGTCCAAGTCCAAAGTCCAGGGAACACACAAAAACAGGGTTTTGTTTGGTGGTGGCTTTACAGCAATGTGGGAGTCTCACATGGCGGAAAATGGTGGAGCAGAGAGAAAGACTCGCGTGCTCTACTTTTAAAGCCCTCAGAACCATGCTGATGACCACCACAATTAATCCATTCACTATGGCATGGTCCTATAATCTAATCACCTCTTCAAGGTCCCACCTTTCAATTACGATAGCAGGATTTCCCACCCTCAACAGTTACAGCGGGGATTAAACTTCAATGAGGTTGAGGGGGCATCCAATATCCAGCACTTATCTTCTCACAATGAACAATTCAATACTGTGAATTGTTCATTGACAGTATTGATATCTCCAACTATTATTGTGTATCTGTCTATTTCTCCTTCCAAGTTTCTCAGTTTTTGCTTTATATATTTTGATAGTCTTTTATGAGGTGCATAAATGTTTATAATTGTTATATCTTCTTACTGTATTAAACCTATGAAATATAATTTTTTGTCCTTTTATTTTCAATCTATTTGTGTCTTTAGATCTAAAATGAGTCTCTTGTAAAGAGCATATGGTTGGATCACATATTTTTATCTGTTCATACAATTACTGTCTTTTGATTGGAGAGTTCAATCCATTTACATTTAAAGTAATTACTGATAAGAGGGACATACTTCTGTAATTTTGCTGTTTGTTTTCTACATGCTGTATGGCATTTTTGTCCCTCATTTCCTGCATTATTGTCTTCTTTTGTCCTTAGTTTATTTTTTGTAGTGAAACATTTAAATTCCTTTCTCATTTCCTCTTGTGTATATTCTATATCTATTTTCTTTGTAGTTAACTTGGGGAGTACATATAACAGCCTAAAGTCATAACAGTCTAATTTGAATTTATACCAGCTAAACTTCAATAATATTACAAAAAGTTCTGCTCCTCTACGATTCTTGTCCCCACCCTTTTAAGTTGCTGATGTCACAAAATTACAAATTTATACATTGTGTACCCCAAAACATAAACTATTAATTATTTTAAATGCATTAGTCTCTTAAATTATGTAGAAAACAAAATGTGTAATTACAAATTAAAGTTACAATAATACTAGCTTTTAAACTAATAATTTAAAAATGTATTTATCTTTTAAATACTGTAGAGAGCAAAAAGTGGAGTTACAAACCATTCTTACAATAGTAATAGATTTTATAACTGCCCATTTATTTACCTTTATCAAGATCTTTATTTCTTCATATGGCTTTGAGTTAATGTGCAGTGTTTTTTTTTTTTTTTTTTTTTGTCGTTTTTTCGTGACCGGCACTCAGCCAGTGAGTGCACTGGTCATTCCTATATAGGATCCGAACCCGCGGCGGGAGCGTCACCGCACTCCCAGCGCAGCACTCTACCGAGTGCGCCACGGGCTCGGCCCAGTGTTTTTTCATTCCACTCTGCATGACCCTCTTGAGCATTTCCTGCAGAGCAGGTCTAGTGGTACCAAGGTCCCTCAGCTTTTGTTTAGCTGTGAATGTATAAATTCTTCCCTCACTTTTGGACAGATTTGTCAGATATAGAATTGTTTATTGACAGTTTTTTTCTTTTAGTACTTTGAATATATCAGCTCACTGCATCTGGCCTCCAAGGTTTCTGTTGAGAAATCTGCATAATTTTATTGAGAATCACTTGTATTAGATGGGTTCCTTCTCTGTTGCTGCCTTCAAGATTCTCTCTGTCTTTGTCTCTCAAAAGTTTGATTAAAATGTGTCTTGATGTGAGTCTCTTTGAGTTCATCTTACTTGTAGTTCATTGAGCTACTTAGATGTTTATATTCATATCCATGTTTTACACCAAATTTGGGAAGTTTTTAGCCATTATTTCTTCAAATATGCTTTCTGCCCTTTTCTATTTCTTTTCTTTTGGGACTGCCACAATATGTATGTTAGTGCACTTGGTGTTGTCCTACAGGTTCCTTAGGCTCTGTTTACTTTTCTTCAACCTTTTTTCTTTCTGTTTTTCAGACTTGATATTTTCCTTTGTCCTGTCTTTATGTTGATTGATTCTTTCTTCTGCCTGTTCAAATCTGCCTTTTAACCCCTCTAGTGAAATTTTCATTTCAGTTATTGTACTTTTCAGCTCCAAAGTTTGTTTTTGGTTTCTTTTTATGTTTTCTATCTCTTTGTTGATATTTGCGTTTGGTTCATTTATCATTTTTTGACTTTCTCCACATGTTCCTTTAGTTCTTTGAGCATTTTTAAGACAGTGTTTTAAGGTTTTTTTTTTTTTTCTCGTAGATCTGCCATTAGTCCTTTTTCAGAGACAGTTTCTTTCTTTTTTTTTTTTTCACTTCGAATGGGCCATAATTTTCTGTTTCTTTGTATACCTTGTGATATTTTATTGAAAACTGGACATTTGAATCTAATAATGTGCTAACTATGTAAAACAGATTTGTCTCCTTCCTCAGGGGTTGCTGTTTTTTGTTATTGATTTTGTTGGTTTTTTTTTTTAATTATTGGAGGCTGTCTCTGTGGCAAGAATCAGTCCAAAGTATAAACTTAAGGTCTTCTCAGGTCTTTTCTGAAATTGTACCTTTCCCTGTGCATGTGTTGTCACTATCTACTTTTCCCCATATATGCAGTTGTTTTTAATGTCCTAGTCCTTTGTGTCTGACTTCAAAAGGGGGAAAAAGAGAAAAATGAAAAAAAGGTAGGGAAGGATTCTAGCCCTTTAAATTCCTGAAAGTCAGTTCAGCTGGGGGGTGGGGATGGGAGCTTGAAGCAATTGGGGGAGTTGTAACAATAATGGCCACCTGCCTCTTTGTCTGCACCTCTATGATAGAAGCAGCAATCAGCGATAAGAGCACAGATCCTTATATGTGGAGGAAAAGCTACTTTTTGTTCACCCCAGCTCCTGCAAACTGTGTGCAGGTTGCTTCAGGAATAGGTACACTATTGCCTGCCATGGGGCCAGTGGGGAGTGGCTAGCAGGTACTGTGCTAAGAGTTGAAATTGATCAAATTTAACTGCAATTTACCTTCTTAGCCTTCTCCTGTAATTTGTAAGCTTTTAATAGTCTCCTGAGTTCCAAAATAGTTACATCAGACTGATTCTGCCAGTGTAATTGTTGTCTGGGTGGGGAGACAGATTCCTGGTGATTCCTACTCTGCCATCTTCCTAGAATCTTCTCATCTTCCTGTATCTTGTAACATGATAAATAATTCTTTAGCTTGGAGCAGTACAAGCCTGATTTGGCTTTGTAGAGCTAGGGCTTGGTCTCACAGACCCCTCGAGCCCATGCACAAACCCTTTACATGCAGGTCTATGAGATAGGTAACACGAAAAAGGTCCTTGGAACCATAGGTGAAGAAATAATAGTTTTTATTTCTAGACATGAGCTCTGCAGAATAGCAGTTCAGAGCTGCTGTTTTACACACTCTGAAGAACACACAAGAATAGCTACAAGCTAAAAATACATGGGCATGCATGTGCACTAACTCCACCCCCATACAACTTATTTACAAAGAATGTGCTGCACCACCCCCAACTAGACCTGAGGCAGAGGGCCTGACTGAACCACTCTATTTTCCTCACAGGCTTGTAGGCCATAGTTTTCCCACCCGGCCTCAAAAAATAAACTGAATTTGTTTGCTTATATTGTTAAAAAGGTAGTATGAACTTTATAGGGCAGTTAATCACAGTTCTGATTACATTTTTGTGGGACTTATTTAGATACTTTTTGTATTAGATTTGTACTGAGGCTTATTCCTTCATCATTACAAGATGGCTTCACAGAACAGCCAGAGTTTCATGCTTCCTTATTCACATTTGAGGGGTGGTATGATGGGGGAAGAGATGGCCTCTGCTGATAAACACAAAACCTAAGCATCACTGATTGTACAAGCTTTTGTTTTTCTACATTCTAAACTGATTTCTGATACTAGGAGTTTATGGGTCTGATTGGCATAGACTTGATTTGTGTGAACTCTTGAAGATTGTGTGGCAAGAGAGATGGAATTACCCATGGCTCCACCTCATTAGTCTAGAATGGGCCCTGAGATTTTGCTTTTCTAATGAATTCCCAGGTGCTGTCAACAGTTTCTGGCCCGTGCACCACACTTTGAGTAATAAGTTTATCTAAACCTAAACATAATGACTACTAAATAATGAGGAATTGATGGATTAAATGTTGTGGAGATAATCTCAATGCCTAGAATTTTTTAGAATTATGTTTTCTGTAGCTGTTGAAAATAATACACAAACAGTGTGTGGATTACGAGGCAAAGTCTCTACCATCAAGACAAGCTATTGCCAAGGTTTTACATTAGGGAAGTTGTTCTTCATAATAGAGGGAGAAAAATTTAGAGCTCCCAGGCCAATCCTGGAGGGGGCATGGAAAGGCAGAGATAGATGTGGAGAGGAAGTCAGAAAGGGAGAGAAATATTTAAACTGCATTATGTGGTCACATTTTTATTTAGGAATGCTTGTGAAATTGAAACAAAGGGACTGATTTTCCTGTGGAGTAAGGCAGGGGTAACATTTGAGGAAGACAGTGCCACAAAGGCAAAAGACACCAATATGTGTAATTACCTCAGGTATTATCTGAATTCTTGGAGGTGCCAGTCGAAGACTGGGGAATTCTCAGAAATCTCATGTCCCAGCAGCGGAAACCACCCAATTTTTACTGTCTGAGTTATATGTAATATATGCAGTATTTTATTTATCTCCCCAGAAACTTTGTGAGGTGGGTTTTATTATCCATTTTTAAATGAGGAAACCAAAGTTCTAAGTTATTAAAGAGCCTGCTCAGGATTTCATAGCATGTATATTGGGGATTTGAGCCTTAACTGATGTAATTATAAAACCAATGCTCATTTGATTACACTAGTCATTTTCAAAAAATATTTGAGCAAAAAACAGAAAAAAAAACCTTAAAAAAATGAAATAGTTGGTAGATCCAGTGGTGGCTTGAGAATTTCTACATTGAAGACGTTTTGGGGCACCAACTGTCTGGGGTTATGTTGTGGCTGAGGAACTTGTCTTGAGGCTGTGTTTACATAGCAGGCAAACTATTTCTACTTAGATTGTACATTTATTTGAGATGATTTTTTTTTTGGAGTTAGCTAAAGCCCCCCCAACCTACCTTTTTATGGTGTCCCTATGCGGGACCTCAATATGTCATGGAAATAAAATTGAACTTCTTTCTTGCTGTCTCTGAAGCATCTCTCAGGAACCTTAAAGTGAAAACCACTAAAGTGAATGCTTCTTGTAACTCCTAACTTTATAAATGAGGAAACTGAGACCATAGATTTAAAGTGAATTGTCCAGGTTAACGCAGCAAATCAGCAGCAGTTATTCCAAAGACTACTCAATGCAAATGCTTACAGAGAGATCTGTTTCTTCAGTTGGTGTTTAAAATACAAATAAAATTTAAAACAATTGCCTCAAGTGTTGAAGTATGTTGTGATTTATGAAAAGTAGAATACTTGAGAATAAGAATTTGCTTTCTCTATAGAAGCAGCATTGTATGAGGCACAATGAAATGTATTTTCAGAAATTCTATTAGTATAGTATATTTTTATTATTATTTTTTGCTTTAAAATGTTTTTGTTTGTTACATTATTATTATAATTTTGAAGCTTTGGTTAATGTTTCATCATAAAAATATTATTTTTCTTTTAAATATTTGACTTTATATGAGTAACCACATTCTTAGTTATAACCAGTACAACATATGGAGGCCAAATTTTTGCCACCAGAATATATATCTGAATTTATATTAAAATCAATGACAGTTTAAAGAATTTCATAACATTATTTTTTTCTTTTAACATATTACTTAAATCAAATGACACGTGTTATGTTATTTGGTACTATAACTATTAATTACACTGCTGTTAATTTTCAGTAAGTCCTTGTTATGAGTGTCTTTTAAAGAATATTGAAGAATAATTTTATCTGAATTGAGTATTGACTCTGCCTTCTATTAGGCTTTTAGCCAAAATATGACTCAATAGGGTGAGTAAAGTAGCTGGAGCAATATAATCACTTTACCCTTGGAAATCTTTTGGAGTAAAATGGTAACCACAAGGGCAAGGGGCATGTCTTGACAACAGTGCCTTTCACTGGTGCAGACGGTCAACTAAAGGACAACACACAGTGTTACAAGCTAGATCTATAATTCTAATGGCTCAAGTATTTGGCAGGAAGCATCATATACATAAAAAGTTGTGAGACTAAAATAAAAAAAAATTCTTGGTACCTCAAATCTTTGTTCTCTACATAGAAAAATAAAAGACTAAAGACTGATTGCAAGGAGAAAGAGAGACAGAGAAAGTGAGAGAGTGGTTGTAGCTAATTTGGACTTCTGTAAGGTTGTTCAAAATTACCTATCTTCCTGCATGAAGTGTGTTGCTCCTCACGTCTCTTCTCCCACACTCATCACCAGAATAAGCATGGTTCTACTGGCATGAAGTGAAAAATCTCCTTGAGTACTTCCTCTAGAAAACATCCTTTTTTGTCCCCTTGATTTAGGGACTTTTATCTTTCATAATTAGACAAAAGCTACTCATTCTTTTATTTTATTTTTTTCCTATGGGTATATTAGAAAATACAATAAATGAGGGGACCTCTTTGACAGTAACAAGGTATTTACTTACAGAGGATAAACACTTTTTATTTGAAAGCTGCAGGTCCCAATGTTCATCTACATAACTCTCTAGTGATATAGGAAGATAATATAATAAGTTGGCCAGATCTATATGCTATGGATAAACAATTTAGGGATTATTTGTGATTTTTTAATCACTTAATTTACAGTTTCAAGTCGTGTGATTTTCTGTAGAATCAAATATATCAGTTCACACAAAGTGAAATAACGAGCCATTACTTAAAAACGACCTTTCCCCAACATCCAAACCCAGATGTATTCATATCCCTAAAGTTTCTGATACACATGGCCTTTCTACTCATTCCATTTTAGGCTTATCTGGAAAACTATAATTTCTATCATACAGGAAAGTTTTTTGTTTCTTTGTTCTGGATAAATATGTGATCAGCTTGGTCAATATAAAAACTTGGGTTATGATAAATTGGTGACTAATTATATAGTTTTTAATTAAAAACTAAAATAAAAGCTTAGTACTGTATTAGGTTAATTAAAAGACCAAACATAGGGAAAGGTTTTTTTCCCAATGTTAAACTCCTCTTCCCCTGACCCCCATGGGAACCTGCCATCTTGATTATCCTTTTAAAGAAGATAAATAAAAACATTTACTAAAGAGACAGTGAGTCTGTGAATCTAATGTGAAGAGTGATGTGTAGATTAGTAGTTTGGAGATCGGGATTCTTTTAATGGATCAAAAGCACTGGGCAGAGTAGATCTGAATATCAGGGACAGGACGGGCATCCAAGAATAAGGTGAAGGGGGTGGCAGCTGAAGCTCAAGGGGATGAAGCAGCCCACAGCCAGGGCATCTGTCCAGGGAAGTGAGATCCAAGAAAAGGTGGTGAAAAGGGAGTTGATTGAGAAGCCCGGAGTTCTGAAAGTATAGAAGAGTGGAGCGGATGAATGCGGGCAGGCGTGGAGAATGACAGAGGTAAGAAGTGGGCCTCCGGCTTGGACTCGAGTGCTGGGTTACTATAACGGGTTGTAAGCACAAAGGACACACACTAGTCCTGGTCTTATCACGTCCTTTGTGATGTTGACCACATTCCCCTTTTCATGAATATTTATCATTTTAACTCAGTTTTCACTTCTGTCAAAACTAACCCCCTTTGTAATTCCATTCAGTAATTCCAGCTGATTTTTGATAGAAGAAGGGCTCTTTTTCTTTCTGTATTTAACTTGACTCACAAGATACAGTCGAAAGACAGAGGAAATCCTGAGTAGAGAGAAATCAAGCAGGTAAACATTAGGTCTAATCTTTCTTAAAGGAAGATTTGTATCATTTTTGATTACTTTGGGCAATATCTCCCAAAGTGTGTCCAGAGGAACTCTTGTACATAATAAAAAGTACTCACTGGGAATATGAAGGCTTTTTTTTCTCATTATTTTTTAAGTTTAGGATTAGAAACATTATTATGCTAAGATAACATTATCATATTCAATATTGAAATAAATTCTTTTTTGATGTCATTCCTGTCTTGAAGTGTAACAGAGGTATTAGAATCATGTTAACTCAATATAGGATCAAGGGAAGACAAGAAACTATTTTTCAGATAATTTTTGTCCCCCTTTTTTCCCAAATAATTATTTCTAGGAGGAAGAGTCAGAAGAATAACTCCAAGCGTTTAGTGGTGAAGTGCCTTGGCTTCTACTGAGGTGATAGTCATGTTAGATCAGTACGTGGAGGGGGATAATCCATTCTGATTGGACATCTGTAGAGCTTCAAAGGCTGTTGCAGCCAGAAAGTTCTTGAGAATTCTGACTCTGAGGGTTGTCAAGGTTCCATCTCTTTGGGCCAACTTGTTTCTTTCATTTTAGTGCAGTTGCCAAAGACATTAGAAATTAGCACCTTACCTTGGTGGCATTACCTCCTTTTCCATTCTGCTTCAGTAAGGATCTTTGGATTTTCGTCTGGATGGGTTAAATGGTTTTCTATCACAGTAAGAGACCAACTCTAAAGCAGGAATGAAAAAGGAATTACTTTCTCTCCAAATTCACACTGCTAGTCGGCTGACAAATAGTCCTCTGCTGAACATTTCCTGCAGAAGGGCTATCCCACTGTGGACTCCAAATAAATTTTGCTCTGTGAACTGTTAACAAGAAGCTCTTGAAAGGTTTGTTTCTTCTTCTTTGCCCCTGAGAACAACATAGTAACACCTACTGAATGCACACAATTGGACACTTCTGTGTTTAAAATATGATAAAATAAAATAAATTCTATTTTATATCTAATTTGGTGGAGGTCTAAATATTGTTTATTAGTAAAATTGAATCTGCAAATTATAAATGTGTGTTTATTGACATGTCCAAAAAACATAATTACATGCTACTTTAAAAAAATCTCACTTATTAGTGGGGAAGAAAGGAAAACCTCTACTTTTCCTTATTCCTTTAAAAGTAAAGAATACTGTTAAAACCCTCCAACAGCTTTTCTTTTATTGTAGCTGAAAGAAATCTCAAGGAGAGGTGGATACTTTAAAAATAAAAGGAGCAACATGAAGGGGTGCTTGTCTTTGTGAAACCTCTATTGTTCAGTAATGCCTAATGTTAGACATTAAAGGTTTATGTGTTCATCATCATATTTTATTGAAGTTGGTAATAATTTACTTATTATCTACAATGGGTTTCTGAAAAATATTTCTCTTTCCATTAAGGATTTCATTTTCAGCATTTGCTTGTCAGTTAAATCCTCACATCATTAATGTAACTTCTCATCATAGGCAGAATTGAATATTCATGCCTAGCTCAAATCACTGTTATTTTGGCCTCTTACTTTTTTTCCCCTCTGAAAGTGTAGATTGTTAACCCATCACTTTACAGCTAAGATTGTTACATTTTCTGAGAATACCTTGGTTTGAAAATGTAACTTGAAGTTTACATGTGGTCATTTTTGTATCATGGGTAGAAATTTCTGCTTTTAAACTTGACCAGGTCCAGGCTGGTCATTTAGCTGCTTGCTCCCTGTTAGCTGCTTTAATAACTATTTGGTAGTGTTCCAGATTCCAGAGCCATACTGTTGCAGCCCTTCAAACGGCACCTGCCTGCTTCTGTGCATGGTGAATAGAACTCTTTAACGACAATCACCCTCTCAAGTGTCTGACCTAAACCGAAGGAATTAATGTTCTTGTCTGCAAGAAACTTGGAGAGTATTTTTAGATGGCCAGCCATAGACTAGATGATCTCTCAAGCCCTCTTCAGCCATTAGGTTCTAGGATTCTCTTTGTTGTTTGATCTCTCTTTAGGTGGATCAATATTAATAAGGCTAGCCTTTGAATATATATTTTTGAGGTCAGGGACTATATTTTCCTTAATATGTATTATGGCAGAACAGAATCCCTCCTGGGCCCTGCCCCATTTCTGGGTCCTTGAACATACCCATCTGCCTTCTGAGGCCAATTTCAATCTGAACTAGAACAACAGTAGAGGCCTTTGATAATGCCCCAGAAGGGGAAAAAGAGATGGAGACTCTTTTTGCGTAATAACTCACAGGAGAACTAATGACCTTTGGCATTTTAATAGTCTGATTGTCTTGTTGCTGCTTGATTCTAAACATGGTCATTGAAAGCAGTTTTCCTTCATCTCTTTCAAAAGGAAAACAAAACAAAACAAAACAAACAAACAAAAAAACAACCCTAAGGGACGAATTAACAAAACTTTCTAAAACTCAGTGAAATATGGGCAACTAGACTAAAGCTGAGTAGTGGGAGGTAAAGGTAGAATGAGGGGTAGGCTGTTGGTGGAAAGCAAATGGGATTCAGAGAAGAGACTATAGGACTTGTCAAAGAGGTGGGTAGAAAGAGTGTCTAGGGAAATAAGATACAGAATAAGATAGGGAATAAGAGAGAGAGAGAGAGATAGAGAGGCGCAAGCCTGCTGTACCTGTTTAGGAGGGAGTGTGGCTGGACAGAACTGAATATGGAATAGAAGTATCTAAAGTGTATGCTGTGTGTATTACAGTATATGACTTGAGCCTAAATGCACTAAGGGATTTTATGAAGGTTAGCTTGGTTAACAGTAAGATACTATTTTGGCAATGGATTGCACAGTTTTGCTTTTCTATGAAGGTATAAGGCAATTGCATTGTTTTAATATGCAATTAATATTCATCTGAGAGGTGTTTATGCTAAAACTCCTGGTATCAGTGATGAACATCAGGCTTCAGAATGTAAGCTCCTGTAAGGTAAGCAGAGAGCACATTCTGCAGGAAGCTTATGAAACTCAGTTAATCCAATTCTCCCTTTGCATTACTCCCCTGATGCCACACATATTGTTTCAGGCCCTACTTAGTCATTTAATGGTTGATTCACTATCAGAGGGTTACTTGGGGAAGCCACAGGGTAAGATAGAACCTGATTAATATTAATCATCAACAATAATTTGGGCTTGTTTTCATAAATTGTTTGGTAAAGAAATGTGCCAACTTTGGGATATCAGTATGAATTAATGGTGGCTTCTTGTGCTCCTGGCCAGAATCATTATAAATTGTTTAGCATACAAATTATTAGGGAAAATATTTTTCATATAGTAGAACTCGACTCATTCATTTCACTTATCTGAAGATCCAATAATTTCCAAACCAACCTCAGCAGTCTCTCCCTACTCTCAGTAAAATTTATTAATAGCAGAGAGCTGTCATGAAATTTCATGTTGCAAAGATTTCATTACTTCTTCAAAAGATGCTACAGTATAATACAGTTTATGTATTTATTAAAATACATCCTGTCCATATGCATAGAGAGTACTTATACTGGCTAATTTGCTTTGGTCTTTATTAAGGTTCTTCATTAGTACAATAGTAAAACTTCAGAAGAATACTTAAGTACAAGAATTCTGTACATTACTAGGGATGTATAGCAAAAGTAGAAAGAATAGCAAGTATCTCAATAGATGGAACAAGTATAAGATTTTTACTTATGTGTTTAATTTTTGTGTCCCCACCCTCCATAACAATCCAATACAATTTCCTATCAAATTTACAGTTCACACAACAGACTGAGAGTCTATAAATGGAAAATTGTAATAAAATTTTCGTACAAATGATGGGTTAACTATGGGGGGGGGGGGCGGGGAGCAACAGGCCAGAATAACAGTGATGTGAACTAAGCATGAATATTCAATTCTGCCTATGATAAGTTACATTAGTGGTGTGAGGATTTTACTGACAAGCAAATGCTGAAAATGAAATCCTTAATGGAAAGAGAAATATTTTTCTGAAAACCCATTGTAGATAATAAGTAAATTATCACCGATTTCAATAACACATGATTGCTGCATGCCAGCTAATTCATTATAAAAGCTACTTGAGCTTTGGTTGAACAATAGTATTTCTGTGTAATTCAATTCAACAGTTCACAATTTGAATGCCTACTATGTGTATGCTATGTATGGGTATCTTAGTTGGGATTGAAAAGGAATTCCATTCCTTTCTAAGAGCCCTCCATTTTGTTTTAATCTATTGAGAGGAGTGCTAAATAAATGCAATAATAATATCACGTTCATTCAGGAAACATTTGAGGAGCACCCACTAAATTTGCCCTCACTGTAACTGTGCAACGCACCATTAAATTGGAAAATTTGATTCAGGTACAAAGACATGACTGTATCATATTACAGGAACAGGTACCATATAATTGCGCATATTTTCAATGGAAATGATAGAGAACTGGCTTTATGATTCATGTGAGCCCTTTGCTTGTTTTGAACATATAAAAAGATGGAGAGTTGGAAATTGGAGAGGATATCTTTGGAAAAAGCTGAGCTATCATTCCTTCCTTCCCTTTTTACCCCCGCAAGAGGGGTAGGAAAGTGTTTTATAATTTTTCCTTGAAGTTGAGGGAACACAGTAGACTAGGCCTTATGTGCATCAGAAAAAATTAAAAGGAGCCTTTGGAAGCTAAATAAGACCATGTCTAGGGATCTTGACATAGTACTGGTTTCCCCTCCATCATGACCAAAAGAACTTAAATCCTGTGGAACAGATGTGGAACTCAGTAGGAATGTTGGCCAGGGGCATCTAAATAAGGATCTTGTGAAAGGGAAGCTCTTGCAGTAAAAGGCTGTGGAGGGTGCCACTTGTGTCAAGGGAGTGACACTCAGAGGGGCTTAGGTGGAGAGATTCCGGAGAATTTGTGAATACCTATAAGAGAAAGGGCCAGCTTTAAATACACACCAGCAGTTCTAGAGAGTATGATGGATTTTTTATCTTTCTTTCCTCCCATCCCTTCAATCACAGAGGGGCTAGGAACTGTGGTTATCCACCTGGGGGAACTGTAGAAAGTAGAGAGAGAGAGAGAGAGGGAGAGAGGGAGGGAAGGAGCGAGGGGGGGGAGAGAGAGAGAGAGAGAGAGAGAGAAATTAAATACTGTAATTTAATTGAGACATAAAAGTGTTTGTGACTTGAAGGGTTTCTGCTTCCAGAAGGATGGAGTAGACATACTTTCCCCTTGTCCTCTCGCTAAGTAGAGCTAAACCTCTGGACATTACATATAAAACAAACATAAGAAGACTCTTAATGTTTGAGAGAAGGCAGACCAGTCAAGGAACTTGGACCTGAGAAACAACACGATGATGAGTTTCCTGGGATTTGTCTTTGCCTCATATACCCAAGACTAGATACTGCAGAAACCAATAACCCAGAAATGCCAATGGGTGCAGACAAAGAAAGCTGTACATGCCACAAATTCCTCTCTTTTTCACCAAGGTACCAGGAAAGGGTCAGTCTAATGAGGCAGAAGACTTTAAGACAATAACTATTCTGCCCAGCCAAGCACCACAGCAGAAACTGTTGCCCCACCACCACTGGCAAAAGTTGCATAGAAAATCTCAAGGAATCTACAAAAAACTACAAGAACTAAAATGTGTTCAGTAAGGTTGCAGTATACAAAATCACATATAAAAATCAATCATATTTCCCTGTGCCACAAATTAACATGTGACAACTGAAATTAAAAAATACAATGCCATTTGCAATCATTAAAAAAAGAGAAGTACTTTGTAAATCTAACAAAACACATTCAGGACTTTTGTGCTGTAAGCCGCAAAACATTGATGAAAGTAATAAAAGAAAATCTAAATAACTAGATTGATATTGTGTTCATGGCTGGAATATTCAACACAGTAAAAATATCAATTCTCCCCAAATTGGTAAACAAGTTTAATACAATTCCTGTCAAAACCCCAGCAAGATTTTTTCTGCCTATATAGGCAAGTTTCTTCTAAAATTTATACGGAAAGGCGAAGGTACTATTATAGCTTAAACAGTTTTGAAAAAGAAGAATAAAGTGGAAAAAATCATTTTACCCAATATCAAGAATTATTATATAGCTACAGTATTCAAGACTATATAGTATAGGAGGAGGGATGGACTTCTAGATGAATAGAACAGAACAGCTAGGTCAGAAATAGCCCCACAAGAATCGTAAGGCCAAGTGATATTTGACAAAGATGCAACAGAAATTAATTCAATGCAGGAAGAATAGCCTTTTCTACAAATGATGTTGGACCAATTGGCATCCAAAGGGAAAAAAAATAAACCTTGACATAAACTTCATACTCTATACAAAAATTAAGTAAAAATGGATCATAGATTTAAACATAAAATGTGAAACTCCAATACTTTTAAATAATGAAATAGAAGAAAATGTTTGGGACCTTAGGCATGGTGAAGAGTTCCTGGACATGACACCACAAACATGTTCCATAAAAAAATAATAAACTGAATTCATCAAAACTAAATACTTTTATTCTGTGAAAAACTTTGTTAAGGAGATGAGAAGACAAGGTACAGACCAAGAGACAATATCTGTAAACCGTAGAGCTAATAAAGGGTTCATATCTGGAATATGTGAAGAACTCCCAAAACTCAACAGTAAAAAATGAAAAAACAAACAAACAAAATACACTTAGAAAATGGGCAAAAGACATGAACAGATATTTCACTAAAGAGGATAAATAGGTTACAAATAAGTACGTGAAAAGATAATCAACTAGCCATTAGAGAAGTGCAAAATAAGACCGTGATGAGATATCATCACACACCAATCAGAACAGCGACAAGAAAACATCTGGTGGTGTCAACACCTTATGCTGCCTAGGATAAAGAGAAACTGGATCTCTCATGCATTGCCTGTGGAAATGTAGAATGGGTAAGCCATTCTGAAAGACAGTTCTATAGTTTATTAAAAAAACTGAACATACATTTACAATATGACCTAGCAATCCCAGAAAGATGAAAACCTATGTCCGCACAAAAACCTGCACATGACTGTTCATAGCAGCTTTATGTGTCATAGTCTAAAATTGGAAACAACCAAAAATGGCCCTCAATAGATGAATGATTAAACAAACTGTGGTGCATCCATATTGTGGAGTATTGCTCAGCAGTAAAAAAGGATAAACCATTGATACATGCAATTACTTCAATGGATCTCAAGGACATACATTGAGTGAAAAAAGACAATCTCAAAAGTCACACTGAAAACATTCTTGACATTACAAAATTATGGAGATGGAAAGTAGGTTAGTCATTGCCAGGGGTCAGAGATGGTGGCTGGAGGTTTGAGTGTGTTAATTAAAGGGTCGTTAAAGTGAGCCTTTGTGGTGATGGAAGTGTTTGATATCTTGAATCTACACATGTGATAAAATGATGCAGGACTATATATACACATTGTACCAATGTCAATTTCCTGGTTTTGATATTGCACTATAGCTATGTAAGATGTAACCACTGGGGGAAACTAGGTGAAGGGTACATGGGACCTCTCTGCAACGTCCTGTGAATATATGGTTATTTCAAAATAGGAACTGAAAAAATGTGTTTATGATCGAAGTGTTTGTGACTTCAAGTGATTGCTATGCTTTCTATTACCTGAAAATAAGTAGGAATTATTAGGACTCCTGAGTTTTTACCCAGAAGGGTAGAATTGCTGTGCCCACTGACTGAACTTAAAGGGACATTCAGAGACAAAATCATGTTGCTTGTATGATTGCGTTCCATGATGACTGCTTGCTTAATGAACCCATTACATATAATACTTTCTTTTCTTAAAATGCTCCATTCCCTTGGTTTTGGTGACACGACACTCTTCTTTTACCGATATTTCTTCTCACGGAATCTGTTCTCTTTTTAGTAGTCTCTCTCATTTTGTGGGATCACTAGCCAGCTAGTCATCCAAGTCATAAACCTTTGACTCATAAATATTTATTTTTTTCCTGTCTTCACCATACCCTCCCCCATATAATCAGACAGTCAATCACCAAGTCCTGTTGATTTCTCTTTCTAATATTTTTTCTACTAACACTTCCCTTGTTTTTGCCTTTATTTTCTCTTACCTTAATTAATGTAATATCCCCAACACCCACTTACATACCTGCAGGCTTGTTCCTTAACTCCATCATCCAACAACCAGCCAGAGTGATTTATCTAAAATGCATTTGATTCTGCCATTTCCAGCCTAAAGTTCTTCAATGGTCATCCATTGCTTACAGGGAAGCTTGAAGCTTCTTAATATGCCAACCAAGTTTCTTGATAGTCTGGTCTCTGCCAGCCTCTCCAGTCTAACCCTTTTCACAGCCTGACTCACGTATGTTGCACAGATTCCTGTCTCCATGCCACTATTCATGCTCTGTCGTCTAGCCTGAATGTTGTCTTTGCTTGGAGTACTTATACATACATATACACACCCTTCTACAATTTTTAAGATTCAATTCAACACTCTAGGCTTCCAGGAAACCTTCTCTGACTCTCGTAGTCTAGATCAGGTTTGTATTTCTGTGTTTTCCAGATTGCATTATCATTTTGTGCCTACTCTATAAGTGTGGTCTTACTTTATAAGTAGAGAACTAGACTGATGCTCAAAGTTGTTCAAGATTTGTTTTTCATGAGCCTATAAGGCACACCTTGTGTCATCTGACATCTCTCATTCCTCATTCATTCTAATTAAGTAAACATTAGTCAATTGCTTTTGTGTAGGAAGGTTAGGCACAGGAGACATAAAAATAAGTGAAGTATGGGTCTTGCAGTTCCTTATCTCAAAATATCGCATTTTAATTTGTTGTCAGTTGGGGAAAAATGGGGCATGACGCTTCTGAGTAAATTAACCTGCTTGAGCTGTGTGTGTGTGGGATGAGCCTGTAGAGCCCTCGGTTGCTGAGTCATGCTGTGGGAGGACTCAAGTGCTGACGTGGAGGTTTCGTGTGGTCAATACATCCGTACCAGGTGCATCTTTCAGACCATACGGAATCACAGACTCTTAGAGTGAGTTTGTGAGAATTAATTCGCCCCAAGTATTTCAGCGGTAACATCAGCTACATGGTGAGGCCTTTGGAAATCTGATCTTTCTCAACGGCACTATCCACAATATAATAAAATAGTGCTCTGAAGCCTGAGAAGGATTTACAGCACTAGTAACTTGGTGAGGTCGGAACTTAGGATCGTTCCTGTCATCAGAGAGTCATGCTGCTGGCTTTCTAGCACTGTTTGCCCTTTCCCCCTGTGTTGATTCTAAACATTACTCTCTTCTGATTCTTATTTTGGTTGTAAAGGATTGGAAAGTGTTATATTGAAATGTTGTAGAAACTATAGAAGACTGAAAACTCTTGGTATGGTACCTGGTCATTTGTGATATTAAACAATCAGTGTACAAAAACAAAAAAAGGGTGTCTATGCAATTTTTGTTAGATATCAAAAGACCCCTTAGAAGACAAATTGGAGGCGCAATGCTGCCTCTCATTTTATATGACAAAGGGCTAATTCAGCTTCTTTAACAGAAACTCACATAAGCACAACCCTCTCAAAAAGCCTTTATATTCGATGTAAAGGAAAAATGTGTCTTCAAATCCTAAGAGTTCAGCTTCCACTGGTTTCAATGGGAGCTGAACATTCAGAGCCAAGGGCTAATTTTGGTCTATGTATTTCCCGAATAAGTTCTCTTGGGTGATCATTTTAGCTTCAGCAAAGTGTTTCCTCTAGCTATTAGAGCCAGTGTTTAAAAGTTTAAAGCAATGTGAATAGGCCAAAATCTAAATCAATATTCTGTAGAACAAATAAAGAGTAAAGAGATTTAGGCGTGGTATGTGCTCCAATTCCCTGGTGGTCAGGTCAAGGCGATTTCAACAAGAACTTAAAAATAAAAAAGCCTTAAAAACCCCCAAACCCCCTCAGTGAGAAATGACTGGTCAGGTTTCCAGATGAAGACATTGGGGTCATGAAGAAAAATGGCATTGTGTAGTGTCAAGTGAGAACTGAAGGGCATACAAGATTCAGATCAATAGGAAGGAGCTTATTTATCTTCCTCAATGCCAATTATCTTAACAGACTTTTTACTGACTTTGTTTAGCTTTTAGATGTGTTGCTTCTGTTCATGTAGTAGTTTATGTGGAAACTGCATGCTATGAATGCCATGTTTTCTCCTCTTCTCCACCTCCCCTACCTCCTTTCAACCTCCCCTCAGAAGTCCTCTTACAAATAACATTTGTAGGGAGGACAGCCTGGTTGCCCATCCCCAGGACTCTGAAGATTACTCATTATCTTTTGCCCTTTGAGAACCCCGAGTGATTCTAGCTTCAGACTGATGACTGGAAGGAAATACTACATTGAAAGAACATCCAAGAGCAAGCTCATCACAGGCCCAGTCTATGGTAAACTTTGCTTCGCTGTAACAGCACTTTGAGATGTCATAGTAGAAAAAACAAACCATAGGAAAGCAAAGGACCTTCAATATTTTTAAAAAGAGGGTTTAGTATAAGATGGTTTAATTGCTGAAATGCCAAATGCATTTTGTTATGGGGAAAATTTACCTTTTAAGAATATCCCATAAAGGCAGCAATAATAAAAATAAGTGAAATTTATAGAGTGATTTGTGTCCCAAGGCATATTTTTACATGTATTATCTCATGAACCTCTAGAGCAGTTTATGAAAGGATTCCCCAGTTGTTTCCCCAAGATATGTTTCTAATAGGTAAGTCCAAAAGTCCAAAGAAATATTTTTTTTTTAAAAAAACACAAAAGGAGTATCTAGTGTGGAAAAACCAGGGAGGTCTGAATTACAAAGCAATTCCTCAAAATAGGCAGTAATTTTTATTTATGTATATTTACCTACAATAAAAAAAAAGTAGCAATTTGACCTTAAGTAGCAGAAAACATACATGGAAATATCTCAGGAGATGGATCCTCTCTGAATAAGTAAGAGTCACTGAGTAATGACAAAGGTGTTACAAGTATCCCACATTCCAATTCCACTGCCTTTTCCATTTTCTTCTCCTGTGGAAACTGTTAGTTTCCTGAGTTTCCTGACTCTATTTCAAGATAACTAATACTTTGCTGGAAGAGAAAATGCATGTGAAAATGCTTAACATGTGAGTTATTTTTTATTCTAGATGATATCTCCCACTATTCTTACCGTGCAAGTCCAGTAATTTTTGAAGCTTTTTACTTTCTTCCCTTTTTCACCTCTCAGATTTGTGTATTGTGTTTGGAGTTATGGTGGCTATATATAAAAGTATGAAATGCCTTCTCTGTGCTAGAGACTTTATTGCTACATTAGGGAGAAGGGACACATATACATGAAAAGTTGACTTACAGGGTAGTACATGTCTGTAATAACTTTAAACAAAAAACAACCTAGTAAGAAAATCAGAGGAATTCTTCATGTGGGGCTGGAATAACTACGGAGGCCTATAGAGGATGCTGGAAGATTTTGATAGGACAGGAGAAAGCACTGATGCAGGGGTGAGATGAGGGGGTTGGAGTGAAACGGGGGAAGGAGGAGGTAGACAGCACCACGTAAGACACGCAGGCAGCATGAATGAGCGTGCTCATGACAGGCAGAGGTTGATTAACCCCACTGATTTGCTTGACAGGACAGGAAGATGTGTGCTTAGGGTTGAAAAGAAGGTTGGGGCCTCTCTCTGGAAAATGGAACATCTAGCTAAGGAGTTTGAAAATTCTTCAGTAACGTTTCTGAGAAGGAGCATGACTCCAAAAGATACATTTTAGACAAATAAATCTTGCAGGAGTGTCCAGAAATGGGGGGAAGACTAGCATCAGAGAGAACAATTACGAGGGTAGCTTCAGGAATCCAGGCAGCAGATGATAAAGGTCTAGATTTATTCCAGTTCTGCACGAAACCCACATATTTCTGTGTCTTATGAACAAAAAATCCCCTAATGTTCCCTAAGAGTCCTTCAATCTCAGTAGCTTTAAACCAAATGGGACACTTTAAAATTTGTTGTAGGGATTGTGGATGTATCTACATCGTTAACTAAAAAAGTAAAACTGTTATGGAGCCCAATTTAACTGAAATATAGAACTGCACAGACTCAGAATAGCAGATGCTCAATTTATATAATCCTTTTAGACTATAAGTAAAAATTACTACCTCATCTAGGAGGGAAGAGATTTTTATTTCAGGGTTCTGGAGACTGGCCAGGCTTGCCTTGGTTGGATCCTCTTTCCTTTCCCTCAGGCCTCGGCTTTCCATGGACTAGCTCTGAGTTCATATCACTCACCTCCTAAATTCCTCCAGGGGACTGCCTGTGCATGAAAGAAGAATTCCCTGGGAAAGCAGAGGGGCAGCCAATCAATGTCCAGGCTTACAACTTGGTTAACTGGTAGCACATTGTTTCTTGCTTACTTTCATGGGGCTGTTTTTTTTTTTTTTTTCTTCTTCAAGGAATTGTTACAGAGCGGAAGAGTTTAACTACACAGGAGCTATGGCTTTTCTGAACACTGGTGAGGTCAAATTCTACTGAATTTCAGGATTTGTAGTGATCTGGATGTATTTTCTTTTGGGTGTGTATTATACTCTCTGAGGCTCTATTTTTTGTGGTACTTACTGTTCCTGCATGTCTCTTTCAGTTAAGATGTTGTTTAGGAGCTGGTAGAGCTAGCAGACTATGACATTACATGCTGTATTATTCATTGTTTGGTGACTAGACTTCATATCTGTGGTAAAAAATAAACATGATGCCTCTCAGTTTATTTCAATCCACTCAGTACTTTTGTGAATGGCTTACTGTAATGGTGTAACTCCCTTAAAGAATGTATAAAGAAGAAGAAAAAAAGTCAACTATGAACTGTATGACATAATTCTTAGGAGCAGGCTGAATGACAACTTCAGTTTACAGAGAAGTGTAACAATTGCCTAAGTGGCACTGTAAACATACAGAGTTATTTTTCTTCCACAACTACAGTTTTTCTTCCCATGCTTTCATTTGGAAGCAGTCATATTTATGTGTAGACATCATAGGTAAAAACAGATAATTTTTCTCATTAAGATGGAGGAACTGAATTCTGCCCATGTTGGTCTCAACTTTACTTCATAAATGTACCAGTAGGTGTTGCTATGCTAGCACTTATGTTGATTTCACAAAAATTAGCTGGTCAGTTTGTGGTGAGTGGGTCCCCAAACAATTCTAATTTGTGTATGTCTTTTCAAAGATCAAAACACTGCCACCAAATACGGAAGGCCTGGTGGGATTATTCTGACTGCAAAATAAGTGTTTGAATAAAGAGGACCTTCCATTCTGCTGTGTCAAGTCACAAGACTGGAAAATAATGTCAGTGACTTCCCAGTAGTTAAGATATTTTGGCCTTTGGAGAAGGAAGCAATGGCCAATTTGTACAACTACAAAAAGAACATTTTTCTCTCCCTCACTCTTCTTTTCCTAATGTCTGCATTTCATTCATAATACATATTATTATTGCCCCAGTGTCCCAAACCCACATAAAAAAAAAAAAAAGTGAAGGTTTCTGTGCCTGGTATAAGCTTCCAGGCATAGATAACCTTTGAAATGCTTTCTTGTTTGTCAGACAAACAAGTGAATTCACACAGGACCCACAGTTTCACTCTCTACAACATACCTCAGTCTCTCAAGTGTGTTTACATTGAAAAGTGTTTTCATAATCCTATGTGTAGGCAGAAACAAACGATTTCCTTGTGTTAACCTCCATAACCCTGCCGCCTGTACTAATTATTAGGCAGAAATAACAGACGTTACTACTTCTGTTTTTGACTAAACTTTGCTAAGCAAAACACAAAATCTTAGAAGAGTAAAATATTTGTGATTTCTATGTTCAAAGACAAGGTTCTTAACATTAAAAAAAAATTCTGATAATTGATTCTTAGGCAATAAGCCAACCACTTCAATGTGTGCTTTGATGAAAAAAATAAATGCAGTTTGTGTACATCATACTGCTTTTATATCTCAAGTTTCCTCAGTTGTACCAAGCATGTGAGACTGAACAGTGAAAAATTTGAAACTGTCAGAGTGGCTTTTTTTCTTTTTTAACTGCTAAACACAGCAGAAACCTATACACTTCAGGATGAAAACTTGTGCTTTGATCTAAAAACACTGTTTCGAGAACGTGAACATATATTTTTGTACACAGTGAAAGGAAAGGCATTGGGTGAAGGAAAGAAGAAAAGATAAAGCTCTAGAAGGAGATGAGAGAGAAGGCTAGGAGAAGCAGGAAAAATAAGTGGGAATGTGAAGCCGTTATATTTTTGTTTTCATAGTTGCAACTATTCAATAATATGAAGCAGTAACAGTTTATTGAGCCTTTAACAGGTAGGACTAAATCAATGAGCCAAGGAGAACATGGATTTTTCTGTAAATTGCTCCGTGCACATTTAAAAATAATCTTTAATAAAACAGAGAAGTATTTCTGTTGTAGAAATCTCTTAGCACTTTCTAAATAGCAAAACAACAATAAAGCATCTTACAGAGTAGGTTCAGAGCAAAGTAAAGAAATCTAAACATTTTCCTGTGTTATTTTATAATGAATTTTCATTGATTTTTATAGTCATATGATTTGCAATCTGTGATCTTTTCCCCTCCCTTCTTCCCTTCCTCCCTTTTCTCTATATTTCTCAGTGGTGTCATTTGGGGGCAACTTCAGTATATGTTAGACAGCTGAGTGAGATTACATAAGGTGAAGAAAAAACACCCAAACAGTTTTTCTCCCTGTAGAGTCTCATTATTGAAATGTTCTGAAGTCATGGGTGGTGAGTGTGGAAATGTAGAGATGTAGATTGGTTAGTAATGAACTCAATGTTTGTAGCAACCGGAGATGTAGCATTCTAATCATTCCCTGTCCCATACTATGGAAGCTGGGTTTAATTCCGCTAAATGGCCCATGATACGGACTTCACTCCCCTTCAATTCAGTTTCTTCCCTCTGGTGAATTCTTAATCAGAATTTCCTACTATTTGGTAACTAAATTAAAATCTGTAAATTGTCAGCAACTGCATATAATTCAATAATATGTACATAAGCATTGAAGTTACTTGGAACATTCTGTGTAATGAATATTCTAACATAATAGTAACACAGTTAAGCTTTGGTATGGTGAAATAATATTGTTAGATACAGCAATAAAGCATAAAGTTCGTTTATCTTTATTTCTGAAGAAAAGATTTAAAAGGTAGATGCTTTTTCTCAAGTAAGTGTTGATTTAAAGAAGTTAGGCGTGACATTCCCACTCAAATGATAAATAATTTTATTTATGAATTGATTGCTGAATATGTTTTGCTAAGCCTTTTACATGCCTTACTTCATTTAATCTTCACAACAATTTAACGAGGTAGTTATTGCTACCTTATTACTTACTTTTTATGTATCAGAAATCTGAGACTCAAAAAAGTTAACTAACTTGCCCAAGGTCACAAAACTAGCTAGTGCTGGAGCTGGGATTCAAAATGCCTGACTCCAGGATTTGGGTTCTTTACACTATTATGAAAATATAATCAGCATATCATATGCATTTAGTTTTTCTTATTTTTATTTTGTATGTAGTGTTTATCTTAAAATGTGATAAAATCAAAGAGATTATTGAAAGTGTGGCATATTTATTAATTTTAAGTCAGACTTCCTGCCCTGCAAGCATTTGTAATGGAAAGTCAAGAATTGATATGTGAAATTGTGAAATAAGAAGTTCATAAAATATAAGACTAGAGAAGATTAGAGTAGATAGAGACAGTGAGGGAAGACTTCCTGAAAGAGGTGAGACTGAACTGAATCCTGTACAGATAGAGAGCTATGCAAACATTACTAAATTAACTAGTGTGAGGAAAATGCAGTCAGAATAGTCAGCCCCCTCGTCTCATATCCAGCTGGGTATGATTTAGCACATCTGTTGTAAACAAGTTATACGAGAGTGGTGTAACTGCCTGTGTGCCCATGTAGTCCTTGGCTCGTTGACATTATGGTGTACTTTTAGTACATAAGACAACAGCTTTGAACCTCTGTGGCAGAGCTCATGTCTGAAATAAAGCATGTCAACTTTGCCAGTGGCTACCCGATTTTTCTTTCAATTACCTGACTCATGACCTGCACAGGACAGGGTAGAGGAATCTGTGATCCAACCCGGCAGCTAGGTAAAAGAGCATGAAAATATTATTAAAGTCGAATAAATTACTATCAGGAAAAAGTGAGGCAAATACACTAGTTTCACATTTCACAACCATGGTTGCACATTAGAATCATCTAAAATGCTTTTAAAAATTACAGATGTGTAGGCCTTACCCTTGACCAATTATATAAAACTCTTTGGTGGACAAACTTGGGTAATAGTATGTCTTAAACACTCTCCAGGATAATTCTAACGTGCAGCTGGTGCAGAGAATCACTGATAAAGCTGTATTTGTGCATTTGGGTTGGGGTCAAGTAGGAAGTGAAATTGAACGGGCACTATGCAGCCACAAAAGACAGTGAGATTCTGATGTTAGACTTGATGGTACAGGCATGTGAGTTTAAGTAGAGATTTCTGAGTCAATTCAAATCAATTCAGCTAATAAGAACTGAACATTCATGTGCAAAGTACAGTAGAGGGACAAGGGAAGATGAACAAAATCTGGTGTCTTGCCATTTCAAGTTTCATAAATATAGTAGGAGGTATACTGATGGCTGTATCAAAGCGCACCTATGTTAGAGACTAGAAAAGAACATCAGAAATGCTCCGAGATTACTTAGAGATGCTCTATTTCTGGTTGGGGATAGCTGATAATTTCAAAATGGAGATAGCTGTAATTTGAATTTTGACCCAGAGTAAAATGGGATTTTTGAGAAAGACATGAGAAGGGCATTCTTGGTATAGAAAGCAATGGCGTTCAGAGGCTCTGAGCTTGTGTGGGTGAGGGCAGGATGGTGGATGGTGGAAAGGAGAGAGGGGGAAGCAGAGAGAACACAAGGGGAAAGAAAGGCTTGGGGCCAGACTGCTGAAATGTCACCTGAGGCCAAGGTGTGACCCTCAACACCCCATGTCATGAACTCCATGCTCATCCTCAAAGAGACTGCACATGCTGCTCACGAAAGAGGCTGAGTGTGGCTTGAGACCAGATGGTGGGCTAAAGAGTAAGAGAAGGCAGTGCCTGCCATTGCAGGGTGTTAAAAGCGCTGACTAAATGGATGAGAAACACGTAGCTATTGCTTCTGAAAGGGGTTCTGGGAACTTGCCGGGCGTTCTCATGACAGTGCAACCTCTCCTCTTTCTAGCTGCTGGTATCCTACCACGCTTTCAATTCCTCTTCTGTTAAGCTCTTCTCTGATCCTTTTAGAAAGACAGCATTTAAATTTTTCTTTTCACTCTAATAGCATTTTATTTAAAATATGAGTTTCAGCATTTATTAAGTTTTATTTGTGTGTCAATATGTGTGGTTCTCCACTAGTTTTATGAGGTTTTACTGACATTTTACTGACAGCTGATACAATGCAGACACAGGTGTATGAAATGGAAGTAGTTTGGCTTGTCCGGACCAGAAAGTATAAACTATTTTTTAAAAACAAACTATAAGATTTTAAAACAATTTATGGAGCTTGTATGTACCAAATTCATTATTCAGTTTTTTTCCATAAACCCGTGAGGTAGACATTATTATTTTTAGATGAGAAATCCAAGGCTTAGAGTGGCTGAGTAACTTGCTCAAGGTCCTGTAATTAGTCGCCTGGCTCCGAAGCCTAAGTTGTAACTGGTGTTCTGTAAGGTGGTGGTTCTCAGTCTTTAGCAAGTGTCAGAATCACCTGGAAGGCCCAGCCTGCTTCAGTGTTATGGGATGGGGCAAGAATTTACTAATAGGTGGCCCACCCAGGTGGCACAGATGCTGCTAGTCTGAGGACCACATTTTGAGAACTATTGCCCAGAGAGTCTGTCTGGTTTGAGATGTTGCCCAGAAATCGTATGTTTTTAAAAAGTATCCCCAGGTGATGTTAATAAGGAGCTAATTTGACTGTTAATCTCGATCCTGGAGAGCCCTGAATACTAATTTGACTTTATTATGGAATCAAATCAGAAGTGAGGAATACAGTGATGGTTATGCTTTACGGTTCTGAGAGAAAAATGAATTTGGTGGACACACTAGAGCAGATGTATTAGAGTAGGGGAAACACTGCAAGGTGAGTCTTGCATACTCCTGCCGATCCGATCTTCCTAAAACTAGCAAACAGAATACAGCAACACATACGAAAAATTATTCATCACGATCAAGTGGGATTCATCCCAGGGATGCAAGGTTGGTTCAACATACGCAAATCAATAAATGTGATACACCATATTAATAAACTCAAACACAAGGACCATATGATCATCTCTATAGATGCTGAAAAAGCATTTGATAAAGTTCAGCACTCATTCATGACAAAGACCCTCTATAAGTTAGGTATAGAGGGAAAGTATCTCAACATAATTAAAGCCATATATGACAAACCCACTGCCAATATCATCCTGAATGGGGAAAAGCTGAAAGCTTTTCCTTTAAGAACAGGCACTAGACAAGGATGCCCACTCTCACCACTCCTATTCAACATAGTGTTGGAAGTACTAGCCAGAGCAATCAGAGAAGAGAAGGAAATAAAGGGCATCCAGATTGGAAAAGATGAAGTCAAACTGTCCCTGTTTGCAGATGACATGATCCTATATATCGAACAGCCTAAAACCTCTACAAAAAAACTCTTGGAATTGATAAATGATTTCAGCACAGTAGCAGGATACAAAATCAACACACAAAAATCAGTAGCATTTCTTTTCTCCAATAGTGAACATGCAGAAGGAGAAATCAAGAAAGCCTGCCCATTTACAATAGCCACCAAAAAAATAAAATACTTAGGAATTGAGTTAACCAAGGAGGTGAAAAATCTCTATAATGAGAACTACAAACCACTGCTGAGAGAAATTAGAGAGGATACAAGAAGATGGAAAGATATTCCATGCTCTTGGATTGGAAGAATCAACATAGTGAAAATGTCCATACTACCCAAAGTGATATACAAATTCAATGCAATCCCCATCAAAATTCCAAAGACATTTTTCTCAGAAATGGAAAAAACTATTCAGACATTTATATGGAACAATAAAAGACCACGAATAGCCAAAGCAATGCTCAGCAAAAAAAATAAAGCTGGAGGCATAACACTACCTGACTTTAAGCTATACTACAAAGCTATAATAACCAAAACAGTATGGTACTGGCATAAAAACAGACACACTGACCAATGGAATAGAATACAGAATCCAGAAATCAACCCACACACTTACTGCCATCTGATCTTTGACAAAGGCACCAAGCCTATTCACTGGGGAAGGGACTGCCTCTTCAGCAAGTGGTGCTGGGATAACTGGATATCGATATGCAGGAGAATGAAACTAGATCCATACCTCTCACCGTATACTAAAATCAACTCAAAATGGATTAAGGATTTAAATATACACCCTGAGACAATAAAACTTCTTAAAGAAAACATAGGGGAAACACTTCAGGAAATAGGACTGGGCACAGACTTCATGAATACGACCCCAAAAGCACGGGCAACCAAAGGAAAAATAAACAAATGGGATTATATCAAACTAAAAAGCTTCTGCACAGCTAAAGAAACAATTAACAGAGTTAAAAGACAACCAACAGAGTGGGAGAAAATATTTGCAAAATATACATCTGACATAGGATTAATATCCAGAATATATAAGGAACTCAAACAACTGTACAAGAAGAAAACAAGCAACCCAATTAAAAAATGGGCAAAAGAGCTAAGTAGGCATTTCTCTAAGGAAGATATCCAAATGGCCAACAGACATATGAAAAAATGCTCAACATCACTCAGCATCCGGGAAATGCAAATCAAAACCACATTGAGATACCATCTAACCCCAGTTAGGATGGCTAAAATCCAAAAGACTATGAACGATAAATGCTGGAGAGGCTGCGGAGAAAAAGGAACTCTCATACATTGTTGGTGGGACTGCAAAATGGTGCAGCCTCTATGGAAAATGGTATGGAGGTTCCTTAAACAATTGCAAATAGATCTACCATACGACCCAGCCATCCCACTGTTGGGAATATACCCAGAGGAATGGAAATCATCAAGTCGAAGGTATACCTGTTCCCCAATGTTCATCGCAGCACTCTTTACAATAGCCAAGAGTTGGAACCAGCCCAAATGCCCATCATCAGATGAGTGGATACGGAAAATGTGGTACATCTACACAATGGAATACTACTCAGCTATAAAAACGAATGAAATACTGCCATTTGCAACAACATGGATGGACCTTGAGAGAATTATATTAAGTGAAACAAGTCAGGCACAGAAAGAGAAATACCACATGTTCTCACTTATTGGAGGGAGCTAAACATTAATATATAAATTCACACACACACATACACACACACACACACAAACCGGGGGGGGGGAGGGAAGAAGATATAACAACCACAATTATTTGAAGTTGATACAACAAGCAAACAGAAAGGACATTGTTGGGGGGGAGGGGGGGAGGGAGAAGGGAGGGAGGTTTTGGTGATGGGGAGCATTAATCAGCTACAATGTATATCGACAAAATAAAATTAAAAAAAAATAAAATAAAAATTAAAAAAAAAAAAAAAATGCTGCTTTCCTTGAGGGGTTATTCACACATCTAGGGAATCTCCCAACAAACTGCTGGCCTCAGGGACTTGGCTTTGCCCTTCCTTTCAAGGTCCTGTACTGTGACCCTCCCTCTCTGATCAGGCTTGGCTTGTAACTATGCCTAAGTCTAATGGGTGCTTTTGAGTCTTTGGTTCTCTTTAATTATTTAGATGTGCACTCTCACCTCCTCAGCTTTGCCAAATTTAATTCACTTTCCTAAGCTTTCTATCCAAATGAACCTAAAATATGAAATTAATACTTACACAGTCAAAAACAAAAACAAGAACAAATAGCACAGAAAGGCTGAGAAAGAAAACGTAACTCTCCCCTGTTCTACTCAGTTCTACTCTATGTAGGAAAGAATCTGCAACCCTTAAAAGCCAATTAACTGTGCTTTTATTTTGTGATTGATCAGTTTTAGAAACGATTTACTACTTGCACTGACCATAAGGATATAGGCCTCTTAGACTCCCCGTTTCCTCTCTCTGTAGAGTTATTTTCCATCAAATCAATTTGCATTGTTATGACCATCTGAATGTTGTTCTTTTTAATCTAAGTGAGATACCATTCTCATTTTATTGTCCTCTGTAGATCTGTTTCCTGAAGTTTCGAATGTCTCTTTTTTATTCTTACTGTTGGTTTCTTCTAATAACTCTCCAGTTATTTTTCAAACTTTTTATCATATTGGGCTTCCCCCGGCCGCCCCCCACCCAAGTTTTTAAAATGTTTTTTTCTGGTGTCCTCATTACTCAATCTTTACCTTTTTATTCCTGTGTGGCGTGGTTATACCAAGCTTGCTATAAGGTGGTAATATTAGGACTTCCCTTTCTACCTTCCTGATTTGAGTCAACTGTTTCCTTTTGATTTACTTTTTTGGCTTATCTTTTTTGGTTTATTCCTTTTTCTTCTGGAATACATTCCCAAATAATGGTGTGTGTGAGAAAATTGTAAGAGTTCTTCTGTGTCTAATAATGCTATTAGATTTAGACATTTTACTTGTAGTTTGGCTAAATTCTGCAGAAATCGATGTTGAAAATTATTTTCCCTCAGAAATTTGAGGTATTGCTCAATTTTTCATCTCCTGATATTCAGTGCTGTTGTTGAGAAGGTATTCTAAATTTAAATTTCTATATAAGAGAACTGGATATTTCTTCATGTAGGAAATATTTAGAATTTCTTTTTTCATAACATTCTGAAAAATCACTAGAACTTCTCTTGGTATGGCTATTTTTATTACTTATTAATATTTCTGGGTTTTTAAAAATGGGGTGTTGTAAGCTAGAGGCCAATCTTATAAATTTTGGAAATTTTATTTTGTACTTTGATAATTTCCTTTTCTCCATTTGTTCATACCTTTTTATTTTTTTACTTTCATTTTAGTGGGAAGAGCATAAGTAAATTCTTGTGTACAATCCCCATCTTTAGCCCAAACTTAAAGCCCAATTGAAACTTTCTATGAAACTTTCCTTTCTAAGCCTGATAGTCCAGTCTGATAGATCTCTCCTCAAAACTCCTATTGCAATAAAAATCAATTTTCTCTTGAAACCACTTTTAATTCTTTAATATTTTTCTATATGTGAATTCCAAGATTTTCAGTTGAATCATAGCTTATACTTCTTTTGAATCCCTCCAGCACCAATAATTATGCTGGACAAGTAGTGGATGACTTGAAGGTAATTGTTGATCGATGGGATCCAGGAAAAGAGGTAGAAAAAAAGATACACAGGACTGATAGTAGAAGCCCTGATGACAGCAATATTGGCAAAGATAGAGAAGTTGGGAAGGGAAGACAGTGAGTGAATGTAGTGGGTATTTGTCAGACCTTTTTGTTTGCACAGAATCCTTGAACACCCTTTCTGGTTTGAGGAAATTTCTTACCTTATTAGTCCCTCTCCAACAAATATGACACAGTCGTATTACTGAGGTTTACCAGATGGTCCTCGGTGAGATTCAGTTCAGAAGTGTGCAATGGGAAAAAGAAGGCACAATGAGTAACTCGTTTCTGGTGAAGGTGTTGGCAGAGACATTCGGCCTTCTAGGATGTCAGTTACAAGAGTTTAGCAGCACAAGAGTTTCTGATGGCCTGTGCTGAGTGCTCCAGGCAGTATAGGTGAGATCTTTCCTGGACAGTTTCTCAGTGTGGTTTGGGCATTGTTCTTGACTAAGTAGCCACCAAGCCTGACCCATAGATGATCTTGGAGACTCTACATGCCTTGTTTAAGAATCCTTTTGTGTTTTTTTGTATCTAAGAATCCTGAATGATAAAGTAAACAAGAAAAAGTGTGTGAAAGATGAGGTATAAGACATAATTAAGTCATACAGTTTTTTTTTTTTTTTTGGAAACATGTAAACATGTGTAAAAAGTAACCCAGCAAAAATAGGTCTCTATCAAAAAGTAGAACCAAAAATAAGACAACAAGAAACAGGCAGGTTTATATCAACCATAGTCAAAAAAAGAGAAGGAAACTTATAACTTCCCATTTTATAACATGGGAATGGAAGGAACCAGGCGTACTTGTCTGATTTGGTTCTGGGGTGGACAGTGCTGTAGGGCCACCCTGAGGAAAGTCTGTCCAACAACACAAGTATAGAAAGTGAGGAAACAAAGAATGGAGGAATTTTTGTTGTAGTTTTTCTTTCAAAAATATATTCATTTAAGCCTGAATATTTGAGAATTCTTTGGAGACTGAGCATATGACTCTCCCTCTAATTCTTGTCAGGTTAACATTGGTAGTACATTATGTAACTGTGTACTTACATCCCTTCATCAGTTCTCCCAACTACTTGGCACTGCATGGAAGAAAACATGCTCTGAGAGAAGGTAACTGCTTGCTTTCCTGCTACCATGAGTGAGTTGGACTGAATTAAAGGAGGCAAGGAAATATATTGCTTGGATTGGAACTTCTATTCCTACTACTGTCAAAGAGAGATAAGAAAGTTTATGTAAAGTTTATATACATGTAGGTAGGGGAATGTATCAGGAGAATACATTAGGTTGGGTGTGGGAATGGGATTACAGATGCTGCTTGACCTACGATGGGGTGACATTTTGATAAACCCATTGTAAGTTGAAAATATCATAAGTTGAAAATGCACTTAATACACCTTGCCTGCTTAACATTATTGCTTTGCCTAGCCTATCTCAAATGTGCTCGGAACACTTACATAGCCTACAGTTGGGCAAAATCATCTAACACAATTCCTGCTTTACAATAATGGTAAATATCTCATGTAATTTATTGAATACTGTACTGAAAGTGAAAAACAGAATGGTTGTGTGGGTACTCAAAATACGGGTTCTACTGCCTGCATGTTGCTTTCACACAATCTTAAATTTAAAAAAAAATTGTTAAAGTCAAACCATCGTAAGTTGGGGACTGTCTGTATATGTAAGAAAATGAATTTAGTTTAATTTAGGACATATTGGGACTTCATGAGTAGTGAGACACTGAGGTATAATTGGGAATATGAAACTGAAGCTTGGATGGAAATTTATGCCTAGAGACAGATGAAAATCATTCACAAAAGATGATCATTGAAGCTGGGAGAACTGGTGCTATTTCAAAAGAAGAGTACAGAGACAGAACAGAGGACCTGGTACTGACAATGGGAGGAAACTCCTATCAAGGGGTATTGGAAGAAGAACAGTCCAGAAGGAGAATGGAATAATCAGAGCAGAAGGATGAGAAGCAGATGGTATGTTTCCATGGAAATCTAGGGACATTCAAGGAGATTCTTTAAGTCAGTCAGTCCAATGCTATAAAAGTGTGAGAAGCTTCAGGCGCTGTGCTTTGTATCCTGATCTCTTTATTTCATGATACATGGGAGAGGCTCAATAAATGTTCGTTGAATATATAAATAAATGGTCTAGAAACATAAGGATTGGGAAAATAGAGTAATTATCTTTGAAGTGAAATATTAGTAGATTAGGAAGAAGCAGACACAGGTTTTGAGGATTTAAGGAGAGAACAAGAATGTAGGCATTCAGACAATTGACCTTGACCACATATTGAAAAATTGGGGTAGAGAAAGGAATATATAAAACAAATAATTGTCAGAGGCACAGAAGAATCCAATGAAGGGATTTTATAAATTAGAACAGACATTTGAGTGATGAAAGGTACAAGGGAAGGAGCCAGTAGACAGAGAGGAATTTAAAATATTGCAAAGAATGTATTTGTATTAGGCCATTTCTGTCGCTTCTAATAAAATACCTGGAAAGTAAGAAAATGAAATTTATAGAAAACTCATGATTTATAATAATAATATGCTTATAATAAATAATATTTTTAAAAAATGAAAAAATAAATGAAAAGAAAAGGACAAAAAAGAAATGTATTGCTTACTGTTTCTGAGGCTGGGAAGTCCAAAGTCCAGGGAACACATCTGGTGAGGATCTTTATTGATGGCGGCAGAAAATGGCAGAGCAGAGAGAGAAAGAGACTCTCATGTGCTCTCCTTTTAAAACCCTCAGAACCACACCCCTGACCAAGGTTATTAACCCATTCACTATGGCATGGACCTACAATCTAATCACCTCTTCAAGGCCCACTTTCCAATTACCAAAATAGGATTTCCCACCCTCAGCATTACAGTGGGAATTACGTTTTAATGCATGGACTTTGGAGGACACAATTCTATCAATCCACAGCAGTATTATATGAGGGAAATGCATGTATCAAAAGTTTCCTTATCTGGAAAATTACAGAAACAGCATTTACAGATGTATCTCTTGATATAATGCCATGAAAAATATTTCAGATTTGATTTACTTCAAGTCATAGTGAAGAGTAGAACCTTAGACCATAGGAATTTGAAACTTCACCAGCCTCACCATCCCCCCCTCCATCCCCCATCTGATAGAACAGATCCCATGAACTAAGTTTGATATTAAAGACAGATTTAGTTTAAGGACTGGGAAAAGTGAGGATTAGCCTAAGGTTACTTTCTCTTTGGTTACTAATGAACTGAACGATGCAAAAGATATATGTAAAATCAAGGGCACAATGAGTGGATATAACTTCTTGGTTCCCCCTTTATCAGCTGAGTTACAGGCTAAGCTGCTTGAACAAAGTGGGCCTAGTCTGTAGTGTGCTAAGAGTGATAGGAGTTTACTTCTCTCATAGAAGAGTATATAGATGAATGGTCCAAGGCTATCAGGGAGCTTTATCACTAAGAGTTGCTCTAGTTGTCATTTCACAGCCAGCAACAGGGGGACACAGAGAATGCAAGGCAAACCATGTACATAAAGGTGACTCAGAAGCTGTACACATCCCTTCCACTCATATCCTGTGGGCCCAAACTCAGTCCTATGCCTACACCTATGTCTACACAAGAGAGGCTAGGAAATATAGTCTGTTGCTGGGTGTCTATTGCTGTTGCTGCGTTTTTATTCTTCACAGTCCTGGATAAACATTGCTCATAGCATTAGTTACGTGTTTCAGATGGGAGAACTGAGGCAATGAAACAGACAAGTGAAATGAATACTTAATGAAATATCACAACATATTGAATAAATATGAGAGAAATTAAATACAAATTTACGGAGGCATCTATTTAAAATGACAATTCTATTTGGGTGCCTGTTTGAGTTTCTACCATGCAGCATTTTCAGCCAGTGTATGTCTGTTGTCTCTGGGCAATTAAATTTATTTAGCATCAAAATCCTAGCTCTGGGACCAGAAAAGGAATCTAAGAAGCATTCACTGATAGTCTGATTCAGAACAACTGCTTTTCTCTTTGGTCTATTCATGCATATTTCAATTGGCATTAATGTAAAGTACCAAGTGGGCTCTCTTTACATGAAATCCTTGTTCACAACTTGGCAGCAATCCTGGCACTAGGTTCTAAATGGTCATTCTGGGATGGTAAATCAGCAATCCTCAGCTGATGGCTCTAACAATGAGGAGATTGCTGGAGGCAGGTGGTGTTGTAAGGCCTAATTCTGTTGGCATTAAGTGACCATTCATATTTGCTGCAGGAGCAGTAAATTGCACTGTTTTAAAACAGGAAGTCTGAGTTAAAAGCTGTGTAAAACCATTATACTGTAGCCAGCACTCCAGGCTCTTCTAATTAGGTCATTTGGAAAAAGATGACCTTTTAGTTTCTGTGCCTCTTTGCTGGGGACACATGTTTCTAATTATCATTTGTATTTTACTTCACCAAAGCTGTTGACAAGCCGAGCTTTTTCACGTGCATGTATGAGTGTGTGCACGCACGCACATGCACAGATACTCTATGAAGTTAATAACATTTTTGTGTTCTAGAATTCTGCAAAGAAAAGATAGAAACAATGTATACGGTAATTTTAATGTTAGAACAACCGTAAATCACATGGACTTGAGTGAAGAACACAGAGGAACATTTCTGATGTCCCTGGTGTTTCAGACCAACTTGATTTGAACTTTGTCTGAAGTCACTGTATCAATATTTATTCTGTTTTGAGCTGGCAAGTGTGTGTGTAAGAGATGAGGGAGAAGGGAACTTTGGTCTGCACTGTTACTGGAAAAATAACTGCTGGTCATGCTTGAAATTCTGTCTAGGACCCAAACCAAAAATCTCATAATGATATTTTAAGGCTCACTTGTCCTGCATGCTGATTTTGAGACGTTTACAAATGCAAACAAATTCTGTGTTCTAATGACCACTTCTTCCAAAAGAAGCTCAGAAATAAAGGAACAATATGATTATCTATGGTTCAAAAATATATTCTGTATTTTAGGAGATAGCCGAAGAAGTTAGGCATTCCCTAAGGCTGACTTCTCCACTGCCTTTCTCTTCTGTTGTGGGGAAAGTTTCTCAATGTGCTATCAGGTTCTTCATCTGAAATTATAAAATCACAGAGCTGGCAGGCCTTTGAGAAGGCTTCTAGCTCACAGTCTGCCTTGAGGCCTTTCTGAACTTAAACTCTCCTGGAATATAATAGTCTACTCTTAATCTCTCACAAGGGAGAGTTGACAAGGAAGAATGGTACTATCTAAATGTTTAATATGGACTACTATAAACAACTATACGCCAACAAATTTGAAAATCTGGAGGAAATGGATAAATTTCTGGACACACACAAGCTCCCAAAACTGAACCGTGAAGACGTAGAAAATTGGAACAGACCAATAACAATAAAGGAGATTGAAGCTGTTATCAGAAGGCTCCCAACAAAGAAAAGCCCAGGACCAGATGGATTCACAGCAGAATTTTACCAAACATTCAAAGAGGAATTGACACCGATTCTTTACAAACTATTCCAAAAGATTGAAACGGACGCAAATCTCCCAAACTCATTCTATGAAGCAAACATCATCCTGATACCAAAACCAGGTAAAGATATAACCAAAAAAGAAAACTACAGGCCGATATCCTTGATGAATATAGATGCAAAAATCCTCACTAAAATACTAGCAAACAGAATACAGCAACACATACGAAAAATTATTCATCACGATCAAGTGGGATTCATCCCAGGGATGCAAGGTTGGTTCAACATACGCAAATCAATAAATGTGATACACCATATTAATAAACTCAAACACAAGGACCATATGATCATCTCTATAGATGCTGAAAAAGCATTTGATAAAGTTCAGCACTCGTTCATGACAAAGACCCTCTATAAGTTAGGTATAGAGGGAAAGTATCTCAACATAATTAAAGCCATATATGACAAACCCACTGCCAATATCATCCTGAATGGGGAAAAGCTGAAAGCTTTTCCTTTAAGAACAGGCACTAGACAAGGATGCCCACTCTCACCACTCCTATTCAACATAGTGTTGGAAGTACTAGCCAGAGCAATCAGAGAAGAGAAGGAAATAAAGGGCATCCAGATTGGAAAAGATGAAGTCAAACTGTCCCTGTTTGCAGATGACATGATCCTATATATCGAACAGCCTAAAACCTCTATAAATGTTTAATATGTAAATGACTCTGGCAGTTTGAAGAAAATGTATGGAAGATGATTTGAAGTTTATTATGAAATTGCTAATAATTTATTCAACTCAATTTTCTCTTAGAAGTTCCATGTGGGTCATGATGGGTCTCTAACAGGGCAATTCTAAGTCTGGAAAGGAGCAGGAAGTCACTGTATGACTGAGGCTGGCAGCATACCAACGTGCCCTGAAGTGGGTTCTGACTGCATGGCACAGGTTAGTCACAGGAAAAACTGTAATGCAGATGAAGAGTTTCTTGAATTGATCATTCTGTGCCAGTTTTCTCCTAATGCTCTGGTGATCCTAGAGGATTTATCTTCTCCTTTTGTTTATTCTTACTCTCAATTGGTTGGCAACTATTTACTAATGAGATGTTAATCAATAATGAAAGCATCAGTTTCAAGTGGTTGGAAAGGAGGGCATATGAACAGCTGTAGGGTGGAGACTTGAGTCCAGGAGACACTTGCTCTTATTACTCAAGTAGCTGTCTATGATTATGTATTAGTTTGTTTCTGAAACTGGGTAACTTATAAAGAAATAAAATTTATTTCTTACAGTTCCAGAGCCTGGGAAGTCCAAAGTCCAGGGAACACATCTGGAGAGGGCTTTTTCTTGGTGGCAACTCTCCGCAGAGATGCAGGGTGTCGCATGAAGACAATGGGCTGAACAAGAGAGAGCTAACCACCTCCCTTGCTCTCCTTTTAAAGCCATCAGAACCACAACCATTACCACCCATTAAACCATCAAGGGATTAATCCATTCACAAGGGTACAGTCCTCACAATCTAATCACTTCTTAAAGGCCACACCTTTTAATTACCATAACAGAATTTCCTACCCTCTTAAAACTGTTACAATAGGGATTAAGTTTCCAACACATGAAATTTGGGGGGACACATTTGACCCATAGCAGGTCATATTTATGAGGAGGACATGAGAATGCACTTAGCAGACCCACAAGTATAGGGACTGTAATTGACCAAGGGCCCTGGCTGCTGCACTCTGAACTCTGTTGCCATGTTTGCTCTGAGGCCACACTTCGTAAGGACTCAGCCATTGACCAAGCCAGACAGGGAAACTAAGACAGGCTCATCCCTGGGAGACATCTGATTCCTCTGACAGCTGATTTTGCCTCAAGAATTTCCCCACTGCCTTGCAGAACCTCTGTTAGGCTTTTAGGTGTTCTATAATGCTTCCAACCAATCTCTTTCCCTCTATGCCCCACCAAGATATGGCCTACATAGGAATCTCATTGCTCTCCCGGTCTCCCCTGGCTCCCTCCTCACTTTTACCTGCCTTTCCTTTCATGAAATCCTTGACTGGGTAATCCTTACTTCTTCAAACAAATGAAAACTAGGCTGGGGTGCTTTATAGAACTTTGCTTGAAGGCTTGGGGCAATTATAAGAGAATGGCAGTGTGAAAAAGGAAAACTTACAACTGGATCAAATCCCACCAATTCTAGATGCCATCTGCCATGCTTATCACAGGGAGCAGCATTCTGACTGGCTTTACTTAGCCCCTTGCCTACTTTGACATTGCTGGGGGCCCTTTTATCTCCCTTAGAAGGGAATTTCCTCAAATTAAGCCTTCTTGAATATCTGGGACACTTCTTGCCTCCTTCCTCATTTCTTACCCAAGCTAAAGAATTTAAAAGGAAGTTAACATTATATGAGTCTCTACAGAGACCTTGTTCACAAAGCCATCATTAGACCTTAGAGTCTGAAATTCCCTATTTCAGAATAAGATTTTGGCTTTTCTTATGCATAAGCCAAAAGATTATTAAATTGTTTTCCCCTGAAAATAAACATTCTTTCCCTTAAATTTTATATTGCTAGTACTCCTAGAACAGAGTTTCTCAAACTTGACACTATTAACATTTTGGACCTAATAATTCTTTGTTGTGGAAGATCGTCTTGTGCATTGTAGGGTGTTTAGCAGCATGCCAGTGGCTCTACCACCCCAGTAATTACAACCTGAAATGTCTCCAGATCTTACCAAATGTTGCCTGGGGACAGAACCTCCCTCGGTTGAGGACTGCTGCCCTAGAGCAATAGGCCCAAACTGAAGGCAACTTGTGAAAGAGCCTTTTGCCTCTATATAGGTGAACACCTGCACTGCACATTAACTGTAATGTTAACGAAAAAGCAAAGTCCAAGGAAGATTATGTGTGTATGTGTGTGTGTGTGTGTGTGTGTGTGCAGCAATCTACTTCTCTGAATGCTAGGAAAAGTAAAACGATTTACCATTTGAACAATATTGTTGACTAATGCAGAAAAAACACTGAAAATTCCCCACTGTCTACTAAACCCACTGCTCTGCTAAAACAAGTGCAGAACTATATACAAATGTATATAAAAATACATACTTCTATATAACTATGTACAAAGGTAACAGAAACATCCTACTTCCAGCCTTACTTTTATTTATGGTGAGAAATTTGCTTATGCGATAAGCCTCGTGACTGTTCAAGATTTTTATGCCTTAGATATGTCAAGGATGCCTGTGCTCTATGGCCATCTTTGTGATGCAGGCTATCTACCTGGGGGTAGCTTCTGCTGGAGAGGCTGAGGGCAGAGTCTGCTGCTGACAGGGACTGGATGTTGACTTCTTCTGGTTCTGCATGATATATCACTGCTGTCTGCTGCTTGGTACAGTTCCCACCACCTGGCCTCAGTGGCTGTTTCAGCCTTGCTGGGGAAGAAGTCTGTTTGCTAGAGTGGCTCATTGAGGTACCTGAGTTTTGGCCTTCATTTTGGTATGACTTCAAAAGGCAAACAATTTGGGGGGGTTACTCTTGTGGTGGATGGGTAGAGATGAAGCTCTGTGTACCTCATGGGCTCACTGTAGATTTGACCCAGGACATTTCTGAAAGCTTATAATCTAAGAATTGGGAAAGATATGGAGATCTTATTTGCCATGTAGGTCTGTCCTGAAGCATTTCACTTTTTGGTTCACACATATTTCCTTCTCTCTATGACCTTTTGATCAAATTAAAGATCCAAGACGTACAATGAAGCAATTACATGATGATGCAAGGAAGAATGAGACTAAACATCAGAATGAATGGTGAACACAGCAATGGCTGTCAGAATTTACAGATGTGGGTTATTGTTGAGGGTAAATTTAATATGGAAAGTTCTCCAGAAGGCTTTGGGACTTGGGTTAGGCTTTGAATGTTGGGCAGGATTTAGATGGGCAGACAGAAGAGTTTGTGCATCACAGACACTGGTGCATGTGTATTACAGTAGTATGAGTGAAAGCTTGGAGATGAAATCAGCTTTGAGTGCTGCTGGGAAGGTGGCCTTGACTGGGATGGAGGACTTTGGTGAGGAGGAATAAGTGAAAAATATGGACAGATAGCATGGGGACCATTCTGGAGGCATTTATTTTGGGAACTTTTGGAAATTTCTTACAAACTTTCTTTCTGCAGCCGCAATAATAACAGAATCACCAAAATCTGATGCAGTGCGGTACTCGCTGTTTTCAAAACAAATTTCATCAAAGGACATTGCAGGAAAAAAATCTGTTTACTGAGAGTACATCAAGGAAGCCAAAGTGCACTTGTGAGAGGCTTTGTTCTCCAAACATGAGCAGGGACTTGTGCAAACGCAATTCCTTTTTTTGTGAGTGCATGAAAACGAGTTCGCAAGGACCTGAGTTAGTGCTTGTGGACATTGCGTGACATAGATTTTACATAGCTCAGAGCATCTCATAGTGCCAAGCATTCGATAATGTCTGGATTAGAAATTGGCCACACTTACAAGAGGTAGGACTTGAGGATTGACTTTTACAAGCTATTAATCTTAAATTATCATAGGCTGATTTTGGATATAAAGAATGTTGGCAAAGGTGCTTCTAGAGTTTCAGATTAAGTTATCTTAAGTATGTATAATTCACTCTGAAAGACTGAATGTAGGTTATGATTTTTAAGTCCTTTTCTTTTTAAAAAAAAATCTGGTTGCTTTTCATCTGCTTTGAGTTTTGTCACTTGACTATTTGGGTTCATAAAATTCCAAAGGAGTCTGAAAAAACTAAGTTCCTATTTAAAAAAGAAAACATAAATGTTACTTCCAAATCTTACCTAAGGTATCGCTTTTAAGAAAGATCTGGCACTAAATTGACTGCAGAAGGTTATTTATTCAAACCCTGTCTTGTTCCAAAAGACAGTATTAAGAGGTTGTTCAGCACTGGGGAACCTTCTCTGAGGTGTGTGTAAGCATCTCTGTGTGTGTATGCACATATACACTTTTTTCAGTAGCTCATTATATTTACTGACCCTAACATGGAGATAATTGAACACATTATAAAGATCAAAAACTGGAAAATTCTGGAGGCATGTAGAGAGGGAAAGGTAAATTTTTGTCTATTTTCTATCTTTCCATGTAGGTAAGATGAGGAGTTGGGAAAGAAAGGAGAGCAGAATATTTGTCATACATCTCTCCTTGTGAACAGCGATGCTTTGGTACTGGGGTCAGCCACCTTATTGCCACCATCCTGCGGAGTCACCTGCAAGTGAAGACAAGATGGTTCTTCTGTGAGGATAGCTCTCTCCCTTGTGTGGCTGAGAGCACTAGGAGAATCATTGTCCTACACACGTGGGCGGGTGTGGCCAAGAGTGCTGGAATTGGAAGCAGCCGACCTGGACTGCATTAACTAGCCGTGTGACATTGGATAAGTCACATAGATGCTATGTGCCTCAGTTTCCTCTTCTGTTTGTTGAAGTTGCTTCTTTCAGAAGTTTCTTGGTTCAAATTCCTTGTTTCTTCCTCTAAACCTGAAATTCTTTGAAATCTTCTATTTTATCTTAAAAATTTATAAATTTTTAAATACATTTTTCATCCATATGTTTGTTTGACTATAAAAAATAAATCCTAAATTAACAGTGAGTCCAGTGGGTGCTCTGGTAATATGTGCTTCCCTTATCCTGCGGCTTCTACAATCCCCTGGCACATGACATTGTAACCCTGAAGATACTCTGGTTTAAGGATCAGGGGATTAAATGCTGTGAGGTAATCCCTGATTTTATGAATCACTATAGGGTAGGTTAAACTGAGGTATAAAAGAATCCCAAGATTTCAGAGGCTTAAAATAACAAAGGCTGATTTCTTCCTCATGGTTAATGGCCCCTGCTGACTCCCCACTGGTCAGCAGTGGAGCTCTGCTCATTCTCACCAGGGCCCAGGAGGAGGCCATCTCCATCTCTGTGCTTGCATGAGCCATGATGGGCAAGGTAAGACAAGGGGGACATGAGAATCATTCACTGGCCCTTTCAACATTTCATTGGCCAAAACAAGTCTTAAGGCCATGACTAACTGCAAAGAAGAATGGAAGAATTCCAGTGTATAAAAGTTCTAGAAGGTAGAGAACCTGAAAGATTTGGTGAACAGGACTAATGACTACTACACCACCTAATATGAAGAATGGGGCAGAAAGAGGTGCCCAGGAGACTGGAGTGTCACCGGAAGCTGACCAGCTACCCTGGAGTCTCTTCACATGCTGTACTTGCATAGTGAATTCGTGGCTAATGTGTGTGTCCCTTTACTGTTTGCACACTTTGTGTCACAATATTTTTCTCCGAAGAGCATATGGAATTCTGAGGACTACCTCACAATCATATTCTAGTCCTGCTTCCCTGAGATTCTTCCAGAGACTACCTTAATTAGAGTTGGGGGTTTTTTAGAACTCTTTGGCTGTACATCGTAGAAAGTTTCCTGCTTGGCTTTCTCTCACAGCTGGTTAAGCACGGCTGTTCTATCTGAATTTTGCTAGTTTAAGTTTCAAAGTGCTGCCTTATCTTCAAATTCTTAGTGGGTATCTCATTATCAAAAGAAGAGGGTATCCTTCTTCTTTTGATACTACAGTATGTTGTTGTCAGGGAGGAGACAAAATAGCACTACAGGAGAAGACCCAGTTGTCCTGGAGGCTGGCTCTTGCAAGTCTATTTAGGGTCCTTCTCAGTTGCCCTGGGTCTCTGACTTCTGGCTGTGTGTTAGCCAAGCGTTGTGCCAGTTCTGCACTTCTTCCTTCCATCTGCAAAAGGTCTGCTGATCACTAAGGAGCATTTTCTGAGCATATCTTTTGTAACATGGTGCTGGGCATGACAGAAAATTCAAGGTAAACTGAGATATTTCTATTATTTTTTATTTTTTGAAGCTTCTGGGGTATTAGAATAAAATGATGCCAAAAGAGGATCATTGAAGCTGATGAATTTGAAGTTGTTAAATGAAGTGCTTCTTTTTAAAACTCTTGTTAGTATGTCTATGAAAGTCTAGGTGTAAACTTATTTGGAGATATCATCAAAAATCTAAATTTGAGCGCTGCTTTGAATATGACGTTTATGCCAAATGGTCCTCTTGGATCCACCATCCCCATTGTCCCTGTGATAGTCCCTGGAAGTAAGTGTGAGACATTCTGTTTGCCCTTGAGACACTCAAAATCGATTTGAGGAGTAAGTATTAAAAGCGTGATACAGGGACTAATCCAGGTGGGTGTATGATACAGTGCTGAGTTGGCAGCAGACACTGCATGTATCTTTACAAGCTCAGAGAATGGAGGGTCACTGGGGCTAGTGGAGTCTGGAGTGGTTTCATGGAAGAGATGGCAGAGTTGACCTAGGATAAAAGGATTTTAGGAACAACAACAAAAAGATATTGACCTCCTCTTGTAAATTTACATTCAAATAAAAGTGGTTCTACTTAACCAGTTTTCACTTGTTGGCCACTGAGCCTGGATCCTCAGCCTGGATCAGAACTTTTCTGAAATCCTATATAATTTAAGAGCTGTGTTGTTGTTCCTTTGAAGTATGTTAATATGTGAACCAACAGCCACCAGGGATGCAGATTTGACAGCAAACAACGGACTTTGCCCCCTCTTCCCTTTGAGGCCAGGAGGGAGTTAATAACTTTCCTTCCAGGGGATGAGCAGTGTGGAGGGCTGAGCTGATTGATGCAGGCAAGCCTTCTGGAGGGGCTTCTAAAGCTTTCCAGTCTTTGAAGTCAGTGAGAATATCTCATGTGGAGCTATCCTGGGAATTGATGAGACCAGACTCCGCAAAACCTCCTAGCTGTAGCAGGGCTGTGAGCATCCCCTACTGTATCCCCTGTGGACAGCAGAGGCATGGGGAGCACACCCCATGGAGTCACCAAGTCTGCAAGCACAGGGGAGAGCAGTTACCACCCATTGAATCCTGTCCCTGCTGCGGTGCTGAGCGGAGGGGGTCGGATCAGATGGATCAGACTGAACTTTCTTCCCTTCTAACAGGATATATGTGTATTTTTCCTCTCAAAACCAAAATTAGAATATTTATTTGAAAATGAATTCTTGGACTCTGGTTTTAGCTAGAAATTTCCATAAGGAACAATAGAACTATAGTACATTTCTAATGTAAAACTTTGCATTGTTGATGAAGTTTTGAAAATAGCAGCAGGACTAGGCAACCCAAACATCTGTTACTTTAATTCTTTTCTCCCTCAACTTGCAGCAAACTTGTGGCACTAGTCTTGGAATGTGGACACTGTCTCTGATCAGTATTTTGGGGAGTTTTGGAATGCACAAGAAAATATAGATAGGATTTTGTTTTTAAAATTTATAATGCGTTGCAGATTGCACTGTGGATTTCTGGAACAACAAAAAGTCATGGTGGGTTTTAAAGCAGTTTAGAGGAACAGCCCAGCTCATTGATGCAGGCTATTTAAGTTAGTGTTAGTCTCAACATAAAGCTCAAGTTCAAAATTTGTGTCTCCCTCCAATTACCATACAAACTACTTGAAGTGGAGATGAGATTGCATTTCTCTTGGGGAAAGGCAATGCTATTTTGATGATCAAATATAATGGGAATAAAGGTACTTGTTAGCCCTGCTGGGTGTGGTTGGGGACATTTCAGCGGACTTGGCCTTGGACCAGTGGGTGTTGGTAGAGGAAGCTGTTGCAGCCTGAGGGGTGGGGGGTGGCAGGGCAGAAGGCAGGGACTGGGCCTGGTGGAGGCAAGGGCCAAGTGCCCAGCACTGATTGCACTAGCTGCCTGGGCCATGGTTTCTAGGTCACTGAGAACTGGCAGCTCACTCTGTGTAGGCCCAGGAGAGCGGTAGCATCACAGTTTGTCTTTGTCTAGAGGAGGTGTTGGTAAAGAACTCATGTCTTGGAACAAGTCCTTGTATATCACCATTATTACCATTATTATTTTCTGGCAAACATTTCTTAAAATGAGTGTGACAGGGCCAAGCCCGTGGCGCACTCAGGAGAGTGTGGCGCTGGGAGCGCGGCGACGCTCCCGCCGCGGGTTCGGATCCTATATAGGAATGGCCGGTGCACTCACTGGCTGAGTGCCCGTCACGAAAAAGACAAAAAAAAAAAAAAAAAAAAAATGAGTGTGACATTAGATGCTTACTATTTAACCAAAATACCTTTACAATATAACCTGCCGAGAAGGTATCATCTTGCTCAGAGTATTAAATGCCGCTATCTTCCTGTTTTTGAAATTTCCTTCAAACCATTTGTGTTGGGCAGCCTGGCAAGGCTAGGGCTGGGGCTGGGGCTGGGGCTGGGGCTGGAAGGAGACCACACCCAGCTGATAGTATTATTTGATCATCTGCAGCGAGGTCCTGGGCTGGTGTAGGTGGGAATAAAGGCTGACTGGGTGACCAGGCTTGGTCTGGTGCTCTCTCTGAAACAGCATATATATAGAGATCATGTTATTTGCAGTCAGATGGCTCCAGGAAGCTGGAAGGTAAATGTGGTGAAACAATTGCTTTCAGGCCTGTGTGCTCCTGCCACATGCTTTTCCATTCGGACCAGGTTCCTCTTCTTTTCAGTGCTCTACCCCTTGGAGAGACCTTTGGGTCTTAAGTAGTCAGGTCTGCGTGGCTCCTTCAGCTTCACAGCGGGCCCTGTTTTTCCACAGCGGGCCATTTCCTCTTAGTAAAGGGAGTGGTAGTTTCCCTGGGAGCAGCAGTGGAGGGAATATAGGTTCTAATAGGTTCTGTTTTTTTTTTTTCTCTGCATTTTGCGAAATGCCATTTTTTCCACTTCAAAAAGTAAACTGTTTTTTCCTCAATTCCTAGGGCCCAGATTTTTTTCCTGTTTACTTCTGTTATGAAATAATAAGCCTCTGATATGTGTGCATCATATTTCTAAGCCAGAATTAAAAACTAGGTATCTATTAGTTTGGAAATCTAGGAAAAACTAGGTCATAATGAGTAAATTATTTTATCTCTGCAGAAATTACTGTGTACTATTCTATCACATTGAATTTTCCTCAGTTGTAATCTTATGATGGCTGTGGCCTGGGGACCAGAGGATTGCTGTTTCAGTATAACAAGAGCATTTTCTCTCTTTAGTTTCAAGGTGAATTGTTTCCCACATAAGCAGCATCTCATACCTAGTGTACTAATTTGCAACCTTTTTCATGATATAAAAGGCAGTTGAAATATAGATTTGCCAGAGACGGAGGAGAAAATTTAATGGCCAGCAGCCGTGATATTCACCATTGTTAATTACAACAAAAACACCCACGAAGTTAAGCAGCCTTCCAGGCAACTGCAGAAATATTTTAAAATAATACATTTCACTTTAAAATGTTGAATTGAGAGGGTCAGAGAAAAATCCCCAATTTTAGTAATTGCTCTCAATCAGTGACGTAACATATCTTTTCTGACCTTCTCTCCATCCCTTCTCCCAAGAGCAAGTGCCCGTCCACCACTGCCCATCAATGATAGTTTCAGTGTGCTAAAATAATACCCTTGAGATCATCTTGTTCTCACCTCCAATTCCCACAATAATCTCTAATATTAATATTCACAATATTTGTGTACATATAATTTGCTTCTAAAGATAATTTCTGATGCCCTAGGGACTGGGAGGCTCATTACCTGAATATATCATTTGTCCTTAGGCCTTCCTCTTGGCTTTGCTCTCAGGGATATACGCACATGCATGGCTGTATTCACATAATGTTTACATACCTGTACACATACATTCATGTACATGGCATACAACAAAATGTTGTTAAATCAGTTAATAAACATACACACAGTGGAGAGTGTGTGTGTAGTGGGTGGTTTGTTTTGCCTGTGCTCTATAGATTCAGGCCCTGAAAAGAGATCTCTTCTGTCCCTGACATTTTTATAAGGCAGCTTTACAGATTTTTCTTTTCTGGATAAATCCTTTTCAAAAAGTTTGAAAAAAATTTGCGCAGCAATTACCTGTAGGTGGGAAGAAGGATAATTTTTACATTTTACAGCAATTTTGGATTTTTCACACGTGGATAATTCTACGAGCTTTCAAAGCAAACGGCAAACAGTTCAAAATTTCCTATTCTTTAGACTGAAATGGCTGAAAGTAATGCTATAATGTTTGTATTTTGCTTTTTATAATTATTACTATATATGCACATTAATATATTTATGTAATCAACGTTATTATGAATTTCTAATTGTTTAATAAGTTACTTACTTTATCAGTGCATTCTTTAATCATTCTGAAATCTATATATATCTTAGGCAAAAAGGAAATAAATATTCTTTTTCTTTTTGAATCTCAAAAATCCATTTATTCACTTTTAGCACTGGAACAAAATTTTATTTTTTGTTCAAGTCGACATTTATTTTGAGTTGAAAAATAAAACATAATTTTTTTCCCAAAACTCTACTTTAATATCACCTTCCACTATGTGCTATTAATGGGGACCGGGTCACTGTCTCCCTCACCTCATTCAATTTACCACAGAATGGTTAGCATTTAGGTAGTGCTGGTCCTTTATGTAGGTGACAGCATGTCCATGAAATTTACCATAGCTGTGTAGCCCTATGGAGGGGATTAGAAATTCTCTCCCTTTGAAAGTAGAATATGCTCTACTAACTGGCAAAAATAAGTCCCCCTCCTTTTTTTTGTATTAAAAAAACCCCAAAAACCCAAACTTCAGGGGTTCTGAAAACTAGGAGGAAAACATCACACAGACTGTGAATGCTGTGTTTAGGAAGGTTCGTCAACAGAGGGAAAATAGACTGTAAGGCTGGGAGGTAGCTGTTTTAGTGGGGCTATTGAAAAATAGGATGGCCTTCTTTTATTTCTTTTTTTTCCCCCTCATCTACTCTTCTTTTATTTCTTGAAGAACTAAATCAACTGTAAATATGGTAAGACTTTCTTTCTGGCAGCTGGCTGGTATGGGGATCCAAACCCCTGACACTGGAGCTACAAGTCTGTGTTCTAACCAACTGAGTTATCCAGCCAGCCAAGACTCTCAAGCTGTAATAACAAAAACTAAATTTTAACTTATGAGATCTTTCAGTGATACTAACTCAACTCTAATTCAATCTTATTTCCAAACTGGATATTAAATATTATGTTAGAGTATAGTGAATAAAGCATACAGTAAGGCAAAATATTATTACATGAACCTTATGTTTGACATTCCCCAATTACAAGTAACAATATTACATCCCTGCTATACGTTCCTGTGCAGCATGTGTCCCCAAGTTATCTAAGACAGAGGGTGGCAAATTAGGACTGCAAGCGAACTTTGGCCCACCACTTGTTTTGTAAATAAAGCCTTATTGGACTCAGCCACACTCTGTTATTTAAGATTTCTTAAGATTTTTCTGCAGCTGCTTTCATGTTAAACAGCAGTCTTGAGTAGTTGTGACATACCACATATGGTTTACAAAGCTAAAAATATTTTGGCCCTTAAAGAAAAAGTTTACTGACCAACCCCTGCCCTAAGATATCAATTTTCTTCCCTTTTGCTTCACCGATGGTATCCTAGAAAACTTGAAATAGTGTATATTTTTTCTCCTGTTACTAATCTCCCTTTTTTGGATAGCAAAACTAAAAGGCCAAAGTATAGAAAAAACAAAACAAAAACAAAACAAACCCAAAGAACAAAAAGAAAAAAATACTTAAGAAATTTAAGAAGTGCTGATAGGAATCATAATATAGGCCTATTAAGATATGCTGATGTTAATGAAAAATTTTATCCTTGTCAGGCAACATAGGGAGAAAAGAATCCCCAGAAGATTTATGTTCCCATTTCATTTTTGCCATTCTCTAATTCAGGGGTTGCCAAACATTTTTGGTAAGAGGCAAGACAGTAAATATTTTAGGTTTTGGGGGCCTTATTTATTTTATTTTGTATAAAACAGCCAGGAGACTGGATCTGGTCTGCAGGCCTGTAGTTGGACCACCTCTGCTCTAACTCAGTGCTCTGGATAAGCCACAACCTATGTTTTCAGGACATTAAAATCAAAAATGCCTTCTAGTTTTCATGTTTTTCTTTTCTTGTTATGTAAATCAAAGCCAATGTTTATAGAATTCACTACATTTTATGTGGATCATTTTCTTACCATGTAGAAAATAGAGTCAGAACAATATAGGGAAGTGGTGTGTGATGAGAAACTCAACTTTTGTATTTCCTGGTGTGCACATTTCTATTGCTGTATAATAAACTACTTTCAAAAGTAGAAGGGTAAAACAACAACTAATTAATTTTACTCTCAGTGTCATTTTTCAGAAATTCAGGAAGGGCTTGGTTGGGCAGTTTTCACTTGGAGTTTCTCATTTGGTTGTAGTTAGATGTCAGCCAGGGTTGTGGCCATCTGAAGGCTGGAGCATGCCAGACATCCAAGATTGGCTGGCGGTTGATGCCGGCTGTCAGATGGGAGCTTAGCTGGGACTGTTGATTGGAATGTCTACACATGGCCTCTTTACCATGGAGGTCTCAGGGTGCTCAGGCTTCTTACATGATCCTTGGCTTAGCCCAGAGTGAACATCCCCAGAGAATGCGGGTAGAAGCTCCATAACCTATTGTGACCTAGTCTGGGAAGTCTGTACTCTATTAGTGAAGCAGTCATCAGCTTGCCAGGTTTCAAGTGGAGGAAAAGTAGACCCTATCTTCCAATGGGAGGACTGTTAAAGAATTTAGGGCCGTATTTTAAAATCATCACACTTAGCTTTGGGTGATTTTAACTTTATAGTTGTAACATGGAATTAATAGCATTTTAAAATTCAATATTATGTAATTGTACCAAGTATTGTAAAATTAACTAATATTATTAAGGGCAAGAAAGACATCATGATTAGAATCTTTTCAGATCTCAAATGAAACTGACAAAAAGAACAAATTAGGTTTCCAAGAAAATAAAAGTTGTAAGATTTCAAAAAGATATGCTACAATGTTTTTGTCTTCATAGGTCGACCTATATATCCTATACGACTGGATTACATTTATTTAGACTAATTGGTATATACTAGATCTGAGTTAGTAAAACACTTGAATTATGGAGTATTTTTAAGAAAAATTAGGTCATTATTTTGACATCACTGAAATAGGCTATGGAAGGCATTACTAAGCAGAAGAAACCATGAATTTAATACACACTTACAGAGAATTTATACGCCAGGCACCATTCTCTATGCAAAGGATGCAGTAGTAAATAAAGGACAAAAATCCTTCCTCTTGTAGAGATTAATCTTTTGGGGGGAAACAAATACTAAACAAAAGACATATTCTAAGTTATCTTCTAAGAAGTACTATGAAGAAGAATGAAGCAGGTGAAGGGGGATACAGAGTTGGCTGGGAGATTAAGGATGGGGAGTTATTTTAAATAACTGTCAGGGAAGGTGACATTTGAACTGAGAGTGTTCAGACCAGCCATGTGGTGTTCTGGGAGAAGTACCGTTCAGGTAGGTGCAGAGCTTGTGTGAGATGCGTGAAGAATAGGAGGCCACTTGCCTGGGGTGGAAGGACCAGTTGGGGAGTGGTAAGAGATGAGCTCAGGTGGTGGGGGAAGGGGGGCCGTGGGAGCACATGTGAGCCTTGTCAGCCACCGAAAGGAGTTTGGATTTTATTGAGTAAAGTAGAAAATGATTGGACAGTTTCCAGCTGAGAAAATGACATAGTCTGATCTAGATTTAAAAAAAAAAATCACTGGCCCCTGTGTAAATACTAGCCTGTATTTTGGGGAGGGGGTTAGGGAGGGGTAGGCAAATTAGGAGGCTTTCACATTATTTTAGGCACAAGATGTTTGTGGATTGGAATAGAGAGGCTGGCAGTGGAGGTCATTAGAAAAAGTAAAAATAGATGAGACTGTCCTCGTTTTACAGATAAGTAAATAGAGGCTTAGCGAATTTAATCAATTTGTCTGGAAATGGCAAACTGGTACTCAAATCTAGATATAATTTCACAGATCAACTTTAGCCATGTAGATTGCCCCACATTTAAAATTAATAAAGTCCAAATAAATGATATTTTACTGTAATTTCAGTTGAGTGGGCTAAATGAAAAGCAGTTAACAGTGGTTCCGTTTTTTAGACATTTTCTATGATCATACCTCTTCATTATCTCCATGTAGAAAACATTTAAAATCCAGTAAATTGTCTGAAATTTAAATTACATGCCAACTTTGTTACATGATTTCTATGGAAAAATGAAGAAATGACTGCAGATATAAAGTCCATAGCTACATAAATCATCAGGGAAATGCAAATCAAAACCACACTGAGATATCATCTCACCCCGGTTAGACTGACCATTATTAAAAAGAGTGAGAATAACAAATGCTGGCAAGGATGTAGGGAAAGGGGAACTCTTCTACACTGTTGATGGGACTGTAAATTAGTACAGCCATTATGGAAAACATTATGGAGATTTCTCAAACAACTTCAGATAGAACTGCCATATGATCCTGCAATCCCACCACTGGGTATATATCTAAAAGAATGGAAATCATCATGTCGAAGGGATACCTGCACTCCCGTGTTCATTGCAGTTCTATTTACAATCGCCAAAATATGGAACCAACCTAAATGTCCATTGATGAATGACTGGATAAGGAAAATGTGGTAATATATACATAGTGAAATACTACTCAGCCATAAGGAAGAATGAAATTCTGCCATTTGCAGCAACATGGATGAGCCTAGAGAAAATTATCTTAAGTGAAATAAGCTGCATATAAACATTCTGCATAATCCTGATGAACAAGGCATAATGGTCAACTTGAGAAAGTTTGTTGCTGTCACTTTGGGTGATTGATAAATAATCAATGATTTATCAGACGTTTACCCCCAGGTTCAATAAACATGGAAGAGAGTACTGACAGTTATGTTTGGAGTAATTTGGCAGCAACTCTAAGCAGTCTATACTTTTCATTGAAAGGTGGACTTTACTAAAGATATCCATTGTGATACCTTGGGCAACCTGGAATGTCTCCCTTGATTAGATCTTACTTCCTTTGGGCGAGGGGTGGGAGGGCGACTCTTTAGATTTATTCTTGCTGCAGTACTTAGAAAATGTTTATCGGAGAAAAAACTGACTCCTTTATCATCAAGTTCATGGAATCTTTTTGTATTTTCTTCACCATATTTACCTTCTTTGTCAGCTGTCTGAGTTACTGACAAGGTGATTTACTTGTGGCTTTAAACCCTCTCTCTTCCTCAATTTATAGGTTACAATGTGCTTTTTCTCTTCTGTATGATCAGAGATCTTCAAAGTAAGCATCTTTCAAAGCAGCAACAAACAAAATACAGCTGGAGGATCAGTAACTCGCTGTTAAGCAGCTTTGCCTTTTGTCATTGTTGACTGCCTAGGCGTGGTGATCCTTGTCAGTCACTAAAATGACACCGTGGCAAGACTTCAGTCTGCTCCTGTAGTTTTTGTGTATGGGAATGCTTCTAAGGTAATGAGATTTTCTTACATTTCTAGCACCTCACACAGTGCCTGGAACATAGTAGGTACCCAGTAAATACTTATTAATATTTATTATAAGCCATGTTTTGAAAGCTGTGCTAACACGTGGTAGATTGCAGATTGAATTTCTTGTCAATCCTAGATAAAGTTTATTAATAGTAGAATAAATAACCCTCCAAGCAGGCAGAGACTTTCAGTGAGGCTCAATGAATTGACATAAACTTATATTTTTAAGCCATCAAAGTAAGAGGTTAAGACTAACGTTTACTTATTAAGATAATTTCCTAATCATTCTTATAAGAACTTAATGAGTGACAAACTGACGCTGGATATAAATTTATGATTTCCCAAAATAACATTTGATTGGTTTGAGTGATGTCTTACATCAAGTAATCATGGTTAATTTTTGCTTCTGGAGAGATTTGACTTTACCAGTCTATCATGTCATCAAATGTATTTCAAGAATGATTTCTTTGTCTGTTGATACAGAGTTAAAGAATTCCTATGGGGTTCTTGAATCTATAACTTGTATTTTTTTAGGGCAGATGGGACAAGTTCAGAAGACTGATAAAAGACTACATCTTCATTTGAAATATACAAACACCTAAAGAATGATTTTACGTTAAAAAATATATTTAGTCATATAAATCAAGGTCAAAGTTAGGATTTTTCCCATATGTTTAGAGTTGACAATGTTGTAAGAAGTTATGGGTCACTTAAGTTCAAATAAGGTCAATAAACACTGAAACCTCAATTCTGTTGTAAATATCGGCAGTTACAATGAGAGAACAGGAGTTATAAATTCAGTATACTGCTAAAACAAATGTGAAAATCACTACAATCAGTTTTTTCTTGCTATATTTATTTCTTATACAGTCAATATTTATAATTAAGACTGATGCTTAATTTCAATTCACAAAATAATCCAAATCTAAAAGAAATTTTAGAGAGTAATGAAAGGATATATATGATGGATAGGATAAAATTGTTAGGTTTTACATTTCCAGATTCTTCCCTGAAGGTTCAGCTTTGAATGATTGAATTTGTTTTTTTGCATCATAAACCAATCACCCTAACAAACAAAGTCCCAACAATATCGACAACACAGTCACTGAAGGCACAGTGAAATTTGAGAATGGAGCAATCCTTACTAGCCAGAAGCTGCTCAGGTAACATATAGGAATGGAGAGCTCAGCCTGGAGGAAGTAGAGAATGTTCCCTGTATTATTCTAGCACTTGCTGTCAGGGCTGACTTGAGGAGTCTGAATCTGTTAGTCTTTTGATCCTGATTCCTGTTTTCCTCCTAGACCAGGCATAGCACGGTTCTTTCAGAGGTCTTCACCCTTCCCTGGAGCAGTGGTGGGTGTTTATTCTAAGAGCTATGGTGGTTTCCCAACTTGCCCTTGAGATCTGATGTTTAGGCCAGGGCACTGGTTCTCAAACTCTGGCTGCACATTGGAAGTACCTGGGAGCTTTGGTAAAACACCCATATCCTGGCTCCACCTCCAGAGATTCTGATTTAATTGGCTTGAGGTGGGGCTCAGACTCTGGCATTTTGGAAAGCTCCCCAGGTATTTCCAAGGTGCAACTAGAATTGAGAACTGCTGGCCTAAAAAGGTTGGAAGAGGGAAGAGAGCACAACCTCTGAAGATCTGCCATAGTTCTCATCCTCAGGTCTGTTTTCTCAGTTTGCTCAGAGTCTCAGAAAACCCAGTGAACCCAGTGATTGTGATTCATGGTTCCTGACTCTCTCCTAAACTGTTTTCTGGATTCTCTTTGCCCATAATCCTTCCCTGGCAGGAAACGCAGAAGAGAGATGAGAGAAGGACAGGAAATCCCAATGCTACCCGCATCCTATTGTGGGACATGGTAGAATGTGATTAGTAAGTGAATTGGGCAGGACTGGAGAGTAATGGATTGGCATATCAAAAGGTATATACAACTAAATTAATCGAAGCAAACACTTAATTTTAATCAACGGTATTACAGTAAATAGGCATTGATATGAGATTTGAAAAGTCATAGGTTCAAGTCCTGGCTTCACCATTCCAGCTGCGTGACTTGTACAATTTACTTACCCTCTCTGAGCTTTAGTTTTCCTGCCCATAACAGAAATATCTGCTGTGCTTTCCTTATGTGGCTGTTGTGAAGATTAAATTGCAAAAGTGAAATAACATTTTACATTTTGTGATATACAAATATTACTATGGGTTGAATTGCTTTAAAATGCGTTTATGTGAACCCATTTCATGGTTCACTTTTTCAATATGGGAACAATTCTGGGGGATCAATGGCTACAAAACTCTAATTAAATCAATATGTATAGTCTTCAACTAATCTTTTTGGGTGGCAAGTTTATATAAAATGAAGAATGCATCTTTTGTAAACCTGATGCTTCAACCTTACATAGTATATAATTGGTTGCTGGTTTTTAAAAAACAAAGTTCTGTACCATTTTCTTATTATTTAAACTTATATTTAAGAGTTTTATTCCAGTAGTTGCTGTGCCCATAGCAGCCATTAAAAGAAAAGACCAAACTACGTGAATAAAAATATTTGCCTTTTTGTTAAATTGTGGAAAAGTCTTAGTTTTATAATAAGCTGAAGTGTATCAGCGAGTTCAGGCTCCTATAACAAATTGCCATAGATAGGGTGACTTAATTTAAACAACAAACATTTATTTCTCACAGCTCTGGCGTCTGGTAAGTCCAAGATCAGAGTGCCAGCATGACTGAGTTCTGGTGAGGTCCTGCTTCCAGGCTCCAGACAGCTGAGTTCTACTTGGATCCTCACATGAAAGAAAGAAAGTTTCTTAGCTCTCTGTCCTCATCTTATAAGTGCTCTGATACCATTCATGAGGGCTCCACCCTCATGACCTAGTTACCTCCTGTGGGGAAAGTGAAGATAAATGGTCGGGGTCCCTCAGATGTTTGGAATCTTGCTGAGCATGGCCTAGCCTGTTTATATATAAATATGCACACATGTTCCCAGGTGTTCCTTGGTTATCGTCTGATGTAATTGCACATGTGCACCCAGGTATTCCTTGGTTATCTGACTAGCAAAGTATAAAGGACACAAGGCTCTGATCCAGAGTGCCCCCAGGATGTCTCAGGAGGCCACTAGGGTGGCTGCTGCTAGCTACCTGAGCTTGCATCTGAATAAAGCTTATTAATTTTTACCCATGGCTCCCAGGATCTTTTTTCCTATTACCTAGCTCTTGGACCTACAGGTGAGGGGTTTGTGACCCAGTCTGCACAACAGGTTTGAAGGGTCTGTGGGCCCTAGCCCGACACCTCCCAAAGTCCCCATCTCCAAATACCATCACATTGGGGGTTAGATTTCAACATATTAATTTTGATGGAAGATAAACATCCAGTTCATAACGAGTAGATGCCAGAAATGGAGTGGTTGCTAATGTCCATAACCACCATTTACTGAACTCATGCTATGTGCCAGGCTCCGTGCTGTTTCAGATACTTCACCTCATTTAGTTTAGGTCCCCAAAATTTCTGTGTGAATCAGGTTACATTATTATATCTTATTTGTTTTATCAGCCAAAAAAAAAAAAAAAAAGCCAAAAACTGAGGCACAGAGGGGCTGTCATTTCCCCCTTAACCCTAAGCAGTCTGACTCAGACCCCTTGCTTTTAACCACTGAACTATGCTCTCTCCAAGTAATCACTGCTGTAGGGGGTAATTAGTATGCTGATTTGGGGGAAGATGGTGGAAGGGGTTAGGGATGGAGAGCCTGGGGTTTCTTTCAGAAATAGTTACCTTAGCTCAGTGCATGCGGCCACGGTTGAACTGTATGGGGAGTGGGGCTGCACACATTAGCTGAAGAAATTATTCTCACAAGAAACTCTGTGGATCCCTGGTGCTCAATCACCCTGCTCCAGGGATGGAGTGTGACACCAGTGGGTCTTTGAGAGTATCAGAAGGCAACATTGTAGGCTGGGACAAGAGCATACTCACCAGCAGCAGTGACAGTGGTGTGGTCCCCTGAAGACATGGACAGTGGACATTAGGGCACTGGGTAGGAGAGGAAAAACATGATGTCATAGATTGCACTTGATCATGCACAGGCAGCCTTCCCTTTGGAGTTCCCAGAGGAAACCTGCGGGGGCACTTTGCGTTAACAAGGGGAGACATATGGCAGTAGAATACAGGTGATTCCTGTGGATGTGACCTCATAGTACCTGCAGGCTGGAGTGGCTAGAATAACAATAGCAACAAAAATGATAATTAGCTTACTATGAGCTCTTCTATATGCTTTACTTGCGTGCAGTTATCTCTATCTTAACACAGTTCAATGAGCTGGAGAGCTAGGCAGTATTAACAGCTCCATTTTATAGATAAGGATCTCAGAACTAAATAACTTGCCCAGGTTCACACAAGTTAGTCAATGCTAGGTGAGACTGAAATCAGATCTTTTTGATTCCAGAGCCCTTACCATATATTACACTTTGTTTTCCTACAAAAAAGCTAGCTGTGAAGGGTGTTATACACCTTTGATTTGAACTACCATGAATATTAGAAGTGGATGAATGTCATCCAGGCTCGTACGCCAAGAGAATGAACACCAGGGTTGGATTAATTAAAATAGCAAGACACAACTGGGGTTTGTTTGCTATTGCTTATAGCTCCTTGGACTGATCTTATAACCTGCAGAAACTGCTAGTTGTTTAGAAACAAGTGAAATTAATTACCCTCTAAATGCAGAGTAAGTAAAAAAAAACAGCTTTGAATGAAGGGATTTTGACTGTTTGCTTTGCACTAGAAAGGCCAGCATTGAACAGTGATTACAAATTACAATCACAAATTTGTATTCATCTCAAATATCGAAGAAGTAGGTCTCTAATCCTGTTAGAGGACACCTCAATTTGAGATGTAGGTCTAGTTAAGAAGGTGAAAACTTCCTACCTAATTATGTAAAGGAAATAAATGTTGCAATATTGAGAGTCATATACAAGGGTACTTTAAAAAGTTCATGGAAGGATTTGTATTATCTTTTAATTCTGTTTTTCCATGAACTTTGTGAAGTACTCTTGTATCTACAAGCGTGAAGAATGATAATCAGGCCAAAGGGACTCAATGATTTTATTAGAATATGTGCTAAGTTATAATATAACCCAGCACACCACACCACATAATTTATTTGCAGGATATATGGGGCCTGCTGGATTTATCAGTCTCAGAAATTGTCTTCTTTCCACATCTGAGTCCATTGACTCCCAGATGCAGGCCTAGCTCAACGTTCTAGCACCACAGCGTGAGGTCCTCTATGGTGACAGTTTATCTCTGACCTTAAGATCTAGTTGTCATCCAGACTTTTTCCTCATTCTTGTGACTTGGTACTGCTCTCTTCCAGCTCTGGCCCCTGAATCCTGGGTTGGTAGTTTGCACAGGACTGCTGTCCCTTTCCTTGCATAACTTGCATCTGTTCCAAAACTCCAACCTGGAGACTGGGAATTCACTCGAGGTCCTCTGTTGCTATCTTTCTGTATAGATTCATGACCATCTTCAGCTCCTGGACATTGGCAGCCACCTGCATGAAGGGGCTGCTTGCTATTGCAGTGCTTTTCAAACCTCAGCTTTCATCAAAATCCCTTTGTGAACTTTTACTGTTCAGAACTCTGGACTTCACCCTGAGAGATCTGATTTAGTCAGTTTGGATTCTGATTTAGGAGGCTAAAAATCTATGCATTTAGCAGCTCCCCCAGGTGGGACTCTGAAGGTGTGTAGAGGACCACACCTAAGTTGAGAAACACTGCTCCACTGTCTGTTGTCACACCAATGTTTGGCCAACACTGGCTTCCTATTCCAGCAGATAGGTCACTCTTCCTCAAGGTCTAATCACTTTGTCCTATTCCCGTGGTCCTTCAGTTCTCATTTTAGATGTTACCTCCTCCAGATGGCTTCTCTGGCCTCCCCAACTGTCAGATGCCTCTTCTACGTGCTACTGTACCATTTTGTCCTTATCTATACCTAGCACTTATCTCACTGTATTTCTCTATTCACTTTTTTATATGCCTACTAGATTATGAGCTCTGAGAGGAACTTGTTTGTCTTTGAATCCTCACTGCCTAGCATGGTACCAGACACAGAGGAAAAGGCCAATAGGACTTATTGAATGGTCAAATCTGAATGGTTTCAGGTGGGGTATGAGTCCTAGTCATCTTTGTCTAGTTGGGTTAACTGGGCTACTTGAAGTTTCCAATTTAGATTGTTTTAGAGATGCTGGTCTAGACTTGTCTCTAGGATGTAAAAGAGCTGAGTTAGATAAGGACACAGTCTAGCCCAGTCTGGCCTGTTGATTGTTAGACTATGTCAGGACTTCCAGGACTGGTTCTCAAGTAAGGATCTACCTCGGGTAAAGATGAGAAACCAAACCCATTTGATTTCTTAGAATTCAGAATATTCAAACTTTCACTGTGAGATAACACATTCCAGGCTTAAGGAATTTCAACATTAAAGAAAATAAGCCCTCATTTTGATTCTGGGGTGGATCCAGTGTTTAGAGATGGTTGATGATAAATATATGAAAACAGCAGTTTCCACATTTATAAAAAGTTCTTCTAATTGTAGTAGGTCTATGAGTCCATATCAATGAAAACCTTGAATTTTAGAGTCACTGCACCCTAGTCCTGGAAAGGACTTCTGAGATTATCACTTTACAGATGAGGAAAGTTGAGTCAAATATTTATTCAGTGTGCAGGAAAACAAAGCTAAAGAAAAAAAAAATCACTCTCTGACTGGAGGCCATCACATACTCAGGCTCATGTAGCTCCTTAGTTTTACATTTTGTGTAGATCACAGATTTCCTGATCTCTACAAGAATCCCTGCTCTGTGCAGAAGTTTCCATGCTGAAGTGAAGTCATGGAGACCACAGTATGCACCTGTCTGATGCAGTCGGATTATTTCACTCTCCACTGGGTTTTCATTTCTTTTTATAATGCATTGTTTTTTTTCTCAAGATCTTGTATTATTTTAATAGTTGGTCTGTTGAGAGTGTATACTTCAGGGCTAATTATCTTATTACTTATTTAAGGCACATCTGCAATTGGCAGTAAGGGAACATTTATGTGGCGCTTAAGAAGGAAATGGAGGGCAGTTAAGAATGGCCATACTTCGGCAGTTAGATGTTTTTTGGCTTATGTTTTATGAGCATAGATTTTATGTTTTTGTATATCTTCTAAAAAAAATAAACTATTGCCAACTGCTGCTTATTTTCTCTAATGGAAGAGAGCCGAGGTTTGGGTAATCTAAAATGGAGGAGAGTCCAAAAATTATTAATATTTGACATACGAGTAGTTTTTCTACTCATTTTTTTCAGGAAACTTTGCTGAGCATCTGTTATGTGTCAGGCATTTTGCTGGGCACTGGAGATATTTGCAATCATCTGAATATAATCATGGAAACTGATATAGAATTTCATCTTAAATAAAATGTTAGAGGTATAATTTTAAAGAGTATAGAAGTTGTTGAGTTTTGTCATCTTATATTTCTCTTCTCCCATAAGTCTACTTTTGGTGGGGACTTGATTTTTTTTTTTTTCATGTTAGTGTGAGAATTGCTTTTTCTTGAACTGTAGCTGGAGGAATACTCCTAGATTAGGTGGTATCTTTGTATGTAAAGTGCATAGAGGGATTTGGGATATCAACAGAGGCTGTCATTACGTAGATTAAATGTTAGTTGCTAATATAATTTCTGAGATACAACCTAAGCAAAGATTTAGATAGAACAAGTGTTCTCAATACACTAGGAGGCACGTTCTGCCTTTGACAAGATATATTGTCTGGTCAGGTGATTAAAATCTCAAGAAGTGTGAAAAAATTCAATGATGCTGAATTAGTTAGTACACACCTAGGATAAGAATGAAGTCACATACAAACCAATAAATGATATTGGGTAACTTTTTTTTTTGACTCTCAAAGCTAGTATTTCTGAATGGTTACAGTAAGAATATATAACAATATTTCTGATGCCTTTAATCATTATAGAACTGATGTGGATTAGTCAGTTTTCTTGAAGATGGAAGCACGGTGCATAAAACATCCCCCCACTAAATAATAAATAGAATATCTTAAATGAAAAACTAATGTCTAAAATCTAAAACTAAAGGAAAATGCAAAAGACCTATATATTGATGGTTAGAGCCCAGAAGTAGGAACCTAGAAGTATTAGTCCTAAATTAAAGGGAAACACACACACACACACACACACACACACTCACACACACACACACACACACACACACACTTTTTTAGATGATAAGGAAGAGTGAGAGGTGGTTAAGCCTCATTCCAGGCTACCCAGTTTACCTTCCTGACAGACCCAATGATTAGGTAAAGTCTACAGTGGTCCAATGTCACTTACGGAGCATTCCCCAGATCCTTCTGCTTATTGTATTATTCCTATCATTATATTTGTACTAAGACATCATCTTCATAAGGTCTCTGTCAAAATATAAATAAAAGGGTGACATGTGGTGCACACTAAATATGTAACACCAAGTCTTTTCTCTGATTAATTCAATGTTGTTCAGCATCCAGGTAAAGACATGGGATTTTTAGAAATATGCACAAGTTTGGATGTGGACTGAGGGGCGATGGAAAATGGAAAGCTTGTGTAACACAGGTGCAGCCGTGGAAGAGATGAGTGAGGGTGCTGGGAGATGAAGCTCCAGGAGAGGCTCCTCCACTCTGGATGGGGCCTGTCTGTGGGTGTCCGGCCCTGGCCCTGGGGATCTGGGATCAGCTCTGGCCATGCTGTCACTGTGCTGTATCCCACTCTTATTAAGTGGGGCATTTAAAGTTGCAGAGTAAATAGTTCTACCTGCCTTTTGTAACTGCTTTGAGGATTAATGAGGTAAGGCTTAAAAAGTGCTGGGGATAAAAGGTTCAATATAAATGTTTGTGTACTCTGCCAAGAAGAGCTCTCTTTCAGAGCTGGTGTTTTTTAAATAAATATAAACACCTAGTGTTTCTGGTGCCTTCATCTGATTATTAGGGATCTACCACACTGGCAGCTGAACAAAACATTGGTATTTGATTCTCTTCGATGTTTTTTCTCACCTTTTTCCTGGATCTTCTCTGCAGGGATGAGCCATGTCATATTGGGTCAGTCACTTCATACAGAGGCAGAGAGGACAAGCATGCAGTCCAGGAGCCACAGGCATGGCTAGGTGACACATCAATGTTCAAGACCCAGTGCTTAGCATCCCAGCAAAGCAAACCCAGATGCATAGACACACACACACACACACACACACACACACACACACACACACACACACACACACGTAGAAAAAACCCAATCTAGACAGAACCTAACCTAATTTTCGTGTATATATGAATTTGGTATAATTTTGAAAACTATAAACCAGTCATTTATGATGTGGTATTGTTTTTGTTTTGAATGATGTATTTGGGCTAGAGTGGGGGACCCGTAGAGTGCTTGGGGCATCTGAGGGTCCTAATCTTGCCCTGGCTAGGAGAAATAGCAGCTGAGAGCCATAGAATGGCTCTTGCTGTGGCTGCAAGAAGAGGCCAGTGATTTTAAGTGGGAAAGACTTCCTGAGTGAAAATGTAAGTTCCGTGCACCATGCACAAACCCCACATGCTGGGATAGCTCACCTCACAAAGACCATGAGACAGAGTCCTATGCAATCAAGCAAGAGGAGTTTATTTCCAGCATGCTGGGGTCACTCAGCATTCAAGACATAAGCGACCCCGAATTTACAATACAAGCAGCTTTTATACAGTTTTTCTGAACAGATCTTGTGACAGGATGAGTTGTTGGTTATCTGTGGCGCCTTTAGGTTTACAGGTGGGCTTTAGCAGGCTGGCACCCCGATAGTGCATTTCTCAATCGTTAATCTTCCCCGGGGCCTGGCCAGGTGGCTTTTAGATAAGGAACCAGTCATTTCCTGGAACTGGATGGGGGCTATTAATATTTAGTGTGCTCAGGCCTGACCCTTGTATGGCCCCTTAGAAGCTGCTTTGCTTAAGCATTTGTTACAAGACTGAGTACATTAAGGTTATATTTTTCTACAATTCTACTACAATTTTCCATGCCCCCCTACAGAATCTGCAGTTTTGTTTCTTCCTCTCCCACCCATGTCAGAGGCCTGTGCTTGGTCTGTAATTGGGTGCTCAAAAAGTGAATCCTGAATTGAATCACCAACTTGAATTTCATTCTGCAGCATGGCCTGATAGAACAGAAGTGGTGTAACTGGGGAAGTGTAAGGGGAACAGCAACCTACTAGGGAGAATACGACAGATGGGAAAGACTCAGATCATCTTATTTTATTGGGCAATATTGAGCAGAGAAAAGAAGAGTGAAGGGAAGAACGGGGGTCTGCATTTCTATAAATTGGGAAGTAAAGGTGCAAATATTGTCAGAGGAAAGAAAAAGAGCTTCCGGACAGAACAGTTAAAAGTTAGCAAATCTATTTCTTCTTTCCTCAAGGTGGATGTTTTCTCTACCTCTTTCTCTTCCCAAATATTGGTCTTTGCATTTTAAAATAAAATACCTAAGAATAATGTATTGAGAAATTTTCTGGAAAGAAATTCTTATACCTCTCTTGCATTGTAGGATCCTAAATAATAGATATGTTTAAATATATGAGTAATGATATCCTCTGATTCAAAGCACTTGGGTTTCAGAATAGCATAAAGGATTTTTCAGAGGATGAAAGAAGATAGAGAGGCAGATGAGGCATGGTAAAGGTTTTCTAATACTGGGGTTCTTTGGAAGAGGGAAAGTGAATCTATAACTCTTCCAGGAAACAAAACCAGAAGTCCAGAACCTCCTTTCTGTTTTGTTCTTGCCAGTCTGCAAAAACCTCTGCTTGCCCACAGAAAGAAACTCAACCCTTGTGCCTATAAACACTGGAATACTGACTGTACTAAATCCTGCTTGGATATTTTGGGTAAGCTAGAGGAAAAATAGCAGATGCATAGGAGGAAGCTTGGGGGCCCACCAAGGCTGTGAGGAACAGGTTTCCATGCAAAGGTTATGGCTGAATCAGTAAAAGCGTGTGTGAGTCAGGCTCAGATACAAGGCCTCCCCTTCTCGAATACCTTAGTGTATCTCATGGGCAAAAGAAGCCAGAGTTCAAGTAGCCCTCCTCCTCCCAGACGTGATCCAACAAGTCACCACACCTTGTCATGTTGAAGTTTCATGAAACTTAGAAGAGGATGTTGGTGGAGGTGTTCTCTGTACGGTTTTCTTTTTCTTTTGTCATTTGGCCATCAAACACCTCCTATGCTCATTTTTAGTGAAGCCAAAGATTCCCAAAGGAGAAATAATTAAAACCACTGGTATTTTTATAAAGCTGTTTGATGTTTCTCAACAACCCCAGTGAGTGGCTGCTCAGAAGTATTATTCACACTCCTGTCAGCACGAAAAATAGAGACTTTGAAAAGAGTATTTTTCTTGTGTTAAGTTCCTAATTTTTAGACCTCATAACTGGATGAGTGGTTTATTTTTCTTTTATCAGATGTGTATGGAATTGGTAGCAGGGTCATCTACTGCACATTGGATAAAATAACTCAGGGAAAAAAAGTCACCCAAATTTCGAACCCACATGTAAATAAATCTAGGGGCTTCTCTCTTCTTTCTTCTTGTTTCTGATAGGAAGAATTCGTGTCATAGCTGTCAAAATCTCTTACTTAGCTTTTCATAAAAATGGCTTTCTATCTTAAATAACCAGGTAAATCTTGGATAAGTGATTTAACTAATGGATCAGTTTTAAATATAAGTATTTTAGTGATACCTTTCTTCTTTGTCTGGAAACATTTTAACCAAGGCTCAGTAAGTTCCAAACTGTTCAGTAATGATGTGAATGCTGAAGTTGAAATCATATTACTAACATTTTAAAGTGTGAAATTTTCACACAAAGAAGAACCATATTTTTAAGGCCAATTATATTAGTCAGTGCAGGCTGCCATTACAAATACCATACTCTTGGTTGCTTAAACAAAGGAAATTTATTTTTCACAGTTCTGGAGGTGCCCAATGAATTGCTTCCTGATGAGGGCTCTCTTCCTGGCTTGTAGGTGCCCACCTTCTCTCTGCGTCCTCACAGGGTGGAGTGAGAGATCTTTGGCATATCGTCTTCTTTCATAATTATACCAATTCTATCAGATCAGAGCTACATACTTAAGACCTCATTTAACCTTAATTACCTCTGTAAGGAATCTGTCTCTACTATTGTCACATGGAGAGGGTGAGGGTTTCAACGTACAGATATCGGCAGGACACAATTTAGTCCTTGGCACCAATTGTGAGTAGTATGAAATCTTTTGACTTACCAATAAGCCTTGAGTCAAGAACAGATCATTCGAGGACCACACAGAAGTAAAAAGCAACTTAGTTTTGATATTTTCTTTTGTGGGAGAAGAGATGTATAAAAGGGTACCCCCTTCTCCATATTGTCAATCCACTATAAATTAAGAATAGGGAATATAAGATAGAGTCACCATTTTGAGAAGTTGTTTGAACTCCATACTTAGTTTAATTTATAAAGAGAGGGGAGGGAGAGGGAGAGAGAAAAGAGAAATGTTGAAGAGGAAGGAGAAATAAATGGAGACAAAGATAGTTTTAGAGAAAGAAAAACACACTGGAGACAGAATGAAAGACCCATGTGGAAGAGTGGATGGATGGAGGTACATATAGAATTGATGAATGAGGGGCGAGGTCAGAGGACAAGCCCGTGGCTGTCTAGCCCAAGGGTTAGTCAAGGCTCTGGTATCAAGTACCTGGGTGTGAAACCTTCCTGATCTCACCAGTTATTGGCTGTGTGAGCTTGAGCAAATTACTTATCTTTGGGCTCAATTTCCTAATTATAATATTTATCTCATGATATTATGGTGAGGATTAAACGTGATAATCCCTAGAGCCTGATACATAGTAAGTGCTCAGTAAATGTCATCTACTGTTATTACCATTTGTCTCCTTTGACATACGCTTTGTAGATGTGTAGATGTTGTTGATAGCTCCTCAAATGGGAATCACACTCAGGTTATTTTCCTGTGTGACCTGGAATTTGTTCCCCAAGGTGGCTGAGGACTCTGAGTTATGTTGTATATGGTGTTAAACCAGGCATCTTGTTTGAATGTAGATCCTACCCCATCCCCAGATTATACCTATGAAATACTGCAGACTGGATGCCAAGATTCTGACTTATTGAGGTTCCTCATAATTGTGTCTCAATAAAGATCTCTTAATAGATACATATCACTTGATATATCCATTCAAGAGAATGAAGATTTGGCTGTTGGATTTGAAGTACTTTGAATCTATTTGTGTTAAACATGACTTGGGTAAATTATAAATTTTCTTGATTTTAATTTTTCCCTTTATTAAAAGGATATTCAAGATGTTTGTGAAATCTTATTTATACTGAATGAGTAGACACTCTAAAAATGTTCCTTGTTTATGTTCTTTTCTTGCTTTTTTTATCCCAGGTTTCTGTGTTCTGGAGAGAGGCAGTTTCATCTGGGATTTCACCTTGTGACCTGAAGCAGGAAGTATCAGACAACTTGTGACATGACCTGTTTTTGAGAAATTTGCAGTTCAGATTAGCAGATGATGTTGCTGGGAAAAGGATCAGCTGAGATAGATGTGAGAGATGCCTGCTTCTCTGCCTAGTGTTCCCAAGACTGCTGTCCCGATGGTGTGGCCCTGTATGTGGGTCAGGATTCCTGAAACATGGATAGGGAGTGGGAAGCATGACAACGAATCTTTCTTCTCATTCATATTTTCTCATGTTCCTCTTTCTGTTGGCCTTCTCTTCTCACACTTACTGCCACATTTTAAAGAACATGGCCTGTTTGGATTGTAAAAATTGTTCTGTTCTGCAAAGAGATGCATCAGAGGCAGTGGAGAGAGGGTATTCAGACAAACAGCTGTAAAAAGAAGCTGTAAAAATGTGAAACTAAATTGCGCTTTCTAGTTACTTTTGCCCTGTTTTGAGGGTTCTTACAGCAGATACTTTATGGTCTTATTTTACATAGTGGTCTCCCTCTCTTTCTCTTTGACATTTAAATTCTCTCCCTCTCTCTGCTGTTGGCATACTCAAGATTGAATATTTATACACTATTGCCACGTCTGCATGAATAAACAGACTCCAAACCTCTGTGGTCTGATATATCGCACCAGGAATCTCATCATCTGAATCTTACCTTGGAGTGGGTGTTGGGGGTGGCATGGGGGACTTGGAGGATGCACTTTGCAAAAGTTATAGGAAGGAGGGTGAGGGGAAAGTCTGGATTGCAGAGCACCACTGTTTCCCTTGAGAACTATTTATCCCCATTACAACTATTTGCATTCGCTGCAAAGCCTCTGTTTCTCCCTTCCTGCCTTTCTTGTTTCTCAACCATTTGGCTGCTGGGATTGGTCTGGGTGCGGATTTCTGGGTTGTAGTCCTGGGCCCCTGTGCTTCCTGCACGGAGAACCTCCTTAGGCTGACTTTGCAGTTCTTTACTTAGGAATGTGGCCGGCACGCTTTCTTTCCTATTAGTATCCTGTGCAATTAGTATCGCATGACAGGCCGAGGTAGTGTCTACAGCCTCGCTGGGGAGTGACAGCAGAAACATGCTTTTTGTCTGGTGACCCTACAGGGACTTCTCCATCAGGATTTGAATCTCTGGTGCACAACTCGCTGCATCTCATTCTCTGCTAATTTGCATTTTAAGCGAAGCATCTTACTTTCCAGTCATCCATATTTATGATCTATCAGAGTACCTGGGTGACTCCTCTCAGTGCAATTTTCCCATGCCATTAGTCTCCGTGTTCCAAATTAGGGCCACCATGATAAATAGGCAAATAGTTTAGCAGATTTCAAATGGGGAATAGATAAACAGAGGTAAATAAGAATAAAATATTTGTAGCTAAGCCAACTTAGAAGGAAAAAGATGAACATTTTATGTCAACTTTTGATCACCTTAAATATATTAATAGTAGTAATAAAATTTGCGTTGATATTTGTATAGTATTTTAAAATATACCAAACACTTTCACATGCATTTTTGTGTGTTCTCATCTGAAAACCTGTGACATTGGCAGAATGGGAAAACAGGGAAGAAGACTATCAGAGAGATAAAAAGCCTGATCAAAAAGTTCCAGAGCAGAACTGAAACCCTAACCCTCTGTGTTCTACTCTTTTACTCTCATCATATAACAAGTTGTTTGATAGAATAATTTTAGATAGAATAAATGTTTAGACAATCCATTTTAACAAACAATTACTAAATGTGTATGGTAGATATTGTGTTAAGTTCCAGGGGAAAAAAGATGAATAATAACTGAACCTTAATAGTTTCTGCCACCAATACACATGCTCTGAGATTAGCCTGGGTACATAATTTAGCATCACCTGTCTTCAACAGCAGCCCAGGATAGAACTAACTCCCATGCTAGAAGTGGGGCTCGTGTTCTCCGCTAAACCGGGAAGATCCTGCATCCCAGTATACTATTTCTGTTCTTAGATTAACAGGGACAGCTCTTTCACATGTTCAGGAAGGTGAATCCTAAGCAGATCTGGAAGGCAATAGTTTGGCCACCTTGACGTCCTGGATCAGGTGTGTCAGGATGCACTTAACCTGTTAAACTTTGTCTTGCCTGCACTAGAGAGTGAGGCTTTGGGAGGAGTGTGAGGGTGAATGTGAGAGAGAGTTTGGAGGGGTGCAGGTGAGGAGAAGTGGAAGGCATTTGTGGCTTAGATTGGCCTTAAGAGATGCTATATGATTCTTGATCACTCCTCCTTGGAATGTTCTCCTCTAACCTGAAAAATACATTTTTTATCTTATAGTGACCATCTGATTTCTTTCCTTTCTCATTTGGATGACTGATCTATACTTCTCATTCCGTTTTTTAACCCTCAATTCCTTCTTTGTTTTTATTTTATTTTTCTCCATTCCTTCTTGTTAGGAAAAAAATGAACTCTTTTCCCCTGCTCCTTCCTTATCTTCTCAAAGGTATAAATGACCTGATTGTTCAAAACAATACCAAATATTTTTTCAGTTCTTTGACCTCAACATAATAACAAACTGAAATTAGTAGACCCTCTTTATTAAACTGTCTTTTCTTTGGACTCACCAGTTCCTTATCCCCCCACTTTTTCTTTTCTCCACCTCTCCATTCTTATTCCTCCTGTAGGCCCCTAAATGTGAACGCTGTAGGTTCAATTCACTCTCTATACTGTCTGTCCTCTCACTGTATAATTAATGTCCACTGGTTCAGTAATCATCTTTATGACAGTGATTCACAGATCATTAAAGCCTACCAAGTCACTTCAGACAGATGATTGGCAACTTTCTGCAAAATTCCTGTCTGTATTGAAAAAGTTCCTCAAATCTCCATATTAAAAGACAAAGACTAAACAACCGAAGAACATGTTATCTTTCCTGACCTAAACCTTTTCTTGTTCCTGTATTCTCTATTTTAATGTTATCACCATCTACCCCAGGTTAGAATTGAATCAACGTGGACTCTCCCCTCACTCCAAATACATCTATTTGCTAAGACTAATGTAGCTCTTAGATGTTTCTCAGAGCCCCCTTCCTCATCCCAGTTCTCCTGTACTACTATGGGCCTTCGTCACTTTGCCTGTAGACTATTGCAACAGCCTCTAACTACTTACTTAGAAAAGTAACACATAATTTACTTGTTACTTTTCATGTGCATATGACTTTGTTTCCAAGTAGATAGTTAGCATTGTTGTGAAAATATCTTAGGTTTCCTTTTATTTCTTGTAGTAACTAGGGCAGTTCCTTACAGAGGAGAAACTCAGTAAATTTATTTTTTAATTGATTTTTTTGGTCCTAGTTGGGTTTCTTCTAAGTTAAGAATGGTCTAGAGGCAAGCTGGGTCTTTCCAAGAAGAATTCTGATTGGGTTCTCCTCTGTCTTCTGTCCTAGAGGGCCTTCTGGCATGGAATGCTGCTCGGGCTGGACCTGCTCTGGCCTTGTCAGTGTGGTGAGAAAGGCTTGTTTGCTGGCTTGGTTATCCATCTCCAGTGGATAGTTAGCACTAATTTTTTGGGTTGTGCTGTAATATTAGGCAAATACCAAGTCACATTATAGATATATTCCACTTCTATGTGAAATCTGCTTGGAGATTTAAATTTTCATATTTATTGAGATTTATATATTCAAATCAAATTGCATTATGAGTATGTGATGCATTATGGGTATGTGATGTTTCCATGTGAGATGTAAATACTTTGCACTGAGGAAAAAAGGTTTCTTGGCTTTACAGAGAGACTAGGGTATCTGTGTGATAACAGGTAGCCAGAGTGAGTTTAGAGGTGGAAACCGCTTTTACAAGTGAATCACATTCTTAAATGAAAAAGTGGTGCAGAAATTGTGTAGGGTCAAAATAGCACTAAAATTGCCTTAAGTAGTTGTTCCATGCTAGGTGGACATAACCTAGTGTCTCAATGAGTCAAAAATATTCATGTTTTACTCCTAGTGTTTAAAAAAATTGCTTTTAGTTGAGAAACAGATGACTAGCTAGGTTTTCCTTACAGGAACACTAAACTGAAAATGCTTACTGTTAAACACCATAGTCACACACAGCATGATGGGATGCTCAGATTATGAGACGTAGACATGGACTATAATGGCTGAGGGGACAGGGAGCCACATCTTCCATTTCTGGCACGCTACTCAACAATATGTGCTCACTAAGTGGAAAAGTGAAGAAAATCATCTGACCCATTTATTTTTTAAATTGTTGAGTGCATATTAGTAATTTTGCATAAATCAAATGAGCTTAGGATACAACTCTATTGAACAGTCATTTATGCATAAAATGTTTTGGGCATCCTGATAATTTTTTAATGAAGTAATTAAATGCTATTCACTGCTTGGTTCATGTTCAGAACACTTCTAACACCTGAAACAACTTTTTCCTTTTCGTCTTTAGAAATGGGTCTTGAAGATGAAACATAAAATTTATGTTCTCCGAGAAACTAAAGATCACATGGTCTTTATTTTATATATTTTCTAATTCAGAGGAATGTGTTATAATACCCCGTTAGGGTCTTGGCCATATTAACACAGGCACATGATGTTATATGCTCTAAAATATTTCTGCCTCATAACCTTAAAGAGGCGAAACTATTGAATTTACTATCATTGCACAGCCCAATATCTTCTTGAATATTGTTAGTTACTATTAAAGCATGGGTATATTTTGCTTTGAATTTCTGGATATGTTTAAATAAGTTTGTGGAACTCCTACAGATGTAACACTCTATACTGAGGAACTGCTAGTACAAGATGCATTGTAATTATCTAAGTAACTTTTTAACCTGGTCAGATTTTCTTAAAATAAGTGGGTGTGAGGTTCAGCAGGATCAAAGGTAATTAATGTTTTCCAGCAGTAAGTGTGATAAATACTCGCTTGTTAAGTCAATTACATCCAGACAAAACTTGAATGTGAAGTAAGGGTATACTATAAGTAAATTGCAAACAGCATTCATGTGACAGATCCACTAATTTGCTACTTGTTATTCCAGCAAGATTTGAAAAATTAGATAGCTGAAGTTGCTGTAAGAAACACAATTTACTGCAGAGTTGCCCCAAGAGAAAACTTTAGACCTTGGCTCTGCCTGTTGATTTTTGCCAAGTAGTCACCTGGAGTCTGTTTTCAAATCATCTGTGATCATTCACACAAAAGCAATAATTGTACACAAAAATTAGAAATAATTAAATACTCTGCTTCTTGGTAGCATAATGCTATTTAGTTAGGATCTGCAAGAACTTGCTACAGAATTTCAGTGGTATTGGCCTAAAATATAACAGGAAAATGAGAGGAAGAAATGACAGCATTCCCCATAGAGCTGAAATTTAATGAGGATGGAGGAGAGATGTAATTGTGTGTTCTACCTGACTCCACTTTTAATTTAACTGGAATCTGTAATATGTGCTCTAAAGTTATTGGTACTTAGTAAAATAAGTTATAATTCTTGCTTCTCCTCATTTACCTGGGGTTAAAAAAAATAATTAAACCAAAGGTGGAAAAATAAAAACTTGACTACGTGATCCATGCTTTTTATATTCACAAGGCTGAATTTTTAAGACGAGTGGTTCAATTTAATACCCAAAGATACATATTCACACGATTTATTATTTTATTGGTTGTGGGTCCTCTTGACAGTGTAATATACTCTTCTTTAGCATTCAAATGCCATGGTTTTCAGGTCTATGGGTATTTTCAACTTTTGACATTTATTGATGAAAAAATTGAGAATGTCTGTGGAAGATGAGAAAGTATTTCATGATTATAAGTAGTTGAGTTTTCTTTTAAGTTTGATTTTCTGTCTCAAATTGTAGAGCTAGGGCTAATGTTGGAATCCTGCTGATGTCACCAATTGTCGAGCTCTGGCTGGGTCTGGAGCTCACAGACCCCTCAAGCCTGTTCACAGAATGGGTCCCCAGACCCCTCGCACACCAGGCTGGGTCACCAGACCCTTTACACACCAGGCTGGGTCACCAGACCCTTTACAGGCAGGTCTATGAGCTAGGTAACGGGCAAACAGGTCCTTGGAAGCCATAGGTTGGAAAGCATGGCATGTGTGGCGGCCACCCGAGGCAGTGAACTCCAGCTAAAGTGGCGGCACTGTGCAACAGCACTAACTCCACCCATGTACAACCTGCCCACAAAGAATGCTGCAGCACCTCCAACCTGCCCCGAAGGTGAGGGGACCTGATTAAATTATTCCATTTTCCCAACACAAATGATTAACTTATTTATGTAGGAGTACATATGTATGTATGCATTTTCTCATTATCATACTAATTTATTTACTTATTTACTTGCTTTTGGTGACTAGGCTTAATTTTTCAAAGTTAACCTAAGCTCCTTTTTCACCTAGGAACTGTTTAGATAGGCTTTGTGAAATACTGTAGTAGATTCCCAGCACAAGTAGAATAATTTTCAACACTGAACCTCCCAGAAAAACATTCTAAGATGGTGCATAGTTTCAAATGATAAAAACCACACACCTTTCTGGAGTAAAGGGCCTGTGTGTAATGAGAGAATGCTTGGACAGCTCTGGCCTTTAAGACGAAAACAGTCTCACAGACACCTTTACTCTTGTTTCCTGGTGTTTCTCTCTAGCCTCTCCTTCAAAGTTGCCAGGGTCACATAGTAGGTAAAAACCTGAACTAACATCAGCTAGACCTGACTTCAGGCCCTGACTTGTCCCCTACTAGTCGTGAGACTCTTCTGAGCAAGACACACCAGCTCTCTGGTGAAAGTGTAGGTTGTTAATACTGAGGGCATGGGAATAGCTCCTCCCTTCCAGCGGTGTTGTGAGGATTATAAGAGCTGATGTTGGTGGAGTTTCAGCACAAGCTGTGCACATAGTGAAAGCATAATCATAATTCCTCCTGGGCTTGTGTCAGCTTCAGCACCTACCCAGCCTGCATCTGTATGCCAGGAAGAATCAATTCAGCATCTTCTAGTATGCAAAATGTACACAGAGAAAAATATATCCTCCACGCATTTTCCTTTCCTTTTCCCTCTCCATATCACATCCTTTATCTGAGCCCCAATTTCCTTGCCTAGTTGGTAATGATGATGTTAAATAACAGAAATGAGGATGAGGATGAGGATGGAAAGAGCAGCTCACAGTTTATGAGCCAGGAACTATGTGAAGCATTTTAGCTGCATATTATTTAATCCTCAAAAAATCTTGAAATAAAAAGTATTAATATGCTTGTTTTATAAATGAATCATATATAGAGAGAGGTTAATGAACAATCTTTTTCTACTTCTTCTGAAAAAACTTTAGGCTCTGCAGTATCAGGTGGTACATGACAACGAGATTGGAAAGGAGATTGGAATTCACATTTTTCTGAAACCAATCCAGAAATCAATTTTTGAATAACAATAACAACAATATCAGCAATTAACTTTATTCAGTGCTTGTATTAACCATTGTATTAAAAACTTCACATATGTTATCTCTGAATCTCTTAATTCTATGATGACCCCATGAAGCAGGAGTTTAAAATTATCACCATTTTACATACAAAGAAACTGAGGGTAAGTATGTAGGTTGCCAAAGGTTATGGAGGTGGTATATGGGGCAGCCAGGTTCTGATCCTGGATAATCAGATTCCATCCTTAACCATTTTGCTGCCCTGTACCCTTGTGTGTGTGTGATGATGGGGATTTATGATGGACAATGTACGTGTTGTGTGTCTTCTTAGTGCTAAGCACAATTTTAAGAACTGTCAGAAAAATCTTTTTTCCATTTCTTCCCTCTGAGCTTTTGCAATCACTGTTCTCTATGATCAGTGTAATTAGCACTATTCTCTACCAACCATACCTCTTTTATTCTTCCCTGCACAATTTGAATCTTATGGACTCCATATAGTCTTTCTGGACAGACCAGAAAAAAATGATATGGCCTGTAACTCTTATTACCAATCGCCCTGTGTCCAAATTCCTGAACCATTGTCTGCATTTTGTTCTTTTCACTTATCTTCTGTGCAAGGTCAGGTGAATAGTTGTTTCTTGGTTTGTGTTATAGCTTTTGTAAATTCTGAGTTCAACAAGGGGTAGGAAACAGGTTACATCTTGGTGTCTCTCTCAAGTTTGGTTGTACGTGGTAGCAGCTCAGTAAATAGTTTTTGATGATTTTATAAGCCCGAGAGGAACATAAACATTAATGGAAACTGCCTTAATGATTTAAACCTGTATGGGCCATCAGCATTTCATCTGTGTACAATTCCGCATATTAAGTGTTAATTTTTAGATTCCATCTTACTCTGGAGGCACAGGAGAAATGATTAGGTTGAGAATCACAACCCTGATAATTAGCTTAGAGATTCTGAATCAGGATATGTGCTGCAAAAAAAAAAAAAAAAAAAAAAAAAAAAAAAAAAAAAAAGTCATTTTTTGGAGCATTTGGCCCTAAGGGGTTTGATAACCAGCTGTCTCAGATTTTGTACCTGCCAACAGCTGGTTCGGTCAGTAGGTACGAGGAAATGTAACAGAGCAGGAGAGAATTCTTCTAACTCTGCCTTGACCTCTGGAGAGTAGGACAAAGCCCTAATTCTCTTTTGGGAGCAGTTAGAAAAATATAGAATTATTTATACTGTATAGCACTTGCAAAGTGATTCACAAGCATTTTTTTTAAAGCTCATGCTGTCCACTCTATTTGAAGTGAATTTGTATGTTATCCCACTATACAGAGTTTAGTAAGGCTTAGAAAGATGTAATTTCTTTGCTTTGGTATCCAAATGGGTTAACAGAAGACCTGAACAAATATTCGTATACATTCAAGGGCCATTCTGTTTTTTCAGTTTCTATGCCGTCTTGCTTTAAAGACAGATAAGACCAAGAGGGAAGGAGAATGAAAAAAAAGAAAAAATAGTAGAATGACCAAGGAGGAAAAGGTAAAAAAAGGAAAGGATTATTTATGTGCATTTCACCTTTTCGAGTCTCAAATCTGTGTTGATTCTGTGGTAGTATAAAAATTAATTCATATTCTACTTAGATTCCAAAGAAAATATTACTTTTTTATTCTATAACTGGTATAGTTTTGCTCTCCAGTACATCGTCCATTCTGTTCTAACCATACTATGTAGTACAGAAAAAAAATACCTAACCTGTAACTTTAAACTTACAGGGTTTGGGGTACTTCAGACTCTTGCAGTTTAACGAGTCTTTTGATTAGTCCTCAGACCTCTTCCCTTCTCCCTCTTTTTCCCAAGGAAGCAGCTGGGTTCAGGAGAAGTATCTCTCATACCACTGGTATGGGAGAGGGACCCTTGATCTTGTGTTGCTCTTGGCTGCAGAGTAGCTGTGTTGACCTTTGGTAAGTATTAAATGGTCTCCGCTGAGGTGTGGTTCGTTGATAGTGTACTGGGTGTCCTGGTCTCCCACTGCTATGATTCATAACTGGTGTACCTCATGGTCTGTTTACATAGCCTGGTTTTCATACTTTTGAGGAGCACAACTGACCCTCTTTCTTTCTTTCTTTTTTAAAAATTATTTATTTATTTTATTGAAACATAGTTGATTGTACGTATCTGTGGGGTGCAGGGTTGACTATCTATACCTGTGTGTGACATGTGTTGTTCAAATCAGGATAATTAGTATATTCAACATTATACAATGTAACCATTTTTCATGGCCCTTTACCAATTCCTCCCTTACTCCCGTTTCACTCTCTCTTTCCCACCTCTGGTAACCTCAGTTCTGTTCTCTCCTTTTGAAAGGTCAATGTATCATTGTGATTGTTGTAATTTTCTTTCTTTCTTTTAAAAAATTTATTTGTTTATTTTTTTAGCTCCCACTTATGAGTGAGGACATACAGTAGTTCTTGTTCTGTGTCTGGCTTATTTCACTTAACATAATTTTCTCTAAGTTCATCCATGTTGCTAAGAATGGCAGAATTTCATTCTTTTTTATGGCAGAGTAGTATTCCATAGTGTAAATATACCACATTTTCCTTATCCACTGACCCACTTTCTAATGGATCCTGCCTTGGGTTGAATGTTCCACCAAAATGTAGTCCCCACTGTGACAATGTAAAGAAGGTGGGAAGTACTGTTATAGTAATTGAAAGGTGGGGCCTTGAAGAAATGATTTGATTGTAGGACCATGCCATAGTGAATGTATTAATAATGGTGGTCAGGGGCATGGTTCTGAGGGCTTTAAAAGAAGAGCACATGAGAGGTTAGTTATTTTTTGCCACTTGAGACCCCTGGGTCACTGTCATCACCACTAAGGCCTCAGTGACTTTGGAAGTCCAAAGTCTTCCAAACCTCTGAAACTGTAAGCAATAAATTTCATTTTCTTCGTAAATTACCCTGTTCCAGGTATTTTTTTATAACCAACAAAAGTGGACTAATACAGGTCCTTTCTCACTCCTCCTGGCTCTGGAGAATGCCTAGGGTGGGGCTGGGACTCCCATTTGCCGTCTTCCTTTCCCCATTCGATCAGCATGTTCTCCGACTGGACTCTCAGCTACCTTCTATTTCCACCTCAGGGAACAAGGGAACTTCCAAATCTCTTCTCTACCACATAGGAGAGGTGGACAGATTGAGAGTATTAACTCAGGTTCTGTCTCTGCCCATCATATTATTCTGCTTTGATAACTCCTAAGTCAATCATGGTGGTAAAATTTCTACAAAGCCATCTCTTCCTAGAGTTCCAAATGAGACATGGGTCTAAGTCTTTTTGCTTTTCGTGTTCCCCTCAATATACCTAAAACATCTCCCTCCTCTGGGACACGTGCCTACAGTGATGAAGTCAGGACTTAAGTTTCCTCCTGTACTTCTATCTACTTCTTTACACAATTTAACACACAAAAGTGTCAGTCTTTCCTTATTCTTTTCTTTGGAAGAAATTTCCCCTGTTTCATAGTCTGCTTTCTTCTACTCCAGCCTGATAACAGTGGACAAAGAGAAACTTAAATCATGATGTATTAGAAAATTGCAACAAACAAACAAACAAACAACCTCCCCCCCCCCAAATATTATGATGTATTACAAAAATGCTTACCATTGGCCTAAGGAAATAGCAGCAATAGAGGTTGAAAGACTGAGCACTTAATGATTATGACTTGAAAATAAAGGGTAAGAATCAAGTCTGTTTTCCCCATTTTATGTACTTGCTATTCGTGTTGTGTTCAAGAAAATAAAAACTTCATTGAGGAATCTACACATCGTTGGGAGCCTCTGTGCTCAGTTTATCACAAAAATAGTATGATCTTGTAGTTGGACCTGTGGATTGTGATCGTGACTCTGTGACTTTAGCAACTTACCAGACACAACATAATTTTATTTTCTTCATTTCTAAAATGGAATAATTGTTCTGTGTACATTGTATACTTGCTGTGAAAATTGAAATATGACTATAAGTATGAAAATTCTCTGGAAGAAAATAGCTCTACTTGGGGTAAAGTGCTCACTTATTATGAGCACCTGGGCAAGTTCAGGGAGTAGAACTAAAGTTCTTAACACCAGTGACAAGATTCTCTTTCTTCTGCTCCTCATGCATTCATGTTTGAATCTGTCCAAGGTTGTTCCTTCATGATTGCTGCATTTATTTGCATCTATGACTAATTTGTGTCTCTGAATAGGAAGATAGTAATGTTTTTTAAATTTGTAATTTAAAAAATTTAACCCTGTATATTCCCTAATGGACATTGGAAGACACTGCAGAGTTCTAGAACATACTATGTGATAATGATAACATTTGTCAGCATCATAAATTAGTTAATGGGGCATATACTTTAAAAACTTTGACAGGTTCTAATGTATGCCTTAGAATGGAATATATATATCCATAAAATATGTTTATTTTCACATACTAGTACCATGACTATATTTATATATAATTCATATATATGTATAAAGTGCATATAGCAAATATACACATATGTATATATAATTTGAAAAAGCTGGTATAACATGAAAATCCAAGCTTAAAAGTGTCCCCAGTTGTGGGTCTGTTTTCCTAAATAAGTGAACTAAATAAGCTATATATAAATTTTCTTTGGTGGAAAATTTTTTTCCCTATGTCATTAAGGGGTCTTCTCTGTGCTTACTCTCTAAGTCAGTTCTGATTGGGAGGTTTGCCAAAATAAAGTCCCACTAGCCACAAGAAACATTGTACTTAGGTGATTTCTGTAATACTAGCTTTTGGAGGCTCTTACTTCTCAAACCAAGAGAGTTTGCCTTACATTTTGCAGATAGAATCATTAAGTGTGTGTAATGGAGAAGGGGAAATCAAAGAGAAAGTGAGTTACAGCTAGATTACTGTGATGGTTTATATAATACGATGCATAATTTTTTTTTCTTTCTTAATGCTAATATCTGTTTCCACAAATCTCTGACGATTATACCTTGGCCAAAAGCAATAGTAAGGAGAAATATTTTACTTAAATATCTGTTACAGTATAAAATCAACAGTATCCTTGTGAGTAGGCTTATTTTTAATGAATGAAAATTGTTTTAAACATAAAAATTGCCTAGGATACATACATTCTCATTAGGAAGCCTTTGAAATGAAGATTTTAATCTGGGCATTAATTTTAGAATTGTATCTAATGAAATAAACTTTTATAATTTCTCTTATTTTGTTGGTATATTTCTCTAAAAAGAAGAAATATTTTACCCCTAAGCCAAGAGGGTGCTGTGAGAAGTAAGAGAAAAACAATAAAAAAAAAAAATCAATATACATTTTGTAAATATTAAGCAAATTATACATGTATTCTGTTGCTTAAAAAAAAGTTACAGTCATGAATACCAGACTCAGTATTCCTGACATAGATCTTTTTGAATTTGTAACAACTTGAGAATATATTGTAATGTAGGGGACTTAGTTTCAAATGACCTGAAAACCTCTTTTACACTAGTCTTCCAAAGGTGGATATTTCTGAGCACGTAAAAGAGCTTTACTTAATTTTGAAAGCATCATGGAAGACACAAAGATAACATGATACCCAAAATGAATTACCAGCCTTCAAATTCAAAGTTTCTCTTTGAAATTGAATCCAAAAGGAAGTTATATATTGGCTGCATAATTTTTACCTGGAAGACTTCTTTAAGATTTGTTGTATTCCTGAACAAGCATAATTCCAAGATTTATTGAGATTAATAGTAAAAATAAATATTTACTGAGTGTCAGCAATGAGGGAAATATTGAAATCTAGCATGTCTTAATATTTAGTTAAAGGGATTTCTTTTTCATCAGGGTAAGTTAGGCCTATTGCCTATTATTCAGTGAGAAATATAGTAGCCTCATGGGTTGAGCTAGGAAAAATGCCAGTTACACACATATGTACAGCTACCTTGAGGGCATCTTACACATTTCACAATCCTTCTTGTTTTCTTTTGGCAAGCTTCTTTTTTTGGTTACCCAACTTCTTCTTTGATATTTTGTAACCTAAAAGATAGAGATTTCATATGCTTGTTCTTCTCAAACACTGGCCTAATTTTATAGCCATCTGAAGTACTCGTAGAAAAAATTTGTTCAGCTTTATAGCAGATAGTTCCTTTGGCAGAGATCCTCTCTTTCTCTCTCTCTCTCCTTTTGGATCTATTGCTCTTTTTCTTCCCACCTGGAATCCTTTCCGGCTTCCCCTCTCTCCCAAATTAAAGGTAGTAAAGTGTATATTTTATGATTTAAACATTTGTGAGTTCTGCAATTCAAAATTCATCAGCTCTTTTGAGAGCCTTTTCTTTTTTTTTTTTTTTTTTTTTTTAATTTTTCCCTGAAATGCTCAGGTGATTTTTTTTATTTATTTATTTTTATTTTTTTTTTTTAATTTATTTATTTATTTATTTATTTTTAAATTTTATTTTGTCGATATACATTGTAGCTGATTAATGCTCCCCATCACCAAAACCTCCCTCCCTTCTCCCTCCCCCCTCCCCCCCAACAATGTCCTTTCTGTTTGCTTGTTGTATCAACTTCAAATAATTGTTGTTGTTATATCTTCTTCCCCCCCCCCCCGGTTTGTGTGTGTGTGTGTGTATGTGTGTGTGTGTGAATTTATATATTAATTTTTAGCTCCCTCCAATAAGTGAGAACATGTGGTATTTCTCTTTCTGTGCCTGACTTGTTTCACTTAATATAATTCTCTCAAGGTCCATCCATGTTGTTGCAAATGGCAGTATTTCATTCGTTTTTATAGCTGAGTAGTATTCCATTGTGTAGATGTACCACATTTTCTGTATCCACTCATCTGATGATGGGCATTTGGGCTGGTTCCAACTCTTGGCTATTGTAAAGAGTGCTGCGATGAACATTGGGGAACAGGTATACCTTCGACTTGATGATTTCCATTCCTCTGGGTATATTCCCAGCAGTGGGATGGCTGGGTCGTATGGTAGATCTATTTGCAATTGTTTAAGGAACCTCCATACCATTTTCCATAGAGGCTGCACCATTTTGCAGTCCCACCAACAATGTATGAGAGTTCCTTTTTCTCCGCAGCCTCGCCAGCATTTATCGTTCATAGTCTTTTGGATTTTAGCCATCCTAACTGGGGTTAGATGGTATCTCAATGTGGTTTTTATTTGCATTTCCCGGATGCTGAGTGATGTTGAGCATCTTTTCATATGTCTGTTGGCCATTTGGATATCTTCCTTAGAGAAATGCCTACTTAGCTCTTTTGCCCATTTTTTAATTGGGTTGCTTGTTTTCTTCTTGTAAAGTTGTTTGAGTTCCTTATATATTCTGGATATTAATCCTTTGTCAGATGTATATTTTGCAAATATTTTCTCCCACTCTGTTGGTTGTCTTTTAACTCTTTTAATTGTTTCTTTTGCTGTGCAGAAGCTTTTTAGTTTGATATAATCCCATTTGTTTATTTTTCCTTTGGTTGCCCGTGCTTTTGGGGTCGTATTCATGAAGTCTGTGCCCAGTCCTATTTCCTGAAGTGTTTCCCCTATGTTTTCTTTAAGAAGTTTTATTGTCTCAGGGTGTATATTTAAATCCTTAATCCATTTTGAGTTGATTTTAGTATACGGTGAGAGGTATGGATCTAGTTTCATTCTCCTGCATATCGATATCCAGTTTTCCCAGCACCACTTGCTGAAGAGGCAGTCCCTTCCCCAGTGAATAGGCTTGGTGCCTTTGTCAAAGATCAGATGGCAGTAAGTGTGTGGGTTGATTTCTGGATTCTCTATTCTATTCCATTGGTCAGTGTGTCTGTTTTTATGCCAGTACCATACTGTTTTGGTTATTATAGCTTTGTAGTATAGCTTAAAGTCAGGTAGTGTTATGCCTCCAGCTTTATTTTTTTTTTTTTTTTTTTTTTTTTTTTTGCTGAGCATTGCTTTGGCTATTCGTGGTCTTTTATTGTTCCATATAAATGTCTGAATAGTTTTTTCCATTTCTGAGAAAAATGTCTTTGGAATTTTGATGGGGATTGCATTGAATTTGTATATCACTTTGGGTAGTATGGACATTTTCACTATGTTGATTCTTCCAATCCAAGAGCATGGAATATCTTTCCATCTTCTTGTATCCTCTCTAATTTCTCTCAGCAGTGGTTTGTAGTTCTCATTATAGAGATTTTTCACCTCCTTGGTTAACTCAATTCCTAAGTATTTTATTTTTTTGGTGGCTATTGTAAATGGGCAGGCTTTCTTGATTTCTCCTTCTGCATGTTCACTATTGGAGAAAATAAATGCTACTGATTTTTGTGTGTTGATTTTGTACCCTGCTACTGTGCTGAAATCATTTATCAATTCCAACAGTTTTTTTGTAGAGGTTTTAGGCTGTTCGATATATAGGATCATGTCATCTGCAAACAGGGACAGTTTGACTTCATCTTTTCCAATCTGGATGCCCTTTATTTCCTTCTCTTCTCTGATTGCTCTGGCTAGTACTTCCAACACTATGTTGAATAGGAGTGGTGAGAGTGGGCATCCTTGTCTAGTGCCTGTTCTTAAAGGAAAAGCTTTCAGCTTTTCCCCATTCAGGATGATATTGGCAGTGGGTTTGGCATATATGGCTTTAATTATGTTGAGATACTTTCCCTCTATACCTAACTTATAGAGGGTCTTTGTCATGAATGAGTGCTGAACTTTATCAAATGCTTTTTCAGCGTCTATAGAGATGATCATATGGTCCTTGTGTTTGAGTTTATTAATATGGTGTATCACATTTATTGATTTGCGTATGTTGAACCAACCTTGCATCCCTGGGATGAATCCCACTTGATCGTGATGAATAATTTTTCGTATGTGTTGCTGTATTCTGTTTGCTAGTATTTTAGTGAGGATTTTTGCATCTATATTCATCAAGGATATCGGCCTGTAGTTTTCTTTTTTGGTTATATCTTTACCTGGTTTTGGTATCAGGATGATGTTTGCTTCATAGAATGAGTTTGGGAGATTTGCGTCCATTTCAATCTTTTGGAATAGTTTGTAAAGAATCGGTGTCAATTCCTCTTTGAATGTTTGGTAAAATTCTGCTGTGAATCCATCTGGTCCTGGGCTTTTCTTTGTTGGGAGCCTTCTGATAACAGCTTCAATCTCCTTTATTGTTATTGGTCTGTTCAAATTTTCTACGTCTTCACGGTTCAGTTTTGGGAGCTTGTGTGTGTCCAGAAATTTATCCATTTCCTCCAGATTTTCAAATTTGTTGGCGTATAGTTGTTTATAGTAGTCTCGAATGATTCCTTGTATTTCAGATGAATCAGTTGTAATATCGCCTTTTTCATTTCTAATTTTTGTTATTTGAGTCTTCTCTCTTCTTTTTTTTGTTAGCCAAGCTAATGGTTTGTCAATTTTATTTATCTTTTCAAAAAACCAACTTTTTGATTCGTTGATCTTTTGAATTGTTTTTTGGTTTTCAATTTCATTCAGTTCTGCTCTGATCTTAATGATTTCTTTCCGTCTGCTAACTTTAGGATTGGATTGTTCTTGTTTTTCTAGTTCTTTAAGGTGAAGTGTTAGGTTGTTCACTTGCCATCTTTCCATTCTTCTGAAGTGAGCATTTAATGCAATAAATTTTCCCCTCAATACTGCTTTTGCAGTATCCCACAGGTTTTGGTATGATGTATCATTGTTTTCATTAGTTTCAATAAACTTTTTGATTTCCTGCTTGATTTCTTCTTGGACCCATATGTCATTAAGTAGAATGCTGTTTAATTTCCATGTGTTTGTATAGTTTCCAGAATTTTGTTTGTTATTAATTTCTAGTTTTAATCCATTGTGGTCTGAGAAGATACATGGGATAATTGCAATTTTTTTGAATTTATTGAGACTTGATTTGTGACCTAATATGTGATCTATCCTGGAGAATGATCCATGTGCTGATGAGAAGAATGAATATTCTGAGGTTGTTGGGTGGAATGTTCTGTAGATATCTGCCAATTCCAATTGGTCTAGAGTCTTGTTTAGATCTTGTGTTTCTCTACTGATTCTTTGCCTAGATGATCTGTCTAATATTGACAGTGGAGTGTTCAGGTCCCCTGCTATTATGGTATTAGTGTCTATTTCCTTCTTTAGGTCTAATAGAGTTTGTTTTATAAATCTGGCTGCTCCAACATTGGGTGCGTACATATTTATGATTGTTATGTCTTCTTGATGGATCAGTCCTTTTATCATTAAGTAGTGTCCCTCATTGTCTCTTTTTATGGTTTTTAGTTTAAAGTCTATTTTGTCAGATATAAGAATAGCCACTCCAGCTCGTTTTTCTTTTCTGTTTGCATGGTAAATCTTTTTCCATCCTTTCACTCTTAGTCTGTGTGAATCTTTATGGGTGAGGTGGGTCTCTTGTAGGCAGCATATAGTTGGGTCCTGCTTTTTGATCCAGTCAGCCAGTCTGTGTCTTTTAATTGGGGTATTTAAGCCTTTAACATTAAGAGTTGTTATTGAAAGGTGTTGATTTATTCCTAGCATTTTATTGGTTGTTTGGTTGTCTTAGGTGTCTTTTGTTCCTTGCTTTCTGATTTACTGTTTGGTTTCTTTGTTTGTTGGTTCCTTAGGTTGTAGATAGTGTTTTTGTTAGCTTGTTTTCTCTTCATGAATGCCATTTTTATTGTACTAGCGGGTTTTGATTTTTCTTGGGTTTTTATGGCAGTGGTAGTTATTTTTCAGGAACCAAACCCAGTACTCCCTTGAGGATTTCTTGTAAGGGTGGTCTTGTGGTAGTGAACTCCCGCAGTTTTTGTTTGTCTGAGAAATATACTATTTGCCCCTCATTTCGGAAGGATAGCCTTGCAGGGTAGAGTATTCTTGGCTGGCAATCTTTGTCTTTTAGTATTTTGAAAATATCATCCCATTCCTTTCTAGCTTTTAGGGTTTGTGATGAAAAGTCTGATGTTAACCTGATTGGGGCTCCCTTATAGGTGATTTGACGCTTCTCTCTTGCAGCTTTTAAGATTCTCTCTTTGTCTCTGAGTTTTGCCAATTTGACTATGACATGTCTTGGAGAAGGCCTTTTTGGGTTGAATACGTTTGGAGATCGTTGAGCTTCCTGGATCTGAAGATCAGTGATTTTTCCTATACCTGGGAAGTTTTCTGCCACTATTTTGTTGAATATGTTTTCAATGGAATCTCCATTTTCCTCCCCTTCTGGAATACCCATGACTCGGATATTTGAGCGCTTGAGGTTGTCTGATATCTCTCTCAGATTTTCTTCCATGTCCTTGATTCTTTTCTCTTTCTTTTTGTCTGCTTGTGTTATTTCAAACAGCCCATCTTCAAGTTCAGAGGTTCTCTCTTCAACTTCGACAAGCCTGCTGGTTAAACTCTCCGTTGTGTTTTTTATTTCGCTGAATAATTTCTTCAGTTCAGCAAGTTCTGCTACATTTTTTTTCAGGAAATTGATTTCCTTGTATATTTCCTCTTTCAGATCCTGTATACTTTTCCTCATTTCATCATGATGTCTAGCTGAGTTTTCTTGTATCTCATTCAGTTTCCTTAGAATTATCACTCGAAATTCCTTGTCAGTTATTTCAAGGGCTTCTTGTTCTATAGGATCTAGAGTATGAGATTTATTAACTTTTGGTGGTGTACTTTCTTGATTTTTTGTATTTCTGGTGTCTTTTTTTTGGTGTTTATTCATTGTGGCAGGGGGTTTCACAGTCCACCGGTTTAAGACTAATGACTAACTAGGATGTTGCTGTGGTTGCCAATTTGGTATGGCTCCCGCCGTGACTGCTCAGTTGGCCTCTAGTGTCTTGTGTGTGTGGTTGCCTCGGGTCTTGGGCTTCTCCGGGGAGCCACCTTTCTGGTCAGCTTGTACTCTGCTGGGCTGGTGGATCACGTACCACAGGGTGTGTGATCTCTGTTGAGCTTTCACTTTCTGTACAGGACTTCTCCCCGTTCCGTGTGCTCTGGCCCAGGCTGTTAGATCGTGCAGTGGCGACCCCACCGGGTGTGTGGTTCCTGTCGAGTCTCCGCCTCCCTGGCCGCACGTCTCCCCCCTCTGTGCACACTGTGCTGGGCTGGGGCGTGTGTTCTGCACCCCTCGTCTATCAGCTGGGCCTTCAAGACCCTGCTCAGCACCGCCTCGCCCAGGAAGTCTACCAGGTTTCTGCTAGGCACAGACGACCGGTCTCTCTGGGTGCCTTTGTAGCACTGTGTAGATCTTTTTCGGGTCTTGTTCACCTTTGTATCCCCCCGGTATAAACCGAGTCTAGTGCCCGCCTGCAGCCTGCTCTCCGGCAGGTTCAAGCGGACCTGGGAACTCTCCTACCACACTATTCCCAACCAGAATTTCGTTAGGCTTTTTTCCAAACTGGTGGTCGCAGAGATGGTATCTGCCTCCCAGTAACAGGAAGTTTACCGGGGCGGAGTCCAGGGTGTGGTGGAGTGACAGTCGGCCCGCCCGTACTTCCTAGCCCTCCCAAAACTGGTCGGGACGCCCCACACCCCCAGCCCCGCCAGAGAACCGCGGAGGGAGTGGGAGAGGAGGTCGGCACGCAGCGTCCGGAAAGCCCCGCGCCAGGCCAAGCAAATGGGCTCAGTGATGGCCGAGCAGGGCGGAGCTGCCCGCACCTGGGAAAATGGAGGCAGCACCGGGGCAATGAGTGGCCTGGTGGTGCAGGCGGAAGCCGCGTGGGCATCCACCCCCCCGAACAGAGCTGTGCCAGGGATCACTCACAGTGCTGTGCCAGGTCGGGCGCTCGCTCTGTCTCTGGTTTGTTGCCTTCCGTGTTCTCGGCGCTGCCGCCTCGGGCTGTTCAGTCGCGGCGCCGCTCGGGCGCTCCCAGGAATCTTCTTTAATGCCGGCCTGAAACCTCGAATCCTGAATAGGGCAGCTGGCCGCCTTCTTCAGCGCGGCCCCGGTCTCCGGGATCCTGGCTGCATCCACAGCAGCCCTGGCGCCGTGTTCCCTGTTTCAAGACTCACTTTTGCAGCTAAGAATCAGTTCTTTTCCTGCTCCACACTTCAAAGCTGTTGCCTGTAAATGAGGCAGCCTCTCCTGCCGGGGGCAAAGTGGCGTTGAGCCCCCACGACCGGCCAGCAGCAGCAGTCCTCCCTTAAGAGATGGCCAGGGGAAGGTCCACAAGTTTCCCGGCTGCCTGAGGCCCAGTGGCCACCTTTTCCACCTCAGCTACTCCACGCCAGCCGCCGCAGCCGCCGCCATCTTGAAACCTCCCTTGAGAGCCTTTTCTATTAATAAATGGAAAATCAAATATTAAAAGGTATTGTCTACCTATAAAAAGTAAAATACCTTTAAAAATAACTTTTGACATTCTTCTGGATACTTCCTAGGGCACTATGGAATTATGTTGAAATTTGTTCTGCTCTGGGACAAAAGTGGATATTGTTTTCATCAGATGCACGGGATCTGTCAGCTCAGAAAGCAGTTAGATCAAATCGATAACACTGTGGCTGTCTATAGTTTATTCATAGCAAAAATCTGAGTCTTCTACCTTGATTATTTTTGAAAGAATTATTCAGAAAAAATACATTGAGAATAAAAATTGATTCAGCATGGCTTGCAAACAATAATCTTGTAGCTCAGTATAGTTGTATAAATGGCTTCTGTACTGGTGATCGAAGTCAACTTTTCTTACTCTTTCCTACGTCACCTTTAACTTTATTTTTTTTTAGTTGAAATATAATTGACATTATATATTTGTGGGGTACAAAGCTGACTATCAATACTTGTGTACAATATGTGGTGGTCAAATCAGGATAATTAGCATATTCATCATTACAACATGTAATCATTCTTTGTGTCTATTACCTTTAATTTTAATAATACAGATAATTACATTGGAGAATTTCTGGCCTAGGAAAATCATGAAATCAGTAAAGATCCCTCTTTCTTCCAGCTTCTATCAAATGTCTCCTCATGAAATGTTCATTTCTAGGGAAATTTGATTTTTTAAAACAGTGTTAAAAGCTTCAGAGTAGAAGAACGGCAGGATGTGGGACATTTTAGAATTAGATACTAGGGTGTTTTAAATGAAGGGTAGGCTATGGATAAGGGAGAGGAAGTTACAGAGTCTGCAAATGACATTATCATAAAAGACCCCATTTTGTGCCATGTGAGAGCATTTGGACTTTTTTCTAAAAGTCACGGAGGCCTACTAGAGGATCTGAAGTGGGGATGGGTCATGACACAGTAGGATTTGTGTTTTAGAAGGTCCTTCTGGCTTTGCTTGTGAGTGTGGCAGGGAGAGCTTGTAGGATGCTGTGGGACTGATCTAGGTTAGAGGCAGTGATGGCCCTACCCAGGGAATGGCTGAAGAAGGGAGTTCAGAGGTCAAATCTCAATGTTAAGAGGGCTTGGAGTTGTGATTCAATATTTGGACACTGCGGGAGAAGTCACCACTTTTGCTCTTAGTTTAAGTGTGGATGCATTCTCCAGTTCTAATAGTTAAAGTGTTTCTAACTTGTTTCAGAAACCTAATCTCTATCTTGTGTTCCAATTTTGGTATTATTGTACATTGATTTATATGAGATGTTTAAGTCTCTTGCTCTATTGACTAAGCTAGCCGGGCAACTTATATGACACATTTAGCTTAGTTAATTATAGTGTGAAAGAAACAAAGGGGAGAATTTACTCTTTACAGGAACAAGGTAGTTTTATACAGACCTAATAGTTTTGTAGCCATAGACTGGGCTTCTAATTTTAGAGGGATCTCACAAAAAACTAGTGTTCTATGGGCTATAGATTGAACTGGGCAACAGATTTGCTGAGGGCTCAGTACAAACATATCACCATTACGAAACTAAACTAATTTCCTAAGTACTGGGGACTGATGAGAAGTTAGCAGCATCAATGTTCATTGTGCAAAACAGAACTTAGATGTACTCTCTGTATTGATATATTTGTACTAGAAATCCAGCTGCAGAATTCCACCCCAAAACAGATTTTTATGCAAATTAACTTCAATTAGAAAAGGGCAGATGGTCAAAGTACCTCATACTTCCTACATTTTGCATAATTTCTTGAGTTATCCAGTAGTTCAGGACTGTTCAGGGCATGGGGAAGTCAGAGAAAATTGTGGGATCTGGGGACTATAGCCAGACTTTATTGTGGAGGAAATTCTTGTCTGCCCTGCTTAGGATTTGAAAGGGCCTACAGAATTATTCTGTGCTACCATGGGATTGACTTGTTTCCCTAATTGAACAGACAGTGTCCCTAAGACAGGACTTCAACTTATTCAGGTAGACTTTTCTCTGTTTCAGAGACATTGGGGCAGCCTTCCATCAAGGAATGAAAAAATTCAGAGCTTGTTTGCCTAATTGCTAGAAGCAAGTGGTGAGAATGCAGGTGTCAAAAATGGCATCAAATTGATTAGCCAATGTAATAATGGTGGCATTGGTATTGTTTTTGGATATGGAGCATTGATCATGGTGGTGTTGAGGGAGTAGAACAAATGAAAGAGAAAGTGGCTATGTTGGCAGAAGCAGCAAAATAACTGAAGGAGCCTGAGTTCAAGAAAGTCTTCAGTGGGACCTGCCCCGTGGCTCACTCGGGAGAGTGTGGCGCTGATAGCGCTGAGGCCATGGGTTCGGATCCTATATAGGGATGGCTGGTGCACTCACTGGCTGAGCATGGTGCAGACAACACCAAGCCAGGGGTTACGATCTCTTTACTGGTCACAAAAAAAAAAAAAAAAAGAAAATCTTCAGTGGTGTTGGAAGCAGCGAGGCAGTTCGAAGGGTTGTGGCAGGTGGCTGGAGTGCCTTCAACTGTACATTAAGGTTTTGTCTTCCTTGAGCAATTGCAGGCAGTTGAATGTCAACAGAGACCATGAGAACAGGAAAGGGAGATAACCACATGAATTGGTATATTAGCTCTAATTGCTCTAAGATTTTATTTTACTACTATAATTTACCTTTAAATCTAAATGTAAACATGGGGGCAGTGCTCATTGTTATGGTTTTGTTAGATTTATGAAATGTCCATAAAGTGCTTATATCTAAGCTGGCTCTACTTTATATGTTTTGAGTCGTAGGTAGAAGCAGGTTTTAAGCAAATCACTGGAAATTGCAGAAAAATATTGCAATATGTCAAGTGATTTAAGTTGTCAGTAAGGATCAGGGATTAGTTCAGTTACAGAATTTCATGCTTCATTTTCTTCTTTGCCAAATAACACTAGAAAACAGAGGTTAGCTATTACTCTTACTTTAATCCTTCTCTTTTTAATTGAAATTGACATTTTTATGTGGACCACAAAGCATACAAAATATAGCCATATTCTTCTTTCTCTAAAAAAATAGATTATGTCAAATAAAATTCAGGCCATATACCTGTTTTCATTTCTTTTACATTCTGATACTGGCAATGAAGGGTCTGTACTGATTTCCTACAGAAGATAGTTTTAGTAATGCCTCTTCATGTTGCTGGAATACATTCATTTCCTAATTATTTTTAAATGTCTACTACATACCAGCCACTGTCTTGATGGTCAAAATACATTATTGAATAAAAAAGACAGGATCCCTACTCTAGAATTTACATTTTTAGTAGGAGAGGACAGACAATGAAGAGTCAAATAAGAAATAGATAAATTACAGTATGTTAGAAGGTGATAAGTGCTATGAATAAACAAAGACGTGGAGCAGGGTCAGGGAGATGGGGTCATAACTTTAAGTTCAGATCTGGCCTCACTGCGATGACATGTGAACAAAAACTTGAAGAAAGTAAGGAATATATCATGAAGGTATCTGGGGCAAGAATGGCCCGGAAAGAAAGAGCAGCCCATGCAAATAAATATGTAAGTACTTCAAAAAGTTTGTGGAAAAATGTAATTAAAAGATAATACAAATCCCTCCATAAACTTTTTGAAGACCCTTCGTATGTACTGGAAGAACAGCAGGCAGCCAAGTGTCTCACCAGGTCCATCCGGCATGCCTTGTTAGGCATCTGAAGGTGTGGGAAAGCAGGACTCTCTTCTTTATACAATAAATGCGTTAGTTACTGAGTTTTTGAGAAGATGAACGTGTTTCCTGACCTCTCGGAGCTTGCAATCTATTAGGGAAAGTATGCATTAAACACATACAACTTTGTAACTGTGAAAAGTTTTCCAAAGAATAAAGATGCCACAGAGGAATATGACAGGACAATTTAACTTAACCTGGTGCTCAGCATTGATTTTCTAGAGGAAACCACTTTCTAGTGAGATGTGAAGAATGAAGAAAAATGAGCTCGGCCAAGGAGTATCTTTTTCCGGGTAAAGGAACTAACGTGTAGGAGGCAAGAAGTTTATGAAACTGGAAAAAGCCCAGTGTTACTTGTGCATGGAGAATAGGAAAGGTGGTATGATTTGAGGCTGGGGCCAGACAATGCAGATCCTTAGCCCACACTGAAGAGTTTGGATAATACATCTGCAGGGCCAAATGAAGCCATCGAATGAGTTGTACAGGGGTGCTGGCAAAGGAGAAAGAGCAGCTAACTGGGAATCAGCAGACCTGGGTTCTAGTACTGGTTCTGACACTAACATGCTGTGTTACTTGGGTAAGTGAATAAAACCTCTGGCCCTCAATTATTTTGTATATCCATTTCTATAATTATATCAATATGAATGTCTGTTAATATCCTTTTCCATATTCATTTTCATATATATCTATTCACTAGATTGCTTTGTCTCTAAGAAATTATAATAGTTTGAACTATGTTTCCCAGAAAGATATGGTGAAGTCCTAATCCCTGATATCTCAGAATGTGATCTTATTTGGAAATAGGGTCATTGCAGATGTAATTGGTTAAGATTACATTATACAGAGGGGCCCTTAATCCAATATAACTGATGTCCTTATAAGGAGGGGAAGATTTGGAGGCACACAGAGAGAAGTCATCTATGTGAAGACAGAGACAGGAATTTGAGTGATGTGGTTATAGGCCAAGGAATGCCCAGGATTGCCCGCTTAAGTAATTATATTTGCAAAGACCCTGTTTCCAAACAAGGTCACATTCACAGGTACCAGGGACTAGGACTTGAACACATTTTTTGTGGGGGGGGCATGGTTCAACCCACTATATATTGGTCCTAGCCTCTAAAGAATTGTCAATATGCAGCGTTTTGAATTATCGTCCTATTTCATCCTGGATAATCTGGTTTCCATTTACACCACTGTAAACAAATTGCTATGACTAAAGTCACCAATGCCCCCCTAATTGCCAAATTCTTTATATAATTTTTAATCCTCATCATACTTGACTTCTAAGGAACATTTGAATTTGGTAACTACCTTTTTCTTCTTAAAGCTGTCTCCTCTTTTCGTTTCAAACCCAAATTCATAATTTTCTTGTACTTCTCTAAATTTTAAATTTTCTTCGTATTATTCTCCCCCTCTGCCTACTCTTTAAGCACTAGTTTCCCAAGAGGCTTATGTTCTTTTTCTAGTTCATTCATTCATTCCCTCTATCTTCATTTACTGTGTGCCAGTTGATGACTCTTGAGTTTGCGTCTTCAGCCAAGACCAACTTGAGCTTGAGAATACAATATCAAAATGCTTGTTTGAACCTATCTGGTCAACATATCCAAAACTGAACTCATGGTCTTAATCTCCTAATCCTTCTTACTCTTCTCTGTAACTAGTGAGTAGTATCACGTTCCACCCATTTATCTCAATAGAATACCTAGAAGTTAAATTAGATCCCTCTGCCCCTGTCATTCCTTACAATCATTTAATCATCAATCCTCCTTATTCCTTTTTTATCTCCATTGCAGTGGCATCGGTTCTTGCAGTATAGCTGGTCTCCACATTCCCATCTTTGCCCCTTCTCATTCTACTCTCCACTTCACCATCAGAGGGACTTTCCTTAACAAGGACTTCATGATGTAAATCTTCTGCCTAACCCTAACACCTTGAATGGTCTGAACTTTGTTCTCTAAGCAGTGAAAAACATTCAAGGGGTTAGCATGTCCTTGATCAGCCATCTGACTATAGCCCAGCCTGCTTTTTACATGCCAGCCTTAGACGATGCCTCGCTCACACCCAGAGGGCTGCAGTTCTCCAAACACACCAGGTGGCTTGCACAGCACTCTGCCTTTACTCATCCTCACACCTGTTAATCAAAGCCTCCTCCCCAATCTGTCTCGATGAACATCTTTCACCTTCCTTCAAATCCAACCTCTAGCATTATTTTCTATGAGCTTTCTCCGATTGTTCTGATTCCCCACTGGAATAGAATAGCTCTCTCCTTTGGAATATTCTGTCATATCATCTAGGACACCTTATTGATTTAATGTTTATGCATCTGTTTCTCCTTGTACACTGCACACACTATGAGGGAAGGGACTATCTTTATTGATCTTTTTATTTCCAGGACCTAGAACAGTGCCTTTCCATAACTAGTGCTTAATAAAGGCTTTTTGAAAGCATAGCTTATACAATTTCCTGGTCCTTCATTTTTAAGAGGAGCACCATGATTTTAGGGTTTTGATTTCTCTAGGTACCAGGTTATTTCTCTGAATTATCCAAAATAAGGTCCATCTTAAAGAATATCCAGGAAAGAAAAAAAGTGTCCCACTGAATATGAAAACACTTTATCGGATAGCAGATAATGAAATACTTTATATTGAAATTATGCCATGGTCTACATTTAAATATGTTTTGTGGTTAATCATTTTTGCTTTAAAAATTCTAAATTGATCAAAAGGTCATCACTCAACTCTGTCAGTAGACTCCTTAGGAGGAAAAGTATTTCTTTCTAAGTCAGAAATAGCTGGTGAATTTGTATCTGTTGTCTCCAGTGGAAAGGACTTGGTCAACTTTGCCTTGTAATCACAGCAGAGGACTGAGGGAGGTACTAATCTAATCAGTAAGAAGTAAGACCCGCTTGAAGAGGACATGTTAATAAAGGTTTCCCTATAGTGACGAAGCTGCTCCCAGCTCATTTTGAATGCTTAGTGCTTTATTATGTTGTTTCTGGATGGCTTTTCTCTTTTCTTTTCTCACTCCTTGGGCCCCTTGTCTAGGGCTCAGTAACACGGTAGAGATGCTTTTTGACAGACAAGAATAATCTTACACTTGACTTCCAATATCAAGGCATTTTAACCGGCACACTTTATATTGAATAATTCATGGGTTCTCAAGCTTTACTTCACTCCACAAAGAAAGAGCTTTCTCTTAGCAGCCACAGTAGATATGAGCAGCTAATTCATTATTTAAAGAGATTAAGTATTAGCAACTGGTACTGGCTCTTCAGAGCTCTCTTTATTCCCTTTGCTCATGTTATCCCCAGCCTCTCAACTGCCTAGAACAGTTTTTAGATTGATTTTACCATATTTAAGTCTTTTTTAAAAAACAGATCTACCCCAAAACCTCACTATTTTCAGAACTGCTTTGTCCTATTTTAAAAATGTAAAGCAATGTCTGTTAGAACTCTGAATCTCTGCAGGCTCACGGGAATACATACAATTGCAACACTTTTTGCTTTCAGTTAAGAAAATGTAGCAGGTGGGAGGAATGTAAGAAATCTGAGTTTGCCCAAATTTACAGACCGCTTGCTGCAACAGGCTTGGGCGTTTTAAACAGGTGGTAAAAGTGGATGAAGCCTCAACTTTCAAGTATTGTCACTCTGAAAGAAAAAGTCCCCATGGAGAACTGTCTTCTATCTTTTCAGAGAAAAGGAGGGGAGGAAGTGTTTGAAATGTCTGTTTCTCTTTTGTAGACATATCCTCAGGTTGGATCTCATTCAACACAAATTTTCACTCTTTCATTTACAGTGAAGAAGAGAGAGGAAAGTTTGTGAAGAGGTTATGAGGTTTCCGTAGACCTTGCCAGAGGGTAACATAACATAATCAGGTCTGGAATGGTGAAAAAAAGTGACTGATTCTAAGGAAATATATTTCTAAGATACGAGATGAAAGAAAACATTGGACATCATGTTTCTTAAAGCAGTAATAAATGCTTTTCCTAATTTTCATTTTAGATTAATCTTTTCTAGAAGCATTTTAAAGTAGATATTCCATGAGAGTGACAAAATAAGGTTGTCTTATTCCTACCCTACACGGCCTGAAAAACAGGGTGCCACTAAAACTAAGGGTCTATTAACTTGTATGGCTTTCTTTTTCAGTCTGTTTAAATTATTAAAGGGATAGATTGTTGATAAATTCCCTACATCTCTAGTATGATCTTGAATTTTGGGTATCCTTTACTTACTGAATTGGGAAAATGTGTGCAAACTTCACTCATTTGAAAATTTCTTGAATGAGAAAACCAGAAAAGTATATAGTTGGTGATCCATAAAAATGTATTTCTTAACTGATTAAGACATAAACTCAACCTTAAATAAGCCCAGATCTGGGTCATACTGTGAAAGACCTTGCTTTGAAAGGCAGAAAAATGCGTGTATCAAACATCAATTGCTCTTTTATTGTGTAACAGGCAAGGTCTTGTGTGATGAGAAATAATAGCCAGAATTAGGATACTATCCTTTTCTCCATAAAACGGAGTGTCTACACTAGACTGGGAGCCATCAGAGAAGAGGGAGGAAACTCATGGGAGACTACAGCACTACCAAAGTTGTCTCTAACTCTGAGATTTTTACAAGATCTTTCTTTGTCTAATAGGCAAAAAAGAAGCTAAATCGAGATTTTACATGCAGAGGAGTGCAAGATGATTATTAGTAGGTTGAGTTTTGAATTTAAATTGGTCTGCTCTTAAAACATAGTTCTACCATGTAATAGCTGTGTGACCTTGGGCAAATGGCTTAATCCCCTCAAGCTTCCTTTTCTCATCTGTAAAATGAGAAATATAATGGTATCTACCTCACAGGTGTGAAAATTAAATGAGATAATATATGAAAATTGCTGAGCATAATGCTGAATACATAAAAAGCACTCAATAAGCCTCTTTTCTAGAGTGTTTTTAGAAAATTAACCTGGCATGGACAACAAAATTTAATTTGCAATGGAGATTGTAGAAATTTAGGAAATGCTGCTTTGTACAAAATTGAGAATTTTATGGAATGCTACTATACTTCGTCATAATTTAATAGGCATTCCAATCAGTTGTGCCAAAAAAATAAGGGTGGGGGGATTCTTCATACTACTCATTGATGTAGCTATTTATAGATGTCAAAAGAGACCTTTTCAATGTGATCTAGTAGCTGCTGCCTCCTTTGGGGTGATTTTACATGCCTTCATTGAGGTAAAATGTTTTTTAAAAATGTAACTTTATTCATTTTGCAATGTTTTATAAACATTTTTTAGTTTTTGTAAAAGTTTGGTGAATTAATATTATGTATTGATTATCATAGACATTCAACTAAGATAGAGAAGGGATTTGAAAATATTGTTTTTTGAATGGGCAAAAGGGTTGGAGAATAAGGATGAATCTATTAAAATCCCAGAGTTTTAAAAAGTTATTTTGGCAATATGAATTGCAAGAAGTTGAGAAACCCATGCTGGAAATAAAATCTCTTCCCCAAGAATCAGGATTTAAATTGTGAATCCCAGGTTTTAATATTTATCCATCACATTATTTATCATACAGAATCAACATCTTTCTCCTACTGGATTTCTCCCAGAGACAATTTTAGACAGTGCTACCTTTTTCTAACACACACGTTTACAATCACAAAACTTCCAAATGTACACAGCCACCCCACTTCCTCTGTACTGATGAAATCTCAATAAAGACGAGACAAAATGCAGAAGACCAAAATATCACATATTTATAAAAAATTTATAAATCATTCCAAAACTTTATGAAAGTAAGCTATTTTTTTTTTTCCTTTGTAAGCATGCTTACTTTACTATAGATTAAAAGTGCTGACAGCCAGTCTGGAGGAACAAACTATGTTTGGCAGGTCTCATTTGCAATTAGCTAAGGGAGACCATTCTTCAATGGTAGGGTCATCTAATGGGAGGCTGAATTGAGTTTTACTCACAATTATCGGATGCTGACAGCGTACCCTCCTTGTACCATATCCTGGTGCCTTGAATAGGAACAAATGCTGGAAACTCAAGAGCTAACAGTCCATGATGCTCTCCAATTGAGGGCAGGTACTGTAGTATCTGTATTTGAGATGTGTAACAAGTACTCTATTGCTAATAATCATCAAAGATCTAAAGTTTGAGAATGACTATTTTTCATCTAAGAGGATTCAAGTTTATTCCTATAATAAAATCACTTGCACTCATGTGTATTCTACTATGTTTTTGAGAGGGGTGAGGGAACTTACAGGTTCAGCATCTAGTGAGCAGCCATTACTCTCACAAGGTTAACTGTTGTGTGCTTTAGGGTGTTTGGTAGGACTTTTGAATTTTGACATTACAGTCGTCCTTTTAATTTTACCTATATAGAGATTTTTAATGGAAAGAAGGTGAGACTAGATAAAGGGTGTTCAGAATTTTACATATGTGTTTTACTGAGAAGAATGATGTTCTTTATATAAAAATATATTACAGTCTGTACCTTCTATATATTATAAGAAAAATAAATTACATTTATTTATGAATATCCTTTAGTATTACAGTTGCTCAACTTAATATTTGAGTAGAATTCCAAAGTTCAAAATTTATAATTAAGAAATGAAGTTTAATATTAAAGAAACTATTAGCAATATTTTTCTTTATAAAAATCATTTTTGAAATCTTTAAAAGTGTGATTTAAGTCTCATGCTTTAAAATACTTTTTTGAGTGCTATTCTAATTTAAAAAACATACTATTTAGTTTATTTTTCTGATTTTCTTTTTTTTCTCTTCCTTTATTAACTTTAAAAACAAACAAACAAATTTAGTTTTTCCGCTGAATTTAGTGGCTCTTATAAGCATTATCTGACATGTAGAAAACAATTGGAAAAAAAGTTGAGGCACAGTGGCCTAGTGGATTTCAAATGTACTTTTTCTCAAAATGTGTCATGTAAACACTACTACTGCAATGCTGAGATTCATTCGTCAGTAATTGGCCAGCTACAGATCTTGCCTCTGATTACTGTCAACCTGTCCATTTTTTGAACCTCAAATTTCCTGATTTTTTAAATTTTTGGGGGTTAAGATTACTCACTTCTCTGAGATACTAATATTAGGGTTGAGAAACTCTTTCCAATTATTGACTAGAGTTTTAGACAAAGTAATGAGGTCCCTTCTCAAATGCTATTTGGGAAGAAAGAGGTGTATTTGAGGGCGAAGATTTATCAGTCTCATTTTAGTCGTCTGTCTTACTGTGCTAAGTTCTACACTTACAAGAAACTGAATTAGCATACATGGGGTGACTCAATAGTAGTAGGATATTCCAAAATTTCTACAATGAACAGGTGTGTTTTGAAATAATGTAAGCCTAACAGGGCTGAGAAAGCTGAATGTATCTGGTACCAAACATACTCATAAGAAAATAAAGATATATTGCTGGCCAAATTTGGTGCCAAGACTGTGAATTTTAGAAGTTAAGTACAATCGAGACATGATGAAACCTTAGAAATTGTGTTATTAAAAGAAGAAAAGCAAGAGTAATAAATGAGTCACTTAAATTCTTTTGGCAATTTTTTAATGTACTAGACTAATTCTTTCCCTGAAGACCACAATAGTGACCGAATTCAGCAAAAGAATTGGTTATAGGCGTCTAGTGTTTTTAGGGCAACTTTTCTTTATGATTATTGATATTCTAGTATTGGCTCTAATATTTACACTATTTGGGTCTGAAAAGTGTCTCTTCCTTTAACAACCAATGTGAATTTTTGCCAGCCAATTTTCAGAACAAATTGAACACATTTTTGTTTATCATCCCACTGGTACCATCTTTTAAATAGAAGTGCAAACCATGGATTCTAGGCACTTGGATCAAAATGGAACTGAGTGTGGTATGCTCAACTTTTGTCTCCAAAGACTGTGCTATTGTACTTATGAATTCAAGTTAATGTAGATAAGTTTGTGGCATTTTATTACTGATATGCACTATTGAACACAGTGAAAATGAGAAAGCTGAATTAGAATTACTTCAGAGTTTTATAATTTTGATGGTTGTTTTTGTGATAGTCTACTGTATTTTTCGAAAGTTAAATTAACTCTGTATTATCTATCCTCTTGTCTGGGACAAATAACACAGATAATTTGGAATACAAATACAGTCATGTGTCATTTTGGTCAATGATGAACTACATATATGACAGTGGTCCCATAAAGTTATAATGGAGCTGGAGGTGTGTAGTAGACTATACCATCTAGGTTCATGTAGGTACACTCCATCATGTTCACATGACAAAGGTGCCCTATGACACATTTCTCAGAAAGCATCCCCATCATCAAATGATACAAAATATAGTTAAAATTTGCTTTGGGAGATTTCAGGTGGATTTATCATCTAGCTGTCTGTCTGTCTATCCATCGATCTATCATCTATTTATCTATCTAAAATTTCCTTTGCATATGATTAGCAGACAGAAAACATTACAGGCCAAGGTTAAAATCTGGCCATGTACAATCCACAAGATAACTCGTTCTGCACATGTGAAATTCAAAATGATTTTTTGGATGACTTTGATATATGACATGTTGGAAGAATTTTGTTAGACTAGGCAGTCATGCAATTAGAGTCAGATTGTAAGACCCATATGAGGGTACTTCAAAAAGTTTGCAGAAAGCTTTGTATTATCTTTTAATTCTATTTTAACTTGAACTTTTTTTTTTCTTTTTTTTTTTTTATAATTTTATTTTGTCGATATACATTGTGGCTAATTATTGCTCCCCATCACCAAAACCTCCCTCCCTTCTCCCTCCTCCCTCCCCCCCAACAATGTCCTTTTTGTTTGCTTGTCGTATCAACTTCAAATAATTGTGGTTGTTATATCTTCTCCCCCCCCCCCCCCCGGTTTTTGTGTGTGTGTGTGTGTGTGTGTGTGTGTGTGCGTGTGTGAATTTATATATTAATTTTTAGCTCCCACCAATAAGTGAGAACATGTGGTATTTCTCTTTCTGTGCCTGACTTGTTTCACTTAATATAATTCTCTCAAGGTCCATCCATGTTGTTGCAAATGGCAGTATTTCATTCGTTTTTATAGCTGAGTAGTATTCCATTGTGTAGATGTACCACATTTTCCGTATCCACTCATCTGATGATGGGCATTTGGGCTGGTTCCAACTCTTGGCTATTGTAAAGAGTGCTGCGATAAACATTGGGAAACAGGTATACCTTCGACTTGATGATTTCCATTCCTCTGGGTATATTCCCAACAGTGGGATAGCTGGGTCGTATGGTAGATCTATCTGCAATTGTTTGAGGAACCTCCATACCATTTTCCATAGAGGCTGCACCATTTTGCAGTCCCACCAACAATGTATGAGAGTTCCTTTTTCTCCGCAGCCTCGCCAGCATTTATCGTTCATAGTCTTTTGGATTTTAGCCATCCTAACTGGGGTTAGATGGTATCTCAATGTGGTTTTGATTTGCATTTCCCGGATGCTGAGTGATGTTGAGCATTTTTTCATATGTCTGTTGGCCATTTGTATATCTTCCTTAGAGAAATGCCTACTTAGCTCTTTTGCCCATTTTTTAATTGGGTTGCTTGTTTTCTTCTTGTAAAGTTGTTTGAGTTCCTTATATATTCTGGATATTAATCCTTTGTCAGATATATATTTTGCAAATATTTTCTCCCACTCTGTTGGTTGTCTTTTAACTCTTTTAATTGTTTCTTTTGCTGTGCAGAAGCTTTTTAGTTTGATATAATCCCATTTGTTTATTTTTCCTTTGGTTGCCCGTGCTTTTGGGGTCGTATTCATGAAGTCTGTGCCCAGTCCTATTTCCTGAAGTGTTTCTCCTATGTTTTCTTTAAGAAGTTTTATTGTCTCAGGGTGTATATTTAAATCCTTAATCCATTTTGAGTTGATTTTAGTATACGGCGAGAGGTATGGATCTAGTTTCATTCTCCTGCATATGGATATCCAGTTATCCCAGCACCATTTGCTGAAGAGGCAGTCCCTTCACCAGTGAATAGGCTTGGTGCCTTTGTCAAAGATCAGCTGGCAGCAAGTGTGTGGGTTGATTTCTGGATTCTCTATTCTATTCCATTGGTCAGTGTGTCTGTTTTTATGCCAGTACCATACTGTTTTGGTTATTATAGCTTTGTAGTATAGCTTAAAGTCAGGTATAACTTGAACTTTTTGAAGCACTTTCATACATTTAGGGTTCAAATTTTAAGAAAAGGAGCACCGAGCCATCCACAAACATTTGTATATGGGAAATATGGTAAATGAAGACATATGTGAGGTAAGAAACTAAGGGTTTTAACACGTGTTCTTCTCTTTAGTTTGTTCCAGTTCCTGAGAGTGATTGAATAAATCCTGAAATTTGTAAACTCAAAAAAGTTTATCTGCCTATATCTTCTATCATCTACCTATGTATTTACTAAAGAAACTTTCAGTGTATACAAATAAAAATGAACAGGTATTGTCAGGATATACACTATTTCTTACAAATGTATAAATGACTTTTTCACATAACTAATGCATAGGGTTAGAAAATGCTTTGGCTCCTAACATACTGAAATTTTGAGAGTCCCAAAGGCATTTTGCTTCCACTTTGAGAAGTTCATAGGGCTATGCTTGGAGGCATCGGTATGCCTGCTTGTATATTTTATTCTGTTTCAACCACACTCTTAATGTTCATTGCTTTTCATGGGCTTGCCTTCCAAACAGCTCTCCTATTAAACTCCTCTAATCTCTCTACTGTAGTTTGCATATTCTATATGACCTTAGGCTGAGAGTATTAGCTTAATAGAATTTTCTCTAAATACTGGTTTAAATAGGCTCCAAGGAAACCCCTGGGGAGCTATTTCATGACTATAGAATAGGGAACTGTGTTGAGAGCATTGTTGGAGCAGGCTAGTTTTATTCTTTCCACTTCGTCCTTATTTATATATTATGGGAGAAGGAGTAATTGAAGCACAAACCTTTTATTGGGCTACTTTTTCAAGTAGGAAGTGTTAGTATACCTCTAATGTCATGACCTATCATTTTCATATCCCGTTCCTAGAAGTTTTGATTTCCTTGTATTAAGTGGATTGAATAGGGTCTACTTTCTAGAGACAGACTTGGCTCACTTTAACTCTTACGCTATCTCTGTTTCAGCCTTTCTCTATCACTGGATAGGTCAGACATGTTTGGTCTATTCTGAAGCCCCCAAATCTTAGTTTTCTGGGGAAAAGAGCAGGAATCTTTGCTGAAACCTCATCCTAAATTTTGCCTTTAATGAAAGTTGTGCAGGGGGCGAATTTGGGATAGTGAAGAGAGACTAGGGAAACTTTTCAATCTAATAAAGTATTAATTTCCTATTCAGTCATTGCTCCTTTCATTCATAATTCTTTGGCCAGAAAAGCCAGAGAGAAAATGTACAATTCCCTTTCTCACCCTGACATCTTAGAATATACTTTGTTTATAAACTTTGTAGCATTAATTTTGGCTACTTGGAGACTTCTGAGATTTTTGTTTATATTCCTGCTAGGTAAAGTTTCTGTGTAGTTGAGTTCTGTATATGTGAAGTTTTATCATAATTATTTGAAGAGAATACGTTATGGTTTAAAATTTATTAAGACGTAAACTTTATTTAATATGGAAAGTCTTGTGGATGGAATGAGTATTAAGTGGAATGAACTTTGTTATAGGGCTTCACCTACTCAAGTAAAATTTTGCGTTAGAGAATCAGTTGCAGACTTTCCAGGAAAGCTTAAACCAAATAATTTTCAATGAAATTTTAGTCAAATAACTATTACTTCTTATGCCATCTATAAAAAGGAAAAATACCTGAGGTCAAAACTAAAGCCTAATTCATATCACTTGTATTAAGCTCCATTTAAGAGGTTCGTAATTTTTTCATTAAAGGAAAAGGCTATTTTTTTCCCATTCCATTCTGCAAAATACTCTGCTTGTTATGGAGATTTTGGTCTAATTTGTATAGCTGGAGCCAAATTGAATTGCTATTTTTGAGCCAAATTTGTGATTGACTGAATTGGACATTATTGCTGGAAAGAGCAAAGAGTGTTTTGCTGAAACCCTTGAGGTGTTGAAGACATAATGTCTGTAGGCAGGCAAAAAAAAAACAAAAAAACAAAAAACTGAAACTATTTTTGTGTGTAACGATATGACTGGACACTTATCTGGGAACCAGTTTTGATTTGTGTCTAAAGAAACAAGTGCATGTAGGTGAGATTTGATGAAACCATGATGAAATAGGCAAATAGTTCACACTTTGCTTTGTTAATGTTGCTGAGAAGACATTGCTCAGAACTGGGGCAAGTAGGGTAGGATTTGAGCTGCTAAAACTATAGAGATCTTTTACTTAGCCTAACATGCAGCCATGAGAGACACAGAGATTCTTTTTTGAATTACTAAGCTATTACTTTTGAATTTCATGTAGTCAGATATCCCTAGGTTTCCATTTAGCAGTTCCTAAACCACTTAAAGGATTTCCTTCTGCAACTAGCAGAACTCAGCTCTGGCAGGGACCTGATAAAGTTCTAGCCCTGTATGAGAATAAGAAATAAAATCTCATTGCAATCCTGTCTTCCAGGGAGGACAGATAAACAAGTCTCATAAAATATGTATGTCTTATTGTATTACTGTTTAGGAGTCCCCCCTCCCCAACACTGTAGTGCAGTTTGGGGACCTAATACCAGTTACCAAAGAGTTACACTGTACTAAAAGTAGAAGACATTTAAAACAGTCAAGTAGTAGCTAGAATTCTATATGTTAGATTAATTTGAAATTAATTTCAATCAAGTAAATATCTGTAGTACTTTTTTGAACAATTGGGGCATAGTATTTCCTTTAGACAATGCTCAAGGTATTGGAAGGCAAACACATGGCTATGTTCAGTTATCTCTCTAAAATATCTTTGGCTTGAAGGTATTAGCCTATATAGCCAATTCAAACAGCAGGTTGAAAAACTCAAGATGTCAAGATATCTCTCCTATTGTAGCATTTATCTAGTTTTAGCTTCACAGAATACAATGATTAACAATAGAAATATTCAGAGCTAGTGTTTTATATAAGAGATTTCTATTATACATTTAATTAGCTTTTTATAAACATATCATAGAATTACAGAATTTTAGATTTGCATGGAATTTCAAAATTTACCTACTGAAGTTTCCTCTCTGCTTTAAAATATGACAGCATTTCAATCATTTGGGAAAACTGTTTATTTAAAAAAAAAATTCTCCTGAGAAATGAACTTTATTTCCGTAGTCCCCAACCAATGCATCAAATGGTATTAGCAAGTTCCACACATGTATTGGCTTATTGCCATTATTATTCCTTAAATTATAGACAGTGGCTTGGGAGGGGACCTGGGAGGTGGGGGGAGATGTTGGGAGGAGTGGTCTTAATTGTGCTCTTAGTCTGTTGCTCTTTTAGCAGTACTTTCTCCAGCCCAACCTGTTACAACTTTTCAGAGAAATGAAAAGATTTCCTTTTCTTAAAAAATAAAAAAATTGGCAGGGAGGCCCTGTTTTATGTCACCACTGGGCAATTTCACTTTCCAATAGCTTGTGTACTCTATGTATTTATACAAATCTATCCTAAGTTCTTTGTGCTCCTACTTAGTCTTTGATGAGTCCTCAGAAGAAACAGGGAAAAGCTGCTCACGATCACTGATACTGCAGCTCTCTGTGTCCTTGACAACGTTTGGCTCAATGCTGATGTGATGTGACAGAAGCAATGTGTGACTCATCGGGGCTGCTCATGAGTTAGCTAGTGATAAGACAACTGGCTGTATCTCTGACAGACTCCTCACGTCTGACACATTGGCTTAAGAGCACAAGAATGAGCAACTGAGGATGATTTCAGGAGAGGATTTGTGTCTCCATCAGATTAGAATCTTCAGTTTGCTTTTGTTTCAATTAGACACCTAAACTTCATCTTTCTAAAAGTTTGACCCACACACTTCCTGATATATAGGGATGACTTCTAAATAGTACTGTCTTTACTCATAAAGGGAGAGGCAGTGCCACATGAGGAGTGACATGAGGAATGCCAGGAAGGTCCTTCCATCAATATCACGTCATCAGAACCAGAAATTCTTTGGGAAGGAGCAGAGATGAGTGAAAAGAGCATTAGACACAGACAACCCTGGGCTTGAATTTCAGCTCTTTCCACTTAGTAGCTAATGAGAAAGTGTGAAGGAAGAGGTTGGAGATAAAAGAGCTGAGGTGCTGAGGACTGGGCACCATGTGCCAGCAAGGAAGGCCTTGGGCATATACGTGTGTATATTGGGGAAAGGTGAAGTAATGTGAGAAGATCATGGACAAGAGGAGGTGAACAGCACCAAAGACAAATACTAAATACTTCCATAAAGATGACGATAAAATAGGAAATGAGAGAGAAAGAAATAGCTAAATCTGTCAGTACTAAAATGCAGTTGTTAGATTTATTCATTCTTTCTCTGTGTATACCTGGTATACATATATATCCCTAATGTATATATCTAATATATATATATTTATATATAAATATGTATCCTGTGAACCTACTGTATACTAAGTAATATAGCCATTAGAATTACAAAGATAAATAAGTCATGATCTTAGTACCTTAAATTTGCACACCTCTTTGTATCTTTCAGATATTTTTGCACAGATAATCTCATTCTATACCCTCAGCAAGTCATGACAGAGAGATATTAGTCTTGCCTAGGGTATGCCAGGTCATAAGGGTCTGCAGGGGAATGGTATAAAGAGAGATGCCTTATATCTTTATCTGACACTTTTTCATGTGACTTTGGAAAGAATGTAAAACTACAAAGTCTAGGGAAATCAGAAGTACCACTGATTATAAGGTGAAGATTATAAGGTAACAGAAGGTATAAATTATGAAGCCTTATAGGCATCGAAGGAAAAAGTGTCTCCCTCTGTCACTTTTCTGAAATGTCCTGTGTCCTGAAAAAAGAATCCTGCTCCCTTGAGGAAGTGCCAGGATATCTGTTAGTTAGCCCTTTAGCAGAATTACATTAGCTACATGTGTCCCCACTTGGGGTTGTATACAAAACTCTCCTAACAATTATTTGAGGCCTGCTCTTCTTCCAGGTGGTAAAATCAGGATCTTTTAAAGCACTTCGGTGGACTAATTATAATATGGGAGTTACAAGGTGAACTAGCATTTACATTCTTAAAACAAGCTATGTAGACAGACACTCAGAGAGGCATTTTTCCAAATGAGGGGGAAATGGGGAGACAAATTTTGAAAAATGTCATCAGAGATATTATCCATTATCATTAAATATAGATACACAATATAGAATGCAATTAATGTTATTTTTGATTCCTGGCAGAACTTGAGATGGTGGTTTGTCTGACTGCTACAGGACATCACTGTGTGGGACTGGGCCTCGTTAGGGAGGAGAAAGGAAGAACAAAAGCTGCCAGCCCAACAAATGGAGAACCCAGAGCAGACTGTTGATGCACTTTGTCATACCACAGTGGGAACCGTATATATCTGTGGTCTTGAAGAGAACAGGGAAAATGGGGCTTCCAGCTAGGATGTTTAAGGATGTAGTGGTTGTAAATTTTATGAGAGTCAGTAAGGAGTGATCTTTGGAATACAGCCATTAGAAGCAAGTTTCACTTTAGCATAAACAGATTCAAATAAGAAAGATTGGTGAAACCTTTATTTCAAATGCATTATGGAAAATTTCGGAGCAAGTCCAATTTAAATTAGCCATATTTATTTAACTTAGTTGAGTAGGTTGTATAAATTTGGTATGTAAATCCCCTAACTCCCTTCAATGGCTTCTCAATGCTCTTAAAACCACAACAAAAAACCCCACTCTTAATAAGGCCATCCTGGTCTTGCTCCTTCCTGCCTCAGAGAATCATCTTCCCTAATCTCTTTTCAGTCTAAGCTTTGAACTATTCTCCAAATATTAGCTTGAATGTTACCTCTTCAGGGGAAGCTTTTTTGACTGTCAGACTCCACTTCACCCCCCCCCCCCCGCCCCTTTTGTTTGTATTTCAGTGCCATGTACTTCCTCCAGTACATTTTACAATTTTTTTCATATTTGTTAATTTTGTTATTTATTTATTTATTTTGCCTGTCTTCCATAGCAGAGTGTAAGATCCAGGAGAGAAGATTCTGTGTTTGTTTTCCTCAACACTGCATTTTCTGAGATAAGAGTACATGCTTAACACATTTTGATAAAGAAAAGAATGAAATATCCCAGCTATTCATATTTAAAGTTGCAACACTGCAAGAATACAGAAGATTCAGGTTCTGAAATTTCTTTCATTGAATACATTCAAAGCAGTCATAGGGTTTGAGGAAGCAGGTTAGGATAAAAATAATGCCGTGTACACAGCAATTAGTATGTTGCTGGTGTGCTTGTTGAAATGTCTAATAAAGCTACAGTTACTAAAACTCTGGACAGGTTTTGTGAGCTGATTAAAAAAATAATTCTACTTTAGATCCATACAATGTAATTTAAGTGCAATGTATTATTTAAAGTCCAGAAACGAACTGTGTTTACTTGCCTCCTGTGTCGTATCTCCTTAGCTCACTGGAACACTGAGAAAATGAGAAGCGTGATGATGTGCACCCTGCCTGGGGCCTAATTTTGCCTCGTACATTCTTTGCTCCACATGACAGGCGTTGGCACACAGTGATTCTCGACCTCACAGAACTTTTAGTCTCAAGTTTTATTGGGATTTTCCTTTTAAACTTTTGTTGTTTGCTCAAGGGCAGCTACCTGAGACATAAAATTCTCTGTGAATGACTGTTGTCATTTCCTAGTGAATGACTTTAAGCACTTGTAGTGGGGTATCTCTCCAGACTTCAGTGTCATCTTGTTCCAGTGCTACACATCTAGGAAAATTTTAATTGAAAATCAGCATTTGACCAAAAAAACCAAAAAACCAAAAAAACCAAAACTTAAAAATAATAGAATTCTCATTACTGGCTTTTTTTTTTTTTTTAAATTGGAGAACTAGAATAACTAGTTGTATGACATTATATTTTGGGAAAAAATGATTCTGGTACAATCTCCTTATGTGAGTCTCTTCCCTCACATTGGTGTGAAGCATACAAATTTTAAACAACAGAGCAAAAATAAAACAAAAGCCACTTTATTTTTTAGATGGAAAGCCTACTAAAATGTAGTGTGCATCCTTTAAATTAAACCTGTCAATACTATAACATAGAATTCGCTCAGTATGAATTCATTTTTATCCCTTATATTTAAAAATAGAATACATGGAACATATTATAAGCATGTTATAATATTTTTAATTCATAATAGCCTAAAAATTCTGATGTGGACATTTTTTAATCCTTAACAATACACCCATTTTTTTCCTGTTTATTTATATTATTGTACTTACTTTTTATGGCCATTCTGCTTCTTTTCACATGTAACTTCTTATTTTCAATATTATTGCCTATAAAGAGACCCTTTTTTTTTTTTTTTTTTTTACCTCATTTGCTATTTCATCTGTGGTCACTTTGTCCTCAAAGTAAGAGTACTCTCATGAATGAAGGCATGAGATTCCTCTGTTCCTGAAGTATATGAACTTTAAGATATGGATTTTGTAGCATCAGTTTTGTTCCCTTAGGGACATTTTATTTATGTGATTTTTCTGGCAAAGCTGTATTCCAGACAATTGAGTCCATTGGGTAGACAAGTTCTGTGCAAGAGACACATAACTGTATTTTAGCTCTGTGCTTCTCTATGCTTGGTTTTTATTCCTAATCATTGTAGCTCAAAATTAGTTCTAATACTTTTATTCATATCTCATGTGAATAATTTCAAATGCCTGAAAAAATGGTCCATGAAACTAGGAATACACTCTCCTTAATGGTCTTCCAGAACTCAGCAAATAATTTTTGTTTTGTATCTTTATTTGTGAGTGCATGAATAAAAGTAAAAAAGAAACCAATCTCCAGAACTCTTTTAACAATGCAAATATATTTAACACTACTGAAGGGTTCACTTAAAAATGTTCAAGGTAGTAAATTTAATGTTATGTGTATTTCACTACTATTAAAATTTTTTTAAAAAGAAAAGTAAAAAATACACAAAAAGGAAAAGGAAGAAAAAAAAATTACTTGAAAGATGGAATGATCCCACACTAGGAAATATTAAAAAAAAAAAAAAGTGAAAACGAAACAAAATACTGCCAGTACATTCCAGAAACATGTCAGCATTGCTTCGGGGCTGGGGTGGGGGTGGGGGGGTGGGGAATAAAGAAAAACATAGCTAATAAGAAAAAGAGCAAGCAAGAAAGCAAGACAACTCTAATTATTTAATTATAGAATTTAGAATAATGCTTTAACTACATTATTCTGAGTAGCTATCAAGACAGTAGCAATTATTTAACCACAGTGTCCAGAATCACATTATTATACTATTTCGATGATGCTGGAATTTTGCGAGATGCTGTAGAATACATAGAATTTTAGAAAAATAAATAAGAACTCCTCTCTCTCACAGATTTGGTGGGAGAATAACATAACTGAAGTTTAAAAGGAGAGAAGAAAATCAGTAGAAGAGAAATAGTGAGATTTAATCCTCTTGCTGCTAGTAGGGGCATTCATGCTATAGCAAGAAAAATCTCTTAAAAAAGATAAAATGACAATTTAATACAGAATTAGGAAAAATTTTTGGAAGACAGTTTGGATAACATGAAAATAAACTCTTCCTTTTCTACATTAAAACCTTTTTTTTCTTTTAATTTCGAAATATTTTCAGACTTATAAAACACTTGCACAAATGGCATAAAGAATTCCTTCACCTGTCTTCCTCATATGTTAATATCTTATATAACCATAATCCAATTATCAAAGCCAGGAAAGTAACTCTGATACATCGCCTTAACCAATCTACAAGCCCTATTTACATTTCTCCAATACTCCAACTAATATCATTTTATCCATGATTCAATCCAGAATTTCCAAATCGCGTTTAGTTGTCATTTCTCCTTAGTAGAGGCAGTTCCTCAGTCTTAACTTTTTATTTTTGATCTTGATGTCATTAAAGACTATTGGCTAGTATTTTGTAGAATAAATATATCTCAATTTGAGTTTGTCTGATGTTTTTCCATGTTTAAATTTTTATTATGAATTTTTGGCAAGAATAGTAGTGAAGTGTTTTTGTGTCTATCTCAGTTCATTATATCAGAAGGTACTCTTTATCCTCTGACACCACAAAATGTTCCAGGCTTATATTGTATTTTCCCTACCTCAGCCCTAGTTACTTCTCTTGGAGAATGACATTCAGAAATCAAAATTTAGCTACTAGGTGTGTTCATTACTACTGAGTGAACTTGCAACTACGCACTCTTAGCAGACAGACTAGGAAATATATTTAAGTGTGCATACATATGTACATACCCATTTATGTCTACTTCTATATCTATATGTATTAAAAAACAAAATGCATGAATTTATACTGATATATGCAATTCTAATCTGAAACCACTAGGTCATTCTTTTTTTTTTTTTTTTCAAGAAAAGGGATTCTTTTTTTAAATTAATTAATTTATTTATTTTAAATTTTATTTTGTCGATATACATTGTGATTGATTATTGTTTCCCCATCACCAAAACCTCCCTCCCTCCTCCCCTCCCCCTCAACAATGTCCTTTCTGTTTGCTTGTCGTATCAACTTCAAGTAATTGTGGTTGTTATATCTTCTTCCCCACCCCTGTTTTTTTTTTTTTTTTGTGTGTGTGTGTGAATTTATATATTAATTTTTAGCTCCCACCAATAAGTGAGAACATGTGGTATTTCTCTTTCTGTGCCTGACTTTTTTCACTTAATATAATTCTCTCAGGGTCCATCCATGTTGTTGCAAATGGCAGTATTTCATTCGTTTTTATAGCTGAGTAGTATTCCATTGTGTAGATGTACCACATTTTCTGTATCCACTCATCTGATGATGGGCATTTGGGCTGGTTCCAACTCTTGGCTATTGTAAAGAGTGCTGCAATGAACGTTGGGGAACAGGTATACCTTCGACTTGATGATTTCCATTCCTCTGGGTATATTCCCAACAGTGGGATAGCTGGGTCGTATGGTAGATCTATCTGCAATTGTTTGAGGAACCTCCATACCATTTTCCATAGAGGCTGCACCATTTTGCAGTCCCACCAACAATGTATGAGAGTTCCTTTTTCTCCGCAAACTCGCCAGCATTTATCGTTCAGTCTTTTGGATTTTAGCCATCCTAACTGGGGTTAGATGGTATCTCAGTGTGGTTTTGATTTGCATTTCCCGGATACTAAGTGATGTTGAGCATTTTTTTCATATGTCTGTTGGCCATTTGTATATCTTCCTTAGAGAAATGCCTACTTAGCTCTTTTGCCCATTTTTTAATTGGGTTGCTTGTTTTTTTCCTGTAAAGTTGTTTGAGTTCCTTATATATTCTGGATATTAATCCTTTGTCAAATGTATATTTTGCAAATATTTTCTCCCACTCTGCTGGTTGTCTTTTAACTCTTTTAATTGTTTCTTTTGCTGTGCAGAAGCTTTTTAGTTTGATATAATCCCATTTGTTTATTTTTCCTTTGGTTGCCTGTGCTTTTGGGGTCGTATTCATGAAGTCTGTGTCCAGTACTATTTCCTGAAGTGTTTTTCCTATGTTTTCTTTAAGAAGTTTTATTGTGAAACCACTAGGTCATTCTAACCTTCTCCCTTATTTTACTTGCAAATCTTTTCTGCCAATTAGATACTTGACCTGCAATATATTTACTGATTTGCTAAATCCTAAATAGTTTCCCAATTGTTAACCTATACCACTATGAAAACCAAATTTATTACTAAGAGTAAAATGTTTATCTTTGCTTTAATGATATATAGTGAAAATATTGTTTTCCACAGATACTTAGGTTAGTTATTCTACTCCAATGAATTTAATACACTAATACACTTATTTCATATCAAAAGAAAAAAATATCATTTTCAGGAGGAAAAAACCCACAATATGACTGATTATCCTTTACATGTAAAAACAGAGTGAATGCACCCAAATGATTGGGGCTGTAGCAGCACCTAATACATTTTTTATTTGGCTTTTAATTTTTTACTTTCTATAGTATCCCTACTAGGTACCTTTCTGACAAAAGTCCCCTAGGATTCAATTTAAACTCTAGTGGCCAAAAGAAAAATTTCTTGTTACTTTTAAAATTTTGATTCATGTGATTTACAAAAGAGGTTTTAAAGATTAATTTGGAGAACTATGGGAGAAAGCAATACCACAATTTAAGTATTTATTTTTAACCTGTGCTTTTTTCTGATTATGAACATAATCAATGTTCATTGTATAAGTTTGACAAAGAAAAGCATTATGGAAGCCAGTAAATAATCATTTATTATGTCAGAGATAACCACTGTTAAAATCTCAGTGTATGCGTACATGAATATCTATCTATATGCATAATTTTTAATTCTGTTCTTTTCACTTTATATTATAAGCATTTTCCTTGTCGACAAATTTCCTCAAAAACATTATTTTCAGTGGATGAATATTATTATATCCCATAAAATTCTATAATTTATTTAGCTATTCTCCTAATGTTGGGGATTTAGGCAGTTTCCAATTTTTGTGCTCTTATAAAAAGGACTTCACTGAATGCTTTACTTCTGTTATAAAGCTTTATATATAGTTAATGGTGAACTCAGGGTTAGTTTAATTAAAATGTAGTAAGCAAAATTTTAAAGATGGTTAGGACCCTTCAGAGGTCCTAACTCATGAGACTTCTCAGAATGATTAGAACAAAAACAAGGAAAGTGGATAATATAAATTCACACCAGATGCCAATGTACAGTAAGTTTGTTTTGCACTGAGCAGATGGGTGAAAGAATGTGTTGACCCCTATTACAAAGTTTCTGTGAAATAAATTTTCTTGGATATTTCAGGACATTTTGCTATTTACCAAACCACCTCAAAATTAAGTGGCTTAAAACACTACACTTCAAATATTTTTTTTTTTCCTCACAGTTCTGTGCAATTTTAAGGCAGTTCTTATCTGGGCTGCTTTGGGCTTGGACCGGATCATCTACATGGCCTCAGTCATGAATCTGGTACTTTAGCTGGGACAGCTGGAGTCTCTCCCCACAGTGGCCTATTATCCCTCAATGAGGCTATTCTGGGCTTGTTTACAGGGTGTCAGAGGTTCCCTGTAACAAGAGAAGGAGAGTCCCAATGGGCAAGCACTTTTCAAGCTCTTCTTTAATCATCTTTGCTGATGTGCCTTTGGCTAAAGCAAATTATATATCTAAGTTCAGCTCTGAGGGATGCAGAAGTATACTTCATTCGACTTGCTAATTGGAACAATGGTGAAGTCTCATTGCGAAGGGGCATGCATGCAGGCACAGAAAAATTATTACAGATATTGTTCTAAATAATGTACTGCACTTAGTAAGTTATGTAGGCAAGATAAGGATATAAATTGTATGAAGAGATAACCTAGTGGAGTAGGAAAATGTAAGAAAGTTCAGAAAATGTAAGAATTTCAAGAGTTCACTAATTTTTCAAGAAGGCTGTTACTTCCTTTATCTCATTTCATTTCTCTAAGAGCGATACTAAGTTGGGTAGTTATCGTTAATGGTAGTTAAACCTTTCCCTTAAAAGGGTACATTCTCTCTATTCCTTCTCTGAGGCCTTTTACTTCATGGATATTGCTCCTTCCTATAGAACAGTGTAAGTCTCATCATCCATCCCAAACTCATGACTGTTCAGCAACATGCAACAAACATTACTGAGCCTCTATTCATGCTGAACATTGGAAAAATGAAGGTGGAAGGACATGCTCCTTGCTCTGAGGCTTACGGTTTGTAGGGTGTGGTAAGCAGAATAATGGCTGCCAAAAATGTTCTAATCCCTAGAATTTGTGAATATGTTTCTTTCTTTACATGGCAAAAAATACCTCCAGATGCATTTAAGGTTAAGGACCTTGGAAGGTTAT